>NC_064277.1:23688750-24972500 GCF_003254725.2 Canis lupus dingo
CTTAGAGGCTGTTGTCAGGTTATTATCTGGCCTGATTTCAATATTGTTGTGTCTCAGAAAATAAGAAGATCTGAGGAGAGGGAGAGAGATGGGGGAATGGCTGGTTGATGGAGCAATCAGAACATGGACAACATTTATTGATTAAGTTTACTGCCTTATGGGGCCATAAGTAAACATAGCACCCCAGAACAACTACAGTAGTAATATCACTGATCACAGATCACCATGACATATATAGCAATAATGGAAAAATTTGAAATATTGTTAAGAATTACCAAAATGTGACACAGGGATGTGAGGTGAGCAAATGCTGTTGGAACAAAGGTACTGATAGACTTGCTCAGTGCAGTGATGCCACAAACCTTCAACCTGTGAAAACAAAAACAAAACAGTATCTGTAAAAGGCAGTAAAGCAAAGTGCAATAAAATGAGGTATACCCGTATTGAAAATTCAAACCAGTCAGGATTTTCTATCCGAATAATAAAATATTAGGAAAGGTTTTCAAAAATAAGTATAAGAAGGGTCACCTAGGCTCAGTGGGTTGTATGCCTGACTCTTGATTTTGGCTCAGGTCATGATCTCCGGGTTGTGGGATCAATCTCCCTGTTGGGCTCTGCACTGCATCTGGAGCCTGCTTGAGATTCCCCCTCTACCCACCCTCTGCCTCTTTCTTAAAAAAAGAAAAAAAAAGACCCTTAAAATTAGTAAAAGAATATTTTCCTCTAAAATGACTGTATTCTTTATAAAAGTTAGCAACATAAGCCCCATTGGTCAGTATACTGTTGGTAAAATTTATGGTGTCTTCAATCTTCTCTTGAATAATTTTCTTTACACTATTCACATTTAATACGTGTATTTAAAAGAAAAGAACCAGGACGGAGCATCCGGGTGGCTCAGTCAGTTAAACGTCTGCCTTCTGCTCAGGTCATGATCCCAGGGTCCTGGGATTGAGCCCCACCCACATCAGGCTATCTGCTCAGCCAGAAGCTGCCTTCTCCCTCTCCTGCTCCCCCTGCTTGGGCTTCCTCTCTCTCTGTGTCAAATAAATAAATTAAATCTTAAAAAAAAAAAAAAAAAAAAAAGGAAAAAATCGTGAAAGTGAAGCTATGGCACTTCTCATTTTTTAACAAAGGAGAGTAAATAACAAGTACTGAATGCATAGAGGCCCTGTCTTCTAGGGCCACCTCCTCAGCTGCCTGCACTCAAAAACAATGGACCTTATAGTATTTTGTGTTAACTACCTCAGACAGCTGGGAAGGAAAAAGAAAAACTGTTCCTTGGGTTATATTTTTAATGTAGGCAAGCGAGGCGCCAAGGGTGCAAAGTGCAAGGAGGCATTGGCTCTCAGGTGCCCACCTGGCGCTGAAAGGCGATGTCTCCTTAAATCTGTGCACTGGCATCTTGCTTGACATAGTCTCATCCTGACCATGTTTGAATAGTCCACCTTCTTATCTGCATCTGAGCACAACTACACGTGCCTCTGCCTTCTAGAGGCTGTCGGATGCCAGGCCAAGTGTTGGTGAGGCCCTCCCTGCCTCTGAACTGCTCCCTCTGTCCATGGGCTTGGACACCCCCTGCTGGTCCAGGCGGGGACTTCCTGGCTGCAGCCCTGGCACGGGACTCCCTTTCCTTGGGATCACTTGTCTCTAGGAACATAGGAACACCAAACAGTGTGCCCATTCTAGCTGTAGAACTCATGTGCACATTTCTTCTCAGAGACCTGCTCAGCAGCCTCCCCTAAGGGAACTCCCAGAGTCTTGCTGAGAGAGCCCTGAGAATTGCTGCAGTGTACTTGCCCTCCCTGGGAGCTGCCACTCCTGGCTGGTATATGGCTGTGGCCAGTCAATAAATGTCATGCATAAGTCAGATCTCAGCTGTGTTTCAGATAACACCTCCTGTATCATCAAAACTAGTGGAAAGCTGGGAACTGGCACCAGATACATGCTTTTCTGGTTTGTCAGAAGCACAAGTATGAGTTGAGCAGGAAGGGACAGGCCGAAGGCCAGGCTGCCTTAGGAGTCATCAGCCTCCTGGTCTACCTGCCCACCGTCTTTATATTTCTAGACAGGAGGTGGATGTAGACAGTCCGTCTTTGTCAACAGAGTACTTAGATTTTATTAGGCAAACCCTTGATTTTTCATTTAGGATAACTTTTTGTATTTAAATGCCTCCCTCTTAGGTGGACTTTCTGCACTGCAAGGAAGAGGCCAAGTCCTAGCTTCCCTAGTTATCACTCCTTCCCTGAGATGATGGTGTCTAACCTTGCCCCCCTTTGCTGTCATAAACCCCTTCACCTGAAGCTTTTGGGTTTCTTTTTTTTTTTTTAATCTTATTTATTTATTTGAGAGAGCATGATTGGGATGAAGGGCAGAGGGAGAAGCAGACCCTGCTGAGCAGGGGGCCCGATGTGGGGCTCGATCCCAGGACCCCAGGATCATGACCTGAGCCAAAGGCAGATGCATAGCTGACTGAGAGACCCAAGCACCCTGCTCTGAGGTTTTTTAAATTAATTCTGGCCTGTTTGTCCATTGCCTCCTAAATGATAAATCTGTGTCTTGTGGTCTTGTGGTTCTGTCTCAGTGGCAACAAAGGCCCTGCCTATTACAGTCCCTTTTTACCTATCCTGTACATTGAAGTTGAAAAGGTTTCCACTGCTTTCAAATTTTGATTTTGGGAACTCAACTTGGAGAGACCATCCTGTCAACTCACAGAGCGTCAGTACCCTTGTTGCTTGGAGCATCAGGGGCTGCAGAGCCTCTATAGGTGTTCCACAAAAAAAGAAAACAAAAGCAAAACACAGGAGACAGAAACGATCCCCAAGCTCACTGGCTTCCCCTGAGCCCATGTACCTGTCACCGGGGGGATCATTCTGGGGCATTGGCCACACTCCAGAACCCCAGAACCCTGATTATAAACACATAAAAGAACCTGTTCCTCCAAGCTTTGTCCCAGGAGCAGGCACCCAGGGACACAGAGAGGTGGGACACAGTGTGACAACAGTAAAGGGGCCATTATTTGTTGACATTTATTTTCTGCTTTGTTTCTTTTCTTACATTTTAAATAAATATGCACTTTGCTGGGGCTGTGTGCTTGAATTTTCTAGAAGCTTGGGAATGATGCCATCTCTCAGGATTCCTCCAGCTTGGCCTTGGGCAGCACAGAACGTTTGGATGGAGGTGGTGCAGGTAAGACCATCACCCCCTAAGGAAGAACACTTTCCCTCCTGGTTCCAGAGTCACACATAGTTGACAGAAGAAAAATAGAAATGAGAGAGGAGAATGTGTTGTCAGCCTGCACCTAAAGGCCACATCCCTTCACCTGCTGCAGCTCCACCTCAGCGGCATCTCCCACTCCCAGAGCTGTGTGCCTGGAAGGGGCACCAGTTCCAATTTCCCAAAAAGGAAGAAATGCCTCTGATAAGAGCTCTCAAACTGTGGACATCCGAGGAGTGGGGGAGGGGCATGTCTGATGTTAAAAATAAGCCACACATGGTAGGTAGAAGGTCTATTTGTTTGATATGAAGGAGTGTCCCTTCCTTTCAGCATGAATATCTAATATCCTTTGTCCCTCTGACTTTTTGGGTATGGTAAAGAATAAGACACTTTTGATGGGAACCAGAGGGTGGCTTACAAACTGTGCATCAGAAATCTCACTTTGCTGTTTGAAATTCCCGTGTTGTGCTGGAATGTCTTCCTGCAGGAAGAGTTGGAATGTAGCTCACATTTAACCCTCTTGCTTCATTCGGTTGTCTGCATGCTTAAGGCAACAGCAGGGCAAGGGTGGGGCATGAGATTACATCCCTGAAGCCTTTGCCACAGTTCTTGCTAAATGGGAGGCTGTGGACGTCAGTGTACTCCCCTCACTGAGGACCCGCAGCCAGACCCCTGCCTGATGATGATTGTCCAGAACTGAGGCACCTACAGTTTTACGGTCATACCTGCCTGTATTCGTGCCAGATCGGAGAAAGATCTGAGTGCTTCAGATGCATTAAGCACTGTATCCTCTCCATATGTTAGTATGGACATGGACACGCTTGAACTTAAGGTTGCCATCTGTGGAGTAGTCAGGAATGATCAGAAGAGTAGCACTAAGTTCATTGATTTTCCACAAAGAGCTGTAGTCTTCCAACAGCGTGTTTAGATTCTACAAGCATGCTAGAACGACATGGTTCAGTTCTGAAATATCCATGGGGAGAAAAGACAGAACAGACAGACCAGAACTCTCCTAGCTCTAAATAATTTGTTTCTTTCACCTTTGATTTTTTTTAAAGATTTTATGTATTTATTCATGAGAGACACAGAGAGAGAGGCAGAGGGAGAAGCAGCCTCATCACAAGGAGCCTGATGCGGGACTTGATCCCAGGATCCCAGGATCACGCCCTGAGCCAAAGGCAGATGCTCAACCACTGAGCCACCCAGGTGCCCCTCACCTTTGAATGTTAAAATAAAGTGTGCTTTTTGTACCCATTTTCACTAGTGCCTAAGCTGCACCCAGGCATTCCGGAGAACCGCTTCATTTTGGGAACACCAGAAAAGAATGCCAAAGCAGAGCCCAAAGTGGATGTGGGCTCCAGGTCCCGGAGCTCGTCCAGCACACCCACCAGCCCGAAGCCCCTCCTGCAGTCCCCCAAACCCAGCCTGGCAGCGCGGCCCACCATCCCGCAGAAACCAAGAACCACCTCACGGCCTGGTAAGGGTTGTGCTGGGCAGGGGCAGCCTGCAGGGCTAGCTGCATCAGGACCCCACAGACAGTTCCAGGAGCTGCTGGTGAACACGGCCACAGGAGGGGTCCCAGAAACTGGACAGTGGCTTCCAGAGGAACAAAGGCTGAAGGGTTTCATTATTTGACACCAAGGCGCGAGGACTCTGGGACTATCCCTGCATTCAGGCCCTGGGTTAGAGGGCCAAAGAGAAAACAGTCTTGTGTTAGGTTGGCCCATCTGCAGGGCTCAGTTGGGCTTTCTGAGAACTGTCTCCAGAGTCTACAGATGCTTCAGAAAAGGCCTTGCATGAGGGGTGGGCACCACGAATATTCTGTGAAAGATTTAGGGTTTAGAACAGGGCCTGGCAGACTATGGGCCTGTTTCTGTAAATAAAACGCTAGCAGCACACAGCCAAGCCATCTGTATACGTGTTGTCTCCAGCTGCTTTTGTGCTAATGTAGCAGAGCTGAGTTCTTTTGATGGAGGCCGTTTGACCTGCAAAGCCTGAAATGTGGACAGTTTAGCCTTTTACAGAAAAAGTTTTCTGACTCTTGTTTAGAAAAACTGATGATAGAAGAAACTTAAAAATATCAGAAATGGATTAGACACTGCCTTATTCTCTCCTGCAACTGGTATTTCATATCAGGTCCTTTTTTCTTTTCTTTTCTTTTCTTTTTTTTTTTAATTTTTAAAAGTTATTTGTTTGCCCCAGTGGTCTATTATAAGAATTTTTAGATAGATAATATAATAAACCCCATATCACCTCTTCACTTTATTCTCTTATAATAATTAGGCAAATAAGGGTAGATTATATACATATAGTCGGATTATGCTCATCACCATCATTACTGCTAATCTGAACTGAACACTTCACTCTGTGCCAGGTACTGTTGTAAGTGCTTAATGTGGATAAACCTCTAATCTTCCCACCACAGCTCTGTTCCCCAGATGCAGAATGTGAGGCCCAGAGACACTCAGTATGGCAAGTCCCACAGCTGGTGAGCAGCAGGCAGACACTAGGGCTCCCCCAGCTGTGGGGGTACCAGTCCCGCTGTCCTCCCCCACCATGGGTGTGCATACTAGAAAGTAAGACACGCGGCTCATCATGGTCATTCATCAACATGCAGAGGACTGGGTGGAAATGAGAAAAAAAGCAGTGTTGCACATACCCAAACTTATTCCACTTGTGGGTATTTCCCATTTTCCCTCAAACATGTCTTTCATTCACCAAGCGGCCAGCTAGTTAAGCTTGCTGATCTCTATAGCCCATTGGTCCTTAAAGAAACCCAAAGCCCAGTCTCCAACTCACAGCTACAGAAGGACAGTGGAATCACGTCAAACCAAAGTTTGTTATGATGAGAAACATAAAACGTTTTGTTATGCGCACAAAATATTGTCGTAATAGAAAGAATGGGGAGAATGAAGGCAAAAAAACACTTGAAAATTTTTTTTCAATGAGTCAAAAGCAGGCTGGTATCTTCATCAGCAAGGTGTAGCTCTAGTCTGCTCTGCAGTAAAAGAATGGCTTTTTTTTTTTAAAAGATTTTATGTATTTATTCATGAGACACACACACACACACAGAAAGAGAGGCAGAGACACAGTCAGAGGGAGAAGCAGGCTCCATGCAGGGAGCCTGACATGGGACTCGATCCTGGGTCTCCAGGATCACGCCCTAGGCTGAAGGCGGCGCTAAAGCACCGGGCCACCTGGGCTGCCTGAGAATGACTCATAAAATGGACCTTGCTTGTAGAGTGCTTCGTCTCCCCCGTTGGAAATTCTTAATGTCAAACTATCTGGGTTCCCAATATTCTGTGGCATGGAGCTTCTGTTTTCAATTTATTTGTTAAATGTGTTCATTTGTTTCTTAGCACTTAGTATACCAAGATTTAAATGCACAAACTAGTTTGTTTTTATAGCACTTGAGAATTCAACAGACACTTTGAAATCCGTTCTCTCATTTCCTCTCCATGGCTCTGAGAGGTTGTCTGGGCAGGGAGAGCTCTATTGCGTCCTGTTCAGGTAGTGAAGCATGTAGGAGAGTTGAATTGGAAGTAGAAGGCTGAGGAGAACCTAACCAAAAATTATCTTCTCTGTACACACACACACAGACACACATGCCAAGTTCAAATAACTTCGCCAGCAACAGAGCAGAAGAAGGAGCACAATTTAGGAAATCCTTTCCTAAATCCTTTCCTAAAATGAAATAGAACAGCCTTTAGAATTAAGAAACTAGAGTTTTAATCATAGCCAATTTTGTCATCATTTCCTTCAACAGTTCATTTATTAATCTCTTCACCTATACAGTGATCACCAAAGTCCTTTTGGTTCTAAAAGTCAGTGATTCCAAGTTACTCGTGGTGTTCTCAGTATGTGTAGATAGGTACATGCACCCACATTCCATAGGAATATGTTTGTTTGTATTTCATGACCACTTCACTGAATTCATCAGTAGGTAGAGGCAGGAGATCATAAATATTACATATTTGAAGAAAATCCAACAGCTTCTGTGTCTTTTGGTTGTGTGTCTTGAGGCAGAAGGAACATTGAGTTCACTTACAGTGTAATTTTCAAGTATCAGCTCATTAAAATTTTCTGCGTCTGTAAGATAAATTCACCTCTATCTGTGAGTTTTAGAGATTTTTCACCTTTCATGAGTTTTAATTATTTTTCCCCTACTGTTTGTAGATATTACTTGCGGGAACACAAAATTAAGTTTCAGCCAGAAAAATTCGATGATGCTTTTAAAAAATTATTGGCTGTTAGTATTTAAAGATTCACCTGGCTTATGTTTTAGGAATCCAGTTCGTGGAACAGTTTGATTCATGTGTTTGTGTCTCCCCAGAGGACATCCCAGACTCTCCATCCAGCCCCGGCTCCTCTAAAATTGCTCTTCTTCCACCTGTCCTGAAAAAAGTTCCTTCGGACAAGGAGAGAGATGGCCAGAGTAGCCCCCAGCCCAGTCCCAGGACATTTTCCCAGGAAGGTAAGAAATGTTTTCTTTATGTTCACTTTCTCCAAGGAGAGTTCTTTCAAGAGAAAGGAATTAATCTTGGACTTAACTAATATCTTAGAATTTAAATCAGCATCCCTTCGAATAAAATTTTGGAACCAGAGCAGTTTCCTCATTCAGAAACTTGATTCAACATTATTGATGACACTGGAGCTTAATAAAGGACCATACACAGAGATTGAAGGCATACTGGACACCCCAACCCAAGGTTTAACTTCTTTGTAATCACTAGGTGCTCCTGAACTGGCTCCCAGCAGGTAAGGAATGCCTTCAATATTTTGTGACTCATCTGGTGCTACTTACAGGCCTCTAGGTCCCCTTATTTACAAGAAAAGCTCGTACTGGTTGTAAATTACCATTGCTGTGGCTCACAAGCAGCCCTGCAGGCCCGAGAGACCTTTAGCTCCTTATGTTTGCTCCATCATGAGGTCAGACATTCCTTATTCTCATGGACTTTCAGGAAATCACTATACCCAGTTTGCTGCTTCTAATTTGCTGGGGTAGCAGCAGAGCAAGAATATCCTGGAACTTGGGTACCATCTCCCAGAATCAGATCAAGAGTGATCAGTAGAGGTGAGGTTTTTGGGGTGGGTTCAGCATCCACCGTTCCTTTCACCCACCTCCCTCATTCTGTCAAATACATCATTGACTTTTGGGTTCTGTACTTCATAAAAAGTAATATAATTGCCATCTCTAAGCCCCTGCCTATAAAGAAATTCCAGAGCCACACGAGTCATTACCCATGACCAGATGGCTTTTGTTATGGTTTCGGGCTGCTTTGTTTTATCTTAGATGTCTGATGCCTCAGAATTCTTAAACTTTTTGGCTCTGACATCTTCCTCCATTGGCATGTTTTCTTTTATTTTTTTCTTTTATTAATGGTAGTCTTGTGTCACAGTTAATAGAAAGTATTTCTGAGTACTATCTTTGTGACTTGGGAGAGTAATAATAAAAAAATAAATTAAAAAATAATAATACTCCCTGCTTTCCCCTCTCCATTTTGCAGGTTCATTTGGTGGGTATAAGCTTTGGCTTATAGCTTATTGGCTATCGGTAAAAGAAGATAGGGTTTTGACCAAAGCCGATAAACCACTCATGTCAAACAGACCAACTAAAGCCATGAAAGGTAGCTGGGGCCTCTAGTCCTCTTACATGGAATGAACAAATACAGGGCTTGGTGTTACAGCCACAGCCCTTGGAAGTCTTAGTGTAGAAAGAAGAACCTTCGGTGGTGTCCAGTCAGACTCACTCAAGCCAGTACATGTCCCTGGCAGCCCCTCCCCCGCTCCTACCCTCTTTTTCCCTTCTTTCTGCAGCTGCCAACTTTGCAATCTTACTTGTAAGGACGTTTTGAAAATTGCTTGACATTTATGGAAAGTGATGTTTTTTAGATGCTCATGATTAAAACAAGGCTTCGAGGTACCCACCAGCCTCCTGAGCACAGGGAACATGGCGCACCTCCAGTTAAAATGGATGAACAACACTAGCATGCCCTTAACTGCTTTGGGAAGAATCAGGTGTTCTTTCCTGGGGAACTTATTTGCTCTTTAGACATTTCAGAGCTCTGGGGTAGATGTTTGGTTCCTCTTCTCACCCCTCACCCTGCAGAGAGCAGACGCTATGAGTGATTCATGCCCCATCTACTTTGTAGGTAGGGACTGGAGAGTTTGCATCTGGGATCCATAATAAGTTAACCACAGAGATCACTCTGGTGATGTCACCTCGTATTGAAATTGAACTGAAAATACACACGCAGTCTGAGAACAGTATGTAAACATCCAAGGTGATAGGAGTTCAACTTCAATTTATTTATCAGCTCACAGGCCCTGCTGGCCCAGAAATGATAGCCACTTATGAGCCCTGTCTTTTTCATTAGAAAATGTTCCTGATGTGCTCATTCCTATTTTCTTGTGCATTATTCATGCTGGTTACTTCATTTCCTTGTTCTGTGCCTCCCTTTGGACTAGCGTGCCCAACTAATTTCTGAAACAGGTAAATTGCTATGATTCTTCTGGATTATTCCATAGTGAATGTGATTTTTGTTAACCCATCATAAAATCAAATTGGTAACCCAGGGGCCTTTTGTTAGCACCTTTTGGGGGCAGACTCGGAGCTCACCTCATTTTGCACCACATTTCCATAATGTTGGCTGTTGAATTCTGTAGATAATGGTGTATCTGTGTAGGACCAACGCTGTAGGTTCCTTACATCCTAAATGGGGTGGGTTCTCTGGTACTTTAATTTTTAGTATTAGTATTCTTTATATTAATGTCGGCACATTGATGTATTTGCTAATATAAAGGGTAAAACGAATCCCTTTTCCTCAGTAGTGCAAAGAGGAGATTATTACAAAAGACATTCAGATCATGACAGTGACAAGCCTTCCAGTGGAGGGAAAAGATCTTCAAAACTGTACTCCACCATTGCGGAAGAGGAAGTGAATGCAATTGGGCACAGGAAGTCACAGCCAACAAATGGTTAGAGCCTTCGATTATCATCCCTCACTGACCCAAAGCTTACAAACTGGCACTAACAAAAACAGACTTTAATTGAATAATGTCTATCCTACAACCGGCTCAGAGATTATTCATACAATTGCTTTTTTTTTTTTTTTTTAATCAGAAATGGCAACAGGATGGTCCTTCCCTTCCTTTTGGGGCAAAAAGCATTGACTTAAAAATCTAAAATTACAAACTATCCTGATGCGAATCAAGTTACTTCTGAGTAGGGTGACTTGTCCTTTCAAATTTTTTGATCATGTAGGTTTATTTTTATATTTGGGATCATGCCTCCTGTCCTCTTTATCTCTCTACTCTTCTGTTAGATTTTAATTGGGATTGGATCAGAAATTCATAGAGTAACAGAGTTTCTACCTTTCGAGAGTATTGGCCTAACCATCTTACCTTACCCTCTTTCAGGCAAGGATCAGTAAAAAGCTAGACCTCACACCATGCCCACGATCTTCCATTGGACATTTGATGACCCTTTAGTGAGAAGGAGAAAGTACCAATTAACTTTTCAACCTCTAAGAATGGTTTATTCAGTTTTATAGCAGTTGCTCTCTGGCACCCATCTTCCATTTGATACTGTGGTAAACTCTGGTGTTCTGCTCAGGTGGAGATAGCCCCAGGAGACAAAAAAAGACAGATTTCAAATGGGCTTTCATCTCCATTGGGAAATGTTAGAGCAAGTGTAGCTGATTCAGAGACAAAACGTCTTTTTTGTGACTCAGTACTTATGATCTTGCTGGTTGATAACTTTTTATAAATTTGCCTTGAAAAATCTTTGAAAGGGAGTCTTAAAAGTATCATAAAAGAAAAGAAGGGAAAAAATATAAAATATTCTGATATATAAGATTCCTTTGAAGTACTTTTTCCCTTGAAACAGGGTACTTTTCTTCCTGTAAAACTCTGAGGGGTTAACATGTGAGTGTATTTAGACTCCCAGTGATTAAGGGCATGGCGTGGCCCAGTATTCAAGCTATAACCCCACGCCCTTCATGGCCTTCTAAGAAAGCACCCCAGATGGCCAGTCAGTGAAGTGATCTTATTGTAGGAATAACTTCTTTACTACAAGAGGATAAACTATTCTCAAACTTGAGCACTGTGTTACTGATAGTATATGTCTTATGACCCACCTTACAGCTTAACAACCCACTGACTTATGTACAGGGCCTCAAGTGAGAACTGTTGTCTTTGAGGACTTTCCTTGACAGAGGTTTAAAAACCAAAACAATGATAAAGCATCTACTGGTCCCCCCACAAGCAACAACCTTTGGAACCAACTTTCTTGGGCAATGCCGTTGGATGAGCCGTGTGCTCTGACTTGCTGAGTATCTGGCACACACTAGCTAGATGATGGAGTAGATTGGATGAAGTTAAGGACATGACCCACAGTGTAGGTCACATACAAACATTCTGTTTGGGCCAGGAGAAGCTTCTAAAGGATTCCTGAAACTAAATAATCTGTCAGCTATACTTCAGTTAAAAACTTAAATAAATAACAGTGATTCCATGGCCACTACTGCAGAATCCTGTTTGACCCTATAATAATAATAATAATAAAATACACTATGTCCCATTGCTTTTGTACTTAAAGTTTTATTGGAATGCACACACGTGCATGCACATGGACTTTCTGTACGGTGGACTTTATAGACACAGGCTAACAATAACTCTTCTCTCTACAAGGGATTTTCTCTGACATTTTCAAAAAAATCTCTTATCTTCAAGTGATAGAAAAATTACATAAACACCTCAGACATTTATTTTCTCAAGAGAGGCAGAGTTACTTTTAGAGTACATTAAGTCAGAAGTTCTGTCTCTATATTGTCTCTTTTGATAAAGTCACATAGATTTTTCTAGATTTGGGAAATTTGCATTTTGAACTATTGTATTGACTGACTTCTATCACTTGATTATTAACAAAGAACCTTGATGCGATGCAGTGTCACTTCTTCTGAGAAGCCACTGAAAGCGCCTCACACGACACTCAAGGAGACTGCCCCAGGACCACACTGATCCTGCAGGAAGGCTTTGAGATAGAGTCAAAGGAGGTTGAAGACAGGGATAAGCCAAACCATAGGAAGGCAAGAAATTCTGTGCCTCTCGCAGGTTTTTCCATGACCTCCTCTCTGGTTTACAATCCCCATTGTGTTGGGCTTGCATCAAAGTTCGATGGAAGTCAACAGGACCATCTTGTATTTGCTTTTCTACCTTGATTTCTTTAAATACTGACAGGAACCAAAAAAGCCATTTTACAGGAGCTTCAATTAAAGTAAATTTATGTAAAAGATTTTCATTTTGTTTTGTTAGTGCCGATTCCTGCAGTTGCCTGTCTTCATTCTTGAGAACCGCAAAGCAGTCTGCTTTCTGAATAGTTAGTTCCTGGTTAACAAATGGCATTTTGTGCAGAGCAATTCTGTTACACCATGCTGTGTCCTTTCCTTTGGATCTTTTATGAGCAGCTTCATTTATGCTAAAACAGCTTTCTTCTTTCCCTAAATCGTGTATCCATGTAACAAACAGAGGCTATTGTTCTCAAAGCATGCTGCATATTTTTATCATGATTACTGTTTTAATTGTGTGGCTCTGTTAGTATGCACAGGTACAATGCTTACTTTCTTTTCCTGGAAATATCTGTAACTTTGGAATTTCCTGTGCTTTCCTGTCGTGCATTTCATTATAAGCTGTGTTGTTTTCATTAGAGTATGTCCTATTTTCTGGGAAAAAAAATTGTTGATTTTGTCTTTGTGTGTATCATGATGTATCCTGTTCATTCAGCCCATCTTCTAAGATTCCTTTTATATGTCACTTGATTCTTATATAATCCAACCAGTAGCCAACCAATATGTTGGCATGGCTTTTGGTAAGCTGGTGCTCCATTCTACTTTTTTTTTTTCACCAGAACTGGGTTCTACTACCCTTATATAAGTTCTTGAAAAGAAATTTATCAATTTTCAGCTGTTTGGGCTCCTACCAGAAAGTATATAAAAAAAAAACAGAGCCAGCTATCAAATGTTATTTTTAAGGTCATCATGTTTTCCTCCTGGGAAATATGAATGTCAGTGGAGCTTAAAATGGAAAAAAAGCTCCAATTTTCAAATGCATCTCTCATTCTGAATTTATATGCACATTTTGGAAGCTTTAAAATTAGCACATGTCTATACACATAAATATTTGCATGTGTGATATATACAAAGTCAAATCATCTTTAAGAATGACAGATTTCATGTTTGAGCCTCTCTGTACTAGGCATTGGCAGTGTAGGTGAGGTGTGAATATACGCAAAGTGTTTGTGTTGAATAAATTACCTGTTCACTTACTCGGGTATTTTTTATAATTTTAATGGTACGTGGCATAGCAAGAAACACTTGTATAGACACACACACACACACACAGCTCCCCCAGCATGTTAACTGTACAGATACTTGCATTAGAGAAGTGTAGTAAAACAATCTGATTTTTTTTTAATCCTGCATAAAGTCAAGCATTAACTCAGACTGTGTAGGAGAAGGTTCATCTGAATTAGTAAAAAGCCTGGATTTTCTAAATATTTTAAAATAATTTCTAGAGTTTTAAGTTTCAAGCAGACATAATCTTATTTGGAGTATTCATTAGTGGAAGCTTGACCAAACCTACCTCAATAAAATTGTAATTAGCATCCTATTTATATGTAATCAAATCGATGCTGCCTAAGGACTGGAAAACAAACTTGACAAAGAGCATTCTCCCTACAAAGTTGTCTGCACCAGTGATTTGGACTAATGAGAAGGCGAGAGGCTCTGAGAGTACATTGGCTACTTGTCTGATTTTCGTTCCCTGATATCACCTGCTTGCTCTTCTTGTCCATTCGTTGACCTCCCTGCCATGTAAGGAAATGCCAGCCCGCTGCTTGTCTCATGATCACATTCACAAATGGTAGAGTTTAATCAATGAAAGTGAATATTTTGAGAATGAATTATTTTAAGATATTTTATTTGAGAGAGAGCAAGCATGAGTGGGAGGAGGGGCAGGGAGCCTGATGCCAGACTCCATCCCAAGACCCTGAGATCCTGACCTCAGCCAAAGGCAAACACTTAACCAATCGAGCCACCCAGGAGACCCTAAAATGAATTTTTAAATAGAGTCACTGCCTTAGTGAATTGCTTTTGTCAGGCCTCTAGAAAGACCATGTTGTTATTCCTCTCAGTGACCATATTGGACAGATTAAAATTTATGCCTTCATGACTGGTATTAGGTCTGTGTCACCAACCTAAAATCCAACCTGTTAACTTATTAATGTTTGCTGTGTCCTTGCCACGTCCTCCACCCCCACCCCTGCCCCCCAGCCCTGGAGGACTCAGAATCAGTGTCACTTGAATGTGGATTGAAGGACAGTCTGCTTTCTGCAGGGAGATTCCTATGTAGGATCTCTCTGAATTTCAGTACTCTGCACTCCAGTGACCTTGGTCGGTTTTTACCTGTGACATAACCATTGTGGATAGCATGAATTTCTCCATTTTTAGAGAGGACACTGATGTCACAGACATGAATTAGGCCTGGGATTTTGAGGAAACTAAACCACTGGGAGGGATGAAAAGCTTTTTAATCTAAGAATTAGAGGAAATAATGTTTGCTCTGAAGACAAATAAGCAGTGTATCACCATGTTTATTTCTTCTTTTGAACCTAGAATGTTGGAAATTTATTTTTGAGTCACTTGATACACAAGAACAATTCATTTTGGTTTTAAAAGGGAATGAAGAGAATTTTCTAGCATGATGTTCCTAGTAATGCTCTATTTTGGGGTCAGATTATTGCAGTGTCTTCGAGATGAAGATAAAAATTTGCTCTACTTTCTCCTGTTCATAGCACATGCAGAAGCTGAAAAGTTAGAGGACTCTGTGTATTACTATCAAATTGATTTTGTGATAAAGGACAAGCTATATACAGAAAATTATTTACCTTTTGCCCCAAACTGATTTGTTGACAGCTCTCAAAGGAAATTTTTTTTTTACACAATACAAACTAAAGAATAAAATCAGTTGTGATATTTATCACTTTTCCCTTCCATCTGAGAATTTACTCAAAAGTGTTGGGTAAAAAGAGGTCAAATTTTTTAAAAATACTTATTTTTATGATGAGATTTGAAAGGTTTATCCTTTTCAGAATACTGGATAATTCCACTTTAATTTAATTAACCAAATTTAAATTTTGATTGTCTAGAGATCAGAATCTGGCCCTGACAACCATATTTGCAAGGGAAGTACTTTATTATATTTGTGTTTTGACTATTAGGTTTCAGGAGCTTTTACTTCCTGAAACACTCTTTAGTAAATTAAGCATTTAAATAGCTAGTTCCTGGCAAGATGAATTTTTAGCATAATGCTAAAATCAGGCTGATGAGAAGCATCAGATGAATCCTGTTACTCTCCAGGCCTGTTCCTGGTTGGATCGTTTGAACTTCTGAGTGATAAGGAAGCTTTTTCTTCTTTTAAGCAATACACATGGGGGGTATGGTATTTTTAGCTTAAGTGGTATCTGTACAATAGGCTTGGTGAGTAATATGTAATAACCCTTAATAGCCTTGAGGTATATGGTACCAGTGAAGCTGAGTTCTAGTTGTAAAGAACATGGTCTTTGAAGAGAAAGATTCAGTTTACTTTTTATTTTAAGATTTTACTTACTTATTTTAGCCCACTAGCAGCGGGACAGGCAGAGGGAGAGGGAGAGAGAATCTCCAGCAGACTCAGTTAAGCACAGAGCCCGATGCAGGGCTCCATCTTAGGACTCTGAGATCATGATCAGCCAAGACTAAGAGTCAGATGCTCAACCGACTGAGCTGCCCAGGTGACCCAAGAGAGAGATCCAGTTTAAATCCAGATTCCAAGTTTTACAAAACCTCCCTTCCAGAGTAGTTGGGAGGAGTAGCAATCATACAGCAGAGTGTGCCTGACATGACAGATACCGAAGGCTCAGTTCCACTAATTATCCTCCCATCATCACTTTGTAAAGCCACAGGGGATCCTTCACATTTATGTGTGATCAGAGCAGGCAGCAGGACTGGCAACTTCTATTATCCGGAGCCTAGTTCCAAATTGACTCTACCATCAGCAGGATTCATTCCTTTTTCACAAGACTTTAAATTCTTCATTTCCTAGAGAGTAAAACCGATGCTTGCTGAGGCTCAGAAAGGCCTGAGCACAATTGCTGGGCCCTTCCTCCCATCCTGGCCCCAAAGCAGAGGCAGCCAACTCTAGATGGTGGCAGAAGGCATCAAGTAGGACATCTGTCCCGCTGCAACTCTGCCAGGCTGTCTGTCCTGTTCTCTCGGCCGCACCAGGGGTGGCGGGGCGTGCAGGGTCAGAGGTCCCCTTCTTTCCCCCACCCTCACCCCAGATTCTCAACCACAGCTATGACAGGTTTGTCCTCTCATAGACTGGGGTCTCTATGTTCTCTTGTTTTACTTCGTTTCCGTTTTTGTTGGTCTGTTCTTAATTTTCATCTCAAGTCTCTAAACATAGTTGGTAAGCTGTGTGTGCCTGAGTCCTGTGAGCCCTCCCACCTGTCGGGGCCCCCACATCTCACCCCATCACTGGTCAGACCACTGATTGTACTGTGTGTATTGACCCTAATGAGGTCCTTCTCTTTCTGTTTCAGTTTCAAGGAGAAGCTGGGGCCAGCAGGCCCAGGAGTACCAAGAGCAAAAGCCATGGTCCTCCAGTAAAGATGGCCACCAAGGCAGCAAGTCTAGTGACTCTGGGGAAGAAGCAGAAAAAGAGTTTATTTTTGTGTAAAGGTCCCTGTGCAGAATTCTGATTGCGCAGGGTGCTCTGTTAGCCATTAGAGAGGAATCGAGGACAACACCTCTTCCTACTTCCGACGCTCTTCTCTTGGTGCTTTTTTCTTTTCTTTCACCTTCTTTCTTTACTGACTTTTTGAAAACTGAAACAGACCCATTTGGGGCAGGGAAGGGGATCAAAACACATTTGTTTGGTCTTCTCCTCACCCATGGCATTTGATTTTGAAGCATTCCTTCACATGCCTTCAGTGAATGCCAGCAATTATCCATGGGCTGTACTTGAATTTTCTCTGAGGCAGCTAAAGTTTGCCCTGCAAGATGAGTTTTTGGAGGTAAACAAAGTAACTGGATACATACACAGGTAACACCACCGGCTGACAGTGGGGTATTGCTGCAGGTACCCATGTCAAATCTGCACTTGACTCAATAGAGCAATTTATTCTTGATGTATGCAATTGCACAGTGTAAGTATATTAACAAAGCACACTAATAAATAATTTGTATAAATTATATATATTAGATCTCGGCTATGGTTTTTACATTCTCCCATGGGGAACTTCTTCCTTCCTGATGTGGAATTGTAAATTTAAATTTGGTCGGTGTGACCTTTGCAGTATCATCAAGAAGCACAGTTGAACACAGAGAGAGGCCCATGGCTGATCCTACCATGTGCCTGGGTGAATGTACATAGTTGATTGGAATGAAGTTTTATGAATATTCGTGATTTTTGAAGCCTTTAATTTCTGTCTGCATATTAGCTTTTAATGTATGATTTTAACAAAGAATACTTTGACACCTGTAAAAATCAAAACACTACTCTTTTTAAGACATTTCACAAATATTCACTTACATTACAGGCTGAGGTATTTTATTCATATGTATATTTATACCAATAAAATGATTTTACAAGTGGAATTTTGACCTTCTCTGGTTACTTTTTCAAGTGAGGATTGGCTTTGTGGTGGTAAACTTTTGTTTCCAAAATCCTGATCACAGATGCCAGATAACCAAACTTCTTATACTCAAAGTAAATGTAGCTTGCTAATCCATTGCTTGCTCTCACCTTTAGGGAAAAACATGAAATTAATAAAAAATTTATATTTTGAGTTTGATCCACTTCCCATTACCTCAAATCAAGGGTCATGCAAGGGGTACAAGCATGAACGATAAATGTTTTGAAATCACAAGCAGTGTGGTTGACTGTTGGCAAGAAGAATCATACCAGTCGGGGCATGTGTGACATGACTGTCCTCCACCCCACACACACATACACACCTGGCATAGACTGAGTGCCAGGAAATGTGGTTTCCTGCCATTGCATGAGATTCTGTGCAGACAGATAAAAAAGATTGTTTCTTCCAAATGCAGCCCTGCTGTCATAGATCCCATAGGAAAAGACACCTCTAATGGCTATCAAAGTAGGAAAAACAGGATAAAGATAAGCCTCCATGAGCCAACGGCCGTACAGAGCATGATGGAGCCTACACTCATGGTCAACAGATTACAGTGGGAAGGGGGAGTCTATTCTGTCTGTGATGCTCAGGAGGCCTCAGGGGAGGTGATATTTGCACAGGGCCTTGAAGTAACACCTTCCTCAATACAGGGACTTTGATTCATAGTAATGTCCCCCATAAATACACGATATGACCCATGTTAGACCAGATGCAGTCGTGGGGAGATAAAGCGCAGAATTCTGGTTCATCGTAGAGCAAACAAGATCACATTCACCTGGAATAGTATCTGGTAAAGACCACACCTGAAATCTCTCTCTGGATTTCGGCACAGGAGCTGAACAGGGAGAAGGCCAGGTAGTGGCCGGCCTTGGTCCTGTATTAGGCAATGGAACTCAACTGTATGCAAATAGGAGCCATTGCAGATTTGTAAGCAATAATGAAAGATCTGGAGTATATACAGATACAGCCTATGGACCAGGGAGGCAGGCAATTAGCAAGAATCCTTCATTTCCCCTCACGATGATGGTCAGGAGATACCTTTTGAGATGCTGGTTCAAGAGAAAATGATGGGGGGCAGGGGTGACTGCCTCCACCTGCTACACCTGCCGACCCACACCTATAGGGCCACCACAGTGCTCGTGCCAAAGCCACGACACCCTCACTCCTGGGCTTCTACCGGGCATCCGGTGCTCTAGGACCTTCCACTGGCCTGACTGGGACTTACTCAGACCAGGATTTACTCAAGCTCTTTTTACCCAAGTCTCCTTTCCCGTCGCCTTCCACAAGTGGTCAGTCAGCATCATTGCCTGCTGCTGCACCTTGCCTGCTGCTCCCTCCACATTCATCCTTCACAGACATTTCCCCAATAAATAAATCTCTGCGGTCTAATCCCACCTTGGCCTCTGCTTGCTGGAGAACCTGAACACCCACACTCCTCTGCACCCCGTGTCCCCCAGCCAAGTTCAAGAACACAAGATGTGTACCTGCTGAGCTGAAGGCCAGTGTGTTTTCCTCAAAGGCTGTGGGCTTTTGTGTTTGTTTTGTGAATATATTAGAATTTTTGTCTTAGTCCCATCAGGCTGTTATAACAAAAGACCCATAGACTGAGTGGCTTAAGCAACAAACGTTTATTTCTCACTGCCCTGGAGGCCAGAAAACGAAGATCAAGATGCTGATAGATTCAGTGTCTGGTGACCTCCTGCCTCCTTGTTCACAAAGGGCTATCTTCCCACCGTGTCCTCACATGGTGGAAGGGACAAGGGAGGTATTTGGTGTCTCTTTTTTAAAGGCAGGAATCCCATTCATGAGGGTATCACCCTTATGACCTAATCACCATTCCTATGCGCCCCCCCCTCTCCAAATATCATCACATTAGGGGGGTAGGGCTTCAGCATAAGAATTTGGTGAAGATATAAACATTCAGTTTGTAGCAATTTATTACATATCTCTAAAAGAAAGATACCTTCAAGGAAGAGAGTAGACTGATTTCTCAGGTCCTCTAGGACTTGGCAATCCACCCACATCTTGATTCACATGCTGTAGAAGTGAAGGGAGCTGTGCCTGAATTCAGGGCCCAGGGAAGCTAAGTGCTGAGACCACGAGAGAGGAGACCGGGAGCTGCGTGTCCCAAAACCCACTGGGATGGCCAGATGGCCAGGGGCCTGAGTATGGAGAGGGCCAGAGCCTCCCAGAAAATCCTAACACAGAAGCAGAAGGACTCCTAAGAGGGGAATCTTCCCACTAAGCCACATTACAATGATGATGTTCCTGCCTGTGCCATGCACAAGCCTGGAACTAACAATGAGGCTAATTCACAGTCCATCTCAGGAACGCCAGGCAGGGGCCGAATCATCCAGGAATCACCTCTGCTTGTTGGGCGGACATGCGGCTGGATTGTGCAGGACCACCTTCCAATGTTACTTTTCCTTAGTTTCACATCCGTCGTTTGGGGTCTACCTTGCATGTGGCATTGGCCAGCAATTGTCAGGCATGTGTCAGGTGTTGGAGAGGAGTCAAAGTGCAATAAATAAATAAATAAATAAATAAATAAATAAATAAATAACAAAAAACAAAAAACCTGGCTACTGAAAATACAGGAAGAGAATCATCGAGCCCTGGTTTATTAGGACAGGGAGAAACACCGGCAGGACTAAAGCCTCCCTCAAGCCTCTGCCACCCGGTGCTGGCTCACCTCCCACCTGAGCTCGCAATTGTCGACCACCCTTCTTAACACCCTGATTGCAAAAAAGATTTTCCCAGAGAAAATCATCATGCAAACTTGAAGGGAAAACAAATGATACCTTTTCTTTTGAAAAGATGTAAGAATGAAAAGTCACAACAGGAAATCCCAGGAGGCGGGACACCTCGGTGGCTGTATGGTTGAGCATCTGCCTTTGACTCAAGTTGTGATCCTGGGGTCCTGGGACCCTGTAGGGAGCCCGCTTCTCCCTCTGCCTATGTCTCTGCCTCTCTCTCTGTATCTCTCATGAATAAATAAATAAGATCTTTAAAAAAGAAATAAGAAAGAAAATCCAAGGCAGGAGAACCCTGATTTTTCAATCAAGAAATTGCAGCTGTCCTCAGTCCCACGTGTGACAGTCCTAAATGGAGATGGTCTTGAAACAATGCTTTAACATTTGTCACTTGCTAGAGTGAGAGCAGCACCCAAGAGGGACCCCACAGTGAGGGGACCCTGTGGTGCCTTCCTTCTTGCCCTGTCCCTCTTTGTTCTTAAGGCAGAGTAGGAGCCTGGCCAGTGCCCCATACAGCTTTTCTGGGGAGCACAGTGGAAGGCCCAGGAGGCTGACCCATTTTTCCACCTGCTTACAAGCTGCAAAGGGAGGAACAGAGCTTTTGGACCCTCACTGTGGTTCCTGCTACCTTCAGGGTCCTGCTCTGCCTTAGTGACATGCTCCAAATAGACCCCCACACTCCCAACTCGGACTTCCTGAGCCCAGAGCCCAAGTCCATTCCCAGACTGCTAAAAACAGAGTGGGAAAGGCAGAGGCACCTTGCAGGAGGAGGTTGCAAAGAAAGGATGCAGTTTTCTTCTCTTTCTGGTGCCTTAGTTTTTCATGTGTGTCTCCTGCATGTGGACGGGATAAAGTGGAGATCTAATTCAAAGCAGGCTGTGAGGCTCCTGGCGGTCTCCCAGCCTCCTCCTGGCACAGGCCGGGTACTGGGCAAGCTGTCTGCTCAGTGAGCTGCGTGGTGTGCACACCCAGCCCACTCACACACAAAGCGAGGGCAGGATGGAGCCGCTGCACCTGCACAGGCCATAAAGCTCCCCTGCTGCAGCCATAATTCACTCCAGCTGGGATCTACACTTGTTTGTCTCACTCCGACCATGGACGAGCAGCAAATGTGCTTCTGTGAGTTGGTCAGCGTGGGCTGGAGCCGGGGGGTGCTGGAGGGTCTGGAATGTGGGTCACCGCCCGCCACCATCACCAGAATTGCCAAGGTCCATGGTCCCGTAGAACAGAGCATTTGAGACCTACAAACTGTGTCTCAGATTTCTTTGCTCCTCACAAATAAATTTGACTCTTTTTTTAAAAAAAACTATTTGATTTATTCATGAGAGACACAGAGAGAGAGGCAGAGACACAGGCAGAGGGAGAAGCAGGCTCCCTGCGGGGAGCCCGATGCAGGACTCAATCCCAGGATCCTGGGATCGCGACCTGAGCCAAAGGCAGATGCTCAGCCGCTGAGCCACCCAAGTGCCCCAATAAATTTGACTCTTAAAGACTTAGAATAAAAGCTCAAACTTCAGTGTAAAGCATAATCTTTGAGGCTGGCATGGACACAGGGTGCATGGTCTCAGCTGTAGTCAGAAATGAGAAGCGAGATGGTTTCCTGCCTCAAAGTGAGCAGCAGGAGGGCTTTGTCTTCCAAGAGAGAGCCTAGGAGGCCAATATATGTTTTTTTAATGGAGACATAATTGACAAATTATATTAGCTTCAGGTGTACAATATGATTTGCTAACGGTATATATTGCAAAATGATATACACACAGTAAGTCTAGGAAACATCTGTCCCCACACATAGTCACAAAAGACTTTTTTTCTTGTGATGAGAACTTTCAAGGTTTAGTCTCTTAAAAACTTTATATTTGCAAGACAGTATTATTAACTGCAGTCACCATGCTGTGCATGACACCCTCATGATTTATTTTATTTTATTACTGGAAGTTTGTATCTTTTGACCCGTTTCACCCATTTTGCTCACCTTCCACCCCTTACCTCTGGCAACCACCAATCTGTTCCCTGTGTCCAAGAGTCTGGGTTTTTGGTTGGTTTGGTTGGTTGGTTTTTGTTTCTTTGATTTCACATGTGAGATTACACAGTATTTGTCTTCATTTGACCTGTCACTTAGTATAACATCAGCAAAGTCTGCTCATGTTATGGCAAACGGCGACATCTCATTCTTTTTTTATGACCTAATAGGTTTTATATTCAGGCATGGTGAGGTCTATAGATCAGGAGACACCTGCCATTGCAAAGGTAGCTGGTTACTCACAGTGGGGAGGACACCACGCCTCACAGGCCACACAGGAGGCACCGTGCTCAGTCAGGAGGCAGAAGAAAGAAGGGAGAACATGGGCAAGAGCCTGTACAGGAATTTCCACGAGAAGGAAGAGACAAGGCACGGTAAGCAGTGTAGGACTGGCTGGTTTGAATCATCTTGGTGGGTTCTGGAATATTGTGGCTGTCCTGTGTTGTCTGGTACCTGGCCTAGGTGTGATTAGGGCAGGGGCACAGTGGCCCTGAGTGTGAGAGCCCACGAAAGAGGTGGGCAGGCGCATGAGTGGGCACCCGATTGGCTTGTTTGCACATGAAAAGCACGCTCCCAGGTGAACTGTTTCCTATCTCTGGGAACTGGCAGCCCTGGGAGGGGCGTCCTTCCAGTCTCAGCAAGGAACCAGATGTCAAAGCACAAGAATTACAGAAGATAAAGGCCCCAGAGGATTCCTGGTTGGAGGGATGGTACACTCTGGGGACAGCCTGCCTGCAGCCCCAGAACAAACCGATCTTCCCTCAGCACACAGCTGAGCTACGGTGGACACCCCAGCCTACACAGCTGGGCCGAATGTTTGCATGAGAATAGGCCTTTGGGCACCTTCCAGGACCCTGACCTCTCCCCGCCCCCACCCCCGCCCATCCTCCTGCTGGGCCCTTGGGTCTTCTGGTCCAGAAGGGGCTGGCCCCAAGGGGACTTGGGGGTTGGCTGGGTTATCCAAGCACAAAAAGCAATCACTTCAGTCTTGTTAAAGCAGTGCCAGTTCTAGGAGGATCTCTGGGCTGACAGCACGTCCTGAAGTAGCTCCCTAAACTGCTCCAACCATTGAATAACTTAAAAAAAAAAAAAAAAGTCTATGTCACTAATGAGTTCAGTTGAAAGAGGGAGGAGGAGATTACCAAAGTCCCAGCAGCATGAATTAGATTGATTCTTCTGAGAAAGGGTGAGAGGAAGAATCTTCCATCTCACTAAATCCGATTTTATTTAGTTGAACACTGACCAGAAGTTAGCTCTCCAACTGCTCGTGAGAAGCAAACAAAGCAAGACCCCGAGGTGAAGGCAGGGATGTCAGGACCACTCAGACAGCTGGCATGCTCCCTGTGGTTAGCACTGATGCTAAAGGATCCACTGTGGCAGGGACGGTGACAGTAAGGGCCCCGTGTACCACAAGGGTCTCTTGCCGATTTTATGCCTTTTTAAAAAAGATTTTATTTATTCATTCATTGAGAGACATAGAGAGGCAGAGACACAGGCAGAGGGAGAAGCAGGCTCCCTGCGGGCAGCCTGATGTGGGGACTCGATCCCTGGACCCTGGGATCACGCCCTGAGCCCAAGGCAGACACTCAACCACTGAGCCACCCAGACATCCCACTCCCACTGCTTTTGAAACACCAGGTGTTGGGACTGCAGGGAGCAGGGCTCGGTGCTTGGCAAGGCTGGGGCCAACGTCACCACAGCGTGGTGCCTTGTAGAATGTGAAGGAAGGACGTGATGTGCCTGTTGCCTGCTTCTCTTCCCCAGGGGGGCCCAGACTAGATGAAGACTCATCAGGCACCCAGAGACTGGAGGGGCTGCCAGCCCCCAGTGAAAGCCTCAGGCACAGTGTTTCCAAGTCCAGCCTACTGCCCTGGGTCCCCAAGTCATCAGCCTTGGAACCTGGCTGCATAGCACATTCGCTCCCCTCTTTCTCTGACTCCCAACATCTACGACACAAGTCAGGCATCTGGCCAACCATCATGGTTTCTCATCTAGTTACCTTGTTCAATGTTTGTTGAGCAACTGTTATGTATCGGGAAATGGTCCAGGTGCTGGTCTGCAAAATTCCCATCATCTGACTCATGTAGCTTTGAACTCAGGGAGCCAAGGGTCTAAAAAAAGAGACAGAAAATAAAGTGATGAACAAATGATGTCATTTCACAGAATGAGTGCTCTCCACGTGGCAAGGAGATAGGCAGGGATGGCAGGAGATGACTATTTTATCCCAATAATGTGGTTTCCTATTAACTTATGCTCCCCCACTGTGGTGGGTGTTGGGAGGAACCAGACCTCAGTTCTGGGAGAAGAGGTTTACTGCATCAGCTGCCACTAGTCACCTTACCCAAGGTCATGCCCCCACCCCTGGCGGCTGGACAATGCCTGAGTAAGAGGTCCCAGTTGTTGACCCCCAGCGAGGACAGCTGTGGAAGGTCATCCCACATCCAGAACCCTCTAGAGCATCGTAGCTCCACTTTGCCCTCTGCCCAGTCCCGATCCTTCCTTCCTTTCTATAGGTGTTGATCCCAAGAGCTCGTTCCAATAACCCTCTTACACAACACTGTCTTGCTCAGAGTTGGCTTTCTGGTGAACCAGTCGGCATCAACTTTGAACAAACTGAATTTAAAATATTTCAATTTAAAAGTAGGTATGTTGAACTTATTTAATGGGACATATTTATAGTTCATATCAGTAGGCTTCATGGAGATTCTAAGACCCCATGGGACTACAAACCCAGCTGCCCTCCCCCTGCAAACACAGCATCCCACCCTGTTCTGCAGGAGGATGTGGGGGAGCAAGAGCCCGCTCTTCTCCATCAGCCTCTTGGCATTTCCTGGCCTGAGGGATGATGCCTTCTGGGGAGCAGGTCTGCCCTGGTGGCCTGTTTAGGAGAGCAAACTAGTTTTCCATTAGCAGAAGCTGCAGAAGTTGGGTTCTGGAAACATCCAGGAGTTCCCCTTCCAGCTTCTCCCTGGTGATGCTGCCACTTCTTCTGACCACTGCAGGAGAAATGGGCCGTGATCTCTTCATTAACAAATGTTTACACATCTGCCACATGCCCAGCACCGGGCTGTGAACATTCCCTCTCCTTGGAAACCGCACCTGGTCCAGCCCTACCAGAGAGCCGCCCCACCTGGGGGCCGCCCCGGAGAGCTGAGGGCTCCAGGGAGCTTTCAAAGCTGCGGGGACCCTTTGGCTCAAGTTCGCTGCTCTGTTCCTTCCCATCCCCGAGTTGTGCCCGCCCTCACCCACAGCTGCTGCCTGTTGCCAGCCCGTGCTCACAGGCTTCCCTGTCCCTCACTCACTTGGCTTGTTCCCCTCAATGGAATATGCCAATACAATGCTTTTAGTTCCTAGAAGTTTCTGGCATTTGTGAAATGCTTTCAAATGCACTATCACTCACAATGCACAGGTGAAGAAACAGAAAGAATAGTTAAGAGCCTTCTGAAATTCCTCCAGAAAGAGGGAGAAAATGATGGTAAGAATAGGAAACATGAGCTTTGGCTGCGTGTTAGGCACTTCACATGCTTTACCTCTTATACAGTCCTCACCGCATCCGGGTGGAGGAAGTAGCATTATCATCCTCATTTAAAAATAAGGAATTTGGGGTGCCTGGGTGGCTCAGTCAGTTGAATGTTGGACTCCTGACTTCAGCTCATGATCTCAGAGTTGTGGGAACAAGCCTGGTGTCAGGCTCCCCAGTCTGTGGGCAATCTGCTTGTCCCTCTTCCTCTGCTTCTCTGCTCCTCACTCCTCCTCTCTCTATCAAATAAATAAATAAATAAATAAATAAATAAATAAATAAATGATAAATAAATACATAAATTTTAAAAATCCTTTAAAAAATAAGGAATTTAAGGCTCAGAGAAATTGAGTAACTTACCCAAGATTACCCAGGTGGTGATCCAGGCAGTCCATCCCCACAAACACCATCCTACAAGGGGAAGAGCTTATCTCCTGATTCCTAGTCCAGAGCTCTGGGAAGCAGAGGAGGAAGCTCTAAGAGTGAAGGGGAAGTGCATACATATGTTTGCCCCACTACACTGATAGGAAAAAGTTACCCTGTCCCCTGCCAGGGGGAAAAAAGCCCTTTTTTGCTTGGCATTAACTGCACTTCTAAGCAAGTAGAACCCAGGCTCCTCCAGCTTTCCCCCTGCAGGGAGATGGTACTGGGAGAGGTGGAAGGAGGAAGGTCCCAATCCAGAAGCTGCGCCGTTTCCTGGCAATCAGGAGCCCCATGGACTCAGAGCAGCCTCGTTGGCCACAGCACTGATTGCAGCTTTAATATCAATCCCATGCAGAGAAGAGGCATTGATTAGCTAACTCCCTCCGAAGGAAAAGCTGGGGAAGTGCTGGTCCATTACTGAGTGCAGGTGGCAATCAGAGGAGCAGCACTCTCCCCACCCCCACTTCCAGGGCTCAGCATCCTCCTTTGCGATCAAGGCCAGAGAGCTGGGGGTGGGGATGGGAGAGGTGGTAAGGCTGTTAAGCCTAGATTGTTTAACAAAGTGCTTTTTATGGAGACTTGGAGAAAAAGTGGCAAATGTATATTGTCTCTTCTTTTTTTTTAAGATTTTATTTATTTATTCATGAGAGACACAGAGACACAGGCAGAGGGAGAAGCAGGCTCCATGCAGGGAGCCTGAGACTCCAGGATCACGCCCTCGGCCAAAGGCAGGCGCTAAACCGCTGAGCCACCCAGGGATCCCCTACTGTCTCTTTTAAAAATAAAGCTAAAGCAGAGTAGGTAGTTTCTCCTGCTGACTTTTTAGCCCTGCGCTCCAGGGTGATGAGGGGAGCAGGAAAGCAGGTGGGAAGGACAGGACCATGCTGGTGGAAGACCATTGGGGCCGGGGATCCTGCCCTTTTGTAGGCCCAGAGACTGTTGGCTGGCTTGTGGGGCTTGGAAAAAGTGGCTTGACTTTTCGTCCACATATGGAAGGTGTCCAGAGCAAAGCTGGCCCTCAGGACAGCTCTGCACCTGCTCTCAGCACGGTCTGTGTAGCGGGCCTCACCTGGTAGAGCAGCTGTGTTGGCTCTTCTTGCGGATGAAGTGGCTGTTGTGGGATGAGGTGGGTGTGAACACAGAGGGTGTAAGGGAAGGGGGAGTGGCAGGGATCAGGGTCCTACAGAGTGTTTGGGCAGACAGGTTGTAAACTGCTCCTGTCCTACAAGTGGGAAAAAGGGATGAGTAGGAAGCTGATATCGGGAGCCCCCAGCCATCCCCTGCTCCAGGGCTCTTAGAGCTCACTCAACTTACTGAAATCCACAGATGTGTTTCCTCATCTGGAAATTGGGAATAACGATTACTTCTCTACATCTTGATGTCCTTGTGAAAATTGAATAAGAATTCATAAAAAGAAGTGAGCACAGCAATGGTCACATGTGAAATGCTTACAAGTAAATACCACTTGGATGAGGGTGACTCCACTCCCATGATGAGCAGCAGAGTCTCTGAGAGGGTGACCCTAGGTGGCCTCAAGCCAGATGGAAGTCACACTTGCGGCAAAGCCACTTCAGGCAAACTTATGAAATGTCTATAATTCCATGGTTTTTAGTACAGAGTTGTGCCTCCATCACCATAATAACTTTTATTTTCATCACACCCCCCCCAAAAGAAATCCTGCTTTAAATCCCCAGTCCAGGGCACCTGGGTTAGTCAGTCAGTCAAGTGTCTAAGGTCAGCTCAGGTCATGATCTCAGGGTCCTGGGATCTAGCCCCCATGTCTGGCTCCTTGCTCAGCAAGGAGTCTGCTTCTCCCGTCCCCCCCTCCAGCTCTTGTGCTCTCTTTCTCAAATAAATCAATAAGATATTTAAGGATATAAAAAATAGATAAATCCCCAGTGCCCCATTCCCCCAGCCCTAAACAACCACTAACTTCCTGTCTGTCTCTATGGATTTACCTGTTCTGGATATTTCATATAAACAGAGCCACACATCGTGTTGTGCGACTTGTACCTGGTTTCTTTGATTTAACCCACAGTTCTCAAAGTTCATCCATGCTGTGGCATGTGTCAGCACCCCATTCCTTTCTATTGCTAATACTTCGCTTCATGCCCATGCTACATTTTTTTAAATTTTTATTTATTTATTATAGTCACACAGAGAGAGAGAGAGAGAGAGGCAGAGACACAGGCAGAGGGAGAAGCAGGCTCCATGCACCGGGAGCCCGACGTGGGATTCGATCCAGGGTCTCCCGGATCGCGCCCTGGGCCAAAGGCAGGCGCCAAACCGCTGCGCCACCCAGGGATCCCCCCCATGCTACATTTTATTTATTTATTCATCCATTGACAGATACTTGGATTTTTTCCACTTTTTAGCTTTTGTGGATAATGCTACCATGAACATTTGTGTACAAATTTTTGTGCAAGTATCATTGTTTTTTAAAATGTTAAGTGCTACTGTATAAGGGAAGGCTAATTTTCAGTGGATATTTCAATTCAGGAGACTAAAAAAGGACTTATAAAATATTTCTTATAAAAAGGAGCCTTGGGGGGCACCTGGGTGGCTCAGTCTGTTAAGCATCTGCCTTCAGCTCAGGTCATGATCCCAGAGTCCTGGAATCCAGCCCCTGTATCGGGCTCCCTGCTCAGTGGGGAGTCGGCTTCTCCCTCTCCCTCTGCTGCTCCCCCCCACCCCCGCCTGTGTTTTTTCTCTCTCTCTCTTAAATAAATGAATTCAATCTTAAAAAAAAAGAAGAAGAAGAAGAAACCTTGGGTCTGATGGAATGGAGAACCTCTATTTTAGTGGAAAGGCAGTAAGTTTTGGCTTTAGAAAAACTGGCTGGGAGCAACGGCTCTGCTACACTGACAGTTATTTTGGGGAAGTTACTCAAAACGCTTGTAGTCCTGGCTTGCTCATCTTAAAGAGTAAGAATACCAAAATCTACTTCTCAGGACTGTTCCAGGGGTTCAAGAGATAATTGAGGGAAACATCCAACACTCCATAGGTCCTCAGCATATGTGGTTCCTTTTTCCTACCCCCTTGATTCTGCATCTTCTCAAAGCCTTACAGAGAACTGACAGAGCAAATGTAGAATAAGTAGCTCTTCAATTAGAATCAGGAAGAGAGCATAATCACTCAAGTGTTTAACCAGTGAGCTCCTCTGAGTAGTCTTCTGCTAACTACCTCCCATTGTATAAAGAACTTTAATCTTCCCTAAAATTCATCCAAGTCCTTTTAGCTCTCTTCCAAAGTTCCTCTTCAGATATCTGGGTTTGGTGACTATTTCGTGGTTCCCACGTCCCTCCTGTGGGATACACACCAGGCTTTGGCCACCAGGCAATGGCAATTTGTGGGATTTTGCTTCACATTCCGGGATGGAGACTGCACTTTTCCACACCACACTTGTTTTTTTCTTCTCTGACTCTATACGGATTCTGCTGTGTCCTCAAAATGTAGATATGTACAAAAGGGAGGTTTTGATGTGTCAGTACGTAAAAGTGCTGCTTTTTATTACCAGCGAGGGAGCACACCAGATGCCCACAGTCCATGCCCAAGCCCCAGCTCATTCCATGCCAACCCTGGCTTCAGGATGATGCTGGTTGGAGCTGTGCAGAGATATTTTATTAAAGTAGAACTTTAAATGGTGTGTGCCTAGGTTACACCAGAGGGCATGACACAAGAAAACAGTAACACTATTCCTGCAACAGGGACTTCAATCCTTAGGCTGCACTCTTGGAGGCATTGACTGGCCAGGGGCTCAGAGCCTATGCTGCAGTATGGCAGCTCTGTGGACCAGTGCTGTGGTCCTGTCACCATCTGTGGACATCTGCATGCCTGCGTCTGTGCCACTATTATGGGCATCCAGGCATTTCAGAATTGGGTCTGCTTCATTTTCTTGTGGAGTTTAATGTGGGCCCAGCATGCTCAGAGTAACTAGGAGTTTCTTCATCCATAATCATACTGAAGTCTGGAAGCGAGATATGCAAATTCCCTCTGCCCCATTCACAGAGAACAAAATTGGGCTGCCCTGCTAGAAAGGTCCATCTTTCCTCCTAGCCCAGGCACCCAAAGGGGCAACTCCAAATCTTTTACACTAAATGACTGGATCAGGAGTGAACCTCTGACCCAAAGAACCAAATTCTTTCTCCAAATTATCTGGAAAAGGGGTCGGCAAACTATTGCCCATCAGCCAAAGTCTGGCAACATCCACTAGTTTAGATATTGTCTATGACAGTTTGTGGTTGCAATAGAGATCTATGGGTCCAGAAAGCCTAAAATATTTTTTCTTTTTTTTTAAGAATTTATTCATTTATTTGAGAGTGAGAGAGAGTGAGAGAGCATGAGAGAGGAGAGTGCAGAGGGAGAGGGAGAAGCAGGCTCCTCACTGAGCAGGGAGCCCCATGTGGGGCTCTATCTCAGGACCCTGAGATCATGACTTGAGCCAAAGGCAGACACTAAACCAACTGAATCACCCAGGGACTCTGAAAGCCCAAGATATTTACTATCTGTCCTTTACAAAGTTTTCCGACTCCTGAAAGAGAAAGTCACAGAAATATGGAGCCTGGGACCATGGTCTGGGGGCCAGAGGGCCATATGCATTCAGAGCAGAGCAAACTGTACTCAGAGACATGAGTCAGTGAATCCTAAGCCAGCCATAGGGGCTAGAGTATGGACATGTTAAGCTCTTTGAATATGTTGCTGCCCTTGGATGAGTCCTGGAAGGCATTAAGCTCAGAGAACAATGATTGGCAATAAAAGGTGCTTGTTTCTCTGGACCTGTGGCTTTTAACTCCTGGGTCCTATGATCCTGGTGAGCTGTGCACATCTATAGCTGAATGAAAAGGACCAATTTTGTCATTCAATCTAAGTTCTATACAAAGTGAACTGCACCCTTTCCCTATGGGTAGTAGCAGGAGTCCTAGAAAGACTTCCAACAGAAGTTTCCTCTTGCCCATAGCCTCCCCTACACTGTCTGCCTAGTGAGGAGTGTGCCAGAAACAGAGATTAAAGAATCACCTGAGGGAACATGGGAAGAGGAGTATACCATTTGTTAGCTAAAGTGTCCCACTAGATAGCAGTAGCTCTGATTTCATGATTTGGTTCTTTTCTAGAGAAAAAGGGATGTGCCCATGGTGCTTCTCTTTGGGAAATACATTCTAGCCCTTGTTTATGTCATGTAATATAGGAATGACCATGGCCAAAAAAAAAAAAATTGAAGAATTAACAATCACAAACCTAGTAGAATTAGTATACTAGCAGGTGATGGAGTAGTGAAGACCCTAATGAGACTAATCAGAATGATTAAAATCTTCCTTTCTCACCAAACTGGAAGACACGAAAGACAACTTTGACAACTCCAACCCTTAATACCATAAAAACTGCTGTGTGTCATGTGTGACCATGAGAAAAAAGATAAGTGGCAAACTGAGAAAAATGTTGGCCACCTAAAATACAGACAGTGGCTGTGGCATTATTTAACAGAACTGTTAGTGTCACTGTTTTCCTCATCCTAATGGGATGACTTTCTTCCAATCCAAGAAGACACCATTGTTAGCTTTTCAAATTACTTCACTACAGTGGTTTAGGTATCATTCTAAATCTGTAAAGAAGCTGCAAACAGGGGCACCTGGGTGGCTCAGTGGTTGAGCATCTGCCTTTGGCTTAGGTTGTGATCCCAGGATCCTGGGATCAAGTCCTGTGTCAGGCTCTCCACAGGGAACCTGCTTCTCCCTCTGCTTGTGTCTCTGCCTCTCTGTATCTCTCATGAATAAATAAATAAAATCTTTAAAAAAAGAAGAAGAGGAAGCTACAAACAGCTGGCAGAGGCCAGATTGCAAATCCTCTAGGGTAGTCTCCACCAGCTGGGGGCTTGCACATGACTCCCGTGAAGATGAGCTCACAGGCAAAAATCACAAAGCAGCAAGTAAGCTCACCACCAGTGATAATGAAGCAATCCAAAGGGGACTTAAAGATGTCAGAAATATGTAAATATTTTAAAAGAAAGAGAATCCACAAGACAAAAATAGGAATTTATTTTTTTAAAAAACAGACTTTTTTTGAGAGTTAGAAAGATCATTGTAGAGTGTTAAAGGTGACTTTTAATGTTTTATGAAGCCTTCCCTTTGAAGGCTGGGTCTAGGCTGGCCTTGCACCCTGTTTATGCCATAGTGATGCAGCATAACTTCTGAGGCTAGGCCTTAGGAGATCTGCAGTGGTGTATTGGTCTCTTAGGATGCTCCCTCTTGGCATCCAGCTTCCATGAGAACCTCAAGTGAGCCATGTGGAGAAGAACTTGAGGCATCCCTGCAGACTGCCCCAGCTGAGCTCCTGGCCAACAGGCAGTAGTACCTGCCAGCCTCACACAGGGGACTACTCTTTGGGCCATTCAAGGTGATGCCACCAGTAGCAGCAATAAGCATCCTTTGCCAAGCCCAAGGCCAACTTGCAGAATTTTAAGCAAGTAAATAACTGCTGTTCTCTACTTTTGAGAGTGGTTATCTAGCAATAGACCATCATGGAAAAGCCACAGTCCAGATGAAAAGATAGGATGTACCTCCACTGCCAAGTTTCATTTGGGTGAACTCTGAGGCAAACCAGGCAGACCTTTGCTGGAAGGTAGTGAAAACAGTATCATCTTCAAAGGGAGCAGTAGCTAGAACAGCAGGCATGACGCATTCAGTGCTGAGAACAGAAATAGCTGGCAACAGGCAGCCGGAGCTGAAAATGAGTTCTAAGAGAGCCCAGAAGGACAAAAAAATGTTTCAATGATCACTGTTTCATAGCAAAAGGTTCATTGTTTTAAATAATTCACCTGGATCTTATACTTTATTATTTGAAAGTTCACTTGTATTAATGCTGTTTTAGGCAAAAATAAATAAGTAAATCAATCAATCAATCAATCACTGACTATATATTCTATTAAATTGAAAGAATTCATGTTTTTGCAAAAAATTCATCAATGAGTAATTCTTGTACCCCATGTGTACTTTTCTGGGTTACTCCTCCTTGAGACCTTAGTCCCTGGGCCCCAAACTTCAAGTCATCTATGTCAGCTTGGTACTGGCCTCACTGCCAGCCACTACCCCATGCTGCTTGCAAGTACTGCTCAGTACCTGACATTTGGTGCGCAATCGATAACTATTTAGAGAATTGAGCCAAATTGATTTCTTGAATGAAAGTCAGTTCCCAGGCTCAAAGGGCTCTTTCAACAGGCAGTATTTTCCTTACGGACAAGCTAGGAGTAAATCAGTCATTTTTAAAAGCTCTATAAACCCAGACCACTTGTGAGAAAAGGTTAATACCACATCCTGACATGGCTAACTTATATCCTCAGAGAACAGAGAAACAGTCAGGACTAATGATAAGGAGCAATTTTTTTAACTGTGAGGGGAGTGGATTTTTTAATAGCTATACGGACATATCATCAACATAACATAATATTCACCCTCCTCAAGTGTACAGTTTGTTGACATTTATTACTTATGTGGTTGTAAAGCACTGCCAGTTTTTTAACACTTCCATCCTACAAAATTGCCCTCATGACTGTTCAGTTCCTTTATCCTTAGGAGCTGGTGTGCCATTAAACCAAAACAATCTCTTTAAATTCTAAGGTCTACTATATAGACTATGAGGGGCCCACCATGTTCGAAGTCAATAAATATTGAATATTTTATATTCAATAAATATTGGACGATAATGCCAAAGAAAGCAGTGTTTATATTTCCAGATAGAAATTTCATTCTGAATTTGTAAAAAGATGCAGATATTCTAACTCAGAGTTGAATGCATGCATCACAGTTAATTAGCAATGCTTCAAATTATAGGCCACTGATGTTTCTTGTACAACTAACCATCAATTAGCTATGCTAATGAGAAAAGCAGGAAATGACTACAGGAAAAAAAATGAAATCAGCAGGGATTAAAAAAGAAAAACAACACATTGCATAGACCCAGTCTCAGCCACTAGTAAAACTTACCAGTGATCTAGAAGTATAAATTCTGAGGAGTATTTCCTTTTCCATATTGTCCTTCAGAGAAGCCATATCCAAATCATAAAATGACCAAAATATATAACAAAGGGCTAGTCAGTGGTTCTAATATAATTCCTAGGGGAGCTTTAAAAAAATCAGTGAAGAGTCTTTGTTCTAGACAATTTATTTTTTTTATTTTTTAAATTTTATTTATTTGTGATAGTCACACAGAGAGAGAGAGAGGCAGAGACATAGGCAGAGGGAGAAGCAGGCTCCATGCAGGGAGCCCGATGTGGGATTCGATCCCGGGTCTCCAGGATCGCACCCTGGGCCAAAGGCAGGCGCTAAACCACTGCTCCACCCAGGGATCCCTGTTCTAGACAATTTAAATTAAAGTCTCTGTGGAAGGGTCTAAATTAATCCATAAATTGCATAATTTATTTCAGGTTGATTCTAGCTACTTTGTATTTGCTTTACTCTGAGTTTTCTGGTTGGACGGTGAAGGTCTCAGATAAATCACCTTTGGTTCTTCCACCCCGACTCCCCTCACTCCACTTCTAAGTAGGAGAACTTCTGCAGTGAGACAATCTTATAGGTGATTCCTGATAATCCAGTATTTTTTTTTAAGATTTTGTTTATTTATTTGAGAGACAGTGAAAGAGTGAGCATGAACAGGGGAACAGGCAGAGGGAGAGGGAGAAGCAGACTCCCCACTGAGCAGGGATCCTGACATGAGGCCTAATCCCAGGACTTTAGGATCACAATCTAAGCCGAAAGCAGAGGCTTAACTGACTGAGCCACCCAGGCACCACCCCCTGATCCAGTGTTTTATGGTCTCATTCATTTGGAGAATATAAAAATTAGTGAAAGGGAATAAAGGGAAAGGAGAGAAAATGAGTGAAAATATCAGTGAGGGTGACAAAACATGAGAGACACCTAACTCTGGGAAATGAACAAGGGGTAGTGGAAGGGGAAGTGGGTGAGGGGTTGGGGTGACTGGGTGATGGGCACTGAGGGGGGCACTTGGCGGGATGAACACTGGGTGTTACGCTAAATGTTGGCAAATTGAACTCCAATAAAAAAATAAATAAATAAAAAGAAGAAAGTACAATTAAAACAGTAGAAATATGAGTAAATACAACAGATTTTCCTTATTAAAGTTATGACTATAAAGTTGTTCATAGTATTCTCTTATTATCTTGTTAAAGGCTGCAGGATCTGTAATGTTATCTCCTATTTCATACCAGATATTGGTGGTTCAAATCTTCTTTTTATGCAGTCTTATTGGAGGTTTATAAATATTACTAATTTTTTCAAAGAACTAAAATAATAATAATAATAATAATAAATACCTTTCTCAATGTCTCTCTTCTTTGTCAAGGGTTGGGATGGTTTTCCCCCTAAGTAAATCTCTGAGAGAATGCAAGGGACCTGAACATGATTTACCTAGTGTCACGATGGAAGAAAATAAAAAATTATCATCTGGAAATTACAATTCCCCACTGAGCTCCACATGCCAGGCTCCTGGAAATTGTTTCCATTGAATTCCATTTGTTCACCAGTTCCAAGAAGAACAGCAGTTCTTGTAGCTATACTTCTTTTCTCCTTCCCTTAGATTTAAAAAAAGTATTTAAAGATTAAAAAAAATCTTTAAAAAGTTATAATACTTTGCATTATATGCTTACCATAGAAAGTTCTAAAGTAGAATTACAAATAGCAAAATTAAAGCCAGTTTAAACCACCCATGAGTCTCCCTCTTCCCCATTCTAGAGATAACATAATTTATATCATTAGTGTATATCTTTCCTTTTTTCCCCATGTGTGGAAAAATGTGTTTTATTTTACAGAATTGGGTCATACTATATGCACACTTTTCTTACTTGCTTTTTTTGTAAATTGCTCTTATGTTCTCAGCAATGTGTGTGTGTGTGTGTGAGAGAGAAAGAGAGAGAGAGAGAAAGAGGGGGGGAGATTAGGCTTCAAACTTAAGATTTTGCTGTGTCCACAGCAAAGCCCATCATAGAGACTTACCATTGATTATTTTAAACACCCCTCTATATTAGACATTGATTATTACTTTGGACGTTTGCCCTTTTTCCTTTTATTTCCATTATTTGTCAGAAAACAAGATCCATCACCAACTTGGTGAGTTATACAGATTACTCTTTCACACTGATGTGTGACATTGTATCTGTAATTACCCAGGGCCACATATAATTATGGACACTGAGCCCCTTATCCTCTCATCCTGCTATATTCTCCAATATTGGTACCCAACACCTTCTCCAGAAGTGATGATTACTCAAAAATCCTGAAGTTTTTTCACCGTCGTCTAAATGTGTAGTATGGAGATTTATCATTCTAGTAGCTAATCTACACTGAGTGTTTACTGTGCTAAGAAGTTTATATGTATTTTTCATTTTACCTTTATGACAAAGAATTTTTACAACTATCTCCATTTTATAGGCGAAGAAAATGAGGTTTCCTCTGAGTAACTTGGCCAACATCATAGCTAGTAAGAGGCAAAGCTGGACCCTCAACCCAGAGCTGTTTGCTTCTAAATCATTTTTTAAAATTATTATTAACCAAAATCTGTTCAAATTTTCTTAGTTTTGCATAACGTCCTTTTTCTGTTCCAGGACCCTAACCAAGGTATAATATTATAGTTAATTATGGTGTCTTCTTAGACTGCTCTTGGCTGTCACAGTTTCTCATGTTCCTTTTTTCTCTAAATCATTTTTAAAAATCATGCCGTCAACCCCTTCTCCTCTATAAGACCACCGCAGTTATATCATGCACTCCTTGAGTGACTCTGATCCTCACAGTAATCCTCCAATGTAGAATTATAATCCTCATTTTATAGATGAGAAAACAGAGTCTCAGATGGAAACTAATGGCCTACGTTACAAAGCTAGCAAGTAATGGAGCTGGGAGCCTAACTCAGGACTGTCTGACCAGGAGGGTCATGTTCTTTTTACTACTGTAACTTAGATGGCTTATATATATGTGCGTTAAAAAAAAAAAAAAAAAAAACTTGAAAAAGTTATCAAGAAACTTTAAAGTTTTTTAAGAGACAGAGAGTGGGGTAGAGAGTAGAGAATCCTAAGTAGTTTCCACCCAGCATGAAGCTGACAATGCATGGCATGGTTTAGATTTCCCTCAACATTCCCATGCCCTGCATTAAACCATAGCTCCTTGCAGAATCCCTATTTAGTTGCAAGTCCTTATGGTGCATTATAGCATTAACAATATGCATGCCCTAAATATTCAGGGATCAATAATTGCTGTAGAAGGTCTCCTTGCTTACTGGTAATCTCGTATCACTACCAGTATCATCCTTCTCCACCTACCTCCACCCTCCCCACACACTGTATTTCTAAGTCATCAGATCCAAAGGGCCCTAACATGGACAACTCTTCCGACACTTTGTTTAATTTTGTTTAATTTCAAGAGCTCTCTCTAGAAAACCCCTTGGGGCACAAGTTTGGGTGTTCAGTCAAATGTAAGGAGTATTGTTTTCTCTGAGTTTGGCAAACAAGTTAAAGGGCAAAGGCAGTTAGCCATGGAGGCCCCAGGACCCCCCCTTGCTCCCCAGACTCCCACAGCGTAGAGGCAGATGAGAGCCCCGTGGGGTGCCCCCGGCGGAGCGGGGCGGGAACCTGCGCGCCTGCAGGGGCGGGGCGGGCTCTGCGGTCGGGGCTTAGGGACTGTAGCGACGCCAAGGCGCCACCCCTCGCCGCCTGGCCAGCCGCCCCCGCCCCCGCAGACAGGTGTTCAAAGCAAACCAGAGAGCAAAGAAGCGGGCGAGGGAGTCAGGAAGGAGCCGCTATCCAAGTTCCCAGGCGTTCCTCGCTGGCGGGTGCCTACGCGTCCTCGATTAGCACCATGGACAGCGCCCGCGACCAGCCTCAGGGGTGCTTGGACGCCGCCGGCTTCTGGCGGGTCTGGCAGCGCTTTGACGCGGATGGTAAGTGAACAAGCCACCGGCACATTCAGGTGTAGACGTGGCTCCAGCCCAGCCCCTCTGAAAGGACCTGGAGTTTCCCCTTCCCTTCCGTCCTTCCTCGCAGGGAAAGTTGTCTTCCAGCGTCGTCAATGCAGTATACCAGACCAAGTGGATGTGGGTATCCTGCAGTTACAGCTCTAGATGTCTGTGTAAATTCAAGGTGGGGGGGAGACTTGGTCCACCTCTCAATGTGTGTGTGTGTGTGTGTGTGTGTGTGTAAAATGATATGCCATATATGACATAGATCATCACATGTATTTGAGGCTTGTGACCGACAGGCAGCTATTGAAGTCAGCTCTCCCTAAGTGTGCTCCTCAAAGAGAACCCACACCCACACCCAAAATACTACTTGAAAAGAAAATGGAACCACTTAAGGTGTGCTTTATCTTTAGTAATAATTCAACAACCGTGTTTTGACTCTGCAAACTATGATTCAAGAATCACATTTGTTAAATTTTTCCAAGCTTCCAAAGGCTTGGGTTGGATTCTCTTCTAAGATTCATGTCTGTCTGTGGATTAAAATCTATGTATTGAATAGCTTTTCTTTTCCAAATATTCAATATAAACCCAGCGTAGAGCATTTACTCTTGAATATGTGTTTACTATTCAAATCCATGTCTCTGAGAGTTAAATGCTAGCACTTAGTTATTGGAATAGTAAAGAATAGTATTCATGGAGATTTTATAGATTATGAGACTCAAAACAATTTAGATAAACAGTTAATGTCACATGGTATTCTATGTAAGTGACTATCACTTATGCATCTCTTGTTGCATTTAGAAAAAGGTTACATAGAAGAGAAGGAACTTGATGCTTTCTTTCACCACATGTTGACGACATTGGGCACTGATGTAAGTATTTGTGCTACTAAGCATTAATTTATCTGCCTTTAGCAAAATACAAGAAGCATCTAGGTCTTGTGTTGATTTGTACCTATTAATCCCATCTGACCTCTTTTCTTCCTTGCCTGTGTGTAATTTTTCTCCATCTCCTAGCAACATGGAGGAATTGAGGCAGGTTCTATAAAAGGTAGTATTAGACTTGATGGTCACTGACTTTTAGTGTAACATCTGTCATCCACTCAAGAGATCCTACCTATAAGTTCAAACAGCTCTGTTTAGAATGTCTCCTTGGTTATGCCTCTGCTAATGGATTTAGACATGAAGATAAGGCAAGATCACTTTGTTCAGAAAAGTGGAAAAGATGTTAAGTGCTCTGAGGTTCTGAGCATTTAGTGCATTTGATACTCCTTTGATAGCAGACTACAAATAGACCATTTAAAAATCATTTTCTATTATTCATCTTATTAGAAGAGGTTATAGATTTCTTAGGAAATGACAAACCAGAAAATAATCGATATACCCTGAGCCCAGGTATAATAAATGTAAACCAATCTATCCTACCCATGTCCCTCCCTGGTGGTAAATCTGGCCTTGAGAGATAGCGACTAATTTTTGAAGATCCCAAAGCAGAGGAAAAACTCATACGAAGACACACCAGGCTAGGGATGGGAGAGCCCAGTAAAGTCTCCATCATGGGATGCATGGTAAGAGGAATAGCTCTGGAGGCAGTAAGTAGCATTTAAAATTAATCATGGAGGGAAACCCAGGTGGCTCAGCAGTTTAGCGCCACCTTCAGCCCAGGATGTGATCCTGGAGACCCAGGATCGAGTCCCACGTCGGGCTCCTTGCATGGAGTCTGCTTCTCCCTCTGCCTGTCTCTCTCTCTCTCTCTCTCTCTCTCTCTGTGTGTGTCTCTCATGAATAGATAAATAAAATCTTTAAAAATAATAATAATAAAATAAAAAATAAAATGAATCCTGGAGATCACTTATCCTTAGATACAGCCGTTTACACAGAAGAACAAAGTGCATTGCACTTTCATGTAGGAGCCCAACAAGGGAACAAGGCTCTCTATACACCAAGGCACACTTTGGGAGGGTGTTTCAGGGTTGTTGGTGGTGGGGTGGTTAGTCAGCTCAGAACATAAGAGTCTGCCATCTGCCTCTAACAGCTAGAGAGACCCCCATCTCTCTTTGTCTGTCTGTGTATATATAAATCTCTCCCTCTTTCTCTCTCTCTCTCTGCCTCTTCTATTCTTTTGATGTCTGTCTCATTTTTCTATTTCTTTTTCTCATTCTGATTCTTGGCCCCTATCTTCCATCAGCTCTTGACTTTCTGACCTCTCTGCCTCTCATCTCTCTGTCTTATATATCTTTCCATGTTTGTCTCTCCCATTTCCTTGTTTCTCCTTCTATGTGCAGCCCATCTCTCAAAGCTCTCTTATCCCTCTTCTCCCTGTCTTTTCTTTTCCTTTTTTCTTTTTTCATATCTGTCTCATCTTTTTTTGCCTCTCATTTCTTGTCTTTTATCAGTTTCTCTTTTCTCTTCTCCTTATTTCCCTTAACTTCCTCTATCTCTGTCTCTCAGTTTCTCTCTGTCTCCGCCTTGCTCCTACTTACTGCTATAAGCACAAGGGATCATGACATTCCGGAACCCATGAGTCAGATGCTGTTTTGTCAAGCATGGCAGGAGTATTGGAGAAAACAAATAGATGAAGGCAGAAACATCCAAAGTCTTGGGATAAACTGGATGGTCAAAAAATCCAAACTCCCAGAGACTTAGAACTTCACACTTTTTCGAAGCTCCTTGCTTTAGTGGTTTATAGGAAAGGAGAAAAATTGCTGTCACTGCTGAAGCTAGGAAGGTCTTATTTTCCATTGTGAGGTGGGGGTGAGGCCACTAAAGTGCAAGGGTCTGCTCTGAGTCAAGGACACAATGAGCCATCTTCTTCTGGGGATTTGGCTAATTTTAGAGTCATTAGTGATGGAGCAGAGGGGTACCTCTCTTGCAGCTGTGCAGCTCTTATCTTCCCTCCCTCAGAGCCAGCCTGGGGACTTAGCCTCTCATATAGGGGCAGGCGTAGACAAGTGAGTCACCTTGCAGGAAAGGAGATAAGTGAGTCACCAGTGTCCTGTGCACCTGTGTGTCCCATCCCCTAGGAATTTCAATACATTTGGTGTCTGCCTAGGATCTTGCATTTTTAAATCACCCTAAGCCAATTTGCATCTCTTTCACCCTCTATCCCTCCAGGAACAGTGACTGCCTATAAGAGGTAGGGGAGGGGGCTTCTATAAATTTTCTTCTCAGTGCTTAGCTGGGGAGAGAGCTTTCAAGGCCAGATAAGTTGTATAAGCCATTGTCCAAAAATGTCACCATCTGCCATTATTCTGTTTCAAAATGCTGAGACATTATCCTGGGGAGTGTGGTTATAGGAACCTGTGCTGGGCCCTCCATGTTACCCAGACAACCATGATTAAGGAAACTATTCCTAATTCTGTTTTTTTTCCCCTGGCAAGAAAGGAGTAGGCCCTAAGCATCTCCTTAATAAGGGGGCGGGACTTCCCAAGTGGAAGTCCTTCAAACTGAGTGATAGTCACCATTTGTGACATCTTTTAATTAGTGATACCCCAGTGAGTACAGAAGCAGTGCCGGGAGGCCTCCATGATAGGGCCTGGTGTTTAGGATTGGCAAGCAGTTCTTCAGAGGCCTGAATAGCTCTACTTTCCTCCCTGATTAGCAGGTCACCGAGACCTTGGAAGAATTTTAAGATTGCCAACAGTGAGGTGCTGCTAGTCAACCTTGGAGAGCAACCAACCTGTGTGTGATTCCCTGCTTCTTGAGTCCTCTGAGGGGACAGACTTAATGGAACCATTGGGTGATCTTCCTGTTGTTCCTGTTATTCACCCTTTCCCTCAGCCCCTTGCCTTTTCTTTCAAGTGCTCAGAACTGGCCTCTGAACTAAGTCTGGATATAGTCAGTGCATAGCAGAGCATCACCTTCTCGGGCTGTGTATACATCCTTCCTGTACAGATTGTAGCACATCTTGGGCCTCCTTCAATGCTTCAGAGATGATGGGCCTAGAGTCTCAGAGAAGGTGGGCAGGGTAGTGCTGATGGGAAATTACAACTGAGGCATTCCCTAGGCTCTGTTGCTTTAGGTCCAAGAGAGAGTCGTTGCCTTTGGGGTTAGAGGACAAAAGTCAAGATTCTGTGGCTTCAAACTAAAGGCAGCACATAGAAGCTGGTTATAGATTCTTTGGCTTTATATTTATTTTGAAATTTAATTTTCCACCAATATAGCCTATGTTAGTAGCTATCTTCCTTTGGGAAAGCCTACCCCACCATAACGCACCATTTATTCATTCCACAGATACTATATTTCAGAGACACAGAAATGATTGCTATCTCTTAATCTAGAAAGCCAACCAGAAATTTATTTTTTTAAGATGTATTTATTTATTCATTCATGATAGACAGAGAGAGAGAAAGAGAGAGAGAGAGAGAGAGAGAGGCAGAGACACAGGCAGAGGGAGAAGCAGACTCCATGCAAGGAGCCCGACGTGGGACTCGATCCCGGGACTCCAGGATCATGCCCTGGGCCAAAGGCAGGCACCAAACCGCTGAGCCACCCAGGGATCCCCTCAACCAGAAATTTAAAGTGAAGACTCACCTTGTGGAGTGATCTCCATCATTTTTTTTTTTTTTGTATGGTGCACGTACAGCAACCCATACACTCAAATCCAAACACACACACCCAAGGTGCCAAGACTAGAGACACTGATCTCTCTATATGTAGTCAAGTGTCTTCTAAGGAAGCTTGGTTGGCAAGGATACTGTGGGATCATAGGGATAGTATTAAGGAGACTGAATTTAGCATGGCTGATGGGGTCTGGAGTCTTGGGACTGGCACTGTTGGAGAGTGCTTCTGCCTCATAACTCTTTCATCAGAATTCATTCTCCACTGTTGATTATTTATGTCATATTTCTTTGTATTAACTCTGCAATCCACTGATGAAGAACACATTAGTATGTAGAAAAGCTTGTACATGGAAGTGAGACACAGCGTGTTTGGTAATTCAACAACAACTCTATTACTTTTTTCCCCTTCTAGTTATTTTTTCCTCAGTGGGTCCAAGGAGAAGATTAAGGGAATGAGTGACGGCAAACTGACGGCCTAGAAGAGCCAGGCTTTTCACTTAGAAACAGCACAAAAATCTCTGAGTTCTTGGGAAGAGAACTTGGAGTCTTGCAAATGAGCTTAATGGAGGTGTTGTTTGTACACAAGCTAATGGTATTGGGTCCCATCAGTCTGAGGCCCCTTAGACTAGTCTTTCAGCTTCTCTTCCTTCATTCATGTTTTAGGCACTCACTAGCTGTGGATATTACCTGGTCAGGATTCTGATCAGTAGTGGTTTGCTCAAGAAATCTTCACCACTGTTCTCCCTTGTTCAACATGGTAGGCTTGCTTTAAATGTCTAAGTAACCTGCTTTCTGGGTTAGATTAGCATAATTATCAAGGCTCTATGGGCTGAATATTTGATATCCTGACTACATTTTTGGAATCCCACTGGCTTTATTGTGGTTCTGCCTGGCCTATTGTAGGATGCAGCCTTGGAAGAAAATGTCCAGAGGATGAAACAGCAATTCACGGCTTCCCTGGATGTCTCTAGAGATGGTCGTGTACAGATGAAAGAGGTACCTTTCCTGATGTCCCTTTCCTGACCAAACCTATTCGGGCTGTCATTTCTCTCCAAAGATAATGCAAATCTTAATCTGATTGGGAAGTTAGAACTCTCTGCCATGCTTCTGGCCTACACAGCATTTAGTAATCACCTCTCCTTTTCATCTGCTTAGCAACTCATATCATTTTCTTTAGGTCAAGCAATATTTATAGTTATTTTATAACTGAGGAATTGATATACTGGAGGCTTTGCAGTTACTTGATCCAATATTTGTCTCTTTGCTGTGTGCTGTTCAAATCCAACCTGGGTAAAAGGAAAAACTGAATGACAATAAATGAGTTGAAACTTCTGAATCAGCTCCCAGCAGAGGCTGGAGAGATCTAGCCCTGGAGATCATTTGAAACAAAACAGAGAGCAACCATCCTCACTTCAGCTCACCCCACATGTACAGAGTCTAAAAGAGCAAGGAAGGCCATTGAGCATGCAGTGCCACAAGCCCTCTATCTGTAACCTCCCTCACCGTTTTTCCTTTCAGCTCCAAAGTGTTTCTAGTTTAGAAAGGACTTCCATACATATTATGATATTGGATCCCCAACACTGTAAGAGGGGACAGACATGGAATGTCATCCCTATTTCACATGCACTGCATGGCCAGTAAAAGGCTCTGGCTTAACTGCGACCCTACTTTTAGATAGGACTCCATGGGCTCATGCTATCTAGTTATGCATTTCTACATAAAAATAAGCTCATTTTAAAAACTATTTTATAGTCAAAACCACCCACTAGATATATTACCTGAAACTTGAAGAGCTAGTCTCTCCATGCTGCCATACTTGGATAGACAATATTATTGATAAAAATAGTACCATTTTCTTCAGAAAGTTATGATAAGAGGGCAAGATAATGTTTCCTTATAAAAGTAGACATGTTCACCGGCAAGCAGCTTTTTCAGAAAACTAAGATGTATGAGTGTGGTTGTCTCCAAAATTTTCACTCCACGGCAAAAATTATATATGTAACCAACAGCTATAGTAGAATTGACGTAAAGCTATCTGCATCTCCATTAAAGGAAAAGTAAGTGCAAGCCTCAAGCTAGAAATGCCAAAGTATTCATGACTGCATGTTCACTACTGCATTCTCCAGCCCTCAGAACAGAGTGGAACAGTTAATGGTGCCCAGTAAACATATGTTGACTTAGTAAAGAATAAAGTGAAACATGGTAAATGTCTGAAAATGATGGTGTTATCTTACTGACAACAGACAGACTGTCTTGAAGCACTTGGAAACCTGGCAACAACTTTGACATCCATGCAGTCCTACAAGTGAGCATAATTGAAGTGGTGTTTGTACACAAGCTGTTGGTATTGGGTTACGTTAGTCCCAGGTCCCTTAAACCTCTAGAGTCTGTGAGCTTTAGGAGTAGCGGGGTCTCCTCTACCTCCTCCTGTTATACCATTAACTATCTCACTCCAATCACAGGTCGTTGAGACAAAAATCCTCAGCCCACCTGGACGCATTTTAGATATTCTAGCACAATTAAGATGTGGCAGGAATTGCAACTGACAGCCAAAGCCAAGCTTGGGGCTTATTCGGGCATTTGATTTGTCCGGAGTTCCTCTGTCCAAAGCTGAAGACAGACTGGGTTCTAAAGGCTGAGGACCAGTGAATCATGTCTTAATTTGGTCTCTTGCCCTGTGCTACCCCATGTGAAAAACCACTTCATTCGGAAGAGCAGTTGCCAATTCCATCTGACCTTAGAGCCCAGATGGGTACAACTGGGGGCGGGGCAAGAAGGGGCAGGGGAAGCACCAAGTCCATGCCATGAACATAAGACCTTGGCCAAGTTACTTCCCCCTGAGCCTCTGGTTCAGGCTCTTCGTCAACATGGTGTTAGCATTTACTGAAGGTTTCATTTGTACCAGGAATTTTGCTCAACAGTTCATAAGTAGTGCCTCATTTTACTTTTAGCCTTCACATAAAAGGCACCAGGATATAAATATTATTATCCCCATTTTACAAGTGAGAAAACTGAAGCACAGAGAGATCAATTAAATTTTGCCAGATCAAATAATACATGAGCAATGGAGAAGGAGTCTGGGTCCACTCTAAAGACTATCATGGACACACACTGCACTGTCCTGCTCCATGAATAAAAGGGGGTATTTATACCTACCAGTAGGAATGGTATGAGAATTTAATGAGATCATTAATAAAAAGCACATTTCCAGTGCCTGCCACATAGTAGCTACTCGATATATGATATTCAAAATATGATTGCAATCGTTCATACGATTATGTCCTTGAGCAGACCCATATCCAACTAGAGGAGTGAACAGGAGTGTGGGTTCATCATGCCTACATGCCACCAACAGCATCTGCCTGGACTCACTGTGGCAGTGCACAAGATGCTGAGAGTGCCCAGGGACAGAAGGAATGGCCACTGTTTATGGGGGACAACTCAAGACAGTAACACTGCAGTACATAGGATAGGATGAACCCAGCCCAATATGCCTATGGTACTGAGGTGAGAATTATAATCATGCAGAAGCAAATGTCACCTTTACTCATGGGAGAAGTGACGTAAATCAGTAGAACTGGTGCTCAAATAGAAGGTGGAATGATTGAATTGATCACTCATGGACCAACTATTGTAGCATCATAGAGACACTGATAATGAAAAAGAAGAAAATAGCCAAAACTCAAGACACAGACAGCAATCACTCCTGTCTGTCTGTGTGGCAGTGAAGTGAACATGCGTATAGCATTTCACCAGCACAGCATAAAACTTAAAAGTACAGCCGTAGTCCTGGTGCCACCACTTACTAGCCACATAACTAAGGCAAGTTCCAGTTTCCTTAACTAATAAATAATAATGATGATGTGTTGTGTACTCTATAGGTTGTGGTTAAGATGAAGTGAGGAAGCATACATAAGAATTTAGAACAATTCGTGGCACATTAAAGAATTATTTGCTATTTTAATTTTCTATTATATTACAGAGTTAAATTATTTTAATACAGGAGAGTCTAAAAATACTGCCTAGAACATATTAAGCACTGGCAAATTTATTATTAAAATTAGGATTATGGTTTTTAGATCGTAAACTTGTGGAAGGCAGATACCCACTATATTTCATACCTACTATGGATGCAATGCTGTTTGAAAGAATCAATGAATCGAAAATGATGGCCAAGGGCACAGAACTGTAATCTGAGCTCTTGGTCCTGAGGAATCCAAACCTTCCTGGCCTATAATATGTCCCACTGTGTCTTCTACCCAGGGAGCACTGGCCAGTGTCACTGACTGCTACTTCTCTCTGTTTCTTTAGCTTGCCAACACGTTCTTGTCTGAGGATGAAAATTTCCTTCTGTTCTTTCGTCAGGAAACCCCCTTGGACAGCAGCGTGGAGTTCATGCAGGTTAAGTGTTTGTGTATTTATGGAGAATGGGAGCTGAGAAGAGGCCAGGATCTCAGCAGCCACCAACTGTGGTGGCCACCACTCCTGCCCAGTCCCCAAACCCACAGAGGAGAAGACCAAGCAAAGAAGCCCTTGGTGATGGGCCAGAACGTGGGCTCCAAGCCGCACTTTGTTCTGTGTGCTGCCCTAGGCTGCTTCTGAGCTGACAAAGTCTTTCAGCCTGGACTAGAGGAGGCCTAGACAACAAATAGGCAGGCCAACATGGAGGAATATGATGGGGGTCAGCTGGGGAGTCCAGAGAGCAGATGCCCCATCCAAAGCAGAGAAACCAGGGAAGCTTCAGCAAGTTGCTGTCTGGACATCTAGACTCTATGTGAAACTACTTGTTTTTATATCTTGGCAGCTAAATCTAGTTTGGAAGATGTAATACCATGAAAATGTAACTCACTAGGGTGCTGAACCAGCCAGAAGGCCTTCTGTTTGCCATCACTGTGCTTAAGAAAAAGCTGAAGGCAGAAGCAGTGGCTCCTCAGCATCTCTTTCAGCCTCTATGTGTTATTGTCTGTTGGCCAAAGAGGACCAAGAAAGTCAGAGCATCCAGACAAGTTCTTGTTTCTGGGGCCCTGCTCCTGAAACAGTTACCAAGTCCCCATTTAGGATATAATAGCTTAGTACCCTTTTGCATGACTGTATTTACTTCCGGCCAAGTGGAAGTCATAAAATTGAGCAAGCATACGCATTCATGGAAGAGATCTGAGTAGACAAAAAAAGTATGCTAGTGGCCAAGAAATGTAAATTTAAAACAACTAATTTTTTGCCAAAGTGGTAAGGATTTTAAGAGGATCAACAAAATATGTGGTGCCAGCAAGAAAGCACAGAGATTGATCTGTTGATCTCTTGGTAGGCATGCATACTGCAACAATTTTTTGGTGATCAATTTTGCAAAAATGTAATCAGGATCCTTTAAAATGTCATTATCCAAAGTTAAAAATATCTTTACCCTCTGACTTAATAATTCTACTGCTCCAGGCATCTATCTTAAGGGTATAATCAGAAATGTTTATATTTACAGGAAATGTGTTGTAATGTTAAGATGCAAAGTTGTGTGTGCATTATGATCTTAACATTGTTTAAAAAATGGTTCACCCTAACACCTACATAAATTAGACCACAGGTAAATACACATCAGATAAATACTTATTGCTTTCAAGTAGTAAGATTTCAGTTGATTTTCATATTCTTTGTACTTTTATATTTTCTAATTGTGTACAGAATCATAATTATTTATAAAATATTTTAAGTAATATTTCAAAATCATTTTAATGGTGCTTAAAAATATTCTCAGAAAAATATTTTTAAACTTATTTATTCCTGAGAGACACACGGAAAGAGGCAGAGACATAGGAAGAGGGAGAAGCAGATCTCCCTGTGGGGGAACCCTATATGGGACTCAATGCTGGAACTCTGGGATCATGACCTGAGTTGGAGGCAGACGCTCAACCACTGAGCCACCCAGGCGTCCCTGTTCTCAGAAAATTTTAAATGTAAAGAATAAACAGATTGCCCTAGTGTATAGAAAATATAACCTCCAAGTTAGGAGGAATTGGAAAAAGGAAAGGGCACTGTGGAGCTTTCCTGTCTTTTTGTTTTTCTTTTAATTTTATTTCATTTGCCCCATCCCTTCTATTTTGTCAGTTTCTTCTAAACCTACCCCAGGTATATCTCTTTCCATCATATTTCTATGACACACATGGCAAGACTAACTCTGTTTTGTTTGCTTGGAAATCTTTGTATTTTGCTTCCATTCTTTAAGGATAGACATGCACATTATTCACATAAAAATCTTTGGGTTTCCAATGGCCGGCTCAGTTGTAGCAAAATTATAAGATAATGTAGATGGAAACATTTTGGAGAAGAGCAGGAGACAAAAAAGCATGGAAAATGGTTTTGAAATTCTCATTCTTAATTTTGGTTTACTCACATCATAAAAGTTCAAATATAATTTATACTTAACTAATCGATTTTATAAGTCTGGCTGAACTCAGGGACTATAAGGCATAAGGTTTCTCAACCTTCTCACGGCCCATTAGTACCCTCACTATCCCTGCAGGGTGCTCAGGCAGGGCTGGCTGACCCAGGTCTAGAATTAAGGTCCCTCTAGTTGGTGACTCAGCTAACCCATTCTACATCTACAGAAAATCTGTCAGTTAAAGAAAACAACTTAGTGCTACTTTTTCTTTCTTTTCTTTTTAAAAAAGTAGTTTCTATACCTAGCATGGAGCCCCAAGCCGGGCTTGAACTTAGAATCCCGAGATCAACACCTGAGCTGAAGCCAAGAGTCAAATGCATAACCAAATAAGCAACCCAGGTGCCCTTACTTTTTCCTTTTGTACAGGAGTCTGAGAACTTGCCAAAATATTAGGGCTTATACATGCAATAATCCAAAAAACACTCATTAAAGAAAGCAGTTTAGAGTCTGCATAAAAATGTTCAGTTGGGCAGCCTGGGTGGCTCAGCAGTTTAGCGCCGCCGGGATCGAGTCCCACGTTGGGCTCCCTGCATGGAGCCTGCTTCTCCCTCTGCCTGTGTCTCTGCCTTTCTCTCTCTCTCTCATGAATAAATAAAATCTTTAAAAATAAATAAATAAAAATAAAAATGTTCAGTTGTTCTGTCTTCCAGTTAGTAACGGTATCTTCAGCCATATGAATGCTGCTCCTAAACCAATGGAAGGGTTGTCTTGTCACTAGGAATTACCCAAGATGTTTTATTCCCTTTACCCAGAGCCAAGGCCACACAAGGAAGATTCCTTAGGGCCTTTTGGCAGCAGTTTATTTTAGAGGGGTTCACCCTTTCATTAAGGTTATTGCTATTTGGGGCTTTAGTTTTATGCAGGTGCCTTAATTTGACTCCTCCCACCTTTGCATGGGCTCTAGGATTTGTCTCCTGTCTACCTGTGTACAATCTTGGAATAAAGCTGCAGGCTGCATTCTCAAGAGTCCGCAGATTACCTAGGAGAGACTTCAGTGTCAGTCCTACATTACCTCTTCGGGTTTGTGCTTGTTTACATGGTTAATGGATTAATAAATGGATGCATGGCTTTCATATATTTCAGATTTGGCGCAAATATGATTCTGACAGCAGTGGCTTTATATCAGCGGCTGAGTTGCTTGTAAGTGTTGCTGGAAACTCTTACTGGGTGGAGGGGACTTATTCATCACTGGGGAACCTGATGTACATGGATCATGAATTTAATTTCTGTAGGCCCAAGAAACATGGATTTGAATTTGTTACTTTAAAAAATGTATTTGTATTTAAAATGTTTAGAAAGTACAGGTAATGTTGCTCTCTCTAGGAGAGACACATAAATGACAGTTTTTGACACTTTTTTCATGCCTGGAGGTATTCTCTGGGTTCTATGAGCTCTCTTCAAATAATGACAGCCCTCCATTCTTGGTTTTATTACTTGCTAAAAGGATTTTATATTCTCCTTTTAAAAAATGAACATAATCCTTAGATAAGGCCTCTTGAGGTCTTTGTGGTTTATTTGCTCCCATATAAGATGTGGCTCTTCTCTTGATGTCACAGAATTTCCTTCGAGACCTCTTCCTCCACCACAAAAAGGGCATTTCTGAGGCTAAGCTAGAAGAATATACTGGCATCATGGTAAGTAACTGAGCAAAGTGATCTCCATGAGGGCAGCTACCTTGCTGCCTCCCCAGGGTCCAGAAACAGTGGCACAGAGCATCTGTAGATCAAATGAATCCAAGAGAAACTCAACTCTCAAAACATTGGCTAAAATTGAGCTACTTTAGCTCCTCTCTGAGGATGAGACTGCATGTGTTTGAGAGGAAAAGCTGTTCACTTGTCCTTGGGGAGACCTGGCAAGTCCAGGTGATATTAGGTTACCAGGCAGCAAGCCAATGACCTCAATGCTACTTGAAGTCACACGGAAAATGGTAAACCATGGACAGTCAGAAACCTAAACAATCAGGACCAAGCACATGGGAGCCATTTTTACCACAGTGGACAGTTCTTTTCATTTAGTGTGTTGATTTAGAGCAATTGAGAGTCAGATAGACAGATGTGTGTCCTCCCTCTGCCACTTCTTAGCTGTGACCTTGGGAGATTGTCAAAGCCTCTCAATTTTACTTACTTCATTCATAAAATGGGAGATTAATAGGACCTAATTACCATGAAGGCAAAGAGAGCTGATGCATATGAAGCACTTGGTAGGTGTCTGGGACATAATATGAATTAGCTTTTATTGTGGCACTTGCTGTGGTCCTTGTCATTATTTTGCTTGCCCCTCATGGCATCCATGTCCTGAATGACCCTGAGATTATTTTGGTGTCACAGGTCCCTGAAAAATGGTGGCGTGGGAGAAGTTGCCTCTGGCAACTTCAATCTCACCTTCTGTTTCAGCTTGTAACATGATGCATCTTTCCTGGTACCCATCAAACCTGTCAACAACCTGGCTTCCCTGCCTTTCATCTCCGAGCACCTTCCTATCCCCACACATTTGCTCCATTCCAATCAGATTCCATAGTTTTCTCAATTAGGAAGCAAGGAAATTGCCAGTGAAGGCTTAATTACTTGTAGGATTGTTATCTATATTACATGAAGAGTTCTTACTTAGATTCATGTTACTGAGCTTCCTGGTGCACAGTAAGGAACACATACCACTGAGAAGAGGTGGTATATTCCCATAAAATGTGTGCCGCTAGATTGATCCATTGAGGCCTTTAGGTGATGTTTCCAAACATGGTATTATTTCCGATGACTTCTCTGCAGGGTTGGCTTTGTTCATGCTATTCCATGCTATATCTGCTATATATATCTGATCTTGGAGGCTTCGAAAGGCTGAGTGACTGAGTCACCACCAAGTTGAATTCTTAATGCACTTCAAAGATCAGGTAACTGGGAGAAGTTGAATTACCTGGTCAAAAGCCCCAGTTAAACTGGAAGGTGAGCCTCAGTCTTCAGCCCTGGGCCCCTCTTGCCTCTCCCTCGGCACTCTATCCAAATGCTGCCCCCAGTTGTGGACACCCACCCTGAGAAGGAGGAAGGTGCCCTTGACCGTGAGGACTTGTAAAATGGTCTGGACAAAAGTGAAGCTCATGCCCAGAACAGAATCAAACCCCAGGCCAGGATCTCAATCAAGGATATAATTTGGCTTCTTACTCTGGATCTATTTTAATAACATGCAAATGGTGTTTGAAATCTTGAGTAAATATGTACTCAGCACAGAAGAGTGAAATGGGAAGTCCCTGTGGTTGGGAAGCAGGAAGCAATTTCCCAGCCACAGGGAGATCACTAGGTTTCTTCTTACTTGATTCCCAGTGAAATCTGTCAGCAGAATAAGAACTGTGATGGGAGTGATGTCACTGTAACTGCCTGGGCCAAAGAATGACAAGCAGACTGTTTCTAGCTGAGCACTTTTCCAGTGATTGATTTAACACCTTGTCAGCATTGGCTGTTGTTACCTTGGTTTTATTAACTTAAAAAACATGCACCAACAATGAAATACCCTCATTTCAAATCTCCAACATGCTCCTAGTATTCCTTTGTTTGCCTTTGATTCGGAGGGGCTTTCCTCAGGCTCCAACTATAATGCTTAACTGCCTCTTTCCCGCTTCTAAATGTGGCTCAACTACTTTCTCCCCACTTTTCTTCTCCTGGTTCTTGCTTTTCCTTCAAGATTCAGTTAGACATCATCTTGGGCTAGAAAACTTTCTGTCACCTTCTTCTGTAGTGGGCACAGGTGCCTCTCCTCTGTGTGCCCAGACTACCTTGTGCGTGTTGCTATCTTCCTATCACAGTCATCCATTTGACCCATCCCACAAATATCCACCAACTAGCTGCTCTGTCCCTGGTACTCATCTAGTCCTGGGGATCCAGCAGTGAGCAAAACAGACAAAGGGGAAACTGACAATAACAATAAACAAAATGAATAATAAATTATATTACATGACAGAGGGTAATGAGTGTTATGGAAAAAATGAACACATAGAACAAGGCTGAAGGATAGCCATACCAGCAAGGTAGCAAGGATGAAGGACTGGAGAGGTGTGATTTTTCACCCTTCGAGAGGGTGAGACTCAAGGAAGAACCACAGGTGCAGCAGGCACAGAGCCCCTGGGGTAGCAGTGTGCCTGTAATCTTCAAGGACAGGAAGACACCCATGTGGCTGGGGCAGAGTCAGTGAGACTTAACAGAGGTCAGACCATATAGGGCTTCTTAGCCATTGTGAGAACTCTGGATTGAGCTTGAGGGAGATAGAGAGCCACCAGAGGGTTGGAAGCAGAAGATGCCATGACTTGGCTGCTGTGCTGAGAAGAGCTGGAAAACGAGTCAAGGAGGGAGTCAGGAAGGCCGGTTAAGAGGCCACTGTTGCTATCCAGGTGAAACAGGGTGGCAGCATGGAGTGAGGTAGGTTAGCAGATATGAGTTCTCATATCTGAGATTGGGAAGGGGGAATCATCATTAGAATTCCTGATGAGTGACTAGAGTCAAGGACAACAGACATGACTTGTTTGTGGGTCTTGTTCTTTACTAACTGATGACTCTTCCAGGGCAAGGGAAGCATCTAATTTCTGCTTTCACAGCCCTCCAATGGGGCCAGACACACAGTAGGCTATTTAACGCAAATAGTCAAAATTGAATTTGCAGGTTGCCTAACAGCCAGCTAAAATAGGAAACCATGACGACAAAAGCAAAGTTTGCACTTGGGACCCTCCTGCTTCCCTTACCTGTGTTCCTTAACACACATCCACCTCCAGGACAGAGCCAGAAGGAGTGCTTGGAAGTGCTGAGCTTGATCCTTTATGGCTCTCACTGGGGTCCTTCATCCTGTAGACAGTCATCCAGTCATCCAGTCTGGGTCTCCCCCATCCTGTAGACAGTCATCCAGTCTGGGTCTCCATCCAGTCTGGGTCTCCTCCTCCTATTAAGTGTGAGCTGTGCTGAGCCCAGGGGCAGACACAGGGCAGCTGGAGCCCCTTGCTGATTACCAGAGAGAGGTAGCAGGGGAAGAAACCAGGTACCAGGAGTGGGGGGAGGAGGCAGAGTAGAGCAAATATAAAAAGACAATCTGAGAAGGACAGGACTGCCACAAGTCCCTGTGGATTCAGAATTCACATTACTGTGTTCTTTCCGTTGAATGTGAAATGTTTTTTCTGAGCTGAAGAGTAGATTCTCAAGATGACTCACAGCATGTCCTCCAAAACCCTCACTCTCTTCATGCTTTATTTCTTCTAGGTCAGAATATGATCTAGCAAACTAGTTGACCCAAAGATGGGAGTTCATTCATTCAACAAATATTTAGGGAGAACTTACTGAGGAAGACATGGTCCCTGAGTGTATGGAGTCTTCCAGTTAGGGAAAATTTGGTAAAGGAGGGAAAAAAATTTGCTCTGGTCACTCCAATCCATTCCAAATGTACACGTCATTGCCCTAAACCAAAGACCAACAAGTTGAGTTCAATTTTGCCTTCGGTTCCTAAAAAACAGCAATCTCATCTTGAGATCCAGTTTTCCTAACTTTTAAAAAAACAAGGCAGATTATAAGGAGGCCACAATTCTAGAGCTTCAGCAAAGGAAGGACAAGAGAAGGTAGGTAGTAGATCGACAGAGTTCAAGTTGCATTGTTTTAAGATGCCTTCTCCACTGAGCACATGTGGTGTCTTATTATCACTGCAACATAGTGAGCTTCTATTCCAGTACTGAGTACTTTACTTGTAATAATTGTGCAAAGAACTTTTCAAACATTTCATTTGGTTCTCTCAGCACCCTCATAAAGATAATTATTTTTTAGTTCTTATTTTACAAATGAAAAAAACTGAGAATTATAGACTTTAACAGGTCAAATATAAGAAGGATGGAGTGGAAATGCATACCCAAATCTACCTCCAAAGCCTATCTTTTCCACCATAATATCATGTCTGAAAGTTTAAATACTAAGTTATTAAAAAGAAAACTTTCAAAAGAGGAAGAGTAAAGCTCTGTTGAGAGAACAAGAAGAGATGACAATTCCTTTGAAGGAAGTGAAGAGCAAGGTGAGGACAAAGCCATGTTGGGAGATTAGGATTCTCTTAATATTTTTAAAGATAATACAGGAGCACTCAAGCCACACCAGAATTTATTAGCTAGGAAAATGTATTTTTCTCCTCATGAATCATCTTAAGAACTGACATCTTTTTAAACACAAAGTAGGAAACAAATTAATGGAAGACAACAGGGAACCAGAAAGGGTTCTACAAAAGTGCTCTGGGGAGAGAGAGCACTGATAAGCTGGGGCAGGGGCTGGGGAAGGAGAGAGAACTATGCCTGCATCGAGTCCCCAGGGTCAGTCACTTCATTCAAACAACCCATTCATTATAAGGGACAGGAAGGGGCTTGAAGGGGACATGGGTGTTGCTCACAAAGCCAATCTTTGGCTGGAAGGATTCTGCACGTCATGCATCAGCCCAGCAACCCTGCTTGCCCAGGGCGCTTCTCTTCGGCCTTTAGGTTTCAATCTTTAAAAACCCCAGGGTGGCATCTCTTCTAGTGGGATGCCCTGGGCTGAAGAAGATCGGACAACGTGCAATGTTGGATGGCTCTGAGCTCAGATCTGGAAGCTTAGAATTAATCCTGTGAAGTAGCTGAGGAGGACCAGAGTGGTCTCACCTAACTTTTGAGTTATCTGGGTTGAGAACCGGCCATGGACCAAGACTGTCCTGTTATTCTGTGTCTGTTTCATTGCCCAAACGTGGCTCTTTGCTTCTGCATGCTGTGAGTAAGCATTGATTTTCATTCCAAACTGTCCCATGAAGACAGGCTCATGATCAAACTCCACTTGGCCCCTCACTGGTTCTTTATGCCCTGAGGTGATAGGCAAGTGTTGAGGATTCAAGTATGAGCATTTCCATCCTAAGACCTAGTCTAATCAGAAGACAGATGACTTTAATGAGATTATAGCCAATCTATCTTAAATTTAGAGGCAGCTTATATTTTTCCAATGAATATATTTGGGAACTGAACTATAGCTTATTTTTTTAAGACTCTTTACATTACCCTAGGGACCTGTGCATGAACTAACAGACAAATTCAATATTCTCAAAAGATGTTTTAAAACTTTAGTCTAACTATACACCAAGTGTGAAATCACCTTACTGCTGCTTTAATGGATTTTTTTGAGCAATGGATACAGTCATAGCAGCACCACATTACAGATTTGGTTCTGAGGTTTAGCATCAAAAGCTTTACTTAAGAAATGTAGGGTAGCCCAGGTGGCTCAGCAGTTTAGCGATGGCTTTGGCCCAGGGTGTGATCCTGGAGACCCAGGATCAAGTCCCATGTCAGGCTCCCTGCGTGGAGCCTGCTTCTCCCTCTGCTTGTGTCTCTGCCTCTCTCTCTCTCTCTCTGTGTGTCTCTCATGAATAAATAAATAAATAAATAAATAAATAAATAAATAAATAAATAAATAAAATCTTTAAAAAAAAAAAGAAATGTAAACCTGCTAAATGAATTCAAATGGACCCAAATAAGGATTGGCACAATTGAAAGGGATCTGCAGCATTAACAATGAATGAGGTCACAGCAGAGCATCCAATCATAAGAGAAAAGTCAAGGTCTGCAGACCTCACCTTCTTCTAACTCCTAATTAATGTTCAGGACAAGGAAGGAAACAGCCTATTAACAAAATCCAATTATGACATCTAATTGAGAGATGCTGCCAGTACCTGGCAGGGGGAAAGATTAGCTGTCTGAATAGAATATTATCAGATAATATTGAGCTTTTAAAAATGTAAGCTAATGCATGTAGGAGCTCTTAAGTTCATGTACCTAATTAGAGCATGGAACTTGAACTATTGTAAATCGGCAAATTAAAATCCGAGACCATAACAAACAGACATAGGAGGTTAAGCTTGTCCCATCTTCTACTCTGGTCCTGGCTTCCCAGTTGCTTCCTTCCCATAGGTGGAGGCACTCAGCATTCTGATCCAGGCTGACATGAAGCATGCTCTTCCCTCTGTGCCCACTATCACTCTGCCGGTGACCTTAACCAGCCTCATGACTGGCTCTGCCAGCTAATGGGGTTGACCCTCAATTCACAGTTCTGACTCAGATCACTTCTCTGAACTTAAGTGAACCATCTAGCCAATTTTCTGATGAGTAGAAGCATGATTTACCACCTTGTTGTTCAGTTCTTCCTCAAGCCAATTTTGAGCAAAGGGCATTTTCCCCTTTGAGTAATTCGCGTAGCAATGCAGATGGGCCCACATCTTTAGAGATGTTACTACTTGCTTAAAGCTCAAGATAATCTAGCTCTGTATTAAAAATAGAACCTTTTATAATGATGGTGTCATGAGAAATAACTCATGACTGTTTCCAGCAAAGTGTACTGCTCTCAGATTTTTACTGGATATAGAATTTACATTTAAGGGACGTGATTGGATGTATAATATGTCCAAATGTATAAAAATATAACTTGCATTTTAATATAATCTATAATACACATTTTTGTATCTAAAGTTTTGGGGAAATGGGCTTTTAAATCCATTTCAAATATTAAAAAGAAACTGGATTTAGGAAGTGAGGAAGGATGGATGGATACATTTTTTAGTACCAAAATCTGCTACATATACTCGGATTTTCTCATTCCATCTTTTCCTCTGAACAATATCTTCCTACAAATATGTTTAGAGATAATCTGCTGCACTGAAATGTGAAAATTCACTCACACTAAGACTCAAATATGCCATGAAATGCCTTTCTTCCACTTTGCCTAAACTAATCTGGCTTCCTGATTTTAATTTTTAATCTTATTTAAAGCCTCCTCTGATAATAATTTAAATAGTCTCTTTGATTAATGCTAAGTCTTTCCACAAAAGGAGGAGCTTGGCCTCTTAGACATCTTAATCATCTTTGTCCAACCCAGACTCTTCTGCAAAAATGGTATCGAGGATGGGTGCCTGGGTGGCTCAGTCAGTTAAGCGTCTGCCTTCAGCTCAGGTTATGATACCAGGGTTCTGGGATCAAGTCCTGCATTGGGCTCTTTGCTCAGTGGGGAGTCTGCTTCTTTTTTTCCCTGTGCCCCCCCATCCTGCTCATGCTCTCTCTCTCTCAAATAAATAAAATCTTTTTTTAAAAAATGGCATCAAGAAGAGAAAAGTGGCTTTTGGCCCTAATGGTGAAAGTGGTGGAGCTAAGGTCTCTGGGCACAAAGCTCTGACCCCTCTTAGGCTGATGCCTCTTGGCCACTCAGTTGTTACCTTGCTGGTATTCACAGTTGAAGTCTGTGATGAACTCATAACCCATGCTCTTAGCTTTGGCTAGCTCATTGGGAAGTCTAGGCTAATCCAGCAGCCATCCTTTACCTCTTGCTGGATGCAAGCCACTAATTCTCTGCCACATCTACAGCAGAGTCCACATGTTCTTGGCACATGACAGACTAGTAAATTGAGAGGCAAGATACTGGGGAAAGGAAAGCAACTTTATTCAGAAAGTCAGCAAACCAAGGAGATGGCAGACTGTTGTCTCCAAGAACATCTTCCCTCAGCATGAAATATGAGCTTCTTTTATGTTAGGAAGAGGAAGAAGAGTAGGATGTTGGAGTTAAGAGGTAACTGATATCTATAGATGTCCAGGAGGCCACAAGGGTCCAAAGAAGGTGCTGAAACTTTCTATCTTTGGTTATTTGATCTTTGCGTATAGGAACCTGGTCATGGCATCCCTGTAAATCTTAAACATAGAGTTGTTATTTCTGTATGTACTTCCTTCTCTCCTTGGGTGAAGTAGGTTTTGGGGAAAGAGTGGTTTTTGCAAATCTAAGCTGTAGCATGCCTATGTGCAGGGCTACACAGAGGTTTGTCAGCCATAGGTCACAGCAGAAGGGAAACAGAGGCAATATGGAGTCAGACATGCTAAGTGTCTCCCTATGCACAACCTCTTTCCAGCCTGCAGCTCAGGGGTCCACCTCCACCCTATATTCCTGCATCATCTCATCCCATCACAGCCAGCTCTATGCAAAGTCCACTGATTCTCAACCCATCTTCCAAATCCTTGGATGCTCAGAGTGTCTCAGGGAGGCTAAGCCACAGCAACTCCGTCCACTCAATGTTGTCCTTCTTCAGCTAGTGCTCTCCTCCCTCCAGAATCCCCTTTCCAGCAGAGTTAGGTCTCACATCTGTCCACCTGACTCTCCAGTCTCTGCCTGTCCCTCTCATCCGTCCTACAATCCTTGAAGCCTAGAGAGGCAGGCTTTCCCCTAAATCACATTCTTCTCAAGGACTTTTGCCTTCAATGGAAAAATGATATTTCTTCTGTGCTCTGTAGGGAGTACTCTGTGATATCAGACAGCTTCAGCCAGTTTAGACACCTATGGAATCAGAAGAGCAAAATAGCAAAGTACTTCGGTAATTTTCAAAGTGGATTCCTATTACAAGTACTTCTTACAATCATTTCCCCTTCTGCATTCCAGATGAAGATTTTTGACAAAAATAAAGATGGCCGGTTGGATCTTAATGACTTGGCAAGGTGAGTAGCATGGGAATGGTGGCATGACTCAGACACACTGTCCTAGGGGTTCCACAAACAGTACACTCTTCTCATTGAAAGCAGATGTCAATCTTGCCTGAAACCCTGAAGAACAGACTCAGCTTGCCAAATAAACAGCAGTTGTTTGGAATCTTCTGGGATGATAGATTCCTTTGTAAAGATAATAACCCCGTCCCCACCCCCCACAGTGCACAATACGGAGTTTTCATAAAATTTTATAGGTGGGTCATGGGCCAGCCCCTGCCTTGAAAGGCCAGACATTCCTGGTCTCACATAAGTACCCCATGAAAAAATAAGTCTGGAATCCCATTCACTGGCTCTGGGAATGCTGAGCAGTTAGTTGAGGACAGAAGACGACTGAACCAGATGCCAGCCATGCTGTCTGGTTTTCCGTGTTGGTGGAGCCTCCATGGGCCCTCAGCACCTAAGGGTCAGAGTGGAGGAGGATAGAGGTAACAGCAGAAGTGGTCCAGTACCTGTGAAGGTGCTTGCTGTCTTTAAGTCCAGTGTTGTGACACGATGGGCATGTCATCATGTCTTCTCAAGGTTAGCTGACCCCAAAACAATGTGTGGTTGTCCACAGAATGGGAAAAAAATCATTTGATCCAGAATACATGGATCTAATCTGGGGGGGGGGGGCGGGAAGCAGTTGTGATACCAGGTGCCTCAGGATGGGGTGGACAGAGTTGTAGTGTGGACAGTGATAGAGGATGGCAGTTACAGGCTGCAGAGCACAAGCATGGATGGCTGGGAGAGAGGAAGTCCAAGGACTGAGGGGAATTTTCAGCAGCAGAGAGTTAATGTCACACATAGATATTAATGTCACACACAGATATTAACTTGAGTTCAGAATCACAAAACCCTGTACCAGCTACCTCTTCCTCTCTTGGCAGCAGGGGATCGAATGGGGACACTTCAGGAAGAACCTCTCTGTAGTGGTGACCAGGACATTGACCCCAAAATTTTATATGGTCTTTTATTATGAGTCTCATAGTTGCTGTGAGGAAGCCTGTGGATCTGCCTTGGTTAATTTTCCCAGGACCTTCATCCCAATTTTGGCCACTTTGCTGGAGAAGAGGCATGGAGAGGAGGACAAAAGTGTTTTTCCCAAAGACTGAGGACTGAGGAATCTCTGCCCTTGTGGTCTTGGCTGTATCCCTTGGGTCCCACTCAACTTTCTCACAATACTTTTTTTTTTTTTTTTTTTTTAAGATTTTTATTTATTTGAGAAAGAGAGAGAGAGAATAAGCAGGGAGAGGAAGAGAGGGAGAGGGAGAAGCAGACTCCCTTCTGAGCAGAGAGCCAGTCGTGGGACTTAATCCCAGGACCCTGGAATTACGACCTCAGCCGAAGTCAGATGCTTAACTGACTGAATAACCTAGGTGCCCTTTCCCACAATTCTTTCGGCCAACTGAGGCAAAGGTTCCTACTAAGTAGTGATCAGTCTAGCTACTCTGAGAACTGTGTGAGAGAACCAGTCCTAACGTGAAGACCCAAAGCACCTAAAAGCTTCACTCAAAACATAGCAATCTGGATGAAAACAAGAGCTTTTAATTCCCTTGCTCCAGTCACCAAAAGCACCCACTCACCCCACTCAAGGCATTTCTCAGAGGTGGTGAGTTGAGGAGCCTTGAGCGCCCTCTGGAGGCTGGAGCGTGCCATTACTGTAAGCTGCTCTCTACCCTATTGTTAATAATGCTGTTTACTCCTGAAATAAAATCCACAGATAATATAATCTACCTATGCAGATAATGCTAAAACACTTTGTGTAATGCACAAACTATCACACATAAAGGGGAAATAAAGGAAAACAGTTGTTAATTATAAGGTGTATTTCAGTGTATAAGGTGGGTAGATATAACAACAGGGAAGACAACCGAGCGGTCGTTGTTTACATCTTGCTGTAAAATTACCATGAATATGTCCATTAAGTTGTTGACTGATACGAGTATGGCCTTTTGGCAACTCGTGTCAGGAACTCAGTTGCTGTTGATATAGTTTTATAAATAATAAATAAATCTTGAAAGAGTTCTAAATGAAACAAAGTACAGTCATCCCTCAACTTCTGTGATTCAGTATACTATACAGATAATTTACAAGATTAGTAAATTACGTATACCTTGAGAAAAATACCCTGGATTTTTAATGTAAATAGGAATTCAGCTCTAGGTTCATATAATTATAAGCAGGATTTGTACACACATGAATGCTCTTGGGACATTCCAGAGTCAGGTGAGATATGGGATGATTCCCCATTCTGTGGAACTTTCCATGCAGTGCAGCACATCTAGCATCCCTGGCTCCCATCTATGGAGGTCACCTCCCCTCTGTCATGTCCTCTTGGTCACTGTGATTACCAAAAGATCCCTACCTGCAGCAAGCCAAACATGCCTTACTAGATCCTACCCAGAAGATAGGAAGTATGCATAAACTCTGACAGTGGAGTGTTATGTATAGAGGAGGTTTTGATGAGTAGTTGTGGACTGAAGGGAGAATTGACTTAGTACTGGACAGAGATGCAAAGCAACAAAACAGTTACTACATTATTTCAAAACCAATTTGATATGGAATTTGACAGTGACAACTGGGGTAAGCAGAATAAAGATGTCTGAATTCCCAGAACCAGTGAACATTTTATGTTACATGGCAAGGATGCACGAAGGATGCATTGAAGTTGCTAATTGACCTTACAGAGATTAGTCTGGATTATCCAGGTCAGCCCAAAGGTAATAACAAGAGTCCTTTTTTTTTTTTTAAAAAAAAGATTTTATTTATTTATTCACGAGAGACACAGAGAGAGAGGTAGAGACACAGGCTGAGGGAGAAGCAGGCTCCGTGTGGGGAACCTGATGTGAGACTTGATCCCAGGACTCCAAGATCATGACCTGAGCTGAAGGCAGATGCTCAACCGCTGAGCCACCCAGGCATCCCACAAGGGTCCTTTAAATGTGGAAGAAGGAAACAGAGGGTCAGACTTTGAAGGCTTTGAAGTGGAAAAAGAGGCTGTGAGCCAAAGAATACAGGCAGCTTCTAGAAGCTAGAAAAGGTAAGGAAATTGATTCTCCCCTGAAGCCTCCAGGAGGAAGCAGCCCTGTGGACACCTCGATTTTAGCTTGGTGAAATCTGTTCCAGTGTCTGATTTCTAGACCGTAAGATACTAATTTGTGCTGTTGAAGCCACTATATTTGTGCTAATTTGTCACAGCAGCAATAAGGAAATAACTGAATGACCTAAAGGTCTTAAAACATTTATGCAAGGGACTCCTCTCTCTACTCCCAGCTCTGGAATACAGCCCTATTACTCCACAGACGAGCGCCTCTCAAGTATTTGTCCTCTAGCTGGCAACATAATTTAGGCTGCTTGGTGCCAACCAATTGGTAAGGACAGGATTCCTTATAGAGTTCCAGGACATTCTACCCTCTACTTGGCTCAGAGCAATTCTTTTTACCCTGGGCATCCAGAAGAACAAAATTTTTCAAATTGTGCCATGATATTTTTTTCTGCCTTTCTCTACATTGTGGATGCATGATTATGAATGCAACATAAACCCAACACTAGTCTTTTGAAACTGACTGTATTCTATTGAAGTAGAATTGTAATTAAGCAGAAAGTACAGAAATACATTTGTTTTCCAAAATAAAACCTGGACTATTTTTTTATTGAGTATCATTTATGTGTTATAACAATCTTAAACTGAACAATTCGGTATACTTTAGTATATTCATAAGGCTATTCAACCATCACTACCCAATTCCAGAACATTTTCATTATGCCAGAAAAATACCCCATACCCATCAGGAATCACTTTCCCCTACCCTTGTTTATTAACCCCTGATAACCACTAATCTACTTTCTGTTCCTGTGGATTTGCTTATTCTGGGTATTTCATATAAATGGAATCGTACAATACATGGCCTTTCACGTCAGGCTGAGGTTCTTTATTTCTTCATGTGGATTCAAACAACTGCCTAGTGTTCTTTTCATTTCAGCTTGAAGAATTCCCTTTAGTATTTCTTATGGGTTGATAAATGTTGTCTTTTTGCTTAGTGACTTTTTCAAACTAATCCTGTAAAATCTGTATCTTTGTCATATGTGAACACTGAAGTCTGCTTCATTAGCCTAATGATTAGTTAATGATCCAACAGAGATTTCTTGTAAGCCCCCTAATGTTTGTTGAGGGGCCCTGTGTACTGGTTGGGGTACATTTTCTACCTGCAGCCAGGAAGTTTACAACTCTGCCTTTGCCTTAACTTCCTGCTTGCACAGAGCCTAATGATAAGCCACTGGTGAGCTCTTAGAGCCTCCTGACGTCTTTTCTGTGCCTACATACAGCCCTGGGAATGGATGTAGTCCTATGCATGTCTACAGCTTTCTAGATTCCCAGGAATATGTCAGAGCTTATAAAAACCCCTGTGGGCATCTCATTCCCCTAAATTTTCCTTATAAGCTTTTTAGTTAGCCTGTTGTTTACCCAAACTCTTTCTTTTTTTTTTTTTAAGATTTTTTTTTAATTGTTTGTTTGTTTGTTTGTTTGTTTGAGAGAGAGACAGAGAGCATGAGTGGAGGTGCCAGCCAAATCGAGAGCGACAAGCAGACTCCCCACTGAGCATGGAGCCTGGCATGGGACTCCATGCAGAGCTTGATCCCAAGACCCTGAGATCATGACCTGAGCTGAGGTCACCCATGCGCCCCGGTTTACCTAAACTTATTCCACCACTGTGGTCAGCTGTGATCTTAATTGTTTTTAATTGTTTTTGACAAATGTTCCCAGGCAGAAGGCTTTCCCTCCTAGATGAGTTCAAAATAAGGTCATTTATTGCACCTTGCAAGTGGGGTCTTTCAGAGAATGTCAGAGAAGTTAAATAATGACAATTCTCTGGGAATCAAGTTTTGAAAGGGCTCCAACTCTGTTCTGCTCACATAGCAGTGGTTAGAATGCTCATTTTCCCTGGGACTATGGGCTCTTCATTTTCAAGGATACCATTGAGCTGAGGAGGAGAGAAAGATGAAGCAAGTTAAAATGCCACAAAATCCACTGTTCTTACCAAAATTTAGTGATTTTTCCAAAATAAACACTCCCCAGATTTCTGTAAGACTTTAATTTCTAGAAATTTGAAAAAGTTATTTTGACACTTTTTTTTGGCCAGTTGTCTCACTGCCGTTGTGGAGGAGAGATTTTTCAGTTGCCATTTTTCACCAAGATGATTTTTTAAAAGTCTCTCTATGGTGACTACTAATCCCTATGAAAGTCTCTACAAATTAATTTTTTAATTATAATGTACAAATTCCTATTTTTCAAGAACCTACTCTATTTTCCAGAATAATCTGGAAATTGCCTATCCTTTCCTCATACCAGAGTTATGAATTTACTTGCCTCTGAGAGCTGACAGGTCATCATGTAAATTACTTTCTTTTTTTTTTTTTTTTTTTTTCTTTTCCATTTAGGATTTTGGCTCTTCAGGAGAATTTCCTTCTCCAATTTAAGATGGATGTAAGTAGTGACATTTCTCTAGGTGGGCTTGTGTCATGCTTGCCTCTCCATAAATTTGAGAGGGAGGGAAAAAAGGAAGGCATCTGTTTGTCTCGCATTATCTAGAGACCTTCAAGACTCTGTTGGGATCATAGGGTTAAAGGTCATTGGTTCCAAGTTTATAAAGGTTGTCTATGACCCTGGAAGAATTAATTGTACAACTGAGTCTTCCCCTTGGTGGACTGACATACTATTTTCTCCACATACAGGCTTGTTCTACTGAAGAAAGAAAGAGGGACTTCGAGAAAATCTTTGCCCACTATGATGTTGTAAGTATATCTTTTTGTGTGGTTCTGACCACTTTTAGGTAGCAAGCTTGTTTAGCCCCTTTGTGGGGGTCATCCAACTCACAGATCACATATGCATTGCTACATCACACAACTTCTCTATGTAAACATAAAAAAAATTTTTTTGGAAAGATTTTATTTATTTGAGAGAGAGAGAGAGAGAGAGAACACAAGCAAAGGGGAGGGGTAAAGGGAGAAGCAAACTCCCCACTGAGCAGAGAGCCTGATTCAGGACTTGATCCCAGCACCCTGGGATCGTGACCTGAGTTGAAGGCAGGTGCTTAACCAACTAAGCCACCCAGGTGCCTCTATGTAAAGCTCTGAAGACTACATTAAAATGGACAAAAGGGTATTGATTGTTGAGAAGAGAATAAAATCACATTTTTTTTTCTCTTTGCCTCCAAACTGGGAGACAATTTCTCCTTCTTGATCTCTAGAATAGTATGCTCAAAAACAAAAGCAAACAATCAAAATAAAAACCATATCCAGCCCAAAGAAATATAGGCTAAGTGAGCCCTGGATGACATAAAAGCCACTTCTTTTGTAGGATTATGTGGTCCTTCATTAGAGAGGAGAAAAAAAAATTCTAAAGCCCAAGGTATGGCAAGGAGATTGCATTTCTTGAGGACAAGGTAGGGTAATGCAAGAAGGAAGAAAAATGAGAAAGTTAGGAAAAGTCAAAAGAGATGCCATCATGAAACTAACCAGACTGGACATCTGTGTGTGCCGCAATCTGAGTAGAAAGAAGCATTACCTGGAAGAGGCAGGGTGGCAAAGTATTTAAGTGTACAGCCTCTGGGACTGATCGCCTGGATGTGATCATGTGACCTTGGGCAGCTTCCTTAGCCTCCCTGTACCTCATTTCCCTTATTTGTAAAGTTAGGATGATGAGGATAACACTAACAATACCTATCCCATGAGATTGGTGCAAGAATTCAGTGATTTCATATTTGTAAAGCTCTTAGAAGCGTGCCTGGCAGGGAGTGAGTGCTATATTGGTGTTTGGTAAATACACTAAGGGAATAGATTTGTTAAAAGTGATATGTTAAAGGTTCAGGGTGAAGAAAACTAGGAAAGATGGATGGATGAGTTGTTATAACTGGTACTTTAGAGAAGAAACTGAAATATTTTAATATACATTGCAATTTATAGACGTTCTTATAAAATGAATAGAAAAAAATAAGGGTTTTATGTACAGCCCAACAGTAATTCTAAAATACTCATTCAATCTAGGCATTCTCACTTTAAAATGTGTATTTTAATAATCACCAAGTCCTTGCTAAATCATAAAGTGAAATAAAAGAAATATCAGCCTATCCTTCAAAGGACTGATATGATGTGCAAGTAACGCTTGTCTGAACTGAAGCCTGATATTAGGGAAACAAATGAATTCGGTATGTATCATTAATACTCCTTGCAAGAGCCACAGAATTCAAAACTACTGCTTCCCCTTTCTTTACATGGGGGTTGTTATTTACAATTAATTATTTTAATTTCTGTGATACATTCACATCCTGCACAGGAAACCTAACTGGAATGTGCCATTTCTGAACCTGTTTGCAACCACAAAAGGATACTGATTTGGACAATTTGCTTACTTTATTCTTCAGCTTTCTGACTTTTATCTTGCAGAGTAAAACTGGAGCTCTGGAAGGCCCAGAAGTGGATGGGTTTGTCAAAGACATGATGGAGCTTGTGCAGGTGATTTCCCAAGGCTGTTGAGATTCCTCTCATCTTGGGTTGGGGTTGCCATCATGATTGATTCCACTGTTTATTTCTGAGAATCAGTAAATGCTGAAAATTAATGCTAGAGACAAAATCTGGGGACATAGTCGATTTAACAACCTTTGAGCTTCTGTGAGACCTGACAGGTCTCCCTTTCTCTCTTTGTATCATTTGTAGTTTCAGTTAAGTGAAGCCTCCGTAGAAGCTTCTTGTTTCCATTATATAAAAACCATCTCTTTCACCATAGGAGCACAGTGCAGCTGTACGCAGTTCTGCTTTATTTTTTGATTACAGAAAGGGCTTTTCCCCTGGACTTGGTTATTAGAATACCTAAGACTTTTAATTTAATTTCATGAAATCATTCCTGTATTGGGATTTTTCCACACATACCCACCCCGCAGCCCCTAAGGAGCTACTTTAATTTCTAGCCTAAAATTTTGGCTAATTATCAACACATTGTTGTGATTTGAAGCGATAGGATTTAGATTATAATCTAGATCATAAAGCTGTTTTAGGTGGTATAGACTTTATTTTTTTAAAGATTTTATTATTTATTTATTTATTTATTTATTTATTTATTTATTCATAAGAGACACACAGAGGCAGAGACACAGGCAGAGGGAGAAGCAGGCTCCCTGTGGGGAGCCTGATGCAAGTCTTAATCCCAGGACCCCGGGATCATGACCTGAGCCAAAGGCAGATGCTCAACTGCTGAGACACACAGGGACCCCAGAGTAGACTGTTTAAAGCAAGCAATCTCCTTGAATCCTGGTGAACTGTATTAACTGGCTGACTGATCTAGTTAAGCAGCTACTTTGCAACTGTTCCTTTTCTTTGGGACTGCATAGCCACCAAATTTAGTACATTCACATCCTTAGAGATTTTTTGAGATTTTTACAGTACAGGACAAAATGATTCTGTCCTGATTGGCCCAGATGGCAACAAAATAGAGAAGCAATTGTTAACTGGCTTTGGAATCCCAGACCTGTTTGAAAACCTCATTAAAACTATGGAGTTTTGGGGCAGCCCTGGTGGCTCAGTGGTTTAGTGCTGCTTTTAGCCCAGGGCATGATCCTGGAGACCTGGGATAGAGTCCCATGTCAGGCTCCCTGCTTGGAGCCTACTTCTCCCTCTGCCTGGTCTCTGCCTCTTTCTCTGTCTCTATCTCTGTCTCTGTGTGTCTCTCATGAATAAATAAATAAAAAGCTTTAAAACAAACAAAAACTATGGTTTTTGGCGGCGCCTGGGTAGCTCAGTTGGTTAAGTGTCCGACTCCTGATTTCAGCTCAGGTAGTGATCTCAGGGTCATGACATCAAGCCCCATGTTGGACTCTGCACTGAGCATGGAGCCTGCTTGGGATTCTCTCTCTCCCTTTCCCTCTGTCCCTTCTCCCCACTCCCTGGTCTCTCTCTCTCTCTCTCTCTCTCTCTCTCTCTAACAACAACAACCAAACTATGGAGTTTTGTGGCAGAGCATTTCCCCTCAATTTACCAGTTTTTGCATACATCTCCAGGAAGTCTACATTCTGTGATTGAGCGGGCTTGGACGAGATTTTTTTCTGACTTCCACTCAGGATGACATTGGTGTCTTCTTTGCCTCCTAACTTTTATTATTCCCATCCCAACTGGTCCCCTGCCTCTACCTTTTTTGCCTTCATGAGCTGTTCCTGTTGGAGACTCCACAGGTATCTGCACAGACAGAACTGATGGGGATGGGTGTGGTTGTGCCTTTTGCATTGTTTGCAAAAGGAAAGTCCCACTGTACTTACTACTTATTTAATGCCAGAATGATTTCTGTAATAGAAACTGAGCAATTATCCTAGGGTCACTAAAGTCGCGAGGCAGTAGGCTTTCCTAAACTGCAGTTTTAATTTGCCTTTGACAGAATGCATGGGAGTGGGGGGGTGGCCTGCTTCTCAGAGCATTGCAGCCTCCTCTGCGCAGTGGAACTTGGGCCACTGATGGCCTAAGTGCACAGCCCAGGGGGTTGCATATCTCTTGGTTGTCACCGAGTTTGGCAGTGGCTTCCAAAAGTTACTGGGTGATTTGGAAGGAAAACCTAAACCAGCAACAGAGTAAAGAAGACATTCTCCTGGAGAAAATTAAAGAGAAGGGAAAAATACTAGGCCATTCAAGAACATGTGTTTACCTCATTCTTTGATAGTTTTGTATCACCTCCATGGGAAACCAGAGGATCCCCATCACTCTAGTCCTTGGCCCTCTAGCTTGGTGGGTCTTCTGGCGCCACAAAAATGTACCTCTCAGTTTAAGTACCAGCCGATTTAAGAGAGCCAGATTCCAAGGACTGAGTGAGACCATGGTCAGTAGTACAAAAGCAGTTGGTCAGGGCTGATTTGTTGAGATAAAAAGTATTTAAAAGCAGTTAATTATTAATGTTCTCCTTTGAAGCCAGATCCTTGAGGTGCAAACCTATATTGGATCTTTCCCAGTCTTGGAGGTTGCTTAAAAAACTTCATTTGAAGGATGTTGTCAAGGAAAAATCTTTGAGTAAATCTGACATATCTCAGTTCATAAACTAGAGTCACCACCTGTGACTGTTTAATTTTCATTTTATTAGAAAGGACCATGGGACAAGTACACAAACCAATATCTGGAATATGTTTTAAAAGCAATTACCAGAGCATGCCATGAAGTCAGCAGGGGGCTGGCTCAGTTTTAAGTGTAGTATCTGGTCAGGATCCCTGATGTTTGAAATAATGACCTTCAAATTAAACTTATTTTATAGTCTTTCGTTCTTGTACAACTATGTATGATACATATGTTGAATCTGTATTAACAAGATTATCTGGTGACCAGAACACCCCTTTCCCTGATCTTTGAGAAATGGTGCCCAAGGTTGCCTCTGTCAGGATGATGAGATCAGTCAAAATAATTTCTGCACAATATTTATAAAAAGCCTGTAAGTCCTTTGGCACAGCACAAAAAATCAGCATGAGAATCTACAGCTTAAGGCACAAGACATTTAAGATGCCCAGCTCCATCACACCAAGGAGTAGACATGTGAATGGTAATGTTGGAAACCAAATAAATGGGATGCCAGAGATGACCAGATTGTCTGCTTGGGGAGGATGAAAGTTTCTGCCTCCAGGGTCCCCAGTGTTCATTCTTGTTCCTGGTAGACACCCCTTCTACTTTTCTTTGTTATAGACAAGGAGAGGATTAGCAAGAGGGGATGATCCTAAAAGACCACCAACATACTCCCTCCTTTTCATTGTAAAACATGCAATGACAGATGATAATTAGAATAAATGTTCCAGGCTTGCTGGCAAGGACCTGGCTGAAATCTAAGGCAATAACTTTGGCCTCTATATGTCAACTTGGTGTTTTGAACACCAGTATGGCCAATAAATAGCAAAATGGAGACAGAGAGAACACATTATGATTTTGCATGGCTAGAGACTGAAGTTTTGGCTAATTAAATATTCTGATAGAAAGAGTTATCGTTAAGAGGTTTATTGTAAAGACCACTTGCCACCATCAAAGCTATAACAGTTCCTCTAGGGGTCAGAATGGGGAGTAGGCAGGGCCTTGAGGTCTTGATGCAGACTCTAGCATGGAGATTTGGGGAATGCTGGTAATGATTTATCTGGGGAGAGGGTTTGGATATTCACTTTTGCTGTTTAAGGAGAGATAGAATGTACAGGAAAGGGAGGGTGCATGATGAAAACATGAAGACCACTTTTGGAGACACTCATTAATTCCATGGATGTAATTGAGCACTTATCACAGGCAAGCACAAGGAGACAGATCCAGATCCAGACCCAAAGGTTCCCCTAGTCCCAGGATTCAAGGATGGGTAGATAAGCACTTTTTAGTCAACTACCCCAGATCCACTTTCACCACTTCCCATGAGATGGATAAGAAATAAAAAATGCATTTTTAAATGAATGGCTATGATATAGTGTACTGTTAAAGAGATGTGCTCTGGGGCCTGCTTGCCCAAGTTTGTATCTGGTTCTGAAATGTACCATCTGTGTGATAGTGGGAAGGCTAATTAACTTCTCTGTGTTTTAGTTTTCTTATCCATAAATTAGAAGTTGATAGTAGATACAACCTCATTGAGTTCTTCTGAAGATTAGAATTAATTTGTGTAGAACCCTTAGATTTGGAACCTGTATGTACTTATACTGGTGACTTGCTATTAAAAATTAGGCCCCCAGTGATCTTAGATGGTCCAAACATCATTGAACGGTGGTGTTTACATGTCCTGACTCCTAGTGAGTTGTCAAACATTAAAAGCATAACTCAAAAGGTCTAAGGAAACTTCCCTTATATACACCTACATTCATACCCTTCCCCCAACACATACGCACAAAATGTTTCTACTCACATTAAGGAAATAATTATTTTTGCAGAAAACAAATCAGAAAAAAAAAAGCTAAAATAGCTTGAAGAAAATAAATACATTGGCAAATTAATTCATGCTAATGTGTAAGTGACTACCACCCAAGTCTTTTCTAAACATGAGAATTTGCTAGGAGGATCCTGGGGCAGAGTGCTGCTAACTAGAGAAAGGATGTGGCAGGAGTGGTTGAGGATGGTCCCCACTTTGCCACTGTACAAGGAAAAGACTCCCATTGTGGAGTCATGGAGTGCAGCTTGTGTTCAGGACTTCTAAACCACTTCCTGGACCACACCCATACCTGCCTGTCATTGACACCTAGAGTATCTTGGTGAGCCCCAACAAAGTGTACGTATTGACGTTGTATGACATCTCAGCCTCTTAGTCCAATCACTGATGGACCCTCCACGGGCAGTGACGTTGGCCCCAGATTCCTGGCCTGATGTTCCCTGGAAATTGCCCACTTTGGAGGTTACTGTTCTGCTGCTCTCCGTCCTCCTTCCTTCCCTCAGTTAAAACCTGGTATCAGGGATAGACTTGATGTCACTCACTTACCCTGCTGGGACACTGCAAATTAGCTTGTCTTAATATGGCAAATTAGCTTGTCTAGCTGAAGGATGAACAGTTTCGTTTCCCACCAGAGGTCTTTGGAGATTTCTTTGGCAGCAAAGCAACCTGGGGGTGGGCTGAGTGATGGGGACAGCTTCCCAGGGCTTCTGAAACCAAATCCTTCACACAGCAGCCCCCTGTGCTCCTTGGTGAGACCAACCCAGTAATCAAGGGATTTGGAATCCAATGAGCTGGGTTTCCTCTCTCCATGGACCTGGGCTTTACATCCAGACCCAGAGCCTTCATATAGCAGGTCTGGCCACCACCTCTCCAGTAGAACAGTGTCAACTGGGGGTTTGAGCATTTAATTGGAGGCAGAAGATTCAGGATCAGAAATGCTGTTGCAATTTCCTAGCTTGGCAGGTCAGTGCAGTCTGAGCATCCGTGTCCTAATTTATATGCCAGGGTTACTCCAAGGTTATCATGAGCATTAAATGAAGTAGCCTGGGGAGAATCACTTAGTTCACCCATACTCACTTTTGCAGGCATTTTGAGCTGGAAATTAATTTCCCATCTGATGTGTATCACGGTTCCTTCCTGGCCCATAAATATCCCTTGGAATAAATCTGACGTCCACAGCTCAGCCACATAATGCTTTAGATTTTCATTCATTATAAACCTTTTAAAAATTAGAAGCAGGCAAACTTCCCCTGGGGAGAGAGTAAAATGGGTCTTCCCTTATCCATGTCTCAAGGCAGAATCTGGGGTGACAATCCCCTGCTCCAAGACCAAATATGTTTATCACAGCTGCTAAAAAGGTAGGCTTTCCATAAGAGCTGCAGAGAAAGGATGTGGGGCTTGAGGGTCTCTTGCCCAAATGGCAAGGTTGAGAAGGAAACTTGGCAATATCTAGTGGGATGAGGAGATGGGATCACCCCACAGTGCCTGTCTCCTTGGAGCCCCTCTCAGAAGGCAGGGAGGGTGTCCCCTAAGTGTAGTGGGCGTGGAGGGGACGGGGGCGGCATGAAAGGCTGGGCCACCACTGGCTGGCCTGCTGACGTGGTATCTTTGCTGTCCTCAGCCCAGCATCAGTGGAGCGGATCTTGATAAGTTCCGGGAGATTCTTTTGCATCACTGCGATGTGAACAAGGATGGAAAAATTCAGAAGTCTGAGCTGGCTTTGTGTCTCGGGCTGAAAATCAACCCCTAGCCCCCAGAATGCTTTGCCTTTTGCTCTTAGGATGTTTCTGTGCTCCTGCTGGTAAAACTGTATCTGTGCTTTGCTGTTGGGGACACACAGCAAACTTTCTAACAAATGGTGTGGTATTCTTGGGCAAGGGGAGAGGTCCAAGGGCCTTCTCTCTAAGGGCAAGGTATTTCCCTACCACACTGAAAGCCTCCCATGTAGTGCCTGTGTCAGTCCCCCCACCCCACCCTGGGCTTTCCTGTCCCCCCCAGAGAGTCAGCTCACCTGCTGGATCTGCTCTGCTGTCCTCCCTCAGCCCCCAGGGAGGCAGGCGTAGCTGAGTCCATCTGTTTGCGCTTTCCTGTGGGCTTTCGTTGACTCTGAGTGGTGACTGGCATCTGTGGCAGACCTGTGACTTCTACAAATTGATTTTGTCATGGAAATAAACCTGTAGCTGGAAACAGACACACTGGTCCTTGTTTTTGTGTTGTAATCTTTGAAATGTTCTACATGATGGTTTGACAGGCCAACCACTTCTTTAACTTAGGGTAGGTGTGGTGAGGAAGGCAGAGAAGGGCAAGATCCTAATGGAATCCACAGGGGTGGGGTGGGGTGGGGGGGCTTCCTCCCATAATTCACAGATGCCCTGGTTGGTGACTTTGTGTAAAAGTAGGAGTTGCCAATAATCACTTTTTATTCACTTCACAGAGAAGACCAGAAGATTTGACCTGGGCTGGGTTTGGCTCTCAAGTGCTTTGTAATCTCACATGGCCAGAAGTAGGAACAGGAGAAAATTCATTACCCACTGGTCTATTCCCCACTCTGTTCCTTCTCCTTCCAACAGTGTCCTCTAGTGAATCTTTGACTTCCAAGTCTCATTTGATGCCCCTGGGTGCCTGGGTTCCTCTGCTGGTTGCAGGTTCCACCAGGGACCCCTGCTTCCTTCCCTCTGGGGCTCTGACACAGTCCCCACAAGAGGGGGCTGCTTCTCCTGGGCCAGATGTGCAGAGATTGATGGGGGGCAGGCCTCATTTCCCTACTGTCCTGACACTTTGTTCCCTAAAACATCCCTACTTTCCACCAGACTCTGCAGGAATTTCAGGTTTAATGCTGTACTGTGGGTAATTCAGAAAAATTACAGTGTAGAACGGTATATTCAGAGCCATTCATAACCCAAGGAAGTCCATCATTCACAGAGTTCCCCTCAATGGCAGATCCTGGCCAGAACTGGTTCCCATCCCCCACCCCTCCATCAGATGTCCCTTACCTCAAATACACAGATAATTAATATCAATAACTACTATGAAGTGCTTGCTTTCTTGCTTTATTCTTTTTTTTTTTTTCTACTGATTGCTTGCTTGCTTGATTGATTCATGAGAGACACACAGAGAGAGGCAGAGACACAGGCAGAGGGAGAAGCAGGCTCCTTGCAAGGAGCCCTATGTGGGACTCGACCCCAGGACCCTGGGATCAAAGGCAGATGTTTATATGTATACTTTACATACCTGAGCCACCCAGGTGTCCCCCATGGAGTACTTTCTATGTGCCAAGTACTTCTAAGTGCTTTCCATACTTTAAGCAATGTAATCCTCACTGAAACCTCATGAGTTAGGTACTCTTATGACACCAATTTTAGAGATGAAGACATTGAAGCTGATAGCAACTTGTCTGTGCTTGGACATCTTGGAAGTAGGGAATCATGGACTTAATTATGGACAATTTTAAGCACCTTTCAGAAAAACTAGGCCCCTCCCCATAGACCCTTCCCCACCGTAGTTCCCAGCCGGACATTTCTGCAAGTCTGGGTTATTCAGTCTGGGGCAATGTTTGACAGGAACCTAAAGAGAGTCCAGTCAGCAGCACAGGGAAAGATACACATGCAGCCCCATTATCATTGTCCAGATGTTGAGTAACGATGTACACCCACACTCTTCAAAAAACAAACTTCGTTTTCAGAGTTGAGACAGTCTAAACCCACAAGAAGGGGGGAAGAATGTTTATCTCCAAGATTTCACATTCTTCTGCAGAATATCAGGTCCTCTTCTAAATCTCCTAAGTTTTAAAATTTTATTTATTATTATTTTTAAAGATTTTATTTATGTATTCATGAGAGACAGAGAGAGAGAGAGAGGCAGAGACACAGGCAGAGGGAGAAGGAGGCTCCATGCAGGGAGCCCGATGTGGGACTTGTTCCTGGCACTAGGGGATCACGCCCTGGGCCAAAGGCAGGCGCTAAACTGATGAGCCACCCAGGTGTCCCAGTTTTTGCATTTTAACAATAAGTCCTTTATTTTTAATGTAGCTGGACGTATTTTACATTTACCTATTGCAATGCATTTTATGTTTGGTTTGAAAAATCCAATATTTTTGATCACAAATGAGTTCTCTCCTGCTACCATTTTTTGGTTATGTATAGATATAAAATATACATTTTGGTTATATATGTATATGACATAAAATTTGCCATTTTAAATGTATCATCCCACCATATTAATTACATGCACAAACTTATGCAACCATCAACACTATCTATGTACAAACCCTACTTATTACTTCAAACAAAACCTCTGAACCCATTAAAAACATGACTCTCCAACCCCTCTCCCCCTAGCCTCCAGTAACCTCTCATCTACCTTCTGTGTCTACGAATTTACTTCTAGATATTTCACAGAATTGAATTATATGTTTGTCCTTTTGTATCTGGATTAATTTCACTTAACATGTTTTCAAGATTCATCTGTGTCATAGCATGTATCAGGACTACATCTCTCCTTATGGATGAATAATATTCCTCCCTATGGATATTCCACATATAGCTTATCTGTTCATCTGATGTATACTTGCTTTGTTTCCACCTTTTGCTTACTGTGAATAATAGTGCAGTAAATACTGCCATACAAGCATCTCAGTCCCTGTTTTCAATTCTTTTGTGGGTATACCCAGGATTGGAACTGCTGGGTCACATGGTAAGTCTATCTGTTTGAAGAACTGCCAAACTGGTTTCCACATGGCAGTGCCATTTTACATTCCCACAAGCAATGCATAAAGGTTCCAGTTTTAATCTTCTGTTTCTAAATAGAGCCCTTTCTGGAACTGATCAAAGTAGAGATTGGATCCAAAGTTGTCCTATATCCACTTAATGCATGACTCTTCCTTTAGCTATATGAAGAGAAAGTTTGACTTACTGCTCTAGTAATAGCCATATAAATTCTTTTCCAAGGGTCCTCATCTTCCTTGGTGGCTATCTGAAGATGACTGAGGTGGAGATGGGTGAGGAAGAGAAGTTTTATTCTCTTAAGGGTAATTTATTTCAGATCCACTGAGGGCATCTACTTGCCTTGAACACTAGCAAACTTTTAGTTAAAGCATATGGCTTAGGGGATCCCTGGGTGGCTCAGCGGTTTAGCACCTGCCTTCAGCTCAGGGCATGATCCTGGAGTCCCAGGATGGAGTTCCACATTGGGCTCCCTGCATGGAGCCTGCTTCTCCCTCTTCCTGTGTCTCTGCCTCTCTCTCTCTCTCTCTGTGTGTGTGTGTGTCTCTCATGAATAAATAAATAAAATCTTAAAAAAAAAAAAAAAGCATATGGCTTAGAGTCTATCAGAATCTCCTGAATCAGGATGCCTGGGTAGCTCAGTTGGTTAAGTGTCCAACCCTTGGTTTCTGCTCAGATCATGACCTCGAGAGTTGTGAGATCTAACCATGCATGAGGCTCAGCCAAGGTTCTGCTTGAGATTCTCTCTTGCTCTCGCTCTCCCACTGCCCCTCTCTCTGCTTTCTCTCTTAAATAAATAAATAAATCATATATATATATATATATATATCCTGGGCTTCCTATCCAATCATAACTTGATGTTGGTAAAGAACTTTAAAAGCACCCAAAGAAAAGGCTGGTGGAGACCTTTGAATGGGAAGAAGGTGTTCCACTCAAGGAGTGAGTTCATTCAAAAAATCTTCTTAATAAGTCAGAGCTTCGTATGCCATAATGTGGGTACTGGTGGGTTCATTGATGGAAGGCTGTCTTAATCTGTTCAGGCTACTATAGAAAGATACCGTAGGTTGGGAGATTTAAACAAAAAGCCAGTATTGTTGACAGAAATCAACAAGGGAACCAAAAATACTCAATGAAGATGAGATAGTCTCTTCAATCATGGTGTTGAGGAAACTGGATAGTGACATGCACTAGAACAAAATTGAATCCTTATAACACTCACAGAAATTAATTTGAAATGTATTATAGACTTAAATGTAAGACCTAAAGCCATAAAACTAGGGGAAAAAATTGAAAAAGCTCCTTGCCATTGCTCTTGGCAACTTTTTTTTTTTTTTTGGATATGACATCAAAAGCCAAGCAATAAAAGCAAAAATCCGTAAGTGGGACTACATTAAACCAAAAGCTTCTGCATAGTAGAGGAAACAATTAGCAAAAGGAACAGCAACATATGGAATGAGAGAAAATATTTGCAGACCATCTGTCTGATAATAGGTGAATATCCAAATATATAAGGAACTCATGCAATTAACTCAATGGCAAAATACAGTCTGCTTTAACAATAGGCAGAGGACCTGAATAGATATTTTCCTAAAAAAGACATACAAATGGCCAACAGGTATATGAAAAGATGCTTAACATCACTAACCATCAGGGAACTGCAAATCAAAACTACAATCAAGTATCACTTCACACCTGTTAGGCTGGTCATTACCAAAAAGTCAAGAAGTAATAAGTGTTGGTCGGGATATGGAAGAAAGGGAACCCTTGTGCACTATTGGGAATGTAAGTAGGTACAGCTACTATGGAAAACAGTATGGAGATTCTTCAAGGATGTAAAAATAGAACTACCATCTGATCCAGCAATTCCACTTCTAAGTATATATCCAAAGGAAATGAAATCAGGGTATCAAAGAGATATATATACTTCTATGTTCACTACAGCATTATTTACATTAGCCATGATACAGAAACAACCTGAGTACCTATCAGTGGATGAATGGCTGAAGAAGATACACACACACACACACACACACACACACACGTATGTATGTATGTATGTCTATATACAGACATACATACACACACAAACGCACATATATATATATATATATATATATATATATATATACAGACATAAGATGGAAAGTTATTCAGCCATGAGAAAGAAGGAAATCTTGCCATTTGGGACAACATGGATGGATCTTGAGTACATTATGCTAAGTGAAGTAAGTCAGAAAGACAAATATTTTATGGAATCACTCATACACAGAATCTAAAAAAGCTGAACTCATAGAACCAGAGAGCAGGATGGTGGTTGACAGGGCTGGAGGGAGGGAAATGGGGAAGATGTCAGTTGAAGAGTACAAACTTCCAGCTATAAGATGAATAAGTTCTGGGAATCTACTGTACAGCATGATGACAGATGGTTAACTGTATTGTATTTTATATATGAATATACTTGAAAGTTGCTGAGAACATATCTTAAATGTTCTCACCACAAGAATGTAATGATAATTATGTCTTGTTATGGAGGTGTTAGCTGACACTATGTGTAATCATTTTGCAATATGTAAGTGTAGCAAATCAACAGGTTATATGCCTTAAACTTACAGGATGTTATAGGCCAATTAGATCCTAATAAAACTAGGGAAAAAATACTGTGAAGAATGAATAAAATATTTATTCAATTCAATTATTTAGGCCCTCAGATCCCACTCTCATCCCTGAATTATGCTCCTCATTTTGTACCTATGCCTTCCTGCAGAGTTTTATTTATGGCTACTTTTTTTTTCAAATTGATTGTAAGTGGATTGTAAAATGATATCAACAAGAGCTTGTCCTACAGTCCTCTGTATGTCTAGTATCTAGGTGGTGGTCAAGAATGTTTGTAACTGTTGACAATGGTGGTGGTGGTGGTCTGAGAATCCTCTGCATATTTCTTCATCTGACTTTCACACCCCTCTGCCCAGTTTCGTAGAGGCATGGTTGGGGTGAGGCATGGTTAGGGGTGAGGTAGTGCTTGATATTTTCTTTTACTGTGTCTATATGATTCTAAAGAAAAGAAAGTAATCACATTTTGCTGGGAAATATAACTTAAATAGTTGAGTGATAGACTTCAATCACTAATTATTGTAAAGTTTCAGTACAACCACCTTACTTATCTCTTGATATTGCAGTATCTAATCAGTTCATCCCCAAATTCTGTAAACCCTAGCAATATGAATGGAATAAATAGTTACACAAGTAGCAGATGTTTTGAACACACCCAGTCAACGCTTGGCATAAATATGGCTTCTGAGGCCCTCCTAACCAGACCTGTCGGCTTTACTTCTGCTTCTTGACTGCTTATTTGTCTATAAGTTCTGAAAGTGTATAAATTTTCTGAAAAGCAATAGTCAGCATATGTTTGCTTTATTTGGGTGAGGGTACTTAAAGACACAGATACTTCTGTGAGGCTTTTAGGACAATACAAATTTCCTACTATCAAACAATCACCACCTGGCTGATAAAAACCTGTTTCTGTTCCTCATGGATCTTTTCTCTTCCTTCCCTCCAGAGTTAGAGGAACTAATTATCGTGGCTGTGGAACTTCCCTCTTCTCTGGTTCTCTGAATCTCCCTTCTTTCTGAAGCTCCAGGACATCCCTGTGCTTCTGGGGGTGAGGATCCTTGAGGATGGCTCTCCTCTGCTGCCATGACCTTCGGGTCCCCGCTATGCAGTCATCCTGCCTATTTCCCCCTTCCTTACCTCTGTCTAGGCCTTAGTCTCTTCTTCCTACCTCCTTCTCATCCTTCTTCCCCCTGCCTGATTAAAATCTTCTGTTTCCTCAGGGATCTGCTTAAGCTCCAACTTTCCAACAAGCCTAATACTGTCTACTTATGTACTTTCCTCCCACTGCCCCAGGCTCTGTCATTATGGAACTACTACTCTAATTAGATTCTAACCCTTCCATAGCTGTTTCATACATCTGGTTTTGTCACCTCCAACCAGGAGGCAAGCTTCTGGAAGACCAGGAGACCCTGTTACAAGCTTTGTCCTGTAGCTAGCCCCTACCCTGCCCCTACCCCCCACACACCTGCCAGCTCAGTGCTCCAGCAGAGAGCCCCAGCTGTGGGGTCAGTAGACATGGATTCAGTTCCAACTATAACTTTCCCTAGGGAAAGAGCACCCTGTCTCTCCACATATCCACTTCCCCAGCTAACTGAACAATGCTGACTCCCCATGAAAACAGTTTTGTGTGTTCAGACTCCGAGCACATTTCTCCCCCAGCCACTGCTCCAAGTGCACAGGAGCATCACAACAAGTGAGAAAAAAGAATTCTAAAAATTATGCTCACAAACAAGATAACCCTTGTGGGAATTGCCAGGCTCCCAAGGATGAGGCAAGAGGGTGGGAAGCAGTCACAAAAGGGGGTTGGGGGGCTGGAGGCCAGCTCACTGCTCATGCCAGAGGTGAGGCATAGACTTCCCAGCCCATGATAAAAGGTCCAAAGGGCTGCAAGGTGCTTTGGAGCTCAGAGCTTAGGAGTGGGTCATGTCTAAGGAGCTTGAAGGAAAGAGACCCAACTCTATAGCCTGGACCCATGCCAGCCCACCCATCTCCCCATCACACAGCTTCTAATCCCAATATTTCCAGAGAAAAGGAGTCACAGCCCCCCCCCCACCCCATGTAAGGAAGGGATCAGTTCTGAGCTATGGTTGATCTGGTGCAAACACAAAGCCAATGGAGAAGGGGAAGTCCAAATTGAAACAGAGACAGAGGTGGGGGTGGAGTGGAGGGTGGTCTTAGTCACATAAGCCTGCAAACTTTAATTCCAAAATTCACAAGGAAAACGAATGCCAAAAGGACTGTTACAAGCTTATGGACTGAATGTTTGTGCACTCTATAAATTCATATATGAAAACCTACTGCCCCAAGTGTGACCTTTGGGAGTCATTAGGATCCAATGATGTATTTAGGATTAAAATAGGATTAGTGCCCTATTAAAAGTCTTGAAAGAATTTGCCACCTCCTCCTTTCCTCTCCTTCCTTTCCTCCTCCTTCCCCTCCTTCTATTTCCCTCTCTCTTTCACCTTCTCTCCCTCCCTCACTCCCTCACTCTTGCTGTAGCTCCACCATGCAAGCAAGCTGGCAGTTTGCAGCCTGGAAGAGGGCCTTCACCAGAATGCAATCATTCTGGAATCCTGATCTTGGACTTCCAATCTCCAGACCTGTGAGAGCTTGTTATAGCAGCCCAAATGGACTAAGACATATAAAATAAAATAAAAATAATAGAGTAGGGATCCCTGGGTGGCGCAGCGGTTTGGCGCCTGCCTTTGGCCCAGGGCGCGATCCTGGAGACCCGGGATCGAATCCCACGTCGAGCTCCCGGTGCATGGAGCCTGCTTCTCCCTCTGCCTGTGTCTCTGCCTCTCTCTCTTTCTCTCTCTGTGACTATCATAAATAAATAAAAATTTTAAAAAATAAAAATAAAAAAAAATTAAAAAAAATAAAAAATAAAAATAAAAATAATAGAGCCATCTAAAATTAGCTCTAAAATAAGTATGTTTGTTTTTGCTTAAAGATGTGTAGCTTGTTCCTGGAAGGAAATGTATAATTCATTTGCCTCCAGGAAAAGAAACTGTGTGGCTATTGGTGAGGTCGGAAGGAGATTTTATTGAATATACTTTGTATTTTTTGAATTTTGAACCATATCAATGTATTATCTATTCAAACAAATTTGTATGGTAAAGAAATAAGAACACCCTTTTAAAATGAACTATCATTTAAAAAACAGAAACAAAAGAGAAACTGTTGGATGTAAGTAACCCATTAGAAAGCTGAAAATAAAATGTGTAATCAATGGAGCAATATCAGCATAAGAAATAATTTTTGACTGGTCACAGTTGGAAGTAATTGGTGAATAGACATAAGGCACATAACTCACACAAAGCCACATGGAGACATATTGAGATAAATCAAATGTGAAAAAGAAGTGCAGAAAGATGATGCTGTAATAAAAGCTCATAGCATATGTCCATAGCAATTCCAAAAAAAAAAAGAAAAAAAGAAAGAAAGAAAAAGAAAAAGAAAAAAAGAAAGGAATAGAAGGAATGGTGGATAAACAAAACTTGGAAGAGGTAATGGTTGAGAGTTTCTAGAAATAAAGACATGAGTCCTCAGAATGTGAACACACACACTGAATGCTAAACATAATAAAAATAATCTCATACCTGACAACTTACTTTGGAACTGTCAAAATAGAGATTAAAAAGAAGAATCTCAAAAGCCATCCAAGAAAAATGAGAAAAATATCTACCAAATAATTATAATTAGATTGTTAGTGGATTTTCATTAGCAATGCTACATGCCAAAAGACAATGGAGCATTTCCAAGGAATGAAGGGATGTAACTGTCAACCTAAGATACATTACCCAGGTAAGCTATCATTCAAAGTTGGGGTGAAATAACATTTCTGATATGCAAGTATTAAGAGGGCTTTACCACTGTCCCCTATATGTTTTTACTGAAGGAACCAGTAAAGGATGTATCTGAGCCAAAGAAAAGTAAATCCAACAGAAAACTATGGAATGCACAAATAATAACACATAAACTGATACTTAAAAATCAAAATCTTAGAAATTGGTGAGAGATTTGGTCAAAAATTAATATTAAAGAATATTCTCTGTAGTATTAATTATAATAGATAACATCTAGAAATGCCAATGATACTAATGTGATTAAGTTAATGCTCCATCTGTAATGTGGCATATTTTCCTAATACTGAGTGATGAAAATGTTCTAAGAAAAAATGAGATGCTTTATTTGGTGATCTCTAAGTCTGTTCTAGTCCTAATTATCAATCTATTATGTTAATTGATTGATTGGAAACATAAGATTTGGTCATTAAAAATATGTTTTCTAAACCACTGACATCCGTTCCAAGGTTTGTAGCACTTCTTTTTTTATTAAAACCTGGATTCTTCAAAGACCTGGCTTAGTCTTCATATATTACATGATCCTCTCAGAAAATGCCTTGTTGGCAAAAACTTTGTTCAATGTTTATTCTCTACATTTTCCTGTCAGTAGAAAGAAGAATGATACCTGTCTTTTTCTCCAGAAAATGATGGAATAATCAGTATTATGCAACTTTAAATGTGCAAAGACATTTTAAGACCATTGAGTGTGTATACAGGAAACTGCTAGAAGTTTATTTTTTATTTTTTTATAATAAATTTATTTATTATTGGCATTCAATTTACCAACATACAGAATAACACCCAGTGCTCATCCCGTCAAGTGCCCCCTCAGTGCCCGTCACCCATTCACCCCCACCCCCCGCCCTCCTCCCCTTCCACCACCCCCAGTTCATTTCCCAGAGTTAGGAGTCTTTATGTTCTGTCTCCCTTTCTGATATTTCCCACACATTTCTTCTCCCTTCCCTTCTATTCCCTTTCACTATTATTTATATTCCCCAAATGAATGAGAAAATATAATGTTTATCCTTCTCTGATTGACTTACTTCACTCAGCATAATACCCTCCAGTTCCATCCACATCGAAGCAAATGGTGGGAATTTGTCGTTTGTAATGGCTGAGTAATATCCATTGTATACATAAACCACATCTTCTTTATCCATTCATCTTTCGATGGACACCGAGGCTCCTTCCACAGTTTGGCTATTGTGGACATTGCTGCTAGAAACATCGGGGTGCAGGTGTCCCGGCGTTTCATTGCATCTGAATCTTTGGGGTAAATCCCCAACAGTGCAATTGCTGGGTCGTAGGGCAGGTCTATTTTTAACTCTTTGAGGAACCTCCACACAGTTTTCCAGAGTGGCTGCACCAGTTCACATTCCCACCAACAGTGTAAGAGGGTTTCCTTTTCTCCGCATCCTCTCCAACATTTGTGGTTTCCTGCATTGTTAATGTTCCCCATTCTCACTGGTGTGAGGTGGTATCTCATTGTGGTTTTGATTTGAATTTCCCTGATGGCAAGTGATGCAGAGCATTTTCTCATGTGCTTGTTGGCCATGTCTATGTCTTCCTCTGTGAGATTTCTGTTCATGTCTTTTGCCCATTTCATGATTGGTTTGTTTGTTTCTTTGGTGTTGAGTTTAATAAGTTCTTTATCGATCTTGGAAACTAGCCCTTTATCTGATACGTCATTTGCAAATATCTTCTCCCATTCTGTAGGTTGTCTTTTAGTTTTGTTGACTGTATCCTTTGCTGTGCAAAAGCTTCTTATCTTGATGAAGTCCCAATAGTTCATTTTTGCTTTTGTTTCTTTTGCCTTCGTGGATGTATCTTGCAAGAAGTTACTGTGGCCAAGTTGAAAAAGGGTGTTGCCTGTGTTCTCCTCTAGGATTTTGATGGAATCTTGTCTCACATTTAGATCTTTCATCCATTTTGAGTTTATCTTTGTGTATGGTGAAAGAGAGTGGTCTAGTTTCATTCTTCTGCATGTGGATGTCCAATTTTCCCAGCACCATTTATTGAAGAGACTTTCTTCCAATGGATAGTCTTTCCTCCCCTGTCGAATATTAGTTGACCATAAAGTTGAGGGTCCACTTCTGGGTTCTCTATTCTGTTCCATTGATCTATGTATCTGTTTTTGTGCCAGTACCACAGTGTCTTGATGACCACAGCTTTGTAGTACAACCTGAAATCTGGCATTGTGATGTCCCCAGATATGGTTTTCTTTTTTAAAATTCCCCTGGCTATTCGGGGTCTTTTCTTATTCCACACAAATCTTAAAATAATTTGTTCTAACTCTCTGAAGAAAGCCCATGGTATTTTGATAGGGATTGCATTAAGTGTGTAAATTGCCGTGGGTAACATTGACATTTTCACAATATTAATTCTCCCAATCCATGAGCATGGAATATTTTTCCATCTCTTTGTGTCTTCCTCAATTTCTTTCAGAAGTGTTCTATAGTTTTTAGGGTATAGATCCTTTACCTCTTTGGTTAGGTTTATTCCTAGGTATCTTTTATGCTTTTGGGTGCAATTGTAAATGGGATTGACTCCTTAATTTCTCTTTCTTCAGTCTCATTGTTAGTGTATAGAAATGCCATTGATTTCTGGGCATTGATTTTGTATCCTACCATGCTACCAAATTGCTGTATGAGTTCTAGCAATCTTGGGGTGGAGGCTTTTGGGTTTTCTATGTAGAGTATCATGTCATCGGCGAAGAGGGAGAGTTTGACTTCTTCTTTGCCAATTTGAATGCCTTTAATGTCTTTTTGTTGTCTGATTGCTGAGGCTAGGACTTCCAGTATTATGTTGAATAGCAGTGGTGAGAGTGGACATCCCTGTCTTGTTCCTGATCTTAGGGGAAAGGCTCCCAGTGCTTCCCCATTGAGAATGATATTTGCTGTGGGCTTTTCGTAGATGGCTTTTAAGATGTTGAGGAAAGTTCCCTCTATCCCTACACTCTGAAGAGTTTTGATCAGGAATGGATGCTGTATTTTCTCAAATGCTTTCTCTGCATCTAATGAGAGGATCATATGGTTCTTGGTTTTTCTCTTGCTGATATGATGAATCTCATTGATTGTTTTACAAGTGTTTAACCAGCCTTGTGTCCCGGGGATTAAAATCTACTTGGTCATGGTGAATAATTTTCTTAAAGTACTGTTGGATCCTATTGGCTAGTATCTTGTTGAGAATTTTTGCATCCATGTTCATCAGGGATATTAGTCTGTAATTCTCCTTTTTGGTGGAGTCTTTGTCTGGTTTTGGAATTAAGGTGATGCTGGCCTCATAGAACAAATTTGGAAGTACTCCATCTCTTTCTATCTTTCCAAACAGCTTTAGTAGAATAGGTATGATTTCTTCTTTGAACAGTTGATGGAACTCCCCTGGGAAGCCATCTGGCCCTGGACTCTTGTGTCTTGAGAGGTTTTTGATGACTGCTTCAATTTCCTCCTTGGCCTGTTCAGGTTTTGTATTTCTTCCTGTTCCAGTTTTGGTAGTTTGTGGCTTTCCAGGAATGCGTCCATTTCTTCTAGATTGCCTAATTTATTGGCATATAGCTGTTCATAATATGTTTTTAAAATCGTTTGTATTTCCTTGGTGTTGGTAGTGATCTCTCCTTTCTCATCATGATTTTATTAATTTGAGTCTTCTCTCTCTTCTTTTTAATAAGGTTGGCTAATGGTTTATCTATCTTATTAATTCTTTCAAAGAATCAACTCCTGGTTCTGTTGATCTGTTCCACAGTTCTTCTGGTCTCGATTTCGTTGAGTTCTGCTAGAATTTTAATTAACTCTCTTCTTCTGCTGGGTGTAGGGTCCATCTGCTGTTTTTTTTCTAGCTCCTTTATGTGTAAGGTTAGCTTTTGTATTTGAGTTCTTTACAGTTTTTGAATGGATGCTTGTATTGAGATGTATTTCCCCCTTAGGACTGCTTTTGCTGCATCCCAAAGATTTTGGACGGTTGTATCTTCATTCTCATTAGTTTCCATGAATCTTTTTAATTCTTCCTTAATTTCCTGGTTGTCCCTTTCATCTTTTAGCAGGATGGTCCTTAACCTCCACGTGTTTGAGGTCCTTCCAAACTTCTTGTTGTGATTTAGTTGTAATTTCAAGGCATTATGGTCTGAAAATATGCAGGGGAGGATCCCAATCTTTTGGTATCAGTTCAGACCCGATTTGTGACCCAGTATGTGGTCTATTCTGAGAAAGTTCCATGTGCACTTGAGAAGAATGTGTATTAAGTTGAGTTTGGATGTAAAGTTCTGTAGATATCTGTGAAATCCATCTGGTCCAGTGTATCATTTAAAGCTCTTGTTTCTTTGGACATGTTGTGCTTAGAAGAACTGTCGAGTATAGAAAGCGCTAGATGAAGTCACCAAGTACAAGTATATTATTATCTAAGTATTTCTTCACTTTGGTTATTAATTGATTTAAATATTTGGCAGCTCCCACATTCGGGAGATATATATTGAGGATTGTTAAGTCCTCTTGTTGGATAGATCCTTTAAGTATGATATAGTGTCCCTCTTCATCTCTCACTACAGTCTTAAGGTTAAATTTAGTTTATCTGATATAAGGATGGCTACCCCTGCTTTCTTTTGAGCATCATTTGAATGGTAAATGGTTCTCCAACCTTTTATTTTCAGGCTGTAGGTGTCCTTCTGTCTAGAATGAGTCTCTTGTAGACAGCAAATAGATGGGTCCTGCTTTTTTATCCAGTCTGAAACCCTGCGCCTTTTGATGGGGTCATTAAGCCCGTTCACGTTCAGAGTTACTATTGAAAGATCTGAGTTTAGTGTCATCATGATATCTATTCAGTCCTTGTTTTTGTGGATTGTTCCACTGAACTTCTTCTTAAAGGGGAATTTTGAGAGTTCCCCTTACAATTTCTTGCAGAGCTGGTTTGGAGGTCACATATTCTTTCAGTTCCTGCCTGTCTTGGAAGCTCTTTTCTCTCCTTCCATTTTGAAATAGAGCCTTGCTGGATAAAGTATTCTTGGTTGCATGTTCTTCTCATTTAGGACCCTGAATATATCCTGCCAGCCCTTTCTGGCCTGCCAGGTCTCTGTGGAGAGGTCTGCTGTTACCCTAATACTCCTCCCCATAAAAGTCAGGGATTTCTTGTGTCTTGCTGCTTTAAGGATCTTCTCTTTATCTTTGGAATTTGCAAGCTTCACTATCAAATGTCGAGGTGTTGAACAGTTTTCATTGATTTTAGGGTGGGATCTCTCTATTTCCTGGATCTGAATGCCTGTTTCCCTTCCCAGATTAGGAAAGTTTTCAGCTATGATTTGTTCAAATACATATTCTGGCCCTCTGTCCCTTTCGGCGCCTTCGGGAACCCCAATTAAACGTAGGTTTTTCTTCCTCAGGCTGTCGTTTATTTCCCTTAATCTATCTTCATGGTCTTTTAACTGTTTGTCTCTTTTTTCCTCAGTTTTCCTCTTTGCCATCAACTTGTCTTCTATGTCACTCACTTGTTCTTCCACCTCGTTAACCCTTGTCATTAGGACCTCTAGTTTGGATTGCATCTCATTCAATTAATTTTTAATTTCTGCCTGATTAGATCTAAATTCTGCAATCATGAAGTCTCTTGAGTCCTTTATGTTTTTTTCTAGAGCCACCAGTAGCTGTATAATAGTGCTTCTGAATTGGCTTTCTGACATTGAATTGTAATCCAGATTTTGTAACTCTGTGGGAGAGAGGACTGTTTCTGATTCTTTCTCTTGAGGTGAGGTTTTCCTTCTAGGCATTTTGCTCAGTGCAGAGTGGCCAAAAACAAGTTGTATTGGGAAAAGGAGAAAAAGAGAGGAGAGAAAGAAGGAAAGAAAAGACAAAAAGAAAAAAGAAAAAAGGAAGAAAAGAAAAAGAGAAGAAAAAGAGAAAGGAAGAAAAGAAAGAAAGAAAGAAAGAAAGAAAGAAAGAAAGAAAGAAAGAAAGAAAGAGAGAGAGAAAGAAAGAAAGAGGAAAAAGGGTGGGGGAAACAAACGGAAATCAAAAAGAAAAACAAACAAACAAACAGACAAAAACAACACGGGGGAGTATCTTCTGATTCTGTGTACTTTAAGTCCCTTGACTTCCTCTGGAATTGGTCCGTCTCGCTGGTCTTCTGGGGGAGGGGCCTGTTGTGCTGATTTTCAGGTGTTAGCACTTGGGGGAGCTGCTCTGCCCCTGCCTGGTGCAGGGCTCAGTGGGGGTTGTTTACCCCGTGAGGCCTCAGGAGGACCAACCCCAGTGGCGGCGGCAGCTCTGGAGCCCTTGATTCAGCCCCTGCAGTAACTCCGGAGCTCTCCGTCTGCAGGGCCTGGAGGCTCCGGGGCGGGGCCGCTGATCTGCTCAGCTCCGGGCAGGATCGTCCTCGCTGTCCCTGGGCCCTCCCGGCCTCTGCCTGTCCCGGGGGGAGGCCGGATCCTGGGCTGTGTCTCCGGCACCCAGTGCTTCTGGGGCCTGCGCTGTTGGATTCGCGCTCCCGCCCCGCAGCCCCCTCGCGGAGCCGCCCCCGAGCCCCCCGAGCTGCTCCCGCCCCGCAGCCCCCTCCGCGGAGCCGCCCCCGAGCCCCCCGAGCTGCTCCGGGGCCCGCCGCGCGCTGCAGCCCTTAGGGAGCTCGGCGCACTCTCCCGGGGCGCAGGTGTCTGTTAGTGTCCCCGGGAGCCCGAGGGCATCCCCGCCCTCCTGGGTCCTGCTCTAACTCCCTGCGGGCCCCTTTCCGCCCGGGAAGGTTGGTGCAGCTCCTGCTCCTCCGGGACGGGGCTCTCCTGTCCTGGGGACACTCGCTCCGGCCTCAGCCCGGCTCCTCGCGGGCCCCTCCCCCTTGGAGGCCTTTTGTGTCTTTATTTCTTTTTCCCCGTCTTCCTACCTTGATAGAAGCGCGAACTCTTCTCACTGTAGCATTCCAGCTGGTCTCTCTTTAAATCTCAGGCCCAATTTGTAGATTTTCAGGATGATTTGAAGGTTATCTAGGTAATTTGGTGGGGACAGGTGATTTGGAGACCCTACTCTTCCGCCGCCTTGCCCCTCCTCCCCTGCTAGAAGTTTAACGGAATGAATCAGCATATGTACCCAAAGCAGAGAACAGATTACTCAGCCTTTTAGAGATAGGATTTCAGTAATTCACAGTAATTCAGAGACATTCTTTAGATAAAAGAGATGGATCTGTTGTGACTCTATTATATTCTGTCATATTTACAAGGAAAACTTGCACCTCTCCCTGGAAACATGAGAGAGTTGGAGGCAGCATGGCTTGGGAGCTGGCCTTCAAGAAAACTAATGCACTGGGGCGCCTGGGTAGCTTGGTCAGTTAAGCCTCCAACTCTTGATTTTGGCTCAGGTCGTGATCTTAGGGTCGTGATCTCAGGGTCATGAGATAGAGCCCCACAGCAGGATCTATGTTCCACGGGGAATGTGCTTGAGATTCTTCTCTCCTTCTCCCTCTGCCCCTCCTGCTCATTCCTGTGTGCACTCTATCTCAAATAAATAAATAAATAAATCTTTTTATTTTTAAAGAAAAGCTAAAAGAAAGGATTAGAAGGAATGGTGGATTTATGGCATTTATGGCATTTCCTCTTGCATGATTTTCCCTATCCTCTACTTTATCTTGTCATAAAAATCTGTCCATTATCTTTCCCTTACAATAGAATTAGTGCTTGTTTAATTGGCTTTCCTGGAATCTAATTATTTTCAAACACTTAACAACTTTTTTCCTATACATAACAATGAAGACGATATTGCCAACAGAACTGAGGTAATCATTTTCACAGGGAAGTCATTTCCAGAAGTGTCTAGCCTGTACCTTGCACGCTTCCTTTAATAACTGTGTTCATTAATTTGTTAGAGCATGAAACACTCAACTTCATTTTTCAAACCCTAGATTATAGTCAAGGGAACATCTCACTCTTCTCATATCCACCATAAAAAGAGGCACAATAACCAATGGCTCACCTGCCATCTTGTGTTCATCTGTGTACCGGGAAACCTCATGGTGGTGAAAATATGCCCTGTCGCTCCTAATGTTACTTCATTACTTGGAATCAACGGGATTGCTGTCTGCTCTTTGACACATCATAATTTGCTAGATTATAAGATTCCCTCTTTGATGGGAGCCTCTTTGCTATATGTGTAACAACAAGATGGTCTCCACATGACTAGAAGTACGAAGTGGAAGTGACAGCTTTTGTTCTTTTGTACCTCCTGTAGGCTTCATTATACATGTGACACTTCTTTACTTGGCAAATACCACACACTAGCAGTCTCTGGGTGATTAGCAGGTAGCAGCATCAAAGACACAAAGTCTTGCCTTCCTCTACAACTCCTCTCTCCCCTGAACCACTCACTTCTCTCACTAGATTCCCAAGACTCTCTCATGCACAATAAAGGTATTAGGTACAGATGGAACAGTAGAAGCCACCATTTGGTTTACTTTGGAAGGGACTGGAATCCTTGGGAGAGAAACATATCCAAAGGAGGAAGGAGAAAGCAGAAGGAGTGAAGCAGCAGCATGGACAAAAAGGAGGGGAGAATGGAGCAGCCACATGTGACAGTTATAGGGGGGGAAGATGGGAAAATGGGATTTTGAGAACGTTCACTGGGTTTCATTTTTTAAAAAAGATTTTATTTATTTATTTATGAGAGACACACAGAGAGAGGCAGAGACATAGGCAGAGGGTGTAGCAGGCTCCCTGCGGAGAGTCTGATGGGGGACTTGATCCCAGGACCAGGATCACGATCTGAGCTGAAGCCAGATGCTCAACCACTGACTCACCCAGGTGCCCTTCACTGGGTTTTATTAATGGAATCCTCTTTGCTCCTTATTAAAGTAGTTCAGATGATTTAAGTTTTCTTTTGAAGTTGGTTGTTTTGTTTTGTTTTGTTTTGTTTTGTCAGATGGAGGTTTGACTAGATCACTGAGCATGAGTGGGCCACACCACTGCTCCACGTTAGGTGGGCAATGCCTGGCAGAAGTTGGTGAGGCTGTCTAGGGATATGCATTCTTTTCTGAGGGACTTGAAGTTGCTGCCTAAAACACCCAGCAGGGTGGTGGAAGAGACATCAGACTGGTTTGGAAACCTTGAACATGTGTTCCAGTTTAGGCTAATTTGCAGCAAAGTCACCCGCCTTCCCTTGGTTTATATTCCTAACCACAGACTTGATGACAATCCATGTGGCAGGACTGATGACCTGATGAATTGCCTTCTGGTGAGCATGCTAAGTCTGTCATCCTTTTTTGTTCTTGCTCTTTTGAGAACAGAGCTTTCCCTTAAAGGAGGTGTGAAACACAAAGGTCAGGGAGAGGGTACATTTTGTTTCTCAGATCCAGGAACAGAAATGCCTGCCTCTTCTGGCCTCCAGCCTGTGTTTCTTTGTTTCAGCTCATTAGAAAAACAATAAAGGTCCTGGGGATGAGAGGAGAACTGCTAGAGAAAGAATCTTTCTCAGTCACCTGAGAGAAGTTGAGAATAGTTTCAACTGGTCACACTGGAAAGAGACCCCCTGGAAACTATCCTGGCTAAATTATAATTCCCGGGACCACAAATTAGTATTCTGGATAAGCTCCAAATTAGTTGCTCCAACCACTAGGGCCACTACGTTCGGCAACCAGGTAGAAAAATTGGGGAGTAGAGACTGTGTTCATGAGCATTTCCTTGCGTAAGAGCCAACCACAAAATCATAACAATAAGTATGTGTTACTGGTGTGTGTTGTGTTGCGTGAAAGGACATTTCAGTCCTTGGACTCCCCACAAAACGTTTATGTGAGGATGCATGCTCAAATAAAGATAGCCAGAGCAAAGGTAGCCAGCACAAAGCAGTTCATTAAGGGCCACACTGACATTGGGAGAGCAGGCAGGCCCAGAGGTAGCAAGTGCACTGGGTCAGCAGTGTTTGCAGACATTGTGTGGTTGCAGCTAGGGCAGTTTCCAAAAAAGGTTGTTTCCAGTTTTCTAGGGGATACCTTCCACCAGTTGGGAGGAGGAGTTTTGGATCCTACAAGGGCTGAGGTAGAAGACAAGACTCAAATGAGCTTCTACAAATCTACCTTGCACATAGCATTATAAGTCATAAAGATAGATCTGGTTCCTGAGCCGGGGATAGGGTCTCAAGAAATGCTGCCAGCCTCTCTTCCATGTCTTTGTCAGAAACTTTCTACCACACAAAAGATGATGGCTCTTGCCAATTCCACATTCACATCCTCACAATAATTAACTGCAGGGCCAACTTTTCTGTGGCTCCAACAGAATATTTCCAGGGAATATTCTGATTGGCTCAGTTTGGGTTACACCTGTCTCTGAACGAAGCACAGGGCATTTCAACTGGGCGGGGTCCAGATCTACAGTGGACAAACTACAACCCTGGACCCAATCCAGCCCAATGTGGGTCACTTCTGGTCAAGTTCATTTGCTGCTTCCATGCTACAACGGTGGGTTGAGTAGGCATGACAGATGGTATGTCTTGCAAAGCCAAGAATATGTTCTATCTGGTTCTTTACAGAAAAAGTTTGCCAAGCCCTGGTCTAGATGGTTCAACCCCCACTGTTGCAAAGTTTGACCTTCCTAAATGACCCGAAATATTTCATGACAGAGAATTTGATTATCAGAGAAAGGAAGAGGAATACCTGGCAGTAAGACACAGCAGGTGCCCTCTACATATGAGTTTTGTGATGGGTAAAGACAAGCATGTAAAATTTCTGGAACATAACACTTGATTCAGGTAATCTTTTCCTCATACCTCTCTCATACACATTTAATCTTTTACAACATGAATTTCATCAGGGAGGACCAGGCAGGCATTAAAAATGGAAGCTAAAAATTATCCACAAGAAATGAAAAGCAAGAAAGCAATTTTTTGACAAATATGGAATCCCTATAAGTAGTTCACAACATACCTTCTCTTCCTTATTGGCAACTGTTTCTAATCAATTAAAAACTAAAGGAAGATATCTGAGGAAAACTGGAAGGGGAAAAATGTAAAGCGAATAACCACAAAAAAAGGAAATTCCCTGGCCTCCGCTCTCCTTAGCCTGGGGGCTCTGAAATTCTAGCTAGGCCTGTTTGTTCACAGCAGTTAGGATCTTAGCATTCATCTGTGGCTGACACATGGCTCTGAGACTTTTATTCCCAAACTCAGTCTCTATGACTCTCATCCTTTTCAAAGTGAAGGAGGGAAACACAGTCCAGTGTCAGTCCTCAGCATGGGTGGGAAAGTGTGAGTCAGCCTGTCTCCAGGACCCCAAGCCACATTCTTTTTCCTTTTCTATTTAAGTTCCTTTGAGGTGTCATGGGCTTCTGAAGCCCATTCTTCCTTTGCATTCTCCACTCCTTGTTTCCAGATCTCATGGAAGGCTCTGGTGCCACTCATTGAGGATGCTAGTGTAAAATGGGGGTGCAGACCAGTCACACAGGGTCAGGGTCAGAGAGTACTGTGTTTCTCCTAGTTATAACCACTAATTAGCTTTGGGTTTTAACTCTTCTAAACTTCTTCTTACAGGGTGGAAACAGTGAAAACAAGTTCACAGGTGGTTGGGAAATTCTCGTGAGTATGGATCTAGAGACCACCTCATTTCTTATCACTGATATGAGAGGCTCTGGTTAAAGGTATTTCAGATTTCTACAATCAGTTGAAAGAATAATTTTGGAGAATTCTGGCCTTCTCAAGCACTCCAAAATGGACAGTGGTCTCCTTCCCCTCATGACATGGCCAGTTTTGTCTGGGAGGCTTGAGACCCTCATATCCTTGCATTGTCCTACTCTATTGCATTGTCTTGAGATCTACCCTTTCAGCTTATATAATGAGGTGGTCTTCCTTCATCTATCAAAACTCAGCAACTATTTTCTCCTAGACATGGAGACAAAATTTTACTTTCCTAGATATCCAAGTGCAGATGGTAGAAGAATTGAGTGAGAACATTGTCCATATGATAGGGGAGGAGGAATGATATGGGAGAGCTTGGTTTTCATCTCACTGAGTCGAAGAATGAATCTTGTGGACACAGGAGAGTGAGTTAAGTGATAGAAGTTTATTAAGCAGCTACAGAGAAAGCTCTCAGGAGTGAGAGGGGTCCCGACAGGATTGCTACTGAGGACTTTTTTGCTGGCCTTTTATTGGGAACTTAACCAAGGCTTAGAGATATCTCTGTGCTAAGTGATGGTCATATGGCTGTTTGGAGTCTGGTGAATCTCTGGGATTGTCTGGTAACCATCAATGGGAGATACTCCCTTGGAGCCAGGGAGCCTAATTTACTTTCTTCTCTGTTTTTATTGTCTTATCTCTGTTTCCTTGGGATGGGTAGGAGCCTGACTCTGGATCATTTGGTGTCCTTGGGATTTATGGGATCCCAACTCTGGGCCTTTCCCTTATCTATCCATGCCTAGTCCCATCTATCCCTAACTCATTCCTACATCAGGAGGATGGTCTGTGTGGAAATCCTTGCTTGGTACACACTCTTCGTGTTTTTTTTTTTTTTTTTTGATAAATCTGTGCCATTCTGAGTCAATACTGATTCCCACATGCACAATTATAGTACTCTGCAAGCAAGTGTTAATATTGCTAATGATATCGCTTTGCAGAGTGATTATCTGAGAACCGTTCTCAGCTGCTGCACCAGGATTACAGCGTTGTGTAACCCCACATGAAGCCAGTGGTGGAAAAGGCAGCACTTGTTCAGTCACGAAGAGTTGTCAGAGAGGGCAGCTTGCAATTAGATCAGACATGCTGTCACCAGGGGGCTGGTAGGCCTCATTATTCACATGCTCCAGGGCTGGTGATAACCTTTAACAGATGTAGCTTCTCAATATAAAAACCCCTGGGCAGAGCAGATAAATGCACAAAGCTTTGTGCTAGCTGCTTCATCTTTCCATCTCTGCTTGGATCAACATCTCCTAGGCTTACAAAGGTCACTGTGGAGATCTTTCTCAAGGACTAACTCAGCCAGTCCCATCTGTAATCCCCTGCTTGGGTATCCCTGGGGTCAGGTCAACATAGACCCCTCACTTTTGCCAGTCCCTTGACGATCATCTTGATGTTTTCCTTTCCACTTCTTTGGAGAGAGAAGGAAACAAAGGTCTCGCACCTCCCCACCACCACCACCAAATAAGATTATATCCATCAACTGTTCCTGACAAACTGCATCTCCAAATGTTTTGCATTAACAGGGCACACACAGTGATCTAACAAACACAGAGGCTTGCCAATCTCTGAAGATCAGGAGAGAGGTGTCTGCTGACATGACTGGGCTAATTGATATATTCCAATGACCCTCTCCCTCCCCATTCCCCAACCTGCCTGCCAGCAAGCCAAATAAAGAGCTTGCTTCTGTGGAAGCCTGACCTTTGATTAATGGCATGCTCAGGTTCACAGAAATGTTAAGTGGCTCCCTATTGGCCACGACTTTTATTTCCAGCAGATTTACAACCTCTTAGAAGATCATATTTGTAATACTCAGAATATGCAAAAGTTATAACCAGATGCTTCCTAATATGGGTTCTCTGTTCCAGGCCACACTGACCTGTTGCCTTCCTGGCTCCCTCTTCCACACATTAGCACTCTCTTGATTATCAAGCACAGCACAGAGCCCACCTCTTCCAGGGGCAGTCTTAGACTATCCAGGTGGAAGTAGTTGCTCCTTCAGGAGGTGTGACAACTGACCTATCAGAAAAAGAGCGTTAGACGGAGAGTCAGAAAGGCTGGACCCAAATCCTAGCTTTGCGAGGAACTCACTCAGTTTTCCAGAATTGCTGTAACAAAGTGCCACAAACTGCGAGTGTGTAAATAGCAGAAATGTTTTTCTGACCATCCTGGAGTCTAGAAGTCTGAAATCAAGATGTCAACAAGGTTGGTTCCTTCTGAGGGCAGTGAGGGAGAACCTGTAACATGCCTCTCCCCAGGCTTCTGGGGGTTTGCTAGCAATAACTGGAGTCTCTTGGCTAGTAGAAGCATCACCCCAATTCCTGCTTCTATTGTCACATGGAGTTAGTTACCCCTGTGTGCATATGTCTGTCTTCGTGTCCAAAAGGTTTCCTTTTTATAAGCACACCTGTTGTGTTGGATTAGGGGCCCACCATACTCCAGCATGACCTCACCTTAACTAAGTAAACCTGCCATGACCCTATTTCCAAATAAGGTCACTTTCTGAACTACTGGGGGATAAACTTCAGCAGAGGAATTTTGGGAAGACACAATTCAACCGGTAACAGGTGCCTTGGCCAAATCCTTCTCAGTATCCTCACCTATAAAACAGAGATAAGGCAGTAGTAACAGTTTGTGGTTTCTACAAGGATCAGTGCATGCGACTACCTAGAACGGCTGCTGCATATGTTGAACTTCCTCTATTATCATTTCTATTTTCTGCCAACCTATTGATGTAGTTTTGGAATATAGGTGAGGTTTGATGAGGTGAGGTTCCAGAGCCACGACCAAGAATTCTTGAGACGTCTTTGGTGCAAAGACGTCCTGTAAGAGGAAGAGCTGCAGTCCCTGGGCTTGTGAGGGGTGGCTTATTATATATCTGGGAGTTGGGGGAGGCAGGGAAGAAAGGGAGGTTTTCAAAAGGATTTTTATATGCTAAAGAGGACCTACAGATACTGGAGGCCTGGCCCTTGTTGAGTGAAAGTTATTTATCCCTCTAGCAAGACATTAACATTAAGACAGTTGGGAACCTCCAGAGGAATGTCACACTTATGCTATTTTGGCGGGGGTAGAGTGGGGGGGGGAGGGGGGGGGATGGGGTGGAGTGTCGCTTGTCGGGTGGCAGCTTGTGCTCTGTCCTCAGCTAGCCTTCTTTTCTCCATCATTATTATACTTCTTACAACTGTGAGTGGAAGCAGAGAGGAAGGAAAGAGGAGGGCAGACAGGACACAAACATAATCTATGGCTCTTCCCTGGGGCAATGGGAACACCGGGACGGCTTCCTTCAATCAGGCACCTATTGAGGCAGGGACAGAAGCTGTAAGCCTAGAACTTACACTCTAGCAGAGGAGCACAGTGCCGGAGAGGACCCAGCGGAGATACAGACTTTGCTTGGCAAGTAAGAAGAGCAGACATGCCCCCAGATGAGGAGAGAACAGCTTTGGTAAGTTCTTGCCCAGAATTTTGCAATTAAAAAAAAAATGGAAAGAAGTTATTTTAGTCTCAGCACACATGTATAATTTTATCGCTAAAAACATAGTTTTGTTCTGCAATACATATGGTTTAGGGAATGAAGGCTCTCTCATAAACTTTTCGGGGCTTAGTTCCTCCAAAGACCTTACGAGAGCTCTTAGAGAGCTTGGCACAAATATATGTAATTACATTAAAAGAACAAATGATCCTGGAGAAGAAGAAAGGTGAGTGGTTTCTAAAAAATAAAATAAATAATAATAATATGGAAGCACAAGGAGCTCTGATGAATTCACGTCTAAAAAGAGTCTTATAAAAGGCAGTAGGAAATCAGTTTTGTGAAGACACAAAAGTGTGTAAAAACAAACTAAAGCCCCCGATAAGGGAGCAGAAGGCTAGCTGAGGACAAAACAGAAGCTGACACTCTGCAAACCAACCCCCCCCCCACCTCCCCCAGCCCCAGGTGGAAGGTGTGTGACATTCCTCGGGTACTCCTGGCTGGCCTAAAGCTAAAGAAAGAAAATAACAGATAGTTAATTTACAGAGATCACAATCCTGCAAGACAAGAGTCTCCCTCAATTTACAAATGCCTTAGCAATTTTCAAGAATAAAGCATTTTTATCAATAACCTAGCTTCCACAGGAAATGTAGACAATTAAATGTCCATATAACCTGCAGCCCATTGACAGATACTTGAAGTGGGTGGAGTGTCATGTTCCTCCTGGAAACTCCCTACTGTCTTCTCTTGAATGCCAGACTAGAGGGAAAAACTACCTTAACTTAACAATGGCAAGGCCTCCAGTATCTTGCAAGTCCTCTTTAGCATATGAAAATCCTTTGAAAACCTTCTTTTCCTTACCTCCCCCAGCTACCAAGTATATCATCAGCCTTCCCTCACAACCCCTAGGCAGCAGCTCTTCCTGCCCTTGGGTCCTGTCTCCCTGCTTTCCTAAAACCACCATTTCGCACTAAAGACATCTCAATAATGAATGCTTTCTTGGTCATTGGCTTTGGGCCTCACCCCACCAAACCTCACCTATATTCCAAAACTACAACAGCTCCCAATAAGATAAGGTTGGAAAATCCCTTTCTAGGTGGTGTTTTTTTTTTTTTTTTTTTTTTTGAGTTCTTATGAAGGGAAGAAGTGGAGTTCAGATCCAAGAGAGAGCTAAGGGACAATGAATGGATGAAGTTGCCAGCAATGGGCAAATGGTGGAAACTTTCCATCTCCCAACAAACCTTTATCCTTTTAGCCAAGGAAAATGGTTTGCAGATCCAAAGACTCAGGATAACTATAATTAAGAGAAAAATGAAGGCCAAAAGGGAGATGACAAGGACTCCCAGATGCTCATACAGGCTGGTTCCCAACTTGTGCTTTCCCTTTCTCACTACACTCACTCCCTTACCCCCCATCCAATTCTTGCATCTCAGAAGAATATTCTGGACTGTTTTCTGCTCTTCCTCACCTCCCATGAATTTCTCAGCCCATCATAACTGGTCTACTATGCCCACTACTCTTCTGTAAGAGACCGGCTATGTCAACAATAACTACCTGTCTGCTAGACCCAACAAGTACATTTTAGCCCTGGTCCCACTGGCTCCTCTGTTGCATCCAACTGTATTCATCACTACCTATTCCCGAAACTCCATTCTTCTGACTTTCAAGATACCAAGCTCTCTTTGTTCTCCTCTTATCTCTCAATATTCTTCACTTGCCTCTTAAATCTTGGTGTTTATAGGGTCCATTCTTTGCCCATTGGCTTTCCTGGTGATCTCATCCACTGTCACAGACTTGTTGGTCTCCTGCATCATCCCATTTTAGATTATTAATCTACATCAATTGTGGTGAGTCAGTTCCCTTGACAGAGATCAAACTGCCCCAAACTTAGTTCCACAAGAAGAGGTATTTTATGAAAAGAAAGAAAACTAACTTCTTGGGGGAAAGAAAAAGTCTCAATTTTAGGGGTCTATCCTAAGGGGAGAACACATGACAGATGTCTATGAGAAAAGATGTTTGCTATCAGATTATTTATGAAAGGGCAAATCTCCCCAAAATCTTGATTTTAGCCATGTGAGACCCAGGTCAGACTTCTGAATGTACACAAGGGTGAGATAGTAAATGTGTGTTGTCTAAACCACTTGGTTTATGATAATTTATTAGGAAAATAAATAGTATGTGAATACAACTTCCTTTCTCTTTGAGTTTCCATTTTATTGAAATTTTACCTTGGCTGCCAATTATGGCCTTTCCCCCTTGGGGGAAGGTTTGTTGAATAAATGTGCTCTTAGCAGACAGAAATCTCACTCTTGAAGGGAGCCAGCCTCTCAAAGAGCAAATAAAGATGTCATTCAAAGAGGACATCTTGGATGACAGATACCAAGGTCTGGTGTGTGATTTCTGTCCACGAACCTCTCAGCAAGCTCTGTGCCTGTCAGGTTTAATTCGATCGGTAGTGAAATGGAATAGAGAGGCCAGGCAAAGTTGGTCGAAATAGGCTTTTAATGGGACGTGCTCTCGGTCAAGGTTCCACGGCCACAGGGGAGGGAGAGAGCAGGAAAGTCACAGGCCAAGGAAGTCGTTCTCAGGGGAGGGCAAGCAGGCTTTTTAAGGGGGAAGGGGGGAAGGGGTTGTATGTCTGTACAGGGTGATAGGTATTAGGCATATTACTGGTGGAATCGGCCTGGGGCAATAACTGCCCATACCCTTATATGGGGTCTGGGTAAAGTGGGTTCAGGTTTCCTGCATAGGTCCAGGCTCCCGTGATGACGTGTCCTGGGGGGGCAGGGTGTCTGCTGATGGTGATGGGAAAGTTCTGAGGTTGGGGCAACAAGGTGGGGGGTCCATTTTGTTGGTGCCTCCCGATCCCCCTTGATCCCACTGGCCCAACATTGCCCTCCTCACCTGCTTGCTCCCTGGCTGAGCCAGATCCTGGGCAGCAGGCCCCGAGAGTGGGTTTGAGAACCCTCCTTTACTACACCCCAGCCCTACGCAGCACCCACCCCCTCCCTGTTTAGGGAACTGCTGTAGAGCATAAATGGAGAGCAGTTAACCAACGGTGTGCTTGGGAGCCAGCGCAGGGGAGGCGGTGATGTCTGCTCTTCAACCTTTGCTCATCTCACTGGGGATTTTGCTCTACTTAAAAGAGGTCTTCACTAAACCAGAATCCCCCCAAGTCTGGCTCCCCCTTTCTGCCACCATCTCACCCCTGAAGCCCCAGAGCTCCACTGAGCAGATGGCCAGACACCCACAGAGGTATCACCTGCTTTTATACCCACCCGCCACCGGATGCCACAGTGAACAGGGCCCCCTCCAGTGAACCCTACAAGCAGTGCTCGGTTATACTTGGCAGAAACAGTGATGTCTTTCCTGGTAGGAATGAGAACAGATTTCCCCCTGGTGATGGGAGCGGCTGGGCTTCCCATTGGAACAACTGCCTTTGGTAGCAGGTGACTCAAAAAAACTGGATTTGAAGCAACACATGTTTGCAGATAGGCACAAGGACAGGAGGCCCCTGCTCTGTCTCTGACCCTGGTGGCTTCTGTGTTGATGCAGAGAAGCCCAACTCAGGAAGCACACAAAGTACTGGGCCTCTCCTGTGCCCTCTACCTCTGGATGCATCTGGGCCAAATGTGAAAAGTAGGTGTTGTTTGGTTTCGTTCTGTTTCACTCGGCGGGGGAAGGCTGGGCCCTCCACACTCTCGGGAGCTGACGTCTGCAGGTGAGACTGGCTGCCCTCTGCGTTCTTCAGCAGCTGCATGGGGCACGGGGCCTGCCTGCGGCCAGGCAGTCAGGAGAGCAGGCAAAAAGAAGAGTGCTCTCCGGGCGCACACTCATTTCCCAGCCCATCTCATTTAAAGACAGCCTGCTTACCTGAGATGCTTCTGCATTTCCCGGTCTACTCTAGGGATAGCAGGCCGGGTTCTAGGGTGCGCTTTCCCTGGGGGCAAGGGCCTGGGAGGAGACAGACTCCATCTGTGTCCCCACCCTGGCACAGACTTGCTGCGGCCCCTTGCTGACAGCCATCAGCTGCCTTCCTTGCCGTGGCCCCAAACTTCCCAAGAGATTTTCAGTTGTGCACAACTTCTTTCAGAAAGTGCTCAGAGGGATGCCCATAAAGCTAGTCACACTGGGGTTCCTCACTGTGTTGTTAATGGTCTCCAGGAACTTTGAGATCTGGTGGGAGACCCATAACCACACATTTCACGTACACATTTCAGACACGTAGTGTGGGTGTCTGTTCTCTGTGTAGATAAATGGGGCTTCAAAGCAGCCTGGCAGGAAGCTGAGAAGCCAAGTGTGTGGCAAGCTTCTGGCCAGCTGAACACAGTGCAGGCAGGAGAGGAAGCAGGAAGTGGGCTCATGGGCAGGAAGCCTCCTTTAGGACGCTTTTCCACATTTGCGTCTTAAACAATGGGCATGAAGTGTCAGATACAGAATCCTCACAAATGAGGTGATCAATAGTGTGAATCCACCTGCCTCCAGCTGGAAACTTGAAGCCAAAGGAGGGTGGTTCTGCAGCAGATTTCTGAGCTTGGCCAGGGGACCTCTGTGCCAGGTATAGCCTGACAAACAAAGGAGAGGAAATTACAATTTACACTTGTAAAATCCACATAAACCTCATGAGAGGTTCTCCCTTCTAGATGCTCTAGATGAGTGGAGGCTGAGATGTCAAGAGACCTTCCCTGTTGCCCAGGCAGAAAGTGGCAGAGCCAGGACTCAAACCCAGACCTGACTCGAGGGCTTTTTCTCCCAGGCTCCGTTGGCCACAAACATCCCCGGACATTACTCACTGTTCCATGGGGAGCAGAGTCACCCCTGGTTGAGAACCACCATAGATGAAGAAAAGCACTAACTGATCTAAAGCATGTGCTACGTGCCAGACGCTGTAATGATGTGATCTAGGACTTGGGCTTCTTGCTCCCCTGCGAAGTAGGCATTACAGTGTGCAAGGGGGAGAGGCCAGGGAGCTGGTTCAACTTAGAAGCAGCACAGCTGGGTTTTGAGGCAGGTCGGTCTGTTTCCCATGCTCACAGGAGCCAGAAAGAGCCATCGAAAAAAGGCCTGAACAGCCATCTGTGGGTGTTCTACAATTGTTCATTTAATTACCATTCTTATTTTATATCTTTCCTTGTTCACAGAAAAGTTGAAGTCTGAATGAATATTTTAAGCATTGATTTCAATTTTTCTTCCCAGTACTATTAGGTGCAGTATTCAAATTTCACTGTACATTTTCAAAAGTGCCATTTCAGAAACATTATTAAAAATTGGATGTATTTTCCCATGGAATGCCTGCTGGGCTCTCTCTGGTGTCAGTTAAGATTATATTTGACTTTAAAGGAGCTCCTGTGTGACCACATTTCACACTAATGAGGAATCCGTTCTTCCTTAAGGGGTAGTTTCAAAATCCAACTGGCTCTTAATGACTACACTGTAAAATTGCTTTATTCAGACTTTACAAATATTCTAGGAAGGGTGTACCATATAACTTAAGTTTTATATGGTTAGAAAACAACAAATCTGAATTTGTTGTTTAAATTAATTTTTTAAAGGACCCAAAGTGACATTTCACAAGATGGGACTACATGGCAAAACAAACATACATTTGTCAATGCTTCTGTCAGGGTCTATCTGTATATACGAATGAATGAAAATGTCTAATATCATTCTGATTTTTAAAAATGCAAATTAAAATAATGTGGTAGTACTTTACCTTACCAACTAAGCAAATCTTTATTTCAAGAACCCCAAATTCTGTGAGTGCAAAATAAAAGATATACTCTGAGGATTTGCTGATGGCTTTTTTATGCTGCCATCTGGAAGAATAATTGAACAATATGGAGAAAGCCATAAAAGTCTTGCATACTCTTTGACCCACTCAACCTATACCTAGGAATGGTTTGAGCAAATACTTCAGATGGAGAAAAAGGCTATTTGCATGTGGATGTTCATTAGACCACTGGTTGTAATAATAAAATCTTGGGAACAGCCTAGATAGGCAACAATGGAAGAATGGTATATTTAAGTAAATTATGGTAAATTATCCATTCCAGTATAGTGGTGGTTAAGGTGGGCTTTAGAGTCATAACATCTGGGGTGAAATGCTGGCTCTCATGCTAGCTCTGTGGTTTTAAACAGATTTAATCTCTTCATCTGTGTAATGGGTATAATAGCACCTACCTAAAGGATTATTTTTAAAGTTAAACAATATCAGGTACATAAAGCACTGAGAACAGTGTGTGATGCAGTGTGTGATGTGTAAGTGCTCAATAAATGTTTTTTGATGGACTTTCATGTACCTAGTGAAAATAAGTGTCAGGTTTAATCCGATTGGTAGTGAAATGGAATAGAGAGGCCAGGCAAAAGTTGGTTGAAATAGGCTTTTAATGGGATGTGCTCTCAGTCCCAGGTTCTGCAGCCTGCAGGGGAGGGAGAGAGTGGGAAAGTCATGGGCCAGGGAAGTCCCTTGCAGGCAAGGGCAAGCGGGCTTTTTAAGGGGGAAGGGGGAACGGGTTGGGTGTCTGTACAGGATGATAGGTATTAGGCATATTACTGGTGGAATGGCCTAGGGCAATAACTGTCCATGCCCTTATATGGGGTTTGGATAAAGTAGGCTCAGGTTTCCTGCATAGGTCCAGTCTCCCCCCTGATGACATGTCCTGGGGTGGGGGGTGTCTGCTGGTGATGGGAAAGTTCTGAGGTGGGGGCAACAAGGTGGGGGGTCTGCCACCATTTTGTTGGTGCCTCCCGATCCCCCTTGATCCCACCGGCCCAACAATAAGAATTAGGAAAAAAATCTAATGTGTTTTTAAAAAATCATAATACTGAAAATAGAGAATATTCTGTATTCATAAAGGCTTGTGGAAAACATAAATAAATTAAATTTGTCAAAATGTTGAAGTCATGGATGCCTTTTCCCCCTCAATTTTCTATGTTGCTATTATTTTGTCACGAAAATACTAAATAATGGGGCACCTGGGTGGTTCATTCAGTTGAACATTCTACTCTTGATTTTGGCTTAGCTCATGATCTCAGGGTCCTGCGATTGAGCCCTGAGTTGGGCTCCAAGCTAGCAGGGAGTCTGCTTGAGTATTCTCTCCTTCTCCTCTGCCACTCCCCCATTCACATGCTCTCTCTCTTTCTCTAAAATGGATGGATACATTTTAAAAAACGAAAGACTAAATAGTAAGCAGCTGGAACCCAGGACAAAAATCTATTTATAAATGCATTCAACTAGCCATTAATTGATGTCTTTTATGTTTCAGGCACTGTGACATCCGAAACAATGAAGACATCATAAAAAAGTCTATAGTTCAGTAAAAGAAACAGGCATAAAAATTAACAACTTCTACTGGAGCATATTAAATGCTATACAAGGTCACCAAAGAGGAACATCTAAATGGCCCTAAGATGGAGGATGGTCAAGGAAAGCCTCACAAATGATGTAATGCATAAGAATTATCTTGAAAGATTTATAAAGACTAATTAAATGAAGAGGGGAAGGAAGAACATTCCAGGGAGGGAATATAACTAGGAAAGACAAACGTGAATTAAAGCAAAATGGGTCCAAGGAACTGAAGTATCTTGATAAAACCACAACATGAGAAAGTGTTAAAAGAGCCCAGTGATGTGGGCAGGAGCTACATCTCACAGCTAAACTGTAGATTCTGAGCTTTGCCCTGAAAGCTAGGGGGAGCCATTGACAGACATGTGACTGCAGGTTGACCCTCAAACTGGACCTGGACAATCGGAAGCTACTTACCCACTCCCCTGTCCTTGGAATGTATGTCTCTCCCCACTGTTCCTGTACTAGGAGTCCTTTCAAGGACATAGATAGCCTTGAGGGAGCATCAGAATGATGCACAAGATGGAACCCAGATATGGCCTCTAAATTAACTCTTAAGATTCTGGTGGGAGGGTGTGGCCATCCACTTGTCTTGCTGCTGCCTAAGACAAGCCTTGGATGCAAGGTCCTTTGCTTATTAAAGCTGCCACCTACTGACCGGGAGTGGCCCATCTCTTCCTTCAGTCTTCCCTTGCCCTCTGGGACTAGTTTTGATTTTTCACTCAGGGAACTCCCAAAGTTGTGAGCCAACAATAGGTGAGCCAACTAGGGGATCAAAGAAATGGGGTCTTGGGAAAGAAGCATCCGAGGGGGAAGTCCTAGGTTGGCCCTGCAGGCAGGGAGGGGTGGCCCATAGGTCAGGTGTTTGTGTACTGCTGCATGAGTACAGGGGATGCCCTGAAAACACTAGCTGGTCCAATGCATTTGTTTGAGGAACTGTGCACAGCACATGGCGGCAAAGAAGGGAAAGCAGTAGCTGCCACAGGGGGCTGTTCGACAACTACCAATACCCAACTGGAGGCTGCAGCTCCACTTAGAAAGTTGGAAGAAGAGCCGAGGATAGAGAAGGATGGGCTGGCAGGCAAGGTGGGAGAGCAGGACGGTGGTGGAGACCTTAGCATGCCAGTGTGCAAAACTAGGAGGGGATGAGTGCTGCAGATTAAGATCGGGGAGCCTGTGACAAAGCTGGTTGGGATGCTCTGAAGTGGGAGAGTGAGGCTCTTGTCTCATGGAGTTGAAGAATCAATCTTGCGGACAAAGGAGAGTGAGTAAAGGGATAGAAGTTTATTAAACAAGGATACAGAGAGAGCTCAGGAGTGAGAGGGGTCCTGACAGGGTTGTCACTGAGGCCCCTACAACGTTTGGTCTTTTACTGAAAGCCAACCAGTGAATCTAAGCCCTTTTAACATCTTTATTGATAACACCCTTGAGTAGGGCTAGTGATAACACCTCTAACGGCGGCCCATTTCCCTTTTAGGGACCAGTAATTCTCTGTCGGTCACAAGCATCCATTGCAATAAGACCCCACCTCTGACACCTGGGACTGGATGGTCTGGTTTGTTTATTTCTGGTTTCCTTTCACTTCCACATTTTTGGGATTTTCCTGAGCCTGATTCTGGGGCCCCTTACCTATCTTCAGACCTAGCCCTGCCTGTCCCTCACTCAGCAGGAGTGCTGTGCCATTGGACCCCAATACAAAGTTAAACAAAAGCACAGCAACAGCAACCCCAGGCCCAGGACAGCCTCCAGTTCAGGAAACAGTCATCCATGTGGGAAACAAAGGCAAAAAGGAAACGCAGATAAAATTAAACGCCCTTATAGTCCGCAGCTCAGTGACAAATACTAGAGATTGGCAGAGTAGAACCTACCTCCAGGAAACTCCCAACTGTCTTCATATTAATGTTTTGCTAGAGGGAAAAACAACCTTAGATTGACAATAGCTAGGCCTCTGGGATCCTAAGAGTCTTCTTTAGCGTATGAAAATCATTCTGGAAACTCCCTTTCCTTTTTACTTCCCCCACCCAACTCCAAGGTATATAATCAGCCATTCCTTACAACCTCAGTCCAGCTTTTTCTGCCCATGGGCCCTATCCCCATGCTGTAATAAAGAAACACCTTTTTGCACCAAAGGAGGCAGAAACAAGCTACCCAACATGAAATGATGCCTCATCTCACTTTCTCAAAATTAGAAATTCACTCAGGCTAGTAACTCTAACAGCAAAGCATCACCTTCACTTGCTCAGGTGGTAGACTAGAACCACTTCTGCCACAGGACAGGGTTTTTTAAAACAGGCAAAGATAAGCAGTTACTATTCCACATCAGGAAACACTGGAAAGTAGATAGTCCTCCTAACACATTGATGTTGTTGACCCAGATGCATTGTTTTCCGATATCATCGTCCTCCCTCTAATATTGAGGGACAGTGAGTGGACATAAGTCCATTCCTCCAGGAATCTGGACCTTGGGTAAGGAAGTTGGTGTCTCTCCAAGAGGCTGAGGCTGAGATCTGCAAAATTAAGCAGTTCTATGGGGCTCCAGTTCGAAGAGGTTCCAAGCCCCAGGTGACAATCTTTTGCTTTCTGAGTGGCCCATGCAACTAAGAGTATAGTTCAATCCAAGTTGACCTGAAGTATCTCATTTCTATTCATTTGCCTTTTGATTTTATTCCCATCAGAAATTGAGTTTGCCCAATACCTCATCTGAATACATGGTGTATTAATAAGCCCCATGGCTTTACAACCTGCTACTCTCTTTTCCTCACGTTGTGGGAGGCTGTGTTTCTTACTTCCAGGTCTTTCTCTAAGTTTTCTGTTATGTCCAAGAAAGGCTCCAAGAAGCCATCATTGATAACAGAAGAATGGCAGTGAAGTGGGAGAGCCAGGTTCTTGTCTCTTGGAGTCGAAGAATGAAACTCATGGACAAAGGTGAGTAAAGCGATAGAAGTTTTTTTTTTTTTTTTTTTTAATGTTTATTTATTTATTTATGATAGTCACAGAGAGAGAGAGAGAGAGAGGCAGAGACATAGGCAGAGGGAGAAGCAGGCTCCATGCACTGGGAGCCCGACGTGGGATTCGATCCCGGGTCTCCAGGATCGCGCCCTGGGCCAAAGGCAGACGCTAAACCACTGTGCCACCCAGGGATCCCCGATAGAAGTTTATTAAGTGGGGATACAGAGAGAGCTCTCAGAAGTGAGAGCGGTCCTGACAGGGTTGTCCACCGAAGGTTTATTTGGCTGGCCTTTTTTTTTTTAAGATTTAAAAAATTTTTTTTTAATTTAATTTTTTTAAATTTATTTTTATTATTTTTTCAAATTTATTCAAGAGAGACACACACAGAGAGAGAGGCACAGACACAGGCAGAGGGAGAAGCAGGCTCCATGCAGAAAACCTGATGTGGAACTCGATCTCAGGTCTCCAGGATCACACCCTGGGCTGAAGGCAGGGCTAAACCACTGAGCCACCCGGGCTGCCCTGGCTGGCCTTTTATAGAAAACCTGACTAGAGAGTTTATGGCCTTGAGATTTCTTGTGCCATCTTGAGTGAATGACATATAGGTGTCTTTGAGTCTCAGTGATTACTTGGTAGCCATCAAAGGAAGATACTCCCTAATGTTTGGGAGCCAGGGGGCCACATTTGCTTCCTTATTTCTGTTTTTCTTGTATCTCAGTGTCCTTGGAATTTATAGGAGCCTGATTCTGAGGCCTCTCGGTGTCCTTGGGATTTACAGGAGCCCAGAGATTGATGGGACTGACTCTGGGCCTTTCCCTTATCTTTTCCTGCCTAGCCCCATCTGTCCCTAACTCAGCAGGAAATGCCAGAGTTGTTACAGATACCCTATTACACTTAAGGTCCATACAGTAAGTCTTAAAGCAGGTTCATCCCAAAACTAGCATCTCTACAGAAACCCTATGAGTGAAGAACTTGTTTGTTAGTGACTTTAGGGCACCTCACTAGTGATTCTACTCACTTGGCTCATTATAATGGGCTCTTGACTATCATCTACAAGGAATTCCTGACAGCTACTGCCTAATGATGCTTGGGGAGCTGGCCAAGCACACAGTGGGCAGGGCACTGTGTCCTGTCACCAAGTACACCGGCTACAAATGAGGGGCTTTTTTTAAGAGAGAGAAAGCTCAAGCAGGGGTGGGGAGAGGCAGGGGGAGAGAATCTTAAGCAGGCTCTACACCCAGCATGGAGGCTGACAAGGGGGCTCAATCTCATGACCTTGAGATCATGACCTCAGCTGAAATCAAAAGTCAGGAGCTTAACCAACTGAGCCAGCCAGGCACCCCTCAAAGTTTTTTTAGGAGGACACTAGAACATCCTAAACCACACTCTGTTCAGAGCCAATTCTACTGTCACATTAAGAGCTGTATTTCATCTGTTTTTGGATTTATTTATTTTTTGTTGTGTTTGGATTTAGAACTCTTCCCTGTTTTTTTTTTTTTTTTTTTTTCCAGTAAGCTTGAGTTTGTTTTGATCTTTTCAATAAGCTAACTTGGAATGATTTTAGATTTACAGAAAAGTTGTCAAGATAGAGTTCCTGTATGCTTCTCACCCAGTTTCTCCTATTGTCAATATTTGTGCATTTGTCACAAGCAAGGAGCTAACATTGGTACATCGCAGTAAATTGAACTCTAAATTTTGTTTGGATTTCAATAGGTTTTACCTAACTTGTCTTGTTTTTTTCCTCTGTTCCAGGATCCAACCCAAAATACATGACATTTAATGGTCATGTCTCCTTAGCCACCTCTGGGCTAAGATTTGTCAGAATTTCCTTGGTTTTGATGACTTTAATAATTTTGAGGATTTATAGTCCAATATTTTGTAGAATGTTCCTCAACTTGGATTTGTTTGGTATTTTCCTCATGGTTTAATTGGGATTATGGAGTTGTTGGGAGGAATAACAAAGAAGTGAAATGTCCTTCTCAACATATCATACTAAAGGCACATGCTATCAAAAAATAATAAATAAATAAATTAAGTAAGTAAGTAAGTAAGTGGGGAGAAAAAGGCAGATGCTATCAACATGGCTTATCACTGATCACCTGGCTGAGATAGTGTTTGCTAGATTTCTCTACTACAAAGTCACTTCCTTTCTCCTCTGCCTTTCCATACTCTGTGCTTTGGCAAGGCTGTTTTTTTTTTGTTTGTTTGTTTTGTTTTTGCTTTTTTTTTTTAAGGCTGGGGTCTTAAACTCTACTGGCTTGATGGAAGTGTATCTATATAAATTATTTAGAACTTTTCTGTTTAGATTTTTCACATATCCCTCATTTAGACGATTATCTATTATACCATTATTTTTCCTTGATTTTAAAATTTCACATACAAATTGTAATTGTTGTGATCTAAACATTATCTAATTTTGTTCAACATACCTGTGCAATTTTTCAGTCTTCAAAATTTTTCCTTCCTTTTGTACCCTCCCCAACTGCATGTCTTAATCAATATTTATGTACATTAAATCAAGAGATGGTTAAATTTTTCATAACCCAAATCCCCTAATCAACATACTATGTACTTTAGCCTCATCCTTTAACTTCTTATAGAACTTTATACCTTCAAATCTGCTTCTATACATACCCTATGTGTAGATCTCAAGTGTCTGGAATGGCCTCTTTTTTTTTTTTTTTTAAACCAATGAGATTATTTTTCTTTTGGATAAGGTAGACTACTGAATATTTTGTAATTTTGCATTTGATAGTCTAAATGTTCATTTGTTTTCCAATTTCTTAGTGTTCACAGTACAAACAAATCAACTGAAAAACTATTTTTTTGTAGTTAAAATTTTTGAAAAGGTTGGCCAAAATTTCTTAATAATTTCAAATAATTATGACATTCTTGTCATATTCCTCACTCTTATAAGACTGACATTAGTATCTCTCCATCGCACCAACCTTTGTTTTGATATATGTTGTTGTACATTTTAAGAAATGATTCTTCTCCTTTATATTAAAAGTGTGTGAAGCCACCCAGATCGAATATTCACATATGCCCTATATTTTAAGATTAACTTGCTATGTTTTGATTTACTAATACGTCTGAAGATTTCAGGATACTGAATGATACTAGCATGTCTGAAAGGAAATTCCTTTTTAGAGGATACTTTAAGAAAACCTTGCATCCTTGTTAGATCTATGTGCTGTAGAACTACCACCAGTTAAAGCTACAAGATTTCACTTGTCCTGCCTTTTTTTTTTTTTTTAAAGATATTAAGTAAGTCCCAGAGCCTGTAAAGGTGAACCCACTGGGGCTGGCTGGGGGAAAGGAGGAAGCTTGCTCCAGAAGGAACTGTCTGAGGGATCATAAGGGATTTCTAAATATGGGAAAGGGGAATAAATCATTTGGTGAAGTCAACTGTACATACTTCTTTGTAGGTCTAAAGAAAGAACGAAGCTTTTATATAACAGGAATCCAATTCTTCAGGGATAACAAAAGGAAAAAATTTTAAAGGTTATTATTTATTTATATATCACTAGGCACAGAGAGGGGGGTGGCAGAGACAGGCAGAGAGGAAGAAGCAGGTTCCATGCAGGGAGCCCGATGCGGGATTCAATCCCAGAACTCCAGGATCACGTAGTGGGCGGAAGGCAGGGATCCCCCCAAAAGGAAAATTTTAAGTCCCTTTTGGTGCAACCTAGCTGGAAATTAGCATGTAATTGAGCCTTGCTGAATAAAAGTTTAACCTTCAAAAAAAAAAAAAAAAAGATTTTAAGTAACTTCTACACCCACATGGGGCTAGAACTCGAAACAGTGAGATCAAGAGGAGTCGCATGTTCCAGCCACTGAGCCAGCCAGGCGTACCTTCCTGTTTGTTCTTATTCAATCATCACTGAAGTATAGTCCTTAACTCGCTGAAATATTAGCATTAAAGTTGCCTTGTTTGCAGGGCACCTGGGTGGTTCAATCTGTTAAGCAAGGGACTTGGTTTTCGGCTCAGGTCACGATCTCTGGGTCTAGAGGCCAAGCCCAGGTAGGGCTCGGGTTGAGCGTGGAGCCTGCTTGGGATTTTCTCCCTCCTGCCCCACCCCCATGCTCTCTTGCATGCCCAGGCTCGCTCTTTTTCTAAAAACATTTTTTAAAAGTCACCTGTTTACATTAGCTGATAAGTGGTGGTTTTAATAAGTTTGTGCTTTCTCACTCCAGTACGTGGTAACTAAACACCTTGCTGTTCCAGGAGCCCGGATGGCTTAGTCGGTTTAGGTGAAGGACTCTTGGTTTCCCCTCGGGGTCTGGGATCAAAGCCTGCAGAAGGATCTACAGAGAGCCTGGAGCCTGCTTCAGCTGCTCTGCCCCTACCCCTACCCTTACCCTTTTAAAAAATCTAACTCTGCCCACTTATCAGGAAGGCTTGGTGAGAGCCCAGTTAGTAGAACCAACGGTCATTTCAGTACGCTGGGATTTTTTTTTTTTTTTTTTTTTTTTTTGATAGTCACAGAGAGAGAGAGAGAGAGAGGCAAAGACACAGGCAGAGGGAGAAGCAGGCTCCATGCACCGGGAGCCCGATGTGGGATTCGATCCCGGGTCTCCAGGATCGCGCCCTGGGCCAAAGGCAGGCGCCAAACCGCTGCGCCACCCAGGGATCCCCTACCCTGGGATTTTTACCAAGATTCACTGCGTAGGTACACGCATGTATGGACATCACATATACGGCAGCACATGCACAGCCTTCACTGATCATTTGGGTGGCTCTGAAAAGAGCCTTTGGTTTTTCTTCTCACAACGTTCAGATCACTCCCTGGGATTCAGGACTTGGAAGTGCTACTTGCTTTGGACTTTGTGGTGGTGGCTCTCGGTCTTCTTGGGCAGCAGCACGGCCTGGATGTTGGGCAGGACGCCGCCCTGCGCGATGGTCACGCGGCCCAGCAGCTTGTTGAGCTCCTCGTCGTTGCGGATGGCCAGCTGCAGGTGGCGCGGGATGATGCGCGTCTTCTTGTTGTCGCGGGCCGCGTTGCCCGCCAGCTCCAGGATCTCGGCCGTCAGGTACTCCAGCACGGCCGCCAGGTACACCGGCGCGCCCGCCCCGACCCGCTCCGCGTAGTTGCCCTTGCGGAGCAGGCGGTGGACGCGGCCCACCGGGAACTGGAGCCCGGCCCGCGACGAGCGCGTCTTGGCCTTGGCGCGAGCCTTGCCGCCCTGCTTCCCGCGCCCAGACATCGCGAGGCTGATCTACCAGGGGAGACCACAGCCGCCAGAAGCGCTAAGGGGCCTATTTATAGGCTGACAGTAGATTGTGAGTTGCTATCTGATTGGCTGATGGCCATCTGGCCAATCAGAAAGCCTGGCCAGAATCACCTCATTTACATTCACGCCACCACCCGCCAGCCAATCAGATGGTGTCTGCTCCGTGCGTCACTGCAGCGCTGTGCCTATAAATACCGCTCTGCCAACGCTTGAGCGCCTTTCCGTTACTCGGCGCAGACGGGAGAGTGGAGCCGTTAGAGCTGGAACCAGGGAGCTGTAACGCTGGGGCTGGACACTTGTCATGCCGGAGCTGACTTCGAAGGGCACTACCATCTCCAAGAAAGGCTTCAAGAGAGCTGTAGCCAAAACCCAGAAGAAAGAGGGAAAAAAGCGCAGGAGATGCCGGAAAGAGAGCTATTCTATCTACATCTACAAGGTGCTGAAGCAGGTGCACCCCGACACGGGCATCTCGTCCAAGGCCATGGGCATCATGAACTCGTTCGTCAACGACATCTTCGAGCGCATCGCGGGCGAGGCGTCGCGCCTGGCGCATTACAACAAGCGCTCGACCATCACGTCCAGGGAGATCCAGACGGCCGTGCGCCTGCTGCTGCCCGGGGAGCTGGCCAAGCACGCCGTGTCCGAGGGCACCAAGGCCGTCACCAAGTACACCAGCTCCAAGTAAACGTGCCGGAGTAAGCGTCTTTACCGCTAACTCTAACTCAAAGGCTCTTTTCAGAGCCCCTTACGTGCTTTTTGGAGAAGGGCTGTGGGCTTTCCTGTGAAAGGTCACAGATTGTGCCAAGCTCAGCTGCTAGTTCTGCTTGAACAGTGCAACTTGCATAGCCATTTTAGGGCCAAATAGCGATGTGCAATACTTGCAACTGAAGCTGATTATGCAAGTACTCTTCCCAAAGGTGCTCAGCTGCATGTCCACCCTAAGGCTGTCCGTATTTTTCATTAGAACCTTGACCTTGTCAAAATCCGGAGCAATTCAACAAGAGTTCCTTGAAAAACATTTATCTGGAGCATTTGTAGTTACATATTTACGTAGCTGCTGGGAAGACGGCTCACAAGGGATGTAGCTGGCCTTTTCAAAATCGTTGTGGTTTAAGTTGGAATCCAAGCACTTTCTCATGATTCACAAATGTATATATACTTTGCAATTAAATAAGCTTCAATACCACTTGATAAAATATTTGGACACACAAAAATTGTAAAACTAAAATGCTCCACAGTTTTGTGCACAGTGAGCTCACCTCTGCAGAGTATCTTGCATACCTTAGCTGGAATTCCCTCCAGGAATTGACCTGGAGGGTCTGTGTACCCTGCTGTTAAGAGCAGCATCTCTAAACTGGGATCCCAGTCAGCCAAGGAAGACTGGCAACCAGCAGATAGCACATAGCTTCCACATCCCTGTCAACTGTGACCACTCTACAGGCTACCCTGAATATCCAAAGCCTCAGGGTTACTTGGGCAAAAAGTAAGAGTGCTAATAAAAACCTCTCATAAATAGTGCCTGGGAGGCTCAGTGTGTTAACCCTCTGCCTTCAGTTTGCCTCATAATCTCCAGGTCCTGGGATCAAGCCCTGTGCCGGGCTCTCTGCTCATCAGGGGAAGTCTGCTTTTCCCTCTGCCCCTCTGTGCCCTCTCTCAAAATCTTTAAAAAAAGGTCTTCAGACCAAACCTGACACAGCTTTTACTCAGATTATGCTTTGGCTGCAAATAACAGGAAGCACTAAATGAGTGGATGTAGTAAGTAAAATCACTAATCGGGATGACTGAAGGCAGAGAAATTCTAGGTATTCTGGGTTTGCTCTTATTGTAAATGGTGTATTTCCCTATTCAAATCTAGCATTTAATTGTATGTGAAAATATTATTTCTGTGCATTATTTTTATATCCTATTATACTTTATTGAATTGACTTCTTACTGCCTTTCTGGTAAATTCTGGTTTTTTTTTTTTTTTTTTGTGATAATATCTGAAAGTAAACATTTTACTGCCTCCTTTTAATTAGTTTGCTTCTAATTTCTTCCTCCTATCTGATTTCAATGGCTCAGAGCCTTCATAATGATGTTAAATAGCAATGAAGAGATCAAGCATTCTTGTTTTTCCCTCATTTACTGAAGAATCTTCTGCAGATTCCTCAGATGTATTTTATAATGAGGAAGAATTCTTCTATGTCTGCTTTATTGAGAACTGTAAGTTAAGAATGGATACTGAGTTTTAGAAAATGCCTTTTCAGCATCACTGGGGATTGATCATAAGCCTTTCCTCTTTAGACATATAAGTTATTTTTGATCAGGAATGGGTGCTGTATTTTGTCAAATGCTTTCTCTGCATCTAATGAGAGGATCATATGGTTCTGGATTTTCTCTTGCTGATATGATGAATCACATTGATTGTTTTACGAGTGTTGAACCAGCCTTGTGTCCGGGGATAAATCCTACTTGGTCATGGTGAATAATTTTCTTAATGTACTGTTGGATCCTATTGGCTAGTAGCTTGTTGAGAATTTTTACATCCATGTTCATCAGGGATATTAGTCTGTAATTGTCCTTTTTGGTGGGGGTCTTTGTCTGGTTTTGGAATTAAGGTGATGCTGGCCTCATAGAACGAATTTGGAAGTACTCCATCTCTATCTTTCCAAACAGCTTTAGTAGAATAGGTATGATTTCTTCTTTGAACGTTTGATAGAATTCCCATGGGAAGCCATCTGGCCCTGGACTCTTGTGTCTTGGGAGGTTTTGGATGACTGCTTCAATTTCCTCCCTGGTTATTGGCCTGTTCAGGTTTTGTATTTCTTCCTGTTCCAGTTTTGGTAGTTTGTGGCTTTCTAGGAATGCATCCATTTCTTCTAGATTGCCTAATTTATTGGCGTATAGCTGTTCATAATATGTTTTTTTGTTTTTTTGTTTTTTTTTTTTCATAATATGTTTTTAAAATCGTTTGTATTTCCTTGGTGTTGGTAGTGATCTCTCCTTTCTCATTCATGATTTTATTAATTTGAGTCTTCTCTCTCTTCTTTTTAATAAGGTTGGCTAATGGTTTATCTATCTTATTAATTCTTTCAAAGAATCAACTCCTGGTTCTGTTGATCTGTTCCACAGTTCTTCTGGTCTCGATTTTGTTGAGTTCTGCTAGAATTTTAATTAACTCTCTTCTTCTGCTGGGTGTAGGGTCCATCTGCTGTTTTTTCCCTAGCTCCTTTATGTGTAAGGTTAGCTTTTGTATTTGAGTTCTTTCCAGTTTTTGAATGGATGCTTGTATTGCGATGTATTTCCCCCTTAGGACTGCTTTTGCTGCATCCCAAAGATTTTGAACGGTTGCATCTTCATTCTCATTAGTTTCCATGAATCCTTTTAATTCTTCCTTAATTTCCTGGTTGTCCCTTTCATCTTTTAGCAGGATGGTCCTTAACCTCCACGTGTTTGAGGTCCTTCCAAACTTCTTGTGATTTAGTTCTAATTTCAAGGCATTATGGTCTGAAAATATGCAGGGGAGGATCCCAATCCTTTGGTATCGGTTCAGACCCAATTTGTGACCCAGTATGTGGTCTATTCTGGAGAAAGTTCCATGTGCATTGAGAAGAATGTGTATTCAGTTGAGTTTGGATGTAAAGTTCTGTAGATATCTGTGAAATCCATCTGGTCCAGTGTATCATTTAAAGCTCTCGTTTCTTTGGAGATGTGCTTAGAAGACCTGTCGAGTATAGAAAGAGCTAGATTGAAGTCACCAGGTATAAGTGTATTATTATCTAAGTATTTCTTCACTTTGGTTATTAATTGATTTAAATATTTGGCAGCTCCCACATTCGGGAGATATATATTGAGGATTGTTAAGTCCTCTTGTTGGATAGATCCTTTAAGTATGATATAGTGTCCCTCTTCATCTCTCACTACAGTCTTCAGGGTAAATTTTAGTTTATCTGATATAAGGATGGCTACCCCTGCTTTCTTTTGAGGACCATTTGAATGGTAAATGGTTCTCCAACCTTTTATTTTCAGGCTGTAGGTGTCCTTCTGTCTAAAATGAGTCTCTTGTAGACAGCAAATAGATGGGTCCTGCTTTTTTATCCAGTCTGAAACCCTGCGCCTTTTGATGGGGTCATTAAGCCCGTTCACGTTCAGAGTTACTATTGAAAGATCTGAGTTTAGTGTCATCATGATATCTATTCAGTCCTTGTTTTTGTGGATTGTTCCACTGAACTTCTTCTTAAAGGGGAATTTTGAGAGTTCCCCTTACAATTTCTTGCAGAGCTGGTTTGGAGGTCACATATTCTTTCAGTTCCTGCCTGTCTTGGAAGCTCTTTTCTCTCCTTCCATTTTGAAATAGAGCCTTGCTGGATAAAATATTCTTGGTTGCATGTTCTTCTCATTTAGGACCCTGAATATATCCTGCCAGCCCTTTCTGGCCTGCCAGGTCTCTGTGGAGAGGTCTGCTGTTACCCTAATACTCCTCCCCATAAAGGTCAGGGATTTCTTGTGTCTTGCTGCTTTAAGGATCTTCTCTTTATCTTTGGAATTTGCAAGCTTCACTATCAAATGTCGAGGTGTTGAACGGTTTTCATTGATTTTGGGGGGGGGGGGGTGTCTCTCTATTTCCTGGATCTGAATGCCTGTTTCCCTTCCCAGATTAGGAAAGTTTTCAGCTATGATTTGTTCAAATACATATTCTGGCCCTCTGTCCCTTTCGGCGCCCTCGGGAACCCCAATTAAACGTAGGTTTTTCTTCCTCAGGCTGTTGTTTATTTCCCTTAATCTATCTTCATGGTCTTTTAACTGTTTGTCTCTTTTTTCCTAGTTTCCCTCTTTGCCATCAACTTGTTCTATGTCACTCACTTGTTCTTCCACCTCGTTAACCCTCGTCATTAGGACTTCTAGTTTGGATTCCATCTCCTTCAATTGATTTTTAATTTCTGCCTGATTAGATCTAAATTCTGCAGTCATGAGGTCTCTTGAGTCCTTTATGCTTTTTTCTAGAGCCACCAGTAGCTGTATAATAGTGCTTCTGAATTGCCTTTCTGACATTGAATTGTAATCCAGATTTTGTAACTCTGTGGGAGAGAGGACTGTTTCTGATTCTTTCTTTTGAGGTGAGGTTTTCCTTCTAGTCATTTTGCTCAGTGCAGAGTGGCCAAAAACAAGTTGTATTGGGAAAAGGAGAAAAAGAGAGGAGAGAAAGAAGGAAAGAAAAGAGAAAGAGAAAGTAGAAAATAGGAAGAAAAAAAGAGAAGAAAAAGAGAAAAAAAAGAAAGAAAGGGAAAAAAGGGTGGGGGAAACGGAAAACAAAAAGAAAAACAAACAAACAAACAAACAAACAAAACAACACGGGGGAGTATCTTCTGATTCTGTGTACTTTAAGTCCCTTGACTTCCCCTGGAACTTGTCCGTCTCGCTGGTGTTCTGGGAGAGGGACCCGTTGGGCTGATTTTCAGGTGTTAGCACTTGGGGGAGCTGCTCTGCCCCCTGGTGCAGGGCTCAGTGGGGGTTGTTTACCCCGTGAAGCCCCAGGAGGAACAACCCCAGTGGCGGGCCAGCTCTGGAAACCTGGAGTCAGCCCCCGCAGGAACTCCGGATCTCTCCGTCTGCAGGGCCTGGAGGCTCCGGGGCGGGGCCGCTGATCTGCTCAGCTGGGGCAGGAGCGTCCTCGCTGTCCTGGGCCCTCCCGGCCTCTGCCTTCCGTGGGGGAGGCCGGATCCTGGGCTTTGTCCTGGTGCCCAGTGCTCCGGGGCCTGCGCTGTTGGATTCGCGCTCCTGCCCCGCAGCCCCCTCCGCGGAGCCGCCCCCGAGCCCCCCGAGCTGCTCCGGTCCCGCCGTGCGCGCTGCAGCCCTTAGGGAGCTCGGCGCACTCTCCCGGGGCGCAGGTGTCTGTTAGTGTCCCCGGGAGCCCGAGGGCATCCCCGCCCTCCCGGGGTCCTGCTCGAACTCCCTGCGAGCCCCTTTCCGCCCGGGAAGGTCGGTGCAGCTCCTGCTTCTCCAGGACGGGGCTCTCCTGTCCTGGGGACACTCGCCCCGGCCTCAGCCCGGCTCCTCGCGGGGCCCCTCCCCCGTGGAGGCCTTTTTTATTTCTTTTCCCCCGTCTTCCTACTTTGATAGAAGCGCGAACTCTTCTCACTGTAGCATTCCAGCTGTTCTCTCTTTAAACCTCAGGCCGAATTCGTAGATTTTCAGGATGATTTGAAGGTTATCTAGGTAATTTGGTGGGGACTGGTGATTTGGGGACCCTACTCTTCCACCAGCTTGCCCCTCCCTCCCTAATGTAAGCATTTAAACTATCTTTTTTTTTCCTGTAAGCTATGTTTCCCCCTTATTCCCACAGGTTCTGTAAATATTCTGAATTTTCGTTAATATGTAAGAGTTGCTGAGAGATATGAATTTCTTCATTTTCCACTAGGAACTTGGAAACATTTGTTATTAGAAAAGGAAAGCAGTTGGTCAAATTCTTTCTTTAGATCAGATTTGCAGACCAAATGCAGACCAAGAACCCACCTTTCAGGAACTTGGTGGCACAAAGGAGGTTTGAATGGATTTGAGACCTTGGAAGACTAGCATAATATCAGACAAATAAGAGGAAAGCTTTAGTCCAAGACAATCTATGGGAAAGCAGTGAGAACACAGGGGTTTTTGTTGTTATTGTTATTTCAGGTTTTTAAAATGTGTGTTTTAAGAAAGGTGCTGCCTGCCTATTGCTGGCATCTCAAACCTCAAGTAATAGAGGATTGGCAAGATAGAATTTTCTGTGGAAAGGGCCACAGCAGAGCTAGGGCTCTGCTTTAAATACAGTGAAGTTGGGTTTGGGAACTGGGGAAAGCAGATCCTGAAGGTGCTCCCCACTCTAAGCACCTCTAGCTGTTTACTTCACCCTAATATCACTGCAATGATTACTGGTTGAGATGTGCCCTGGAAGCAGGAGCGGTATTAGTGGTCTCTCTTTAATTCTAGACTGTGGTGTTACTATGCTACAGAGCAGAAAACATAACAAGTGCCAATAAGGTGAGGGCTGGAAAAAGGACAGAGCACCTGAGCCTGTTGAGCTCAGGTGCTCAACATGGTATAATTCCCCTAAAGCTATAATACCTCTGAACCCAGAACAGGAGAAAGACCTCTATTGGTTCAGCTCTCAAAGGAGTAACTTCCCAGTCTCATCTCAGATGGGACCATGAGGTATGCATAGCAAAGGAAACCCAGGGAGCTGAACCAGAATGGGCCAGACCAATTTAAGTCCTCACTGTACTGCTCCAGCAGGCAAGTATGGCTCTCCCTTTAGTGGAGGGCTAGTCAGAGAAAGTGGCTACATTTTGTTATTACTCTTTATTTTGTTTTCCAAAAAAGATTTTAAAATTGTGTTTCCTTTTCCTCTATACTTCAAACATTTGCTCAATAAGTGAATGTGTGTGTGTAAGAGAGTAAGACAGAGGAGGTTCTTGCTCTCATTGTGTTTCCTTTCTAGTCAATGATGCAGACATAAACTCACAAGGCTTCGCTCAGTTATGAATGAGGGAGATAATTAGGTGCCCCAAAAAGGTTTTGTGTGGTCTGTAATTTAGTCTAAATTACTTCAGTCCAGCTTTTTCTCAGGTGACCAGGAAGACTGTAGATATTCAGAGTGAGCCTGCCTACTCAAAGCAGCCAACCATCTTTCAAAAGAAGTCCTGCTTGGAGAAACTGGCAAGAAGAATCTCCTATGATACCACAAGAACATCAGTCTAGGAGTTCCAGATGCTTAACGAGGCAATTGAGGCCACCTACATTAACAAGAAATGCTCCTCTACTGGCAGTGTCTCCATTTGAGGGTGAATGGTGTTTGGCGTGGTGACCAGATGAAGATAAAGAGGACCATTAGTCATCAAGAAAGACTGCCTCTACCACATCTGAAAGTACAACTACTTAGAGAAACATCATAAGAACATGTCCCTATACCTGTCCTCCTGCTTTATGGATGTCTAGATCAGTAACATCATCACAGTAGTCAATTGCCACCCCTGAGTAAGACCATTGTACTTCAACAAGCTCAAGGTCACCAAGCCCACTGGCATCAAGAAGCAATCTAAAGGTTCTGAGACAGGACCTGCCAACCCCAAACAAAATAGAGTTGTTTTCCCACTCATCAGTCAATAAATCACTTCAGCCCAGCCCAGATAGCATAATGTAAATTTTGTGTGAATCGATGTTAGGCTAAACCTTAGGGTCAGTTTGTTAATTTGTGATATGTAATGGGTTCAATTGTGCCCTGTAAAAGGACATGTCCAAGTCTTAACCCTTCATACCTATGAATGTGACCTTGAAATAGAGCATAATTAAGAATCTTGAGGGGCACCTGGGTGGCTCAGTTGGTTATGATCCCAGAGTCCTGGGATGGAGCCCTGCATCAGGCTCTCTGCTTAGTGGGGAGTCTTCCTTTCCTTTTTCATCTGCCTCTCCTCCAGCTCATGCTCTCTCATGCTGTCCCAAATAAATAAAATCTTAAAAAAAGAATCTTGAGATAAGATCATCCTGGATTTAAGGTATCCTTATAAGAGAGAGGAGAAGGACATTACAGACACAGAGATGCAGAACAGAGGGCCATCTGAAGCCGGAGGCAGGCAGAGACTGGAGTGATGCAGCTGCAAGCCCAAAACACCAAGGACTGCTGGCCACCACCAGAAGCCCAGGGAGAGACATGGAACAGAGTCTCTCTACGAGCCTCCACAAGGAGCCAACCCTCTGATTTTGGACTTCCAAAACAGTGAAAGAATATTTATTGTTTTAAGACGCTCAGTTTGTGGTAACTTGTTGCAGCTGCCCTAGGGAAACCGATAAATGGAATTTCCTCATAAAGATTCACCTTCCAGATAATGTTAGCTACCATCTGACCTACAAGTTCTTCAGCTCTTCATCTCCACTCACAATAGGGGTTTGATAGCAGAAGTAATGTGAGAAATTGTTTCATTGATAAAACAATGATGTGTGTTTCTGGCAGACACTCATGCATGGATGTAATGGGATAGCCTAGCAATCCCAGGACTCTGTGGCCAGAGAGTCTGCATCCTGGAGGAAGGAATCAGTCTAAAAGCTAAAATTCAGTCATCTGACCCCAAGTGGATAATTAGTGGAATTCTGTCATCTGATTTTTATAACTGTCTCCAGTATACTTTATGAGTAAGATGTTTGCTGGAATCCTTAGACAGTGGTTCTTAACGTACTGTACTATAGATTTCTTTGGAAGTCTAGTTGATCTTATATAGATCTTAGGATAAATATCTGATTAAATACAATAAATTATGAGCTTTTTTCTTTTAAGATTTATTTATTTATTTGAGAGAGAGAGAGTGAGAAAGTGTGGGTGGGTGGGGAGAAAAAGAGTCTCAAGTGGACTCCACGATGAGCACAGAGCCCAACACAGGGCTTGCTCTCAGGACCCCAGCATGAGCCAAAACCAAGACTCTGCCATCCAGGCACCCCAAAATATGAGCTTTAATAATAAAACAACACCAGATTGAAATAGTTTTCAAAATATTTTTATTTTTATTTTTATTTTTTTCAAAATATTTTTAAATGTTTGATATAGTTATATTTGTGCTTCTTCATTGGCACTTCAGAGTAAAATAACAATTATAATATTTTTTAGGTTCTCGTGAGCATTAACAATATTTTGAGATATCTGTAACCACAGGAAAGTGCTAGGAATATGGCTGTGATTTCCAATGTCAACATAGCCACAGGTATGGCTAGTATGACGGGTCTGTTTGCTATGCAGTATTCATAATTGAAAGGAATGCTAAATTTCAGTTATTGTTTAGTGAAAACAAAAATTTTTCTCATCTAATATTTGTCAGTTGAGTGGAGAGTGGATTTTAAGGAGACAAGATTAAGAATAGTGAGACTAGCTAGGGACAATAATCCAGATGTGAGATAGATGACAGGGTCTGGACAAAAACGGTGGCAGTGGACAAGGTGAAAAGTGGTCAGATAACAAAAATATATAGGAAATAAAATCAACATATCTTGTAGATAGATTGAAGTGGAAACTGAAAAAAGGAGCTAACAAGGAAAAAAATACCATATTTCTGGCTTGGATACAATGAACCATGGAGATTGAAAACACTGTCAAGAGAGATTGTGAACCCTTGTGGAGAGAATTTTGATGTGGCTGCACAATGTTGAAATGGTGATGTTGAGAAAGCAGTTGAATTTACTAGTTTGGAATTCATGGAGAGCCCTAGATTGCAGTTACAAATTTGTGAGTCTGCCATAGGTGTTTAGAGCAAGGAGTGTGGTTTAGGCTGCCTAGAGTTAATTTAGTGCTATAGTGTCCAGTATGGTAGCCACTAGCCATATGTGGTTATTGAGCAGTTGAAATGTTGCAAGTCTGAACTAAGAACATACTATAAGTATAAAATACCTATTGGATTTCAAAGACCTAATTTTTAAAACTGTAAATTGCTATAATTTTACCTTTATTACATGTTGAAATTGTAACATTTTTGCATATTGGATTAAATAAAATATTTGGTTAAAATTAATTTCACTGGTTTATTTTTTCTACTTTAAATGTGGCTACTGGAAAGCTTAAAGTGCCATATGTAGCCAGTATTTGTGTGACTTGCGATATATTTCATTATAATGTGGCTTGCATTTAATTTCAAAATATTTTGAAATTAGAAACGTATGCTCTGCTAAAGACACTGGTAAGAGAATGAAAAGTCTGCCTTTCATTTCATATTGCAATATTTGCAAATCATGTATGTGTAAAGGATTGTATCTAGAATATATTTTAAGAAATGCTTGAAACTCAACTGTAAGAAAATAAGCCCAATGAAAGAATAGGCAATAGAGGGACACCTGAGTGGCTTAGCAGTTGAGCGTCTCTCCCTGCATGGAGCCTGCTTCCCCTCTGCCTATGTCTCTGCCTCTCTCTCTCTCTCTCTCTCTCATGAATAAATAAATAAAATCTTAAAAAGAAAAGAATAGGCAAAAGATATGGACAGACATCTCACCAAAAAGATATACAGATGGTTCATAAGTATATCAAAAGATCCTGAACATAACTGTTATTAGGAAAATGCAAATTAAAACAATAAGCTATTAGACACCTGTCAGAATGGGTAAAATCTAAAACATGACATTACCAAATGCTGACAAGGGTATGGAACAAGGAGAATTCTCAATCATTGCTAGTGAGGATGCTAAATGACACGGCCACTTTGGAAGACAGTTTAGCAGTTCCTTATAAAGGGACACATACAACCCAGCAATTGTGCTCTTGGTGATATTTACCCAACTGTTTGAAAAGTTATGTCAACAAAACCTGCACACAAATACTTACAACAACTTTACTCACAATGGATAAAAAGTGGAAGCAACCAAGATCCCTTGAAATAGGTAAATGAATAGACAAACTGTGGTATAGCCATACAAAAGAGTTACTTAGTGATAAAAAAGAACAAGATATCAATTCACATAACAAAAATGGATAAATCTTAAATACACGCTGCTAAGGGAAAGAACCAGCCTGAAAAACAATACTTTTCAACTCCAGAAGTTGATAAAGATGTGGGACCTGTGCTGTTTCATGAGGTTTTATCAGGGCAGCTGGGACCCCTGACTGAAGATGATGCCTCCTTCCTATACAATTTGGCACAGATGTACCATCTATTAGCTCCTTCAAGGACTCCCAGCTAAGGCATCCAGAGGTTCTGCAGGGGCTGTCTCACTATGTATAGAAGCATGTGACCCTTTTTTCCCATGAATTTTTACTATACATATTCAATCAAATGGTATTAAAGTTTGCTTTTATTTTAATTTTTTTGTAAAGAAGATGTATATATATTAAGTCTTTTTAAAAAGGGAAGAATAAAAATAAAAGTTAACAGTCAAATTGAGGATTCCAGCTGACTACAGGTTTCTGGGAAGTAGTAATAATTTGATCCCTTCTTTTTTGTTAATTTCCTTCGCCTTTTTCACTGATTTTTTAAAATGCTTGTAGGCTCAGAAGAGTCTACATGATTATGACAGATTAGGTCTTGTACCCCCAGTCTTCTGACTTGCATACTGGGCATCCTATTTTGATAAATACTGTATTACCAGTATCTACAATTTGGAACATCTCGGTATTCGAGTCCAGTAATTCAGGGCACAAACTCAATTTTAACGATCCAATCACAAAACAAGAAACAAGTAACTCTATTATAACCTGTAAGAAATTATGAAAAAAAGTTAATTCTGTTACTGTTACTTGTTTGCCAATTGATGCTTTAGCCAGATTATTGGGTTCTAGTGTGAATTATAGTTGACACAGCAAGATCTCCACACACTCTGTGAACCTGTTCTCAACAAATAGCACAGATTAGAAACTGGAATAAATGTTTAGATGAAATCAGACCAAGAAAATCTGGGCCTTGGGCCTCAAATAGTAGCTTATGGGCAGTTAGCCTGACCTACAGGAATTTTTTTCACACACCACAGCCAATGTAAAGAGGAAGCAAAACAGCTCCAACTAATGCTCCCACCCTAGACTGTCCTAAGGGCTGTAAAGTCTTTCCACAGCTCTAGGCTCCTTTTGCTGTCATCTGATACAAAGTACTTATATAGTAATAAGGTTTTCTGGAGAAAGGCAAGCCATATGCCTCATGGCCTTCATAGCCCTTGGAAGGACCTCCCGGAGGACACATTTGAACTTGTTCAAATAACTCCCTTCTCTGAATTGCTTCACCTAGATCTCAAGTCCCACTGAAAATGCTGTAGATGCATAAACAAAGCAGTAAGGTATTAAGAACTAAAAGATAGTCATGCAAGCACTGAGACCTTATTTCTCAAACATAGTAGATGGTGTGAGCAAAATAAACCTTGCAATCAGAAGAAATCTCTTTGCTTGTCGGACCAACAGTTTCTAGGTCATTAGACCTACGCACATATATTACAACTAAGAGCCTACAGTCTTTTGGAAAATGTGGGTGGCTCTTAAAAGAACCTTTGGGTTATAACGCTTGTCTGGTAACTTGACTCGTCTTATTTGGAGCTGGTGTACTTGGTGACGGCCTTGGTGCCCTCGGACACGGCGTGCTTGGCCAGCTCCCCGGGCAGCAGCAGGCGCACGGCCGTCTGGATCTCCCTGGACGTGATGGTCGAGCGCTTGTTGTAATGCGCCAGGCGCGACGCCTCGCCCGCGATGCGCTCGAAGATGTCGTTGACGAACGAGTTCATGATGCCCATGGCCTTGGACGAGATGCCCGTGTCGGGGTGCACCTGCTTCAGCACCTTATAGATGTAGATAGAATAGCTCTCTTTCCGGCATCTCCTGCGCTTCTTTCCCTCTTTCTTCTGGGTTTTGGCTACAGCTCTCTTGAAGCCTTTCTTGGAGATGGTAGTGCCCTTCGAAGTCAGCTCCGGCATCACTGATTAAACTCCAGTGAGCCTAACAACTGGCACTCCAGGACGCCAAAGGTGGTATTTATAGGCACAGCGCTCAATGACGTATGGGGCAGCCAACGTCTGATTGGGCTATGGGTAGGGGTGTGCTTGCAAATAAGGTGATTCCAGGAACATTCTGATTGGTAGACTATCCGCCGAATCAAATAGCAACGCACAACCTACCGTCAGACTATAAATAGGCCAGGTACAGCCCTAACGGATTTTTTTTCCCCGTTATAATGTATCAGTTCTTAGGCTGGGTTGGGTCGCGGGAAGCAGGGCGGCAAGGCTCGCGCCAAGGCCAAGACGCGCTCGTCGCGGGCCGGGCTCCAGTTCCCGGTGGGCCGCGTCCACCGCCTGCTCCGCAAGGGCAACTACGCGGAGCGGGTCGGGGCGGGCGCGCCGGTGTACCTGGCGGCCGTGCTGGAGTACCTGACGGCCGAGATCCTGGAGCTGGCGGGCAACGCGGCCCGCGACAACAAGAAGACGCGCATCATCCCGCGCCACCTGCAGCTGGCCATCCGCAACGACGAGGAGCTCAACAAGCTGCTGGGCCGCGTGACCATCGCGCAGGGCGGCGTCCTGCCCAACATCCAGGCCGTGCTGCTGCCCAAGAAGACCGAGAGCCCACAAGGCCAAGGGGAAGTAACACCTCACAAGCACTAAAGCCTAGCGGGTGACCCCAGCCTCTGGAGTGGAGGGGAAACAAACCCACACTGAACCACAGGCTCTTTTCTGAGCCACTCACAATTTCTGAGAAAAAAAACTTAGGTTTACCAAAAACTTAGAACAATAATGGATTCAACCCCAACACTTAAGGATCTAATCGACCACAACTCTTTCAAAAGGACTGAAAATTCTCTAGTTACTGGTGACAGAGGCCTCTGAAGTAATTCACTGTAATGTGCAGTACTTTTTACAACAGAACTCGTGATGGAATCTTTTTAGGCCTTCGGAGTAGACCACAGCCATCTAGCAGGTCCTGGGGTGAAGTGCCATTCTTCTTGGGAGAAGAGCAAACTTCGTTTAGGGCTGTAGGGACAGCACAATCCCCATGAAAAAGTAAAGATGTAGAGTCTTATTTTAGGGTTTGCATTTTCATGAGGGTAGAGTTATACTACATGAACAGATTAGAAGCAAAGGAAGGAGATCTGTAAACTCAACTCTTGGATTTGTAGAGCATGCCTACAGGAGGTCAGCCAAGTAGCAAATTAGCATGCATATTTTTTCAAGTGCCTGTATAAGGAAGGATCTCCTTCCAAGAGTTCTAGGATTCTTCCATCTCCTGAAATCTGTAACCATGACTTGTTAATTAGCCAAAAGATAAAAGGCACAAATATCTCACACCTACTATTTATGTGAAAAACAGTAAAAATGGGTATGGGGTATATTTCTTAGTGGGTTAGTTGTATCTCAGAAACGCCCAATGCCATTAAAAAAATATATTTATTTTAGAGAGTAGGTGGGAGGAGCAGAAGGACAAAAACAATCCTGAGGCAGACTCTCTGCTGATGGCAGAGCCTGGCGATGGGCTGAATTCCAGGACCCTGAGATCATGACCTGAGCAGAAACCAAGAGTGGGCCCCTCAACAGACTGAGCCACTCAAGTGCCCCCTAATACTATTTTGATGGTAAAATACTAGTAGCAATATTAGAGTCAGTAATGTGATAAGACAGTTTTCTATCAATTATTCAAGAATACTAGAAACTGATTTCTTCAAAAGGTTTAACCACTGAAAATGAAGCAAATATTTTCTTGATCCTTTAGTACTACGTATGAGTAATAACCCACAGAAACAACTGAAAAACAGGAAAGCAGCCAAATGCAAGTCTTATACAAAAGTGAAATCATTAAAACTCCAAACACAATGCAAAGCATAAAATCTGCACATTTATAACAAACTGCAAAAATTCCTTAAACATTCACAAAGTTAAAAATTATTTTTATTTTTATTTTTTATTTGAGAGAGAGGAAATCTCAAGCAGGCTCCATGCTCAGTGCCAAGCCCAACATGGGGCTTGATCTCACCACCCTGAGATCATGACCAGAGCCAAAACCAAGAGTTGGACACTCAATTGAGCCACCTAGGTGCCCCTATTTTAACAATACTTTTGTCCAAGCCTATAGAACTGAATTGTGTTAGGACACATTTTCATGTTTACTTATTTAAAACTACCAATGATATGTAAAAATTTCTGAAAAAAATCTAAATTGCTAAGTTGAACCTATAAGTGAGAACCAAGATAAGTGGTGAAAATTTGAGGCCTTTGATGAGCTACCAACCTCAAAAATTAGGTTTCCAAGTGTGTATCCTCTTAGACATTTAAGGAAAAGACAAGTCAATAGCTAATGAAATGATTCCAGATTCTGAAAAAGTCTCATGTTTTGAAGAAATATGATAAAATCTAATAAAGAAAGCATGTTCTAGTATATTGCAATGTGTCAATTAATTAATACATCTTCCGTTAAATGTAAACAACTAGCTCTGGCAGCCCTTAAAAAATTACCAAATAATGACAAATTGGGATCTACCTAAGAATGTAAGGTTATTGGAAGGTTGAATAAAATAAAACTTAATTCTATGAAGTTAAAGGAAAAAGGAAATCTTTCATTAAACTCAGGAGATGCTTAAAAGTTATTTGCCAGTATGTTTAGTAGGCTAGTTTTTGTTTCTTAGTGGAACATTATTAGTTACTGTTAGAGGATTTATTCTTCCTACTATTATTTAATATTATTCTGGAGTACTAGACAAATCTTTTTTAAAAGGATATTAAAAGGATTCTACTATACCAGAAGAAGGAAAATAACATGAGGTACAAGTTAACACCTGTAGGGTGATGCCTCACAATTAAAGTGGTAAATAATGATACTGGAAACCAACAATTCTCTTCACAGCCACTGACACTTTCAGAGAAGGAGCGTGGCCAAGTTTCAAAAAACAGTATTTCAGTAATATTCAATTATAGCTACTCAAAGCCTTGGTGTTGATGTCCTTAACTCCAGTTCACACAAACTGTGTTATATGAGAAACTGTAAAAGTAAAATAAATAGGACTTTTTTGGTTAATATTTGCTGTTTTTCATTTACAAAGTCAGAAAACTAGAGCAAACAGTCAAACGTAATATTCCACTGGAATTGGACCATGGAAAATGGGGACCATGGGGGACTAAAGACAAATAATACTTGCAAAGAACTAGGTCAAACAAAACTTGATGATGAAGCCCAGACTTGGAGATTGAAGGGACACATTTGTAGGGATCCAGGGCCATTTGAAGACTTTAGAAAATTAATCCAGAAGTGCCAACGACTGAGTCTTTAGCTCTTAGAGAAAATTAAGAAAATGAAGGTGACATCAGAAAACAGAAATTTCTGCTGTTGAAAGAGAGAGGGAATGCCTGTGTTTCTGAGATTCCATTCTCTGAGAACTCAGACCCTTATTTCTCTTTTAAGGGTTACTACAGCAGAAGATTTTTAATGGCTTCCTCCCTTTGTACTTAATCCATTTCAGCCATGTTTTTCTTTTACTTGCAAGCACATTTTTGTCTGCCTAATTCAAGTGGTCCAACAAAAATCCTACCTCCAGCACCATGGTCAATTAAATGCATTTGGTCTTTAATCCTGGCTCCCCCATCACAGTACTCTTTACAGTGAAATGAAATAGCCTTGTTTTTAGTCATGGCATATCACTGAGAGATCACTGGAGAATAAGGGAGAGAGATGCAGAGAAGCACCATGAAATTTAGCTAAAGAATGGAATTTTTCTTCTTCTTATAAGGCAACTAAAAGACAAACTTAGCACCAAACAAGGAGTATGGCTGGCCCTTTGAGACCCTGGAACAACTGTGACTCTATTCCATGGGGTCAATCCAATCCCATGCTCTGCTGCTAGAATCCATAACGGAGCAGTGAGATAGGCTGATCTGTCACTTAAGGTTTCTTCTCTTGCCCCATGAGTCCTCTGAAATCCTGAAATTTATCAAAACTAGACCACATTTAACTTTCTACCTAGTAGAAATAAAACTGATGTCTGAGTATCTTCCCGTCTTAAAAAATATTTCTTGCACAGCCCAACTAAACTCACCAGTATCTTATCAATAATAAGTGACCATCACATAAGAATGGCACCCAAATAACACAATGCTGGAAGTAAGACCTAAACCTCTTGCACTCACTGGAATATAATATTATTAGATCACGGACAGTTTCCTCTTTAAATTCTGGCAGCAACATTTTGAATTCCCCCAATGAATCTTCTCTCCCTTTGTTATCATGGAGAAATTAAATTCTATGTGATATAAATAATTTCATTTCTAATACTTTTATTTTGATTCTCCTTAATCCTAGCCATTCAGATTCTGATTAGATTCTAGGTTGCTATCTGTGTTCTTTCTGGGCAATTTAGGATCTTGTATCATCTTAAGCGGCCTGGGTAAGGCCTAAATCCAATAACAAGTGTCCTTATAAGAGACCAAAGAGAAGACACAGAGGAGGGAAGATCATGTGAAAGATGAAAGCAGAGGTGGAAATTATATGACTACAAACCAAAAAACACTGAAGATTCTTGGAAGCTACCAGAAACCAGGAGGGAAGCATGGGACAAATTCTCTCTCAGAGCATCCAGAAAGAACCAGTTGCACTAACACTTGATTTTGACTTCTTCCCATCTGAACTATATAAGAAGGAATTTCTGTGGTTTTAAACCACCAAGTTTGTGATAATTTGTTATGACAGCCATAACAAACTAATACAATCTCTTTTAAGAGGATGAAAAGACAAGCTATAGACTCAAAGAAAATAGCTACAAAGCACATATCTTACAAAGGACTAATATCTATGATATATAAAGAACTCCCAAAACTCAGCAGTAAAACACTGCTCAATAATCCATTTAGAAAGTGGATGAAAAGCATAAATGGCATTTCACTGAAAAGGATATACAGATGGTAAATAAACACATGAAAAGGCGTTCAATATCATATGTCATTAAGTAATTTCGAATTAAAACCTTGACAATGAGGTATCACTACACACCTACTGGAATGACCAAAATCCAAAACACTGACACCACCAAATGCTGGCTAGGAGCTACAGTAACAGAAACTATTGTTCATTGCTGGTTGTAGTGAAAAATGACACACTTTGAAAGACACAGTTGCTTACAAAAGTAAACATTAGCCTACTATTTGATCCAGCAATTGTGAGATACATATATATAAACCTCCGAAATATTTATAGTAGTTTTATTCACATTTCAGTTCAGTAGATGACTGGATGAGTAAACTATGGTACATCCATATAAGGAAGTATTATTCAGTGATAAAAAGAAATGAGATATCAAGCCATGAAAAGGCAGTAGGAATCTTAAAAACATACTGCTAAATGAAAGAATCAAGTCTGAAAAGACAACATACTGCATGAGTCAAATAGCATCCTGAAAAAGACAAAACTATAAAAACAGTTAAAAAAATCAGTGGTTGTCAGACTTTGGTGGTAGGAGGAAGAGAGATGAGGAGATGGAGCACAGATGATTTTTAGGACAAAGCAAATTTTTAGGAAACCATTCTCTATAATACTATACGGTGAGTATCTGACATTATATATTTGCCAAAACCCATAGAACTAACTGCACAACACAGAGTGAACCCTAATGTAAATTATGGACTTTAGTTAATAACAATATACCAATAGTGGTTCATTAATTGTAACAAATGTACCATACTAATGTAGAGACAGAGGAGGCATATGAAGTATATGCACTTTCTGCTCAATTTTTCTGTCAACCTGAAACTACTTTTAAAAATAAACTCCAGGGGTGCCTGGGTGGCTCAGCGGTTGAGCGTCTGTCTTTGGCTCAGGGTGCAATCCCGGGGTTCCAGGATCAAGGCCCACATCAGGCTCTCTGTGAGGAACCTGCTTCTCCTTCTACCTATGTCTATGTCTCTGCCTCTCTCTCTGTCTCTCAGGGATAAATAAATAAAATCTTAAAAAATAAATAAATAAATAAATGTTGGGACACCTGGGTGGCTCAGTGATTGAGCATCTGCCTTTGGCTCAGAGTGTGGTCCCGGGATCCAGGATTGAGTCCCATGTTGGGCTCCTTGCATGGAGCCTGCTTCTCCCTCTGCCTGTGTCTCTGCCTCTCTCTTTCTCTCTCTCTCTCTCTCTGTCTCTTATGAATAAATAAAATATTTTAAAAAATAAAAATAAAGTCTATTTTTTAAGAAACAATCCCCAAAAGATTACCTATTACATAATTCAACTTACATAACATTCTTGAGATGACATAAAGAAACAGAAACTATATTAGTGGCCCTAGAGTCAAAAGGGAGTGTGGGTGGCAGAGAAGTGTCTGTGCTATAAAAAAGGAAATAAGAGGGATCCTTGCAGTGATGGAACTATTCTATACTGATTATAACAATGTCAACATCCTGGTAGTGATATTGTACTTAGTTTTGCAAGATGTACCTTTTGGGGAAACAAAGTTAAACACTACATGGTATCTATAATATTTTCTTACAACTGTACGTGAATCTACAGTTATCTAAAAAAATTGAGTTAAAAAGCATTGTAGGATGCAGTTAAAGTCATGCTGAGAGTGGAATGCAGCAGTAAATACTCATCTCAAAAAAGGAGAAAGTTCTCAAATCATTACTATAAACTTCCACATTAAGATATAGAAGAACAAAATAAGTTCAATGCAAGAAGAAAGAAAGATAAGAAAATAAATTGAGGCAACTGGGTGGCACAATCAGTTAAGTATCTAACCCCTGGTTTTGAGTCAGGTTGTGATCTCAGAGTCATGAGATTCAGCCCTGTGTCAGCCTCCACAGTCGGCACCCAGTCTGCTTGAGTTTGTCTCTCCCTCTCCCTCTGCCCCTCCTGCTTGTGCACTCTCTCTCTCTCTCTCTCTCTCTCAAATCAGTAAAAAGATATGAGAACTCAATGAAATTAAAAACAGAAAAACAATAGAAAAACCATGGAAATAAGATATTTCTTATTTTTAAAAAATCAATACAATTGAGAATCTCTATGAAGACTAATAATAAAAGAGAAAAACTACCAATCTCAGAAATAAAATGGGATATAACAGACCATTAAAATGATAATAAGGAAATACTGCAAGCAACCAACTAAAAGAATTCATTTGAGATAAATTAGAAAAATGCAATATTCTTATAACTTTTAAAGAAATGAAAATAGTAACTAAAAACATTCACCAAATAAAAGCTGTAGACCCAGATGGTTTCACTAAAGAATTCTATCAAATGTTTAAAGAAGAAATAGTACTGATTTTACACAATCTCTTCCAGAAAGTGAAAGAAAAAATACTTACCAACTCAATTTATGATTCCAAAATCAGCCCAATACTAAATTCAGATAAAAACAGTACAAAATAAAACTCCAGACCAATAACCCTTATGAACATAGAAAAGAAACAATAGCAAATCAAGTCCAACAATGTATAAAGATCAAGGAATGCAAGACAGGTTCTATATTCAAAATCCATCAATGTGGTCTACCATATTAACAGTATAAAGAAGAAAACTATGATCATAGTAATGAATGCTGAGAAAATGACAAAATTAACTATCTTTTCCTAATTAAAAACTATTAACAGTAGGAATAGAAGAGAACTTCTTGCATCTGATAAAGGATATCTATAAATATCCTACAGATAACATCATACTAATGAAAAGAGTCAATGCTTCCCCATAAGATCAGGAACAAGGCCAAGATATTCATTATCCCCATTACATTCAACTTCTGAAGTCTTTCATATTACAATAAAACAAAAAGAAATGAAAGACATATGGATTTGAACTCCTTCTATTTGAAGATGATGGGATTATCCATGAGAAAAATCACAGGGACTCTACAAAAAAACAAAACAAAACTCCTAAAACTAAGAAATGAAATGTAAAGGAACTAGAATATCAAACAATTTTAAAAAGAAAGAATAAGGTGGGAGAAACCACTCTCCCCAGTTTCAAGACTTACTCTATAACACAGTGTTCAAGACTGTGTAGTAATAGGAAAGGGATAGATAAATAGATCAATGGACCAAAACGGAGAACTCACAAATAGTCCTACACAGGTAGGACCAACTAATTTTTGACACTGGTGAAAAAGAAATTTGAGGGAGGAAGAATAATCTTTTCAACAAATGATGCTAGACCAATAGGCAAAAATAGGAAACTCAACCTAAGCCTCACACCTTTTACAAAAATGTTCTCAAAACTGATGGTAGCTTCATTTATTTATTAAGGATTTTATTTATTTATTCATGAGAGACACAGAGAGAGAGAGAGAGAGAGAGGCAGAGGGAGAAGCAGGCTCCATCTAGGGAGCCCGATGTGGGACTCGATCCCAGGTCTCCAGGATCACACCCTGGGCTGAAGGCAGGCACTAATCCACTGAGCCACCCGGGCTGTCCTGATGGAAAATGTAAAATGTAAAACCACAAACATTTTAGAAAGAAAGAGAAAAATCTTTGGGATCCAGAGCTATGCAAAAAGTTCTTACAAAAAAAAAAAAAAGTTCTTACACACTAAACAAAACTATCCACGAGAGAAAAAAATTGGTAAATCTAACCAAAAGTAAAAACCACCTGTTTTGCAAAAGTCTCATAAAAAAATTAAAAAGACAAGCTATAGACATAAAGAAAATATTTGCAAACTATAAATATAACAAAAAATTGTATTTAGAAAATATACTTTTCAAAGCTCAATAGTAAACAAACACACCAAACTATCCCATTAAAAAAGGGGCAAAAGTCACAAAGAGACATTCATGGAAAGTAATAAACATTAACATTAATAACCATTAGGGAAATGCAAATTAAGACTATGACGAGATATCAATATATACCTATTAGGCCACTAAAATAAAAAATAGTGACAACATTGAAAGCAGGCATAAATGTGGGGAAATTCCATGTCTCATACATTGCTGATGAGGAAGTAAAATGGTATAGTCACTTTAGAGTATTTGTTGGCAGTTTCTTAAAAAGCAAAAAAATAAGTTTACCATATAATCCCATACTCCTTCTACTGAGCAATCATCCCAGTGAAATGACATCTAAGGTTTACACTACCAAGACCTCTATGTTCACAGCAGGGTTTTGTTTGTTTATTTTTGTTTTGTTTATTCTATAAGAGTCAAACTTGGAAAAAACTAAAATGCCCTTCAGAAGATGAATGTTAAACTAGCTGTTAATTATCCCTACCATGGAATACTACTGAGTAATAAAAAGGAAAAGCTATGGATACATGCAACCACCTGGATTCACCTCTGCAGAATTATGCAGAATGAAAATAAAACCAATCTTAAAAGTTTACATATGGCATGATTCATTTATATGACATTTCAAAATAAAATTATAGAGTGTATATTAGTGTTCATTTCCAGCTGGTGTCCTTGGTGGTCAGCACACAGGAGGAAACCACCCACTTGAAAGAATTTCGAGGTCTGAAGAAAGCCTTCGCTTCCAGTGAGATTGCCCAATAATGACCCCAGGACAGCAGAAGCAGCACTGCCTCTGGCAACTGCCCGTGTCCCCAGAGGGACCCACGGCCACGGCTGAACTTTAGGGCAAAGTTGCTCTAGGATCTCACCCAACAAATAAAACTCCTCTTGTAACGTCACTATTTGTGGTCTTCGTATTTCTTTCTAATTGCCTTCGCTGGAGACTCACGAAAACCTCTTGGAGAATCAAAGACGGGAACACAGGATGCCTTCCAAGACTGATGACTTTCAAGGATTTATGGAAGAGGTTCTCATTAATAGCCTGGGGTATTCAAATAATTTTCTTTTCTTTTCTTTCCTTTCTTTCCTTTCTTTCTTTTCTTTTCTTTCTTCTTTCTTTCTTTCTTTCTTTCTTTCTTTCTTTCTTTCTTTCTTTTTCTTTCTTTCTTTCCTTTCTTCTTTCTTTCTTCTTCTCTCTCTCTTTCTTTCTTTTTTTGATTTTACTTATTTGACAGAGAGAGAGAGAGAGCGAGAGAGAGCACACAAGTAGGGGAAGCAGCAGGCAGAGGGAGAAGCAAACTCCCCCCTGAGCTCCATCCCAGGACCCTGAGATCATAACCTGAGCTAAAGGCAAACGCTTAACCGACTTAGTCACCCAGGTGCCCCTAATAAAATGTTTTCTTGATAACCTTCCCATAAATTACTCTGTGAGAAGGGGTTTTACCTGAAACTTTGTCATTAGATTTTAATTGTTCTAACCTTTCTCATTAAAAAAAAAAAAAAAAATAATAATAATAATAATTTTTAAAAAAGCTCTAGGTGCCCACTAAATGGATTTCGGGTGGAGCAGAACACTGTGACTTGAAAAACGTTGGGACAATGGGTGCCAAAACAGAAGTGCCCATTCCTCTAGTGCCTCAGCCTTGCAGTCAGTAGAATTGCTCTCCTGGGACACATTATCCGCCTCCCTGCCCCCCGCCCCCCAAAAGGTGGGAAAAGAGGCTGAGCTGAGCCAATGAAAGAAGTTTCAGAGATTTTTAGCTCTGCCCCTTGAGTACACGTTTTCTTTCTTTTATGAGGATGTGAATAAGACTTTGGAGCTGCTGAAGAAGGGTCTCTTGACCCTTTAAAAATATTGAAAAGTGAAATGAAAGGGAACAAGAAAAATGATTTTTGGACGTTCGGGGTGGGGAAGAGAGGGAGCAGCATTTAAACCCAATCTCAGCCACTGTGCTTGTTCCAAAGGCCCTTAACTTTTGAGCTTAAGTGCCCAGTCTACTGAGCACTAAATTTCGCCCCCACTTTTGGCCCATCTTTTAAAAATACTATTTCGGTTTGACTTCTGTCACTTGCAAGAGACTGTCTGACAAATCAAAGCCACAACTAACTCTGCCCACGGAAAGTTCCACCTACCATGTGCTAGCATAACAGAAAATTAATGCATTCTGCCCTTAATTTTTGCCCCTCCTTTTTTGTAGCAACAATACTGATGTCTTTGCTCTTAATCCTTGTGTTTCATTCAAAGAGAGATGAAAATCACAGTTGAAGACACAGGAATCCGAGGCATTGAATCCATTCAAAAGCATTAAGTAAATAGGTGAAACAGAAGTACTCATGCAGATTCTGAAGCTATGCCCGATATTCCTAAAAAGAGTATTGAGTACGAAGGAAAAAAGAAAGTACTCTTGCTTTTGTCTCCAAATTAGAATGCTGAGGTGGTTGAACGAAGAGGAAGGAAAATACAGAAAATTTAAGAGAAACACTTATTTTTTAGTACGTGGCGTTATGTCTAAAAAACCCCATGAATGTACCTTAATTAAAAAATACCTTATTTCTAAAAAAAAAAAATCTAAGCATCACCTGAGCTTCCAGCGAATTGTAATCCCTGGTCACAGATCACCAAAATGAAAGTAATGATAAAGAGGGATCCCTGGGTGGCGCAGCGGTTTGGCGCCTGCCTTTGGCCCAGGGCGCGATCCTGGAGACCCAGGATCAAATCCCACGTCAGGCTCCTGGTGCATGGAGTCTGCTTCTCCCTCTGCCTGTGTCTCTGCCTCTCTCTCTCTCTCTCTCTCTCTCTCTCTGTGACTATCATCAATAAATAAAAAAAAATTAAAAAAAAAAAAAGAAAGTAATGATAAAGAAAATGTTTGAAATATTGCAAAAATTACCAAAATGTGACACAGAGACACAAAAAGACAAAAATGGTGCAATAGGCTTGCTCCACAAAGAACCGGTTGCCACAATTCTTCAATTTATAAAAGACATAGTATTTGTGAAGTGCAACAAAGTGAAGCACATTAAAATAATGTGTATGTGCATGTGAAACCTAACTGAAAAAAAAAAAACCTTTAAACACTCCTAAAAGACTCAAAAGTAGACTTGAATAAGTAAGATGGAGAGAATGACATAACATCCTAAAGAAGCCAAATTCAGTTTATTCTTATTTAACTAGATGAAAAGAAAGTTTACAGAGGAAACACAAGGCAGATGGCCCTTAAATGGGAAAAAAAAGTTCATTTATAATCAAAATAAAGGGCAAATTAAAACTATACAGGAATATCCATTTTTGTCTATTAGGTGAAAAATCCTACGACTCACCCAGTTGACAATGCTGAGGAGAAATGGGCACACTAACACATTGCTGATGAGTGTAAAACAATTTAATATATGTGGTAATATATTGTGGTATCTCTCTCTCTGTCTCTCATGAATAAATAAATAAAATCTTTTTTTTTTTTAAGATTTATTTATTTATTCAGAGAGAGCGAAAGAGAGGCAGAGACACAGGCAGAGAGAGAAGCAGGCTCCATGCAGGGAGCCCGACGTGGGACTCGATCCCGGGTCTCCAGGATCACATCCTGGACTGCAGGTGGCGCTAAACCGCTGAGCCACCGGGGCTGCCCAATAAATAAAATCTTAAAAAAAATAAAAGTCACAGGATATAGAACTCTGTCCCTGTATTCTAGATATGACATCACCACCACAATCTGCCGAGAATGTTTCCCACTTCCGGGTCCCCAAAGCACAAGGATCAGGCCCCTCTGTTCTTATTCTGAAGCAGAATGACCACCTCAATACGATCACACCAAAACCAGAATGGAAGACACCATAAGGGACAAGATGATCAAGAAAGGAAATATTTCACCTGGCTTAATCCCTAATGAATCAAGACATTGGTCCAAGACTCTGACACCCTTACCCTGAATTTTCACCCTTTACACCTCTCAGCTTGTAAGCCATCAGGCAGTTCACAGCTTTTGAGTGTGAACTCCCTGCTCTCCTGGGTGGCACTACACCAATCAATAAATAGCTTGTCTTCCTTCACTGCAAAAGCTTCATGTCAGTTTTTATTGGCTTGCTGCGTACCAGGTGGATGAATTCTCATCTGGTTGGAATACAGTCTTCTTGTGCTGGTAGAGAAAGAGCTCCATGATATATTGTGAAGTGAAGAAAGAAAGAAAGAAAAATTGTGTATCGAGTGCTACTTTTGTTTAAAAAAGAGGGAAATGTGAACCATGTTAATGTTTCACAGGGTAAAATAAAATCTAAAGGAAAATGAGCAAATTCTGAAATGGAAAACAAAATGAAATGAGTAAGACTAATTGTCAATTGTGTAACACAGTCAACAGAGTAGATTATTTCTAATGACTTTTGAATACAGTTCTCTGATGATACATTTTTGATCAGATGCCTTCTATTTCTGTTGGAAACTTTTTTTTAAATCCCAGGTTTTGGATACCGATTGAAAAATATAGTAACCTCTGTGGAGTTCTGTGAGCTAGTATTACTCTAATTAAAATTTGACAAAAGTAGCACAGGAAAACTTGAAATCAATCGCAATTACTAGAGTTCACGCAGAAGTCCTGAACAGAATAATATAAAAATGAACCAAGTGCTACTTTTAAGGAAAAATAAACTGTGGAAGTATACGAGTTAGCCTTGGAGTGCCAATATACTTAAGGACTTAAAATGCCATCCATCCATTCATTAATTGAGGCTTACTGAGCATGCCCATGTGCTAGATACTGCTCCTGGCCCTGAGAAATTTGTGGCAGACTAGACAATCTTTTAGGGAGCTTTATGGATAGGAAAGTGAATAAATGAACCTGATAATTTCAGGAAATCATAAGAGCTTAAAGAAAGCTGTTGCTATAGCAGATTATATATATATAAATGTTTGAGAACTACCAAGTTGAGTTGAGAGCCTGTTCCGACTAGAGGCAGGGAGGGTGAGAAGAGTTCTCCAAGGACAAGACTATTTGAGCCAGGCCTGAATGAGGGAGCCACTAAATGCCCCGTAAAGAAAAGGGTGAGATCCAGTGAGGGAGACAGAAGAGCATCATCAAAGGCATTGAGGTGTCCTAATCCCTATAAGTTGTCACCACAACACTGGTTGTGCCAGAGCTGGCTCCAGTGAGTGCAAACCTGCTTATAAGGCCCAATCATTACATTTCAGGAAATTTGCAGGTTGGTTTATCCAATGACACCATTATTAAAAAGTTAAATTACATAAAATTGCAATTAAAGAAATTTATAATGGGTGAAAATACTCACCACTTCCCAGTTATTTGCCAACATTTACTATTATCTCTGCTTCTAAAGCTATTTTCACCAATTCTATCTGAATGATAGAGTGCCATTTAATGGCATGCTGTTGCATATCTCTTTCCAACTCTGATTCCAGTAGCTAGTAGCTAGAAATCAGCCTTGTAGCATTTTTTACACCATGGGAATCAATGAATGCTATAAATCAGGACTTTACTTACTGTTTTGTTGACTATCCAACTACAAGATTTTGTTGATTATCTAGAACATCTTGGAGACAGCATGGATTAAACCTAAGAGTGGGATGTATCATAGCTATTATACTATATATAGCTCAAAATATTTTAAAAATATTCTTCCGGGGGGGCCTGGGTGGCTCAGTGTTTGGCATCTGCCTTTGGCTTAGGGCGAGGGCCTGGAGTACTGGGATCAAGTCCCACATTGGGCTCCCCTCGAGGCGCCTGCTTCTCCCTCTGCCTATGTCTCTGCCTCTCTCTGTGTGTCTCTCATGAACAAATAAATTAAATATTAAGAAAAAAAATTCTTCCAGTATTCAAAAACTATCTGACTCAGGAAGCTCATGTCATTGACATCTGAGTAATATTCTGACATACATTTTTCTGATTTGGTGAAATTTTTAAAAAAGAAATAAAAGAAAATATCCAACATTTATGTCAGCACTAAGCTCATTGATCAGTGGTGTGAGTGACTTCTGTGATGAAGTGGATAGTAGTCAAGCAATTATTTGTATTTTGATTTTGTGACACTCTTGTTAGCAATAAAATTATAAAAATGGATAGTAGACTTTGCAAGAAATAGCAACTCATTTGAAGTTATATATCTAACCTGAAAATCAAGGAAGCATTTTAGCTTAAAATTTATTTTTAAAACTATGTAAAGAAGTATTTAATAGACATTTTTTCATCAACCTTCAAGCAGTATCATGAATTTTATTAACACACATATATATATGTGTGGGGCACTTATTTTTCTCGTAAAGCCAGTCATTAAATATTTACCAGCACATCCCTGTCTAAAATATGAAAGGAAACCTCATTTAAAAATGGAGTCTGGAAGCCAGAAGGAGGAACTCTCATGTCTAGCTTTTCTGCTCTGTTGCATTCCCAAAACGAAGAAGCATATTTTACTACACCAGCAGGAGAAAGGAAGACTTTCTCTTCGCCCAGCAACAAGCTCAGCCAATAAGAAAAGACCACAACTCAGCGAATGAAAAACTATCACCACCCTGAACTCTCACTTTCCTCCAATGGGCTTTCCTTTAAAGCAGCCCCTTTCAGCCTCCTCCTTTTCTCTACCCAGTAATGTTCCTCTCCTTTGATCTCTGGACTTGCCTATGGTTTGCCACAGTTTGTGTGTCCCAAACTACAATTCCTCTCTATTCCCAAATTAACCCATTTTTTCTGGTAAAACAGGTGGCTGTTTTACTATTAAAATTGACAAAACCATACATTTGAGAGTGGCCCCTAAATGAAATGCACAGTGACAGAACAAGGAGAGGCAAAAGAATACTTTTAACACTCACTTGTTCTTTGGCTTCAAATCGTAATTTGTTTCCTGAGAGGAGGGAAGAACTCCTTCTCCCTGCACTAAAGAAAATAGATTGGAAATAAAGTCTGCTCATTATTCCCATTATAGACTTTTCTAAATTGAAGGCTTTTCCCAGGCTCCAAATCCTTGTATCTCAGACCTATGGAATAACAATAATTTAAGTAGTGAAAACAGATGATATGGCCCCTTTCCAAAAAGGACTGACTCAGTGCTCACAATACTCTGGTCTTACAGTAGAAAAATCTTAAAGACCGAAATGCATGGGCACCATTGATGTAGGAATGATTTTGGGGCAGATGGGGCTAGGCAGGGAAAGATAAGGGAAAGGCCCAGAGTCAGGCTCCTACCCATCCCAAGAAAACAGAGATTAAGACCTTAAAAACAGAAAAAAATAAACCTAGCTCCCTAGCTCCAAAATGTTAGGGAGTATCCCCTTTTAATGGCTACTAAGTCATCACAAAAATCCCAGATGTAGAGAAATGTTATAGAGGAGATATTAACCTGAGAGAATGGAAAACCTTGTTTATGCTCATGATATTTGCAGAAACATCTTGTTTATTATGATAGTTAAAAGTCCTCCATGTTTGTTCTAAATATCCACCCTGATATTGATAAGAAATTTGCCAAGTTCCCTGGTCAGTTTCCAATAAAAGACAGACCATAAAAGCCCTCAGTGGCAACCCTGCTGGGGATCCCTCTCACTTCTGAGAGCTTTCTCTATATTTCTGCTTAATAAGCTTCTAGCATTTTACTCACTCTCGGTTGTCCACGAGATTCATTCTTTGACTCTGTGAGACAAGGACCAAGCTCTCCTGCATCACCATGGGAGCATTTATAGGTTTTTCTCCTTAGAGCTCCTCCTTTGTTTGAGAAACTGTCTCTCCCATATCCATTCCAGTTAACAAATCCTTAGAGTCTTTCTAGAAACAGTGCCATTGCACAAGGTTGCTTCAGAAGAGCTGAAAGACATGCCTGGAAATAAATTCACATGTTTGACTAAAAGACAGAGGGGAGTACTCATGAGCATATTTTGCAATCCTAAAAATAAGTAGAATTAATTGTAATCAACCTGGTGAATTCGAGTGTTTATCACATCTGTAAATAATAAATTCAACAAGAAGATGCATCAGATCTTATCAAAGGAACTGTGTGATTCAGAGGCATTATAAACAAAGAAGACATAGTTAATCACAGCTTGTATTTTGCAAACTTAGATCTTTTGACAACACTTTAGTTTCTGATGATGTTTAAGTAGTTTATCTGCAGCTAGAGGCCTTGAGGACTGCCTCACATGATTCCGGTTCTGCCCCAGAACACAAAGATGATTCAATACTGGTACATCCATAAAAGTGATTGACCAAATTAGTAAGTCAATATTGCTACAGCACTATATTCATAACAATGGTTACTAAAAACACATCTGAAAATGCTCACTATAGGTACTTTAAACACTCTTAATAAACTGAGGATAATGGGATAAATATTAAAAATTATTACTGAATGGATTAAAAAAGTCTAACATCATATGTTCAATAGTGAAATAATAGTTTTATTGTCATTAATGTCAAGAACCTGTGAAAAACAGTTCTTGTCACCACCTTATGTCTTTGTTGTGGAATATTAGACAAAAATGATTAAGTATGGCATTTAACCATGGCCAACGCTAAGACAATCATACTCTCCCATGATTTAACTGTATACCTAGTGTGGTAGTCAGCTTCTGAGATGGCAACGCTCCTTTGGCAATCAGGTTATAATAGATAATGCAGCTTCTTTTAGTCAGAAAGCATCAGAACATAGCAAATGTCTGATTCTCAGCAGCACTGCCAATATAAAGAGATACTTTCATTTATCACTACTTTTATTTTATATACTCACAGTACTCTAAAAACAATCCTTGATTTGAATGACAAAGGCATCCCAAAGTAGTCCACTGAGAATTATCACCAACAGAGGAACTCCTGATGCCCATGGTTGCAGAGGATGAGAGTAGGAAGTGACCTACCTTGGCACCTCTGGCAGGTAGGGAGAACAGCCCACCCAATGGGGTCTTGAACAGCACTGGCCATGTTTTTTGGTTAGGGCATTTGTGGAGCTATCCTAGGGTAAGAGAGCAAAATACAGTTGTTTTTGGCATCATGATAACAACACAGTGTTTGAGAAAGAAAAATAAATATGTAGCCAATAGTGGCTGGGTGGGGAAACCTTATTTTAGGGCTTTTCTTTCAATGATGTAAGGACCTGGGCTTACATGGTGATGGGATTAGCAAGCAATGGAAGGAAGCATGTAAACTTTTAGTCTTAGCTCAATTGCCTCATGGCAGAGTACCCCACAAGGTGGTACAGGGAAGCCTGTTGCTGGGAATTAGACAGTTGCTATGTTCTGATGCTTTCTGACTAAAAGAAACTGTATTATCTATTACAACCTGATCACCAAAGGAGCATCACTGTCTTAGAAGCTGATTACCACACTAGGTGAGGTAGTACATGACCAGTACTGCCTTACCTCCAAGGCTGTATCATTTCTCCAAGTATATTCTAGTCAGGAGTAACCTTTCAAGGAATTTAGTATATATTAACATGGGGAAATATATAATAGGGGACTTATAATGCCTAACCATAATACTTCCTTTCAATTCATCACCAATAGTATTGAGAACCTAGAGCTGGTCCTTATTCCCATTTTATTCATTATTCTTCACCATAAAAATTAATTTTGCTCTGGCCTATGGCTCTTGAGATAGCAGTCAAGAGAATTATAGGACTGTTTTGTTCTGGGTAAATATTAGAACGTAACGTTATCTTGTAATTTTGATATATTGGTCATCAAGTCTGAGAGAGAATCTTATATTTAAATGGTCTCAGATTTATGTAAATAAAATGTACTTTCTTCCTATTGGAAAAAAAAGTAAAAGATAAGTGATTTGAAGAGAAGCCAAAGCAGAGAAAAAGCAAAACCCTACAAGTGGTTAAGAGGTATAATGAAATCACAGGTGACTAGTGTGATTACAGTTTACTACACTTGGTCCTACGGCTACAGTGAATATAAAATCACATAATATATGCCAAATTTCTGATATTTTTCCTTAATGAGATTTTATTTTTTGCTCTTTCAAAAAGAATCAATTTCATTAAAAATTTAAAATTTTTACTTAAAATACAGTTACATGACAATAGTTTCTCTGACATAATCTCATTTGAGAGGGCAGTGACTAGGGAGCAGAATGGTCGGGGCAAGAGTGATATCTAAGACCAGCAGGTACAAAACTTCTCAATTCTTTCAGAACTAACATTTGGGAAACCTCCATACTGTTTTCCAGAGTGGCTGCACCAGTCGCATTTCCACCAACAGTGTCAGAGTTAAAAACAGAACTACCCCACCATCCAGAAATTGCACTACTAGGTATTTACCCAAAGAAAGTAAAATACTAATTTGAAGAGATACATGCCCCCTGAGGCCTATAGCAACATTATTGACAATAGCCAAATTATGTAAAGAGCCCAAATGTCCATTGACTGATGAATGGATAAAGAAGATGTGATAGATATAGATAATGGAATATTACTCAGCCATCAAAAAGAATGAAATCTTTCCGTTTGCAACAACATGTATGGAAGCTAGAGAGTATAATGCTAAGCAAAATAAGTTAGAGAAAGACAAATACCGTGTGATTTCACTCACATGTGGAATTTTAGAAACAAAACAAATGAGCATAGAGAAAAAAAAGAGAGGGCAAATGAAGAAACAGACTCTTAACTCTAGAGAACAAACTAATGGTTACCAGAGGGGAAGTGGGAGGGGGATGGGTGAGATAGGTGATGGGGATAAAGGAGTAAGTGCACCAGCTGTTATATGGAAGTGTTTAATCACTATATTGCATGTAGGTTAACTAACTGGAATTTCAATAAAAACTTGAAAAAAGTTTCTATATTTGGTAGAAGAATATTCATAAATTTTGGAGTTGTTTTACTTTAACATTGTTTCTGAAAGTGTTTGCTCATTGTTTTTCACATGAATGCTACAGTCCCTCAGAATACCCTACTTATCTTCACAAGTCATTTTATATCTTGAGTTGCACACAAATAAATCACTTATTTCATTGCCTTCCAAAACAATGTCATGAAGTCTGCTGTTCAATGAAGGGGGGCTATATTTTTGGATATGACTTTAATATTGACTTGATAAATTAGTCTATTTTTTTCCAGAAAACAAATTGTATATATATGTATAATGTATGAAATTTACATGGAGATTTCAAGTAGTAAACCAAAAAATTATATTTAACCTAAAAATTCATGATCAAATATCTCCTTCCCAGTCCTCTTATTCACTTTTTATATGTTATTTTATTAACTATTTATTGTTAAATTTTAAAAACATAAATTAAAAAACCATAGATTTTAACAGGGCTTTTGCTTTCAAATCAAATGTAACATTTGTAAAAAAAAAAACAACAACCAAAAAACCAAGACCCAAAAAGTGTTAAATTCAAAATTTGCTCAAAGGGCATCTGTGCCTAGTTATTACTTATTTCACTGAAAAAAGCACTTAGTAAAACAAGACTAGTAGTATTCATAACATATGGGCCAAATATATCTCAACCTGAAGTCCAATATGATGTTTGATGACAAAATATCATACTGTTTCCAGGAGAGATGGGCTGCAACACTAAATCTTTATATCACCATCACTATTTGATGACATTTTGTGATTTATTTAGAAACATTAATCAAGGAATTCTCTAGGTAATTTACTTATTGCACAGTATATAAACATCTAAAAACAAAACAAAACAAAAATGACCATTTTAGCAAAGCAGTCAAAGACATTTCTATGAGAAAACAAACACAAAATACTCTTTTTTAACTATGAGGCTATGAGATAAAACAATGGAATCCACATACCCAACAAATTATCACATTTACCCAAAAGTTATGGAGATTTGGGGCACATATAACAAAAATGTGTAGTAATGGGAAAAGTCTACAGCTTCTTAAGAAGATTAACCTAAGATTAGAAGAAATGACATCATTTGATAGCTAAGAATGATCACTTATGAAAGTCACTTGTTCTTTGAAGTAGGTGTTCTCTCTCCCTTTCTGTGTGTATGTGTATGTATTTCTGTGTGTATGTATCTCTGTGTGTGTGTGTGTGTGTGTTAGCTGTGGGGGTTTTTCCCTTCAAAAAAAAGGTAGAAAAATTATGGAAAATATGAAAAGAAAATGGAATCACAGATGAATTACACAAAAACATATTTCATTTTTATTTATGTAGAAAACATAATAGTATAGTCAACTTAATGAGGAACATGCTCAAAATTGGTCAATGCTGATCAATGTATTTCCTGCCTTAAAGATTAGATATCCACTCTGGGACTCTGGGATAACAGGAAATAATGAGCAAACTATGATCCAAATGGTTCAATATTCAATAATACAAAAAAAGACAAGTCTACAGCTATATCAGTCCATCCAGTCAGGAGAGAGAAACCACAAAGTAAACTGAATGAGCAAAGTTTAATATGAAGAATTATTAACTCAACAGCCTGGAGAAAGGAGAAGATGGCTAGTGAGAAAGAAGAGAACTCTAAGTCACAGAGCTTCGAGGAGCAGAGGAAAAGGCCCACTGCCACCCTTCAGGCTGAAAGGAAGTACTAGGGATGGAGATCCAGACCTCACCAGTGATGGGGCATGTGGAGCTCAGTGGACTGCAAAGAAGCTTCTGGAGCGTTGTACCTGCAGGACTGGCTGGAAATCCAGGCTCTGGGGTGTGAGGGAATGCTCCTCACTGGGAAGGGTCTGCTCGTGGCCTGCAGGCAGCTGTGCCCTGAGGGAGCCAGTTCAGAAGACAGGCAGCTACAGAGGTTCCACACCTCTCTGCAGAAGCCCAAGGTGGTCCTGGAGCTTGGGGAGCGGGCGTGGGCAGCCACACCCACTAAGCAAATGCTTCTCCTCCATAATGTCTCTCCAGTGTCCTTGTCTGATGCGGCTTCTGTGCCAGCTGACAAAGGTCTAACATTTAAGAAGGGCCAAGTCCATTCCCCAGAGCAGGCCAATGGTAACTGCAGCTGAAAGCAATAGAATCAATGACTGGTAGGGCTGGCTGGCCTCTCTGAGGAAAAATGTGAAGCTTCAGAGAGTTCCCGACAGCATCCCCAGGGGTCCCTATCTCCAATTCTTGCCACTGTGGTTCAGAAGGACCTGAGGAGGTGAGACAGGCAGTTCTACCCCAAGGCTTCTTTGTTGTTATTGTCCTGTCATCTTCCTGAGGTTGCACAGAGCTGAATATTAATTCAGTAGCTCAACGAAGCCAGAGGGAAATAGGCTTTTTCTATTTTTCTATTCTACTCCTGTGTAGAATACATGATGGTTCACAGATACTTAGCGGCCTTCCTTGGAGGAAGGATTGTACTTCTCTGCCATATGCTGTCCACCTGGATCATGTGACTTGCCTTGATCAATGTAATTTGAGCAGAAATAACAGGTTTAATTTCCAGCTGTACATTTTTCCACGTACTCTCTTTCTTCTGCCACCAGACTGGCAATATTTCAGATGGAGGCTGCCCATCAGCCTGGCCTCAGCATGAAGATAATGTGGAACAGAGATGCTGCCAGTCTGTGCTACACATGTAACATGGAGAATGAAATAAGACATCATGGACGAAGGTTCCACTTGTTAGCACAGCATAACTGCACCTCTCCTAACCAACACGGAATTTAGTGCAGAGCGTAGCCTAGGATGATTGAAAACAAAAACACGCATAACCAGTTTTTGGCATTGGCTTCAGGGATGGGATGGGGAAAAAGAAACTGTTATTAAGGTTTAATAGGACAGTTGTCCCTAATTTGCACTCGTGAAACATTTAGAAATTTTCTCTTATGATAATTTACAGGCAATTTCCCTATCAAGCCTATTATTTCTGGTGAAGTTTTTGGCAAAACAAATGCAAACTATGTGATTTGCTCCTGACTACGTTTGACAGAATTACAAAGAGGACAATCTGAAAAGCCATCAGCCAGTTTGCAAATGGGAATGAAAGAAACTGAGGGAGAAACTAAAAATTCTCAACTGCAACACTGAAAAGGTAAAATAGAGAAATTATTTAGGTAAGAAAGTCCTTTTTAAGCTTGGCCTTCTGCAACTACCAAATCAAGGTGTGACCATTTCAAAAAAATCCCTCAGTGGACCAAGATAATGTCCTGTAAATAACTTTAGTTGGCAAAATGGCCCAAGAAAATGAAACTAAGGTGATGGCTTTCCTATTGAAGTGTAATAGTGTAATATCCAAAATCGGGAGGTAGGAGGAGAAGAGAGGGTTAAAAGAAGGGGGGAGGGAAGGAGAGATTACATTGAGAATCACATGTCAAGAGGAGTTATGGGTATGGCTGTTGGCATGTGTAACTGATAAGTTTTGGAATACAGGTGAGGTTTGGGGGGATGAAGTCTGGGGCCAACAAGCAAGGAAGAATTCTTGAGACATCATAAAACCAATGGTGGTTTTATGAAAGCACAGGGACAGGACCTGCAGGCAGGAAGAGCTGCTGCCCCAAGTTTGTGAGGGGTGGCTGATTATATACCTTGGAGTTGGGGGAGGAAGAGAGGTTTTCTTTATTTTATTTTATTTTTATTTAAATTCGATTTGTCAACATATAGTATAACACCCAGTGCTCATCCCATCAAGTGCCCTCCTCAGTGCCCGTCACTCAGTTACCCCAACACCCCCCACCCTCACCCCCACCTCCCCTTCCACAGCCCTTTGTTTGTTTCCCAGAGTTAGGAGTCTCTCATGGTTTGTCTCCCTCTCTAATTTTTCCCACTCAGTTCCCCTCCGAAAAGAGAGGTTTTCAAGAGGCTCTTTTGTATGCTTAAGAGGACCTACAAGATACTGGGGTCCTTGTCATTGTCAAATTAAGGTTGTTTTTCCCTCTAGTAAAGCATTAACATTAAGATAGTTGGGAGTTTCCTTTTGGAAGTTAGGTTATTGATAAGAATGCTTTTTTTCTTGTAAATCACTAAAACATTTTGTAAACTGAGGGAGACTCATGTCTATAGGACTATAAACTCGATAAATTACCAATTTGTTCTTCCTTTCCCTTAGCTTTAGGGCAGCCAGGAGTGCCTGAGGAATTTCACACACATCCCACCTAGGTGGGGTGGGTCGTTTATGGGGTGTAAGCTTCTGCTTTGTCCTCATCTAGCCTTCTGTTCCCTCATCAGAACTAAATATACAAGAAAACTGATTAACATTCTGAGTGATAGAATATCAAAGAGCTACCAACCTGGATAAAAAAGGCTTTAAAGGGGCTGTGAGTGATCATAGGTTAAAGTGTCACTTGAGAATCACTCATTTTTTTATTGTCAGAGGTGGGCCAAGAAATCTGCTCAGTCTATAAGGACTCTTCAAATATGGCCAAAGAGGATGACAGAAAAGGATGAACCAACCAGAGGGTAAAGCCAAGAGCCATGAAGAAAGATGTTTTGGGAGTACTGCTGTACCTCCCAGGTACAGAAGGATCATTAGGGACTATGTGCCATCTCTTGAAATAGCTACCTATGTGATTTCAGATTTCTTTGAACTAGCTACTACTGTGTGTTCACTCTGTTTGCAGTTGCCTTACCCATGTTCTAGCTTAGACAGTGGGTAGGTGTAGAGCAGAAGGCATCTCGTTAATCTATGGGTTTCTGGAACAAGAAGCCACATTCTGATGGATGAGATAATATCAGAAGAATCTTGAACATCGGGGCAGCCCGGGTGGCTCAGTGGTTTAGCACCGCCTTCGGCCCAGGTTGTGATCCTGGGGACCTGGAATCAAGTCTCACGTCGGGCACCCTGCGTAGAGCCTGCTTCTCCCTCTGCCTGTGTCTCTGCCTCTCTCTCTGTGTGTCTCTCATGAATAAATAAATGAAATTAAAAAAAAAAAAAGAATCTTGAGCATCAGGCCTGGCTGTCTGGTTAAATGAGACTTTTGAGTAGGCTGTCTTAGGAAGGAAGAAAGTATATTTTGTGTGCAGAAAGGAGAGTTCACTGAACACAGTTTAACAGAAGCCTGGACTGTGATAGGCTGTATTAGTTTTCAAAAATATTCCCTGGCCTTCCTTTGGAAAGGATTATATTTCTCTACCTTGGTTCTCCTGGGCTTGGCCACATGACTTGCTTTGTCCCATGAAATGTGAGTAGAACTGACATCCAGGCAAAACCTGTAAAACTTTTTTTAAGCCAGCACCCAGTTCATCATGATTTATTTTTAGTTCTGCCAGAGACAAGCCATGTTCCAGATAAAACCTCGTTCATAAAACTGAGTCCTAGAGTCAGGAAAACATGATGCACAGCTACAGCCAGCATACAATGGACATGAATCACCAACATCACATAAACTTTTGTTGTTATAAGTAACTGAGATTTTGGGGCCATTTCTTACCTCATCCCAATCCTGACTGATAAAATCTATCAGTTTATTGGCTTTATCCATATTCTTGCTATCTTATGGTCTTCCCACAGTGCTACACTTTCAGACCTTACACCTACAGTCAAGACAGAGAAAAAGGAAAAAAAGACAAGGCATAGGCCTACTTTTTTTAATTGGTCAACAGCCAGAAATGTGTAATTCCAAGGAAAGCACAAAAATGAGGTTTTTGTTTTTATAGCCATTAATGGTAGAGAAATCTAGGACATAGAAATTTAGAAACTTTACCTATGGTTTGTAATTTTTATAGTTTATTACAAGTAAAATAACGTAAGTAAAATTCTTTGCTCAAATCTGGTCTTCTTCTCTAACCTGTCTGCTACTATTCACTTTTCAGTGTTCTCAACTAACTGTTCCATGCATCCATCCTACCCAGGTTACAAATTTGCATTCATGTTTTTTGAACCTATTTCTTTAGATTTTTGTTTGGAGTTGCATTCTTCAACCTTTTTTCCCCCTCTTAATAATCTTCTGGGATTACTATCCAAACATCATATTAGAGGTTTCTTGGAAAAAATATTTTCAAGTGTTTTACTTTTTATTTTTATTTATTTATTTTTAAGATTTTTATTTATTTATTCATGAGAGACACAGAAAGAGAGAGGCAGAGACACAGACAGAAGGAGGAGAAGCAGGCCCCATGCAGGGAACTCAACTTGATCCTGGGACTCCAGGGCCAAAGGCAGGAGCTAAACTGCTGAGCCACCTGGGCTGCCCCATGTTTTACTTTTTAAATAACATCATGAGACATTTGAAATCAACTTGGGGATTTGGGCATTTTGGTAGAACTGTAAGTGTAAAGGCCCCAAGGCAGGAACGACTTTCAGGGGGAGGCAAAGGGAGAGTGGATGGAGTAGAGTCAGCAGGGAGCAGGGCCAAGTTGTGAAGTCTGGAAGCACCTTAAAGAGATGAAATTTGGTCTATTTTGTCCATTTTGTCCTAATTTCACTGAGAAGGCTTTGGAAGACTTTAAACCAGTAAGTAGTGGATTTACATATTTATGTAAATTATAATATATGTATTTACATTTTCAACATTCTACTGTGGGGAGATGAGCTGAAAGAGAGAGGACAAACAGTGGAGCCGGTAAGAGTCTACTTTATTTACCCCAGGGGCAGGTGATTGCATTAGGAATGGAGGAAATGAAAAGCAATGGGACTTGGGAAAAGGTCTGAAGGCAGAGCTGATAGAACATGCTGGTGGATTCAACACTCACTGAGGGAAAGACTAATTAGCAGACTAATTAATGAAGACTCCAAGGTTTGGGGCAATATTAACTGGTGAAATGGTGATGCCATCAGCCAAGATGGGGAGCCTGGGACAAGGGTAGTAATGGAGGGGGTTTAGGAGTCCTTCATGTGAAGACTGAGATGACCCCTGGATACTCAAGGAAAGATGAGGGTGGCTGAAAGGCTGAAGAGCTGAAGTTCTGGCTCAGGAAGAAGTCAGAGGAAGAGCAGGTAAAGAAAAGAGACTGTAGGCTCACCTTGGGAGTGAGTCTGAATAAGGAAGAAATTCAAGGCCACAGTCCTGGGCATACCAACATGAGAAGTTACAGAAAACATGAGGACCTGCTAAAGGGATTCAGAAGGAGGACCCAATAAGGCATGAGGAAAATCAGGCCTGAATCATGGGTGACTATCAAGTGAAACAATCCAGGGAAGGAATGAGTGACAGAAAGCTGTCAGCCTTACCAGATAAAGCCTTGGAACTGGCCACCGGATTTACCAGAATGGGAGTCATTGATGGCTTTGCCAAGGGCCTTCTTGTCTCAAGTAGGCTCAAGAAAGAACTGGAGCCAAGGGGATGGAACACAAGTATATGTGAGTCTTCTGAAATGTTCTGTTACGGAAGGGAGCAGAATCACAGGTTGTGAATTTTCCCAGAAAGCTCAATGGTCTTTGTCCAATAGCTATCATCAGAAAACCACAAAAGTCATTTGAGTCAACCAAAATGGATATTAAGTCTTTGCCCTGTGAAGAACCTACTTCTACTAAATGGTCCTGGTGGAGACAGGACTCAAAGGGGACATGACATACCCTACCCTAATGAGGAACATAGTGAACAGCATTGCAAACAGGGGATATGGGGTATCCGGATCCTACAAGCAGGAACACTGATTCTAGTGGGGAGATTAGGCAAGATGAAAAGTGACCTCAGTTGGCCATGGAACCTGAGGAAGGTCTAATGAGCTTGGTCTACCAGTCAATTAATAAAAGTTACAAATTAAACCACTCACCCAAAACAATCTTCCCATTAAGTAACATAAAGGCTAAAGGTTTTGAGGTAATCATTTACCTCCTGGAGCAATACAGGGCAATGCAGAAAATTCTGAAAAGCTTAAGGGAATCTACTGGAAAGGAATAAGGACCTCGCACTCTAACTCCCTCAGATTAGCTTTCAATCTTTCCCCTTAATATTCTGCTTTTGAGATGATGGAAATTGGTCTTTCTCTCATTTGTTCTCTTGGGATGGAGGTTGTGGGGTAGGGAAAAGAATTCTTCTTTCCTAAGATAATTCTGAAAAGTAAAGGAGGATATCACCTTATTCTAAAAGAAACAAAAGCCCCAGAACTCCAGAGAATAAAACTTCGGGGAATAAATTCATCCAAAAGAACAGTTTCAGAGCCGGAGTCCGAATTATCTGAAGCATGTGGAGGTGAACCAGCAATTTTAAACTATGCTTTTAAGGGTTAACATCACCCAAATATTGGGACCAGACTAGATACCTTTAGTTTAAGATTCTTTATTGGGCTTATTTTTGTGGGATGTAATAATAATAATAATAATAATAATAATAATAATAAAGCACTGACCACATCTGTGGTGAGACAATGAATACAAAAGCTGAATTCTGGGGCAAAGGAAGATTTTTATCAGGGCTAAAAGATCAAATTAACCAAAACAGATGAGACCTCTCCAGTGAATTTATGCATGGGGAAAAGCAAAACAAAATGCAATCCTGTGACTTTGGGAAGTAGTTACTGGGTGAAGAGTTTGGGGCAAAGGATTTTGATTTTGGAGTTATGAATATGAGCCGCCAGCTGCTTCCTATATGGAGGAAATGTTCAGTGCTGAGACCAGATATAAAAACATGGGAGCTACTAATAGCTCAGCAAGGGAACCTTATAGAAGAGTCTCACTCCAGGGTGAACTAGTGAAGAGCAGAAGAGCAAGACAAGGGTTAATGCAAAGGGAATAAACACAGAATCAGTCTTGGCCAGGGAGTAGGACAGTAAATTGATAGAATGACTCATTCAATATCCTTGCAGGTTTGTTCCTCATTTACTTAGTCTGTAAGTAAATAGATAAAAATGAGGACTTTCAAATTTATATTTCTACCTGAGCCCCCTTGTCTCAAGCTACAGATTCATAGACACAATGCTTACCCGACCATCTTCCCTTCTGGGTCTAACAGTCATCTCAACACCAACTGCAGAATGAAACTCCCAGTTTTCTTCTGGAAACCTGCTTCCCTCCCACTTGCTTTCCCATCTCTGTGGAGTATAACACCATTTAGTCATTTGTACAAGCCATAAATCTAGAAGTCTCCAATAATCTCTCCCATTCTCTCATCCCCTACCCACCTCATTAGCAATTCTTATTGGCTTTCACTCCAAAACAGATCCTCAGTCTGGTCTGCATTCCCTTCTATATATTTGACCAGCATTACCAGATTAATGTATCTTAATCTTAAAACCAGAACTTGGGACAATGTAGATGAGAGCTGTCATTGTCTCAATGTGATTTTTTTCTTTTCATAATTTTCCATTCACTTATAAATACATAAATTACATAAGGTAATGTTATGCAGATGTATGTTTTACTTAATTTATTACCTTGGTACTTACTGTTCTACAACTTGCTTTTTTCTCTTTGTTAGATTTTTATTTTAATTCCAATTAGTTAACACACAGGGTTGTGTTAGTTTCAGGTGTACATTATAGTGATTCATCACTTTTATACAACACCCATTTTCATCACAAGTGCCCTCCTTAAGGCCCATCCCCTACCCATATCCCCTCTGGTGAATATCCTGTGTTCTCTAGAGTTAAAAGTCTGTTTCTTTCTCTCTCTCTGTTTTCCCTTTGTTTGCTTGTTTTGCTTCTTAAATTCCACATACAAATGAAATCATATGGTATTTCTCTTTCTCTGACTTATTTTACTTAACATTATATTCTCTAGCTCTATCCATGTGTTACAAATGCAGGATTTCATTCTTTTTTATGGCTGAGTAATATTTCATTGATGGACAGGGGGCTGCTTCCATATCTTGGCTCTTGTAAATAATGCTGCTATAAACATAGAGGTGCATGCATCCCTTTGAATTTACAACTTGCTTTTTTCACTTAATATGTCCTTTAAATCTTCAATACGTAGAAAGATTTTATTAGTTCTTTTTGATGACTATATAATATTCCAAAAATATATGTACTTTACTTTATTTAACTACTCAAACATTAATGGCTGCTAGTTAGCTGCTAATTTTTCACTTTTACAAATATTGCTACAAGGATTATCTTGGGACAAGCGTTTGTGTGCCTGTGCATGTTATTCCCTGGCAGATGCCATGAAGCAGCAGTACCAAGTGGAAAGATGCCCTGACTCCCCCAAACAATAGCTTATTTCCCCCACATTTTTGTCTAACCTCGGGATAAGTCTTTTAAATATTTATGGAAGCATACTGGTAAGAAATAATAAGATCTTGTTCTTCTAATATCCATGTCTTTGATAGTAAGGCAGGGTGCATTTTGCCATGTCTATTCTTCATCTGTGTTTCTGTATTGTATTGTACTGATAGTTCCTACTCTTCACCTACTTTCTTATACTGTCTTTAAAAAAATTATTATTATCTTGAAGGTTAAAAAAACACTGCTTTCTTATCTGATATCATAATGTATTTACTTTCTATCCCTCCACCCCCGCCAGTGACCTTTTATGGTATCTATCGTTACAGATAAGTTTCATGTATTTTGCATCCCGGAGGACCCTTATGATATGTCTAGGTATAGCTTTAACTTAATTTCTCTGGCTTCAGACTCACTGTGATTCCTGACTCTGAGAAATATTGTTTCACTTATTCTGGAAAAGTCCTTTTATTTCTTAAAGCATTAGCTCTCCTTGTTTCTATTCATTTTCTTTTCCCAAAAGTCATATTCAACATATACCAGACATTTTCACTCTATTTTCCAAGTCCCCTAACTTTGCTACCATAAGTCATTATCACTCTGAGCTTTACTCTGTATAATTTACTTAGTCTGTAAAACTTATTCTGTATAAATTACTTTATTCTGTGTAATTCTGTTGCAGCTTCTATTGTAATTATTCAGTCATTAGCTAGTTGTCTAATGACTAATGACTTAGTTTCTAATTTCAATGCCTAAATTTGCCTTTTGTATTTCAAGTAGTGACTTTTTTAAAGATTTTATTTATTTATTTATTCATGAAAGACACACAGAGAGAGAGGCAGAGACACAGGCAGAGGGAGAAGCAGGCTCCATGCAGGGAGCCTGATGTGGGATTCGATCCCTGGACTCCAGGATCACGCCCTTGGCCAAAAGCAGGTGCTAAACCACAGAGCTACCCAGGGATTCCCACAAGTAGTGTCTTTCTTAAATTTGCTTGTTCTTTTGGGTATCTTCTTACATTTTAGAGTCTAGCCTTTATTTCTTCTATTATTTTAAGCATGCTTATATAAGGCATTTATCAGTTTATCCTACTCTTGGAAGTTCTCAGAAAGTTGATCCTGCTACGTGTTGAGTCTGAGGACTTGCCTTGGATGGTTGCTTCTGTGAGTGTTTATAATTTTGGATCTGGAAGTCATATGAAGTGGAGCTTCATCTTCAGTAATTTTATGTGATCTGTGTTAAGGAAATTGGCTTGGGCCCAGTTCTTAGTTCAGTTTTTCACCTGAGAGAGAGTTCTCAGACAATGAAAATAGTGTGAACTGCCACCCCCAGGAGAGGCTCTTTCTTTGCAAATCAGAGCTCAGGATGATGTAAACTATCACTGTTTCCCAGTTGCAATGGACAGAGGAAACTCAGTTTTGAACCACTTTGAAGGTTCTGGCTCATAATAAGATCTCCATTATAATTGCCTTCTTAGCAGAGGTCTAAGACTTCATCCCTCATTCCCAGAGACCTAGATCTTAAGACCATGCATCACTGAAACTGATGTCTGCTTCCCACCCCAGTCTCAAAGTCAACTGAAGTTTGTTTATACTGCAAAATTTTCATTACATCCATGGGGATAACTCTTACTATCTTTGAAGCTATATATTTAAAAAGATGTTTGCCATATTTTATGTGGTATATCTAGATGTTTTATAATACAGTTTTTCAGGTAATTTAAGAAATTGAAATCTTCCAGATGAAATTTCAAAGGAGATTGTCAAGTTTTAACATCCATCCAGTTGATACACGTATCTGTTGAGAGACATAGGAACACGGAACTGGAAAGGATACTACAGTCCATGAAGGCAATCTAGACCAGACCCTTCATTTCAGAGAAGCAGAGACTGAGACTCAGGGTAACTGTGAGTTACTTCCCCGGGCCACACAACTGGCTAGTGATAGAATCTGCACAACAAATGAGGTCTCCTGAACCCTAATTTAGCACTTTCCCCTTCAAATATTTCCCCCTAATTCTTAGAATTGGGGCAGTGTCATGTGTGATAAAGGACACTTGTCACCCTGTATTTGCTTTGGCATTCTTTTATTTCAGTAGGTGAATAGCAGTCTCTGGGAGAAGAGAACCAAAATGCTTATTAGAGCAGACGCCAAGGCAGTGGGAGATACTTCCAGTGATGGTAATCTAAACGTGGCTCAAGCGCGAATCTCTAGGAAAGGTAAAATCATGTACTGGTTACTTTCCTTTCGGTGATATATAGCATGATACTGCCACCTATTGCCAAGAATTCTATATAGCTATAAAGCATTGTTTTATGGAGAATTATTTCACTTCTTGCAGGAAACCTTGAAGGTATAAAGGACAAGTAGATATCAAGACATTATTTATAGATGAATGAAAAAATTCAGAGCAGATGCTAAGTAGAAAATATGGAAACCAGTCTTGGTTTTTCTGATTCTAAGTCTAGGAGCATCCAATTAGATCTCTCTGCTCATAAAGATCCAGACCTGCCTCAAAGAGGATAGGCTTTTCCTTTCTTTTCCATCATAAAAGTCATTTTTCCTCCTCCATGTTGTCTATATTACAACTTAGTGTTTTTCTATAATATATCATAAGAAAACCCGTTGAACACCTTATTTTCCTCTAAACTCTTAATGGTTCATAATTATGTGATTCATTAATTCTCTTACGGATACAGACTTTTCATAAGATAACACCTTTGAAAAGCAGAGCACTGACCAAGGTGGGTCAACACCTTGGTCAACCGCCTATTAAGAAGAGATCATTTTGGGATGCCTTGGTGGCTCAGTGGTTGAAGGTCTGCATTTGGCTTTGGTCATGATCCCAGGGTCCTGGGATTGAGTCCCGCATCGAGCTCTCCACAGGGAGCCTACTTCTCCCTCTGCCTGTCTCTGCCTCTTTCTGTGTCTCTCATGAATGAATAAATAAAATCTTTAAAAAAAAGATCATTTCAAGAATGTAAACACAGTCAAATATTATTCATAAGAATTATAATGAGCCTACATAAACATACTCAATAATCACCACAGCATCTTGAGATGGCTCTATTATTAACCCCATTTTACAGGTGGAAAACTGAGGCTTCAGAGACTCAGTAATTTGCCCAAGAACACACAGCTGTATGTAGAGCAGATCCAGGTGTCTGACTCTATGATTCAAATACATTTCATAAAGCTCATGCATTTATCTCAAAATAATAAGAAACAGGACAGGATAGCTTCATACAATAAAAATGCAAGTCCCACCAACAAACATAAGTCCCAGCAGCACACTTAGTGGTGTGATGCAAGAAACCTGCTCAATGAATTCAGATATGGCAGGAGTGCCTGCTCCCATGGCTCTTATTTAACTGGTTATAGACTGCTAGTGAATAAATTCCCCAAGAGGATGAAATGTTACAAATGACAAGAATAATCATATATTGTTTTCCATTATTAGTACTTAACACCTGTATGTGGGTTTGGTTTTTTGGTCTAAACTCAAAGAAAGGAAATATGAAAATAATAGAGAAAGGACTCAGTTATAGAAACAATACAAAGTCTCTTAAGAAACTTGTGTGGACTCTAACTGAAGAGAACTAACTGTAAAATTCCAGCTTGGGCCAGAGAAAAAGACATGAATCCATAGGCAGCCCCGTATTCTTGGTTGAGAGAAGTCAACACTGTACACGTGGCAATTGCTCGCAATGTCATTTGCCGTATCTATAGGATATTGATCAAAACTCCAACGTAAATTCATGTGGATGGGGGAGGGGATAGTCTCAAGTGAATGCTGCCAGAGTTAAACCAAAGGTGAGGGTCTGTCATAACAACAGGAGACAGTGCTGGCCATTTTATCTGCATGTGCTTCCTTGTAGGAGCCAGGAAACGGGACAACCACATGCCTTGAGGACAGGATCACATATTTTACCGCTAGAATTTCTCTAGAGGGACAGTTGATGGATCCTTCTACCTGCTACCAAACTAATGTACCTGGACTGAGTCCAGGGCTAACCCCAGGCCCCTCATGGATCACGCAAATTTCGTGCGAGCCCAGATTACAGTATTGAGATGAAGTTGAAATGCTTCTGAAGTCTGATCTAGCCTACCTTTCAAGTCTTGTCTCCTCCCAGCCTGCTAATCTGCCGAGTTCCTGGGTAATAGACTGGGGCCCTTTGGAGTCATTTCTAACAACTCCTCTCTCTTATTATCCATTCCCATCAACCACCAGCTCCAGCCATTTCTCTGTCCAATTTTACTTTTTTTTCCACTCCCACTGTCATGAGCTCATCCCAGAGCCCTGCCTGGAAAACTTTCCTAGTACTTGCTCTGGCCAGTTCCACACCTTCTTCAAGTCTTCACTTAAGTAATGATTCTGAGGAAGTTACTGACCCCCTCACCTCCTAGGGGGACAGGTGTCCACTAGATATTTGCAAAGCAACATCTGCTGTCTCTCTATTTCTGCTCCACAGATTGCAGTCTTCTCCCTCTTCCAGACTTAGGAAAGGTGGGAGAAAAGCACCCCAGTTATGAGACTTCCTGTGCCCCTTTATCTCAGGCTTTTGTTTGGTCCGACATGGGCTGGCCCTCATTGTGCATCTCTGCAATTTTTTGATTCTCTCACAACAAATGAATCTGAGCATTGCCATGCCAGCTACGGTGAACAACACAACCCTGCTTGGCCCACTCAATGCCTCCATGGAAAGGCCTTCCACAGACTCCCAGGACAGCTGGAATGAAACTCTATAGGAATTCAAGGGAGTGGTAAGTTTATTTATTTATTTCATTTTTTAAAGATTTTATTTATTCATGAGAGAAACAGAGAGAGAGAGAGAGAGGCAGAGACACAGGCAGAAGCAGAAGCAGGCTCCATGCAGGGAGCCCGACGTGGGACTCGATCCCGGGTCTCCAGGATCAGGTCCTGGGCTGAAGGTGGCGCTAAACCGCTGAGCCACCCAGGCTGCCCAGCGCTAGAGGCCATTAAGCGTTTTTATTTATTTATTTATTTATTTATTTATTTATTTATTTATTTATTCATAGAGACACAGAGAGAGAGAGAGAGAGGCAGAGGCACAGGCAGAGGCAGAAGCAGGCTCCATGCAGGGAGCCCGACGTGGGACTCGATCCCCGGTCTCCAGGATCAGGTCCTGGGCTAAAGGCGGCACTAAACCGCTGAGCTACCTGGGCTGCCCAGCAGTGGTAAGTTTAATGAGACTCCAGACCCCTTCTCTGACTCAGATGGTTTGATCTAAAGGGTTATTAAGAGTCAACTATGTTCAATGAACTATCCTACATGAGATCATTATATGTAGCTAAGATTCTATCTCTATTTAGTGTCTACGAGTGTAACCAGGACTAAGTTAGCATGCAAGACACCATTTTAATCTTTAGTGGACATACATTCTTGCCCTACAAGTATGAAAATCACAAAATAAGTTTCACGGTGTTTACTTTTACTGTCTTCCTTCACATATTTTTTTTGAAGTTACCTTGCCTATAATGCTTTCTTCTTTATAGCCCTTCTTTCTTTATGGGATCGTACCTCTTCATTCGTCAGTTAATTGTAGAACCAGGGAAACTGCACAAAAGGAAAGAGTGTGTTGGGCATATGCTGGGGGTTTTTAATGAAATTGGTAGCCTGGAGGAACTGGACAGGAGTAGAAGGAAAGAGAACTTGCCTCTCTAGGTTACATAATAAAAACTGTTAACTCTCTGGCCAAAGATAAACAGTGAGATTCTCTGTCATCCAGGCTCCTACATGTGACTGGAGTCCTCAAGTCCAAGGGATCATTCTCAGCTCCATCAACTATGTCTCAATCTTGGCTCAAATTCCTACTGGGTATATAGCTGGAATTTTTGAAGCTAAGTATTTGGTTGGTGTTGGCCTGCTTCTTTCCTCCATCTTGACCTTCTTCATTCCACTGGCAGCTGATGCAGGAGTGGCCTTGCTCATGGTCCTTCAGATAGTTCAAGGAATAGCTCAGGTACTAAAATGCTTTCTGAGTATGACTTCCAAATGACCTCAGATAACTAAGAATGGAACTCTTTTTTTTTTTTTTCTTTTTTTCCAGGTTATGGTATTGACAAGCCAGTATTAAATTTGGGTCAAATGGGCTCCCCTACTAGAAAAGAATCAACTCATCCGCATTGCTGTATCAGGTAATTGAAACTAAATTGTTAGCTCATATGTACTGTCCAAGAGTACTCTGCAATGGCCTATCAACAGAAGCAAGAACTTACACTCCTTACCCTGTCTCTTTGCTCTAAAGCACTACCCTGACTCACCCAAAACATCCTTTCTTCTGTTTACGGGATGTGTTGGGATCCTTCAATACTTGGCTTGGCGGCGGTTTCCTCTGCCAGACCAAAGGGTGACCTTCTATCTTCTATATCTCTGGTGAGTTTGGGCTTCTCAAATCTTAGGATTTTATGACAGAAAATGCTGGGTATGATTTTTGTGATGCAGGTCATCTATGGTTAACCAAATCCTACAGATATGAATATTTACATAAAGTTGTTAATGTTCAGAGCTAATCATGTTGTAGATCTTGCAAAATGACATTTAAATCTCAGCAGCCTGAAAGTGTAGCTAGAATAACCTAATAGCTTTAAAGGCATCATAACATGCTGTCCTGCTTCTAAATTGGACACACAATGAGCCCCATAGGGATTTCTTTCTTTCTTAAGATGTTGAAAACACTCATTCAGAGAGGGTGACAAAACATGAGAGACTCCTAACTCTGGAAAATGAACAAGGGGTAATGGAAGGGGAGGTGGGTGGGGGGAATAGGGTGACTGGGTGACAGGCACTGAGGGGGGCACTTGATAGGATGAGCACTGGGTGTTATACTATATGTTGGCAAATCTAACTCCAATAAAAAATACTAAAAAAAATAAAACAAAATCAAATATCCAAGGATGGATATATATTTTTAAAAAGATGTTGAAAACAGTATCTTGGTGGGATGATATTTTTAGTTAGGCTTATTTACTTCATTTTTTAAAATTCTCCTATTATTATTGCAACCAGAAAATTGTGAGACTGTGACCTAATCATAAAATGCTGATCGACGCAGAGGGAATCAACTAGAAGAACCTGCAAGACAGGGCAGATGGTGTGAGGCTCAAGAAGGCCAGAATGCACTGAGAAATGCTGTGGAAGGTCCCAAAGACACATAGAGTGTTCCAGAAGCAATATTCTACTACTTCACAATTTTGCCTTTATCCAGCCCTTGTTGGGATCTGCCCAGTTGCTTGCAGCTAATGTTTATATTAGAAGTTTTTTTTTTAAGATTTTTGTTTGTTTGTTTGTTTGTTTGTTTATCCATGAGAGACACACAGAGAGAGGCAGAGACATATGCAGAGGGGGAAGCAGGCTTCCTCAGGGAAGCCTGATGCAGGACCAAATCCCAAGACCCTGGGATCATGACCTAAGCCCAAGGCAGACGCTCAACCACTTAGCTACCCAGGTGCCCCAGGTATTTGAGTTTTAAAACATTCTCTGAAATCCCATTTGCAAACCATGTGATTTCAGTAGGATCAGGGAGCACCACTGGTGCTTCCATTAGAGGATAATATTCTTGTATCAAGGGTTCCTGTAATATCAGGTCAATATATTTACTAGGAAAAAAAACGTGTGAAGACTGATTGCTTTAGCATGGCAACCTGTGAAGGCTTTGTCAAGGAACCTTCGAAGGGCAGGTTACAAAAGTTATTCAAGCAATGAGAGAGGCTTACTCTGCTCATGGTTTTCAGAAATATAAGCAGTATCTACAAAGAAGGAACTCAGTAAAGTATTTATTGACATACTTTACCCTTGATGTACAACAGTGGTAATTTTCATATTTATTCCTCCCTACTTGATTTTAATTTCCTTGAGGGCAAAATTGTATCTTTGTATTCTTAATGCTCTTAAAATCTATCAAGTTGCCTGGTACACGGTAGTTCTATACTCTATGGTAGCTCTTCACTCTGTTTTTGCGAAGGAATGTATAAAGGACAAGCTAGCAAGTATAAAGAGCTTTTAAGGTTTTCTTAAGATTCTAAAAAAAGACAATTTTAAGATGAATTTTTTTTTTTAAGATGAATTTTATTTCTGCTCAATACTGATAACATTGGGTTGTCCAATATAAGTGGCTGGGAAGCACCCCCTGCCAATGATAGGGCCGCAGTATGGATACAGGTAGGAGTGGAATATTAGGGTCAGTCATTCTATCAACCACAGGAATCACCTCAGTGCAGTCAACTAAAACACTCCTATCAAGGGCTAACTGGATCCTCTTCCTAGGTGGAATTGGCTGTGCCTGTTTTGTTCTCTGGTTTCCTCTTGTTTATAATGACCCCATAGATCATCTATCTATCAGTACCGGTGAGAAGGAATATATCATGTATTCACTGGATCAACAGGTACATTTGATGAACTTATCTGCCATTTCCCTCGTCTGCCCAGGTGTCTCAGGGGTGAAGAGGGCATTAGAGCAAAGCTCTTGTCTTCTGATGGAGGGATATTGATATCTGCTTTCTTCCAGGACTGTTCACAGGCGGTCTCTTCCCGTAAAGGCTATGATCAAATCCCTACCACTTTGGGGCATTTTAGTCTTTTATTTCAGTGAATATTGGATTTTTTATTTTTTCATAGCATATATGCCAACATACATTAGCTCTGTACTTTAAGCTAACCTCAGAGATGTAAGTATAGAGAAAGTCTATCCTGTCTTTCTGTTTAGATGCTTCATTATATAATCCTCTGTCTCACTTTGGGCCACAAAATCAGGGGATTAGGTCCAGGATCTTCATGCAGGAAATGCAAATTGGTTGCATGAATTCTGATTCATCTCACTGTGACCCACAGCTTATTGGGGAAGACTGGTGTGGTTCTAGGTAAGTGTGACATTCACAGAATGTCCTATTTTTTAAGAGACCTACACAAACTTTTATGTTCAATCCAATCAACATTTGTAAACAAGATATTCTGCTGGCAGCATAAACAATACAGCATTAACAAAACAAGTTCTGCCTTCGAGAGAAGAGAAGCACAAACAACAAGCTGAAAACGAGATGATTAGTAGACATCAAGTCCCAAATAGGACTGCTACCAAAATCTTGCAGATAATGTTCTTCTACATTTTTTTAAAATTCAGGTATGACACATACAGAGAAAAGTGCATGTATGTGTACAGCTCTCTGATTTTTCACAAAATGAACATATGCTCTGGCTGGCAGAAAGGACAATGCCCACAAGATGGAGGTCTTAAAAATGGCAACGAGCTTATCAGATTTTGTAGCCTATTAGTAGCAGCTTCCAAGGTTATTGAATTGCTGTTTACATTCTTGTGTTTTGTATTCAAAAAGCAGTGTTATCGTGTTAACTGGGCTCCTCTGGTTGAAAACATGCTAACTGGCCAACAGAGAGCTGACTTTCTGAGCTGAAGTCCCGGTGCATGCATGCAAGCAGGCTGGAGGTACAGAGATCAGAAAGCCCACGGGCTGAGTGGCTAAGGGTCTTCACAAAAGGAGATCCAGAAGCAGGCAATGAAACCAGAACCTCCGGTGAAGCCATCAGGGTACATGAGGCCCAGACGTGCCCGAGGCCAGCTGTTGGGAATGACTGGAAAGATCAGTTGAGACCAGACAGTAGGCTTTCCCAGCCTGGGAAGTCAGACTCCCATTGCTCTCAGGATGGTTTCTCCCTAAGTCACAGAACCTTTTTTTGGTTTACTGCATCCATAATATAAACAGTTGGGACAAGGCGACAGTTAAGCCTTTCCGTTTGGGGGTTATACACAATAAAGGACAGCATTCTTTTCCTCACCTTTTCTGTAATAGTACCATAATACAGAAGGTGAAGGGATCAAAACAGGGCTCAATATTTTAAAAACTATATAGAGAGGTAGGAGTGAAAACATCTTATTCCCATTCCTGTCCTCAGTCTGCTCTGTTCTCTCAGCCCCTCCCAGCCACAGATAACTCTTTCTTATTCATTCCTTATATATTCTTCCACTGTTTCTTTATGAGGATGCAAGCATACATGAATGTATCTTGTTATTTTCTCACTTTTTTTTTACACAAAACATTATTGTTATTTTCTCACTTGTTTTTTTTTTTTTTTTTTTACACAAAACATTATGTGCTGTATATGCTGCTATTCTTTGTATACTACACCATGGTGATCTTTCCAGTCAGCACATGGGAACCTTACTGAGAGACATTTGGGTTGTTTCCCATCTTTGAGTGATGCTGCAGTGAAAACCGTGCTCATTTGCCATACATCTGTGCAACTGTTTCTATATATCTGAGATAAGGGTTAAATGCAGTATAAACTTCTAGATCTATTATCAAATTGCTCTCCACAGGGCACTGATAGTATCTACAAGTACCCAGTTTCTCATAGCATCCCTGCAGATCAGGTCAAAAATCTGTGGGATTTTTGCCAGTTGGAGCCATGAAAAAGTAGGCTTTTTTACTATGAGGTTGGATACCTTTTATATATTCAGGAACCACTTATTTTCCTTTTTTTGTAAATTGTCCATATCTTTTGCCTATTTTTCTACTGAATTTGATCTTTTAAAAATCTATTTCCAGATGATCTTTACATATAAAGAGAACATTAGTCTTTTTTTTTTTTTGGCAAATTGAACTATATATTGAAAAACTATAGTTTTTCTCAGACACTAAAATTGTGTTGGCTCATTCCAGTAATATGAAATTTGTATTAAAGGAGATAGGTATATAAAGAAAAACTATACACATAGATAAGCCACCCAAGGATCAATCTATGTCGTGATGTGGGCAGTGAGGTATGCACCTTACTAATCTCTGGTCCTCAGAGTAGAATCCTGTCAGCCCTGCTGATAAGTATTGCCTTCATCAGCACTATCCTTGGAGGTCTACTGGCAGATTTTCTTCTCTCCAGAAAAATTCTCAGACTCATGACCATCAGGAAGTTCTCCACTGCCATAGGTAAGCACTGAGGTGTATCCTAGGATGGATGTGGGAAGTTCAGGGAGGTTTTTATTCACTCTGTGTTTGCCCTCCTGCTCTAGGGGTTGTCGTCCCATCTGTGGTTCTCGTGTCCCTGCATTGGGTCAGATCCAACCTCAGCACCAGTATGGTCTCCTTGGCCCTATCTTCTACCACCACTTTCTGCTATGCAGGAGCCCTCATTAACTTCTTGGATATTGTTCCTCGGTAGGATCCCCTTTGCTTCATCCTCACAGAAGCTCAGCTCAAGTCTAACAGCCCTAAACTTGCTCTGATGCACCAGTTACATGTAAAGGATACGTGCCAGGGGTTACAGGACATATCAGCACCAGTCCTATATCCAAATAATTCCTGGAAGGAGCCCAAAACTAGTCTACTACTGTGAACTGAGATTTTTAGGTGAAAACGAGGATATAGTGGCTATGCTCATAGCTTAACCAGGGACAGGAGACAGCTCACACCAATATCTCTATTGGAGGATGCAGCAGTCACATGGGGCTAGGTCACTGAAAGATCCATAATACCCCATGGTGCCAGCACACAGAAGGCTTTAATAAAGGGAAAGCTTTACTAACAGGATAGCAAGAGAAACGCTGACCTTTGGCAGAGGTAGTATCAAAGATGCCTGGGACTTCCAAACACAGCTCACAGGATCCTTTCAGTCAGTAGAACACATTCTATCTTCAGATAACCAACCACAGTGACCCATGGAAGATGTCTTGGCCTCAGGGGAGCCAACATCTCATCCAGTGAGGAGTCTTGTTTTTGCCCAAAGAAAAGGTTGCAAGAGCAGGTTCCATAGCAGAAACTAAGAGAACATAACCTAGATGCAAACCATCAATTTGTATATTTTGTATAAATGATGTTGACTAGTACAGGTTACCTTTGGGAGTCTCAGACCATCCCACAGGACTATACTAATCACTAGTCAGCACGTTTCACTCAGGCTTAACCAAGGGTCAGCTCCAGGCATTCCTAGAGACAAGCAGAGAGTTGCCACAAGTAAGCTGAGAAGAACAGTTTGCTTCCACTGTAATAATCTTTTGTCTCAGGTACACCGGCTTTCTCAGGGGCATGTCACAAGACTTTGGTCACCTATCGGGAGCCATTTCTTCTGCTGTTGCTGGATTTTTAATTAATCAGGTGAGGTCAAATGCTCTGATAAAAATATTTGTAAGAGAAACCTATAGGGGTCATTCAGGAGAAGTTAGTCTGAAGATGTTTTTTTTTTTCCCTCATCAATGTGGCTCAACTTGAAATTCGAGAGTCCTGAGCATCCTTAAGATATCACCCTCAGCTCAGCTCCTGTAGGACAATTACCACATTTAGGGTATGGAACGACGATGAGCACTCAGTTTTATGAGTTTAGGCTTGAAGAGTTTTTATTTTTATTTTAAAAATTTTTAAAGATTTTATTTACTTATTCATGAGAGACGCAGAGAGAGGCAGAGGGAGAAGCAGGCTCCATACAGGGAGCCCGACATGGGACTTGATCCTGGGACTCCAGGATCACAGCCTGGATTGAAGCTTGCCCTAAAATGAGTCACCCGGGCTGCCCCATTGAAGAGTTTTTAGAAGAGAAGTTTTTCCTGCTAATCATCAACATTTCTAGCAATATTCATGTCATTTCTTGCGAAGTAAGAGAGGCCAAACATTCTGGTTTGCCGGTGATTGAGGGGTTTCCCTTCCAGCCGCTGACTAGCACACTGTCAGAAAATGGCTTTTAATATCGATATTCTCAAACTGAATTTGTTTCCCTTGTCATTCCTTCCTTCATCCATTCATTAATTCAACATTAGATTGTGCCAGGCACTGTTGAAGTGCATAAAACAAACAGGAGTCCCTGCCCTGGTGAAGTTTATATTGTAGGAAAGAAACTGATGGAAAACTAATGAAATCAGTGAAATATGCAGTAAATGGAATGGTGGCATAGTGCTAAGAAAAGAATAAAGCAGGAAAGAAGAGGGTACATAAGAGGGAGTGGGAGTTCAATTTTAAATAGGGTGGTCCCGGAAGGTCTCAATGGAAACATAACATTTGAGTATGGACTGGAAGCCAACACGGGAGTGAGACAAATGGTTATCAGGCGGAGGACTATTCCAGCAAAAGGAAAGGCCAGGGCACAGGAAATGACCTGCATATTCCAGGGACAACCAGGAAGCGCACAGAGGCTGAGCAGAACAGGGCTGGGGGCAGGACAAACGCCAGGACCTTTCCGAACAGAAGGGCAAGAGCCAGGAGGTCACTAACAATTTGTAATTTCCGGCTTCCAGGATTCAGAGTCAGGCTGGAGGAATGTCTTCTTGACTTCAGCTTCTATTTACGTGTTGGGCCTGGTCTTCTACATCATCTTCGGCAGAGCAGAGGTCCAGGACTGGGCTACAGGGCAGACACTCAGTTCTGAGCAAACCCGATGCCTTCCATTCTCATGCTCAGCCATGCACCGTTTGCCCTCATGGACATTCCCTCTTGGTACCTGCTTCACTGGATAGCCATTTAATTTGAAGACGCTTTGTTTCTAATATCTTCTGAGAGAGCTTGGCTGCATAATCCTGAAGGTTCTGCCTGCAGATTTTGCAATGGTGGGTGGCAGCTGGGGAAGCCTAGTTACTCAACTGAGGGCTCCTGAAAGCACAAGTGTGTCTGAATTTTTATGTGTTCCCCACTCTGCCCACTATTATTGTGACTTCATAAGAAACACATATTTGGTCTCTGCCCCCACTTTCTGGCACAGAGCTCCAGAATTTAAGATAAGTGAAATTTCAGATTTCTTGAGTGAGAGATGATAGGAGCACCTTTTGTCATAATATTTGGACTTGGTCCCTGGTTCCCGACACAAGCGCTTCTAAGACCCTTGGAATTTCTGGAGTGACGAGAGTGCCTTCCGTAGTATTCTATTGGGATGACTGGTGGCTGGGGACCCACCCACAACTTTAGGAGGGGTGCTGGTCAGCAGAAACACCAAGGCATGATTAGAAAGTTGGAACTTCTAGCTCCACCATCCCACCTACAGGGAGGAATGAGGGCTAGAGATTGAGTCATTCATCAATTGCCACTTAACTAAATCATGCCTATGCAATAAAGCCTCTATAAAACTTTAAATGATATGGTTCCAAGAGCTTCTGACTTGATGAGCATCAGGAGGTGCTGGGACAGTGGTGACCTGGAGAGGACAGGGAAGCTCTGTGTTCCTCCCAATATTCCTTGCCCTAGGCATATTTTCCCTTTGCTTATGATGTAGTAACAGTAAGCAAACTGTTTTCTTGAGTTCTGTGAATCATTCTAGCAAATTACCAAATGTGAGGGGGGTGGGGTCATGGGAACCCACAACTTTGAAACTAAGTCAAACAGAAGTAGGGGTACCTCAGGCACCCATGACTTTAATTGGTGTCTGAAGGGGCACCTGGGTGGCTCATTCAGTTGGTCGTCTACCTTCAGCTCAGATCCTGATCTCAGAAGTCCTGGGATTGAGCCCTGTATCGAGCTCACTGCTCAGTGGGGAGTCTGCTTCTCCCTCTCCCTCTGCCCACATGTGCTCTCTTCCTCTCTCTATCTCTCAGAAATAAATAAAATCTTTAAAAAAATAATAATTGGTTTTCTGAATTTGGGGGCAGCCTTGTAGACTGACTCCTCAACCTGTGGGAGCTGCACTAATTCCAGGTAGTTAGTGTCAGAATTGATTTCTATTATAGGTCACACAGCTGGTGCCCACAGAGAATGAGAAAACTGCTTAGTGTGGAAAATCTACACATTTGCCATCAGAAGTGTTGAGTACAGAAAGCATTTTCTTTCAGTTATCCTGGTAAAAGCATCAGGGACCAGAGGACAATTTCTTACCAAAGCAAAAAAAGGAAGCTGGAACCAGAGAATCACAAGAGGAATTGTGTCCAAACATCCAGAAGATGAACCCTGAGAGCTATCTTCAAAAGAAAGCCCCCCAAAATGGAAGTCGTAGTGTATACACAATCCAGTGACCCAGGCCAGGAGGTCAGAGCAAGTCAAGGTGCTCTCACATCAAGTGATGCGGGAAAATGAGACCATTCTGAGGTGTGGCAAAAGTAAGATGCCCCAGGGTAAAATACCAAGGAGGAAAAGACAATTAAGACTGAATCCATCATGTGTAGAGAAATGCACAGGCTTGCAGCTAATGCCAGTGGGGTAGGAAACTTCGACCATTTCAGGTAACTTGCTTTCTGTAGATGCTGGCATTGGAACCAGAGCTGCCTCTATCACTGCCTCTATCATGTAGCGCTCAGGCATCCCTGAGACTCCACTTTTCACAACTCCTTCTCTCTGGCCATCTTGACTCTGCCCCGCATCTGGTTTGTGAATCCATATAGATCCCTTGCACTTTACTGAACAGACATTGTCCAGCATTCTTTCTATGCCCTTGAACATCTGTCCAAGCTGCCACACCTCCCCCGGATGCCCTTTCTCTGCTTTGACCACTGCAACCCTGCCTGCCTTCAGCAAGGCTCTCTCAGCAGTCACCTCACTAACTTGACTTTGCTTCCTAAAATGTGTGTTGAAGACCTACACTGGCTTGACCCCATTCCAAAGTCTGGAGAGTGTGTACGATGTGTCCGCTTTCCTTAATCCCCCAAATGGGCAGTATTGGCACCACAACAAAAAAGCAAAAGCATTGAGCTCTGAGTATTAATGAACATATAACACAAGGCATGGCAGAAACCAAAGTCAGATACAGCTTCAGGAAGGACAACATCTCAGGAAGGTAGATGACACAAATGTACATGGATGACCACTGTGGGAAATAAAATAAAAAAGGGAGACACCGGTTACAAGCATGGATGTTAAGAGCACCAGCTCCGGTGGGAGAGGGAGAGAGAGCCACCATGCCCACAGGTTCAACTGAGCTGAGACTTGAAGGACCGATGTTAACAGATGCAGGAGGCAGACGGGGAAGAGCACTGCAGGAAGAGGACACAGCACCAGCGAAGGTTTGGTGACAGGAAGAGCAACCCAGTATGGCCAGAGCACAAAGAATGTGCGCTGTGTGGTTGGTGAGAAGGCTGTGAGAGTGGGAGGAGTGAGAACACATGATGGGCCAGGAAGTGTCTTGGTCTTTCATCCCATCCTGAAATCAAGAAGACAAATGTTAGTGGAGGGGTCATAATCAGGGTCCTAGTGTTCCAAGGTTTTTGCACGAAGGAATAAGATGAAGTAGGAGTCCACTATGTAGTCCAGGAGCAAGCACTGGCCCCTGGAGGAGTGGGGGGGGGGAATGTGGTGAGGGGTAAACGGATCACTTGCCGTAGGAGACGCACCTGACAAAACTGGCATACTGAATGGGGAGCAGGTGTCCCGGGGGACTCCTAGGTTTTGGTTTGATACTAGATGGGTGGAGATGCCACTGAGGCAGAGATCACACCCCAGTGAAGATGACAAGAAGGAAAGTAGATGCACGGGAAATCCTGGCTTCACATATAAATCTAGGAAGCGTCTAGATACACCTGGTGATTGAAATGCTTACCATGGTGGATGCTGCCCTGAGTGACAGGAGGGCATAAGGAGGGAAAGCCTGTGAATGAGCCTCACAGAACTCCAACACTGAATGGCCAGACTGGCGGATAATTGTCGTTTTAAGAAAAATTTAAAAAGAAAAAATTAGAAGGAGAGAAGGAAAACCAAGAGAATATGGTGCTAAGAGAGGGAAGAAAAGAGCATGTGTTTCAGAAAGGAGTGGAGTTACCCGTGCCCTCTGCAGGGATCAGGCAAGAGGCGGGGGCAGGTGGTGGCAAGGAGCCAGCTGCTGCTATGTCTGGCTGCCAAGAGTTGGGGAGAGACCAGGGGACAGCCGGAGGAGGATATGGCATCAAGAAAGGATCTCAAGGCAAGCGTGTTTCAAACCTGGGGGAAGAATCTAGTTAGAAAAAAAAAAAAATGGACTCTGCTAAAGAACACACCCAAATGCAGGTTCCTGAGTAGGCTGAGGGTAAGGGAGGGACTTGGACCTGAAGCACAGTTGGGTAGATGGTGAGAGATGTGTGAGGGCCACTCCTGTCCTTTTGCAGCTGGCTGAAGACTGTGTCCTGCCCTCGGGGCACCTCCAACACCTCCCCTGGTTCCTCCCCCCATCCCAATTCATTCATGACACTCCCCTCCACCCCCTTTGACTGTAGGCTCCCGAAGTGCAGGAACCATGACACATATTACTTTGTAAGATCTTTAACACACAAGAACCTCATCTTGGCCAGTGTCAAGATATTTGTGTGTGTGTGTGTGTGTGTGTGTGTGTGTGTATGTGTTCGTTCAATCACTATGTGGCTCAACAAATAGAACAGTCTGTGGTGGTGTGGGGAAGAAATGGGTGCGAAGGTAAGGGATCCAATTTTTCTTTCATTTCCTTTGTTTTCCAGGACACAGAATTATCTAAACCTATGAATTCCCTTCCTCATCCCATCCAGTGTTGAGATCCAGAGACCGAGTCTGTTCTTTCCACTTCTCCAGGAATCACACCGCTAACTCCAGGCTCTCAGCAGCGAAGATCACATCAGGGCACAAAGTCTCTGATTTGTTTCTGAGCCACCCGTGTGGATGTGTATTCCTCTCCTCCTCTCCTTTCCTTCTGTGGACTCTTCTGTTTTTTCCTCATCTGTCACTTCTAATTGCTTCTGAAAATAAGTCTGATTTCTCCCTGGGACTGACTAGTACAGTTTTCCCCAGAATGGGCTTCCTTAAAGTACAGAAATCTCAGATTTTCCATTGAAGCCACACATCTATAACACAGAAGAGTGAAGGCTGAAAGTTGTGGGACAGGTCTTTCGTGAAATCTTAGAATAAGATTTACTTTCTTATGCTTGTTTATTGGTTAACTTTGCAACCATTTATAAAGCCACTGATGAAGAGTGGAAGAGGAATAAACCCACATTTAAAATTCAGAACTGCTACTTGTATGAACAATACATGGTACAAAGGAAATGCGCCCAGGGTGTGTGACAGGATGAGGCTCTGAGGAAGGCACATACCATCTTCTTCCTTGGGACGCTGACTGCCTCTCAGTCTCAGGTACCAGGCTGGCCCCTCTTCCCTTCAATAAGGAGGTCAGTCCCAGGCTCTCTTAGTGTTCTGTTTTAGACTAAGTTTTGTAGAAAAAGAAAAAAGTGCATGCAAATGTCACTGATGAGTCCTTATACCAGGCAGATAGAGGAAAGCTTTAACACAGTTCAAAGGAATAGTCTGGCCAAGTTGATTTTTCTCCATCTGTCTTCCTTGTCTTGGTGACAAGGATAAGCATCCTAGGCATCTGCTACACTTCTTTCCTCCCGACATAAAAATAAATATGACTGTCTGGTGAACAATTCCAACACCGTGCTAGGTCCAGGCACACAATATAAAACCATTCATCATTTGCCCTGTGTCTATGCAGTATCCTCCAACATTGCACATCCTGGGGTTTAGAGCACAAGCTGTTTACCACAGCTGCCCTCTCTAATAAGAAGACATTTTATCTACAACAATAACAAGGCACACTTTTTGTACTTCAGCAAATACCTATTTTTTGTAACTAATTTGTTACTAAGAAAGTGAAGCGAAGACTGATCTGTGCTCCTCCCTCCCCCACACTCTGGTCCTGCTGATAACATCCCGGATCCTTTCAAAGAGCACATTGGTGGAACCTATGCTAACTGGCACAGTGCTCTCTGGCAAACCAGACTGAAACCCAGCCTCACCTGGTTATAAAATCCAGAAAGAGTAAATGCCGAGACACATTCTTCCTTTGCCTAACAGACAGCCTAGAGCTGCAGAGCAGGGCAGGGTGAGGAGTGTCAGAGGCCACGCGAGGTAAGGACAGTTGGTACCCAACATCCTGGCATCACATGCTTAAGTCTGACCAGGGTACAGACGGCATCTGTGCTGGGTGACAGCCCAGCTGGGTGAGGCAGGTGAGGAAGGCCAATGTCCATAAGTACAAGTTAACAAATCCAGGGGAGTTTCACATGGGCCAACCTTCCTGCTTTTTGTAATTCGTCACCTTTTTGACTCTACTAAGCTCTCACTTATCCCCCGTCCCTATTCCCTTGTCCTCCCTTTAAAATGTCCCTCACCTCTGATGAATAAAAATTTGAGTTAGGATCCCTCTAGACTCATTTCCCTATTGCAACAGTACATTACTCATTAAAATCTGTCCTTACCACTTTAAATAGCGTCTAGCTTTGTTTATCTTGGATCTTAGTGTAAGATGTCAGCACCCAAGAGAAATGAGGAGGGTTTCCATGATCTAGGAGGGGTGTCTCAGAGTAGGGTGTTGGAGCATGGGTAAGAAAGCAGGGAAAAATATACCATGAGGAAAAAATGGTCACTTCAATAAGTGGTGCTGAGAAAACTGGATAGTTCCAGGCAAAACAATGAAACTGCACCACTTTCTCGTATCATACACAAAATAAATTTAAAATAGAATAAAGACTTAAATATAAGATCCGAAACCATAAAACTCCTAGAAAAAAGAAAAATAGGCAATAAGCTCTCTGATATTGGTCTTAGCAGTATTTTTTTGGATCCATCTCCCCAGGCAAGGGAAACAAAAGCAAAAATAAATAGGATGACATCAAACTAAAAATCTTTTGCACAGTAAAGGAAACCACTGACATAACAAAAAGGCAACCTACTGAATAGGAGAAGATATTCACAAATGACATATCTGATAAGAAGTTAACACCCAAAATACATGATGAACTCCTACAACTCAACTCAGTAGTTTTTTTTTTTTTTTAAACTACCATTCAGTTAAAAAACAGAGGATTGGAATAGACATTTTTCCAAAGAACACATCCAGATGGCCAACAGACATGTGAAAAGATGCTTAATATCACCATGAAAATACAAATCAAAACTACAGTGAGGTATTACCTCATAACTGTCAAAATGGCTATGATCAAAAAGATAAGGAACAAGTGTTGACAAGAATGTGGATGGGAAAAAACCTTCATGCACTGTTCGTGGGATTGCAGATTGGTGCCACTACTATGGAAAACAGTACAGAAGTTCTTCAGAAAGAACTATCAAATTATGTAAAAAATTTACATGAAAATAAACTACCAACCAACTTATTAGAGTAAAAGTAGAGTGTATGCATTTAAAGCCATAAAGAATAAAGGAATACTAGTGTTATAATGGGTTAACCATTATGTAAGCTTGTTCTGGAAATTCTAAGGGCCATGAGTCAAGAGGGGAAAGAAAGAGATAAGATATCAAAAGAGAGGAAAGAAAATTATTATTATTATTATTTGCAAGTGATACGATTATTTACCTAGAAACCAGAGAATCAATTCCCAAACCACCTTAACAAGATAGGTTGGCCACAGTTACATTTTTCAGTGAAAAAATAAATATATTCAAACAATACCTCCCCTGTATCCCAGCCCAAATGTGTAAGAAAAATACAATAAATGAAAATAATATTCAGGATATATAAGTTAAATTTTATAAGAAATGTATACTAAACACATGAAGCAAATTGGAGCACTGGACTCAAGAAAAACTGAATCCACGTTCAGCATGCAGGGATGGGGTCTTACTATGTTCTCTTAAGGGAGATTGTACTAGTACAGGGATCTTAGTTTCTCCCAAATAGATTTAGTGCAATCTAACGTGATTAAATTACAATGTGGTGCAGCTTAATACTGCAGTTAAATCTTTATTAAAATAGTCCAATGAGGGGTGCCTGGGAGCCTTACTCAGTTTAGCGTCTGCTGTTGGCTCAGTTCATGATCTCAGGGTCTTGGGATAGAGCCCTGCCAGGCTTCCCGCTCAGTGGAGAGCCTGCTTCCCCCCTCCCTCTGCCTCTTCCCCCACTTTTGCTCTATCTCTATCTCAAGTAAATAAATAAAATATTTTTTAAAATAGCCAAAAGATTATAAACTTTCCTGGGATAATAAACAGCTGATATTACACACTATCATCTTCAAAAATAAAGATGATAAAGATTGTCTGATTAGCCTGATACATACGTTAAAAATGTAGACCAATCAATATAGTACATAACAGGTCCCAGCAACAATAGATATTAAACTCTATATTAAGCCCAGGAACATAAATATATTGGCGTTTGTTTTACCAAATGGTATTTTATTTGTTTTAAAGATTTTATTTACTTGAGATAGTGAAAGAGCACACACAAGCAGGGGAGTTGCAAAGGGAGAGAGAGGAGCAGACTCCCCACTGAGCAGGGTGCCCTATAGGGGGCTTGATCCCAGGACCCTGAGATCATGACCTGAGCAGAAGGCAGAAGCTTAACCCACTGAGCCACTCAAGTGCCCTGGAAGGTTGGTATTTTAAATCAGAGGAACAAATGTGAAGTATTCAAAAAAAGATGATGTTGGGGCACCTGGGTGGCTGAGTTGTTGAGCATCTGCCTTTGGCTCAGGTGGTGATCCCAGGGTCCTGGGATCTAGCCGCACATCAGGCTCCCCATAGGGAGCCTGTTTCTCCTTCTGCCTCTTTCTCTGTGTCTCTCACGAATGAATGAATGAATGAATGAATGAATGAATGAATAAATAAATAAAATCTTAAAAAAATATGATGTTGGTAAAACTCATTCACTTGGAAAACAAATCCAAATTCCTACTAAGCTGTTCATTAACCATCTGTAAGTGATGTAAAGACAATAAAGATACCATGAATTTTCATGAACTCCTCTCTCTCCTTTTCTGACCCTGTGGGCTCACAGCTTCTTGATGGTGGCAAGACAAAGGACTGCCCTATTTAATTGGCTGACACAGCCTATTTATAAATCTTGCGGGAGTAAGCAAGTAATACATGCAAGTGTGGAATCACTGTATTGTACACCTGAAACTTCTATAACCTCTGTGTTCACGATACTAGAATTAAAATTTAAAAAAATATAAATAAATGTTAAAAATAAAATAGCAAGCTTGAAGGAGATTAAACTCTGCCAACAGTCCTTGGTAACCTCCTGGCTAATTGGCCAGGTAGCTGTGATAATTTCAGAGGGAGAAGCCACAGGACCCAGTCCACACCTGGGTGCGATGACCCAGTCCACTCTAGGGTGCGCTGGGGAGGAGAACCTTTTCTGTCACTCCCGTGGTTTCCTTCTGTCTCCAGCTTCAGAGAGAGCTGCAGAACTGGACAGTCTATTTCTCTTTACAGGCCCAAACGCATTCACCTAAATCTATCGGTTCAATAAAATCATTTATATCAACAAAATATAACATGCAAAATTTTTAAAGATTGGAGGCCCACGTAACCATACCTTTTCACTTAAAAACCCTCTATTCAAGTTTTGTATTGTTATGTAAACTACTGGACAGCCTTACTGACTGGTTTACCCACAGTAAAGAGATTACTAGAGGAAGCCCTATAGGAAAAATCTTACGGTAGGAATTCCCCACCCCACACCCACCTCTAAAATAGGCAACTGATCAGATGCAGAAAAGCAGGAAAACGAGGGAACTACCTCACACCAGTACATCCAAGGGCTGTTTGCTAAATTCCAGACAAGGAGGATCCAGAGAAAAGGTGACACTGGGGTCAACTCACAACCTCCTCCGGACTCCGGAGCTCCGCTCCTTCCTGTGGGGAAGCAGGAGGGGCCTGCCGCAGGCGGGGGGCTGCAAGGCGTTGCCAGGCACCTAGGGACCCCACAGTTCCTGGCTCTTCGCAATTATGGGGGCCCAAGCCCTTTAGCTTACCTTGGCTCTGGGCCGGAGGAGAGACATGTGACTATGACTCAGCCCTTTCCAATTCCCACCCTCCACCCCAGCTTCTGCAATCAAGATGCAAAGTTGAGATTGACCCATTTTGCAGCAACAACGTGTCAGTCTGTGCCCGGGAAACGCCGCTGATTGTGCAAACTGGGCGCTGCCTACTGGCCCCAGCTCTGAAGATGCAGGCTGTGGAAGAGGCCTCCCATTCTCTTCTCTACCACGGGAGACAGCTCCAGAGAGGCCCCGACACCTGTGCCAGGTCCCCACACCGGCTGTCGCCTGCGCCGAGGTGCGCACGGCGGGTTTCAAGCTCCCAGCCCTACAGAGCCAATCTGATGGAGGATGTAAGGGCGACCACAGTAAACAGGAGGCAAATTGCATCCGTTCGGTGTATGGGCAGTTAGAAGCTCAGGCAGGCTCCTTCCCAGCAGAAGTTACTAGAAAAGTCCAGTGCATGAGATATTTTGGAAGGGAAAAGAAGGCAGCAAAATATTGCATACTAGGGATGCCTGGGTGGCTCCGTGGTTGAACAGGTGGCTCAGTGGTTGGAACGGCTGCCTTTGCCTCAGGTCGTGATCCCCCGGGATCCTGGGATGGAGTCCCACATCCGGCTCCCCGCAGAGAGCCTGCTTCTCCCTCTGCCTGTGTCTCTGCCTCTCTCTGTGTGTCTCTCATGAATAAATACATAAATAAATAAATAAATCTTTAAAAAAATATTGCATGCTCCTGAAAAGTGGACACATTTTCAAAGAAGATTTAATCGGAACGTAGAAGCATAACCAGCTTTAAAATACACCACAAGCCAGAATTAACTAGTGGGGGGCAAGGGGGCAGAAGCAAGAGGGCCACAAAATAGGGAAGATACTGTTTGAAGGGGATATAAAATCAAATGACAGAAAATGAAGTCAGAAGACAGAAATTGTAAGGGTAACAAATACCGTTGGATTAAACTCCTCTCTACAAAGGAGGCAGGTCTCAGAGTGGGTGAAATATTGGTAAGAAACACATATAAAGTGAAATGACTCAGAAAGGTAGAATTTAAAGGTGATGGAACTCTGTTCCAGAATCAGGAGCACATGCACACACACAGAACTAGGAATCATAAAATGGAAAAGGCCAATTTTGCAAAATAAAAATTAGATTTCCAGTTAAGATATATATATCCAAATCTTTTTGATATTGTATAAGATAACCTCAGGGTGTTTAATAGTAACTGCTTGGTGTAAACAGAAATTAATAGAAATTATAATGGAAAACTTAAGTCTAATTTTTAGATTTTAGAAGGTCAATATATAATCCAAATAAGATTTATAAGGTCCAAATAAAGTAATATGATCACTACCATAGTTCTGCCCAACTCTGAACCTTGGCTATAGAGGCCAAATCTTTGCTAATTCTTGTGGAATATTTCCTAGTGCTGTTAGGTGCTTATTCATAAGGACAACCTCATTAATCTCTACGTTAAAATATTTGTATGCCCTCCCATATTTTTCAGCTGCTGGTTATATTTCATTCACTTACACAAAATTTAGTAACTAAGACACATTTAATTCCAGATCCAGAATTTTGTCATTTCTAATCAGCAATCTTGGGTAAATGCATTTTGATGAATTTTTGTGATGCCCCATTATGGAAATTCCTACTCCTGGCAATACAGAGTCAATTTAATTTTTGATTGATATGATCAGATTTCCCTCCATCCATCACTTGGGTCATTCCTTTCAATAAATTTTCCTAACTAGGTATTATTGTTTAACGTGAAAAAGTTTTTTTTCTGGTGTCAGGAATGGTTGGTCAGGCAACTTACTGCATGTGTTTACTGTATGAGACTTTCCATTCAACCCACTTTGGTTTTCTAGGTAAGTGATCATGTCATTCACCCATAATGCTAATTTTACACTTTTCCAGAGTTGATTTTTTGCTTTTTCTCTCTCTACTCCGTCTTCTTTAGTGAAAATTCCACTGCATCTTGCATGGATAAAATACCAACCCATGCACTGACCCAGCGCATTCACCCATAAATCCCACCTTCTCTTGACTCCAATGAATAAATTCTAGGTTATATTCTAGGTCAACCTCTGCTCTGGGCTTGGGTTTCATCCCCTCTGGATGACTCCAATACCTTCATTCAGCACCCGTGCTCTCTCTCCTGCATCAGGAAATTAGTGAATTATACCATCAGCTTACATACTATTGCACCTAATTCTAACACAGGCAACAAACAATCCACATTCCCCTATAGATCCTGTGCCATTTATCTGATCTCTTATTCTTGCCGTCTCCCATCTCCTCAGCTCACACTCCCTCCGTCCCTCCTTCCCTTTGTTCCTTCCTTTCTCCTTCCCTAGAAAACAGAGAGAAAACTGCCCAAAACAAACATGTAACTCAGTGAATTGCTCTTTTAATCACTGCCATGGGCATGAAAAGTAGAATATTTTTAGAACCTCAGAAGTTTTCCATGTGGTCTACCCTAATCATGACATCTTCCAATCTTTGAAAGTAACCACTACTTGGACATTGAGAACCATGTCTTCTCTGCATGGCTCTACAGATTTATCAACCACATATCTGTCCCCCTCCCCCTTCCTGGTGTAGTTTTGCCAGTTTAAAAAAATTTAGTGTTTTTAAGTCTCTTTTTAATCTAGAGGCTCCTGTTCTGTCCTTTTTCTCTTGCTTAATAACTTACTTGTTGAAAAATTTAGGTCCTTTGACCTGTAAAATTCCCACAGTTTAGATTTGCTGATGACATCCTTAGGATTTAGTTCAGTTCAACGTGTTCTGCATTCTGTAGTCTCTGCATTTCTCACAAAACAGTAGCTATCTCTAAAGGCTTGATTGTACTCAGTTGGTGTGTGTAGCAAGACCTGGGTGGTGGTGTGTTTGTGTTCTTTCATCGGGATGTATAAAATGTGTCTGTATCTCTCTGTGTGATGTTAATAGCTATTGATGCATAAAACCTGGATTCTTTCATTCCCTAGAACTTGCAAACTGAGGATATTCTACGTATATCAATTCTTATTTATGTATTAGCTGAAATATTTTATAAGAGACAGGTCTACTTATTTACTCCTGACAGAGTCTAGAGAAGAAAGGCACAATATCAGATTCTCTTCTGAACTTTAACGGACCTTTTGTCTCTGTCATTCATTCTAGTCAGGGTAAAATCCATTGGTAAATTCTCAGACCTTGTGCACTTTAATCCCTTGGTAGCATTTGCCAGGGGTGCTTGGGCCCACCTTTTTCACTTCTCTTCTGAGATGCCACATGCTTTGGCTGTTCTTCCTGCTCCATCGAGGGCCCTTCCCATCCCCTCGAAAGCTTTCCTGTGTCTTTCCAAAAATCTCTATCCCGGCCCCACTCTCTCTCCAGAATCTCAGAGCAGCACCTCCTCTGGGACGCACCCACCTCCCTGTCAGGATCCCAGAGAGTTTCAGACATTCCGTGGCCCCCTTCATCCCCCAAACACAAACTCCTTAGCAGCACCGTGGTTTGCTCAGGGGTCACCCTCAACCCTACCCTCTCTAGCACCCCCAGTTGCAAAATCTGACCTCAGGCTGATCACTTCTTACCTTCAGAGGCGTGTGTGCTCTTGATTGCCTTTAGCCCAGTCCTGAATATCTGCTTTTCCAAATACGAGACAGAAAAGTAGGCATAACACGTCAATGACTGCCATCAGGATGAAAATTTTAAACCAGGCAGATTCCGGATCCTGAGGGATTATAGTGCAAAGTGATTGTAAATTAGCAGTCTTGAGGTACTTTGCAACACTTCCAATATAATATTCAAACTAGTCTAGGCTCACTTAACAGACATGGAAAAATATACTCATAAGGAGAAAAAAAATTGTAATTTCACTCTTCAAGGATAATTACTATTTATCTCTCTACTTTTTAAAAGATTTTATTTATTTATTTATTTATTTATTTATTAGAGAGTGAGCAGGGGAGGAGCAGAGGGAGAGGGACAAGCAGAAGCCCAAGCTGGGATTCAATCTGACCACCCATAGATCATGACCTGAGCCAAAACCAAGTCAGACCTTTAACCGACTGAGTTACCCGGGTGCTCCCTATCTTTCTACTTCTTGATTTATGTCTATGTACATATAACTTTTCTTGTAGAAAAATGATGTAAAACTATGTACTATATACATAGTGCTTAAGCCAAGAATGTATATGCTTTTTATTGAGAAATTTATCATAAACATGTTTGCATATCAAGAAATATTCAACTGTATCATAACCTTTACTGAGTGATTAGTAATCCAGAGTTTAGATTTATAAAATTTATAAAACATCCCTTATTTCTTTATATTTGGTTTTCACTTTTTGCTGCTATAAATCTGAGTATCTCGGTAATTCATTACATACCCATCAATGCTTTTGTTTGTTTGTTTTCATCATTGCTTTTGAATAAAATTTATCAAATACCTTTTCCTTAATTATAACATTTTTTCTTTAAGCCTATTAATCTGATCAGTTTCATTAATAGATTTTATAATATTGAGCCACTTTTACTTTCATAGAAAATGGCTTAGTTCATTATGGTGTCATAGGCATATATTTTAATATGCTGGTGGATTCTATGTACAGGTAATTTATTTCATTTTTGCATCTATATTCAAAGATGACATTGAATTTTAATTATGTTTGAGATTTGTTTTACTATTTTGCCTTTTACCTTTTTTATCAGCCGAGATTAAATTTTGTATAGTTAAATGTATAATGCATTATGATGGGATTTAGGTGTCTGGTGCCAAGCTTTTGAAGGATGCCCAACCCAAAGTTTATATAATTATTAAGTCCTATTTTACTTTAGTATTTTCATAGTTTCCTTTCTTCATTTACATTTTTAATCATCTAGAATTAATTTTGTTGTCAGATATAAGAACAGACTATAATTGTATTTTTCTATAAGCTGGCTTCCCACTATGTTTTTTTTAAAAAAATAAAGCCATTGTCTTTGGCTTGAAATGAAACTTTATCATTTAGAATGTATTTTTTTCAGGACTTGACCAAATCATTATCAGTCTTATTTAAAATATAATTAAGAGTAGGGTTGCTGGGTGGCTCAGTCAGTTAAGCATCTGACTCTTGATTTCTGCTCAGGTCATGATCTCAGCCTCCCGAATGGCTCTGTGCCGGGTGTGGAGCCTGCCCAAGATTCTCTCTCTCCCTCTCCCTCTGCCCCTTCCCACTCTAACTTGCATGCTCTCTCTCTCTCTTTCACTCAAAAAAAATTTAAATTAAAGTCAGCAAAATAAAATATAATTAAGAGTAGACATTTACAAAAAAAAAAAACTATTTGTTTCCTTCAGATGAGACATTGAACATATGTAATTATAGTGATTTCTCTAATTAAAGCATGCCAAGCTTGACAGGTCATTGGCAAACAGAAAGTCAGGAAAAGGACCGAGATGTGCCCAGAAATTTAATGATAGATAATAAAGTTTCAATAATTTTCAGTTAATAGAATTCACTGTGATTTGGACCTGAAGTCCAAAATATGATATGACTCCCTCTTCATGTAGTTTCACTGATTTTGCTTTCATAGGTGTGTGGTTTTCTTCATTTGGTTTTTGCATGATTTTCAGTGTTTTTTTCCCATAGGTACTTTGTAATATTGGTTGATACTGGGCTTTAGGGCAGCCCCGGTGGTGCAGTGGTTTAGCGCCGCCTGCAGCCCAGGGTGTGATCCTGGAGACCCGGTATCGAGTCCCACATTGGGCTCCCTGCATGGGAGCCTGTGTCTTCTCCCTCTGCCTGTGTCTCTGCCTCTCTCTCTCTCTGAATAAATAAATAAAACCTTTAAAAAAAATAGAGTCTCAAAAAAAAAAGATACTGGGCTTTAGACTTTTATACAATATAATATCTAACTTTGAATTCTACCCTCTTCCAGGACAGTCTTTTCTTTGCATATAATGTTATTTTGTTCTTCTGCATTTACATCATATATACCTGTGACTTGCTTTTCTTGACCAATTGCATTTGCTAGCATTTCAGAATGCTGCATAATAAGATAGCATTTAGAAGGGTATGCACATAATGTTATAAATAGCTGTTATGGTTGAATACGTGAACATCTGGTACTTGCATGCAGATCTGATTTGGTAAGCCCTCATAAGGTTTTGGTGTCATTTTGGCCATTTATAGCTGGATACACCAAGACTTAGAGTAAGAAGTGTTTCCAAGTGGCATAGCTTTTAAGTAGCTGAGTTGAGATTTGAATACTCACTGTAGATTTTTTTTTTTCACTGTAGATATTTTTAGGAATATGAATATCTTTGTTTATCCAGTTTTCTCAAACTTTTAGCATAGAGTTGTTCTTAATATTCTTAGCTTTTAATCTATAGTGTCTCTCCAAAAATTTCTCCTTTCTTATTTGGTATTTCCAACATTTGAATCTGTCTCTTGTATCCCACTCCAGAAAGATTGTCTATCTAATTAATCTTTTCAAATTACCAATTTTTTAAAATGTTTTTTTAAATTTTTACTTATTTATGATAGTCACACAGAGAGAGAGAGAGAGAGAGAGAAAGAGAGAGGGGCAGAGACCTAGGCAGAGGGAGAAGCAGGCCCCATGCACCGGGAGCCTGACGCGGAATTCGATCCTGGGTCTCCAGGATGGCGCCCTGGGCCAAAGGCAGGCGCTAAACCGCTGCGCCACCCAGGGATCCCCAAATTACCAATTTTAAGTTTTGTGTTTCTTCTCTACTGTTTTATTAACTGTAGAATTTATTTCTTTTACCCTTATTGCTTTAATCTTTTTTATTATTTGGGTTTGCCCTGTTTTTCCTCCTGAGCTCTAGAGTTGAATGCTTAGCTTATTTATTTTTGATTGGCTTTCTTGTGTTTTCTTTTAGAAATATATCAAGTTATAAATTACCCTAAATGTCCAATATATTTCCACATGTAACAATTTCACTGTCCTTTACTTCTAAGTGTTACTGAATTCTCTTTTTGATGTTCTTTTAAAACTAAAAATTACTTACTGTCATGTTGTTCAGTTTATAAACATATGTGATCTTTTTAGAAATCCTATTGGTAGTAGTTTCTAATGTTATTGCACTTTGGTTTTCTATAGAATATTTAACCTTTGAAGTCTGATTTGCCATCTATTCTCAGTGGAAGAACTGAGCCAAATCACTGAGTTTGACAATACAGGCAACTGACAGTCTAAAATGTTATTTCTTACTTTCAAAATATGAGTGGATTTTTCTATTTATCTATTCTATCTTTGATTTCCATCATAATTTAATTGTGATTGGAGGACATATTTTGTCTAATTACAGCCCTGTTACAATTTCTAGGATTTACATAATGGCACAGTATATAGTCAATTTTTGTAAATGTTCAAGGACATTTATATACCTTGAAAGGACTGAGGATTCTGTAGTTGTTCAGTGTGGCATTCCATATATGTCAGTTAGGCCAAGTATGTTAATTGTGTTGTTCAACTCTTTTATATTTTTACAGATTCTTTTTCTCCTTGCTGCAATAATTACTATAAGTGGTATATTAAAATTTCTCACTGTAGCTATCTTTGTATCTTTTAAAGGCAGAGATTTGGTTTTTTGGTTACACTATGGTGCACAGCAGGTTGGCTAGGAGCTATGCTTTACATCTCTTCATCCCCAGATCCAGGATGGTAGAGATACAGCCACCACTCTGATTGTTACCAGTCACTGTGTCAGAGAGAGAGAATGGCCTTCTGATTCTTAACACTTCTTTTCAGAATTAACATACATAACTTCTTCTCATACATCATTGGCCAAAATAACTTGCACAAATACATTTAACTTCATGGAAGTGGGAAAATGCCAAGAGAAGAACCAGAAAAAAAAATTATTGTTGCAATAATTAGCTCCTAGTCTACTCTTTTCATCACCAAATATTTGATTCACTCACTTTACTCCACACAGAACACACTAATCAGAGCAGACCACTCCAAAAGCCTACCAGTCCCTACATTCACTTTAGGACCTGATCAAAGAACACTCAAGCGCACACCGAGAGGTTGCTCTCAAAATGTCCACCTAGCAGAGTGCCAGCGTTACTGTAAACCAGTAGCTACTGTTTGTCTCCTAATCTTATTTTTATGAAAGGAAGTATTTATGACGGCTGATGGATGGTTGTGTTGCACTTTGCACCCGATGCCACAACTAGGTGGGACTCTGGGTTTATCTTGCCTCCTTTCCGGAGAAAGTGAAATTTTTACACTTGTGCAAAGGAGAATGAACTGAATGTTTTGGTGACTGGAAGAGTGAACCCATGTGACATTTTTGGTCCTCCTTCCTGGTACACGATACAACTGTACTTCACAGCCCCCGTGAAGTCAAAGTTAGTCGGGTTTGATTTGGACAATGATGTAAAGCATGTGCTTGGTTATCCTTTGTTGTGTGCAGGAGATTGCACTTGAAGAAAACTATTTCTGGTGATGGTTGGGTGGGTGAGGCCTCTCCTCCCAAGTGGTATTTTTGCTTCCAGATTCATCTGCGACTCTAGCAAATCATAACCCCCTTAAGTAAAGTTGGATATTTTCTGGTCTGCCCAGATGACTCAAAGCAGCCTGTAAGGACTGCTTTATTTCTGTTCACCTTTACTCCTTCCATGCAACACTTGGAAGGTCTCAGACTCAAATAAGAATTAGTTTATCAGGGTCCTCATCCTTGGTACTCAAAAGTAACCAAAAAATCTGTTTTCCTCATCCCAGTACAAAATACCCTGTAGTCCTTGGCTTAATTCTTTCAGTTCCTGACTTCTTCCAGATGTTGCCTGTTAAAGTTTTCCATGTCCCGGGTTCTCTGAGGCTCTTCTCTGAAGACTTTATATTTTCCCAACCTTTTAAATTGCCAGGGGTGGCTCAGCGGGTTGGTGCCTGCCTTGGGCCCAGGGCATGATCCTGGAGTCCCGGGATCGGGTCCTGCATCGGGCTCCTTGCATGTAGCCTGCTTCTCCCTCTGCCTGTGTCTCTGCCTCTCATGAATAAATAAATAAAATCTTTAAAAAAATAAAAATAAATTGCCTTTACTAAGAGAATCAACCCAAATTACTTACTGTCTTTAATGGAATCAGAAATCTCACTAATTAGCTATATTTCATCTGAAATTTTTTATTTCAGTTTTTATATTTTTAATTGCCAGGGGTTAGATTTAGTTCTTTGTCAAATCTTGTGCTTATTTATATTTTCAATGCTCTCTTTTGCTTCTTTATACATATGCATTGATTTCCAGTGTCTCTGAGGGCCTGATTCCAAGGTTATTTTTTATCCTTCTTTCACAAGACACCTTATTTCTTTACATGTTTGGTGATTTTTGATTGATTATAAAATCATTTTCAATAAACCCTAACACATGAGAAAATCATGGAGTATGAATTGAGTGCATTTCTCCAAAAAAATTTTACTTGCTTCCACCAGGCATCTGGGGACTACTTGAAATTCAATGCTTGGCTTATGGCATTTGAAACAGAGTTTGAATTTGGGCCTCAAACCCTTGTGAAAATTAGTTTATTGTTCCAGATGTCCAGAGGAGTCTTTATTCAGTTTTTCCGTTCCCTTTGAAGCTGAGCCTGAGAAACAAGTTTCCTTACTGGACAGAGACATCTGGGCAGACACAACTTTGAACTGTTAAGAAGCCATTGTTTCCTCCCACCTTTTGGAAGTCAGCAGAGAAGTTAAGTTAGCTCACCTAACAACTTTTGGAGGTCCACTCAGCATATCCAAGTGAGTTAAATGGAAGAACAGGCTGAGTGGGCTCTATACTCAGGGAGAAAACAGCTTGGTTTCCTGGAATTCTGTTTTTCTATTGAGACCACTTTTCTGACCAAGGAGTTTCCATAGTGCTATTTCCTGCCTTTCTGATACCATAAGTACATAGATCATGATGGTAGAGAGTTCTTCTTTTTGGGAAATTTGACTATGGTGAATGCAAACCATCTCTCCTTGGTCCATGTCATGGGATAACATGACACCTTAGGATTCTACTACTTCTCACCTTAGGATTTTCCTCCAAATAAACCAAGCTTGTATATAAGCCATATGGTACTAGTAATGTGAAGGTATAGTTCTTTGTGATTATAGATTTATGCCAGTGCTTCCAGTCTGACTTTTTTTTAAAGAATGGTTTTGGGATAGTCTCTCTTATTCTTGGTTCGTTCATCATAGCTGAAGCTACAGATCAACCATCAAGGGTTCCTGAACCAAGGCAACCCAAAGCTTCAGTGGGCATTGACCTCTCTGGGATCAAGTTCTTCCTTCGTTTTTCTTTTTTTTTTTTTAAAGATTTTATTTATTTATTCATGAGACACACACACACACACACACAGAGAGAGAGAGAGAGAGAGAGAGAGAGAGAGGCAGAGACACAGGCAGAAGGAGAAGCAGGCTCCATGCAGGGAGCCTAATGTGGGACTCAATTCTGGGTCTCCAGGATCATGCCCTGGGCTGAAGGCAGCACTGAACTGCTGAGCCAACTGGGTTGCCCCCTTCATTTTTCATCTCTGAAATTTTTTCTCTTACATCTTTTTTTCAAGATCAGGTATGCATTGAAAATGATTATTTAAATTTCATAGAGCATTTTAGCATTCTTAAGAAGATTTCAGGTAACCTTGTCCCCCACACTTATAGAAACACAAGTTGGCCTTTATAGAGGGAATTCTTTTGATCTCTAATTCTATTTGCTCCTGATTTTTCATTCCTTTTCTAACAAAACTGAATCTTGTTATTTATATTGCCATTCACCCAGCCAAATTCCTGTTTGGATACAGCCACACATTCATTGTTAAAAATCACACAGGTCTATTTCTGTTCCCATGACCAATGACTAAGATGTTCCCAGCACAACTAATTGACATCCAATGAGAAAGAAATCATATTATATATAGATTCAGAGGGATGCCTGATCTGACCAAGTTTAATGTGAGAGAAATGTCATTACTCACCTCCTACTGATGTCACTTCCACAATTGTTTGCGTATATATTACCTTCTTTCTCTGTATAAGATATGAGAAAAGTAACCACCCATATCTGGATGCTCCTTACCTGATTAAGGATCACTCCACACAGAGTAGAAGAAATTAGTCTTCCTATCATCCCAATTACAGCTGTAACTCCTTTAAGGAATCCGTAAAAACTATGTAAAAAAGACAGATGTAAAGTCATACAAATGCTACAGGAGAATTTAACCTAATGAAATGAGAAGTAAGAGAGATATATTTTGATTTCCTGAATTTTTCATTCCTGTTTTTCAAATTTCATTAAAATATCAAAAAAACTATGTGGATATAACTAACTTTCTGGTTGCAGTACAAAGTCAGGAAGGTTGGCTTTCACAGTAAAAACTATTAAGAGATTGAGAAAGTGAGCAAGATTAGAAAATCTCTAAATACAATTGAGAAATTCCGAAAGTGATGCTTATTGGTGATGGGAACTGATTTAAGGTTAACACAAAATCAAAGGACTCTGTTCACCTGGTCTATGCCCACGGTCCCAGAGCTACTGGCCCCAGCGATTGCTCCCAATGTTCAGATGAGGAAGCTAGAAGCTTGGTTTCCAAGCAACTGTGCTTGGCTAGTCCTGGGTACCCAAACCCAGTTAAGCAGAAAGTGAACTACAAAAGCAGGGAAGTCACAGAGAATGATTGATAGAGTAGGGGTCAAATCCATCAGTCATCAAGAACGAGGAAGTGCCTTTTGGAGAGCAGAATCAGTTGGTCTTACTAAGAAAGTAGTTCTCTCCAGGGTGGGGAATATTTGCCTTTCCTGTTCAATAAATTTCACCATTAAAAGTTCTATGTTTTCTTTTATTCTGTTTTGTGAGAGTAAGGGTTTTCTGGTTGTTTTGTTCTGTGCATTTTATTTCCTAGGTCTATTTTATTCCTATTCTGCTATTGAACATGGGAGGGAATATACAGTTTATCTATTAGTTTCTCTGTCCCTTAATCAGAGGGGCATGACACATGGGATGAGAGTCCTTGCATGTTGGGCTGTATGCAGTCACTGGATGGAAATTGGATTTGCTTTTTACGGGGAGCTGAAGAGTGTGTTCTAATGTATAAAGAAAAACATTTAAGGTTATGAGCAATCATAGGTGCAGATTGGGATCGAAACCACCAATTGTCCCCAGAATTTAGTTACCTGATTAATTTTAGCAATAGGATCCCTAGGATTTTTGTGGGAATAGGGCCACTTATGCCTTTTCTAAGCCTTTGTCACATTTATCTTCATGACCCCCTCTCCCTATAAAAATATTAAAAATTATATTTTATAACTCTGTGTGTGTGTATGTGTGTGTTGAGGAACTTTTCAGTTTCTTTTTTAAAAATAAATTTATTTTTTATTGGTGTTCAATTTACCAACATACAGAATAACACCCAGTGCTCATCCCGTCAAGTGCCCCCCTCAGTGCCCGTCAGTTTCACCTAAATTGTCAGATTTACTGGCATGAAGTTGTTCATAATATTCTGTTATTTCTTTTTTATATGCTAAGACTTACCATAATGCATGCTTTGTCATTATGGGTATTGATAATTTTTCTCTATTTTTCTTAATCAGTCTTCATTATTTCATTAATTTCATTAATTTCCAAAGACCCAACTTTTGACATTGTTGATTTTACTTGTCCTAATCTTCATAATTTGAGGGGTGGGGTTAATTTGCTGCTTTTTTTTCTGGCTACTTGAGATAAGAAACATAATTATTGACTTTAAGACTTAAATGTTTTTCAATATATATTTCAAAGCTATATATTTCTCTCTAGGCATGATTTTAAAAGCATCCCACATGCTTTGAAATGTCCTATTTCATTGTACTTTAAAGTATTTTCTAATTCTAATTGTGATTTCTTCTTTAACTTAAACATTACTTTCAAAGCAATGGGGTTATGTATCTTCTGCTTTCAATGGCAACCTTAATTCACTGTGATCAAAGAATATATTCTGAATAATTTCAAGCATTTTAAATCAACTGCAGCTTGCTTTATGACCCAGCATATCATTAATTTCAGTAACTGTCCCATAAGCAACTGAAAATAACTTGAATCCTCTCCTTGTTGATTGTAGCATAGTGTTCCACAGATGTCAATTAAGTCAACTCTGTTAATTTTGTTCTTTATTCCATTATCCTTACTAGCTTTCTGTCTACCTCTATTTTTGCACAAGCCATTGAAAGAGCTTATGAAAGTTTCTTCCTTCATTGTACATTTGTCTAGTTCTTTGAGTTCTCTCAATTCATAATGAATATAATTATATTCATTATGATCTATAATGATCTTATATGATCTATAATCTATAGTATTGGGTTCAAACAGAGACATTCTTTATTTCTAATAGTGTTCTATTTTTTTCTGATACTTCCATAGTTATTTCAGGTTTCTTTTGGTTAATATTTGTTTGGAATACTTCTTTCTATCCTTTAATTGCATCCTTATTGTGTCCTCATGTTTAATGTGTCTCTTATTTGCAGCATAGAGCTGTATTTCCTTTATTATTGAGTTTAACAATCTTGATACTTACTTGAAGTATTTCATATATACTAACATAATTACTAATATACTTGTGATCATCCTTATCTGTTCACTATTTATTTTCTTTTTGACCTCCTCTTTTATATTCCACTTTTTCTTCTAGATTTATCCATTTCATTTTTCCTTCCATGATATTATTTCACCGTTCTTCTCAAGCATTGAAGATATTATGACATGTACTCTTTACTTAAGTTTATTACAAATTACAGTTTTACTATTTTTTGTATGCCAGAGCTTAGAACATGTTTAAGATTTTAGTATTTTGACATTTCTGTTTTATCTCCCTGCTGCTCTTTGCATTATTTCATCCTGTATTTTAATTCCTTAATGTAATTTGTTTCGATACGCATTTCAACTCACAGGTTATTCTCTATTGGTTTTATGGATCAATAGCCTCTGATTACACACATATTTACCCTGCCTAATTGCTCTTCAGTCCTTCTAACATATTCAGATTTCAATAGAAATAATTTCTTTATAGTATATCTTTTAGTGAAGATCCACTGGTGACAATTTCTCTGTCTGAAAACATTTTTATTTTGCTTTGATTTTCGAAGAATATTTTCAGTAGGGATAAAATTTGAGATTGACATTTATTTATTTTTTAGCACTTTATAGAGCTCATATCATTATCTTCTGGTTTTCATGGTTTCTGTTGAAAAGTTAGATGTCAAGGTTATTACTACTACTTGAAAGTGGCATGCCTTCTTGCTCTAGTTCTTTTAAGATCTTTTTCTTAGTCTTTAGTTTTCAGCATTCTTACTATATATAAGTTACAATTTACATTTCATCATGGTTGAAATTCACAGAGCTGTATGTATGTGTGATTTGCTGTCTTTCATTATTGGATTATTTGGGGCTGTTTTCTCTTAAAATATTGCTTATGTCATGTTTTATCTGTCCTTTCCTTCTGAGACTCAAGTACAGATTTGTTAGCCTTTGCATTTTGTTCCACATTTCCATTATGTTTCTTATGATATGTCTTCCTATTTATCAATCCTAATTTGTTGTCAAACCTGTCTATTAAGATCTTAATTTCAGACATTTTATTTTTCAGTTCTAGAACTTTCATTTTTTAAATAGATTCCAGTGTTGATCAAATTCTTTATCTTCTCTTCAGCCTTTTCCCCTGGTTTCTTGGGTATATTAATCATAGATATTTCAAAGTTCTTCTTACCTGGTAATTTCAATACCTGTATTGATTGTAGGACAATTTCTAATCCATTTTATGGTTATTTATCACATGGCCCTATCCTTTGTTATGCCTAGTAATTTTTACTAAATTCTGGACATTGTGAGTAAGAACTGTAGGGACTCCAAGAATATGTTATACTTTGCAAGAAAAGATTCACCCTTTTCTCTAATAGATAGATTTGGAAGAGAGGGTGTGATCACTTTAATGTAATTATTGAATGAACTAAGATGAGGTTAGGTTGCAATTGTAATAAGACTCAGTTTACCTGTAGTATCCTACAGTTCCTTAAGTAATACCCTCCATACTATTAAATGGAGAGCTCAGTATATCCAGCCAGGTCCCTCCAGGGCTCGTTAGATCTTGTCTCCTTAGTATAGACAGTATAGGAAATTCTGTCATGCTTCTTTTATGGTTTTGGTTTAGATTTTTGCCACTTGCCCCAATGAACTTCAGAATTCAACAAATATCTCTAGGAAAAGCTGACTTTATGTGTAAATTTCCTTAACTTTCAATATTGTCACTCCAGCCCTTTGCAACCCAAACACTGGACTAACTTCTCTATCCAGAGCAGCAGGCTTGTCCTAGGGCCAAATCTGAATTACCAGCCTTTTGCTAATTGGCAAATAACCTCAAGGAAAAAGTGATGGGAGTTGTCAGCTGACCTTGGAAGTGCTATCCTCTTGTATCTTTGGTCCTATTGGCCTCTGCTGCTGTCTGATGCCTTGGGTATTTTATTTTATTTTTAAAGATATTTAAAAAAATAGTCTCTATACCCAATGTGGGGCTCAAATGGTGATTTTGAACAACCCCGAGACCAAGAGTCACATGCTCCACCAACTGAGCCAGCCAGGTGCCCTTACTTTTGGTATTTAGCGTTTTCAAATTTCCCTCACCTGGAATGTCAATCATCCACAGCTTGCCCAATCCTATGTTAAAGTTGAACAGTTTTCTCAAATTTTGCTTTACAGTTGTAAAATGTTAGGTGCATAGAAATTTAGTGTATTATATCTTCTAGTGAATTAAAGTAATTATTAAAAAATTCTTTATTTCTAGTAATGCATTTTGCCTTAAAGTCTACATTGGCTGATCTGTTTTCCTTTATTTTTCTTTTAATCTGTTACATTTTGTTACTACTTTTATTCCCATCCAGATTAACTCAAAATTTGGAAGATATAGTCCTTTTATATTTTATGTTTTTCTGCTGCATTTAATTTAATATGATCGTTATTCTGTTTTTTCCACCTATTTTATGTTCCTTTTTAAACTTCATTTCTTGGATCCTTTTTCGTTGTGTTTTTAAAATATCATCTCCTTTACACTTTTACTATCCTTCAATAGTTACCCTAGAGATTAAAACATATATTTTTGACTGAGTTTGGTTTGATATAAATGAATATTTTTACAAATTCTCATTAATGAAAGCACCTTAGAACAATATTCATTTATACCCTCTCATCTTTTGTCTTTTTTATTGTCTTACATATTAGTCTACATATTTTTTTACTTTATATGGTATTGTTTTCTTTTGTAAATTCAGTAATTATTAGATTTACTCTACTTTTTTTCCTCTCCCTCTTTATTTGTTCCTGTATTTCTATACTTCATCTGTGATTATTTTGCTTCTGCCCAAAGAATTCCCATTTAAAAAGTTTTAATTGGAGGTCTTTGCTGATGAATTCTCACAATTTGCCTGAAAATATTTTTATATTACCTTAATTCTTTGAAGGAACTTTTTGTTGGATATAGACCTCTAATTAATGATGATTTTCTTTTTTTCCATATTAAAGATTGGGTTCTAGCTTCTAGCTTTCATTGTTTCCGTTGAGAAGGGAGTTCCCAGTCTTATTATTTCTTCTTTGAAAGCAATGTGCCTGGGCACCTGGGTGGCTTAGTGGTTGAATGTCTGCCTTTGGCTTGTGTCATGATCCGGGGGTCCTGGGATTGAGTCCCGCATCAGGGTCTCTGCAGAGAGTCTACCTATGTCTCTGCCTCTCTCTGTGTGACTCTCATAAATAAATAAATAAATAAATAAATAAATAAATATTTAAAAAAAAAAAGAAAGTAATGTGGCTTTTGCTATGGCTGTGTTTAAGAGATCTCTATTTCTCTCTCTCTGCCTTTCTAGTCTTAGCAATTTTACTACGACAAGTCTAGGAGTGGTTTTCTTTATATTTATCCTATTATATATCGGTAACTATGACATCTTTTTTTTTTTAGAGACTTCATTTATTCATGAGAGACACACAGAGAGAGGCAGAGACATAGGCATAGAGAGAAGCAGGCTCCATGCAGGGAGCCGGATGTGGGACTTGACCCCAGATCTCCAAGATCACACCCCAGGCTGCAGGCGGCACTAAACCGCTGCACCACTGGAGCTGTCCCCAACTATGACATCTTTAATGACTGTATTCTCCTCCCAGATTCAGAAGTCTTTAGCATGCTATGGCTGTAGGAAAGGACTTGATCTATTTTTACTTAAAAGAGATGCTTTCATTCTGTAGTCAGAGAAACAAACAGAATCCTCAATGCCAAGAATCCTGAGTATTTTGACAATTCCTCTGAAAACCATTACACATCCATAGGATGGAGCAGTTCTTTTGACCTTAGAGTAGGTGACAATGTTTTATGGTCTTATCCTCATGCCACTCAGTCCTCAAACAGTAAGTATGTGATATGGGGGATGCAAACAAAGGTTGTTCTAATGCAGGGTAATTTTCTGGACAACAATCAGCTCTAAATTTGCTCATCCTTCAGCTGCAACAGCCCATGGTAAAGGGCATTTGGAAGTTTAAATAGTCATTAAAGTAGACTTTCAATTTTATTAATTTTATATTTTGGCATACTATGGTTTAGTAGAGCCTGAATAGGATTCTGATGTCTGAACTATAGTTCAGACCCACATGGAGGGAAATTCAAGGGTGTACAATCCATCCAATCAGTCAAAAATAATTAAAAGCTATAGAAGTCTTTTTGGAGCCTCCATTTAAGAATGTCAAGGCAATGACAATTTCTTCTTAATGCATTACAGAACATCTCTAGAGTTCTCTGTGCTTTTCTATTCTTGCACCAAAGTGATGGAAACTATTACATTCTTAGGTCTTCCCTCTTTCAATTTTATTTCCCAAATGATATTCTCAACAAAATCACATTTGCTTGTTTCTTTTACCTTCCAGACCTTTTTTCCTGCACCTTTGTTTTGCTCCAAACTATATAATCCCTGACTTAGAACTCTTTAGTTCTAACAAAGACTAAATTTCCCTAAAAAGACAAATTAGAACTTTATTCTCTAAGGGAACTCTCTTTAATAGGTGAGGAAGGTATATGATTAGGAACATTCTTGCTTAAGTAAGTTTGGTCTTCATCTAATTAATGAAAGATAGTTTAAGCAATACAAATTGATATGGTTGAGTTGTAACACACATATGCCCCCAAAATTGAGGATGAACTAAGAATTTTTTCCACTTTGTAGATTAGTATATTTATTCTCTCTGGCCCTACAAAATTACCTGGCTTACATGGAATTTGGGTCCATTGGAATGATGCAACTTAGACCAAGTCCTATGTTACTCAAGCCATTGCTGGTTGAGATTATTCCGCATCCTCCTGACCAGATGCTAGCAAATAGCCCTATTGAGGGAGTGACTACAGCTAGTCAGTTGGAAGCAGACATATGTAGGTATGAGCCCTCAGTGCTTATTACGGTGTGACTTTACATAAATTCTTTTTACTGGTCTTTTGTTTCCTCAGCCATACTATAATGGACAGTTTCTTGTCCATGCTGGGTCATAACAGGCACATAAAAAATGCTCAATAAATCCTAGCTATTGGGGATCCCTGGGTGGCTCAGTGGTTTAGCGCCTGCCTTCAGCCCAGGGCATGATCCTGGAGTCCCGAGATCGTGTCCCATGTCAGGTTCCCAGCATGGAGCCTGCTTCTTCCTCTGTGTCTCTGCCTCTCTCTCTCTCTCTGTCTCTCATGAGTAAATAAAAAAAAAATCTTAGCTATTTATAATTTCTTCTATTTCTGTATATATTCTCTCTCTCTCTCTTTTTTTAAAAAAGATTTATCTATTTATTTAGAGAGAAAGAGAATTAGCAGGAGGGGCAGAAAGAGAGGGAAAGACAATTTCAAGTAGACTCTTCACTGATCATGGAGTTCCATGTAGGGCTCAATCCCAGTACCTTAAGATCATGACCTGAGCTAAAACCAAGAGTCAGGTACTTAACCGACTGAACCACCCAGGTGCCCCTATTTCTATATACATTCTTTTTTTAAAGACACATTCATTTAGTGTCATGATCAGACTCTTACATTTAGCAATCAACAGCATGGGTGGAAAAGAAAATCTACACTAAAAGCCTTTGTTGGAATGCTTTACATTTTCCACAGAACAGAAACTAAAATAACCTGTCATACAATTGGTCACAAATACAGTCCTCGAGTTTTCTGCCCATACACATGAGTATTGTCTAAAACATGTCTTCTTTGTAGCAGCTAGGCCCTGCCACCACTGTGCTTGGCTGAGTTCACAAATCTGTTGTAACTTGTAGCTTCCCTGTCACTTCTCTGGCTCTCTTCTCCTGCTAAGCTTTGTTTCCTGGAAGTAATTGAAACCTTCTGCCACTGGAACTAGCTGCTGCTGCTGGAACTACCATAGCCACCTTAGTTTCATGGTTTGGCAAAGTATTGACCTCCACCACCACAGGGGCAGAGCTTCTGCCTCCAAATTTCCCTCCTTCTATGGGTCCAAAATTTGAGGACTGAGTGTTCTAATTGCCCAAATCATGACAGCTTCCGCCACCTCCAAAGTTGCTTCCATCATGACCAAATCCATTATAGCCATCCCTACCACCACCCTATCCACCACCACCTCGACTACCACCAAAACCACCTAACCCACTGAAGTTTCCTCCACAACCACAGTTGTCATTCCTACTAAAACCACCCTCCACAGTGACCACCAAAGTTTCCAGAACCACTTTGACCTCTTAGGCTGGATGAAGCACTACCCATCTCTTGCTTCAATAAGGCTTTACTTACTTCACAGTTGTGACTTCACAGTGTGGGATTTTTGAATGACAATCTTGTCTACAGAGTCATGGTCATCAAATGTTACAAAAGCAAAACCTTTCTTTCTGCCACTGCCTTGGTCAGTCATGATCTTAATCACTTCAACTTTCCCATATTGTTCAAAATATCTCTTGGTGGTGTTCTTTAATGCCACCAACAAAAATCTTTCTCACAGTTAAGTGGGCACCAGGGCTTTGAGAATCTTCTCTTGATTCAACCCTCTTTGGTTACACAACTCTTCCATCCACCTTGTGTGTCCTTGCATTTGTGGAGGCATCCCCCTCCTCCACAGCGACATATGTGACAAACCCAAAGCCTCTGGAGCCCTTAACATTTGGATCTCTCATTACCACACAGTCCATTAGCATTCCCTGTTGCTCAAAATGGCTCCTCAGACTTTCATTGGTCATTTCAAAGCTCAAACCTTCCATGAAGAGCTTCTGCAGCTGTTCAGGCTCTTTGGGAAACGCTGGCTTAGACATGACAGTGGTCGGTGGGGAGACTTTAACAGTGCTTCCTCGGTGGCATCCATGGGCAGAAAGAACCGTATATATTCTTGATTTCAACATGCCTGCGGCTCAGTTGACATTGTGCTTTCTATATCAAATAATCCTTACATGTTTTATATAATTCCAAGTAATCAGAACTCCTGCGAGCATTTTTAAGAAAGGCCTTGGAACTGAATAAAACAAATGGATACCTGTCCTCATTACTCGGGCACTCACATTGTATGGATATCATGGGCAAGATTCATTATAAGAATTGAGACAGAATATGGATTATTCTTTTTCTTGATTCTGCCTCTCTACCCTACAGCCAATATTTTGCTAAATTTCAGAGAATTCTGTTCCTGATGGATGCATGTTCCCCAGGGACTACTAGCCCTATAAAGTACAAGGTAAACAGTGCCCCCTGGAACTATGCAAATGGCAGGGCTGCTTCCATCAGCCATACTTATGTATCTTTTAAAAAGGTATAACAGTAAAAGCAAAAGATTTTACCAGACAGATCTAGATTAAAATCCTAGATAAGATCCCAAACCAGTGGTGAGATCTTAGGCCGACAAGTATCTGACCCTCAGTTTCCTTAGTTATAAAATAAGTATTACTATCTGTTGGGTTGTCATGAGGATTCATAATATATAAACATGCATACAATAACAATAGCCATGAGGAACAGGTAACCTTTATACTGTGTTCGCTATGTGCCATGGACTATTCTATATACTTGACCTGAATTAACTTATTTAATCCTCTAATGACCCTCTGTGGTAAGTATTCCCTTATTACTCCTATTTTATTTTATTTTATTTTATTTTATTTTATTTTATTTTATTTATTTTATTATTTTTATTTTATTTTATAGGTGTGAAACAGACACAGAGAAGGTAAATGATTTGCTTGAGGAGAGTGGTCATGCTGCTATTAAAACCTGACCTGGGGAATCCCTGAAGGGCTCAGTGGATTAGCGCCTGCCTTTGGCCCAGGGCGTGATCCTAGAGTCCCAGGATCGAGTCCCACATCGGACTCCCTGCATGGAGCCTGCTTCTCCCTCTGCCTGTGTCTCTGCCTCTCTCTCTCCTCTGTGTCTTTCATGAATAAATAAATGAAATCTTAAAAAATAAAAAAAAATAAAACCTAACCTGACTTGAGAATCTGTGTTCTGAATCACTAGGCTATACTTCATATGTATTTATGAGTTGCAAACATTAATATATCATTAGGCACATAATGATTACACTCATTATATATCTGAACTATATTGATGCTTCTTCAGGAAGCATTTTGGACTGTTGGCCATGAACTCCAAAATAGTTGAAATCTTAAAACACCCTGGAGAGTTTGAATACAAGAAAGAGATTTTTAAAACTCTACCTGGGAGCGATATCCAAGCCATTTATAAGTACTCCACCCATACAAAAGCTTCCTGTTGAACTGGCAAGTATCAGAAAAATGGTCATGCTATAAATGCTGGAACTCAGGTAGAGCAGACACAAACTGAAGAAGGCAGGCAGGAGAAGTCCTGGGGAGAGATTCAGACATGCGGTTAGGTTAGGCGAAGGGCCTCAAGGTGCTTGAATGTCCTGGCTGTTCTTACCTAGAGTGTTGAAGAGTTTCCGGATGGTAATTAAGCGGAGAATATTCCTGGACAGGAAGAAGTCTGTCAGGTGACCTACTAGGATGCCAAAGCTCCAGGCAAACAAATAAGGGAGAGCTGACAGCAGCCCATTCTGGAAAATAAATGTTATTGTGAGGGTGAGTATGATAGAGTCATCCCTAAACTAAAATTCAGTATCTAAAATTTGTACCGCCATACAAGAAACCATCAACATGCAACTTCAGAATTCATACTTGGGGCCACACCACCCAAAAGAAAGAGGAAAATAGTTTGGGGGTCAGAAAGAGTTGTCAGAGCCTGTCTAGTTTTCTGTTCTTAGAGTCACAGGACCTGAAAGTCCTGGAGAATAGAAATTGGAAGACTACATTTGGGAGTGGGGAATGCCTGCCCTGGGGGAAATGGCAGAACTAGCAATAGCAGCAATTACAGACATTCGTACAGTCCTTATGCTGAACCGCTGCTGTTAATCCTTTCAACCTCTCTGTGGTCTCAAGAAGGATAACACTGAATCAGAGAGTGCTTAAGGGACCTCACTGTTTAGGTTGGCCCCCGGGGTGAGTTACTGGAGGTTGATCGATGAATGGCACTTTGGGCATTCTATTCCTTTTTTTTTTTTTTTTTTTAATTTTTTTTTTTTTTTAATTTATTTATGATAGTCACAGAGAGAGAGAGAGGCAGAGACACAAGCAGAGGGAGAAGCAGGCTCCATGCACAGGGAGCCTGATGTGGGATTCGATCCCGGGTCTCCAGGATCGCGCCCTAGGCCAAAGGCAGGCGCCAAACCGCTGCGCCACCCAGGGATCCCTGGGCATTCTATTCCTATAGGAGTCTTTTCTAGCTATTATGGCATTGAATGTAAGGTTCAGGGAATATTGATTCTCCAAGTCAGACAAGCAATGAGAATGTCCATCCTTTCAAAGCAAGACCTGAGTCATGGGTTCTCCACCCAGGACTCATTACCTTATCCCAAGAGACAGGTTGGGAGTGAGCTGAGCAGGGTGACAGGGAAGGATCCTAGTCTCCGTAGGAAATGGTGGTGCTGAGCCATAAGTACTACTATTTAGGGTGATTGTGCATTGAATGGGAGGTAGGGAACCTGTGGGAACATGAGTGAGTGTGTTCTATCGTGGGAGTGCCAGAAACTGCTTACACCTTTTTTTCCTGGGAAATGTTAACATAAGACTTAGAAACAGTGAATCTCCAGGTACAGAACATCAGCTAAACAGTGTAGGGGCAGTCAAGAGCTAGGATTAGAGTCATAAGAAACAAAGAAATGAGTAGAGTCCTTCATAAAGTTGGAGAACACAGGTAGACTTACCTCTTTTATGTTCACGTGAAGCTTGGCCTTGATAAACGTTGGAGTGTACAAAACCATAATGGTATTTGTCCAGTGAAAAGCAAAAGAACCGAAAGCAATGGCCCAGAATGGAAGAGACTTAATCATAGCTTTGATTGGCAGAGACTGTGTGCTTGAGCTGACCTGGAGAGAAAAAAAATTAACTATTAGCACAGTAGGACAAGCTGGAATACACTTTCATTTGGCACAGAATCTGGGAGATACCACAGTGGAGCATCTGTGTTCTACCTGCTGGTTGAGGCAGGACAAGATGTATTCCTTCTCACTGATGCTTATACATGGGTGGTCCTTTGGGTCATCATAAAAGAGAACGAACCAGAGAAGACTTAGGGCACAGCCACAAGCACCTATCAAAGTAGGACAGGTTAAAATCGAAATGGTTTCTGTCTATAGTAAAGGCTCTTTCCCAAATTGACATTTGTCATTATTACTCACAGAATCTGGACCTCCTTGTTCTTTAGAACATTGCAACAAGGCTTACATTTTTGATGTCCTCTCTGTATCTGTAGCTACTTCTGCCTACAGAATGAATTTTGCAGGAAGGACGGTAAGCCCTTTGGTCTCTCCTGATCCAAACTCTGTATCCCTCTGCTCATGGTAGTGGGACTCCCTGTTCTTAGGCCCTTATCTCTACAAATTGCCAGTGTGTTCCACCGTGAGACTATAGCACAACTAAGCTTTTACAGGGCTTAGCAATCACCTAGCTTTGAGAGCCAGGTCTTGGCTATGCTCCTAAAATATAGCCCAGGCCAGAGGGATTATACATGTCTTCTGTGAGGAATCTTCTGTTAAGACAGGGAGTATGTAGTATTCATCAGTCTTCCAGAATGCATTCATTCATTTGACAAATATTGATTATATGCCCATTATGTACCATTCACTATTCTAAGTACTGGGGATGTAGCAATGAATAAAATACAAAAATGTCTATCATCATAGAGTTTACTGTCTAGTGGATGAAAGAGATGAAGTAAAGTAAATAACTAAAAGGTATTAGATATCAGTGACAAGAGCTATGGAGAGTTGTTACAGGAGGAGGAAGTGAGGAGTGTCATGCTCAGTGAAGGCTGGGGCATTGATGTGGGGCAGAGGGAGCAGAGAGTCATGAGGCCAGTGTGACTGGAGGGGAGGCAGGGGGGTGGGTGGGAAAAGATAAGGACAAGAGTTGATGGGATCAGACCATGTGGAAATTTGGAGCCACTGTAAGATCTGAGACTTTTACAACACTCTTTAAAAAGCATTAAAAGGGTATTTCTACAATATACCATTTCCATATCATTCTATGACCTGAGAACCCAATCCCAAGGTGAAATGTAAGTGGATAGAAGTGAATGCCTAATAAATACATGTGCAATGTGTACCTTCCTATGTATTATTTTTGTCAACTCAGAAACTCATGTGGTGCTATTAGCTCTTTTTCAAAATGAGAACACTGATGTTCAGAAGGGTCCACATCCTTTCCCAGGGACATATGGTTAATAAGTGGTAATTGATACTTAGCATGAATTATATTTTTAGGGTGGGGATACAGTCCTAGAGGAGTAGCCTGGGGCAGAGTTTTGAAGACAAGAGTTAATAACAAATGGAAGAGGATAAGTCTGCAAAAGACTAACACAGAATGACCAGAAGAACAAAATCCAATGCACAGAGTCAGGCAAAGGCACCATTGATGGTGGTGGATGTGATTAAGAGGTCAGGTCAAATGTGGACTGAAGAACTTCTGCTTCATTTATGGGCATGGAGGTTTGGGCAACTCTAACGTTTGTGAGGCCTGGAAACTCACATGAACATTTAAAAGTTATAAATCAAGTTATGGATTTGTTAAGAAACTTAAATAAAATATGTCTTCTCATACTATGTTGAGAAATGTAACTTCAAAATGACCTGGATAGAGACTTCTGGTTTCTGATTCAGCATGTAAGGAACTTGAAAGTCATTCCTCCCATCCTCGTGACAAGAAAATTGAATAAAGTAAAAATCCGACAACTCCTATTTTATCCATCAGAAAATTGAGGACATAGGGCAAGCTATTTTCCCCCAAATTGGACAAACAGATGAGTGGATACAGAGAATTACAACTTCCTGAAACAGAAGCCCAGAAGCAGAAAACTGCACGGGAACCAGTACCAGGGTAGGAAAACCTGGCAATTGGTTAATTGCAGTAGGCTGTGTGGACAAGTTTGAGAGGTAAAAAATCTGGAGTTGGAGGGAGTCCTGGAGGGACCCTCATACTTTTGTGAGTTTTACCTCCCGGAGACCTAACCAGGTTCTCACAGTGAAGATCAGAGAGGGGAAAGGAAAAGTAGCTGTTTTGAATTATGTCCAGAGCATTCTGTTCTTAACAAAGCCTGCTGTCAAGGGAAACCTTTACCAGAGCCTAACCAGCTTAAGGGAAGGGAAATACCACCTGCATCCCCCGCTGGCCTTCCTATCTTACTTTAATGGGGGGAACACTGGGAAGGACTTTTGAAAGTGAAGCCCAGAGGCACAGGCTCCCAGAAAGACTAAGACTAATCATATGACTATAGAATACTATTTCCCCCCCCAACACACACCTTACCACCACATCAGTAGGTTCCCTGTATATAAATGGGAATACAAATAAAAAAAGTCGCATGTGTCAAACTTTATTTAAGAAGTCTGTAAAAACACAAAAACAGAAACTGTAGTCTCTGAAACTTAGTGCTATAGCAAATAGTAAGCAATGCCTAACCCCTAGCCAAGCCAGATAAACATAAAACCTCACATTGAAAGACTATTTCAGTTCCTATTACCTACTACATCTTGGTGAGCTTTCAACAACAACAAAATCATAAGGCATACTAAAAGACAAAAAATATAGTTTGAAGACAGCAAGCATTGGAACCAATTCAAAGCTATTGGAATTATCAAATCAAGAATTTAAAACAACTGTGACTAATATTACTAAGAGCTCTTAATGGAAAAAAGTGGACGACATACAAAAATATATTATTCATGTAAGGAGACAGAAAACTCTAATATTAAAGAAAATCAAAAGGGAATGCCAGAAATCAAAAACACTAATCTAGAAGTGAAGAATGCCTTTAATGGGCTAATCAATAGACTAGGCATGGCCAAGGAAGGATCATTGAGCCTGAAGAAATGTCTATAAAAATTTCCAAAACTGAATCGCCAATAGAGATAAAGGATAAAAAAAGACAGTATCCAAGAATTGTGGGACAATTACAAAAGGTGTAATATATACATATGACACTATCAGAAAGAGAAGAATGAGAAAGGAACAGGAGCAGTATTTGAAGTAATAATTAGAGTCTTCCAAAATAAATGATAGATGCCAAACCAGATATAGGAAGCTCAAGAGAACACCAACAGGGTAAACAAAAAAATTTACACCAAGGTACATTATATTCAAACTACAGAAAATATAAGACAAAGAAAATTTTTGAAAGAAACCAGAGAAAGAATGAGATTTAAAGTTAGAATTCTTAGATTCCACTGGTCACAAATCCCTGGTCTCTGTGGTCAGAGGCTTAATCTCTTGTTCCTACCCAGATCCATTCCCATATCACTAGATGTTTTAATTGGATGTGTATAGAAATTTGTACCTTCCCTATCATGTTCCATTTGCATCTTCTGCAAGCAGTTTTGCCTGCCCCTCCTCAACCAAGTCTAAATTCAATAGATGTGCAGAAGAATCCTGCTAGATTTGAAAAGCCTTGTTTTGAGCAACTAATTCTGGGAGTGATGACTAGGAATATGACCATGGGCTCTGATGAGCATATAATCTCAAACCCACAGACTCTGCTGCATGAAGAGGGTCTGGCTGGAGAGGCGCCAGAATGGGCTCAGTGCGGATGTAGGGCAACTCTGATGGAAGCTGTAAATGATCAAGGGTTGTCTCAATGGCAGAATGGGTCAGACACGAGTCAGATAGAAGTTGCATAGAAATCCGGGAGGTGGGGATCCCTGGGTGGCGCAGCGGTTTGGCGCCTGCCTTTGGCCCAGGGTGCGATCCTAGAGACCCAGGATCGAGTCCCACGTTGGGCTCCCGGTGCATGGAGCCTGCTTCTCCCTCTGCCTCTCACTCTCTCTCTCTGTGTGCGACTATCGTAAATAAATAAATTTATAAAAAAAAGAAAGAAATCTGGGAGGTTGAAGCAGTGGGTACAGACAGATTGAGCAATAAATTCTCAAAAGGAGGTAGGTGTTCAAAGGGAGGTGACATGAGAGAAGGCAGAGAAGAAAGGGAGCCATTTCAGAGATTTGAGGAGACTTGAGAAGTTTTGAGTGAAAAGAAACATAGCAGGATGGATGGCTGTTTTAAGCACAAATGTGAGTTTGTAAGCCATTTGCTCTTTTGGGATATTTTCTCCAGCGATTAGAAGCTGCTCAAAGGCAGATGTTATTTTGTTCTTTAAAGCAGTGTGGATCCAGATTTATTTAACTATATCAAGAAAAATATTCAAATGGAACAAAACCTCTTGGTTTTAGTCTTGCCTCTGTCACCAGCAGGGGCAGGCCATCCAGCATCTGGTGGGCACTATGTGACGCCTCAAGGTAAAGATTTGTGGAGGCAGCCACCTGAATCCCTACCCTGCTACTCTCTAAGCCTTTCCCCCCATTCCAGGTGCCTCCATATGAGGCAATTCATGGGAAAGCTGCTATCCTAGTACAATGCATAGTGCTTTTCTCTGAGGCTCCTGGAGCCACCTATGCTAATTGCAAATGACATATGTTGCTGTACACATGCATATGACGTTGGAATAGGAATACAATGTGAATGTCAGAGGTCATCCAACCTTTATCAGGACTGGTAGGCAGCATTAATTATTGAGCGTGTCATTCCTGGAGCACAAACCTCACCTCCCTGTAATTTCTGCTAATTAGTTTTCATTTTGTAATATAGAGCAGGGGTGCATTTCTCTTCTATGCATGTTCTCTCAAGTTTTCTTTTTGCCAGACTAGACGGTCCCAGTGTTATCAGCCTGTTTCATGGTATAGGGTTTGGATATTGTCACTACTCATTACCTACTACTGATGACTAACTAATTTAGTGATGAAGATCAGTGGCATTTGGAAGACAGAAGGCATGTTTTCACATTATGACTTTGCCATTTGCTCACAGTATGCATTAGTTGTCTTCTGTTTGTCCCTCTAGGCCCTTCATTCTTTACCCTTCTGTATCCTGCCTTGCTCACAGATAGCTGGCTTGAATGAACATCAACAGGCCCCTGTGTCATCTATTTTCTCGATAGACTAGGCAAGCAGCCTGAGAAGAAGGTAAGAAAGAGAAAGTGAGTGGGATTGGGGTGTCTTCCCCTACGTATCTCCTTCCTAGCATTGCTTCAGTTAGTATACTCCTTTTTATGAACAATAATGGGTCATCTCTTTCCCCCAGGGTTTCATATAAGGGGTATGGATCTCCAGTACCTACATTATAGAATTGTGGAGGTTATATACAATGACATATGTATAGTTCTGCTTGTAATGTGGACTTAATGTTGACTTCTCCCTTTCCTTCAATGAAATTCATGATTTTTGATGTCATGTCATTTTTGATGTTAGCTTTATGTAAATTAAATTATTTATAAAACTGACATTATAGTCAGTTTTTATTTTTATTTTTTTTCAATTCTGAATAATGACTGGGATGTTATAGAAGGAGACTTACCAAAAATATAGAAGACCATGGGCCAGCCCAGGGACTGGCAGATGAATCCAGTCACAAGCAGAACAATGAAGGACCCCAGCAGATTTCCTAATCAGAAGACACAAAGAAAACCCCTAAAGAACACAGACACCTGAGAATAGAGATAATGTAGCCTCACAGTAGCAATCAGCAATTTTCAGTGAAATACATTTGTAAAGCATAACACTGAGCAGAAGAAAATAATAAAATATTTGCTTTCCTCTCTTTTTTTTCCTTGCTGTTTGAGATGAAAAAGCCTTTTCTTCATTCTAGACAGTTACTGCATCTTTAAAACAAAGATGCTGGAACAGTTGGTTTCCAAAGCCCTGGACACCTCAAAACATACATCTTTTATAGCTCTAGGAAGAACATGATACAATGAAATGACAATGGGATTCAAACATTCTAGGCCTTAAGTCATTACCTGATAGACTCAAGGTAGTAAGTCGGCCTCGTTCCAAGGGAGGAGCCCACTTGACCCATATCATGTGCTGAGATATTAATGCCGACCCCTGCAATTAGAAGGATTGGGACAGCTGATTTCTGATACTTCCTGTGAATTTAAACCCTATTCAGTTTTTGTGTTATCTTAATACCTGGGCTACTCCCTGGGCTACTCGGCATGCCAGGAGGAAAGCTGCACCACCTTCAGCTGCCATTGGCATTAACAGACTAAGTAGAGAGCTGAGGAATAATGAAAAGCCAATCATTTTCTTGATGGAGTATTTTTCAGACAAGTATCCAACAGGAATTTGGGTGATGAGTACACCATAGAAGATGGAACTGAAGATGATGCCTTGGATTTTAGGACTCCAGTTATACACGGGGTTCTGAAAGAAATAAGGAGACACATGGAACCACTCTGCATCCTAGTGAGTTACTGTAATATTCAGGGATGCAAGGTAACTGGTTTGCCAGCCCACTAAGTTTAAAGGAGCTCCCCCTCTGCCCCTTTCTCTATCATGGGATCTTTACTGTCCTGTCATAAAAACTTTTCTTGTGTGTCCTGACATGTACTAGTGGTATCTTCAACTATAATGTAAAGTCTTTGTGGTCAAGGACACCCTCTGAACCCACAGCAGCATGGACACTTAATACTTGTTTCTTGAACATCACTATACTATGTCAACTCTTCTGTAGAGTACTATGCCTACCGCAGTCATTAATGTCCTCTTGCCTTTTCTCTTCCTCTGATTCCTCTATATTAACTTCATTCACAAAACAATATTTCCCCGACATAAACTACTACTCCCAGAGAGAACAGTAATGATAGATCAAATCACAAAGAGAAAGTCTCACGCTGAACTGTGGAAATAATGGATGACACAATGAGGGAAGAAGGCCAATTCTCTTTTCTTTTGCTTGTTTCTCTTCTTTTCTAAACTGTTCTGTCTGGTTTTTCCATAGTCCTTCCCTGAGTTCTGTGAACTTGTCTTCATTTGCCTACTGCCTGAGCATCGCCTCCTGTTGCCTGACGGTCTCTGCTTTGAGCTCCTGTATGTACTGCCCTGTGGTGCTCCTTCCCTAACTATAATTGCTTCATGGATTTTAGGTTCCTTTTGTAATTTCAGGTTATAATTAGATCTGCTCTATGGAAACAGTTTTCTGGTGAGTCTTCATATTTTGGAATAATTACATGCTATATTTTCTCATTTTTTGCATCTAATACCTTTGTACGGCAGCAAAGAGAATTCCTTTTCTGTGACTCATATTTGAAGGAGATCAGTTTCCTTGGATTACAGCAAGAGGTTCTATAGGGCCTCCACAGTGCAAGTTCCCTCCTTTTTTGCTATGGTGAAGGATTCAGTAGATGGCCCCTCTGAATAGCCATTTCTCTAGAACATGGGGTTCTCAATATTTAAACCAAAGCAATGGAATGCTACAAATATCTAATGAATGTAATTCAAGATTATTCAAAATTTAGATAAAAAGATTTTAACAAATTTTTGAAGTACAGATGTCACAATGAACCTTATTGGCATAATTGTCACAATTGAACTCTTTGGCATAAAGCATACAACTTGATAAATTTTTAATTATGTGTACACTCACAAAAGCATAACCACAATCAAGGCAATGAATGCATTCTCCATCTCCAGAAGTTTCCTATAGAACTATAGAGCTATAGCAATCAAAACAGCATGGTATAGCTTACAAAAAATAGTTATAGTTCTCTAGGTTTTAATTTCTCTTCAGTAAATACCTGGTATGAAATGGCAGGATCATATGGTACTCATATGCTTAACTGAAATGAGTCTACCATTTTGTATCCTCACCAACAATGTGAGAAATTGCCAACATTTGGAATGTCCAATCTTCATAATTTTAGCCAGTTGAATTGCATATAGTAATAATAAACCTGTGTGGTTTAATTTGCTTGCTCCTAATGACTAATGATGTAGAAAAGCATCTTTTCATGAGTATTTGCCATCCATCCATGTATCTTCTTTGGTAAAGCGTCTGTTCACATTTTTCCCATTTCTTTAATTGAGCTTTTAGTTTCATTTTTATTCAGTTTTGATAGAAATCCTTTATTAGATGATTTGAAAACATTTACCCCTATCTCCTGTTTGTCTTTTTATTCTCTCAACAGTTTTTTTGAATTTTGATGGAGTCCAATTTTATGTTTGTTCTTTTGTGGATCATAAAAAAATCAGGATTTCTTATGTGTGTGAATCTATTTCTGAACTTCCTATTCTATTTCAGCAACTATTTTTTGTAAGCTACCATGCTGTTTTGATTGCTATAGCTTTATGACAGTCTTAAAATCAAGTAGGTAGTATTAGTCCTATAAATACTGATTTCTTTTCAGCAGACATTCTAAGACAATTCAGTGAAAAAAGAAGAGTCTTTTCAACTAGAACAATTGTATATATCTATATGTGAAAAAGAATCTTCAACACAATGTATGTAAAAATTAAGTCTAAATAAATCCTACATTTAAATGTAGAACCTAAAATTATAAAACCTCTAGAAGAAAACACAGCAAAAGATTTTTTTTGCCTTGGGCTATGCAAAGATTTCTTATTTGTATAAACAAAAGCATTACCAACAAAGGAAATTTTAATAGAAATTCTTTCTGCAGGGCAGCCCCAGTGGCCCAGCCGTTTAACCCTGCCTTCAGCTCAGGGCGTGATCCTGGGGGTCCTAGGATTGAGTCCCTCATCAGGCTCCCTGTGTGGCTCCTGCTTCTGCCTCTGCCTGTGTCTCTGCCTCTCTCACTGTCTCTCATGAGTAAATAAATAAAATCTTTAAAAAAAATTGTAAAAAAAATAAAAAAGAAAAAAATTCTTTCTGCAGACAGAAAGTGAGATAGCTTGAAAGCATGGATATATATATATATATATATATAAAGAGCATCAGAAAAGAATAAAGAACATATAAAATATTTTATCTTGAGTTGATCTAAAAGATAACTATTTAAGGTAATAATGTAATCATGCATGGGTATTTATAACATGTAGATAGTGAAATGAATAACAGCATTATGATAAGAGATGGGACAGCAAAATTGGGAATACTGTTATAAGGTATCAATGCTACAAATTGAATCACATAAAATACTCAAACCCAGAGAAGGAAAAAACGAAATAAAAAAAAAATGGAAACAAAGAACAGATGTAACAAATAGAAAACAGTTACCAATTTTGTGTTTGTCTCTTTCTACTTTCATTTTGAACAGTTTTTGCCTTCTGTATTTTGCTGCTCTGTTGTTAGGAACATGCATGCTTAGGATTATTAAGTCTTTTTGGAGAACTGACTCCTTAATCATTAGGTAATACTCCTTTATCTCTGATAATCTTTCTTGCTATAAATTCTGCTTTGTCTGAAATTAATATGCCTACTTAAATTTTCTTTTGATTAGTGTTTTCATGGTAGCATAATGTTTGCATCTTTCTTTATCTCTTTACTTTTAATCTATCGGAGTCTTTGTATTTAAGAAGACTTTTCTCATAGGCTTCATATCTGAGGACCTTTCTTATCAAATCTGAAAATTTCTGTCTTTTAACTGGCATATATAGACCATTCACATTTAAAGTGATTACTGAGGGGTGCCTGGGTGGTGCAGTTTGTTGAGCATCTGACTCTTGATTTCAGCTCAGGTCTGATCTCAGGGTCAGGGGGGATTGAGCCCTGCATTTGGTTTCTCTCTCGTCTCCTCCTCTGCCCCTCCCTACCATGTTCTCTCTCTCTCTCTCTGAAATAAATAAATAAAAATCTCTAAAAGAATAAATAAAAATAAAGTGATTATTGAGGGGTGCCAGTGTGTTTCAGTTGGTTAAGTGTCCAGCTCTGGATTTAGGCTCAGCTTATGATCTCAGGGTCATGGTCTCAGGGTTGTGAGAACAGGCCCAGAGTTGGGCTCCATGTGGAGCCTGCTTAAGATGCTCTCTCTCCCTTTCCCTTTGCCCCTTCTTACACAGCTCACAGGCTGTCTCTAAGACAAACAAACAAACAAATAAGTAAAGTGGTTATTGATATAGTTGGATTAAAATATACCACCTTTTAACATTTCTTTTATGGCAGGCCTGCTGGCAATAAATTACCTCAGTTTTTATTTGCCTGAAATAGTCTTTATTCTCTTTCACTTTTGATGTAATTTTATTGGATATAGAATTCTAACTTGTCAGATTCGTTTTCTTTCAACACTTGAAAGATTTTTCCCCCCTCTTTCCTTATTTGGATGGTTTCTGATAAGAAGTCTTCTGTAATTCTTATACTTGGCTCCTCTGTAGGTAAGATATTTTTCCCTCTGTCTTCATTCAGGATATTCTGATTACCTTGGTTTTCTCCAATTTAAATATGTTTATGTCTAGTTGGTTTTTCTTGTTGTTAATTATTTATATTTTTAGTATACTGTTTGGTGTTCTTTGAGCTTCTTGGGCTTGTGGTTTGGTGTCTGCCATAATTTGTCTATGGCCATACCACCCTGAACATGCCCGATCTTGTCTGGTGTCTGCCAGTAATTTTGGAAGCTCTCAGTCATTAATTTTTCAAATATTACTTCTTACTGCTCTCTTTTTTTCTTTCTGGTATTCCAGCCATTTATATAACATGCCCTTTTTTTAATTAAAAAATTTGTTTATTTGAGAGAACAGGGAAGGAGCAGAGGGAGAGAATCTCAAGCAGATGCCAGCTGAGCATGGAGCCAGATGTGGAGCCAAATCTTATCACCAGGAGATCATGACCTGAGCCGAAATCAAGAATTTAAGGTTTAACCAACTGAGCCACTTGATATTATCCACAATTCTGGGATATTCTGTTAAGTTTTCTCCCAACCAACCTGTTCTCTTTCTTTCATTTCAGCTTGAGAAATTTCTGTTGACCCATATTGGAGTTCATTGATTCTTCCCTCAGCTATGTTGAGACTACTTAGGAATTTGTCACGGCATTCTTTATTTCTGTTATAGTTGCCTTGATTTCTATTTCTTTTTAATTCATTCTCATAGTTTTCATTTTACTGACATTACCCATCTAGTGTTATATGTTACCAACTTTTTCCATTAGACCCTTAACATATTAATTATAGGTATTTTAAATTCCCTGTCTGGGAATTCCTACATATGTGTCATATCTAAGCCTAGTTCTGATGATTATGTAAAAAAAATTAAGGTGCAGTACATTGCACATCAAGTTATTTTTAATGTAGAAAAAGGTGAAAATAAGAAAGTATGTTTGTTTGCCTGTGCATTCATAACAGAACATAGAAAGAGTAGATAAACAATATTCTTCCCATTCATTTCCATTTTTTTCTTGTACTACATCTTCTGATTGGTAGCAACTCATTATCTTCCAGAGAGAATATTAGTGAAACATGTAAATATATTGTCTATTCAAAAACTTAAAAAAATAAACAATGTGTCTTCACTTCTACTCTGGTTTGAAATGCTTTCTCCTTTTTTCTCTGGTCAAACTTCTCTAGGGCCCCTAATTCTTGGTTTTCTTCTTCTTCATATAGAAAGATTCACATAACAAAGCCCTTCACAAATATTAAGGCATGCTGTAATCATGGAACATGTTTAAACAGTTAGGTTACTAGCAAAATAGATGAAGATCTGAATTTCTTTTTCTAATAATTACTGTCACATCAATTATGATAACATTCAATCTCTACACAAATTAATTAGCAAGATAAGATTTTAAACTTATGACTATGGATAGTATTTTTCATATACCTTTATGTTATCCAGGTGCTCCTCTGTGGAGGTATTAGGCAAACTGTGTGGACCTGTGCTGTTCACCATGATTACCATTGTGAGGTTCAGACACATGTTCTGTGCCATTAATGCAACGTTACAGAGATGCAAGAGGAGAGATAATCCATAGCGGAAGGAACAAAAACTTCGAACTAAGAAGTAAAACAAAGTGTCCATTGTTAACACAGCTGAGATAAAACCATACAGCAACTTCAGGAAGGGCACTCAGAAATTTGGAACCATATATATATATATAGGAAGCAGAAATTGGGAAATATATATATTCAAGTATAACTGACATACAATAGTATATATATATATATATATATATATATATATATATATATACAAGTGTAGCTGACATACAGTAGTATGTTATGGAACCCTACATATTAATTTAAAATTTCATTGTACTTAATGGCCTTTAAGAAATTATGATATAATAAGAAGCAGTCCCATGCCTCCCTAAAATATAATCCCAACAAGAATGTCCCAGAAAATTAAACCAGTCCTTCAGATAGTTTGGTTCATGCCTATTTTAAAGGAACTACTTACAAATACTCTGGGTTAGTCTTGAAAGCAAGCTCCCTTAATAACAGCAAAGATTTTCTTTCAAGGAAACTGTTTCATTCTCTAATTTGTAGTAGTGGTCTATGAATTGTCATATAAGCACATTGCACAGAAAAATTGCAATAAAAATATAATGTACTTCTTAAGGTAGGGTGAAGCTAGAATAATCAGTGTAATGTTGGTGTAAAGTCAAACAAATTCATCAATGGAAGAGTGTAGGCAGTCCAGAAACAGATGCACAGACATGGCCAAATGCTTTTGTTTTTGTTTGTTTTTTAAAGATTTTATTTATTTATTCATGACAGACACACAGAGAGAGAGAGAGAGAGGCAGAAACACAGGCAGAGGGAGAAGCAGGCTCCATGCAGGGAGCCAGGCGTGGGACCTCATCCCTGGTCTCCAGGATCCTGCCCTAGGCTGAAGGTGGCGCTAAACCGCTGAGCCACCAGGGCTGGCCGGTCAAATGCTTTTGAATAAATGCACAAGATGCAATATAGAGGAGGAAAATAAACTCTTTTTCAACAAATGGCATTATCCCAAGAGAAATAACAACATAAGTTTGCAAAAAAACTTCTACCAAAATGCTTATAGCAGCTTTATTCAAAATAGCTGAATGTTTGGAATGGATTAACATACTTTATTTTAATACAATGGACATTACTCAAAAATAAAAAGGAAGGAAATACACACTCAACAATCTGGATGAATGTCAGCAAAAATATACAGCTTAAGAAGCTAGACACCAAAAAGTGCATACTAGAGAGATCTATTTTTATGATTTTAAAAACAGGCAAAATTAATGTGTGTGGTTAGATATCATAATAACAATTCTTTCTGGGTGAAGAGAACCAGAAAGGACCTGATGGGATTTTTAAAGTAATGTAGTGTTCTAAGAGTCTTGTTCACAAGTCTATGCATTTGTCAGAATTCATCTAAAATGCACTTAAGATCTGTGATTTTATTGTGTGTAATTATATTTTGATAAATCTTAAAAACCTATTGAGAAATTATGATCACATATCAGATTGGCATAGATCAACATGCACATTTGTTGGCCAGCCCCAAAGGGAAGAGATAACCTACATCACAACCCAATGGAGGATACTTTGGTGTCTCTTTAGTTACATTTTTTTAATTGCCTGTGGTTGATGTAAAGAACCGAATTAGACTTATATTAAAGATAGCTACTATATCCAGCCAGCTAGCCAAAAGTTACAGTTGTTTCTAAAAATCTGTTTGCTAATTTGGGGAGGTTTTCTATGTAGGGAATACGCTAACAGTAGTGATTTTATATCTTCTTTTGCTAACCTCAGACCTTTAATTTCATATTCTCATTGGGTCAGAACCACCAGTATATTGTGGAGAGCACCACATATCCATGACTTTTATACCATTGTTCCTGATTTACATGGAGTGGTTCTAACATTTCTACATTTCAGATAATGCTTTGTTGAAGGTTCTGTTGTAGATAGGTTTTACAAAGTGTGTTCATTTTCTATTGTGTAAAAAAATTTCCGCAAATGTAATGGCTTAAAACAACATCCCTTTACTAACTCACAAAGTTAATAGTGAGCATAGAGTTTAGCATAGTGTGGTTGGGTTTTCTGGTCATGGTCTCATAGGCTAAAATCAAGGGATCAGCCCAGAGGAGTTCTCAGTGGAAGGTTCTAAGCAAGGAGCAAGTTCCAACCTCATTCAGGTTATTGGAAGAATTCAGTTTTTTTCTATGAATGTAGTAGTGAGGTTGCTGTCTCCCTGCTGGCTATCATCTGGGAGCTGCTTACAGTTCCAAGATGCTGTTCACATGGCCTCCTCCAGTTCCCAAACCAGCCAGAAAGAATCTTTTATCTTGAACCCTCTCACACTTTGAGTATCTCTAACTGCTTGGTCTCTGATCTCTACTCCAGATTTAAGGGCTGGGTAATTGCCTGGATAATTGCCCTATTTTAAGACCAGCTGATTTAGGACCATATTTAAAACTGCTAAATCCCTTCAGGCAGCACTTAGCTTAGGGTTTGCTTAAATAACTGGCAGAAGGTGCGTGTACACCAGGGGCCAGAATCTTGGGGGTTATCTTAGGATTCTGACTACCATATCCCCTTTTCCCCCTTCTGGTCCTTAAAGATCCATGTTCATCCCACATACAAAACACACTCATCCTCTTCCAGGGTTCTTTGAAAGTCTCATCTTATAATATCAGCTCAACTCCATTGCCTCCTCAAAATCTCATTAGCTCAAAGTCACAAATCTCTTCATCTAAGTGATCTAAAACTGATGTGAAGGGCGTTCCTAGAAACAATCCATGCTGGGGCACAATATTTCTCTATCTATGGACTTGTGAAAGGAGAGGCAAGCTCTATGGCCCCAGTACTCCTGGTAGTACAGTGGTGGAGCAGGCATTGGGCAATTGCTGTAGACGTTCCAGAAGGGGGAGCAGGAGGGTAAAAGGGCATTGCTGACTCCTAGAGTTTTAAAGTTCAGCTAGACAAATTTTGGATTTACTGCTAAGTGAGGGAAAAAAAGCACTAATACCTGGAAAACTAGTTTTCTGGACTAATTTCCCTTTGTAAATAGATAGAAACATTAGATGAAATATATTTAAAATACATTTCAGGGCATCTGGTTGGTTAAGCATCTGATTCTTGATTTTGTCGTGATCTCAGTGTCATGAAATTGAGCTCTGTGTTGGCTCCATTCTGTGCGTGGAGGCTGCTTGAGATTCTCTCTCCCTCTCCCATAAAAATCAATCAATCAGTCAATCAAATAAAATATTTCTTTTTTTTTTTTCTTTTTTTCTTTTTTTTTTTTCAAATAAAATATTTCATTGAAAGTATGGATGATCTGTCAGAAAGAATGAAATATTCAGGCTAAGGGTATAGTGCAGATAGGCTTTCAAGGCATGAACTGATCATTGAAGGCAGATTTTTTTCTGAAGACATTTGATCTCAGAGATTTTTACTTGTTTTTCTTTTGTTCTGCCTCCCAGGGCGCAGGGACAATAGGAGTCAAGTGCCAAGGCCCGGCAATGGGAGAGTCTATTAAGAGAATCTCTTCCCAGACATTTAGATGCCAAAGACCTACTGGCTTGTTGAGGGCTGAACACATTGACCCCCACTTTGCCGGGGGACCATGGAAACTTGCCCATGGTGAATGAACCGTGGAGCTAGGCAGAGGGGAAAAAAAAAATTCAGTCATCAGCCAGTTCTTCCTTTGGCTTGCAGCCTAAAACTCACTGTTCTTGGGCCATCAGAAAAAAACTTCTCCAACTACACATGTAGGCATATACACTGAGGATGGCTTGTTTCAAAGCTTTCTAAACCTAATCTTTAAAATTAAAAGGAAGGTGAATGGACCTGGAAAACTAACAGAAATGCTTGCAGGGGTGAGGGAATCCTTGGAGGTGAGGGGGAAAAAAAACCCTCTATAGAGCAAAGGGGAAACAGTCCTCACCATGTGCAGAGGAGGCAGACTTGATGTTATGGTTAGGGCACCCTTTCGAGTTTATCCACTTGTCTCCTCCACATTGCTCCAGGAAGAACATGAATTACTTCTAAATAAGCCTTGAGTTAAAAAGTAAACTACAAGGGAAATTCCAAAGGGCTTGGGATGAGCAAAAGTAAATACTGTGTGTCCAACTCATGGATTCTCAAAGCCAAAGATAAAATCCTGAGGATATTTGTCAAAAAAGAAGAGAGAATTTGAAGACCAAAAACTAATAAAGGTACTGAAAGAAATGTTAGCCAAAGAACTGAAAAGAAATGTTAAGCAAAAGGGCAGAAATAAATTTATGTATATGTAAATTGATTATATATAAATTATATATAGATATAAATTGATATATATCAGTTAATATGTTTTATATGCTTGTATGTAAGTTTGACTATAGATTAAACAGAAATAGAAAACTATCAAAATCAATAAATATCAAAAATAATACAAGAAGAAAATTTAAAGATAATAGACCACTCATCTTTAGATAAATCGAAAAAGAATATAATTCATTGCCCACCCCCACCTCTGGGAGGGGTGAGACACATACATAGCTCTAAGACAATAATAATTGCTTATTGTCCTTCCCCTGCCTTGGTCAAAATAAACAGTCTGCCTAAAAAAAGTTTTCAGGATATGCAAGTATTGATGCCCAAGGATAGAATGACTCAAGAACATTCATCCTGCCTAGGCTCTATCCAAGGGTCTGTCTCTTTCTCCTTGAGCTGGAACAAAAATAGAGCACTTCTGTCTCATGTTCTCCACCAAATGATTAAACTAAGTATACAAGAATCACAGTGACTTAAAGTATATGAATTTTTTTATTTGAGGTTTTTCTAATGGGAAACTATAGCAGAATTAATTTTTTCACTTTCTTTCCTAACATTTCTAAGATTCTTTATAAGGTTTTTAAAAAAGATTGTATTTATTTATTTGAGAGAGAGAGCAAGAGTGAGGGAAAGGGCAGAGGGAGAGGGAGAGAAAGAAGCTCAAGCAGACTCTGTGCTGGGCATGGAGCCTTGATATGGGGCTTGATGCCATGACCCTTAGATCATGACTTGAGCAGAAATCAAGAGCTGGATACTCAACTGACTGAGCCACCCAGGCACCCCAACCCTTTATATGTTTTTATGAAAAAAATCTTCTCACCTAGAATCTATGATGTCTCTCTCTCTCTCTCTCTCTCTTTAAGAGAGGGAGTTCACATGCATGTGGGGGGAAGGGGCAGAGGGAGAAAGAGAATGCTAAGCAGGCTCCACGCCCAGTGAAGAACCCTATGTGGGGCTCAATCCCATGACCCTGAGACCATGACCTGAGCTGAAATCAAGAGTCAGAGGGCTTAACCGACTGACCACCCAGGTGCCCCTATGATGTCATATTTAAGACAGAGAAAGCCTATGTAGTGGGATAGCGAATAATTTCTACCTTTCTTGGGAGTGATCTGGTTGTCCATTTGCATAATGGATTCCAGTTTCTCCTCTTCTGACTGAAGGGTTTGGTCTCCACTGTAAGTATAAAACACTTTGGTGTCAGCATAACCCACGGAAGAACTGACCAAAAACCACCCAGTACTCCTTTTAAATCAGAAAGATTTAAAACATGCATCAAAGGGAGGCCTCCTCCGTTCACCAGTACCCATTTAACTCAACCATCTGCTTCCCTTAACATTGCACTTTTATGCTTTTTTAGTTGATTAAAAATATACATGGGCCCCTGAAAATTATTTAAAAAGAAAAAAACTCTGCCCGCCCATAATTCCATGTCCAGTGAAAACATCTCTCAAAAGTGAAATGAACAAAAACTGAGGGAATTCACCGATGGTAAACTTGCCCTGCAAGGAATGCCAAACATGTTTTTAGGCAAGAAGAGATGGCTCAAGGTCAGAAATTTGAATGTACAAAAAGAACATTGGAAAAGGAATAAGTAAAGGTAAAATAAATTAGCTGTCTTATATCTTAATAAGGCTGAAGGTTAACTGTCTACCTATTAATTTTGCCTTCTCAAGGAGAGCCAGGTCATTCCTCACGCACTCTCCCTCTTGGGCACAACAACCACTGCCAACAGGCACTGATCATGTGCTCATCAACACCTTGAGCTTTGGCCACATCAGTTTGTGTGAGCGGATTCTCAAAGGTTGGATTTGCAAAATATTTTTGAATGAGTAGCTGATCAACCACCATTATCACATGCTGAAGCATCTTTTGGGCTGCTGTTTATTTCAAAATACACACACACGAAAACACCCGTACCCACACACCACACACATAATACACATATGTCCTGTACACACATACAAACACAGCTCAACACAACACATATATATGTAAACTACACACTCCACACTGCACACATCGCAAACATACTTATGCATATCTTTCACCATGCACACCAGACACCCCACATCACTCACAGATACACAAGCATCATACAACACGCACCACATGCCTCTCTTTCTTTGTCTGCCTCACACTAATCCCTAGAAATATGTTCTTTTTAATTTTCCTTGGGAACAAAAATCTGTGGAAATAGATTCCCCCCCCCCCCAATTTCCCCAGCTTGCTAAACATATTTGATAAGATCTTTAACATAGAAGGCTCCCTTATCACTCTGTGGAATTGTTCGTTTCATGTCATGAGTAGCAACTGAAGAGTAAGACTGACCTGATTGAGGAGAAGCAATCCTGTCTTCCCTTGGGAAGCCTTCAAACTTTAAAATGTACTGAATTTCTGGAATTTCCAGTTTTAGTCCATTAATCCTTCACCAAATCCTTTGACTTCACTCTATCAAAAGCTTAATTTTTAACTTCACTTTCATCTTTCCTTGAATCTTCTGGGGAGGAGTGTGGGTCTTACCACCTCCCAATGGACTAGAAACCTCCTAGAAATAGGCAGTCAAACATATAACCATAGTAAACAGACATCACTCATTTCCTCCTGCCAGGAGGGAGAACCAGCCTGTTGTGTCAGTGCTCCCAGAGCAAATGTTTTCTCTTAAGCATGGCTCTGGGTATACAGTACTCTCTGACAGGCATGCCAAGGCTGTTTAAATGCCCCTAAATGCCCTATTAACATTTTGCTTTCCTGCCTGCCTTCTTCTTCCCCTTCCCTTCCATTCCATTCCTTCTCTTCCCTACCTTCCCTCTCTTTCCCTTTTGCAAAGGCTGCATCTGTCTGACATTCAAACTACTCAGAGAGAGGTACATTTTATTAAGGCATATCCTCCAAAGGCAGTGACTTCCCCAGAGGCTTCTGCGGTGACTAAGTTCTCCTGGTTCCTGCCACCTGTCATAGCAATACCCGGGGGTGCTTTTACCCCTGTAATTCTTTGAAGGCAATCTACTGATCAAATAGAACATAGCCCTTAAAGCATAATAATAAATGTTTGGCACATAGCAGATACTCTATTAATTGAACCAGTTATTTTCTCTCTAGAGAAATCTTGAAAACCTTTAGCCTATTTGACCAAAGGACTTTGATGTCTTATATAGTCAGCTGGATTGTTTTGTCAGAAATCCAGGCTCTGGCTATTACAGCATGTTTGTACAGATTGATGCCAAGGCTGACAGTTTCTGGCATTCTCAGGCCTTTTAGTGATTGAGGGCCCCAGATCAGCAGTTGCTCAATGTTCGTATTTTAAATAAACAACATTCCCATCTGATGTCAATGTCTCAGGTCCTAGTTACTGATTACTCAGAGGGAACTGTCTTCCTCTGTTTGGCTCCAAAGCTTTATGTTGCTCTGTGATATACTTTAAAGGCACTTCTGGATTCTACATCTGGATTCATATTAAGTTTTTTTTTCACTTTTTTGTTTGATTTTTTTAAAAATTCAATTAATTAACATATAATGTATTCTTAGTTTCAGAGGTATAGTTCAGTGATTCATCAGTCTTATATAACACACAGTGCTCATCACATCATGTGCTCTCCTTCATGCCCATCGTCCAGTTACCCCATCCCCCATCCCCCCTGCTCTAGCAACCCTCAGTTTGTTTCCTATAATTAAGAGTCTCTTATGGTTCATCTCCTTCTGATTTCATCTTGTTTTTTATTTTTCCCTCTGCTCCCCTATGCTCCTCTGTTTTGTTTCTTAAATTCTACGTATGAGTGAGATCATATGTTAATTGTCTTTCTCCGATTTATTTATTTCTACTAGCATAATACCTTCTAGTTCTATTCACGTTATTGCAAATGGCAAGAGTTCATTTTTTTGATGCCTGAGTAGTATTCCATTGTGTGTGTGTGTATATACCACATCTTCTTTATCCATTCATTTGTTCATGGACATCTGGGCTCTTTCCATAATTTGGCTACTGTGGACATTGCTGCCATAAACATTAGGGTGCAGGTACCCCACTTTTCTAACTAGGTGTTTTTTTTTAAGATTTTATTTATTTATTCATGACAGAGAGAGAGAGACAGGCAGAGGGAGAAGGAGGCTCTGTGCAGGGAGCCTGACGTGGGGCTCGATCCTGGGTCTCCAGGATCATACCCCGGGCTGAAGGCAGCGCTAAACCACTGGGCCACCAGGGCTGCCCCTAATTAAGTTTTTAAATTTAACATTGTATAGAAATTTTCAAACTTATGAGAAAGACAGAACACTCTAATATAACCATATACCCATTAACCAGCTTCAATAATTATCAATATTTGGCCAATGATAACTTGATTTATATATATATATATATATATATATATATATATATATATATCTCCAGGGGTTTTTATGTAGTATTTTATTTTATTTTCAAATAAAATAAATAAGATAATTTTATTTTTAAATAAAATAAATAAGATAAATAAAATAAACAAAAATAAGATTTTATTTAGTTATTTGAGAGAGAATGAGAGCATGAGTAGGTGAGTGTCAGAGGCAGAGAGAGAGGGCAAAGTAAGCTCCCCAGTGAACAGGGGCCCTACGCTAGGCTCGATCCCAGGACCCTGAGATCAGCCAGACACTTAACCAACTGAGCCCCCGAGGTGCCATTTCTGTAGTATTTTAAAGTACATCTCAGATATTATGTTATTTATCCCATAAAAAGTACAGCATGGATATATGACTCATTAGTGCTTAAAAAAACATAACTAGCGTACCATCAGTGCATCTACTAAGCAATAATCTCTTAATATCATCTAATAGCTAATTATTATGAAGGTTTCCAATTGCATCAAAGTTATCTTTTTATACTTTAATACTTGACTTATTTATTTGTTTTAAAGATTTTATTTATTTATTCTTGAGAGACACAGAGAGAGAGCAGAGACACAGACAGAGGGAGAAGCAGGCTCCATGCGGGGAACCTGATGTGGGACTCCATCGGGGTCTCCAGGGTCACACCCTGGGCTGAAGGCAGCGCTCAACCGCTGAGCCAGTGAAACGCCGGGACACCTGCACCCCGATGTTTCTAGCAGCAATGTCCACAATAGCCAAACTGTGGAAGGAGCCTCGGTGTCCATCGAAAGATGAATGGATAAAGAAGATGTGGTGTATGTATACAATGGAATATTACTCAGCCATTAGAAATGACAAATACCCACCATTTGCTTCGACGTGGATGGAACTGGAGGGTATTATGCTGAGTGAAGTAAGTCAATCGGAGAAGGACAAACATTATATGGTCTCATTCATTTGGGAATATAAATAATAGTGAAAGGGAATATAAGGGGAAGGAGAAGAAAATGAGTGGGAAATATCAGAAACGGAGACAGAATATGAGAGACTCCTAAATCTGGGAAGTGAACAAGGGGTGGTGGAAGGGGAGGTGGGCGGGGGTGGGGGTGACTGGATGACAGGTACTGAGGGGGGCACTTGGGATGAGCACTGGGCGTTATGCTATATGTTGGCAAATTGAACTCCAATAAAAAAAATAATAATAAACCGCTGAGCCACCTGGGCTGCCCAATACTTATTTAAATAAGGATCCAAACAAGATCCACATGTGGCGTGTAGTGTTATTATGGCTTTCACCTCTCTTTAACTTTGCAACCATTCCTTCCTTCAGTTTATATTTGCTGTTACTTAGTAACAACAACAACCAAAGGAATAAAATGAGATCATTTGCAGAGTGACTCTCATGGCTGATTTGGCTAATTGCTTCCTTGAGCCTCATTTGATGAATTTTTTATCCCTATGCCCTAGAAACTGCTGGTAAATGGAGTGGCTTGCTTAGATCCAGGATAAGAATACTTTGTGCAGGTGCTGGATACTTCCACAGGGGCAGCTCATCTCACTTAGTAAGATAGGATTGCTTAGTGGGTTCAGATATTCTCAGCTTGATTTGTCCACTAATGAGGTTCTCATTTAGCCTGCACCTATGGCCTTCAATGGTTGTTAGTAAATGCTGCCTAGATCCATTAATTTATTAGAAGTTTTATTAGAAGTTTCTAATTCTATCCTGCCTTCTTCATGTAGGAACTGGAATTTTCTGCAAAATAGGAAATTTGCCTAATTGAATATTTGGTTAGTCTGAAATATAGATTTAATAGGAAAGCCAGGGGTGCCTGGGTGGCTCTGTTGATTAAATATCTGGGTTTGGCTCAGGTCATGATCTCAGGGTCCTGGGACTGAGTCCCACATCATGCTCCCTATTCAGTGGGGAACCTGCTTCTCTCTCTCCCCCTGCTTGTGCTCTCTCTCAAATAAATAATAGTCTTTTTTTAAAAAAATAGGAAAGCCAGGATACTTTATGAAGTTGTAGAATAATAATTTAGTGTCTTAACAAAAATTACCAAGGAAAATTATGATCTCATGGGTTTTACTCGATGTATTTCAGTATGTCAAGTCCCTATTTTTTATGCTTAAATTGTCCCTTCTTTGGCCAGTAGGAAGCTATTCAAGCTCTTTTTAAAAGACACAGAAAGAGAGGCAGAGACCCAGGCAGAGGGAGAAGCAGGCTCCCCGGGGGAGCCTGATACCAGACTGATTCCAGGACCTCAGGATCACGACCTGAGCCAAAGGCAGATGCTCAACCACAGGAGCCCCAAGCCCGTTTCTATTGGCCTTAAGACCTGACCCTAATTGTCTGGGATAGCTTCCGTGTTTTCTAACACACACACACACACACACACACACACGCGCCACATGCATGCATGCACATTCCCTATTCCAGGCTCCTCTAGTGTATTTTCTGTTCTTAGACCTGGGCTTTCTTACAGACTGCTGTTTTCTTTTAGCAAATAACACTCTAGACATAGAGATGGTCCTTGCTCCTAGGTCTCATTGCTTCTAGGCCCTTTCAGTGGAAGAACTTAAAAGAAGTATTTTTTTCAGAAAAAAATTAAGAATTCTGTCTGATATCTCCAATTCAAATTGAATGTTAGAGTGATTTTTAAAACTTCTTGACTTTATGCTTCTGAATTTTTCTCATATGTTAAACATCTGGATTCCTAATAAATAGAATTATCTTTATATGATAATGTACCTATATTAATGCTCACAAGATACTTATTAAGTGTCTACACTGAAGACTCAAAAATGTATGGCACTGCCTCAGAGCCTCAGAGACTTCAGCATATTGGTCAAATCCATTTAGTACTCTCAGCACAACATTAGGAACCTGTCATTAGCGGGGCACCTGGGTGGCTCAGTCAATTGAGTGTCAAACTCTTGATTTTCACTCAGATCATGAACTCAGTGTCATGAGATCCAGCCCTGGGTCAGACTCTGTACTGAGCACAGAGCCTGCTTAAGACTCTCTCTCTCTCTCTCTCTCTCTCTCTCTCTCCTCCCTCTCCCCTCACATGTACACACTTATTCTCTCTCAAATTAATAAAATCTTTAAACAAACAAACAAACATGGGACATCCTTATAAGAAGGGGAAATTTTGACAAAGAGACAGATATGTGCAGAGGGAAGATGATATGAAGACACAGGGGGAAAGATATCTATAAGCTAAGGAATTCCTGAGGCTTCCAAAAGAGAGGCATAGGACCTATTCTCCTTCAACACTCAGAAGGAACCAACTCTGATGACATGTTCAAACTTCTATAATTGTGAGACAATAAATTACTGCTTTTAAGCCATCTAATTTGTAGCGCTTTGTTATGGCCATCCCAGGAAACTAATACATATGCATACATTTGATTATCTCATTATTAGCATTAACATAACATGGCCCCAAGTCAACTCATTATCTTCCTTTAAAAAGAACTCTTTCCTGCATTCTCCAGCTTAGGTGTTCAGACACTCTCTGTGTAGTGTCTCAGGTTAGAGATCCAGACTCCCTAACTCCTTTCTTCTCCAGCATCCATCTAGCCAAATGCCAAGACCTTTCAACTTTCCCTCCTAAGCATTATTCATGTGTCTCTTCTCTCCATGCCACTATTACTTGTAGGGTACTCTTCAAGCTCCTTAATGTGGCAAACACAACCTTTGTGCACTGGTCGTACCCACCTCCCTAACCTCATCTTCTGTTCTTTCCTAACTGACCATGCAGGCAGGTAATTCCTTTCAGAACCTATCCTGTTTCTTGCTTTTGTACGCGTTGGGCTCCAGTGCAGGCAATCTTACCATAAAACTGCCCATTTAGCTCAAGAGTTCCTTGTGGAATGAGATCTCCCCACCCTCACCCATGCTCTTCCACTTGGGATCAGAATTGCTTGTGTCATCTCCCCTAATGGCCTGTATGTCCGCTGCTATTGTGCTTAAGACAGTGCTGTGGCAGGCATTCTGTCTGTCCTCCACATTGGACTGGGGAATAGTGACTATGTCTAGCTTGCTTTTGTGTCCCAGTAGCCTAGTTTCTAGACAAGAACAAGACCTCAGTAATTGGTTTTTGCTTTATTCAGATTTGGCCTGTGTCTGCTTGCCCTGGTTTTCCACTCAGAACTGTGCCCATCACATCACCTCTACATGAAATGGCGTGATATCTCTACTGTCTATGTGGTAAGGATCACCAAGAGAACCAATTAAGAAAATAGCCCTGCCTCCCTGCATGTGCTCTGACCTAATGAAACCCATACATTACCATTTGACAAAAATACCAATCCTTTTTATGTTTTGAGCTTTATATATGATTAAACGACTGAAGTAGTTGGATCCCAGAAGGAAAGTATGGCAGATTCACAGTAGGTATTTTGAAGACAGTGTTAAAAGAGACAATTTACACAGGACTGGGAATGTGGCAAAGACAAAAAAAAAAAAAAAAAAAAAGGCCTGAAGGCACAAGTAAAGAGAGAAGTGACCAGAATGTGTGGAGGGATTGGTAACTGTGAATTGTAGGGGAAGAATCAACCACCTACAGATCCCACAGGGAATGACCTTAGAGATAGATATTCCCTGTCCTCACTCTTTGGCCTTCATTGAAAATCCAGCAGAGGCCACTGGACAAAGCAGTGTGGAGGCAAACCATGCAAGTCAGCCTGCTGGGGCCTAAGCAGGATGAAGAGTGGAACACAGAAAGGGAGGGGCATATGGACAATATCCATCCAACAAATAGAAATTAATATTCACTTTTAAAATAGGAAACATGATCATCGTAGTGAGGTTACTGCCCTGGATTAAGAGCTTCCCAAACATTGTTTCCTGTTTTGAGATCTGGAAACTGTGAGTCTGGTCTTTTTTTTTTTTTAATTATTTTATTTTATTATTATTTTTTTTATTTTATTTATGATAGTCACAGAGAGAGAGAGAGAGAGAGAGAGAGTGAGGGGCAGAGACACAGGCAGAGGGAGAAGCAGGCTCCATGCACCGGGAGCCTGACATGGGATTCGATCCCAGGTCTCCAGGATCGCGCCCTGGGCCAAAGGCAGGCGCCAAACCGCTGCGCCACCCAGGGATCCCGAGTCTGGCCTATTGACTCTGATATAGCCATTCCTCCAATTCCACTGGTGATTCTATGAAGATGACAATTTTGTTCTTGGCTATCACTTTATTTGAATTTTCATTTGTCTTATATTTTCCTCAAAAATAAATCTTAGTAACATAAAGAACTGATCTCAGATTTGAAAAGAACTGCAGCAAATGAAATTCTTTGGGTGTGTTCATCACCATAGGCTTCTCATTTGTGAAGAAAGATGTCCGGTGACTTTCCATCATATCAAGATGGAGTAACTAAGGAAGAAAAGTGATGTGGAATTAAAAATTTCAATAGTGCTTCCCTTGTTAAATCCATAGATGAAATCACTATCCTTTACCTTCATAAACGAGTAAGTTTCCTCCCTTTTGCCCAGTCTTGGACAACTGCATCTCCACATATAAGGTAGAAGATCAGTCCTGAGAGGTTAATGGCAAACAACAACAAGAAGACATTTCGCCACCCAAATTCAGAGTCCTGAGGACACAAAACCTCAAGTAAATATTACCTCTTTCATCATCATTTTCTCTATGACATCATATTAATAGTTTAGAAGACCATGTTTGCTAGTGGGTTTCCATGCCCAAATTGACAAAATAATAATTTCAAAGTGCATTTAGAGTATTCTTAATAAATATTCTTAATAAATTTCTAAGTGCATTTAGAATATTCTTAATAAATGGGACCACTACAATTAACCTATAGAACTGCATTGGTCACTGTTTACCGGAGTGTCATACATTTCCTCTTTTGTGCAAATCATCATGACACAAAATATGCTATGAGTGCTTTCTTCTTGCATTGCAACAGCATGGTGGCAACATTGCAGGCTTTGGAGAGAGGACTAAAAAGGAAGAATTCTGATTCTACATCCTCTTAGTGGAGAGACTTATTCTATCAGATTTTCAGTTTAATCATCAGGAAGTCAGGGTAATAATATACCATTCTCATAAGTGGTGTGAGAATCAGTAATTAAATGAGATCACTGCATACAATATACTTATACTCATGCCTGTATATGTCACATACTTCAGCACATCTGCTTTTATTATCTCTTTGCTTTGGGATGGTTGTGCAAATGAAAATTTCAAAATGTTGCAGAAGACGTGACAAGTTGCATCTATGCATGGAATCATCATCTCATGACATCTGTATGGCTGTATGACTTCTGTTTCAAAGACTGAATATTACCAGTAGAGCATTGGGTCCCTGGCTTCAAAATGAGTCAAGACTGAGGTCATGAAAGAAATTGTTCTACATTTTTCTTTGCTAGGCCAATCTTCATGACAAAGTTAACCCACAATTTAATCGTATTTTCTAAGATGCAAATACAATCTTTAGGTACTACCTTTATAAATGGATTTGGCAGAGCATTTTAAGAGTCCGTGACAAGAAAATTCTACCTGATTGAGGAGAAACCCACTGACAGTGGGTGCCAGGAGAGCTGCTATGTTTGCTAATCCCCTTGTGGTTCCCATGAGAAAACTGGAATATCTGTGGGTGACAGGAATGTTCCAGGCTAGATCCAGAGATGCTTCACAGTATTCTTCAGCCTTGCTCTTCTAATTACATCAAAAAGGATTTGCACTGTGTATGTTTAATAAGAGGCACTAAGACAAATCCATAATACCCCTCCCCTCATATACCTGAAAAAATGGCCACAGGACCATCTATGGTTTATTATTTCCCAAAGTTTGTGGCTCCCAGAAAACTTCAGGCTAAACCTTTTTCAGGTGTATATAAGAGTGGAAATTACCATCCTACCTTGGAGCAAGATCTAAGGCATTGATATAGATCCCTGACTGACATAAGGGGCTTAGTCCACAGGAGAGTGTTAGGAAGGTCATTGTCGTGATGTAGCTAGGGGGAAGGTAAGGCAGAGCCACAAGCAGCGCCGAAGATGGGAAATTTCCTAGGGAATGAGGAACAGACAAATTCAACCATGAGATACATCTTTGGCTGTTGTATGCTTTGTGAATCATCCGATCTTCAAGCCCTGTTCTTACCTAGAAATGTGGCAATTTTCCTCACAGTAACGAGCCTAACATTCTTGGTCAGGAGGAAATCTGCCAGGTAGCCTCCCAGGATACCAATGACCCAGGCAATGATAAAAGGAAGGGCAGACAGGAGCCCATTCTGAGGGGAAAAAAATTGAGTAAACCATTATAATAGGGGCAATGAGCCCATACCTCTTGTTGTTAAACCACTGATCATCATACTGAAAACCCTGAAATCTTACTCTTTTAAGAAAGTCAGTAGCCTCTTCAGTCATATCCTTAGAAAAAGTTACTGGCATTAGTGTTAAATATTCGATTGTTTTGTGGTAAGTGTAAAGGATAAACTTTTCTGAATGGAATGGTTCATGAAGACAAAGTGATTGGTGGGTGGTGCATACTGGAGAATGGCACAGAAGGAAAGGCACTCACATCTCTGATGTTAACACTGAACACAGAGCTGATATAAGTTGGTGTGTATGTAATCAGTATGGCAACTAGCCACTGATGGCCGAAAGAGCAGACACAGATGGACCAAAGGGGTAGAGACTTGAGCATGGCCTTGATGGGAAGAGGCTGCTTTTGAGAGCTGACCTGAAAACAAATGTACTGATTAGAACAGTAAGATCCGAAACATGCTCATGTTCATGTGACCCCGAGAAATCCCGAGGCTGCCACAAGATCTCTGGAGATGGTTGGAGTCCTTACATGTATCTGTTGGGCCAAGGAGGATATGATATATTCTTTTTCTGTGACGTTTATCCATGGATGAGAGACGGGGTCATCATAAATCAGAATAAACCAGAAAGGGCAGTAGACACAGCCGATGCCTCCTGCAAGCAGAGGATAAAATTGGTAACTGAGCTGGTTTCTGCTTTTCTTTTGTGTTGGGACATTTTTGAGTACAGGTCCTGGGCAAGACCCATGCTCATAACATCCTCTTCCCACCCGCCACCCCCCCAAATTAGCAGGAACATAACAGTTTTCTAGAACCCTCTTTTTTTTTTGACATTTCTTAATTATTTGTGTTTATGGAAAGCACAGACCCTAGTGATGGCAGAAAACTTTGTATTTCAATCTTTTTAATATTATCAAAGGAAAACTACTTTTTCAACACTGTTCATACCAAATATGTGGGTTTTTCACACTAAGAAATTCTCCAATTCTCTGTGGACACCAGCTCGGCTCAATTTTTTTTTTAAAGATTTATTTATTTATGATAAACATAGAGAGAGGCAGAGACACAGGAGGACGGAGAAACAGGCTCCATGCCAGGAGCCCGATGTGGGACTCAATTCCCGGGACTGCAGGATCGCGCCCTGGGCCAAAGGCAGGCACTAAACCGCTGAGCCACCCAGGGATCCCCCAGCTCGGCTCAATTTTGACACTAACTACTGGTAATTAGTACAGACCTCATAAGGTAAGGACTTATCTTACAAGACTGTTCCACACTTCAGGTGTTAGTCATAAGCATTGGGTCCCCAGATTACCCACACTCTGACTTGACTACCAAGTTGGAGGTTCCTACAGTCCACTCAGTTTTGATAATTTCTTGGAACAGCTCACAAAAGTCAGGGAAACATTTACTTATGTTTACCAGTTTGTTATAAAGGCTATTATACAGGAGAGAGATGAATAGCCAGATGAAGAGAGATACACAGAGCATGGTCTGAAACGGTTCTGAGCAAAAGAGGGAGGGTCATTCCCTATGGAGTTGGGATGAGTCACCCTCCCAGCACATGGATATGTTCACCAATCTGAAAGGTCTCAGAACCCTAAAGTTTAAGGATCTTTATAGAGGCTACAAAAGGTAGGCATAATCGAGTATTAACTCATTCTGCAGCCTCCTTCCTTCCTGGAGGATGGAGGATGGGCCTAGAGGTTAGGTTCCAAGCGTCCAAGCAAGATTTATTTTTTCTGGTGACCAGCCCTCATCTTGAAGCTCTCTAGGGGGCACCAAGTGTTGCCTCATTAGGACAGAAGATGCTTGTATCACTCAGGAAATTGCAAGGGTTTTAGAAGCTCTGTGTCAGAAACTGGGGGCAGAGACCACATATACATTTCTTATTGCGTCCCACTTAGCCATTGTTAAGAGGTATACAGAGGTATCTTTTTGTTTTCACTTGCATTTCCCTAAGGACTAAGGACGTTGAGCACTTTTCCCTGTGTTTATTTTCCCTCTCTAGATCTTCTTTGGTAAAATTTCTTTGTCGTTTTTTAAATCATTTTTTGTTGTTTTCTTATGATTAAGCTTTGAAATTATTTACTCATTCAGGATAAAAGTCCTAATTGTATATGTATTTTGCAAGTGTTTTCACCCTGTCTTTATTATCCTAATAATGGCTCATAAAGGCAAAGTTTTCACTTCGATGAAATCCAGCCTATCAGTCCATAATTCATGGATCAAGCCTTTGGTGTCCTATCTAAGAAATCTTTGCCTAACTTACAAAGATTTACTCAGGTTTTCTTCTAGAAGGATACCAACTTTAGATTTTAGAATTAGGTACAGGATTTATTTTGAGTTTTTTTTTCCTTTATTTATTTTTAAGATTTATTGAGTTGGGCACCTGGGTGGCTCAGTGGTTGAGCGTCTTTCTTCGGCTCAGGTCGTGATCCCAGGATCCTGGAGTTGAGTCCCATCCGGGACTCTGCTACTCCCTCTGCATGTGTCTCTGCCCCTCTCTCTGAGTCTCTCATGAATAAATTAATAAAATCTTTAAAAATATATAACGATTTATGGATTTATTTGAGAGAGAGCATGTGAGCAGACCTGCACATGTGCACATGTCAATGAGGGGAGGGGCAGAGGAAGAGAGAGCCAGGACAGAAACTCACTGAAGTGGACTTCCTGCTGAGGCCGGAGTCCGAGCCTGCTGATCTCATGACTCCCAAATCACCAATTGAGCAGAAACCAAGAGTCTCTCACCTAACGCTGTGACACCCAGGTGCCCCTGAGTTCATTTTTGTATAGGATACAAGAAAATGGACCAAAGGTCATTTTGTGTGGGGTTTATTTTGGGGGTGGGGGACATATGAATATTCAATTTTTGAGCACCATCTGTTAAAAAATTTATCTTTTCTCCATTAAATTTCCATTGCATCTGTATGGAAAATTAGTCCACCTTCCCTGAGTGAGTCTATTTAGGACTGTATTCTGCTGCAGTGATCTACTTCCTATCTCTATGCCAATACTACCCTGTCTTGGTGACATATCATAGATCTTGGCTTCAGGCACTGTTAGTCAGTCCTCCAACTCTGTAAGTCATTTGCAAAATAGTTTGGCTATTCTAGAATTTTTTTTTTTCATGAGAATTAGGTTTCAGTGTATAGGTCTTTCACATCTTTTGTCCTATTTATCCCTATGTTACATAGTTATTGATGCTACTGAAAATGGAACTACTATCTTTAATTTACATGTCTGATTCTGGGGTGCCTAGATGGCTCAGTCCATGAAGTGTCTGCTTTTGGCTCACATCATGATCTTAGGGTTCTGGGATCAGGCCAGGTGTAGGGCTCCCTGCTCAGGAGGGAATCTGCTTCTCCCTTTTGTGCTGCCCCTCCCCCTTTCCCTGGCTTGTGATCTCTCCCTCTCTCTCTCTCTCAAACAAATAAAAAATAAAATCTTTTAAAAACAAATAAATATGTCTGATTCTTTCAACTTTGGTATGTCTAAAAATGTCTTTATTTTGCCTCTGTCTTTGAATTTTTTTTTTGGTCTGGCTCCAGAGTTCTATGTTGACAGATCCCTCTTTTTTTTTCCCCCCTTTCAGGACTTGAAAGATGTTCCACTGCCTTCCTACTTGCGTTGCTTCCTAGGAGAAGGATGCACTCCTTTATTGCCTCTGTTCTCTGTGTGTCATGTAGTTTTTAGCTCTGGATGCTTTTAATATGTTCTCTTTAGCACTGGTTTTGAGCCATCTGATTACCATGTAACTTGGTGTCATTTTCTTCATGTTTCCCGTGCTTGAGGCCAAGAGACCTTCTTGGGTCTGTGAGTTTATAGTTTTCCTCTTTCCCCATGATTTCCTCAAAGACTTTTTCTGTTCCCCCATACCACTCCTCTTCTCTGAGCACACTGCTCCGTCCTGTTTCTTATCCACTATTATTGTTTTTTCCAAGGGTGATCCATTCTGGCTGATTTATGCTGCTCTTTTTAGGTTCCTAATCTTTTCTCATGGTGTGTCTAATCTGTCTTTAACTCCATCCATATATTGCAGTTCTCATCTCTAAAAGTTTGATTTAGGTCTTTTAAAAAAGATTTTCCATGTCTCCACTTATCTTCCAAACAAATTGACTTATGCTATAACACAGTTAAAATAACTGTCTATTTTAATGCCCTTGTCTGCTATTCTAACATTTGTGTTAATTCCAGGTTGGTTTTCATTGATTATTTCTTCTGATTCTGATTCTGATTCTGATTCTGATTCTGATTTGATTTTGATTCTGAGTCTGATTCTGTTTGCCTGTTTCCCTGCCTTCCCCCATGCCTGGTAATCTATGATTGGAACAATCTTGTGAATTATATTTAGTTGGGTGCTGAATATTTTTGTCTTCCTATACATATTTTCAAGCTTTTATCTGGGCTCCAGTTAAATTACATAGAAACAGTTTTATCTTTTAGGTCTTGTGCCCTCATGTTGTCAGAGGGACCAGAGCTTCCTCTGGAGCTAATTATCTCTCACTACCAAGGAAAGTTGATGGTAGTGAACTATAAGTGTTTTCAGTTGTCTTGTGGCAACAGGTACTATCTCTGATTCTCTGTAAGTACTGGATACTGTTCTTTAATCTATACCCGTGATATTTTCCCCCCTCTGGGCTCAGATGATGCCCTGATAAGTGTGCTGTTGCAGATCAAGGAGGGACCCTGTGGAGAACTGAGTTTCCTCTGCACAGTAGTCTCCCATGGGTGCTCTTTCCTGTCTCATGCTCTCTGGGCTTTGAACTTTGTCTCCTCTATTCTTTTTCTGCAGAGTTCCCTTTTCCTGTGCCCTGCCTTAGACCTTACCTCTCACAGGTCATTGTTCCTCACGGTCTTCATCCAGTTGGTGTTTAGTGTTTTCTCTCCTTAGGAAGCTGGCATCTGACCCGGGACCCCAGCATGGATGCACTTACCCTGAGACACAGCCCACAGCAGCGGCTGCGTGTCTCTCTTTCTCAGGACCCACCACTCTGCAAGCCTGTCACCTGCAGCCTGCAGGGGAGGCAGAGCACGCCCAACCACATTGTGCTAATAATGCTTATGATGGGTTAATAGCATCAGAGACTGACACTGGGAAGAAACCCCTGGGATGAGGAGATAGTTGCTTACCAAAGATATAGAAAGCAAAAGGCCACCCAAGGGTTTGACTGATGAGGCCACCCACGAGGGTGATGGTGAAGGTTCCCAGCAGCATTCCTGCAGACAGAGAGTAAGCTGTAGGGCTCTGAACCACCACTGGAGACACCGACAGAATGACAGATGACATGCAGCATCAGCAGCCACAATGAGACAGGCATATTGGAACACGTGAACTTCAGATGTATCACTTCACATGTTCTCCTGAGAATCCATTTTTCTGGCAGTTCCCTAATAACATTGCAGATGACAGCCATGCTTCTTCCTTTCATGCTACTTTAATTTTTAACCACACAAGTCATGTGATGTATGCTTATTATAAGAGTAAATTGCCACAAAGAACCAAAGTTCCCTTCATTTGTCCCCCAAACCATTTCCACTGTCTCTAATGTTAACCATTCCACATTGGCACAGAGTTGCATGCCTTTCCTCTCATTTATAATACACATCTACATGCACACTTACCTCTTTGTAAAGGCATTATGCAACAGGCAGACAGCTAGATTTGTCTGTGAGGGTGCTAATAACACTGTTTTAATTTCTCTGGCTTCACAGAGTATTCTCATACATAGTAGGGCACACTTCCTTTTTACAACTTTTTCAAAATGGGGCTGTTGTTATTTCTGAACATAGATTTAATCATCATTTCTGAACATAAGCATAATTTATTTTGGTATAATAGAATATCAGCAGTGGATATGCTAGATCAAACACTATGTGCATTTTTAATTTTGATAGATACTGTTGAAGTATCTTGCTAAAAGGCTATACCAAACCAAATTGCCAAAAATAATTGTTTTTTTTCTTCTGATCTCCTTGAGACCCTTTGATATCCTCAGAGTTTCTAAAATGTCTTCCAAATATGCATGCAAACAGTTATCTTATTATTTTCTATTTAGGATGAAGTCGAGTGTCTTTTCCTATGTTTATAATTGTTATTTCTTCTGTGAACAAAGAAAGGCAGCATTTGAAAACAGGCTGCCTGACTTTGGAGCACAGTAGATAAAGATGGAAATCAGTACCTTTTCCACCACGAAGTCCACCAAACCTTCATATTCCCCCTGAACTCTCTGCCTTTAATCCTGTTACAGTAGGGGACAGGTTCCTGCATCCTTCCAAGACCATGTCTCCTCCAGTCTGGCCCAGGCCCAGGCCACTGTGAGGATGTGCCCTCACATCTATATCTTCACTAAATTCCTCAGCAACTTGATCAGCACCCATCCATGCACAAACTTTTCTTCGTACAGCCTGGGCTCAAAACAAAATAAAACTTTCCACCTCTTCAGAGCTCCCTCCATATACTTTGACATTTTTTTCTGTTCCTTTTCAGTGTAGAAGAAAACTTCTCCAAACTTTATGCTTACTGCCTCCATTTCCTGCCCTTACATTCTTGTCAGGCCTTTAAAGAACTCCCACTTGCCAGATCCACAGTAATTTTCTCCAGGCCAGCAGCAGGTGGCTCTGTTGAGCCATCACCTCAGATTTTGTCCAAGCACTCCCTGGGAGGCTTCCCAGTCCCTTCTGCCTCTCCTTCTCTGTCTGAGGCCCAGATATTGGAGGGTCATGGAGCTCTTTCCTTGGGTTTCTTTTCTGAGCGGTCACACTCAACCAAGGGCTTCGAATACAATCTGTATCCCGAGAAATTTTGGTATGTCTTGTTACTGTCTTATTTCTACTGAATTGCAGACTATTCCACTCATAGTTCATAGCTAATGGTTCATTTATACATATTGTAAATTAATGCTCAAATATGTCACTGCAATTGTTCTCTTTGTCAATGCAAGTTGTACCATGTATGTAAGTGTATACCTAAAGTCTGTGTTTTTACTTTCTGACCTTTATTAAAGTGATATCATCCTGTATGTTCTCTTCAGGACATTGCAATGTGTGTCTTAAATGTGTTAATTTACCCCATTTTCCATCTTACATCTCTGTGTTTTAAAGTATTTTAATTGTACAATGAGAGTACCTAATTTAGCCTGTGAGCCTATCTGTTCCATGACCACTGTGATAGCTTGCCAGGTAGTGTACTTGGGGCTAACATTGCATCAAGGTGATTCTCCACCATGACAGAAGTATTTTGTTCATTCAACATTTGTGTTTCTAACACTTAGCCATGTTGCTGTATGTAATTTCAGGTGGTTTTTTTTTGTTTTCATTTTCACTTGTGTATGTTGTTGCATCATCTTCAGACTGTGTGCGTGTGTGTGTGTTTCTATCACCTCAATTATGAGCTGCCAGTTCTGTTTTATCTGCTTAGTTTGCTTGCCTTAAGTGGCTACAAAGTTTCTTGCCTATAGACGTGCCTTTGTGGTACCCCCGAGAGGAAGATTTAATATGTTTTGTCCCAGAGGCTGGCAGTACCTGGGCACTTCCACTGTTAAATGTCCTTCTAAGAAGTCTTCCTTCCATCTCATGGGCTGAATGAGTCATCCTGTTCACCAGTGTAGCCTGCTGAGTGAGAATCCCCGGGTCCCTAGAAGTGGCCATTTCTATAAGAACTATGGAGGCAGGTGGGTAGCCTTAGCTGACTCCACCTGCCAGTGGCTTCCTCTTGGCCCCTCAGACAGCCATTGGCTTTGTGTTCTCTGAACCAGAAAAGGTTTCTAGAGGCCAGTAGAGACTACCTGCTTGGGGACACTAAGATATTCCCCTAACACCAAAAACAAGGAAGCCTCTGGAATTTGCAGACTTGTAGATTCCTATGTCTCCTCGATAGTCAGTTGACCTATTCCAGTAGCTCTATGCCTATTTAACAGGAAATGAGAGGGAAGGGAGTTGCCACTTCTATAAAGTCACTATCTTTCTTCCAAGATTTTTAAACTTGCTTTCCATCTCCTGATTCTTATATTGTATTCTGGGATAATCTCTCAACTTATTTGTCTACCTTGCTAATTTGATAGTCATTTCCCTTCATTTAGGTGTTCAGACCATTCATTGCAGTTAACTATATTAGCAATTGTATTTTTTGGCAACTATATTTATAGCAATCTGTTTTCTAAATTACTTTTTTTACATCTTTAATTGAAGTATAGTTGACATATATTAGTTTCAGGTGTACAAGAAAGTGATTGACAATTATGCACATTGCAAAATACTGCAGTAAATATAGTAGCCATCTATCATCATACAAAATTATTACAATATATTTTGATATATTCCCTACGCTGTTCTTTTCATCCCCATGATTATTTATTTTATAACTGAAGTTTGTATGTCTTAATCTCCTTCACCTGTTTGACCTGTCCTTCCCACCCTCTCACTCCACCTCTGGCAATCACTAGTTTGTTCTCTGTATTTATGAGTCTGTCGCTCTTTCCTGTTGTTATTGTTATTTGGTTGTTTGGTTGGTTGGTTTCTTAGATTCCACATGTAAATGAAATCATAGGTAATTGTCTTTCTCTGTCTGACATATTTCACTTAGCATAATACACTCTAGGTCCATCCATGTTGTTGCAATTGGCAAGATTTCATTCTTTTTTATGACCAAACAATATTTCATGATGTATACACCACATCTTTTGCCATCCATCTATCGATGGACACTTGGGTTGCTTCCATATCTTTTGCTATTGTAAAGATCGCTACAGCAAATATATGAATGCAAATATTTTTTGTATGAGTGTTTTTGTTTTCCTCAGATAAATACCCAGAAAGGGAATTATTGGACTATATGGCACTTCTATTTTTATTTTTTTTTGAGGAAACTCAAAAATGAGTTTATGAAGATAATGAGGAGTGAGGATGCATGGTTGCTACACCAATTTACATTCCCCATAATGGGGCACAAGGATTCTCTTTCCATCCTCACCAACACTTATTATTTCTTGTCTTTTTGAAACTAGCCATTCTGACAGCTTTTTCTTTTTAAATAAATGTTATTATACATATTCCCTTGGATCTCTCCCATGTTATTTGTTAATCATGTAAACTTTTCTTTTAATTTCTTCTTCATTTGGATTCATTCTTGTAGTTTTTAGTTTGGTCTCTCTCTTTCGTACTCTTGCTTTCTTTCAAATGTTTGAGGATTTGAGAGGGGATATTAGTCCTTATTTATACTTAGAAGCTCCATTAGTCAACTGTGATAAGTGATACAAGTTTCTTTTATTCAAATTGGTAGACTAGTCCCCTATCAGTGAATATAAACTCTGATGACAGAAAATAATCCTCCAGGGTTGGAAAGGGCTCTACAGGGGTATGAGGTCAGTCAGGGTGTGTGTGTGTGTGTGTGTGTGTGTGTATGTGTGTGTGTGCATGCATTCATTCATGCCTTGTTTTCTGGGCTTGAAGAGTCTCGGGCTCTCTTGGTATCCATAAATTAGCTGAAGAGTTACACTTTTCTTACCCAGTACCTACTTCATCAGTTTTGAGTTTATTAGCCCTATTCTTTCTGTTTTTCATTCTTCCCCAATATAATGTAGACTTCTTTCTTCAGAATGTTCATTCCAGATACACTGTCTAGGGAAATCATGATCAAAAATCAGTTCTCAGAACAACTGAAAACAATTCCGAAAAAGATTAAGTTGGATCCATACCTTATACATAGAATACTAAAATAGAACTCCAATATATCAGAAATTTAACTATAAAAATGAAATTATTCAAGTTCCAGAAAAAAACATAGGTGGCTGCCTTTATAACCTTTCCAAATGTGATTCAAAATCTAGAAGCCAAAAAAGAAAAGGATGATCAATTTAACTACACAAAAAATATATATTTTTAAGAATAGGAAAAATCATTATAAGCAAAGTCATATTACAACTGACACTGGGGAGAAACAACTGAAAATAATGCGGCAAAGGATCCATTTCCCTAATTTATAAATACTTAGTCAACACTAAAGAGAAGACAAAGAAGCATTCAACAGAAAAACTGTCAAATAATCCAGGGTGAGAGTGTTGCATTGCAGCGTACTCATTTCAGTTATGTGTTTTTACCTGATAAAGCAATGGTGCAGAGTCGGCTTCGTTCATGTGGAGGACCCCATCTCTCCCAAAGCGCATTCTGACCCCCAAATATTGACCCCTGAAATCAAAATAGTTAGAGCTCTTGATGTGTGTGTGTGGTGCCATTTAGAAATTCCTATCCAGCTCATATTTATAAAATATCTGGATACCTGGACTAGCCCCTGGACCATTCGAGTTGCTATGAGGGAAATTAGTCCAAGCTCAGCTGCCAGAGGACTGAAGATAATGAGGAGTGAGGATGCAAACAAAGAAACACCAACCACTCGCTTTGTTCCTACTCTTCCAGCCAGGTATCCACTAAGAGCCATTGTCAGAGTCATGCCATAGGCAGCAGAAGCAAAGATGATGCCCTGGATTTGAGGACTCCAGTCATACGTAGGAGCCTTGAGGAAACAGAGAATGCTGCAGTAAGCCATTTGCAAGAAGGTGTTCACATAACTGAAAACACATCTTTAAATCTTTCACTTGCTTTCAATCACTATTTTCCCAAATGAAACTTTTTAACACATAAGTTATAAAAAAATAAACATTCAGACAAACAAACAGCAAAAACAAGAGCACAGCTTAAATCTTGCATTGCTACCTCTGCAGGAAGACTGTCTGGGGCATTATTTGGGCCACCAGGCAGCTGCTCAGTGGAGCCATTAAACTGGAACTGATGGTCTGTGGTGTTGACCATGGCTACCATGGTGATGTTTATGACAGTACTCTGTGCCGCTGCTATGAAGTTGCAGACATGTATGATGAGGGCTATCCCATAGCGAGTGGAACATAAGCTTAGACCTGGAAATATAACATGACATTAGTTCTCTCTTTATTAAGCCATTGTTTATTTCTCACAAGTTTTAACATATTTTTTTTTAATTTTTATTTATTTATGATAGTCACAGAGAGAGAGAGAGAGAGAGGCAGAGACACAGGCAGAGGGAGAAGCAGGCTCCATGCACCGGGAGCCCGACGTGGGATTCGATCCCGGGTCTCCAGGATCGCGCCCTGGGCCAAAGGCAGGCGCCAAACCGCTGCGCCACCCAGGGATCCCCCTCACAAGTTTTAATATGGAAGGGTACCATAGACCATCACCTGATGGTTTAAATGGCACTCTACTGGCTTTAGGAAAGGAAGATACAAAAGGAGGAAATCACTGAGTTGAACCAAAGGTGTTTTTATACCACAGCTAGACAGACACTGACTTGCTCTGAGGCATCTGTCTTTCCTATAATTCTGTCTCTCCCATTCCTTATTGTATTCTGTAGTTGATGAAATTATTCAGAGGTAAATATATATACAGTAGAAGTTACATTTTATATACATATAGATAAAATATGTATATGTGCATATTTAAATTATGGAGCTTAATTTATTTATGTAATTTATTTGTACTATGTTATAAATTATATACATAAAATGTGATTTTTTAAACTCTGAAGGAATTTTTCCTTAACGTAAATGATTATTCTTCTCTCATGTCTTAAGGCATTGAGGACAAGCTTTCATTTAAAGTTTAAAATTAAGGGTGCTTGGGTGGCTCAGTCAGTTAACTGTCCAACTCTTGATCTTGGCTCAGGTCATGATCTCAGGGTTGTAGGCTTGAGCCCCATGTTGGGCTCTGCACTCAGTGGGGAATCTGCTTGAAATTCTCTCTGCCTCTCCCTTTGCCCTTCCCTTCCCTGTGCTCTCTCTCTCTTTCAATAAATAAGTAAATCTTTATTTTTTTAAGATTTTATTTATTTATTCATGAGAAACACAGAGAGGAGAGAGAGAGAGGCAGAGACACAGGCAGAGGGAGAAGCAGGCTCCATGCAGGGAGCCTGATGTGGGACTCCATCCCAGGTTTCCAGGATCACTCCCTGGGCTGAAGGCGGTGCTAAGCTGCTGAGCCACCTGGGGTTCCCATAAGTAAATCTTTAAAAAGAAAAATTCTCTCTCTCCTCTGTCCATCCCACCCCACTCATGTGCTCTTTCTCTTTCAAAAAAAAATTAAATAAAGTTTGAAATTAAACCCTTAGGAAGAGTTTCTCAGAGAAACTGACAACCACAAACTATGAAAAAATATAGCAAAAAGAGTGGGAAAAGAAATGAGCATAGCATTCAAATCTAGTTTTGTATTTCTAGAAAAGCTGGCTACTGCTGGAAAGAAGCTACTGCAATAATGCAGAAGACAAGTGAGGAATATTGGTTGGGGGTGGTAGCAGTAGAAGAGTGAAAATGTAATCAGATCCCAGATGAATCCCACACTAAATCAAGGTTTCAGTTTTATAGACCAGTGGGGGAAGGGCCTTGTTCTAAGAACTAGAAGAGTGGTTCACTGAGGGAGTTCTGTGGCAAAAGCAGATTTGGGGGAAGTAGGGATGATCAAGATTATTGGTCCCACAGAGATACCTTTTAGGCACCCAAGGGAAGGTGTTGAGAACATTGTTGGATACACAACTCTAGAGTTTAGAACAGATGTAGAGGTTGAGGTATAAGACTGGGAATTAGTAAGCTACATGTGATACTTGAAGCCACGATATTTGGGAAAAGAGAACACAGAGGGGGAAGAACCAAAGACTGACTCTGACTCTCTAATGTTTAGAGAGGCCAAATAAGTGGGGAGAAAGAAAGAAACTGAAAAGGAATTGTCGGTGGGTTTGGAAGAAAACCAGGAGACTGTGGTATCCTGGAAGCCAAGGGGAAAGGGGCTTCAGGGAGGAGGCAGTCAGCAGGTGTGTCAGCTGGTCCTGTTAGCTCATGTAACATAATGACTGAGAATTAATTCACTTAATTCACTTAATTCTCACACCAATTCTTTGAGGAAGCTACTACTACTATCCTCCTTTTTATAGGTGAGAAGAACATAGGTACAGAGAGACCAGCTAACAGTGTAGATCAGGTATCTATGCTCTTGCTCTTGACCATTGTACTGAAAGTATATGACAGCTTTTATTTTGTCCTAGATGACTCCATGAGAATACCTTTGCTGTAACCCAAGTACACCCATCTGTGGGGTTTATATGGCTATATGATGTGGGATTGGAGGTCAACACCCTGTGTCTTCAGGAAGTCCTCAAAGGCACCTTTAAGGAAAGAGGTGCCTTGAGATAACAAAGGCCATACTGTTTTTTCTTTAAATGGAACACAAGCCTTTGTAGTAATGGAATAGGGGGAGCAGAATTTGGAAGAAACTATAAAACATGCTGAAATTAGAGTGAGAAGCTCAAATACAATATTTTGTAAAGGCTTTCCCTCTTGATTCAGGGCTGAGTGGTGACTTCCTTTCTCAATCAAATCAACTAATAATGTATGAATTCTCGTGGTCTCTGATTTCTCCAAGTTGCCCTGGGGGACTAGAGACCAAAGTCTAGTGAAAAGTAGTATAAACAAACCAGGAGCCTAAAGGCTCACAAACAAGAGAGTTGAATATCTGTCTTATTAGATTCCTGAAAGATTAACTAGAGGATGTATTTAAAAGGCTTAGCCTGATGCTCACTGGGTATTAAGTATTCCTTGCTACTACATGTGTCCTTAAAGATTATTTCCATCTTGTGTCAGTTTTGAATGAATAGTTCCAGACATGTCCACCTAATAGATTGGTGCCAGTCTCATGCTGGCTGTAAAATATTTTCAAGGAATACCCTTAGCTACATGAGAATGTGTGAGTTTGTATGTGTGAGAATGTGTGCAAATTAATAAATATCTTGGAGGCATAGTTTTAACCACTGTAAGAGAGCATTGACACCATGAAATCATGGACTTTTGAAACTGGAAGGTTATATCAAATAATTCAACACTACTCTAATCAATCAGAGTCCAGGAGACTTGTTTTTTAATTTGATGTGACAAATAGATGTTAAGGTGACTCCAATGATGCCCACCTCACGGTGTTCACATACTTGTGTAATCCCCTCTACTTGAATGGGGGCAAGACCTATGAGTCTATAACATAAATATCCAACCACAAGAAGATTTTTCAGGTAAACAATGCTTTATCTATTGGATATATTAGAACAATACTATGCATTTTTTGGAAGAATGATTGAGTATTATAAAGCAAATGGAAAAGTATGTGTGTTCAAATTAAAATTTTCTTACTTTACCTAATTGAAAAATACAATTACATTTAAAATATTACATGCAATGACAAGTGGAATACACAATACTAGGTATGTACAAATTTGGTAGCAATTGTGAAAAAAATGTAAATGCATATGGATAAAAGATAATTATCAAAAATAAAAGACATGTTTTTAAGAACAATGGTATTTATTTCCTTCATATATTTGAAAAACACACATTAAGATTACCTGATTTTTAAGAAGAATTAAACAACTTATAAGATGTAAATTCATTTCTTATATTATGATACTGCACATAAAGAACCCACCATAAAAAGCTAAAACCAAGCAGTCACAGTTGAGTTTACCTTTCTTGGGAACAAGCTTCTCATCCACTTGAATATCTTGGGAGTAGTTACTCTCCCCTGCGGTGGGACTCAACTCTGCCATTGTGTTCTTTCCCACTGGTGTTTTCCACCTATCAGGGCAATATGCAATCCACAGGTGTCAGCCAAGGGAAAGAGATTCCTTTAAAACATGTAAACAGTGGGCAACAAGCAAACCAAAGCCAGGCCATTCCATCTGGGTGGGGTATAATGAGGATCATTACTCCCTCTTGGCCTACTACAACAGGTGCACCACCCCTAAGGTATGGAACTGTGTATTATTAGGATCTATAATGGTCACTATGTACCAATTTAAGAGCACTGGATTTGGAGCTAGGCATTGCCAAGTTCAAATCCAGGTTCATGATTTACCTGATGTGGCACGTGCCACCAGGTACAAATTTGTGTGTTTCAGTTTCTTATCTGTTATTAATAATAACCAGTACCACAACAGCAGCAGAACCCACATCAAGGATAACCAAAGTTCAATAGACTGCATGTGCCTGGCACTCAACAAGTGGTTGGCACACGGTTTACTGTCATTGTTGTTGGAGCCACCAGAGATGTGGGTCACCTCAGAGCTATGCTCCTCTGGAATCCTCTACTGCACCTGAGAACCTGGCTTCTAGTGGCCCTGATTCCTATACTGTGTCCCGTTTTGACCCACTGTAAGTGTTGCTGTATGTATGTCACTAATACTTGGGGATCATATTTATAGAATATGATGATACCATTTTAATCTCATATATTTTCTGGCCACAGATGATGAAGTGTCTACAAAGTTTTGGAAAAAACTAACATGGAGATCTTGACTCAGTAGTTGTTTGGGGTCCCTACATGTTGGACCCAAAACTGCCTCAAATGAATAGTGTTTCTGTCCCAAACAGGATCTGTTTGGTTTAAAGTTATAAATATCCTCTAGTTTAATTAACAGGTAGTTGGGGGGCACCTGGGTGGCTTGGTCAGTTAAGCGTCTGCCTTTGGCTCAGTTCATGATCCCAGGGTTCTGGGATTGAGCCCCAGATTGGGCTCCCTGCTCAGTGGGGAGTCTGCTTCTCCCTCTCCTTCTGCCTTTTCCCCCTGCTTGTGCTCTCTCTTGCTCACTCTCTCAAATAAATAAATAAATAAATAAATAAATAAATAAATAAATCTTTAAAAGAGGGGGAAAAGGTAGTTGGGATTGTGAAGTTGGTTTTAACTGACCTGTAGCATAAAAAAGTGAAACCATATATATAATCTGGCAGGGAAAAATGGAGACAAAACTGGATGATCAAAATGTCATTCCTTAGCAATTGGGACTGAAAGCAAAAATAACACCCACATGTTTGAATATATACCATTTTAGCTGCCACAAATGGAGGCTTAAGACTCTGAGTTCTCTTGGTTTTTGATGTTGGATCATGTTCTTAGTTTTCCCTTTCTTTGACTCTGATGAGGGCCATGTGGCATCTGATAATTTCTTACCAAGAAATTCAATAATTTCTGAATGGGAGGGTGGTTGGCTTTTTGTAGAAGCACCTTATATGGAGGTCCTAAAAAGAAAAATATGGCAACCAAATAGGCATCCTCAGGAATGTTAATTTATATAGGGAAAATTTGTGTAAATAGACTAAGGCAGGGGAGAACCTGAATTGAGGTAAGAAAACAAGAGAACCCAAGATGGCTCCCTCAGAGAGGAGAGTAAAGCATAGGGCAGTGGGGTACTGGAGTTAGATCACATGGGCCTGTAAAAGCAGACTTAGATTTTTAGGAATTTTGCAAGCTTGTTTGGAAACAGCCACAGCCATTATTGGCAATTAAATTAAATACATTCAGAATTAAATAAATAATACTTTTAAAAGGTAAGAAATGTTTATAGCTCATGACTCCATAATTATTTCACTACATTTTCTTCTCAGGTATACTCTTGGGATCAGTCATATCTCTTGCATCTATATAGTATAAATACTATAAAAAACATGCAGCTGCATATTTCTTCCTAGTTCTGAATTAAGTGATGTCATGTTGGTAGCTTGAAATTGGCCACAATTGGAGATTTCACACTAAAAAAAATTTTTTTTTAAAGGCAAAAGCTACAGATTTGGGCTTGATTTGTTGATTTCCTGGACTTAAGAAATTTATTAAACAATATTATGTTACAACTAGACTCACTATTGATGATGTGAATGATGTTTTTGTTTATTTAATTATTAATAAAAAATTTACTTGCTGATATTGTGGCCCTATGGTTGATGATAGAATTGCAAAAATCCAGATTGAATTCTGCAAGAAATAGAAAATCATACTGAAGTTTTATTTTTTTTTAAGATTTTATTTATTTATTCATGACAGAGAGAGAGAGAGAGAGAGAGAGACAGGCAGAGGGAGAAGCAGGCTCCAGGCAGGGAGCCCGGCGTGGTACTCGATCCCGAGTCTCCAGGATCCCACCCTGGGCTGAAGGCGGCACTAAACCACTGGGCCACCGGGGCTGCCCCATACAGAAGTTTTAGATGTGACTAGAAAACAATGTAAATATTTTAGCTTAAAACATGTTATTTTAAAAATGACATATTAAGATACTAGTATCAAAAATTTTATGTTAACCTTCAAGTGGCATTGTGAATTTTATTAACATGAAGTTAATTTGAATAATTTATGCATTTTGTAGGTAGTAATGTAGAATCAACCCTGCAACTTTATAAAAAGGTAAAAAATAATTTTAAATTTTTGGACTATTGTAATTCAGAGTGCTGATATTGATAATGGTTTCAGGTTGATAAATATAGTTTGTATGAAAGAGAAATAATTCAACAGTAGATCATCTATGACATTTAATGACAACAAATATATTGGGAAGAATTGGCAGATGAAGATTCAATTTAATTTGTCAAATTGTGGTTGAATTTCAACCATAGGCTGCCTACAGACACAGAGTGTAGCAAAAGTACATGAAAGTTTTACATCTTAAATATGTAAAATGTCTATTTGCTAATTATAGCTCAATAGACCTGGAAAAAAGCACAATATCCTATGAGAATCAATTGACTATATAGGATTTATAATAACAGTATTGTATATCTTATTATTATTCATAAACTGGGTGCCTTAGATTCTATGTATCAGTAAAATTTATAATATACCTGTATGTGTTTGTGCATGCTCTCCCCCGCCCCCGAAAGCCAGTTGTAAAATATTCACCAGCATACTATCAGGGTAAGGAAACACATCGCACATCTTCCCCTTGGGCCTCTGTATTGGTGCAGTCATTTATTGATGAACCCACATTTTTTATTTGGCCACCAGCATTTAAACATCTTCCTAGAGGGTTTTCTATCACTTGACACTCGTGTTTCAGATATTCCAGAGACACAATTAATAGGGAAGTGTCCCTCCCACTCCCTGACCCACCCTAGGAAGCAAAGGCCAGTTTCTCTACAGAAAGAATAGATATGAAATCGGGTGCCTAGGCTCCATGTTCATTTCTATTTTGTATTCTAGCATAAGATACTCAGACCAAACTCCTTTACAAAGATGAGTATATTGGGAGATTCATTAGGTCCTCCAACTTCCCACAGAGGTGGTGGTTCTCACTGACAAGAACAATAAGGAGGGATTCCATCCTACACAAGTACCATAATTAAATTCCAAGTGTTATTCAATTCCACTGACCCATGGCTCCTAGACCAATTCTAGGAAACAAAGATCCTTCCCGGTACCTGTAGCTTGTTGGCATTTCCAGGGCTGATGCTATCTGATCTGTGTAGTTTACTGCCCATCCTTTTGGTTTATGAGCAATCAGGGCATTACCTGCCTGGACAGGGTTCTTCAAACTACCTAGATTTAATGTCCTGCAATCTTCTCTATGTGGCTTCTTTCAACTGTACTCTGCACTGTTTCCTGGGACATCATAAGAATTGTGTCCTTGAGTCTCACGAACTGAAGTCTGTCATAACATCATATCTAGCCAAACTTTGCACATGATGCTGTAATTATTTCACAGACAAGCAAAAGCGTAGAGTAATTCCGGAGTAATCTAGGACCACCTAATAGTAGGCCTTAAGATGGAGATCAATTTCTTATCAGCTGGGTTTGATGCTAAGTTCCACTGAATGAAAATACTATGGGATGCCATATTCCTGGTTTACCACAACTTTGCCTATTCTTGAAGGTATGCCTCTGGGACCTTTCTATCATGGCAGGACTGAGTTCTCAAACTCTCCATCTGAGTCCATTTATCCAAGATGGCAGCCCCAGTGAACCCTCTCTATTCCATAGAAGTCCATTTTCAAGTTACTTTCAACACTTATAAACATGAAATAGAATCTCAGTATTTATTAACAATGTGATCAAAATATCAGCTTTCATAGAAGTAAAAACTTAAGTAATAACTTGGATAAAGTAATCCCAGGTACTTTTAGCCTTCTACTATCTCTATTCTAGACAACCAGGACATGCCCTGTCCTAGAAACCTGAAAGTCCAATCCCAGCAGATGTGATCATATCTATGACCATTCTCCCAGGAGATTTTATAAGCATTTACTCACATAGCTAAGCAGATGGTTGTGCAGAGGCAGTGAATAGGAATTCATATAAGGGAAAGTTCTGAGAGCATTTGGCTGCCCATGAAGCATGTGAACTCCAGGAAGGCTTGGTGACCTCAAAAAGATTTTGTGGCTGGATGCCCCAGCTGTGGGGTTGCAATGGTAACACAGTTGGACCCTGGCTAACCTCTAAGGCCTAGGGCTGTACAAAAGAAGCAACTTACAGGTGTCACATATATATCAACGTGTCATATATGTGTGTTGTATGTAAATGTTTTATATATGTACATGTGTATATATCAGTATACACATATACACACATATAGATGTATATATGCAATTTTTAAAAAGGTTTTATTTGAGAGAGAGGAGAACATGCAATGAGAAGGGGGAGGGGAGAAGCAGAGGGAGGAGCAGATTCCATGCTGAGCCCTACTTGAGGATCCATCCAGGACCCTGAGATCATGACCTGAGCTGAAGGCAGACACTTAATCCACTGAGTCACCCAGGCACCCCTATATGCAATTCTTTTTAACATTAAGCTGCCTTGATTTTTCACTACTACTCAGAAGATTTCTGGTTTCCTGGGTCAGAGACTATATACGGCATCCTGAGATGTTTTTGCTTTGAAGCAGTGTTCATAGGGAATCACACTGAAGGTCAGCTTCCTGCAGACCATTAGGTTTAAAGGCTATGGGTTTCCTGCTGACAAAATCCTACTTATACCCTCTGTAAGGTCACAAGTACCATCAGAAGGTTCCAACTTCTATATTCCTGCCTTACGAACTCTCCCTGATTGTCTCCTTTCAGTTACCTTCAGCTCATCCTCCATCTTCTGTTGATCTTAGTGACCTTCATTACCTCATCTCTACATTTCCCGTTCTACCCCCTGCCATCTTGGTTTGGTTAGCTTTCCCTCATTTCCTTGCTTCATGACTCAGCATTCCTCCAGATGCCATTTTGGACCGGAACCACCCCCAGCCCTATCTGTGTCAAAGCCCTGGAACCTACTTGATGTGGGAGGAAAATCAAGAGGACAGACTTGATTACAAAAGGTCAGAGTCCTTTGGGACACCAGGAGTTGTCTGTTGCCACAGTAAGTCTCTCAGATGAAAGGCCCAGTACAGACCTCTTGGTGACAGCGAATCTTCACGTAAGGGATGGAGATGTGGTTTCCCGTTTTTTCTTATCTGAAATATATCTTTGCACATCCTACAGCTCTTCCAGTGTGTCCCACTGGCTATTGGTATAACAAGTTATGCTAGCTGCTGTTGCTAATTACTGTACCTAACAGTTCACATCCACCCTAAATGGAGATTTTGACCTCCTTATCCAGGTCAGCCAGTTGATAAATAGAAGGTCTGATACTTGTTTCCAAGCCCCTGAATGTAATCCCCTAAATTCAGCTTTTATTTATTTATTTTATTTTATTTATTTATTCATGAGAGACACACAGAGAGAATCAGAGACACAGGTAGAGGGAGAAATAAGTTCTTCACTGGGAACCTTATGCAGAATCAATCCCAGAACCCCAGGATCATGACCTGAGCCAAAGGCAGACACTCAACCACTGAGCCATCCAAGTGCCCCTAAATTAACCCTTATACACCTCACTAGAGTGCCTGTTTCTTGGAAGTGTCTTGCACAGTTAACATTTTAAGCATGTTTACAGATGATCAGACACAGAACTTTAGCTCCCAGTTTATACCTCTCTTTTGCCTTGTTAAGGAAATAGGGGTTGTTACATCTTCACTCACCTTTTCAAAAATCAATATGAGAAAGCCTGGGAATCTGGGAGTTTATAAAATTGTTAGTTTGTTACACAGAAAGGACCTTTAGAGAGTTTTCATATCAACACCAGGGCAAGTGACTTACCGACTTAGTATCTGCTGGATGACTTCAACTTAGTACCCGCTCCTTCTTCGCCCTCTGGCCCTTCCTCGCTGGCAGACCCGCTGAGGACTCCTTGTTACCCTGGGGCTGGGACTGCTAATCATTAACAAATTTATCAAATTAGAAGTTGAAGGAAAAGTGGTTCCATGTCAAGCAGCCTCTGAGGAAGTTTTCAGAAATGTGCCTGGAGAAGTTGGAATCTGAAGCCCTTATGCGGCTCTGCCTACTTCTCTGCTGGTGTGAGCATCTTGTGTCTCCTCAAAACCTGAGACATGCAGTTTTTGCTTTGCTTTATGGTATCTTTAATGACTATAGTTCTGTTCTGAAAAGCAGAGAGAGAGAGAGAAAAAGAAGAAAGAAAAGAAAGAAAGAAAGAAAGAAAGAAAGAAAGAAAGAAAGAAAGAGAGAGAAAGAAAGAAAGAGAGAGAGAAAGAAAGAAAAAGAAAGAAAGAAAGTAAAAGAAAGAAAGATTATAATTAAATACAAAAGTTTAGGGATGCATGGGTGGCTCAGTGGTTGAGCATCTGCCTCTGGCTCAGGTCGTGACCCCGGAGCCTGCTTCTCCCTCTGTCTATGTCTCTGCTTCTTTCTCTCTGTGTGTCTCTCATGGATAAATAAATGAATAAAATCTTAAAAAAAATAAATACAAAAGTCTAATACTTTTTTTTCTATTTTGCATATGTTTTTTTCCCTTTGAAATTCTGTTGATTTTTTTCTTTGAAATACAAGAGTTATAATATCACAGATAAACTTGGATTTCATTCTTGCTTTCTTTGGTCCTCTTTTGTGCTCATGGACGTGTGCATGCGCCCACAGACACAATAAAAACATTTCACAAAAATTTGGTGAGATTTCTCCATACTCTTTGATTTTTACTACCTATAGGTGTGTTCCTAAACTATATAAAAGAATGCTTTGTCTTGTTTCTCAATTTGTATACTTGTCATGCGGTATGGATTTTTCTATAACTCACTTTGGACAATAAGCAACATGAATTCGGAACACCCACATGGGCAGAGTGGAAGCCAAGCCCTCTCAATTTCTTTTGCTTGGCTCGTTTTCATCTATACTCCCATGTGGTTGAAAACATCCTCACTGCTTTTCACACTTGTTGGTAGTTTTGCTTATCCTCATCTCAGGGATGAGGCAATTCTTTCAGATTCCCAGCTTTATGTATATAGTTCATTTCCTGCTCCCTGTGAGCTCAGTGCCTGCACACCTTTCTCTGTGAGAACACTCGAGTCCATCTCTAGCCATGGAAAATTAAACCCAGTTCTGCGCTTCTGGGAGCCTGCCTTACTTCAGATCCTGTTCATCACCTTGATTTTAAGTTCCTTCTTAGATCTCCCAGAGGAGATCTCCTTCTGATTTTATACCTTTTGAAGTGTATTGTGGGGAAGTAAACCATCTCCCAGTACCCTGGGGGGGGGGGGGGGGGAGGGGGGGGGGAGGGGTGGTGTGTGAGCCTGGCAGAGTCCATCACTGAGCTCAGGAATTCAGAGGGAGGAACCCCAGGTCTTGGGGATTTACAGCTACTGTTTTCCAAGCATTCATTCATTATATGTCATCCTCATACTTCCTTCAGATAAGTTTTTTAATAGTCTTTATAAGATAAGAAGAGAAAGGAAAAATGGATTTGTCCCTTGCACTTTGGGAATTTTAGCACAGAGGTCTAAGTTCATTATGCCAGGGGAGGGGATGTCACTTTCACCTTCCTGTATAAAAGATTTTTCCCTGAGTCATTTTTGAGGGACTCTGGACCCTGCAATAAATGAGTAACAACTTCTGAATTCAAATATCATGTGAAATATTGCAACTCTGAATCAGTATCCAAGTCAGAAAATGTGACTTTGGTTTTGTGATTTAATTTTTAACTTCATTTTAAAATGTCTGTGGGTTGGTTGTTCTTCCATTCTACAAATCGGACTGGGTAGAAGTAGACTCGTGTTGTTGTTGCATGGGAAAAATCCAACTTTGCTAACGCCTATAATTAATTTTTAAAAATTGGAATATAGGTTGAAATATTTCAAGTTATAGATTGTAATATCCACCTCTTTCAAATTTATGTTTTGCTTTTGAAAAAGATTGGTTTTTAAATTACTTTGTTTTAGTCATGCGAATTATTAGAGAAGATAAAGTGCATGTTTCTCCTTTGATATGAATTCACATTATCCTCAGGGTTGTTTTCATAAGACGTAGACAACTATCATTAATAATTAGCAGCATGACAATGCACCATGATATTGGCTCTGATTCTGGATAATATTTCATTAGGACTCCAGTGCACCATCCTTTCATGATCATAAAAAGCCTGTTGTTTCTAGTCTAGAAAGCCGGGAGGGGCCTCAGCAGAGGAAATAACCTCTCCTGTGCACACTCTACCCCAAACCTCTTAATGTCCAGCAGTGACCCTACACCCAGGCGGTGTAGCAGCAGCTGTCAAGCAAACACATCAGATGAGCTTAAATCCTGAAGCAAAAGACTTTACTAAAAATAATAATGGTTATTCCCTGGGGCTTGGCTGCTTTTGCAAATGCGCTTTGAGTTTTTTAAAGATTTTATTTATTTATTTGAGAGAGGGAGCTAGAGAGCACACATGAGCAGGGGGAGGGGCACAGGGAGAAGGAGAAGCAGACTTCCTGCTGAGCAGGGAGCCCCACCTGGGGACCCTGAGGTCATGACCTGAGCTGAAGGCAGATGCTTAACTGACTGAGCCACCCAGGTGCCTCTGAAGCACACTTTAAACCATGAACCCACATGCTTATCGTTATGTCTGCTTAGAACCTTAAGTCCTCATCATGGTTCTGGCAAGTCCTTTTCTCTCCAAGTCAAACTCCTGTTTGGGGTAAATGTGGTCATCAAATGCACAGTGAGACTTCATCTCTATTACTTTGTCTTTTATCAGCTGAGCAGCATGGTGGGTCTGTCAGCTATACAACGAATTCAGTTATGTGCTGGATTGCTACATGGCAAATACTCCTTGCCTTTCCTTAGACATGGCTTTCTTCCAGTCTACTTTCCAGCTTCAATGGCTCCTATGTTAGCAACTCCAGTACCAGGAGTACCTAGCTGAAAGTGCAAAATCATATACTATGAAGGATAGCATCCATAGGAAAAAAAAATACAATTATGACAAATATAATTTTCAAGAGAAGATATGGAAGAAAATTAAGAATGCTAATGGAATGACATGTTATGCGCTTCCAGATAGGAAAGCAAACAAAATAAAATGGCTATTTGTATTGTATTATAACTATCACATTTTCTGACCAGCATGGGTTATAAATTTTTATATATCACACTAAGTTTTTATCTAGGCATCTTTACTTATTGCCTGGGACTTGGAACAAATGTATTTTACCTGTTGACACTCATTTACTTGGAGATTATTGAAAGAAACAAGGATAAATCATACAACTAGGCAAAACCACACAGTGTACCTTACATGTAATAGAAAACCAATAAGGAAAAGTCAATTGCCATCATTGTTATTATCATTATCATTGTTATTATCATTATCATTATTATTAACAACACCTCTGAACTGTCATGTAATGCTACTCATAACTGAAAGGTATTAAAAATCTAACTTATCCAAAAGAATAAAAAATGATTAAATTAAAAAGTTAGAGGTAGTAATCTATGACAAGGAAATATTTCAACAAGATTACTGTGTGCAATTCACCAAAAGGAAAAGGAAAAGCATTCCCTGGAAACTAAGAATAAAACTAAATTCAGATTAAAGAGTATAAAACCTAGAACAAACATTCCACTCAAAGGTGAACCCACTGTTAAAATTAGGTACATAAAAGAGGTGCTCACTACTACATCTATTCACCACCGTGTTGGAAAGCACAACCAATACAATCACACAAGAAAGATATGTGAAATGATTGGAAAAGAAGTAAAACTATAATTATTGATAGATATGATTGTCCACATGGGAAACTAAAATCCTATTCATAAATTATTATAATTCATAAGCATTTAGCAAATTTGACAGATATCAACGTGACATTTATATTGCATTTTTAGTTACCAGCACCCCAAAAAAAGATCTTATAAAAAGTGCTATAATTCACAACTACAATAAAAGTACATAAGGAAAAGCAACAAAAGGAAATAAGGCCTAGGAATAAATCTAACAAAAATATGGCACATCTTTATGTAGAAAATTGTAAAACTTTATTGCAAGCTGTTAAAGTAGAACTAAATACTAAGTATAGAGACATGACATTTCCATGGACAGTAACTTTCAAAAATGTAAAAATCTCAGGTCTCCTCATATAATCCAAAGGTTTAACGCAATTCTGATCACTATTCCAACATGATTTTCCTTAATACTTGCTAGCTAAATGTATTTTCAAATAAAGAGTGGTTGTCTCTTACTTTCCAATTTTTATTTTTCTCCACCCCTCACACCTTTTTCAGTGATTCCTTTAGATGGATTCACTTATTTAATACTAAATATGTACTGGACACTGTTCTGAACACTTTACACATGAGAGCATTTTTCTTGCTCACTCACAACAAATCTCTATGGAAGGTACTGTTACTATGCCCATTTTACAGAGAGGTTAAGTAACTTGCTAGATATAGAATTGGGAATCCAATCCAATCCAATATATATATATTATATATATATAATATATATATATTTGTATATATATATACAAATATATCTGGGTATATTTGTCATTTCTAAGAAAACTTTGTTTTTCCTACATCCAATTCTTGGTGTAAGAATATTACAACATTCTGGGGGGAATGGGTGAAATAGGTGATGGGGATTAAAGAGTACACACTTCTCATGACGAGCACTGAATAATGTATAGAATTGTTAAATATTGTTGAATATTGTGTACCTGAAACTAATATAACACTGCATATTAACTATACTGGAATTTTTTAAAAAATTAATAAAAGAATATTATTCACCAAATATTTCTGTTGTTACTAATTTATGTAATTTAAATATTTATACTAATACTCATCTATTTGGAGGCGACACTAGTTTTTCCATTAACTTTGTTGCTCTATCTTTAAGGACGTCAAATTGTACTTGCTTAATGATTTCTGTTGATGGTGTTGTTTCCAAATGGAAGAATATATTTCCACAACCTAAGTGTGAATTACTACTTATGTGTGGGTTAATAGGCTTCCTGATTCCTAGAGCCTGTCTTGGGAGAGAAGGGCAGAGATTGGATGTGTCACTCGGCCTGGTGTGTGTGTGAGACACTGGCATTTTAAATATTATCTGAAACATTTTTGTTTATTATCCCTCAGTGACCGTGTTGGTCATTTAATGTGTAGCTAGATTTCAAATCTTGGAGAAAAGTGTGAAGGGTAGTTTCTATCTTCTTTTTGTTGTTGTTACTTTGTCCTCTGCTATCTTTATGAAGATGAGGAGTTTGCTTCAGGCTTGACTTGGCTTCTTTTAGGTTCCAAAGCTTCAGGCTTGACTTGGCTTCTTTTAGGTTCCAAAGCTTTTGAAGCAGTTCAATCCCCCCCTTTTTAAAGGATTTTATTTATTTATTCATGAGAGACACAGAGAGAGGCAAAGACATAGGCAGAAGGAGAAGCAGGCTACCACAGGGAGCCCAATGTGGGGCGTGATCCCAGGACCCCAGGATCACAACCTGAGCCAAAGGCAGATGCTCAGCCACTGAGCCACCCAGGTGCCCCTGGTTCAATCCCTTTTGATCTTTCCCTTTCCCGCTCAGATTCTCACTTCTTTTTCAGTGCTGAGCCAGGATGAGGACCAAGATCATTGACCTTCATTGTTTCTACAAAGGAGGATTAGGGACCAAACTCATTTATTGACCATTGCACTGCAAACTTGAGTTTTGATTGTACTCAATTAGTTGTGGCTTTGGGGCACCTGGGTGGCTCAATTGGCTAAGTGTCTGCCTTCAGCTAACATCGTGCATGATCTTGGGTCCTGGGATCAAGCCCTGCATCCCTGCTGAGCAGGGAGCCTATGTCTCCCTCTCTTTCTGCCCCTCCCCCAACCTCATGCTCTCTCTCACCTGCATGCTCGCTCACTCTCTCAAATAAATAAATAAAATCTTTTAAAAGTTTTTTTTTTAAATTAAAAATGTTATTAAAAAAGTTAGTTGTAGCTTCTAGATGTCAGATACTTGTGCTTCGAAGTGACTGGAATCCAACTAAAATGGTTTTGGAAGAAAGGAAAAAGAGAAGGTGAAGACTGTGACAGGAGGCACAGTAGTAACAAGCACAGTGCTGGATACCACTGACAGTATCTAAATCTCTCCCAACCAAACAAAATGAAACAAAACACGTCAAACTCATTTTTTCTGTCTTCTTCCACTTCCTTTTCCTAATCTTCTCCAAGAGTCAACAGACATTTCTGCAGACAATTCTGGAGTCTCATTCTTCATAACCATAAAAAGAAAGAAAAAGCAGCATGGTTAAGCTGCAGGTCTGAAATCCCAGAAAGAGTGGGATTTGCTAAGCACAAGATACTGTGCCACCATTTCAACCAAAGCATCGAGTACTCTGATTGGCTGTTCCCAACATCCCAAGATTTTTCAAATTACAGGTCACTACTCTGGTAAAATCAATTTAATGCTTCATAAGCAGCATATGTGGGTGTTGTTTTTTTTTTAATAACAAAATAGACTATGATAAAATAGAATGGAATGACTGACAATGCATCCTACTTAATAAGAGTTAAGATTGTTTCATGAAATTTTGGTTCTGAAACACATACACATATCTACATAATGAACCTGTATGTTAGTACTGCATCACAGTGTAAAAACGTATACTATTTACTGTAGGTCAAAAGGGTTGAAATTTTCTTTCTAGTACACATATTTTATAAGCTTTTTAAAATTATAATGCCTCTGCTTTATTAAATCTCTCAGATTCAATGTTTTTCTCTGGCATTTCAAAAAGATTAGCCTGGAATAGATCTTGCAAGTTCTCATCACAAGAAAAATATTTTTTTGTAACTTTGCATGAGGACAAATGGTAACTAGACTTATTGTGATGGTCACTTCACAATATATACAAATATTGAATCATTGTGTTATATACCTTACACCAGTATAATGTTACATGTCAAGTGTACTTAAAAAAAAAAAAAAAAAAAAAACCCCGTGGGGCACCCCGGGTGGCTCAGCGGTTTGGCGCCGCCTTCAGCCCAGGATCCTGGAGACCGGGGATCGAGTTCCGCATCGGGCTCCCTGCATGGAGCCTGCTTCTCCCTCTACCTGTGTCTTGGCCTCTTTCTGTGTCTCTCATAAATAAATAAAATCTTTAAAATAAAATAAAAAAACCCTGTGAATTCATTAAAATTCAATTTATTCATGTAAAAAATAATAAAACAAAGTTTTAGAAAAGGAAAAGAAAGAAAGAAAGAAAGAAAGAAAGAAAGAAAGAAAGAAAGAAAGAAAGAAGAAAGAAAGAAAAAGAATCCTCCAAAAACATTATTGCTTAACAGGGGCACGTGTGTGGCACAGTCACTTAAGCGTTGGACTCATGATTTCAGCTTGGGTCATGATCTCAGGGTGGTGAGATAGAGCCCAGCATCAGGCTCTGCACTGGGCATGGAGACTGCTTACGATTCTCTCTCTCCCTCTGTCTCTCCCCACTCACACTCACTCTCTCAAAAATAAAGAAATAAAAATAATTGCTTAACCATATACATACTTCATTTTATTGTACTTCACTTTTTGCACTTCACAGATATTGCATTTCTTACAAATGGAAGGTTTGTGGCAACCCTGCATAGAGCAAATCTGTCACTGCTATTTTTCCAACAGTGTTTGCTCACTTGGTATTTTTGTCATATTTTGATAATTTTTGCAATACTTCAAATTTTTTCATTATATATATATTTGTTATGATGATCTGTGATCAGTGATTATTGCTCACTGAAAGCTCAGATGATGGTTAGCATTATTTACCAATATAGTATTTTTTAAATGAGGTATGTACTTTGTATTTTTAGACATAATGCAATTGTATACCTCATAGACTCTGGTATAGTATAAAAATAGCTTTTTTATGCTCTGGGAAAACAAAAATTAATTTGACTCCTTTTGTTGCAATATTCACTTTATTATGGTGGTTTGGAGCAGAACTCACAATATCTCCAAAGTGTGCTTGTAATTGCATTTCAATACTCTGAGGATTAATGGTAAGATATACCCATTTCTCCACTGGACTCCAGTTTTGCATTCCTCACGACAGATCAGGATGTTGAAGCATATACACTAGCATTCTGTCCAAGGCCATGTGCATTATCAATTCCTTTTGCAATGGGTCTTTGAGCGGATGGCTGCTGCCCCTCTCACCTGGCACATCACCACAGGTGACTGCCATTACCTCCAGGCCATTCAAAAGACCGTCTGCTTCCTATTGCCTGGAGAATTTGCCAAGCAGGCAGTGTTCAAGGAGATCAATGCCATCAACAAGTATACTGACTACAAATCAGTTGCTTTGACCAGAACTTGAATATCATGAACCAAAGATGTTTTTTAGAGCCATCTTAGTTTTTAAAATTAAAGTTCTAGTTAATGCGTTTTTTGCTAATAATTCATTGGTTTTCATTTACCCAGTCAACTAGTAAATTAACATAAATTTCTCTCAACTTTAATACCTTTTCTTATGAGTAAATAGGTTTTTTGCAGTTTTTTGTTTCCAAGATTGTATTATAAGTACTATGAGCATGTGCTCTAAGGTATCACTTATGAAATGGTAATCTCTATCCTTTACTTTTTATTTACTAATTAATTAATTTATTATCCTTTACTTTTTTTTTTATGAGAGAGAGAGAGAGAGAGAGAGAGTGCTCTCAAAGTGCTCTTGGTAGAGGTCACACTCAGCTGTTTGTGTGTAACTTTCTGGTTGCCTTTTGCTTTCTGGGTTGTGCCTAACAAGTATTAACATAGTAAATTGAACACCAATAAAAAATAAAAAATTAAAAAAAAATTAAAAAAAAAACACTATCCAATCAGAGTGAATTTCAAACAGCTCATTTACATGTTGTCATTCTTGCTTTTCATCCAGAGACTGGGTTGCACCAATACTCATTTGAATACAGCAACTAAATAGATCTCATTTGATATCAAATGTCATCATTCTCTTAAAGTAGTGGTATGAGGCTGGATTTATGATGCCTAGGTCTTTATTTCAGGATTTTAGTATTTCAATAAATGACTCCAAGAGAAATTTTTTGCCATCTCTGAAAAGAAAACTTTCACCAAAACTCAGAAGATTTGCAGGAGAGATATTCTAGAGACAAGTAGATGTCTGTCTAGTTTAGTAACATCTTGAAACGGGTATACCCCACCATGGGCATTTCATCCAATGTTGTGTGTATTGAGAACTATTTTGTAAGAGAAATCTTCGAGTGCACAGTAGCGTATGCTTCCCACTTGGCTCATTGTAACAGGTGCTGGACCAATTTGTCTATGCATCTGCTCTGACCTGAGGAATTCACTAACCAGGCTATATCTGAAGACCTTAAGGCCATTACCAATACTCCAGCTCTATACAAATGAACTGCTGTTAAGAGGACTTGAACAACCTAAGACAAAGGTTCTTTTCAGAGCCATCAACATTTTCAGTTCATAGTTACCAATGTGCTTGTATTTCTAATACAAATATCTCTTGGTATTACCTGTTTGTGGACTGTCCAGGGTCCTGTAAAGTTGAAATAGTTAATAAAACTTTTCTTTTCTACTATTTTAAAGAAAGATTTTTACTTATTTATTCATTTATTTTTAAAGTAATCTCTACACCTAGTGTGAGGCTCAAACTCACAAACCCTGACATCAAGAGTCAGATGCTCTACTGACTGAGCCAGTATTTATATATTTATATTTATATAATATATTTAAATATATTTTAATATATTTTGTCAGAAGGAAGACAATAGCCCAAATGGATGTAAACACCTTATTGCTTATACAGATACCAGAAGCAAGATCAATATGGTGTCACCTTCTTGTTTTCCTAGTTTCACAGGATGAGAGGGACCTGGAACGGGCATATGATAAATGACACAAGTACTGGGTTGGTCTGTCATTGAAAAGCCAACTAAACTATGGCCAAGCAAATTTATAGCCTGTATTTGTGCCCAAAGGGTAGAGATAGAAAGTCCTATGCCTCCCTGGAACCAGAGAGGCAGATAAGAAGAAATTGCCTTATAGAGGCTTCCCTCAACATGTAGCTGGGGAGGCTGATGAGAAAGGACCTGAGACAGTTCCTGGTGAATGCCTCTTCACATGCTCTAAGGAGGACTACAGGGTAGTCTGCCAAGATGGATCACAGTGCAGTTGAGTCCTGCCAAAGCCCTACCTGGTGGCCCAAGTGGGGATGTGCGGAGTCACAGGGTGCCAATAGCAGAACCACTCTTGTATACAAACTACAGGATTATTTTGCCTTACTGCTTGCAGTAGTTAAATTTCTTCTCAAAATGTATTGTCTAATAGTTGGACACAATGATTAAAAAAATAATAGTGGATTTGAGTTTCTCAAGGATAATATACAGACTTATTTGACATATGTTACTAACAGATATTAATGAAAATTAAATATAAAATATTAGTAACTATCCACTTAACAACTTCTAAATGACACATAGTTATTTTCTTCTTTAATTAATATCATGAAATACATTTATGATTTTTAGCATTAACAACAATAGGAGCCAAACCAATGGAATAACATCATGAAATTGCTTTTGAAAAAGGCAAAAACACTTTGTTTTCAAAAAAGGCAAAACCCTTCTCAATCTAGAATTCCATATATATCTACACTATAATTTTAGAGGGCAGGTGAGATAAAGACATTTCTAGACAAGGCTGTAATTTTTGATGACTTACAAAAGGATGTTTAACTTAATGTATAGTAAGAGAAAACAGCAAGGCTATTTTTAATGTTCAGATTTCAGAAATCTAAGAGTCGGATAACACACTTCTGGTAAAAATGTAGAGAAATAAGAAGGGCCTTGGAAGTAGTAGTCATGATCAATTTTAGAAAAAGAGTAGGAAAATGAGAAAGACTTGAGGAGCAAATTACCTGTTTCATACCCTTAGATGGACTCAGAGCCACAGAGGCAAATATTAGAGAGCTGTGCCCATAAAAATGAAATTTGGAATGCTCTGATTGTGTCTCCAAGCTCTTTAAGGAGACTGGTCCTGTTTAATCATAAACTTTTATTTTTTTTTATGTTACTTTGACAAAGAGCAAAAATTCATCCTTTCACTGGATTTTAAGCTTCTTCTCTATCTCTCCCTTACTTTCTGTGTATCCTCCAGCAACTGAGTGAGATTAAGAGCAAAATTAATCTCATCATGAGGAGGAGGATCAGGATTGCAGGTTAAGACCACTTCACTGGCTCTTGTGTTAGGGGTGGTTTTCATGGTGTCAAGTGAAAGGTTGGGGCTCACATGTTAGACTTATATGGATCACCATGCAGAAGGCCATGTGAGACCAGCTTCAGGACAGAAAACAGCTAGGGTGGAAGAGCAGACGGAATGGAAAGGACAATGGATGAACTAGCACAGCTTTGCAGACCACATGCCTGGAAGTCAGGATTTGTGCCCCATTGGCACCCATTTCTTTTCACTTCTCTCTGCCTCTCTCTGACCCTCTCTCACTTTCTATCGTTTCCCTCTTTCCTCTACCTCCCCAACCTCTCTTCTTCCCTCACAACCCCAGGCTCTCATTTCTACTGTCTTCTTACATATCACTTTCCTTCTTTTAGTCTTCAAGTGGGAAAAATCCTTTGCCTGGCAGTCTGGAATATTACCCTTACATCTTCACCATAAGACAAGAAAAAGTGTCCTGTCCAGGCTCTAGATCAGAGAGTCTCATGAAGGACTCTTACTGGCCCAGTTCCGGGTGCATGCCCAACTCTTGGACCTAATACCAGGGCTGAGGCATTAGGTAGAGCTCTCTCATTAGCTGAGACTATCTTATATGTGCCTTTGGTCACCTGGAGGGTTCTGGGTAGCTGTTACCATAGATCCAGAGTATTGCAAAGCACAAATCTTGATATACCAGTGAAATCAATTTGCACGGCTATGAAGAACCTTCTTGATAAATGAACTATAATAGGAAAGACCAAGGCTTTATTCAAAAGAATTGAAAATCTCAGAGTATATCTCATGTAATAAAGGTAATTATTTTATAAATATTTTTGTTTCAGGGCATCTGGGTGGCTTAGTTGGTTAAGCATCTGACTTTTGATTTCTGCTCAGGCCATGTTCTCAGGGTGGTAAGATCGAGCCCAATATGGCGCTCAGTGTGGAGTCTGCCTAAGATTCTCTCAATTTCCCTCTGCTCCTCCCTTCCCCCACCCTGCTCATTCACTCTCTCTCTCTCTCTCAAAAATAAATAAATAAATACTTAAAAATAAATATTTTTGTTATGGTTACATTTGTGTTTATGAATATTCTTGATAGAAATAAGATACTATGTATTATACTATGCAATATTATCAGAAAAGTTTTTAAAAAATCATCTGCTGCACAGTTTTTATATTTCAGTTATATTAATAGTTTCCCACAATTAATGCACTTTAATGTATTCTTCACAGTAAATGGTGCCATTTCTTAGTCTTTCAAAAAGGTTGTGTTATCGAATGATTGCTCAGTCACATAACATCTTTACTGTTATTGCATACATTGGTGTAGTGAATACATATACTAGTTTCTCCATCTATTTTTAAAATCTAAACTTTGTTTTCATTTTGTTCCTTATGAAATTCACTTGTTTATGTGCCCATTTCTACATTCTATCTCTTTATTCTATCACCCACCTCAATTTCTTTTGCAGTTAAAGTAATATACCTTTCTCATCAATGGACTCATACTTGTTCTCTGAGAAATTCAGCTTCGAGAACTTTAGTTTGACATGACTGCAAGTATAGACAGCCCAAATCACATAAATGTTTCAAAATTGGTCTTTTATTTATTTGTCTTCTTGGAATATGTATAAACAAGCATGTTTCTTTCCTATATTGCTGTTTTTAGGAAATTCTGGGTGTACTAACAAGCTGCATTAAAAGAATATTTAATTGATTCTTAGTCACACATTGAATCGTTTTTTATTACTTCTGAAAACCATGGGCAACTTAAAATTGATAGTGTTTTCGAACTTCCCTTGGCTGTTAGTAGACCTGAAATAGTAACATTATCTATATTTTTCCCTCTTTGAGATATAATTGACATGCAACATTGTGTAAGTTTAAGGTGCACAACAGGACAATTTGATATACAAATATATTGTGAACTTATTACCACAATAAGATTAGTTAACATATTCATCACCTCACATAATTACCATTTTGTGGGTGTGTGGTAAGAACATTTAAGATCTACTCTCTTAGAGACTTCAAGTATATGCAACAGTGTTGTTAACTATAGTCTGTGCATTAGATCTCCAGAACTTATTCATCTTGTAACTGGGAGTTTTTAACCCTCTAACCAATGTCTCCTTTCTTTTTTTAAAAAAATATTTTATTTATTTATTCATGAGAGACACAGGGAGAGACAGAGACATAAGCAGAGGGAGAAGCAGGCTCCCTGCGAGAAGCCTGATGTGAGACTTGATCCCAGACCCTGGGATCATGTCCTGAGCCAAAGGCAGACAGACGTTCAACCACTGAGCCACTCAGGTGTCCCCTAATGTCTCCTTTCCCCCACATTTCCAGCCTCTGGCAACCACCAATCTACTCTCTTTCTATGAATTTGTTTTTTTAAGATTCCATGTATAAGTGAGAATTGCCTTTGCCTTTTGGGATAAATCTCAATTGTAATGATGGATATCCTATAATTGCCACCTCTATGAGGCTTGCAGATATGTGTAATTTTCTGGATATTAAATAATACTTCAACAAAAATTATTTTAAATGAGATAATTGCTACTGTCTTTCCTCTAAGTACTTGCCAGCTCTAAAATTCAGAATTCTTCAGTACTGACTATTACATATTTTGAAACAAAAGCTCCATTGTAAATACAATTTATTATTTTGCACATGTAACACATTCACAGGGTTTGGAATTCAAATCTACAGAAAAGATAATAAAAAACAAGCAACCAAAATAAAACCAAACAAATTCTGCTTAGCCATCTTCTCTAGTTCTTTAGTTCCTTCTTGAAAAAAACAGAGTCATGCCTCCTTATAACTTTCAGAGACAATTAGAAGTATTTTTTTCTTTCTAAGAGAATGGATGGCATGCTCTTCTTCAGTAAATTAATACACATATATTTTTTCTTTTGTTATTTAAAAAAATTGGAAACAAAAAATACCCAATATTCATCATCCTAACCTACCAAAAACTGTCAACTATATATATTTTTCTTTTTTCTTTTTTTTTTTTATATATATATTTTTCTTGTTGGCTTTTTTACCCTGCTTGTCTTTTTACTTGTTTGGACATCAGTACAGAAAAATTTTAAGGCAAGTACTTTAAGACGTTTCCTTTTCTCTTTTATTACAAAACTTTAAGAGCGCCAGGGATTCTTGAAATAATAATAATTAGCTATCATTCAACACATTGTTATCTCACATCTATTTGGTGTCAGGCTATTTGTTAAGAACCCAGAAGAAAAAAAAAAAAAAAAAAGAACCCAGAAGAAAAGCATGGCTACCACCTTCTAGGAGATTGCCTTCAGACAGAACAGAGAAAGGTGCAGAACTTTAAAATAAGGTATGACAAGATTATCTAGGCTCACTGATTTGCTTGGAATCCTAGGAGAGGGATTGTTTGCTAAGAGTTTTCCAGGTGGGAAAGCACATGCAATGGGAAATAAATATGAAAGATTGGCTAGCTTGGGAATCAGGGAGTATTTACTGTGATTAGCGGAGAGTCCTGGGGTTTGATGCCTACAAAGGACTAAGGTTTGCAGATGCTTCTACACACATGAGATGATGGTAAGCAAGGAAGTTACAAGCCTAGGGAAAGGAGGATAGTTGGAAGCCAGTAAGAAATGGGGAGAGGGAAAGAGAGCCACAGGATCTCAGGGCATAGATGGCAATGCTGAAATCAGAGTATAAATAAAGAGGACAGCGGCAGATGCTATGAAATCCTTCCATGGAGCAATGGGACGATGACCCTGGAATTGCTGAACCAGCACCAGCGACATATTCAGTGCCAAATTATATAATGGAAAACAAATCAAATGTTGCTGGAGAAAAACCCAGGGAAGAGAGTTTTCAGTAGTAAAGTAGACAAGAGAACCCACTCAGCTTACTAGGGTGCCAAAGGTGTCTTCCAGATTCCAGGAACTTGGGAGAGAGAGTTGGCCAGGTTGGATCCAGGCATAGAGCCTGTTCACCTCACAGTATAATCAGCAATAGGCAAGTGAGAGCAGGTCCTTACAAATGCGGCAGTATTTAGTTAGAGTTCTTGATAAACTGATATGCTGGGGACTTATTGATTTTAGGATAGAAATGGAGCAATATGCAAGGTAAGTGGGGGTGAACCTCAGGCTGCCTCCCAGTATTCCTCTTGTGCATACCTGGAGAGCATGCCGGTTCTGGTTATATGGTTCCTTGTTGTGTTTTGGAAGCTTTTACTTCATCAGTCTTATTAGCCTTCATTTGAAGTCAAATGCCAGATAATAACCTTCTGTCTTGTAAGTGGAATCATTTTAACTAAAGCATGATTTAGCCTTGGATCAAATTTCTCCTTGCTGTTTGCTATTCTTTTATAAGTTCCCTTAAAACACACGGTAGAAAGGCTCTCAACACCCTGCATGAAAAGCTAGTAACTTCCATAATCGTGTTCATTTATGTGTGCCTCAAAATCATGACTCTTCAATTTCTGAAAAGAACCATATCACATCTTGCAAGATTTCCTGATCATTGAGATCCAGCCAATCTCTCTGTATGCTAAATCTTACTACATATCTTTTCTGTCTCTGTTGCCTCATTTTAAAATGAGGGCAATAATGCTCCCTCACCACTGGGTTGGTTGTCATAAGGATAACTGGCCTATAATAAGCAGGGCACAAATGTTGGTTATGTTATATTATTATCTCTATTATTCACCTTCTTTTTATACATGCTGGTTCTTTTGCCTAGAACACACTCACTGTTTTTCTTTATGTAGTAATTCCTGTTAACTTTCAGAGCTAGGCTCAAGCCAATGTCACTTTCTTGATGGGGTCTTCCATGGCCACCTAGTTCCCTCAAATCTCTCCTGTCGTTTGACATTGTCTTCCATTAGTGCTCATTCTAATTGTAATATGGGATTGATGATGGAGTTTACCACTTAACATCTCAATTGTAATATGGGATTGATGATGGAGTTTACCACTTAACATTTGCTGCTCCCGTAAAACCCATTCCTCCATTTCACTTCCCCTCTTTAGGACTTTACTCAAATGTCTCCTTTCAGTGAGTCTTCCTTTCCTGTTTAATTTTTCTCCTTAACACTTCTTACCATCACTCAACATGTGGTTTGTTTACTGACTGCCTTGCTTCCTTCCATATGGACATGGATGATATCTTTTTGCTCAGTACTCTAGTCTGAGTTCCACAGCAGGCATGGGATATTATATCCTCAGAATGTGGATATGTGGAATGTGGAATGTGTTTCCATTTAGGATGTGGGCTTCCACGGTGAGGAGAATATTGACATCATTTGTCATTGTGCCTCTAGCACCTCACCCAGAGACACAGAGAAATTGCTCAAAGCTTACATAAATGAAGAACAAAAAAGATAAGCTCATCCAGAGGCCAGGCTACAAGATAGCCGATCTTTTTCTGAAAGGACATGGAGAGCCTCAACCTTAAGACCAGAGGCTACTCTTGAGAAGGAACTATTAAATTACTGTTGAAAACTCATAAAGATTGATAATAATTGACTTTGAAGAAATATATGGGGGCACGTCAGGGCTCAGTTAGTTAAGCATCTGCCTTCGGCTCATGATCCCGGGGTCCTGGGATCGAGCCCCACGTGGGCTCAGTGGGGAGCCTGCTTCTCCTTCTGCCCCTGCTCATGCTCTCTCTCTCTCTCTCTCTCACTCACTCTTAAAAAGGATATATATGAATAGTGATGATATCTGCATGGGAAGAAGAGCCTCTCACTTCATTGTATCTTACTTATAATTTTCTAGGCCACTAATCTGAACCTGTTTAACACATTTTAGTTCTTCCCTATATATGTGTGTGAAGCCAAAGACCCATGTACATCCACCCTTGGAGTGACAGCATCTACATGTACCATACAATGGAACAGCTAAAAAATCATTCCTCAGAATTATGTCCAAGAACCCTAGCAAAATTTATAGCTCCAAATGCCAAATTGGCCTTTTCAAGCTCCTGGGTGATAACAGATTTGTAAGTAAGGATATTGTGCACCAATTTCAATGATGCTCAGCCTCTCTGCTTCACTGAGACTTCTATGTCTGTGGCACCCAATTTCTATGCTGGGTCCCCTAGAGACCAAGGGTAGAGGTGGATTTGGATCCATAGTGTTAGACCATTGAGGATAATTCACCCTTAAAACTAGGGGGCACTTTCTGGATCTGAAGAGTCACATGTCAACAGGGAGAGGGTACTCCCTTGGTTTAAGAAAAGTAATTAGACATGACCACTCAGAACATGGTTTCAACACAAACCAAAAGCCATTACATTCTGGTTGGTGATGTCCATGCACTCAGCAACCTCTGCATACTTATTAATTTGAAATAATCATTGCATAAACTGATATCACTTGGAGCAAAGCTCAGGTCCTAAGCATTGTAGTGGCACCCAGAGTAGCAAGGGGTGGTTCCAAAGGAGAAACCATCCTCACTTTATTTTGGCAAGCAGCTGGCTCAGATAGAACTCGTTCTATTCTGCAATAATTAAAAAGGAAACAAAATAGATTTCATATAAACTTATTCTCAAGATTCCGTACCCCTTCTTTCTAGTGTTACAATTTTATTTTGAGGAATTGTCTTTCGCATTGTATGAGAACATATTGTGGTGATGAGTCTTGGTGTTCCGATCTCCCTCTGAGCTGAAGGGGTCACTTGAGACTTTGGCCATCAGATCTTCAGGCTCTGTTAAAGCCAAAGATTGAGCATTTCACCTAACTTCCACCAATTAAATTCTCTCCTGAGACCTTAAATATTGAGAAGAGGGATGGGAGAATGGGGAATATAGAAGTTGAAACCATTTATTTCAGCAATGGAGCAAGCTGCTATAGCTACGAGACATTCTGAAGCTACCTTTCTTTGGGTTTCACTTTGATATTTGGAGCAGCCCCACTTCAGTTTCTTTGACTAAATCCATGATGGCATAAATGATCCATTCTGTGTCTATAGCTACAATCCAAAACTCCTTTTAACACAAACTTTTAAAAAAAAATTCTCAATATGAAAAAAAAGGAAATTAATACCATGGACTATAGAGAATGAACACGTTTTTCTTGAGATTTTTCTCAAGGGAATAAGAGTAAAATCCTAAAACTTTGTAAAAGGACTCAAAACAAATAAACATCCTATGAAGCAAGTTATAAAAATCAGAATATAACGTTACACTAAGAAGAAAAGGGGGCAATACTCTTGTCAATAACGTTATCGAATACAAGATACGTTAATACGTTGTTAATAGTGTAATGGAGATTTTTGGAGTGGGATGTCTGGATGGCTCAGCAGTTGAGTGTCTGCCTTCGACCCAGGGTGTGATCTTAGAGTCACGGGATCGAGTCCCACATGGGGCTCCCTGCATAGAGCCTGTTTTTCTCTCGGCCTATGTCTCTGCCTTTCCCTCTGTGTCTCTCACGAATAAATAAGTAAAATATTTTTTTTTAAAAAAGGGAAATTTTTAAAGAAAACCAGAAATGGTAAGCATTAGAATGGATACTGCTTAAAAATAGACCATTTATGGAGAGAAGCAGTCTTCAAGTTTTTTTGATTGTGTACTGCATAAAAGAATTTTGAAAACTTTAGCTACTCCCCTGAACATTTTTAATTTGACATCTAAAACTTTTCATCAAAAATATAAATGAGTTGCTTAATAAATAAAACATTAATCATTTTATATGACAAAGAGGATAAATTATTAAAATTAGAATAAACACTTCATGACAAGTCTGATTTTAATAGAGGTTTGAACCACCTTACTGTAAAATTCATACCAAATCTAGAAGTAATCACATAACTTTCTCATCTGAGGTTTTTGCCAAATATATCTTGAAACTTATTCCAGCTTTAATTCAAATAACTGGTTCTCTAATGTGCTCTCTTGTTCTGAACTCAGAACGTTCCAACTCTGGTCAATCTTCACTTATAATAAAAAAACACAAAAAAGGCAACGAAAGGTAAGAAAGCCAAGAGCTAGGTGAATATATTAATCATTAACAGGTAATCCCCAATCTGATACTTGGAATCATCCCTTTGTTGACAACCAAGAGGTGTTTACACTCTAGGCATCGGCTCACAATAAGTTGTGGATGCCTTTCTTTTTTTTTAATGTGAAGAGGAATAGTGTGGACTTAGGCATATTTTCAGGCAATTTAAGAAATAATTTGTAACTTATAGAAGTTGGAGAAGAGCTTGGGAAATGTGTCAGTGTGCTTCCAGCAGGGAGAAATCCAGGGAGAAAGCAAAGTGAAGATCTAAGGATGAAGTCAGCAGAAACTGGGAGATAGATAACAAGGTTCCAGTGTACAGATAAGTAGATGAGGGATTCTTAACAAATAGAGAAGAATCATTAACTTTTTTTTAAATTGAAGGAAATTCCAAGACTACTAGCTGGAAAGCAAATTACTCATGACATGTAAGGCAATGTCAAATTTAAAGTGATTCACAGCTTGGATGACATCTTGGTGAAAGTATAGAGTTTTAGGGAAAAGGGAAAAGAGAGCACCTTTTTGTGGAGAGTAGGTAGGTAAAGAACACCTACCTACACACACCTGTCCTACAAAACTTAGTTGGCTGATCAGACTTCTTTCTTGCATTAGACACCAGAGACTCACAGGAAGTCAATAGGACTTGGAAATTTTTGTGAAACAAAACTTTTCCCAGCTAACTTAATATTTTAATGTATTAAGGCTCCATAATGTTAGTATGGCATATTAAGAAAGGAGTTATCTGCTATTCTGGAGCTCAGAGGTTTTTTTTTTTTTAAAAAAAAAAAGATTTATTTATTCATGAGAGACATAGACATAGACAGAGGGAGAAGCAGGCTGCTCACAAGGAGCCGGATGCAGGACCTGATCCCCAGACCTGGGATCACATCCTGAGCCAAAGGCAGACCCTCAACTGCTAAACCACCCAGGTGTCCCTGGAACTCAGAGGATTATCCAAGTACTTTCCCAAAATAATCTCCATTGAAATATTTTGAGGAGAAGAGAAAGGAGGGTGGTAATAATTATAATTTTAAAAAGTCAGTGGCCAGAACCAGACTAAAGTAAGTGAGAGGTGCCCAGGATGTGACAATGAAGAGGTGCTCACTCTCATGTGCCAATTCTGTGCTTACATGAGCCTGACAAAGAATGTCTTCTTAAATGTTGCTCCTTGGACACCTGGCCTGTCTCACCCTAGGGCCTTTGAATTACATCCAAATCACAGTAACAGGGAGGCCTGGGTGGCTCAGGGGTTGAGTATCTGCCTTTGGCTCAGGTCGTGATCCCAGGGTCCTGGGATTGAGTTCCACATTGGGCTTCCCACAGGGAGCCTGCTTCTCCCTCTGCCTATGTCTCTGCCTCTCTCTCTATGTCTCTCATGAATAAATAAATAAAATCTTTAAGGAAAAAAAACCCCATGGGCAGCCCAGGTGGCTCAGTGGTTTAGCGCCACCTTTAGCCCAGGGCTTGATCCTGGAGACCTGGGATCAAGTCCCACGTCAGGCTCCCTGCATGGAGCCTGCTTCTCCCTCTGCCTGTGTCTCTGCCTATCTCTCTTTCTCCCTGTGTTTCTCATGAATAAATAAATAAAATCTTAAAAAAAGAAAACCCAAAACCCAAATCATAGTAACAAGTAAATGATTCTTAACAGAATGTAATTCTGGTATGGAAAGGAATTAATGAAACAGTATACATTAATTATACATTAATAATTGCAACAAGTCAGAGCACAATTTCAGAGAACATAATGAAATCAGGGGGATTGTACATGAGTGAGATGCCCAGATGTCTCAGGTAGAACTCAACAGATGCTTATTTTACTCCATGAGTTATTGACTTAAATAAAGCAGTAAGAAAATAATGAATCTGGGGGCTCAACACAGCAAAATGTAATCTTCCTACAGAAGATTAGGACTTAGGGCAGAAGTCTTCAGAGTCTCAAATTCTCTCCATAATTAAATAAAAGTGAAAATAAATGAACTAACTATATAAAACAAAATTTATAAGAAGTAAAACTAAAGGAATTGGGAGGTAAGACTGATGAAAGATAAGCTAATAGATTCTAAAATAAAAAGACAACTATCTTGGGGGCACCTGAGTGGCTCAGTCAGTTAAGCATTCTGGTTTTTGGTTCAGGTCATGATCTCAGGGTCATGAGATTGAGCCCTATGTCAGTCTCTGCACTCGCCAGGGGGGCTTGCTTGAGATTCTCTCTCTCTTTCTCTCCCTCTGTCCTTCCCTCACTAAATAATAAATAGATAAATGTTTTTTAATAAAGACAACTATCTTTAAAATAAATAAATCACTAAATGGTCTGATGAAGAAGCAGAAAGAAAGCCCACATCCCTCATGTCCAAGTCCCAAAGATGCTCATAGCTCAGATATAGGAAAAAAATGAAAATATTATTAAAAAGATAAGGTGATAAAATATTTCAATATCTTGCAAAATGTTTTAAATTAGGAATAAAATGAATGATTCTCCAAGATAAAATAAATTGTTAAAATTTATGGAAGAAAATATAGAAAACCCTTTCACTGGCTCATAACCATGAAGGTAATAGAGGGAGTTATTCAGAGTCTCCTCACAATGATTTTTAACCTACATAGTTTTATAAGCAATGCTTTTAAGCCCTCAGATAATAAAATCAATAATACAATTTCCATTCTAATTTTTCTCATTCTTTTCTTGAACTCTGAGTAAGCTTCATATCCAGATTGTGGTTGTGACACTAGCAGTTATTGCTGGAATCGTTGTGCTGGTTATTTCCAGAAAGAACAGAATGGCAAAGTATGAGAAGGCTGAGATAAAAGGAGATGGGTGAGATGCATAGGGAACTCAATGCATAATGATTATAATTTGAGGAGTAACTACAAGAAGGAAAATTAGATTACAAATGTATGAGCATGGGGACAAAGAGATCTTTGAGGACTATTATTTTGTTTGTTAACATCTTCTCTTTGTAGTAGTGAAACCTGTACACTGTATATGAGCAGCTTCAAATTGACTTTACCAATCTTAAAATTTGACCACAGTGTCCTATTTTGCAGATCTGATATAAAAACCAGAACCTGGCATAGTTAAAATTATTTATGAGGTGTGTGCCTTAAGTAGGCTTCCACAGTAGAGTTTGAATGACTCCTGTCTCATCCATTTGTGATTGAGAGCTGCCTTTCTATTTACTTTGAGTCTTGTACATATAAACATTTTTTACAACCTGTGAAATAAAACATTTTAAAACTGAAAAAAAAATATGTGCATTCAGAACCAATGTCATATATCAATAGGGCAGTCAAAGGCCTAAATAAACTATTAGTGGATGAAATCTGATGGTATATCATAAGAATACTCAAGGTACAGTTTTCTCAGCATTAAGAAATGTATTCATATACTTCATAATATTTAAGTCAAAAGAGAAAAAGCAGATTATATAATTGTTAGATATCAATAAACAATTTGAGAAAAGTGAATTAATTCACATGACTTAATGTTAGAAAAAGCTCTTTAGAGAAGAGGGGATGACTAGAGATGCTTCCGATCAGCTCACAATTGTGCCTATTCTGATGCCCCTGGGAAACATAAATGGTAACCCTTCTTCAAACCACGAAATGGGGAACAGTACAAAGTCCCCGACACAGAGATATTGTCTGCCAGGAATCAATCACAGCAACTGCTCCAAAAGTCCTGGGCATGTACAGCCGTTGTTCTTACCTCCGAGGCACTGGACGCTTCCAGGAAAAAGTCTGATCTCATTTATGTTGCTGTTTGCAAACTTACACTTTGATCCAAAAGCTGACAGCACTGATCATCTGGTTGCCTTCCCTTCTGCTCTGACGCTGGAGGGTCCCATGGAGAAGAATGAGGAGGAAGGCCAGGAAGAACATGAAAGTGGTTCCTTCCTGCCCACTCCATTTATCAAACCTAAGGAGAAGAGAGAAGAGAGGCTTTGAGATGAAGGAAACATTGAAGTTGTTTTAAGTAAATGTTTTACTTTTTATCTACATACATGTACACTTTCCAAAAGGAAAAACACCATGTGATTAGCACCCAAGTAATAGGAGATACCAGCACCCAGGAGCCTCCTTTATGTCCACCCTACCCGAGGGGAAGCCTTAACTTGATTTTTTAAAAAGATTTTATTTATTTATTCATGAGAAATACAGACAGAGAGGCAGAGACACAGGCAGAGGGAGAAGCAGGCTCCATGCAGGGAGCCTGACGTGGGACTCGATCCTGGGACTCCAGGATCAGGCCCTGGACTAAAGGCAGCGCTAAACTGCTGAGCCACCAGGGCTGCCCCTCCTAACTTGATTTTTAAGAGGATAAACTAGTTTTGTCTGTTTTTAAAACCTTGATGCAAGCACTTGAAAGAAGGTATTTTTCAACTTCTTTCACTTAATACTGAATCCACGTGATCCATCCATGGTGTTGTATACTGAGGTCCTTACTCTCCTTGCTGTGGGAATAGGCCATTATGTATTTTCTTGTTCTTCTCTAGGTAGACAATTGAGTTGTTTACTGTTGGGCTACTCCCAACATTGTTGCACTTCTTGTTCTGAATGTGTAGGGACATTTCTAAGTGTCTGCCACTGAAATGTCTATGTCTGGCTTTAGGGGAGGTTGCCAAACAGCTTCCAGAGGTTCTAATTTGCATTCACACACAAGGGGCAAGAGTTTCTGTGGCTCTGCACCCTTGCCAATCTTTGTTTCCCTCTTCTCTCACTTTCTCTGTCCATCCTGTTGAAGTGTGTGGTGCTATCTTGCTGTGGTTTTGATTTTCATTTCTCTATTGCCTAGTGAAGTTGACCACCTTTTATATCTTTAGGCCACTTAGAATTTCTCTCCCATGAAGTCTCTGCTGGAGACATTGGGCCATGTTTCTGTTGGGTTGTCTTCCATTTTTTAAATTATTTTTTCCTGTATTTGATTTATCCATCCATTATATGACTCTTCTCTTTTCCTCTTCTTTTTGTTCTCTGCAAAGTCCCTTCCTCTTTATATTTTAAATACCAGGGAACAGAGCCAGAGTGTTCTCATCTTAGCATCATCCTTAGAGCCTGGCCAGCTGTTTTCTCTGAAACACCTGCTCAAAAATACCTGTTGATTTGCATTAGGAGATTGTCTTCATCCACTAGGTTATCCCAAGGTTAGGTCCCTGTGGTTCTGTGGGGCTTTTAAAGATGGTGGGAATTTCTCTTCTAGAACAGTTGCAGCAAAATTGGCATCAGATCTGTGTATGAGTCAGCTCTCACAGCCTAGAGGATGTGTTTTGAGAGGTAGGAACCACAATTAATTCCTGTTGGAGACAATGATGACTATTTGAGTCCTGGGAAAAGAGGAAGGAGGTCAAATGATTTTTCTCAATCCCAAAAAAGTAACTTCTCTGGTATGGGAGATCAGTCTATGCTTTCATCCATCTTGTTATACTTTCAGTATTCTCCTTATAAATCATCATTTCATTTGAAAGCACCTCTGTTGTCTCCCTTCAGTTTTTATTATATGGTCCAAACTATCTCCTTGTATCTTCTGGAAGTCCCCATCCTGCCCCCCAACCTCCTTGAGCTTTTCAATTCTGCCTTTTCTAGCCTTTGATTTCTAGTTAACCTCATTCATTTAATCTCTGTCTGGTCATTTCCCAGTCTTTAATCCCATGGAAACTAAGGATAAGTAGATATCTGTTTCACCTGATGGAAATAATCCTAATCTAAATAATTTGAAAATTATATATTTAATTTTAGCATGTGAATTTTAATAAGGTTTAACCACATAAATAAACATCCATATTTCACACAATGTATACAAATAATAAAAAAGTGAATTCTGTGGATTACAGCCTCAAATTTCTGTTCCATGCTGGGCTCTATAACATATGACTATAGCTCCTAGCAGATCTTCTCTGTGTCCATAATCACCCCCATGAAGGTATTTATCAGTGATTATTTTCACATAGATTTTTATTCATCTAGTACTTTCCAAAGAGGAAACTTCAAAGGCAACAGGAATTGACGCTTCAACTGTGTGCGGAAGTTGTCGACCGTGGCTGTGTGTTAGAGACCCGGCAGAGTGTCTAACAACTAGTGGCAACAGGGCTCTCCCACAGACCAGTTCATTCAGAGTCTCTGTGAGCAGACCCCATCAACCCTGTGTTCCAGAGACTCCTCAGGGAGATCCTGCACACAGCCAGAGTTGAGAACCGCCGAGCCTATGGCCAAGAATATGAAGAATGATGATACGTAAAAAAAGTTGCAAAAGTTAACAGTCAGTACTGCATTTAAGTTTGCAATTCAGTATCCTCAAAGGCGGGTAAGGGTCTTCTCTTTGGCCCAGTCTTGGATTTCTGCTTGTCCAAATGTGATGTAAAAAAACATGCCAAACATGTTGACAGCAGCAGACAGGAAAAAGACATTCCTCCATCCCGACACAGAATCCTGGAGACAGAAAACACAGAATTATCAATTTCACAGCTTCTTCCCCACCAGCTCTAGAAATCCTCCATTTTGTGCATTGCAACATCGATGTCTAAGCATAGCAGGGGCAATATGAAATAGCCACTTAACATCTTAAGTTATTGAAGAAGATTTTGTGAAATTATTGGAGAAAGAACGACTCAAATGAACATTGGGCTCTAGGTCGAGATAGATTTTTCTTTAAACCAAAATGAATTAACTTATGCTAATGGCTTTCTAGAAATTTGGATCCCAACATTCACAAAAATATCACATTACTCATTTAAAATTATGCCTAAAATGACATTTTTAAAGTCTCATCCTTGTGTTCTCTCTGTTTAGTTTTGTTTTTGGCTGTTGACGTCAGCACCAATGCCCTTTGGATGGGCATCTCAATATAATGTGAGTTGTATTTGGCCAGAATGTTCTTCCTCCCCAGCCCTGGTAAGTCATAGTTCATTTCTGGCATTTTAGTCACAGTGGATTCCTAGCACTTTGGTTGAAAATGAAACTGGAAACTAGATCACATAAAGATGTATTAAAAATGAAATAAAACTTTTTTGTAAGTTGGGGTTCCTAGGTGGCTCAGTTGGTTAAGCATCCAAGTCTTGATTTCAGCTCAGGTTGTGATCTCAGGGTTGTGAAATCAAGCCCTGAGTCAGGCTCAGTGCTGAGTGTGGAGCCTGTTTAAGGTTATCTCTGTCTCTCTCTTCCCTTGCCCTCCCTCCCTGTTCTCTCTCTTAAAAAAAATAAAAATAAAAATTTTTTTTATTGCAACAATTTTTTATTGCAATTTTATTTTTTATTGCAATTTTTTTATTGTCTTTATTGACAAGAGTCAACTAATAAGTTGACTCTTGTCATCTTGCCACCACAGACTGGTTCTGCTTTATCGTCTGTCCTCCCAGCTCACACTTCACACTGAGTGAGCCTCATGGCCCATGCTCACAGCCATGCTCTTGGCATCATGACCTCACATCTCCTTATTTAAACTGGCCTTGGGACCCTTTGTGTTTCCATTTTGTAATTGTTTCTAATTAGCATTAATCTGAGCAGGCTCTTCATAATCTTTCCCTTCTGTTCCTCTGTCTTCATGTCTTACCATTCCTTGCCATGTATCACTCACTCTGGTCATAACCCACAACTGTTTCATGCTTTTGTTCCTCCAGGAGCTCACCTGTGCTGTTCTCTCTACCTAAACTGTTCAGTTTCATCCATGTAACATCCATTCATTTTTAGAAGTTTGGCTTATGTTTTTTTTTTCCCTGGGAAATCTGACCTAACAGAGTGTCATTTCGAGTCCCCTGTGAATAGAATGATCATGTTGACATCTGTGCTTGCCATCTCTGTCTGACCACACAGTCTTGGAGAGCAGAGGCCCTGCTGTGAGTCCCCAGTGCCTAAAACAATACCTGCCACTTGCAGACGTTCAATAAACTGGCCAACCTGACTGATAAGGAATCCGGTGGCAGTGGAAGAGATGATTCCTGCGATGAGCCCAAATCCCCTTGAGATTCCCATGAGGAAGCTTGCATACCTGTGGGCCAATGATTTTACACGTGATTTTATACAGAAAGCTGCCTGGGGCTTTTCAGCAATTCAACTTTAATGCAGTTCAATGATCATAGGCAAAGGCATTTTGCCTAATGCAGTTTTTCATTTACCTAGAAACATTTGGGGTAATATTTGCTTGCCTACCCTGAAATCACCTCTGCCAAATCAACAACCAGGGGCCACTTCAGTCTCTGGGGAGCCCAGGATCCACCCCCTACCCCCATCCTGAGGCTGCTCAGCAAGGTAAGCCATTTGTGCAGTGCATTCAAAGTGCCTGGGTTTGAACCCAAAGTGCCTGGCTCTGCCTTTGTGTGACCTTAGGCCTGTCCATTAACTTTGTCATGACTCAGTATTCTCCCCTTTAGAGTGAGGATAACAATGGGGCCTACCTCATGCTGTTGTGAGGATTAGACGTGTTGATATATGTCTATCAAATAGTCTTGGCTCATGGCAGGTGCATACATATGTGGTAGCTGATATTATCAACACTTTGGAAGCTTCTCCAAAACACACATGTGTGGACCATTTCCCAGAACACACAGTTCAATCTCTGGTTGGGGGGAAGCTTGGAAAACTTTATATCTAAATGATTACTGGGCAAGATTAGGAACTGTTGTTCTAAAAATGGCACAGGTCATGGCATGTACTGATATTTCTAGTTATTTGTTATCATTGTACTATCATTTTGTGCATCTCATAACAAGAAGGAGTTGCAAGAAGAAGGATGAGGCCTAACACCTCGGAAGAGTTTGGGTGAGGGGAACAAACAGGTAAAGGCCTTACCTGGGGGCAACATCTAAGGTGTTGATGATGAACCCTGAATCACACAGGTTGCTAGTCCCAGGAATAAGTATCAGTAAAATAATGGTTGTCACGTAACTGGAAGCCACGAAGGGCAGGGCCACGGCACATAGCGATGGAAGGAGGAGGCCTAGACAATGAAACACACCATTAGGACCCCTCTCAGACCATATGTGGAAAAATGGATTAGTTAACCAAGAACCTGCACCTATTCTTACCTAGAGATGAAAAGAGTTTTCGTACAGTGACTAATCTGAGAAGATTTCTGGACAGAAGGAAATCTGCCAACTGGCCTCCTAGAATCGTACAACTTGAAGCAGCAATAAAAGGCAGGGAGGACAGAACCCCACTCTGAAGGGAGGAAACACATACAGTGACTGCAGATGAGCATACAGCACCAATGTTTATCAGTTCCACAGGCAACCATGCTCCCCATGCCCCCTGCACCCCAGGTAGGTTGTTTTTAGGAAATTAGCATCCTTTTCCACAGGAGAAGAACACTGCCTCAGGTAAGAGGGCCAGTTCCATGGTATTACACTGGTCTCTATAGAAAAGTAATATTAATCTCTAAGGGACATTGAAGGATTTGGTTGATGTGGTGATGTTGCTCAGTGTTGTCAGAACATAGATCCTGCAGGACTCTACCACTCAGTGGTTGTGTAATCCAAGGCACATTTACTTACCTGTACATGTCCCATGTCCATGTCTGGACAATAGGAATCATTACCATGTCTCTCACAAGGTCACTGTGAAGGTTAAATGAGTGGTTATGTGCAAGGCCAGAATGCTCTAGGCAGCATGGAACGATTTCTCCTTATTGCCATTATTGTTTTCATAGAAGTACCAGAAGTATACTCACATCTCTGATGTTAACATGGAGCACAGAGCTGATGTACGTTGGTAGGTATGTTATAATAATGGTGCATAACCAGAAATGGCTGAAAAAACCCGTGAAAATGGCCCAAAGTGGTAGGCATCTGACCATAGCCTTTATGGGGACAGATCGTCTGGGAGAACTGGACTGAAAGGAAATATCTAATCAATGTGGGGTTAGAACAGGCCTGAGAGTGCTTCAGCCCCACCCCCACCCTGGAGATCTCTGCATGGTCCATAGGTAGAAGGGATGCACTGTACCTGTTGAGCCAGTGAGGCCACAATGTATTTCTTTTCCTGGACACTTATGCATGGGTGATGCATGGGGTCATCATAAATCACCGTGAACCACAGGAGACAGCAGACACAGCCAATGCTACCTGGGAAGCCGAGATCCAGTTAAGTTTTGAATAGATTTGTGTGCTGGGAGAAAGGAGTTTCCTCCGAAGTGGCACCTGTTTGTTCCCTTCGAAACACACATATCAACTCATGGTTATGCCACCATAAGGAACTAAACTTTCCCATTTCTTTATTTCAATTCTTTTACAAATCTCCTTTTTTAAAAAAGATTTATTTATTTATTTGAGAGAGAGATAGCACAGCGGAGGGGCAGAAGGAGAGAGAGAGAGAGAATCTTAATCGAACTCTGCACTCAGTACAGAGCCTGATGCACTGCTCCATCCCAGGATCCTGAGATCATGACCTAAGCCAAAACCAGGAGTTGGACACTTAACTGACTGAGCCACCCAGGCTACAAATCTCCGTTTAACTAAAAATCTCCAGATACCACCTCTCAGATACAGAGTGCCACTTGTCAATGTCAGAGCCCTCTGGAGAGAACATAAGCATGAACATACCATTGCACAGCTGGTTAACTATTCTTAAGACTCAGTTATAATGTTATGTGACTTTAGCAGCAGTTTCTTATTACATTCATTATTGTCTTATTTTGGAAGATCTGAGTAGGATTGAAGAAGATAGTAGTCATACATACATGAAACAACCTGCCAGAAAATCAATGTGACAAGGCAAAATTTCTAGCACATTTGCAAAAGACAGTATTATTTGTATTCAAACAATACATTCATTATGGATTTCCAGAAGACATATTTCTTGACAGTACCTAATTAACATGTATGGATCAAAATGACCTGGGATTAACATCACTAATGAGAGAGTCATACAAACAAGAACCATATTGAATGACATCATTTGGTTAAACAACAGAACAGAAATGTATCTCATTGCTGAGATCTGTCATTTGAAGAAGTTAAAGACTGAATTTGATGGGATAAGCCCTGGAATTTTCCCTAGGGAAAGATGCATTTATTTTTTTTAAGTAGGCTCCACCACCAGTGTGGAGCCCAATGCAGGACTCAAACTCATGACCATGAGATCAAGACCTGGGCCAAGAACAAAAGTCAGACAATTAATTGTCTGAGCCACCAAGGCATCTCAGGAAGGGTATATTTAAATCAAGCTTTGTAGGATTCACCTAGTAGAGAATAGATTAAGAGCATCTTGGCAGAAATAGTAATTACAATAAAATATGAAGACATGTTTAACATGTGTTTCACCAACTTTTGGTGACACTGACATTTTAACCACAGAGCAACTAGATCTAGTATTTTAGAGGTGGTAGATTCTACAGAAGATGCCTGGGGTGGGAGGGGAACACTACACTCCCAAATCCTCAAAAGTCAACACCACACAGAGCTCATCTCTTAGACTGGAGTCAGGGGGCTACCAATCTTCAACGTTCTTTGTCACTTTCTGTTCAGTAATGGCCATTTTCTCTCATATGGTAATGGGTGACAGGTAATGTGGGCATCCAACCAAATGGCTGGCAAACAGAGGGTTTGGGATTATAAGGGAAGTGACTCACCAAAGATGTAGAAGATAAAAGGCCAGCCCAAGGCCTGTGAGATTAGTCCCCCCACGCAGAGAATGATGAAGGACCCAAATGCTGCCCCTGAAGAGAAGAGGGACAAAAAAGCACTTATGAAAACAGGAAAGGGCTGAGACTGAGTGGCCTCCCTGGACATTGTCTCAACAGAGAGGAGGCAAATTACTAAGTGAGGAGAGTCTCTCTTCCTGCTCACAGATCTCTCCCAATAATGTCATGTGAAGTACTTAGAACTGATAAATAATAATAGTATGCCTCCTGACACTTGAGTGGCTCTTTAACACCAATGAGCCCAGTACAAATCCCTTACTTTGTCATAGAAACTCTCTACAATCATAGCCACCAGTATTTCTTTATAATTAGAGTTGCATTCTGGCAGGGTGCGATACAAGGTTGACAGGGAAGGAAAATTACACAGATTAATAAGACATAGTCCCTGACCTCAAGGAGCCTTTAGTCCAGTTGGAGAGAAAAGCATGAGCAAAATTCACTTTTATAAATATAATATAGACCTTGGAGTTTGAACATATTTTATAGAGACCCACAATAAGAAATGCATTTTACACAGCAACACCATATGTATACAAATACATACACATACATAAACCTTAAACAAAGTGTCATGAATTAGTACTTAGACTCACCATGTGCAATGCACTCCAACATTTTCCATTCTATTATGTTCTATTCTACTCTATTCTATTCACTTTTGTTTTTAAATACTGGTTTTGACCTATTACATTGATTTCATGACTCCCTGAATGGGTCTCAATTTACACTCTGCTGGGGGTGGGGAGGATATGGAATACAGCTATAATGATTTATTATAGTATGCTATGGATGTATACATGAGGAGAGTGTTAAAACTGACAATGAGACTTACAAATTGTTTACATGAGCTAAGCAGTGAAATGAATGTATTTGGGGTAAACGAAGCTGGAAGTAGAGGACCTTCCGGGAAAATGGGCCCATAAAGTAGGGCTGGAGAGAAGTGAAGTGCAGATTGTAGGTGGTGTGACATGAGCCTTGCTTACAGCAGTATGCTAAGTGGAAAAGCAGGCTGGGACCAGATGGCAGTCCGTCTTTGTATCCACACAATAAGGAGACCAGTCTTTATCTGCAATCATGGAGGAATACATGGGAGTCCAAGCAAGTGAGCAAAAATGCCTTAACTGTGCTTTAAGGAGATAACTTAGCTTTGATGGGAAGAGACGTCACCAGGGAACAAAGCTGGAGGAGAGGGAAAACTGGCTGAGAGCATTTATAAACAAAGAAGACAGCACAACTGCAATGGAAGGAGCCCGAACGCAGGGCTGCTTTGGAGTAAAAATCTTAGGATGCAGCCATGCATTGGAGCTCGGAGTGAAAGCCTTAAAGAAACCTGACTTTTGTTCTGCAAGTCTACACTTTCAGTGCTACCAGTTGGGGCAAATGGCAGTGATAAAGTCACTGAGTCCTTGGTGTGATCTGATCACATGCAGTGGAGAGGCAGAAGGCAGGACAACAGAGGGTGTGCACTCTGGGGCCAAGCTGTCTGGGCTGAGATCTCAGCTCTACCACCTACTGCTATTCATATTTGGGCAATCTATTTAATCCCTGCATTATGTTAATTCCCTCTTTTGTAAAATGAGAGTTTAAAAAATAACTAATTATCAGACAGTTGCTGTGAAGATTAGCTTGGAATAGCAAAGAACTCAGGGTCAGGTGGGCTCTTTAAACTCAACTTTTCAGACTGATTTCTCTCCTTACACTGTGAAATCTGATAGTCTTAATTCTCACATGTATAGCTTTGCTAAAATAGTGTTTTTATACACCATCAAGTAAGTATTATATAAATTTACTTGATCTTTAAAAAGAGACAGCAAGCACAAGGTGGGGGAGGAGCAGAGGAGAGTTCTGGAGAAAGACTCTGCGGATCAGGAAGCCCAACACAGGCTCTATCCTGGGACCCTGAGATCAAGGCCTGAGCTGATGGCAGACGCTTAACCCAGTAAGCCACCCAGGCACCCCTAATTTTATTGAAACTTTTTGCATTTATGCCAATTCAAGGTCTAAATGTTTTCCGACAATGGTTTTCTGACCACCCTAGCTCACAATGGTCTCCTGTTTCTGATCCTCAGTGGCTTTCTCTCACAGGTGTTATGTAATTTTCTCACATTGTTAAATTTCTTGGTACCACTTTCTCCCTCCCCCTAAAACATTCCACACAGAGAAGGAAAGATGTGTTGGGGCTAAGCAGATTGCAAAGCTGTAATTCACATGCACATCGTTACCTGAACCCGCAATGCTGGTGAGCTTGCTTCGTTCAAGTGGGGGAGCCCACTTTGCCCAAATTGTAAACTGACCCGTCCATGCCATTCCCTAAAATGAAAATTATCAAGATCTTTGATCTCAAGTAGAATTTAGGCACCTGTATCACACTCAGAATGAGAAAGTTGCTGGATACCTGGGCCATGCCCTGGATTGTCCGAATCACAATAACCAAAATCACTCCGAAGTCGGCAGCCAATGGCGTAAAGAGGGTGAGAAGAGAGGAGATCAGCAAACCAGCACCAAGCATCTGTTTTGCTCCAAATATCCCTGCTAAATATCCACTTGGGATCAGAGTCACTATTATCCCATAGCTGATGGAGCTAAAGATGATACCCTGAGTCTCTGGGCTCCATTCATAGACAGAGGCCTGGGTGGGAGAAAAAAAGAAAATTCTTTGCTGAGAAGTTCTGTTAGGAAAATCTACTTTAAAACCAGTGCTGGTTGGGGTTGGTGGGATTCTAGTATAGAAATCCACCTTTCTGTATTTGTTTGTTTGTTTGTTTGTTTTTAAAGATTTTATTTATTTTCTTTAAAAATTTTTTAAAATTTAAATTCAATTTAATTAACAAATAGTGTATTATTAGTTTCAGAGGTGATTTAGTGGTTCATCAGTTGTATTTTTTTTACCTAACAAATATCCCACTTCTTCCAAACAATCAATTATATCCCTACTCTGCTTCTTTCAGAGTAAAGTAAAAACAAAAGAAATGAAGAAGGAAAGAGTTAAGAAATAAATACATAATAGGAAGACATAAATAATAAAAAGCCATTGGGAGATATTTTGTCTGAGAGTTTCTTTTAACTATTTGCTTCTGGGAGAAGTTAGTAACATGTTAACTCTTGTTTCAAAAATTAGAAAAAGACAACTTTACTAAACTCTAATCAAAATCAGCCTTAAAATCAAGTTTAGGAATTATGGTCTGCCCTGGGAGAGATGACTTCCTAACACATACTGCACATTGATAAAATCACATTCTTCTCATGATGCAAGCCAATAAATAATTTTTGGGGGATCCCTGGGTGGCGCAGCGGTTTGGCGCCTGCCTTTGGCCCAGGGCGCGATCCTGGAGACCCGGGATCGAATCCCACATCGGGCTCCCGGTGCATGGAGCCTGCTTCTCCCTCTGCCTGTGTCTCTGCCTCTCTCTCTCTCTGTGACTATCATGAATAAATAAATAAAATCTTTAAAAAAAAATAATAATAATTTTTGGTAGCCAAGTAGATATGTGGCATCGTGCTATAGATTGAACCAAAGAAACAAAAAATATATATATGAAAATGAACTATTTTTATCTACTTATAATAACTATAAATAATGCAAGATATATGCTTCACATCAGAATTCAAGTTTGAGGATAAAACATCAGTAAAACAGGAAGTTTGAGAAGAGGGGGGAACAATTTGCAGAGGTCCCAGGAAGGAAGCAATACTTGAACCATCCTTTGAAGAATGACTATGATTTGTACAAAAAGAAATAGGAAAATTTATTTTTATTGAGGAACAAAAGTTGAACTTGTCACTTTTGAAATGATATCAAATGATGAGAAACTAATCAGGGCTCTGATTTGCTCAAAGACCTTCCTTGGGCCACTGATAGTAGATATGAGTGTGCTGAGAAGAGAGGCCAGATTCTGGAGGAACACAGCACATCAAGAAAGAAGTTTGGCAACTCGAAGGTATACTGGAACATTAAGCATGAGAATTTGAATGCATAGAATGAATGATGGTGAAAAGACTGGAGGGAGAGAGGTCATTATAAATAAGCTGGGTCCAAGGCAATAAAATCGTGAAATACAAGGGTGACTTTAGGAATGTACAGTAAATGATAGTTTAAAGGAAAAATTTAAAAATAGGATATAATCATGATTCTCATATGATATTGTGATAAAGATTTTTATTTATCTCAGTAATCAATGAGGAAATTGGTAAGATGTTACAACTGGTCCAAAGGGAATTCAAAGACAGAGAAGTAGGAATTAATGCTGAATTCGATTTTAAATATATGGCAAAATTGGCTTACTCAACTGAGGGGCAAGTGAGGAGTGTATCAGTTGATTTTCCACAGGACAAAAATCATTTGCAGAGCTATGAGCAAAAGTCTCTTGCATTACTACTTGTTATATAGAACTTAGAGAGTTGCAGAATAGCCCCAAGACAATGAAAGGTGCAGAAGTCTACATAGAATCTGGCAGAAGGCGCGCTCCGTGCCAAGTTTTTCATGGAAGACACCTAATATTCTGTTCCTTTGTAGACGGTTTCACAATTTTTTTCTATAGTCTCCCCACCTTGTAATCATAACAATTTCAATGAAGAATTATTTTTATCACAGAAGTAAGCAATATGTCAAAAACAAAATTCCAGTCTTATTTTAGTTTGTCATTGGTACCTCATGCTTCTCTAACGCATAGAATCAAGATCCTTCCGTTCAAACTGGGTTTTCCCTCTCAACAAAGAGCACCATTCTCCATGATAATTACTTACCTCTGTATTAAACTCCTTCATAGATCTGCTGGGGTTGTTGACGGTGTCTGCAAGAGGTCCTTCTGTGGAGGCATTGGGCAGACCATGCAGCTGAGTGCTGTTCACCATGGCAATAATTGCAATGCTCAGACTCACACGCTGGGTAATCATGGTGAAGTTTGAGAAGTGCATGATGAAAGCCAGTCCATAGCGTAATGAACAGAACTCTGGACCTAGAGGACGATATGAAAGTACACAATGAGCATCCTGACTGAGGCCACCTTTTTTCCACTTCTCCCATGGCTAAGCCTGAAAAAGACATCAGAGACCTCACTTAGCTCTACTGCCCTTTTTCACCAAAAAAAACATGACTATAATGCTCCTTTGTCATATTCTTTAGTTGGCTGTAAGAAAAGCAATCTGGGATCTTACAGTCAAGTAAAGCAAATATGACTTTTTCTGGAGGTGTGGGAAGCAGACTGTAACTATAGGAAAATCTAAGAGTCATGTTTTCCCAAAATCAAATGAATGGGGGAGATTATGACAAAGCCAGTGACAAAACCCAAGTCACCCAGCTGCAAGTCAGAGGTCCTATCTGTTTTACATATCTATTCACCGCAAAGCTTGGATGTTTGTATTTGGATAACTGCTTTTGAAGGAAGCTAATCAAATCTCTAATCTGAGAGAGAGTATGCCTAATTGAACACCTCCACTGACTCCTTAGTGTGATATTCACTTAGAAACATTTTTGTTGTGTGTCACTAGACTCTGCCTGCACATGTGTTCAGCTTTTAAAAAACTAATGTGGAGAACCATTTTTACTGAGTTTGTAAGTGATATGGCACTGGATGAGTATTCAATATGCTACAAGAACAACATATTTTTTAAATTTATTTATTTATTTGGGAGAGAGAGAGCAGGGTAAGGGGCAGAGGGAGAGAGAAAATCCTCAAGTAGACTTCCTACTGAGCTCAGAGCCTGATGTGGGTCTTGATCCCAGGACCCTGAGATCCTAACTTGAGCCGAAATCAAGAGTTGGTCCAATGTTACACTGAGTTTACTTTGAGTTTTCATAATGGGTGACATGACTTAAACAAACAAACAAACAAGAAGGGAAAGGAAAAGAACAACCTTGGAGGCAAGTGTCTACTCTTCATTAAAGTAGTCTGCAAACAAGAGGGGAGGGGAGAGTTTACCTTTCTTGGTGGAAGACTTCTCATCCATTTGGCTTCTTTGGGAAGTGGTGGCACACTCTGTGGTGGACTTTCCCTCTGCCCTGAATCTCTTACCACAACTGGTTTTTATCTGTGGGAAAAACAACAATCCAAAACATGACACACAAACATATCTAGAATTCTAAGAAAACCATCTATAAAATTACATTGAGTGGGGCTTTCTGCTACAATTACAAATAAATCTAGTTATTTTGACAGGAAAAGAGAATTCATGATCCCCAAGTGGACATGTTTAATTTGATATCTGTACACTGATCAAACTCTCTTTGCAGATACATATACTTACTTCTTTTAGGAGATATCCTTATTCTCAGAATACTGTTAGTTTTGCAGCCATCCCTAAATTGAAGCTTCTATGACTTTATAAGTAATATATCATGCTTATATTTCATCACCCAAAACTCTGCATTCTTTCTGCACATCAATTTAATGAGAAATATCTGCACCCTTAGGTATGTTCATATTCTGTGACTTTAGAATAGAGGCTTATAAGGAATGATAAGATGAAGAGTTTTATCCAAAGTTTCTTTGCAGTATTAGTTATTACAGCTTAATACTGGAGACAAATTAACCTAACAAAAAGGTTTTTAGTGAGTCAATGTTAATTGATCCTTATGATGGACATTATTAAAATAATGTCCCCAACATGTGGATACTCTAGTGTACAAAGCAGTTGCTGTGCTTGTGTTGATACCTGCATATCCACAGAAAAAGAAGCAGATTCATACAAATGCCAGCAGTGGCTAATTCTGCATTATAGAACTTGGTGGTCACATTATTCATTATGATTTTTCAGATCCACCTAGTGATTTGTTTTTTTTAAAACAAATCATAGATACTCATTTTATACCCAGAGGAAGCTAATTTGAAAGAATGATAATTAGCCTTCATTAGCAAAGACAGGATAACCTTCTTTCTGCTTGCCAAATGTCTCTAGAATTCTAAGAATAAGATTTCCCCCTCTAAGTTTTGAAATTTTCTTTTTTTATTTACCTGGACCTAAATAAATGCCCAGCAGCTAAGCAAGAGAAGGTCAGCACCAGGAAACATGTTGACTTTTGTCCTGCTGTGGAAGGCTTTCGAGTCTTGCTAACTTCTGGATGATATCAGGAGCCTGATTCAGTGCTTTTCACTCAGATCCTAGCTGAAGCAAAATGGAATGGACACCTAGTTTACCCAGAGTTTGGACCATTTTCTATCTGATTTCCCTTAATGTGAGTTCCCCAAGACTTACCTGAAGGGAACTTCTTATCTGTACATGCAGCTACTAGTATCCATACTCTACTTACAGCTTTCCCAGCAACTTCTCCCATCAATCTGAACTCTAGAGCTGAAAGATGCTCAGAGATCCTCTGGCCCAACCATTCAACTTACTGACGAGAAAACTGCTGTGCAGAAATCTGAGGAGTTGACACCAAGTCACACAGTTTACAGAGCCAGCACCCGGTCTCCTAAAGCCCAGACTGGTGCTTATCCTATCTGTGAACACTACTTTCCCTTTATGTTCATATTTTAAGCTCAGCTTAGAACACAATATGGTAGTTTCATTTTGAGGTATTCTACAGGGGGATTTATATGGCTTTAAATGGTTTTAATCATTTATTCCAGAACGAAATTTGATGATGAAAATACTTTCAAGTGGAGCTTTGAATTTTAAGAGAATAAAAATGACTTTTTATTACTTTTTTTTTAGTGGAATTATATCACAAACCTCTCACTTAGTCCTTCCCCTTCCACCTGTTGTCATCATCGTTATCATAGTTTTCATGATTTCACACACTGTTTTGAATTTTGCCTCAGTTGCTGATTTCACTTGTTAATTTCCTACTTCCTTTGCATTAGACAAATAGAGAAATTGAGCAGATATCACAAATCACTCTAAACTAGAGTCTCTAAGTGATGTAGTAATAGAAACTATTTTGCTAACATAATCACAAAAGCATATGAAATGATGGGGTCTGAGTCCTGTTGTGACTAGCACTCAGAGACAGTGGGTTGAGTCTGAGCCCAGTCATAAACACTGTTAAGGACCTGCCCATTCAGGGGTGACACTTCTAAAAATTAGTGAGTCCCAGTGTCAAAGCTGTAAGTAAATGTAGAAAAATTGAATAGACATTCAATGAAAATTCTTTTAAAAATAATTTGATGATACAGTATAGAATTGTATTTTATATAAAATTAATAATGTAGACAATATGGCTTATACACAAGCAAAAGAATAGGGCTTTTTTCCTATTTGCCTCCATCTGGAACTCACTGCTTTGTTATAGTAGTCTTTCTATTGCTCTTAGATTTCTCCTAATCCTCAGCCCATCTTGCATCATCTCTGTTAGCCAAGTCCCCCAGTTTACTCAGAGTAAATGTTACATGTGGTTGAAGAGTATGAACCTGCAGTTCAAAGGGCATCCAGGGACCAAACTTTTCTGTGCCATTCACAATCTGAGTAAACCAGGGCAGGTTTCATCAGCTACCCGAGCTTTAATTGAATAGGAAATAGAAAAAAGCAGCACATATGGAGATGATATTATTTCATGGGACTGTTGTGAGTGGAAAAAAAAAAAGGTATGATGCATGCCTTCTAAATGTAAAATATGCATCATAAATGTTATTGATACAAACAATAGCAATAATAATCAACAGTCAAGATTGGCACTAAGGCCCTCTCAGGTTAGTAAGTACAGATTTACAAGAAATAAAATACATTCCTGTAGACGTGCTCTTGATTGATTGTTCAATTGGTTTCAAACATTTCCTTTTAAAAGAGAGTTCTTCTGGGATGCCTGGGTGGCTCAACAGTTGAGTGTCACCTTTGGCTCAGGGCATAATCCTAGAGTCTCAGAATCGACTCCCGCATCGGGCTCCCAGCATGGAGCCTTCTTCTCCCTCTGCCTGTGTCTCTGCCTCTCTCTCTGTGTGTGTCTCTCATGAATAAATAAATAAAATCTTTTAAAAAATAAAATAAAATAAGGTTCCTCTGAATGAGACCTTGGGAAATGGGGGAAGAAGGGATGTATCTTGCTACAAACATCAGAGAACTCAGGAAGAAGCAATGTCTTCCATGTTAGTAAAACTGAGGGCCCTTTTTATCACCTGTCTACCTTTCTGAAAGATTAGTAGTGCTGAAATAAGACTGGTTATTCCAGTAGGTCATTTATGTCAGGCTGTCAATTCACTAATGGATTTAATCATGAGAAAAAGAAAAGAAAAAGTGTATCAAGCACCAATAGAGGGTGATCCTAGAAAGCAGGCTAACGCTCAAATCAGTGCAGTTGGGTCACTGCCTCCCGGGACTCACAGCTCAGCTCAGCGGGAGATCTGTAGGAGTGCCTGTGGGCCTTTCCTCCAACCGTAGGCTTCTCTTCCAGGAGAAGAGCCCAGCTGCGCTTTGGACTAGGGACCTTCTCTGGCAGGTTGGGAGAAGGCAACTTCACAACGTTTTCACCTAGGGCTTCCCACCATAGCACCATCATACTAATCTCTCTGGGTACCTCTCCTGAGCTGTCCAATGAGGGCAACAAACGGGGTGAGCAACAAAAGCATACATGTTTTTCTTGCCCTTAATATATTTTTTAAGATTTTATTTATTTATTCATGAGACACAGAGAGAGAGGCAGTGACATAGGCAGAGGGAGAACAGGCTCCCTGTGGGGAGCCCGGTGTGGGACTCTATCCTAGGACCCCAGGATCACGCTCTAAGCTGAAGGCAGATGCTCAACCATGGAGCCACCCAGGTGCCCCTCTTGCCCTTAATCTTAATCATGACTTCATATTCTCCTTTCCTTGAGAGACAATTTCAAATATACGTAGAAATCTGAGAAGACTCATTTGCCACAGCCTCCAACCCCAAACCTTGTTCGTTCTGATCCAGTATTTCATCCCACAGTGAAACCCATCCAACTCATCAAGGTGTCACAGTTAATACAGAATCCTCAGAGAAGGCATCATTGCCCAGTGTCCATTGGCACTGGTGGTCTCTCAAACCTTTCTCTAGAGTATCGATTGAATTGATTGCACGTTTCAGAAAGTCTCTTCATTTTGGAACCAGAAACCGTTTCCAGGTGGGAATCCTTAAACTGCTGTTAATGGTTTTCCTCTGACTCCCCCTCGGACTGTTCCTTCCCTTTAATGGATCTCTGATTGATTAGTAATTATCCTCCAACCCAAAAAGAAGAAAAGCACTTACCTTCACCATTAAACCAGTATTTTAAGCCCTAGACTATAAGGCTACTTGAAGAATTTTCTGTCCCTTCCTCCCTTTCCAATAATTCCACAGAGTTTCACAAGGATAAATAATGAGCCACGTGGCAGTCAGACAGCCTCAGGTCCAGCCCTGCATCCTCAGAGCAGAGCACCCGGGTTTGACTCTGCTGATTAATTTTTAACCTCATTTTCAAGTTTTTACTGATACGAGTATCTCAAAAGGTGACATCATGTTTTTCTGCTTTGAACTGTGCATACAACCAAAAAAAGTCAACAAGCATTTTTCCTGAAAGGAAGGTGGCATGGTATGGATGAAAGACCAAGGCTCTTGGGATTGGAGAGATGATGTGAACCCCACCTTCACTTCCTCATATTTTCTTTCTTTCTTTCTTTCTTTCTTTCTTTCTTTCTTTCTTTCTTTCTTTCTTTTTCTTTCTTTCTTGATGTTATTTATTTATTTGAGAGAGAGAGAGAGAGTATGAGAGGGAGGAGGGTCAGAGAGAGAAGCAGATTCCCTGCTGAGCCGGGAACCAGATGCCAAGCTTGATCCTGGGACCCTGGGATCTTGACCTGAGCCAAAAGCAGATGCTTAACTGACTGAGCCATCTAGGCGCCCCTTTCTAGAATTTTCTGTGGCTTTGGACAAGTCACTTAACCCCTGTGAATTTCACTAGTAAAGCAAGGGTTATATCACTCAACTCATGGGGTTATTATGCAAATTGGATGAAATACTTATGCTATGCTAAATACTTATGCTAACTGGTATGCTAACTCACTGGTAGTCAGTCTTCAATAAATGAGACATTTCCACTAAGAGGTTCTGGTAAGTTGTCTAGACTTTCCTTAAGCTTTTAGTGCCCATGTTCTAATAAACTTTGGCTAAACTGCTATCTTCTCATGATGATGCTACCCTGTGTTGGGGAACATCATCAAAGACATGTGACCCATGAGCTAGGCCTGGGCACTCAGAGGCTCCTCAGCATCTCCTGGGAATGTGGGTCCCATTTGCCTTTTCCACTGCCAGAAGCTGTAAGGACGTAGCCTTGAGATGGTGATGTGGTGTTGAGCCTACCTATAGGATACACGACTGAGCCCAGTTAGGGCCTCTTCATAAACTTCTAAGAATTGGAAGATGGGTGCAGAAATCCATTCATTTTGCTGCCTCCTATGATAAGCATCTTTCCCTTTGCTAATATTAAAACTGCCACCGGCTGACCTGGAGTGGCCTGCTTCTGTGTTCAGTCTTTCCTTGTCCTCTGAGTACAGGGGCCAGTTTCAGATAACACTCAGGATGCTCCCAAGAGGGCTACAAACCAACACCCTGCAGTCTTCCTTCCTGTTTTTTATCCGAGCCTTAAGTGCTCCAATCTCTGCTTGACTCTTGATTCTTGGATTACATCTTTTTTTTTTTTTTTAAAGATTTTATTTATTTATTAATGATAGTCACACAGAGAGAGACAGAGAGGCAGAGACACAGGCAGAGGGAGAAGCAGGCTCCATGCACCGGGAGCCCGATGTGGGATTCGATCCCGGGTCTCCAGGATCAGCCCCGGGCCAAAGGCAGGCGCCAAACCGCTGCGCCACCCAGGGATCCCTGGATTACATCTTATTTATGAATTTTATTTTGTGGTCCTTGGTTGTTACTGGATATTTCCAACTTGACTCTTATAAAATGAACTGCCTTAGTTGAGTTGTCCCTGTGGGATGGGTCCCACCATACTTCTTGGAATAGTCTACTGGGGCCAGCACCTTAGTTTAGCTACTTTGTTTCTTTGTATTAGCTTCCTGTTGTTGCTGTAATAAATTAACACAAAGTTAGTGACTTAAAACAACACATATTTATCCTCACAGTTCTAGAGGTCAAAAGTCCAAAATGAGTTTCACTGGGCCAAAAATCAAGAGGCCTGCAGAACCACCACACTCATTGGAGGCTTTATGGGATAATCCATTTCCTTACCTGTTCCAGCCTCTAGAGGTCACCACTAGCTTTCCTTGGCCCCTTCCTATATCTTCAAAACCTCTTTAAACCTAACTCTGTTCCATTGGACTTCTTAAAGGGGAATTTTAAGAGTCCCCCTTAAAATTTCTTGCAGAGCTGGTTTGGAGGTCACATATTCTTTCAGTTCCTGCCTGTCTTGGAAGCTCTTTATCTCTCCTTCTATTCTGAATTCTTGGTTGCATGTTCTTCTCATTTAGGACCCTGAATATATCCTGCCAGCCCTTTCTGGCCTGCCAGGTCTCTGTGGAGAGCTCTGCTGTTAGCCTAATACTTCTTCCCATAAAAGTCAGGGATTTCTTGTCTCTTGCTGCTTTAAGGATCTTCTCTTTATCTTTGGAATTTGCAAGCTTCACTATTAAGTGTCGAGGTGTTGAATGGTTTTTATTGATTTTAGGGGGGATCTCTCTATTTCCTGGATCTGAATGCCTGTTTCCCTTCCCAGATTAGGAAAGTTTTCAGCTATGATTTGTTCAAATACATATTCTGGACTTCTGTCCCTTTTGGCGCCCTCGGAACCCCAATTAAACATAGATTTTTCTTCCTCAGGCTGTCACTTATTTCCCTTGATCTATCCTCATGATCTTTTGTTTGTCTCTTTTTTCCTCAGTTTCCCTCTTTGCCATCAACTTGTCTTCTATGTCACTCACTCGTTCTTCCACCTCGTTAACCCTTGTTGTTAGGACCTCTAGTTTGGATTGAATCTCATTCAATTGATTTTTAATTTCTGCCTGATTAGATCTAAATTCTGCAGTCATGAAGTATCTTGAGTCCTTTATGTTTTTTTCTAGAGCCACCAGTAGCTTTATAATAATGCTTCTGAATTGGCTTTCTGACATTGAATTGTAATCCAAATTTTGTACCTCTGTGGGAGAGAGGACTGTTTCTGATTCTTTCTTTTGAGGTGAGGTCTCACTAATTTGGGGAATATAAATAATAGTGAAAGGGAATAAAGGGGAAAGGAGAAAAAATAAGTGGGAAATATCAGAAAGGGAGACAGAACATGGAAGACTCCTAACTCTGGGAAACGAACTAGGGGTGGTGGAAGGGGAGGAGGGCGGGGGGTGGGGGTGAATGGGTGACGGGCACTGAGGGGGGCACTTGACGGGATGAGCACTGGGTGTTATTCTGTATGTTGGTAAATTGAACACCAATAAAAAATAAATTTATTATTAAAAAAAAAACCTAACTCTGACCCTACTGCCTCTCTCTTTATAAGGACCCTTGTAATTATATTGGACTCACTTGGAATATCCAGGAGAGTCTTCCCATCTCAAAATCCCTAACTTAATCACACATGTAATATGCCCTTTGCCACACAAACTGACATATTGACAGGCTCCAGGGACTAGGACGTGGAAATCTTTGAGTGGAATTATTCAGTCCACTTTTAGGGCAAGGAGGAGTAGCAGGGAGAACTGAAAGGATAGTTCCTTCCTTCCTTTAATGAAAATTTTGGTTATTGACTTATTATAAATACATCAAGTACTTGATGTTTAATGAAAATAGTTAAAAAGAAGACGGATGACTTTTTTTTTTTTTTTTTTTTTTTTTTTTTGCCTAGTGAAGAAGAAGATGTGAGATTTTCTCATTTGCTCGAAGGCACAACATGACTTGGCAGTAGTTCTAGAAGAAAAAGTAGAAAAGAGCGGATCCCCCATATAGGGGTAAATGTGCTAAAGAGATATAGTCCACAGTGTCCAATGCCACAAGTAAGATTCAAACTGTATTCTTCAAGTTGCATATTTTGTTTAAATAGTGTAATTGTGTAGTTGAGTTTTGCAAGCTCTTTGGAGGGATCCTGTGTGTTTCGAAAGCCGCTATATTCACAGCTCCTGGCACAGCATTTGGCTTATAGTATGTATTCATTAAACATTAATTTACTGAGAGGATGAATTCTTGAATCATGCTCCCCATCAAGAATCAAGATTTCTGTAGCTGCTCCAAGCCCTTCACCCTCTTCATGATTTTCACATAACAAAGTATTGTTAAATCAATTCCCTCTGGGAGCTCTGTATAGAAAGAACAAGTATCTGTAAATTACTTATAAATATCAAGTGTAATGTAGCAGAAAAGATCAGATGTCCTTAGAAAGTTAGGTCTCTCTGGCCTGGCATTAACAGCTGTTTCCAATCAGAGCAGATTAATTCCACACTCTTTTTTGAGAATTTACTGTTCCAGATGTGATAACACTGATTTATTTAAGATCTGACCCGTGACTCCACAGAGGTTGTAGTCCACTGAGTGAGACTGTACATAGACAGACAATTGGGATGAAAAGTGAAGAAAACAAACAAGACATACAGGAACAGAGATACTGGGAGAAAGCAGCTGAGGACCCTGCCAACAACACAGGGGTGTCAGGGGAAGGCTTCCAAGAGGAGACACGGCTGTGATTAGTCTCCACAGGTGATGTGGGCGAGTCAGTGATGTAGGGGAAGGACCTCCCGGAAAGAGCAAAGGCCCAGAGGTTCAGTGTGGGGAATTGCAATTGTTCAACAGGACCAGAGATTAAAGTGCAAAGGCATGACAGTAATTTGGAGAACTGACTGCAAACATAGGAAAGATTTTTTTTTAATCATTTGCTTTTCCCAGTACTAGAAATAACTAACTAGGAATGGAAATAGAAAGGAGTTTTTAACGTTCTCTAGCAACAAAAATTGCAGGAGTTTTTGGAACAAGAACATCATTCAAATAAGAAAAGTGTGACTCAAGGAAAAGAAAGCAATAAAACTTTACTAAAGCACATAAAGCAAGATCTGGCTAAATGGAACTATGTATTATATTGCTGGGTGGGAGCACTTAATATAACAGTATTAATCCTCTCAGAATTAATAGATGTATTCAGTGAAAATCCAATTCAAAAAGGATAACTGCAAGGGCGACCTGGAAAGAGCTTGAAAGCCCATCAGTGGGTGACCAACTGAACAGATTGCAATACACCTTTATATATAAAAGAAGTGGGGTGCCTGGGTGGCTCAATTGTTGAGCATCTGCCTTCAGGTCAGGGCGTGATCCTTGGGTAATGGGATTGAGTCCCACATTGGGCTCCCTGCAGGGATTCTGCCTCTCCCTCTGCCTGTATATCGGCCTCTCTCTGTGTGTCTCTCATGAATAAGTAAATAAAATCTTTAAAAAAAAAAAAAAGTGAGCAACAGTTTAAAAGAATCAGTTGCACCTAAACCATTGGATTTGGATGCTTTTGTATAATGTCATATAATTTAAGTGAGTAAATCAGATGCAGAGTACATAGGAAGGGAGTCCATTTTCTTTTCTTTTAAAGATTTTTATTTGTTTATTCATGAGAGACGCAGAGAGAGAGAGAGAGAGAGGTAGAGACCTAGACAGAGGGAGGAGAAGCAGGCTCCATGCAGAGAACCCGATATGGGACTCAATCCTGGGATTCCTGGATCATGCCTTGAACCAAAGGCAAGACGCTCAACCACTGAGCCACCCAAGTGTCCCAAGGGAGTCCATGTTTATCTAAATATTTACACATAAAAAACCCAATATCTAAGTATCTTTGTATGAGATTCTATGAGTCAGACCTGGCTGTTAACTTTAGTTATCTGGTTTGGGTAACTAATGTGTTGGTAAAAAAACAAAAAAACTATAAAACTCCACAAAAAGGTGACTACAAAAAAAAAATCAGCATTTATAGCCCATGCCTATAGAATTATGCATGTATATATGCATAAATACACATGTATATATATTTGTTGATGTGTGCATGTACATACACAGGTACAGGAATGTATGTTTATGCATACATGTACACACACATATATTTTTTTTAAATTTTTATTTATTTATGATAGTCACAGAGAGAGAGAGAGAGAGAGGCAGAGACACAGGCAGAGGGAGAAGCAGGCTCCATGCACTGGGAGCCCGATGTGGGATTCGATCCCAGGTCTCCAGGATCACGCCCTGGGCCAAAGGCAGGCGCCAAACCGCTGCGCCACCCAGGGATCCCCACACACACATATATATTGAGAGAAAGCGAGAGAGTTACAGTCTAATATCTAAGATAATTAGTTCTGTGGACAGAGATAAGCCTGACTTTCTTACTTAGGTTTTTCCTATATTGTTTAAAGTTCTATACAAAGGGCATTTATTTGTTTTGTAATCAGAAAAAGAAAAAAAAGCCCATTTTGATTTTAGAAAAACCCAAAGCACCCAGGTCACTCCAAGTCAGGGAATAGTGGGAAATCTGTGGGAGAAGTCAACAAGACCAGGTCACAAAGGCCTTTTATGTAATATTCAAGAGCATGAATTTTACCTTGTGGTTTTTGTACTTCCTCAACACAAAAATCTATGTGGACACAGAAATAGGAATGCATGGGGAGTGTGCTGAGACCACAGGAAAAGCACAAAATATTTTTCTGAAAGGCAGATTTTATGTAATACTTTGAGAAACATGTGTTTATGTGTCTTAAATAGTTTTGGTCAATGCAAAATTTGTATGAATTCTACAAGGAAAAATACAGAGACTTAAAAAAAGAGTCCATGCTGGGCTTTTTTTGTGTTTGTAACCCAGATCCACTCTGTAGTTAAAAATCATCTAGTGAGGGACACCTGGGTGGCTCAGTGGTTGAGCATCTGCCTTCAGCAGGGCGTGATCCCGGAATACCAGGATCAAGTCATCAGGCTCCCTGCATGGAGCCTCCTTCTCCCTCTGCCTGTGTCTCTGCCTCTCTCTCTCTCTCTCTCTCTGTGTGTGTCTCTCATGAATAAATAAATACAGTCTTTAAAAAAAATCATCTAGTGGAAAAAAAGAAAAAAAAGAAAAATGACTGGGAATTATTAAAATGTTTTAAGCAAGTGTGCGGCATGATCAGGTATATACTTTTAGGAAGTTTAATTTGGTGGTTATGTCTGATGAATGATGGTATGTACATCCCTAACTGAAAAGTACTACAAAGTGAGAAACTCAAAGTGAGAGGAACAGAATGAAACCAGACTTTTGTGTCCAAGCAGGAGGCAGATGGATATAAGCAATGAGGAGGACACACAACGGACCACAGGAACTTCAGATTATGTCATTCTACTTCACTTCCCTAAGTGAACATCATAGAACTTACTCAAAATCTGGCTGCAGGGGCACCTGGGTGGCTCAGTGATTGAGCCTACCTTTGGCTCAGGTCATGATCCTGGGGTCCTGGGATCAAGTCCTGCCTATGTCTCTGCCTCTCTCTGTGTGTGTATCTCATGAATAAGTAAATAAAATCTTAAAAAAAAAAATCTGGCTGCAAAATAACACTGAGGTGGAAAGAAGTTGATAAATGGAGAGGCCTCCAGATCAAAGTCCCCAAGGATTTAAGCAATGCCCACATTTGCCTTAAGTCCAGAAAGCAAATATCCCCAGGGGCTCTCAGAGTAAGTAAACACATATTATTTCTATAAGGCCATAGGCCTATGGGTGGGGCTTCTACCTCAGGTGTAGTATGCACCATATGGAAAAGGCTGATTTTGCCTCGTTGTTGCAGGTGAAAAGGAGACTATGGAACCTCTTTCTTACCTTTTCCCTAGACCTGCAACCTGATCACACCTTTTGAGACCTAAGGCCCCAGGTGGCAAGAAGAGACAAAGAGGGACCAACCAAGTCCAAGTATACCCAACCAACCAAGTATACCAAGAAAAGAGCAGCTTTTGCTAGAATTTTAAGATAAAGAGAGACTCTTAAAAGTTACCATGGAAAGCTAACAGATTATCTATGAAAGGAACAACTTTTTATCCAATGGAGGAGTACCTCAACAATAAAGTAGAATACAGCAAGGGAGAGACAGAAATCATCTGTATTTGTCCTGCTCAGGACTTGCAGTGTTCTTATAATTTGAGAAATCCAGGTTCCTGATTCCAAAAAATTCTTACTTATTATCTCTCCAAATACTTCTGCTTTTGCTTTACTGGATTGACCTATAACAGGCATACAGAATCCTTTATCTATCTTTGACTCTTAACTGCATTTGCATATACATGTTTTTCTTGTCTTTCTCTTCTGTTCTGCATTCTGAGCAAATTCCTCAAAATTTTCTTCCACTGCCTTAAGGCAGCACATCTGAAATTCAATGTGCATATGAATTACCTGGGGAATTTGTGAAAGTGTTGAGTATCTCAGTGGGTGTGGGTTGAGCCTGAAGTTTTTTGTTCTATGAAACTTCTAGAATGATGCTTATCCTGAAGTTATTAGCCCATTGCTACTTTGTGTAGAAATGCTCTTATACTCTCTTCCACTATATTTTGTCTATAATTCAGTCTGGGAATAATATTTAGCCTAAGATTTATTTCAGCAATAAGCTTTCTTCTTTCAAGGTCTATATTTTTTTTCTAGTATTTCTAAATTTTTAGAATAGTCAGTTTTTCTTATTTAACTTTGACCTATTTTAATTTCATAATTTTCTGGTGTCTATGTGGAAGTGAATCTTTCATTTATTTCCTTAAGCATCCTAACCATAGTTATCTTTGTCTGACTTTAAAATTATTTTCATCTGGAATAGATTCATAGGGCATTTGTTGAGTTTGATCACTGTCTTTTTGGTTTATGTTACCTCATGAATTTTGAAATTTTGGTGTGCAAACAAAATTTCAGTGTTTTTACTTGTCTGTCTCCGAATCTCTTTCCTCTTCCTTCTCTCTCTCCCTCAGGGCTTACCCAGCACTTTATTGTGTTGCCTTCACCTGCGTTTTAAGGTTGATATTCTAGAACCATGCCAGGTTTTATACTAACATTCCAGGTCTCCTGTCTTGCAATGATATTCCAGCCATCACAAATCTGGTCTCTGATCCTGTAGGAAGCTTAACTGAGATTCTAGCTGCCAGCCTCAGTCTGTATTTGCCTCTCTACCTCTTCAGGACTATGTCTTGCTAAGGCTTGTAGCCCTAGACATATCAGGCTACAGATTGGTCTGCAGCTTCCTTTGTGATGTGGCAGACAGACTTAAAGATGCCTCCATGATCCCTCATGTCTCCTCAAGTCCATGTCTATGTTTATGTCCTTGAGTATGGACGTGACCTCTGATTTGCTTCTAACCAATGGAATATGACAAAGGTGATGGGATGTCATTTCCACAATTATACTGTGTTATATTAAATTATCCCCTGTCTTGTTAACAGATCTGCCTCTCTGTCTCTCCTTTGCAGGCTCAGAGGAAACAAGTGGTTGTATTTAGGAACCCCCATATAGGAAGAAACTGTGGGCAACCTCTACTAAGAAATTTAAACTTTCAGTTCTGCAGCTGTAAGGAACTGGATTTTGCCAACAGTCTGAGCTTGGAAGTAGCTATTTCCTGAGTTATGTTTTTGATGAGACCTCAGAATAAGTTAACAACTAGATTGCATTAAGGTGAGACCCTGAAGCAGAGAACCCAGCTAAGCCATGCTTCAACTTTGGATTTATGGAAGCTCGGTCAAGAAAAAAAAAAAAAAAAAGCAGCATTGTGGTAAGCCAGCAGGACAATTTTGAATAGCTCTAACGTTTGGTTCATCGGAGCCTTGGAAGTAAAGGAGAAATAGCATAGAGTGGAAAAAAATATTTGAACCAATATGGACTGAAATCATCTCAAATACAATGAAATACAGAGTCAAGATAATCAGAAAACTTTAAACAGGATAAATCAAAAAAAAAAAAAAATCCATGCCCAGGATGGATTAGAAGTACAACATGCTGTTCTGAAAGTTCTCCTCTCAGTTTCAAAAAGAGAAATAGTTTGGGGATTCCTGGGTGGCTCAGCGGTTTAGTGCCTGCCTTTGGCCCAGGGCATGATCCTGGAGTCCCGGGATCGAGTCCCACATCGGGGTCCCTGCATGGAGCCTGTTTCTCCCTCTGCCTGTGTCTCTGCCTCTCTCTCTCTCTCTCTCTCTCTCTGCGTGTGTGTGTGTGTCTCATAAATAAATACATACATACAATCTTTTTTTTTTAAAAAAAGAGTGAGAAATAGTTCAAAAATAAGCAAGCAAAAAAAAAAAAAAACAAACAAATAAACAAGGCAACATAAAGCCAAAGAGATATAGACCAGACCATGGGAGTGAGAGTGAGATTTGATATTCAGAGGGGTGTGTGTATGTGTGTGTGTTTGTGTGTTTGAGAAACAGAGACAGAGAGACAGAACTCTAGTCTCAAAGGGAAGAACCGAGCAGCCTATCTCCTTGGGATCCCTTCATCTCACAGCCTAGAAGGCGCAGAGTCCTCACTGAACGTGAGCCTGGTCATATAGGTCAAAGGTCAATGGGACTTGGGGGTTTTTTAAAAGACTTATTTTGAAAGATTTCATTTATTTATTTTGAGAGAGACAGGGAGAACATGAGAGTGAGGTGAAGTTTAGAGGAAGAAGCAGACTCCCAGCTGAGCAGGAAGCCCGATGCAGGGCTTGATCCCAGGACTCTGGAATCATGACCAGAGCCAAAGGCAGACATTTAACGAACTGAGCCACCCAGGCACCCCTAAAAACTTATTTTGAAATAATTTCAAATTTACAAAAAAATTGCAAAATAAATATAAAGAATTATCCTATACCTTTTACCTAGGTTTACCGATTGTTAATATCATGCCACGTTAGCTTTCCTTCTACCCATCTATCTATTTATAGATCTGTGTCTCTATATATAATTGCTGAACCATTTGAGGTAAAGTTGCAGATATCATCCTCTATCCTTAAACATTTTATCTCCAAATTTTAATTTCACTAGCTGTTTTCATGATGTTCTCTCTTAACATTTCCCACCCCACTCCTAGTCTGGGATCACACACTGCATTTAGTTGTCATTTTTCTTTAGTCTTTTTTAATCTGGAAAAGCTCTCAGCCCCTTCATCTTTCACAATAGTGAGTTCTTAAAGGGTACGGGGGAGGTGTTTTGAAGATTACTTGAACTTTTAAACATCGTTACAAAGCGGCCCTGGGGTCCAAAGATTTCTTGGCTGTAGAGTTTAAAACAGGTGGAAGATCATAGGAGTCACAGAAAAGGGTCCAATCCAAGGGCTGATGGCCTTCTCGTCCCTGCACTGCTAGTTTGGGCATTGAGCTAAGGACATGGCAGCACCTCCATAACCCTGAATGGTGTTGAAGATGTTGAGGTGTCTTAGGGGTGGGAGATTCCTGGAAAGGGAGGCTGTCTGAGATTGAATTTGGCTATACTAAGAGTCAGGGGATGGTTGTAGTCCATCTTGGGGTAAACTCCACCTCAGAGTAGGCTCTGTATGCAGGTAAGGGGTCTCTAGGACCTGAACTTAGTCTGTCTGGGCCCCCTCAAAGGGAGACGATTTGGTGAGGAAGGGGAAGAGCCTAGCCTGGGATGAGTAAACCAAGCAGAGTCATTCTCCACCTTCCCCCAGTACCCCAACTCAGTGGTGGTTATGAATTTTAGCTACATGTAAACATCCTATAAAGGAAATGTGCAGAGCAGAGGAAGGAGATACAAGTTTTGCTAGATGCCTCACTATGTCAGCCCGGATTTATTTGAAACCAATCCTCCTCATGGACTCCATGCTCTTGGTTCTGGAACTTCACTGAAGACAGCAATTAAGGATGTACTCTCATGTAAGAAAATGCTTTTATTTATTTATTCATGAGAAACACAGAGAGAGAAGCAGAGACATAGGCAGAGGGAGAAGCAGGTTTCCTACAGGGAGCCTGATGCAGGACTCAATCCCAGGATCCCTGGATCACGACCTGAGTCAAAAGCAGATGCTCAACCACTGAGTCACACAGGTGCCCCCAAAACATATAACATAAAAAGAAAAATCAATCTTTTTAGCGTTACAAGTTTATATAATTCATAAAAAGGACTTACCATGGAATTGTTAAAATAATAAACATTCCTACATGGTTAAGCATTTGGATTCTAATCATTCACTTATGCACAGGGGTGGAAAAATTGGGTTACAACAAACTTTAAACTTGTTATAAAAACTATTGCTAATCAGAAAATAAGTTAAAGCATCTAAGTGTACTTCTGGTTAGTATGTAATAATATTTACTTTCCAAAATCCAATTTAACATAGCATTTCAAGAAATTTAAAATGTGTCTGTTTGGGGGTGCCTGGGTGGTTCAGTTGGTAGAGCATCCAACTCTTTTTTTTTAATAAATTAATTTTTTATTGGTGTTCAATTTACCAACATACAGAATAACACCCAGTGCTCATCCCATCAAGTGTCCCCCTCAGTGCCCGTCACCCATTCACTCCCACCCCCCGCCCTCCTCCCCTTCCACCACCCCTTGTTCGTTTCCCAGAGTTAGGAGTCTTTTATGTTTTGTCTCCCTTTCTGATATTTCCCACATATTTCTTCTCCCTTCCCTTCTATTCCCTTTCACTATTATTTATATTCCCCAAATGAATGAGAACATACACTGTTTGTCCTTCTCCGACGGACTTACTTCACTCAGCATAATACCCTCCAGTTCCATCCACGTTGAAGCAAATGGTGGGTATTTGTCGTTTCTAATGGCTGAGTAATATTCCATTGTATACATAAACCACATCTTCTTTATCCATTCATCTTTCGATGGACACCGAGGCTCCTTCCACAGTTTGGCTATTGTGGACATTGCTGCTAGAAACATCGAGGTGCAGGTGTCCCGGTGTTTCATTGCATCTGAATCTTTGGGGTAAATCCCCAGCAGTGCAATTGCTGGGTCATATGTAGGGCAGATCTATTTTTAACTCTTTGCGGAACCTCCACACAGTTTTCCAGAGTGGCTGCACCATTTCACATTCCCACTAACAGTGTAAGAGGGTTCCCTTTTCTCCGCATCCTCTCCAACATTTGTGGTTTCCTGCCTTGTTAATTTTCCCCATTCTCACTGGTGTGAGGTGGTATCTCATTGTGGTTTTGATTTGTATTTCCCTGAAAGAATCCAACTCTTGATTCCAGCTCAGATCATCATCTTGGAGTCATGGGATCAAGCCCCGAGTCAGGCTCCACGCTCAGTGGGGAGTCTGCTTGAGATTCTCCCCCTCTCTCTGCCTCTCTCCCTGCCTGGCCTGTGAGCACAGTCTCTTCTCTCTCATATACATAAAATCTTTTAAAAATAATAAGATAGAATGTGCCAGTTTAGTTGTATTTATTGAATAAAATTAATAATAGGTATCTCTTGAAAATAAGAGCTCCAGGAACTAAAAAAATACCATAAAATTTCTGTCCCATTTCCTTATTAGCACAAACAAGTATCACTTTTACTTAGTGAGCATTATTCAGTTAACTCAGAATTTCACCAAAGTACAAACAAAAATTTTATTAGAAATCTGAAACTCAAGAAAAGATAATATAACTGACCTTGGTCAAGTAAGTATCAATGCTTTTATTTGAAGGGCATGAGCTTGAGGTAGGAATCACTACATTTTCTCTTGGAGTAACATTTCTATCCAGCAGTAAACTACTAGTCAGATTTCCAACATAAGGCAGTTCCAAGACGGGTCTCATAGTAAGAGTGCTGTGGAAAGGTCTGTTCTGCTGTTTCTCCACCAGATATTTGGTAGTGATATCTGCCAGCCTCTCACTAGTCCTGTGAAGATTACACAACACAAATGCTTAGTATTTCATTTTTCTCCAAATCATTCCTAAATGACCTGCATTTTTTAAAGTTTCCGTAATAGTAAACAGAATGTGCCATTAAACAGTGTTTTAATGCTGAAAATGTGACAGAGCAGAGCAACTATATATAATCATAGGTTTAAAACTGTTCCAAAGGAGTATATATGATTCTAGGGATTCTTAACTAACAAGAAATTCAAATTAGGGGAGGGAAAGAAATGGCTGTCCATGATGTACATGGACTGACAGGTAATACTTGCTACCTTCTGGAATGGATGTAACTACAAGATTCTGGAGGATGCCATTACACATATTTATATTTATTAAACCAGTTTAGAGACATAAAAATAACATCCCTCAAAGACATTTTCAAGGATGTGCTTTCACCACTCTTGTACATTTCACTCATTACCTCAGAGAAATTGAGTATTTGGCACCAAGGAATAACTCAGACCAATCATCTCTAGGGGCCAGGTAGATCACAGAGCTGTGATCAGAAAGGACTGAAACAGCTCCAGAGGCAATTAGCTGATAACAGTTACCAAGGCCCTGGAGATAGAATCTGCTCTTTTTATCTTCCACACGCCCCCTCATGCCCACCATGATGCTATTTTTTAGCTACGTTGAGATTTATTTTTATTTATTTATTTTTTAGCATTTTATTTATTTATTCATGAGACACAGAGAGAGGCAGTGACACAGGCAGAGGGAGAAGCAGGCTCCCTGCAGGGAGCCCGAAGCGGGACTTGATCCCTGGACCAGGATCATGCCCTGAGCCAAAGGCAGACACCCAACCTCTGAGCCACCCAGGTATCACCACTTTGGGATTTATACTGCCTTTCACCCATATGTGAATCTTTCTGTATTTCACATGTACACCTTTATATAAATTAGAAAAGCTACAAAGGATAGTCCCCGCACCCCAAGGCTCTCTAGTAATAATACCAAAGATACAATCAAGAAAGTTAATTTACCAATCTGCCAGGATGTGCAGTATTGGCACTTGATCTTTTGGGTTAAAGATGTAATCTTCCAAAAACAAACTCACTAATATTTCTATTTAGGGTAATTCTGACAAACAATTTTATAATAATATGCTGTCCAAATTATAAAGCTTTAAACAATTAGTTTGTAAAGATGATGAGACCAGATTAACTGAGAATATTAAGGGGAAAAAATAAAGTCATATACCACCACCCCCCCAAAATGGAGGAAAGAGGCTAACTGTCCTGGATGAACATATAAAGTTAAGTTTATTTACAAACATTATTTTCCAAAATTATACTATTCAACTGGTTTTCACTTCCTTACTTCCTACTCATCTCATAAACCCATCTCCATAAAAATTATGCTTTAGAGACAAATTAATAAGCTAAATCTATTTTCTATGATTCTGTTTTAACTTACTTGCTCAGTTTATTTGTCAATGACATTCGAATTTTTGATTCCCCTACGTAGAGTTGCCTGTATTTTTCCAATTCTGCTTTATCTTCTTGAGAATTTTTGATTTTGGATATTTCAGATTCTAGCTCTTTAATTCTTAGTTCCAGTTGACCTCTTATTGAAGCATTATTACTTTCTCTTAACTGTTCTAAGTTTTCTTGAGATGCTGCTTGTGTCTAAAGCAAATTAAAAACACAGTTTTAAAACAGCTATAACCTGGAAAATTATAGTATATTTCTTTCCTTTAGTTGTGAGTCAATGATTCAGAGAGGAATTTGAGAAAAAAAAAAGGTTAAGTGTAAAATATTTATCATCAATGTCACCTGAATTAAATCTGAATGATAAAAATAAAGTTCAATCATTCTTATATTAGTAGTAGTGTGATCTGATAATTCAAAGAACAAGAGAATCAATTAAAAATTTTAAAAAGTGCATAGTACAACCTAAGAATAACCCGATTCTTGATTTCTTCTCAGAGCATGTTCTCAGGGGTCCTGAGGCCAAGCCCTGTGTCACACCCAGTATGGAATCTGCCCAGGATTCTTTCTCTCCCTCTGCCAATCCCCCTGCTCATGCTCAATAAATAAATAAACAAGTAAATTAAAAAAAAATAGAATCTTAAAAAAAGAAGAATAACCCAGGAATGGAATATGGAGCCCAGTGCAGGGCTTGATTTCACAAGCATGAGACCAAGACCTGAGCTGAGATCAAGAGTCAGCTGCTTAACCAACTGAGCCACCCAGACACTCCACGGTAAAAGTTTTAAATCACAATTTTTTTCTTTTCCTCTTAATACTCTTGATTCCTACAAACTGGTCTTAAAAATAAAGTGATTCTCAGGAGATCAATTTAGTGAGAATAATGATGAAAACAGAAATCTTTACAGGAAGGAACGAATGCCTCCAGAAATCTACCAAACAGATTGCTGTAAAGGAAGCAGAGGCAACATACACAATGCATATAACCAAAGTGTAATTTGTAGTGAAATAAATGCAAGCATATCACATACAGATTAATAAATTAACCTGTAAAAATAGATTGACTTCTTTTAAATTTTCTACTATAACCAATCTTGCTCTCTCTTCAATCTCCCGTTTAGACTTTTCTATTTGACTGTTCTACCACATTGACTTCTAAATGACTTCTGAGGTTTACTACTTTTTGTTCCAACTTCTTTTTATTCTTTTCTAGTTTTTCACATTTCCTCTCTGTTGCTTTCATAGATAATAACTCTTGTTGAAGAACTTGATTTTTTGCATCCAGGTGTAGACATCTTGAAGATTCAGTTTCCAGTTTTGCTGTAAGATCATCAATCTGCATGAATAAAACAATACAGTTTGGAAGTGGAGTGAAAATAGTTTAACTAAAAACTATAACCAACATTATTTTTAAATATTTTATTTTTAAGTCTCTGAACTGAACTGTAGGCTCAAATTCTTAATGCCAAGATCAAGAGTCACATGCTCAGGCAGCCCTGGTGGCTCAGTGGTTTAGTGCCACCGTCAGCTTGGGGCGTGATCCTGGAGACCGATGATCAAGTCCCACATCAGCTCCCTGCATGGGGCCTGCTTCTCCCTCTGCCTGTGTCTCTGCCTCTCTCTGTGTCTCTGTGCCTCCCATGAACAAATAAATAAAATCTTAAAAAAAAAAAAAAAAGAGAGAGTCACATGCTCTAAAGCGTAAGTCAGCCAGGGACTCCCATTTTAAAATAAACTCACTTGCAATAAAATATAATCTATATTGTAGTAGAGTCTTAAAATGTGAAACCTTGAAGAACTTAGAAAATCAAGAACAAAGTTAAAACCACTAGGAGTTACTAAAATAGATTTCTGCTATCATTGTCTTTGCCACACAACATTTGTACTTCATTTTATGCTTTTATTTTTCTATGACTGCTTCGGATATTTCCTCCATAAAATACCTGTAAGTCACCTCTTAGTAGAAACTCTCTTATACAGACATTTAATTTAAATAAAATTTTAAAAAAGAAAAGAAAGTCTCTTACCCTTTCCCCCATCCTAACATGCCATAATTTTTAAAAATTTATTTATTCATGAGAGACATAGAGAAAGAGAAAGAGAGGCAGAGATACAGGCAGATGGACAAGCTCCACAGGGAGCCTGATGAAGGACTCGATCCCAAGACCCCAGGATCATGCCCTGAACCAAAGACAGATATTCAAACCACTGAGCCACTTGGTTGTCCCAATACTCCATTAATTTTTAAGAAGTTTTAGTAATATCATATTGACTTATGTAAGTCTGAGAAAATAAATGCTTCCTAAGAGAAGCCTTTGAAAATAAGACTCTAATTATCGAATCTATAAATACTGATTCTAATGCCACAAGCCCTTTTCTGAATTACAAATGATTTACACTAATTTGAATTGCACTCCCAGGAGAAAGGATTCTCAGGGTTAAGAAATCACACCTCTCAGTATAAAAATTTAGTGAGATGAATCATATACTTTTGGACAAAAATAAAGAATACCTAACTGAATAGTGTTATCTTATAATCCTCTGTTACTTCCCACAAAACAAGAGAACATACTAAGCAACAAAAACAACCAAAAACCTGACAGATTTTCACTGATGCTGAGTTGTGAAGAACTTCTTTCTTCTGGATATGATTGATAAGACAAGGTGAGTGGATGTGGCGGTTTTATAAATTCTTTGATACTTCGCCCATGATAATCCCTCCCCTTAAAATGTGCGGACCTTAGTAACTGGTTTCCAGTGAATAGAATTCAGCAGAACTGCTGTGTGATTTTTAAGGCTAGGTTAAAAAATGTGATATAGCTTCCATTGACATTCTTTTTCTAGGGAAACTAACCCTTAGAATCTAGCTGCTGTGGGGAAGCCCAGGCCACCTGGTGTGTCTTCATGTAGACATTTCAGCTGAGACTGACCCAGCTAACATCCTAGCCAAAAGCCAGCTTCAACAGCCAAACATTTGTATGAACATGGTTTTAGATGGTTCTAGTCCCCAGCTTCCAGTCATCTCAGCTGATACCAAATGAAGAAGAAATGAGTTGGCCTTATTCAGCTTTGCTTAAACTAAACACTTGTGAACCAAATAAATGCTGTTTTGAGCAACTAGGTTTTGAGGTGGTTTATTATGCAGCAATAAACAACTGGCACAGATAACTGATATTAAAAATAGAGTGCTGCCATTAAAAAAAATTAAACCTAAACCTCCTTTGAACCAAGAGATAGGTGGAACTTGAAAGGATGTAGAGAAGAGTAAGAATGAAAACCAAAAGAGCTTCCAAGAGACTGTTAGTGGAAACCTGATGGCCCTTGAAGAGGCTGACAGCAAGGGTTCTAGGTAAGTGAAGAAAATGACACTAGAGGAAAAGGAACTCATGCCACAAACCACTTGAAAGTAAAATTGATATGAAAAATAAACTAAAGAAGGTCTATTCAATATGAAAGAACCAGGACTAACTGGGTTCAAATATTTTTTCCACATTTATGGCCTTTCCATATGCTGAATTGCCAAATAATGCTAAAATAAAGAAATGGATTCTGGGTCAAGAACAAATCCAGGAAAACATGGCCTATGGATGAAGCCAAGACTATAAAATGTTTTTTTAAGACCTCAGAAGGACTTAAGGTATGCCTCAAATTTCTTTAAGGATCTTAAGAGTATGAGCTTCACAGGAGACCTCAGGTGAAAAGTTTATCTCAAAAAGACCTGGGAGAGTGGCTTTTCTACTGACATAAAATCCATTGATAGTCACAGGAAAACTCAAAAAGTTAAGAAAATTACTGCATCAAAAACACTGTTTGCGAGTCTGGACTAAAAGAGATAGCACAGATTGAAAATAGGCCTTTGGGTCTTAGAAGTCCCACAGGGAGGAAGCAGGCTGAAAACACAGCTGCAAACACAAGTCACTTCTTAAGGACAGAACCAAGAGCTCAGAGGGGACAGACAGCAAAGAGCCATGAAGAAAAATTTCCATGGTTAAGACTAAGTCCTCACTGAAGAACTGATAGCATGCATTAGGCTGCATTTCAAACCCGCTATGGACTAGTGTGATTTCCATCTTCTTTCTGAATGTAAGAGTCTTTAGCAAGTTACCAGAATGTTGTGTTTTCAGTAGCAGAGAACTGTCTCTTTAATTCTCAAGTCTTCATTCCTATTGAGAAGACTTGCACTCAAGGGACTACAGAACCCTGGCACCTTATCCCCGCTGCACTTGATTAAGATGGCAAGATCTTGGACTCCATCCTGAACCCCATGCCATGATAACTGAGATTTGTGGGAGGTACTGGGAGGAGATGAGTGTATTTTTCATGTGAAAGGAATAATGAAAATTATGGCCGGTGGGTAAATTACACTAAAAATTTTGTTCTTTAAATGTGTCAATAGGTTTTAAAATATTCCATTAAAAAAAAAAAAAGACTGTGGGCTAACCTTAGTAACTGGCTACTAACGAACCGAATATGGTCAATGTGATGTGTGTATTCCAAGGCTAGGCTACAAAAGGCAACACGGCTTCTGCCTTGTTCTGTATCTCAGGCTGCTTTCTTGGAATTTAGCTCCTCCTCTTGTGAGGAAGCTCAGGCCACAAAGTGAGTCCATGTGAGCCAGTGTAAGCATTTTGGCTTGCTTGCCCTAACTAAAATTCTAGGCAATAGCCAGCATCAACAATACCAGACGTGAAGTTTTTCTCTTGGTTTTTCCCCATTTATGATATTATTTGTGCATTTTTTTCATATATTCCCTTTATTATTGAGGTATGTTCCCTCTAAACCTACTTTGTGGAGGGTTTTTATCATGAATGGATGTTGTATTTCATCAAATGCTTTTCCTACATCTATTGAGATGATAATGATTCTTATCCTTTCTTTAATTAAGATGGTGTATTACACTGATTGATTTACAGATATTGAATCACCCATGTAACCCAGAATAAGTCCCATTTGATCATGGTGGTGATTTTCTTAATGTATTGTTAGATTCAGTTTGCTACTATTTTTGTTAAGGATTTTTACACTAGAATATTGGCCTGTAATTCTCTTTGTGGTGTCTCTATCTGGTCTTGGTATCAGGGTAATGCTGGCTTCATAACATGAATTTGGAAATTTTCCTTCCTTTTCTGTATTTTGGAATGGATTGAAAAGAATGTGTACTAACTCTTTCTTTAAACGCTTGGTAGAATTTGCCTCTGAATCCATCTGGTCCTAGACTTGTGTTTGTTCTGAGTTTTTGGATTAGTGATTCAAGTCGTCTGCTGGTTATTGGTCTGCTCTAATTTCTTCCTGCTTCAGTTTTCATAATTTATATGTTTCTAGGAATTTATCCATTTCTTCTAGGTTGTCCAATTTGTTGGCATATATTTTTCATAATATTCCCTTATAATTGTTTGCATTTCTGCATTATTGGTATTTCTCCTGTGTCATTTGTGATTCTAATTGGGTCTTTCCCTTTTCTTTTTGATAACTATGGCTAGAGCCTTGTCAATTTTATTAATTTTTCAAAGAACCAGCTACCATTGATCTGTTCTATTTTTATCTTTGTATAGTTTATATATCATTTATTTCTGCTCTAATATTTTTTATAGAAGGTGGGGGGGACCGGGCAAAGGAAAAGGGAGAGAGAGAATCCTCCAGTAGATTCCTTGCTGAGGTTGGAGTCTGAAGCAGGGCTCAACTCCAGGACCCTGAGAACATGACCTGAGCCAAAATCAAGAGTTGGCCGCTTAACCAACTCAGGCACCCAGACACCCCTATTTTTGCTCTAATTTTTATTATTTTCTTCCTCTGCTGGCTTTAGGCTTCGTTTGTTGTTCTTTTTCTAGCTGTTGTTCTTTTTCTAGCTGCTTTACATGTAAGGTCAGGTAGTTTGAGATTTTTCTTGTGTCTTGAGGTAGGCCTGCATTGCTATATACTTCCGTCTTAGAATCACTTCGGCTGCATCTTAAAGGTTTTGGAAAATTGAATTTTCATTTTCACTTGTTTCCATGTGTTTTGAAATTCCTTCTTTTATTTCCTGGTTGGCCCACTCATTGATAGATGGATGTTATTTCACCTCCATGTTTTTGTGGTCTTTCCAGACTGTTTTTTGTAGTTGACTTCTAGTTTCATAGTATTGTGGTCGGGAAAGGTGCATGGTAGGACTTCAATCTTTTTGTACTTATTAAGGCCTGTTTTGTGGCCTAATACATGATATATTCTAGAGAATATTCCAGATCTGTATTCTGCTGTTTAAGGATGGAACATTCTGAATATCTCTTTAGTCCATTGCCCATGGCCCAGTGTGTCATTTAAAGCCACTGTTTCCTTGTTAACTTTCTGCCTATTTATATAAATGGGGTGTTAAAGTACTGAATTAGGGATTTCTATGCCTTCCTAAAATATCCAAATTGTACACTGTGTTCATGGATACTTTTGTGACTAGGAATAAAAGCAACTAATTCCAATTAAAATATACATATAAAATAAAAATAAAGTGCCATACAATTTTCTTGTATTATTACCAACTAGTTCTTTATGTTTGTCATTAATTGTTTTATGTATCTGGGTGCTCCCATGTTAGGTACATAAATATTTACAATTGATAGATCTCCTGTTTGTCCACTTTGTTATAAGGCCCTTCTTTATCTCTTGTTACAGCTTTGTTTTGAAATCTATTTTCTCTGATATAAGTATTGCTATTCTTTCTTTTGACATCTATTGGCACGATAAATGTTTCTTCATCTCACTTTCAATCTGCAGGTATCTTTAAGTCGAAAAGGAGTCTCTTATAGGCAGAATATAGACTTGTTTTTTAATCCATTCTGACATCCTATGTCTTTTGATTGGAGCATTTAGTCCATTTACATCCAAAGCAATTATTGATAGATATGTATGTGTCATTTTGCAACTTGTTTTGTGGTTGTTTCTGGAAATTTTCTCTGATTCTTTTTTGGGTCTTTGATGTTTTGCTGATTTTCTTTAGTGATATATTTGGATTTTGTTCTCTTCTTTGCATGTTTATTAGTGGTTTTGCCTTTGGTTTTGGTGTGTGTGTGTGTGTGTGTGTGTGTGTGTGTGTGTGTGTTTAATATTTCTTGCAGGGCTAGTTTCACAAACTCCTTTAGTTTTTGTTTATCTGGAAAACTCTATCTGTCCTTCTATTCTAGGTAATAGGCTTGCTCGATAGAGTACTCTTGACTGCAGATTTTTCCCACCACATTGAATATATCATGCCACTCTCTTCTGGCTTACAAAGTTTCTGTTTAAAAACTCCCAGTAACCTTAAGAGATTACTCATGGAAGCTTCTGATTTGTTTTCCTGCTTTTGTTTTCTTGATTGGTGTATTTTGCAAATTTAATTACAATGTGTTTTGATGTGGGCCTGCTTTTGTTGATTTTGATGGGAGTTTTTTCTGTGCCTCTTAGATCTTGGTATCTGTTGCCATCCCCAGATTAGAGAAGTTTTCAGCTATTCTTGCTTCAAATAAATTTTCTTACCCCTTCTCTCTCTCTTCTTTTACTGGGACTCTTATAATATGAATATTACTACATTTGATGGAGTCACTGATTTCCCTAGGTCAAATCTCATTTTGCATAATTCTTTCTCTCTCTTATTCAGCTTCCTTGCTTTCCATTACTTTGTCTTCTAGGTCATTAATTTGTTCCTCTGCTTCCTCCTGTCTGATGTTCACTGCATCAGGTGTGTTTCTTTTTTTTTTTTTAATTTATTTTTTATTGGTATTCAATTTACCAACATACAGAATAACCCCCAGTGTCCGTCACCCATTCACTTCCACCCCCCGCCCTCCTCCCCTTCCACCACCCCTAGTTCGTTTCCCAGAGTTAGCAGTCTTTATGTTCTGTCTCCCTTTCTGATATTTCCCACACATTTCTTCCCCCTTCCCTTATATTCCCTTTCACTATTATTTATATTCCCCAAATGAATGAGAACATATAATGTTTGTCCTTCTCCGACTGGCTTACTTCACTTAGCATAATACCCTCCAGTTCCATCCATGTTGAAGCAAATGTGGGTATTTGTCATTTCTAATAGCTGAGTAATATTCCATTGTATACATAAACCACATCTTCTTTATCCATTCATCTTTCGTTGGACACCGAGGCTCCTTCCACAGTTTGGCTATCATGGCCATTGCTGCTATAAACATCGGGGTGCAGGTGTCCCAGCGTTTCATTGCATTTGTATCTTTGGGGTAAATCCCCAACAGTGCAATTGCTGGGTCGTAGGGCAGGTATATTTTTAACTGTTTGAGGAACCTCCACACAGTTTTCCAGAGTGGCTGCACCAGTTCACATTCCCACCAACAGTGTATGAGGGCTCCCTTTTCTCCACATCCTCTCCAACATTTGTTGTTTCCTGCCTTGTTAATTTTCCCCATTCTCACTGGTGTGAGGTGGTTTCTCATTGTGGTTTTGATTTGTATTTCCCTGATGGCAAGTGATGCAGAGCATTTTCTCATGTGTGTGTTGGCCATGTCTATGTCTTCCTCTGTGAGATTTCTGTTCATGTCTTTTGCCCATTTCATGATTGGATTGTTTGTTTCTTTGGTGTTGAGTTTAAGAAGTTCTTTTTAGATCTTGGAAACTAGCCCTTTATCTGATATGTCATTTGCAAATATCTTCTCCCATTCTGTAGGTTGTCTTTGAGTTTTGTTGACTGTATCCTTTGCTGTGCAAAAGCTTCTTATCTTGATGAAGTCCCAATAGTTCATTTTTGCTTTTGTTTCTTTTGCCTTCGTGGATGTATCTTGCAAGAAGTTACTATGGCCGAGTTCAAAAAGGGTGTTGCCTGTGTTCTTCTCTAGGATTTTGATGGAATCTTGTCTCACATTTAGATCTTTCATCCATTTTGAGTTTATCTTTGTGTATGGTGAAAGAGAGTGGTCTAGTTTCATTCTTCTGCATGTGGATGTCCAATTTTCCCAGCACCATTTATTGAAGAGACTGTCTTTTTTCCAGTGGATATTCTTTCCTCCTTTGTCGAATATTAGTTGACCATAAAGTTGAGGGTCCACTTCTGGATTCTCTATTCTGTTCCATTGATCTATGTGTCTGTTTTTTGTGCCAGTACCACACTGTCTTGATGACCACAGCTTTGTAGTACAACCTGAAATCTGGCATTGTGGTGCTCCCAGCTCTGGTTTTCTTTTTTAAGATTCCCCTGGCTATTTGGGGTCTTTGCTGATTCCACAGAAATCTTAAAATAATTTGTTCTAGCTCTCTGAAGAAAGTCCATGGTATTTTGATAGGGATTGCATTAAACGTGTAAATTGCCCTGGGTAGCATTGACATTTTCACAATATTAATTGTTCCGATTGATGAGCATGGAATATTTTTGCATCTCTTTGTGTCTTCCTCAATTTCTTTCAGAAGAGTTCTGTAGTTTTGAGGGTAGAGATCCTTTACCTCTTTGGTTAGGTTTATTCCTAGGTATCTTATGCTTTTGGGTGCAGTTGTTAATGGGATTGACTCCTTAATTTCTCTTTCTTCAGTCTCATTGTTAGTGTATAGAAATGCCATTGCCATCAGAGAAATACAAATTAAAACCACAATGAGATACCACCTCACACCAGTGAGAGTGGGGGAAATTAACAAGGCAGGAAACGACAAATTTTGGAGAGGATGTGGAGAAAGGGGAAACCCTCCTGCATTGTTGGTGGGAATGTGAACTGGTGCAGCCACTCTGGAAAACTGTGTGGCGGTTCCTCAAAGAGTTAAAAATAGATCTGCCCTGCGACCCAGCAATTGCACTGCTGGGGATTTACCCCAAAGATACAGATGCAATGAAACGCCGGGCCACCCGCACCCCAATATTTATAGCAGCAATGTCCACAATAGCCAAACTATGGAAGGAGCCTTGGTGTCCATCGAAAGATGAATGGATAAAGAAGTGGTTTATGTATCCAATGGAATATTACTCAGCCATTAGAAACGACAAATACTCACTATTTGCTTAGATGTGGATGGAACTGGAGGGTATTATGCTGATTGAAATAAGTCCATCAGAGAAGGACAAACATTATATGGTCTCATTCATTTGGGGAATATAAAATTTTATTTCTTAAATTCTACATAGGAGTGAAATCGTATGGTATTTGTCTTTCTCTGACTTATTTTACTTAACGTAATACCCTCTAGGTCCATCCATGTCATTGCAAATGGCAAAATGTCATTCTTTGTGATGACTGAGTCATGTTCCATTGTGTATAGACCACATGTTTATCCATTCATCAGTTCATGGGCACTTGGGATGCTTCTGTGTCTTGGCTTTTGTGAATAACACTGCAGAAAACCTTGAGGTGCAAGTATCTTTTAAGTTAGTGTTTTGTTTTCTTTGGGTAAATCCCTTTCCTGCCTTATTTCTCTACTCAGCCCCATTTTTTTTTTTTAACTCAGCCCCATTTAAGGTCTAATGAAATGTCATTTCGACTCTTGGTTTCAGCTCAGATCATGATCTCAAGGTCACGAGCCCACATGTGGCACCAGTGCTCAGCACAATCTGCCTGAGATTCTCTCCCTCTCTCTCTCCCTTTGCCCTTCCCCCTACTCTGTCTCTCAAATAAATACATCTTAAAAAAAATTGAGGCTTGAGAGAAAGTCCCAGAAAATCCTGCATCTATCAAATATGAGTTCCAGAGAAAGAGGACTGAAAAAAAAGTAATAAAAGTAATGACAGGAAAACATCAAAAGTGAGTCTCCAGATTTAAGGGGATTATTAAAAATTAAGAAGGATGAAAAACAACCATAGATATTAGAGAGGTTCAAAACAAGTCTCCCCAAAATGTGTCATTTGGGCACATGGACTATTTTAAACTGAAAACAATCAAGACCCAGAAAACTCAGGAAAAATCTTACTGCTCCCTTAACTACCTGAAAGAATTTAGACAGAGACCTAGCCCAGAAAGACAACTATTATCAGGAATAATTTATTATTATTATTATTGGAGTTCAATTTGCCAACATATAGCATAACACCCAGTGCTCATCCCATCAAGTGCCCCCCTCAGTACCCGTCACCCAGTCACCCCCACCCCCCACCCACCTCCCTTTCCACCACCCCTTGTTCATTCCCAGAGTTAGGAGTCTCTCATGTTCTGTCTCCCTTTCTGATATTTCCCACTCATTTTTTCTCCTTTAGGAATAATTTTTTTATCTGAGTGACAGTTCTGTATGGCAGGGCAAACATCTAACTGCCAAGCATCTTTTTTCCTTATTGTCCTGTGAATCATCCTCCTTTCTTTGAAGCCCCAGGTCCCTGTCCCATTCCTTAGCTGAAGATGGCATATAAATAGGAACTGCCCAGCTTGACCTTATGTCTCATATTCTTTTTTTTTCTGACAGCAATAAATTTATTAAGTATTACCCCCAAAAAATATAAACACCAGTAAAAACAAAAAACAAAACAAGCCATAAAACAGGCCTGGTTAAAACAGCTGACAATAAAGCAGACATGATGGAGCTGCCCTATGGTGGGAAAACAGGACTCACATGGGGTGGGGATGCCATAAATACTGGAGGACAAACAGTCGGGAGCCCTAGGGTGCTGTGGACCAGAGCTGGTGGGAGCAAGTCTTGGGGTGGTGTCAATGGCGACATGGCTCTGGGGGACAGGCTTCTGGGCCACAGCAACAGCCTGGCTCTGCCCCTCCAGCTGCTTCACTTGGGGCCCTGAGCCTCAGACTCCTCATCTTCATACATCTCGCCCTCCTCATCAGCCGTGGCATTCTGGTACTGCTGGTACTCGGGCACCAGGTCATTCGTGTTGCTCTCAGCCTCAGTGAACTCCGTCTCGTCCATGCCCTCACCCATGTACCAGTGCAGGAAGGTCTTGCGCTGGAACATGGCTGTGATTTGCTCCGAGATGCGCTTGAACAGCTCCTGGATGGCCGTGCTGTTGCCAATAAAAATGGAGGACATCTTGAGCCCCCTGAGTGGGATGTCACACACAGCTACCTTCACCTTGTTGGGGATCCACTTGATGAAGTAGCTGCTGTTCTTGCTCTGGATGGCCAGCATCTATCTGCTCGTCCACCTCCTTCATGGACATGCGCCCGCGGAGGACGGTGGCCACGGTCAGGTAGCGGCCATGGCGGGGGTCACAGGCAGCCATCATGTTCTTGGCATCGAACATCTGCTGAGTGAGCTCGGGCACTGTGAGCGCGCGGTAATGCTGGCTGCCCCTCGCGGTGAGTGGGGCAAAGCTGGGCATGAAGAAGTGCCGGCGGGGGAAGGGCACCATATTCATGGCCAGCTTGAGCAGGTCAGCATTGAGTTGTCCGGGGAAGCCAAGAGAAGTAGTGAGATGATTTATATGCCATCAGCCGACACCAGATGGTTGAGGTCACCGTAGGTGGGCATGGCCACTTGAGAATGCGGAAGCAGATGTCATACAAAGCTGGTGGGGGGACAGCATGGCGTTGTAGGGCTCCACCACTGTGTCCGACACCTTGGGCAAAGGCATCACACTGAAGGTGTTCATGATGCGGTCGGGGTACTCCTCGGGCACCTTGTTGATGAGCAGTGTGCCCATCCCGGGCCCTGTGCCCCCGCCGAGTGAGTGGGTCAGCTGGAAGCCCTGCAGGCAGTCTCAATTCTCACTCCTTCTGCACCATGTCCAGGACTGAGTCCACCAGCTCTGCACCCTCCGTGTAGTGACCTTTGCCCCAATTGTTACCATCCCCACTCTGACCAAAGATGAAGTTGTCAGGCCTGAAAAGATGCCCAAAGGCCCCAGACCGGACGCTGTGCAAGGTTCCAGGCTCAAGGTCCACCCGAATGGCCCGAGGCATATACTTATGAGAAGAGGCCTCCTTGTAGTAGACACTGATGCGTTCCAGCTGCAGGTCTGAGTCGCCCACATAGTTGCCACTGGGGTCTATACCGTGCTTATCGCTGATGACCTCCCAGAACTTGGCTCTGATCTGGTTGCTGCACTGGCTGGCCTGGATGTGCACGATCTCCCTCATGCTCGGTGCGTGTGGCGGGCGGCTGCGGGACACGCGAGGGCAGGTCGGGGCTGGCTGTGGATATGTCTCATATTCTTACAGCCCCTCTCATACATATGTAATCAAATTTGTTTTCTCCTATTAATCTATCATATGTTAATTCAATTATGAAACCAGTCAAATAACCTTGAAGAGTAGAAGGAATTTTTTTCTCCCCAATATGTTCTTATGAGATGAAAAAAAAAAAGAATAATATCTTAAAAGCTTTCAAAGAAGAAATATAATTATCTACAAAGAACGGATCCAATTGGTATTAAATTTTACTATAGCAATGCTGGATACAAGAAGTGGATAAATTAAATTTTCGAAGTAGCAAAGGAAAATATAAATTTGAATCCAAACAACAAAATATTCACCAGTAACAGGATGATTAGATGAGATACAGTACATTCATATTATGAGCTATGATTCAGCAGTTAATCATAACACTGTCTCTAAGACATATTGTTAGTGAAAAAGTAAGTTGCAGAATCATATATGTCAATCATGGCTCAACCAGAGAAACAGAATTAGTAAGAAATATGAAATAAGAGATGGATCACAAAAACTTGTCTCATGCAATTATCAAGGCTGGCTAGGCAAGCTGGAAAATCACAGGGCATCAGGAAGGGAGTAATCTACAACTGTCAGTTGCAAGCTGAAACTCATGCCCCCAGACAGAATTTTTTCTTATCTGGGATAATACCCCTTCCTAAATCAACTGATTATGTAATCACATCTTCAAAGTACCTTCAAAGCAACACCTAGATAGGTGTTTGATGGAATTATTAGGAACCATATAACCTCACCAAGTTGACACATAAAACCAACCATCATGCATGTGATTTTACATACACATTTGTATTATGATACAGATGCACTGCTGCACGGTGTGTGCATGTGTGTATGTGTGTATGTAGACAGAGTTCAGGAAGGATGCACACCAACTTGATAACAATAAGAGTAAAAATTGGCAAGTTGAAAAGTAGAGTGGTGTAGGGCAAAGAGGAGATTCACTTTTTACTCTTTATAGTTCTGGTGGGGGATGCTGATAATGAGGCAGACATGGATGTGCAGGGGCAGGAGGTAAATAAGAAGGTGCCGAGCCTTTGGTTTAAATTTTCTGTGACTCTAAAATTACTCTAAGAATTAATTTCTATTCTTTTTCTAAGATTTTATTTTTTTATTTTTATTTTATTTTTTTAAAGATATTATTTATTTATTTGAGACAGAGTGAGAGAGAAGAGCATGTGTGCACAAGCAGGGTGAGGAGCAGAAGGAGAAACAGACTCCCCATGGTGCAGGGAGCCCAATGTGGGGCTCAATCCTGGGGCTCTGGGATCATGACCTGAGGCAAAAGCAGACGCTTAACTACTGAGCCATTCAGGTGTTCCTTTTTAATTTTTATTTATTTATTTTTTAGAAAGAGTGTGCATAAGCGGGGGGCGGGGCGAGAAGCAGAGGGAGCAGGAGAAAGAGAATCTTAAACAGGCTCCATGCCTCAATCTCATGACCCTGAGATCATTACCTAAGACAAAATCAGGAGTCATATGCTTAACTGACTGATCTACCTAGGCACTCAGAAGATTTTATTCTTAAGCAATCTCTACACCCAACAGGGGACCTGAACTCACAACCTTGAAATCAAGTGTTGCATTTCCCACTGACTAAGCCAACCAGGTGACACTCTGTTCTTTTTTTAAATGACAGATTACCAGAAAAAAAGTAGCAATCAGTTGGTAGCAGAGCTCTCATCAGCAAGAATAAATGCTAAAAGGTAGTAGGAAAATATCTTTTATATACCTAAGGTAAAGAACTCATAACATAGAATTCAATATATAATAAATTATCATTCAAAAGGAAGATAAGTCAATATATATTCAAGTATGAAAGGGGCACCTGGGTGGCTCAGTAGGTTACATGTCTGCCTTCAGCTCAGGTCATGATCTTAGGATCCTGGGATCCTGAGCAGGGAGCCTGCTTCTTCCCCTTCCTCACCCAGATCATGTGCGATTTCTTTATCTCTCTCTCTCTCTCTCTCTCTCTCTCTCTCTTTCTCTCTCAAATAAATAAAAAATATCTTTTTTAAAAGTTTGAAAAACCAAGAGTTTATTCCTCACTGGCATTTGTGAAGAAACTACTAAAGAATATGCATCAGCCATAAAACTGATTCAGAGAAGGAAAGAGGAAATTCAACAAGTGAGCAAATTCATTTGAAAACCATAGCTAAACTAAATGAAGTATTGAGTGTGAAAAAAATAATCACAGTATGAGGTGTCTGGATGGCCCAGTTGGTTAAGTGTCTGACTCTTTCTTTTGGCTCAGGTCATTATCTCAGGGTCCTAGGATCAGGCTCCACACTCAGTGAGTAGTCTGCTTGAGGATTTTTCTCTCCTTCTCCCTCTGCCCCTTCCTCCATTCTCTCTCTCTCTCTCAAATAAAAATAAGTACATCTTAAAAGAAAAAAATAACAATAGTAATTTTCACAGATGTTTAAAAATTGGAAAATTCTAGATAACAATACTCAGAAAGCTGATGGCAGGGTAGTTCAAATTGAAATAAAAATTAAAAATATTTTTGTTGCTTTTGGAAAAGAATAGTTAATACTTACCTTAGAACTTGTTGGAAAGGGGTGCCTGAGTGGCTCTATTGGTTAAGAGCCTAACTCTTGATTTTGACTCAGGTCATCATCTCAGGGTTGTGAAACTGAGCTCCAAGTCAGGTTCCCCACTCATTAGGGAGTCTGCCTCTCTCCCTCTTCCTCTCCTTCTACCCCTCCCCCTGTATGTGCACTCACTCTCGCTCTTTCTAAAATAAATAAATAAATAAATCTTAAAAAAAGAAAAGAATTTGTTGGAGAAATGTAAAACCAAGAGTAATTTTTAAAACAAGCCATGAGAATTAAGAAAAAATGTAGTACTCCAACAATAAGAGCAGGAATAAAAGTAGAAAAAGCAAGTGAGAATAAAAGCTTGACAAAAGGATGACATAAAATAGGGTACATTCTAAGGAAATTAATAAACTCTTGAAAATTTCTCTGTAGAACACTATCCATCAAAACCTACAGTCGTTAATCCAGTACATAAGTGAAAATTCATAGTTTTAAATGCACTTATTATAAAATAGGAAGCAGTCAACTTAAGTTAGAAAAAGAATTTAAAAAGTTGGAAGAAGGAAATAAAGGCAAAGGTAGAAATTTAAAAAAACAATGTCAAAGAATTTTAAGAGAGTTAAACTGCAGAATCAAAACCTGCTTCTCTTAAAATAGTAATTTAAAAAAAAAACAACTGCTTTAAAAGCCTTCCTAAGGAAAAAAGAGAGTAAACACAAATTAATAATAGGAATGGAAAAGGGTCATAAGTACAGATAAAAAATAGGTTTTTTTAAATTTTAAAAAATACATGAAAATGTTCTGGCAATTTAAAAATTAGTGACATAAACACATTTTTAGAAAAATTATCAAGTTGGCTTAAGAAGAAATTCAACAGCTAATTCACCTTATACTACCAAAGAAATTTAATTGGTTGGTAAAAATTTCCATCTCTTAAAGGAACTAGACCCAGATAAGTCACAGGAGAGATTCAGCAATCTTTCAAGAAACAGGTTATTTCTGGTTGGCTGGAAAGATGGCAGAGTTGGAGGATCCTAAACTCTCCTCCTCCTCCCATGGATACAAGAAGGTAACACTCACAGCAGTGGAAATAACCCAGAAAATGACCCAAGACTGGCAGAACAAAGAAAAGTCACACTGAAGGAGGTAGGAAGGGCAAAGCAAAATGGACCATGAACATCCTTGGTGGAGAGCAACCTGGTGATGCAGAGAAGGGTAAAAAACAGACTTTCACACTGGGGATCCCACTAATGGAGAGGACAAATCCCCATAATGTTCGCCTTTGAAAGAGAAAGGGGCCAAATTTCATGAGTTCGTACATCCAGCGGACTTGACGCCTTGAATCTTAAAAATTGGCAGGCTCAGTTCTGGGAGAGCCTGGAGGGTGTTAGAAAGCCGAGTCTCCACTCTTAAAGAAATAGCACGACAAACAGCCCATGCAGACACAGTGCTAGAACCAACAATTTGAAAAACAGAGTGGGCAGGAAAGAGGGAGAGTGATTTCCTCATATCAGAGTGTAGCTGGGAAAGACAAGGATCATGGGAGACCCCTCCGGAGACAAAGGAACTGGCAGGTGCCATTCCCCTTGCCCCTGCCTCCCAGCATAAGCAACAGCCATCTCTGGGAACAAGCACTGTGCTGAAACTCACTACCTACTTTGCACCAAGCCCTTAACCCTTGCTTGGAGAGATCCAGCCTTTCCAGGGCTGCAGGGTTCCCTCCCCCAGAAGACGGGCCCAAACCCTGTCCACCACATCTCCAGACCCACATGTTTTGTCAGACCTCAGTTCCTGCAGCAGCAGAGGCAGATCTCATTTTGCAAAGAGACCTCCTCACACCTTGTTAAAATGTACCACACCACTGCTTGGGACCTAACATTGCCCACAATAGGCAAAAAGAGCCTCTGGATACAACTGGATGGAAGGAAAAAGAGGTCAAGACTCAATAGCAGACCACATGCAACACATATAGGAGACACTCTCTGAAGCCACAGGAAACAGGGGACACTACACTGCAAGGCACTACAGGACCTCTTCTTCATAAGGCTATTATTGTTAAGAGCAAGAGATGCAGCTAATTATCCTAACACACAGAAATCAACAAGAGTTAGACAAAATGAGGAGACAAAGAAATAGCTCCCAGATGAAAGGATAGCACGAAACCACACAATAAGAGACTTAAGTGAAATGGACATAAGTAATATATGATAGTTTAATGATCATAAAGATCTTTACTGGACTTGAGAAAGAGTAGAGGACATCAGTGAGACCCCTTAACACAGAAATAAAAAAAGAACAATCAGAGATCAAGAACACAACAAATGAAATTCAAAATATATTTAATAGAAAAAATAGCAGGCTAGATGAAGCAGAGGAATGAATTAATGACCTGGAAGACAGAGGAATGGAAAGTAGGGAGAAAAGAAGAAAGGAGAGAAAAGAAAATTATGCAAATTGAGAATAGTCTTAAGGAAGTCAGTGACTATATCAAGCATAATAACATTTGCATTGTAGGGATCTCAGAAGAAGAGAAAAAGGGGCAGAAATTTTATTTGAAGAAATAAAAGGTAAAAACGTCCCTAATCTGGGGAAGCCTCCTACTCTTGATCTCAGCTCAGGTCTTGATCTTAGGGTTGTGAATTCAAGCCCCACATTGGACTCCATGCTGGGTGTGGAGCCTGTGAAGAAAAGAAAAGAAGAGAAGAGAAAGAAGAGAAGAGGAAGAAAAGTTTCCCAGACAAATGAAAACTAAAGGAGGTCATGACCACTAAACCAGCCCTGCACGAAATATAAAAGGGGACTCTTTGAGTGGAAAAAAAAGACCATAAGGGAGAATATGAAAAGTAAAAAACACAAAATCTGTAAAAATAAGTATTTCTGTAAAAAATTAGTCAAGGGAGTTTTGATAAAATAAAAGGATGTAAAATATGACACCACACACCTAAAATGGGAGGAGACAGAAAAGAATGGGTTTTAACTTAAGCTACCATCAACGTAATATAGATTGCTATATACAAAAGATGTTATATACAAACCTAATCAAAAACCTATATATACACACCAAAAACCATGAAAGATATGCAAAGAATAAAGAGAAAAGATCCAAGAATATCACTAAAGAAAGCCAACAAACCATGAAATATAGCAAGAGAGGAAAACATCAAAGAAAATCTATAGAAACAATCACAAAACAAGTAACAAAATGGCAATCAATACATATCTATCAATACTTACTTTGAATGTAAATGAATTAGATTTTTTAATTTATTATTTGTTTATTCATGATAGAGGCAGGAGAATTTTAAGATAGAGTTAAACTGCAGAATCAAAACCTTCTCTTAAAATAGTAAAATTTTTTTAAAGTGCTTTAAAAGCCTTCCTAAGGAAAAAAGAGAGTAAACACAAATTAATAATAGGAATGGAAAAGGGTCATAAGTACAGATAAAAAATAGGTTTTTTTTTTAATTTAAAAAATACATGAAAATGTTCTGGCAATTTAAAAATTAGTGACATAAACACATTTTTAGAAAAATTATCAAGTTGGCTTAAGAAGAAATTTAACAGCTGATTCACCTTATACTACCAAAGAAATTTAATTGGTTGGCAAAAATTTCCATCTCTTAAAGGAACTAGACCCAGATAAGTCACAGGAGAGAACTCCCAAAAAACAAAAGCCCAGGACCAGACAGCTTCACAGGCAAATTCTACCAAACATTTAAGGAAGACTTAATGCCTATTCTTCTCAAACTATTCCCAAAAATAGAAAGGGAAGGAAAACATCCAAATTCATTACTATGATCTAGTAATTACACTACTGAATATTCACCCAAAAAATACAAAAGCACTAATTCAAACGGATACAGTGCACCCCTATGCTTATTGCAGTATTATTTACAATAGCGAAAATACAGAAGCAGACCAAGTGTCCATATATACATGAAATGAAATATTGTATATAATGGAATATTATTTATAATGGAATATGATTCAGTTGTAAAAAGAATGAAATCTTGCCATTTGCAATGACATGGATGGATCTAGAGAGTACAATGCTAGGCAAAGCAAAATAAGTCAGTCAGAGAAAGACAAATACCCTATGACTTCACTTATATGTAGAATTTTAGAAAGAAAACAGACCAGCAAAGGAATAAAAAGAGAGAGAGAGAGAGAGAGAGTAATCAAGAAACAGACTTTTAACTATAAGAACAAACTGATGGTTACCAGGTTGGTACCTGGTATCTCAGAATACAGGCATCTGAGCAGACCCTACAAGATGCATAGAATATATTTCAGCCATTATATCTGCCATATTTGAGTGATATAATTCCTAGAGCTGTGGCAAGACAATCAGGACCACCTAAATTATGACTAGCATTAGAGTGTCCTCTGAGTATCAAATGCAGGGATGAATAAGATGCAGTCCTTGTCCCTAAGAAGCACACAGTCAAGTATTGGAAACAGACTATCATGTAACTAACAGCTAAAAGAGAAACATCTTGTAAATAAAAATGGGCAAAAAAAATTAATAAAACATTTAAAATAATGGGCAATTGCCCTTAATTTATGCCAAACTGACTTTGGCTAACCTGAGAGAATGGGACTTAGAAAAGAAGAAACGGGGACAAGAGAAAAAAATCGGGTCATGGGGGCTGCCAAAGAAGAGCTGGGGAATAGAAGGAAATGGAATCTATATAGTGATGAGAGATGAAGAAAAGGTACATGTTTGTCGGATTCAGTTTTATCTAGACTGAAGGTGGATAAGAAGCAGACTAGATAAAATTTTAAGTTTTACACTATATTCTTGAATTCCCAATACCCACCACCCCCTTCTCATCCAGAAGGCATTTTCTAGAGTATGGAGAATCCTATCCTGACAAAGTAGACATCATTCTCAGATTAAAGGCCATAGGGTTGTCTGCATTGAAAGGACTTAAGAGACATATCACTTAGGACAGACAAGTCACTTCTCGGCCATGTTACAGCTGCACGGAGTAGTCTGGAGTTCTGAAACAAATATGAAAGGGTTTCACAACTCAAAAATAGCAGATGAGCTCATTTTAAAAATGCCAAATTCCTTTTATGGAAACTGGTGGAAAATACTTAATAGTGGTATTTTTGATTGACATTCTAAACCCATACAAACATTAGTAATCTAGATAACTAGAATAGTAAAATAAAATAATCTAGAATCAACCACCTAGAATGAAGAAACTAGATAAAATCAAATCCCGAGGCACATATTTTTCTATAGAGTTTAGTACTTCACAGTGGCTGATTTATGAGCAATTGTAGAAATTTAGTGGCTGTATTTTGAGATTAAAAAAAAAATGCTGATGCTGTGCTAAAGAAATACCATAAAGATGGGCACTAAGAGGTCCTGTGTTTGGTTTTGAACATTACAGAGTATTTGTGATCACCCTCCCTCTAACATCTCATCCTAAAATCTTTAGGAGGCCAGCTGAGCCCTTCTTTTCATAAGGTAGATACAGTTTGGCAAATGGAATTCCCAAATCAGTTCCTCCATTTAAATGTGCTACAGATGCCACTAGATTTATAGCACACCAACACAATAAACGCAGCATGTAACTAGAACTTGCAATATGCAGATAAAGGAGAAAAGGAATCCTCAGGCCCACTGACCATAACTTTTAAAATAGAAAACGGGTGCCACCTTGTGGTTATTAAGGCCACTCTTAAACAATGACTTTCTGGAAAGCCAACTTAACGAAATCACCTATTTGTTTCTCCTGTAAAATGCTGTTGAAGATACCTCCCTTATTCTCTTGGACTTGGTACTCTTGCAGTCTGGAGATTTCATTAACATTCTCTATCTACCCACATAAAAACACAATCACTATTCATGTTAAGTAACTGCCAACCATGGCAAACATGGCAAACAATTTTCATAACTCTAGGAACCTCTCTCCACCTGCCTTTCAGTTACCTGCATGTTAAAAGGTAGGCGAGGGTTTCCATTAAAATGGTGACATGAACCCAGGGGTCCCTCCATCCTGGGAGCTGTGGAACAGACCAAAGATAAACTTATCCTCACTTTTCCTTCTACACACTTACTTCTGACTTTCTACAAGGAGAATGTATCTGTTACGTTTGTAGTTAATAAAATATAATAGGCCAGTCGCCGGGGCTCGAGGAGGAAGTTGTTCTTCCTCCCCGCTCCCTGGGCCTGGGCCTGGGCCTGGGCCTGGGCCTGGGCCTGGGCGGCCGGTGGTGGGGAAAAAAAAAAAAATTAAAAAAAATAAAATAAAATATAATAAAGTGTATCAGGTTCACCTTACCCAAGAAGTGTGTTACTGGATTAGCATGTGTGTGTCGGGGGCGGGGAGTGGGGTGACAAGTCGAATTTCCCCCAATAAAATATGTAAGTCTTGTAGAACGGGCACACATCTCACGCAGCATTAAGAAGTGTTTCTGGGGATCCCTGGGTGGCTCAGCGGTTCAGCGCCCGCCTTTGTCCCAGGGTGTGATCCTGGAGCCCTGGGATCGAGTCTCACATCGGGCTCCCTCCATGGAGCCTGCTTCTCCATCTGCCTGTGTCTCTGCCTCTCTCTCTCTCTCTCTCTCTATCATGAATAAATACATAAAATCTTAAAAAAAAAAAAAAGTGTTTCTGTTTGAAACTAAACTTCAGAGAGGAAAGGCACGCCACAGACAAGTTGGGCTGCTTGGGCTGTGGGTCAAAACGCGTGCTCCCCAACGGCCCCCTGGCCTCGCGCGGGCAGCCGCAGCCTTGGAATTCTCCAGCCAAGGGTCCGGGGGAGGAGTCGGGCGCTCCAGGCAGTGGCTGCTTCCCGACCTGCTGCCCAGTTTGAAAATCTTGCCTTTCCCTCCCGGAAATGAGCCTCAGTCTCTCCAAGGTTGCGCCCGACGCCTGGCGGGAGATGGAGGCGAAGGGGGAGCCCGAGGCCAGGGCCGAGAAGCAGGAGCCGCAGCCGGAGCCGCAGCCTGAGGCCAGGCGGGAAGCCGAGGCCCATCCCGGGCCGACACCCGGCACAGCCGCCGCGGGACGTGGGCGCGGGGTCCCGGGTAGAGCCGCTCCCCGCCTCCAAGCCAAGTCAGGGACAGGAACCCAAGCTTGACTGGGCTTCGGGAGAGCGCACAGGGCCCCTCGAGGCGTCTCCTCCACAGTCGGGGACAGTGCGGAGCGTCCAAGTCTGCGGCCTCCCCTAGGCAGCCGTCCGCGAGACCCCCTGCCACACCGCCTGCCCGGAGGCGCCCGTCAGCCGCGCCCTCGGAGGGCTGGGGCGGGAGGTGGGCTCGCAGCCCTGCATCTCCCTGCTGGTGCCCATGCTGCCGAGGGCCGCTCTGGGCACAGGCTTGCGTTACTTGCCCAGCGATACCGAAGGAAACCTCGAGGAGCAGTGCACCCCCATGGGGAGCCCGGCCAAGGCTGAGCGGCGCTTTGTGCAGGGGCATTTCACCGCCAACGACTCTCACGGATTCTCCAACTCCAGGAAGAGCACCGGGGTCAATTTTGTCTCCACCCTAGTGGTTTCCGGCACTGCCTCGCTGCTGCAACAAGAAATCTTGGAAGAAATTAGTACATTGGACACTGTGGTGCAGGATCTGTATGTGGCCGAGGAAAACGGGACCCAGATTGGCTACGATGGGGTGTGCGCTGAACACCAGGGCGCCTGCGTGCCCTCCACCCCGCTCCTGTCCGCCTGGCGCAAGAACAAGGACCTCGACCTGACAAACATCACTTTCCCGTCTTCAACCTATCGGGTCAGCCCATCTACCCGGCCGGCACCATTGGAGGAACGTTTTTAGGCAAGAGGATGGGAAGGAACCAATTACTCGTGAAAGCCAAAGCCATGCGGCTACTGTACTACCTGAAAACTGAGGATGTGAAGGACAATGAGCTTAGCAAGATGTGGTTGATCCATTTCCTGAACCAATCTACCAACATTGAAAAGAGTTTGGCCTCGAAGAAGATCAGGTACCTGGTGGCTGGGTTTTATAGGGAGGCCAGGGAAACGTGGGAGGGATAATAACACTTTTTCTGAGGACCATAGCAGTGGCACTCCTGATAATTCAGTGGAGCCCTTGACCTGAAGCACGGAGTGCTCTACTCCATTACGGTACTTAATCCAACTTCCTTAATCTCACACATCAAAGGATGCCACAAATCTTAACTCCTTAGTAATAATCTGGTGGAAAACACGAATCCCATATCCTCAAGGTCCGGTATGTTCGGTACAGGCATCGACTATCAGGTTTTCGAGTCAAATTATGTTGAAATTCCTACTCTTTGTTAAAGTCTTTGCTGTTTGGGGGAGCCTCCTAAAACTAGTTTGAAGTTCACTAAGATGCAAAAACATAGACACCTGAGTGGCTCAGTGGTTGAGCATCTGCCTTTGGCTCAGATCATGATCCCAGGGTCCCTGGATGGAGTCCACACCAGGCTCCCCACAGGGAGCCTGCTTCTCCCTCTGCCTATGTCTCTGCCTCTCTCCCTGTGTCTTCTCATGAATAAATCAATCAATTAATTTTTTTAAAAAAAATTCAGAAACTAACCTTTAAGCAGAAGCTCCATGGTGTCTTTGAAAAAATAACTAGCTCAGCATTTTCCAAGTAAGTTATAGCATAGTGCCAGGTACACGCTAGCTACTCTGTAATTGTTGGGCCAGCAAGCCTACTAATACTTGTGAGTAAGCCTGATCAAAGTGAGACAACTACTAGGAAAAAAAGATCTGAATACCAGATCTTTCTGAAATATCAATGCAATTAGATAGACAACAGCCTAATAAAAACTTAGAAAAAGTGACAATTTCTGTAGTTATTAATGATTCATAGTCTTATATAGAACTCAGATTTTGAGTTCGGAGGAACTGAGAACTCAGGAGTTTTCAACTTTGGGTTTTTGCAAGAAACTGGAAAGCAGGCCAGATTTGTGGGAAGAGCAAATCCATATTGTCTTTATTCTAAAGTCATAATTCACTTTCTTTGATCTTTTACTAAATTTTAACATTTCAATCAATAAGTGATAGCATTTCAATAGTGTTTGTAACTCACACATATTGGAATTAAAAGTTATTGGAGTATATTTTTTGGCAGATGGTCTACTTTACATCACTTTCTAGACAACTGGAGTTTGAAGCAACCTCTATGACAGTGATCCCCTTGTTTCATGCGGCATACCTTCTAATCATATTATTTGCAATCACATAATGCTACAGATAAACAGTTTTATTACTGGTTTTTAACTCTTTTTAAAAAATCTTTGTGTGTGGGAAAATACATAAAAAAGATATAGAATATGCCATTTCAATCATTTTTAAGTGTACAATTCGGTGGTATCAATTACATTCACGCTGTTGTGCAGCCATCACAACTATCTGTTTCTAAGTATTTTCCATCACCCCAAACAGAATTTGTGTGAGCATTAGGCAGTAACCCTCCATGGCATCCGCCTCCCAGTCCCAGTTAATCTTTCTCTACCTTTTATCCCTATGAATTTGCCTATTCTAGAGATTTCTATAAATGGAATCATACAATATTTGTTCTTTAGTGACTGGCTTATTTCACTTAGCCTAATGTTTTCAAGGTTCAACTATGATGTAGCATGTATAAAAACATTCCTTTTTATGACTAATAATTCATCATATATATGTATATACACATATATATACATACAGCACTGTTTATCCACTTATCTGTTGATGGGCACTTGGAATGTTTCCTCCTTTTGGCTATTGTGAATAATGTTGTAATGAATACTGGTGTACAAATATTTGTTTGAGCTCCTATTTTAAATTATTTTTAATATATACGTAGGAGTTGAATTGGTGAGTTATATGATAATTCTGTTTTTAGTTCTTTGAAGAACCGCCACACTGCTTTCCATGAAGGCTACCTCATTTTATATCTTACCAAGCAATGTATAAGGGTTCCAGTTTCTCCACATCCTCACCAACACTTGTTACTTTTTGTTTTATTGATTAAAGCCATCTTAGCAATGGCAAAGTAGTGGCAAAGTACTCAACTAATAATGTTGTGGGTCTTCCTGTGCTTATTGGCCATTTGCCCATCTTCTTTGGAGAGAAGTCTATGTAAGTCCTTTGCCCATTTTTAATTGGGTCGTTGTCTTTTTGTTGTTGAGTCCTGTTATTGATGAGTAGCTTGTGTGTTTTGGAATATTAAACCCTTATCAAATATATGATTTGTAGGGGTGCCTGGGTGGATCAGTTGGTTGAGTGTCCAGCACTTAGTTTCAGCTCAGGTCACAGTTATCCTCAGGGTCGTAGATCAAGCACCAAATTGGGCTCAGTGCTAGGCATGGCACGTACTTAAGATTCTCTCTCTCCCTCTTTCTCTCTCCCCGCCCCCCCCTACGCTCTCTTTCTCTCTCTCTCTCAAATAGAGAAATAAACCTTTTTTTTAAAAAAAAAAAAAAGTCTTTCACCTCTTTGGTTTATTAAATTTATTTCTAAGTATTTTATTCTTTTAGACACTATTTAAGTGGAATTGCTTTCTTTCATTTTTTAATTGTTCATTGCACATAGATAAACACAACTGATTTTTCTGTGTTGATCTTGAGCAGCTTTGCTCAATTTGTTTATTAACTCTATTAGTTTTATTGTGGATTCTTTGGAACATTCATGGATAGAATCATATAATCTGTAAAAAGGAATTGAATTCCTTTTATTTCTATTTCTTATATAATTTATCTGGCTAGCACTTCTACTTCAGTGTTGAATGCCATTGGTGAAGGTGGGCATCTTTATCTTGTTCCCAATTTTAGAGGGAAATCTTTGTCTTTCACTATTGAGTATAACATTAGCCATGCAGTTTTCATAAATGCCCCTATCATTTTGAGGAAGTTACCTTCTATTCCTTGTTTTTTTAGTGTTTTTATCATATGGGTATTGGATCTTGTCAAATGCCTTTTCTGCATCTATGGAGATGATCGTGTGGTTTTTAAACTTTTGTTCTATTAGGGTGCTATATTACATTGATTTTCCCATGTTGACTCATTCTCGCATTCCTGGAATAAATCCCACTTGTTCATGATCCCTTCGATGTGCTATTGAATTGGCTTTGCTAGAATTTTATTAAGGATATTTGCATCCATATTCAAAAGAGATATTGATTTGTAGTTTCTTTTAGTGTTTGTCTGGAATTGGTATTACTGTAATGCTGGCCTCATAGAATGAGTTAGGAAGTATTCCTTCCTTTTCAATTTTTTGGAAGGATTGGTGATAATTCTCCTTTTGTGTTTAGTAAAATTTACCAGTGAAGTCATCTGGTCTTGGACTTTTCTTTGTTGGGAGGTTTCTGATTACTGATTCAATCTTTTCACTTGTTACATGTCAAGATTTTCTGTTTTTTTTGTTTTTTTTGTTTTTTTTTAAGATTTTCTGTTTTATCTTGAGTCAGTTTAGGTCATTTGTATTTCTAGAAATTTGTGCATTTCATCTAGGTTATCTAATTTGTTGGTGTAAGTTGTCTATAGTATTTTTTATAATCCTTTCAAGTTCTCTAAGGTCAGTAATGTCTTCACTTTCATATCTGATTTAGTTATTTGTATCTTCTTTTTTCTTTGTCACTCTATATGAAGGTTTGTCAATTTGCTGATTTTTTAAAATAACCAACTTTTAGTTTTACTGGTTCTCCATTGTTTTTTATTCTCAATTTTATTTTTCTCTATTCTGATCTTTTCATTTCCTTCCTTCTGTTATCTTTGGGTTTTGTTTTGTTTTGTTTCTATTTCTACAAGATGTCTAGTAGCATAAGATGATTTAAGAACTTTTTTCTTTTTTAATATGTGAATTTATCTGTGAGCACTGGTGTTGCTACATCCCATAAGTTAGGGTATGCTGTGTATTTATTTTCATCTGTAGCTAAGTATTTTCTAATTCCCTATGTGATTTATTCTTTGGCCCATTAGTTATTAATAGTGAGTTGTTTAATTTCCATATATTTTGAATTATCCAGTTTTCCCTCTATTTGAAGCTTCATTCCATTGTTGGTTGAAAAGATACTTGTAATTTCAATATTTTTACATTTTCAGACTTGTTTTGTAACCTAACACATGATCTATTCCACAGAATGTTTCATGTGCACTTGAGAATAATGTATATTCTGCTATTGTTGGGTTGAGTGTTCTATATAACTCTGCAAGGTCTAACTGATTTATAGTGTTGTCCATTTCTTTTCTTTCTTTATAGATTATCTGCCTAAATATTTTATCCATTATTGAAAGTAGTATATTGAATTCTCCAGCCAATATTGTAGAGCTATCTATTTCTCTCTACAAGTGTGTCAATATTTGCTTCATGTATTTTGGGTCTCTATTGGCAGTGCATGTGTGTTTGTGGTTTTTATATATTCTTGATGAATTAGTCTTCTTATCAATATATAATATCCTTACTTGTCTCTTTTTTTAAAAAGTTTTTATTTATTTGAGAGAACAGCACAAGCCCAGGGGAAGGGGAGAGGCAGAGGAAGACAGCAGGGAGTCTGACATGGGGTTCAATCCCAGGACCCCAGGATCCTGTCCTGAGTCAAAGGCAGGTGCTTAACTGACTGAGCCACCCAGGGACCCCCTTCTTTGTCTCTTTTACACATTTTAAGAATAAAGTCTATTTTGTCCTATATCAATATATCCACCCTTGCTGTCTTTTGGTTACTATTCATGTGGAACATCTTTCTCCATCCTTAACTTTTCAATCTGTTTAGATCTAAAGTGAGTCTCTTGGAGACACCATATAGTTGAATCATGTATTTTAACCATTCTGTCAATCTCTATATTTTTATTGGAGAGTTCAATCCATTTACATCTAAAAAAAATAAAAAACTGCCAAGGAAGGACTTCTGCTATTTTGCTATTTGTATTCTGTATATCTTACAGCTTTTTGTCCCTCGTTTCATCCATTATGCCTCTTGAATGTTTAATTTCTATTTTCCTAGTGAGCTGTTTGATTCTCTTCTCATTTCCTTTTGTCATGATTCTGTGAGATTTTCTTTGTGGTTACCATGGAGATTCATATAATTCTAAATTTATAAGTCTATTTTAAATGGATACCAAGTTAACTTAAAAAACACACAAATGGTGGGGGGCACCTGGGTGGCTCAGTTGGTTAAGTGTCTGACTCAGGTCATGATCTCATGGGTGTTGAGACTGAGCTCCATATTGGGCTCTGTGTTCAGTGTGGAGTCTTCTTGAAGATTCTCTCCCTCTCCCCCTCTCACCCATTCAGATAAAATAAATCTTAAAAACACACATGCATGCACACACACACACACGCGCACACACACAAACACTGCTTCTATGCATCTCTGTCCCTCTCTTATGTTGTCATAAATTACATTTTTATATACTATATGCCCATAATATAAGTTTATAATTTTTTTATGTTCTGAATTCCGTAGGCTATAAAATAAGGGCTATAAACAAAAAATGTAATAATACTTTGCTGTTATATTTGACTAAGACCTATATTTCCTCATATAACTTAGAATTACTTTTTATTGTTCTTTCACTTCAATCTGAAGGACTCCCTCTACCATTTAATATAGGGCAGATTGAATGGTAACAAGCCCCCTCACCTCTTGTTTATCTGGGAGTGCCTTAATTTCTCCTTCATTTTTTGAAGGACAGTTTTTATGGGTATAGAATTTTCAGTTGATAGATTTTTTTTTTCTTTTAACACTTTAAATCTTCCCCTGTCCCTTTGCCTCCATGGTTTCTATTGTCAGTGCATGTGTGTTTGTGGTTTTCATATATTCCAGCAATCAGCTCTTACTTTTACTAAAGATCCCTTATTGTGCTGAGTTGCTCCTCTCTTACTGCTTCCAAGAACTCTCTTTGCCTTTGGCTCTCAACAGTTTGATTATAATGTGTCTCAGTCTGGGTCTTTTTGAGTTTCTCCTATTTGGGGTTCATTAAGCTTCTTGTATTTATAGCTTCATGTCCTCTATCAAATTTGAGAAGTTTTTCGTTGTTATTTCTTCAAATATTCTTCCTGCCCCCTTTCCTCTCTCTTCTTCTGGAACTCTCATAATGTGTATGTTTATCTACTGGCTGGTATCCCACAGTCTCTGAGGCTCTTTTCACTTTTTTTTTAACTTTTTATTTTTTTTATTAATATTTTTTTTTCTTTTCACTTTCCTTCAACTTTTTTTCTTTCTGCCTCTTAGGCTCCCTAATTTTTCTTGTCCTATCTTCAAGTTCACTGATTTTTCTGCCTATTAGATATGCTGTTGATCACCTCTAGGGTTTTGTTTTTGTTTTTTGTAATTTTAGTTATTGTACTTTTTAGTTCCAGAGTTTCTGTTCAGTTCCTTTAAAAATTTCCCTTCTCTTTATTTATCATTCTCCTCAAATGTTATTTTTCTTATTACCTTATTAAGAACAGTGTTTATAGTCTTTATCTAGTAGGTCCTATCTCTGTCTTTCCTCAAGGATGATTTCTATTGATTTATTTTGTTTCATACATATTTTGACTCATACTTTTCTTTCTTCATATACCTTGTGATTTTTGTTGTTGAAAACTGAACATTTAGCTATCATAATGTAGTAACTAGAAATTAGATCCCCCTTTCCTTAGAGTTTTCTGTTGTTTTTCAGTGTGTTTATTTAAGGCTGTAATAATCCATTTTCTTTTTTTTTAATATTTATTCATGAGAGACACAGAGATGCAGAGAGAGAGAGGCAGAGACACAGGCAGATGGAGAAGCAGGCTCCACACAGGGAGCCTGATGTGGGACTCAATCCCAGGTCTCTAGGATCAGGCCCTGGGCCAAAGGCGGCACTAAACCGCTGAGCCACGGACTGCCCTATAATAATCCATTTTCTTAGTGATTTTCCCAAACTATTATCACAAAGACTGTAATTCTTGTTTTTGAAGTCACTGGTATTTCTGTACCTTAGCTCATATTTAGCTAGTGTCTTGACACAGATTTCCCTGGATGCCAGGAGCTCTCCCAGTTTCTGCAAAGTGTTTCTGTGCCTTGACCCTCCTTCAACATTTAGCAAGGCTTACAGTATGCCTCAGAATCAGTCCTAGGTGGAAGCCTGGGATCTTCCCAGATTTTTTCTGAGCATACACCTTTCCCTGGATAACTTTCTGAATTCCCCAGTATACTTGAGCGCTTTTGGATATCCTAAATCCCCAGAGAAATGCTACTCATCTTTAGTCATAGGCAGTCTTTTATATTTTTGAGCTATAATTTCTTTATGACTTGAAGTTTGTTCATTCAACTTGTGGTATTTCCAGGTTTCTAAACCTGAGCATTCGACAAAACAGAGGAGTGTTTTTGCATCAGTCCTTCAAGTAACCTCCAGATATGTTAGAACAGACATATAAAATATTTTAGGAATACGATTTTTTCTGCTTCCTCCAGAAACAGGGCATTGGTTCCATACTGGTAACATGAGCTGTTACCACTTTAAGACTGCTGCTGCCTCAATGCTATTGCCACCCTGAGACTGTAGCCACTTTAACACATTTGCCACGTTATGGTCGCTATGACTTTAAGACTTCTACCACAATGGAGAGGGAGAGAGATGGGCATGTAAAATCACTATAAAACCTTCTTACTATGTTGAAGTGCTCCCCCACCACCTTTTCTTTTATTTGACACTCGCTTAGCTGTTGTAAGCTTTTCACTATTTTCCAGAGTTCACAGAATTCTGAAAAATATAGGCTTGCTTTTCTATATTTCTGGGGGTGGGGCAGGGTGATGAGACTTGGGAAATTTCTACTATAGGTTTTGTTGATGTCCAGCACTAAACTCTTATTTTTTTTACTTTTTTCCCCATTAGCAATAGTGTGCAGATAGAATAGCAAAAAGAAATAAATTGTGGCCAGTTTTGTTTGATTTGGCATATGTTTTTTACCTTATATGTGCCAATTATGACTAGTTATCCCATTTGGAGGCAGATTTTGAGATAGAACTAAGCAAGAAGTCCTTATTTCTATTATAAGTTTGAACTGGTACTTTTAACTATATAAAAAAAATTAATCTCTAATTTATTTAAGTATCTCCATTGTTCTGGAGTGGGGTTTACCTTGCAAGCACTTAAAAATTGTTATCTAAGCATTAGGGTTAGTTCAGGTTCTTGTGATCAGAAAGCTAGAATATGAAAAATATCAGCAAAGTCCCATAGATTGTATCACTACAGTGATTCTCACAGGAAAGTCACTTTAAACCCATATATTCCAAGGCGCTGACCTACTGAATCAAGTCTCTGGGGGTTTAATTTGAAAATTAACATTTCAAAAACTTCTCTAGTTCATTATCATGTGTAGGTTGGTTTAGGAACAAATGATGTCATTCAACTCTAGATTTTAAGGGAAAAATGAGGCTTCTGTTGGTGAAGGGAATTAAACACAATGGGTACCTCTTAAGAGTCAATAAACTACCTCACAACTTTGTTTTTCTGGAACAATAGCCCACATCCTGTAGAAAACAAACAAACTAAAAAACTAGAAGTAAGGGTAGGAGGGAAGGAGGAAAGAACTATGGGGAGGGGAAAAGACAAAATTCAATCTTGTTAAAGTCAGTAGAGGAAAAAATAAAGTTAACCTAGCATGGAATCTATAAGGCACCAACAACTGGCTTGTCAAAAATTTTTCTACTAGCTAGTTGGTTCTGAAGATACAAATTTCAATTCCTGCTTATCTTTACACATGATTATGGACAGTAATACAGAAAATCTTGTACCAAAGGCAATTATAAAATGATTTATATTTCTTTCTCTTTGAAGGCTTTATGTTTATCTAACCAACATACTGAACACTAGAACTCATGAGGTATAAGCATAAAGCAACTTTATTTTTGTCTCCCTTTGTTCCCGTTGAGTCTTGTAGGTAAAGCAAGCTCTTCCTCTGCCCCATAAAAACTCAGGTAGGCCCTGTGACTTTTGTGATCATTCTTAGATAAGACTAAATCCTCCAGTCAAAATTAAAATGTCCGTATCCATGTCCATGTAATAAACAAAAGTGATAAATTGATTTGAAGCTAAGGATTCCCCCCCCACCCCCACCCCAGCACTCTTAGCTGGAGCATGCTGCTTATGATAGTCCTTTATGGAGAAAAAAAGGGACTCACCAGCCCTCTTCTATCATTTCTCTTCCTACTTCCCGTCTTGCTAAGCTGACTTCTGGGTTGGAGCATGCCCAAGGAGAAGAGGAAAGGGAGCAGGAAATTTCTTAAAACACAGATGCTGCCATGATGCTTCAATATGTGCCTTCTCTGGGCTCAAAAATAAAACTGATTCTTCTGTGAGTGTGTTAAGTTTCTTGGACATCTCGCACTCCTACCTACCTCTCTGTTATCACTGAAAATCTCTTGTCTATGTTCTGGGCAGGACCTTAGACAGTCCCAAAGACACTGGCCATTCTACTTGTCTCATATACCTGTATATGAAGGTTATTCCTTGCATACACTCATTTGCCTCCCATAGAGCCTTTATTTGAACACATTTTAGGGTTTATTTTTTTTAAAGATTTTATTTATTCATCACACACACACACACACACACACAGGGGAAGAGACACAGGCAGAGGGAGAAGCAGGCCCCATGCAGGGAGCCTGATGTGGGTCTCCATCCTGGGTCTCCAGGATCAGGCCCTGGGCCGAAGGCAGCACTACACCACTGAGCCACGGGAGCTGCCCATTTTTCTTTTAATAAATTTATTTTTTATTGGTGTTCAATTTACCAACATACAGAATAACACCCAGTGCTCATCCCGTCAAGTGCCCCCCTCAGTGCCCGTCACCCATTCACCCCCACCCCCTGCCTTCCTCCCCTTCCACCACCCCTAGTTCGTTTCCCAGAGTTAGGAGTCTTTATGTTCTGTCTCCCTTTCTGATATTTCCCACACATTTCTTCTCCCTTCCCTTATATTCCCTTTCACTATTATTTATATTCCCCAAATGAATGAGAACATACACTGTCCTTCTCCAATTGCGGGGCTGCCCATTTTTAGGGTTTATACTTATTGTCTTCATAATGAAGTTATATGAACAATAGTAAGACTTCATCAAATTTATGCTCTAATGTGAACCTCATTCTATAGTAAGTAGTGGTCTATTGAGCTTCTAGACTGTTTCAAAATTGTGTAGCATTTTGGAAATTATAAAACTTATACCAAATATTTCTGAAACAATCTGGAAAATCTTTCCCTGCTCAAATAAACTGTAAACTATTGTTTACTCATGGGAGACATCATTAACTTTCAAGGAAGATGTGGATCTCTCACCAAACATACAGGTTGTTTTCTAAGAGCAATAATTTCTAATTTACCCCTTCCCTGCTCAGTGAATAAGAATTTCAGAAGATCGGCCATTTTTCTGCCGGTAGTCCCTAAATTGGCCTGAGCACTGGAATCATATGAGGAAAGTTTTAGACATACAGATTCTGCAGCTTCACTATAAACCTACTGAATCAGGATCTGCATGGCTGGATTCCAGGAATTCCAAAGTTCTAAAACTCTTCCAAGTCATTTTGATAAACTGCTTAAAACAAAATCCTTCTTGGGGAGTAGAATACAGTGTTCCACTTCCAAATCTTTTCTTCCATTGTCTATTGAACATTAAAATAAAGGTCACTGAGAGAAAGTCAACTCAGCAACTAATCAAAGTAAAGTCATACTTCCCTATCCTCTGAAAAATTTACACCAAAAAACCCAGAAACTTGAAAAACCAGAAACTTAAATGTGTTATATGTAACATTTATCCTCATTAATCTTTCTGATTTCGAAGTTCATCTTTGTTATTTCATATTTTAAACTGCTATAAACCAGTATTTTTTTAAAAAGTATTCATTATCAAATTTTATTCTAACAAAGCAATTTACTTTTTGAAGATTTTATTTATTTGACAGAGAGCAAAGCAGGGAGTAGGGTCAAAGGGAGAAGGAATTTCTGCACAAAGCAGGGAGCCCAATGTGGGGCTCAATCCCAGGACCCCAGGATCATGACCTGAAATGAAGGTAGACACCCAACTGACTGAGCCACCCAGGCACCCCAAAAGCAATTTACTTTTGCTGGAATTTTGTCTGTATGGTTTATTTGGGGCCCTGAATTTAACTCCTAGCACTAGTGTGTTGAAAAAAGGTGAACCATGATTATGGTGTAGAAAATCTTTTCATAATAAGAAAGTTTCATTATTTTACTGTTACTATAGTAAAAGGTCTTTGGTCATGTTCTTGCTGTATTAGAATCAGTGCTTCCGGGATCCCTGGGTGGCGCAGCGGTTTAGCGCCTGCCTTTGGCCCAGGGCGCGATCCTGGAGACCCGGGATCGAATCCCACGTCAGGCTCCCAGTGCATGGAGCCTGCTTCTCCCTCCGCCTGTGTCTCTGCCCCCCTCTCTCTCTCTCTCTCTCTGACTATCATAAATAAATTTAAAAAAAATTAAAAAAAAAAAAAGAATCAGTGCTTCCATTTCCATAGTTGACTCTCCTAGTTTTCAATCCAAACTTACTTTCTCTTCCTAACAATGTCTAGAGACAAGGATCAGTGATTTGTTTTAAAGCAGTTAAGAAACAAGTGAAATATAAAAGCAGAGATTGTTGTCAATATTTTAATATGTAATGTTGTGGTTTTGGGGTACTCTCTCTGCTTTGGCTTGTCCTCTCTGCTGTTGTGTTCCATTTACACCTTTTGAAGAGCAGTGAGGAATTAACCATCTGAAGTGATTTCATATATCTTTGTGGTTCTGCACTGCCAGTCAGTGGAGTAGTGCTTGCTCAGTCGCAGAAGAATCACCCAGGAAGTTTGGTAAAAGTATAGACAACTTTTCTGTTCCCTCTCTGCTTTTTCCCACGTGGTCTGGGATAGTGCCCAGGAATTAAAGGTCTCCATTAGACAATTATGGGAATTATTGCCCAAGGGCTTTATGAAGAGGTGTCCAAGTCGAGAATGTTATAAACTGATGGAATTTCAGTATGGAAGCTACCACCACAAATCCCATGATTTTTCCCTCCAAATTTACAGGTGTAACTGTGTACAAAACAAAATGTGGGCTGCAGCCTTTGGGGTGATTTCTGCTGCCTTGGCAGTGGTGAGCGGCTTTGGCCTGATGTTGTATATTGGGGTGCCATTTGTAACCATAGTTGCAAATTCACCATTTCTTATTCTAGGTGAGTAAAACAAAACATGACACTACACATTGTGTATGTGAGGGTGTGGGGTAGATAAGGGAAGGAGTTAATGTTAGATTAAGCAAAATAATTACATTTAGGTGGCTCTATGGATCCAAAATGAGGTGACAGGAAAGAAGAAAATCAAATTGAATTATGTATCTTTAGAGGTGGCAAAATCTAGTACCCCAAATGGGAATATACAGACAAGGGACATGAACAGGCAGTTCACACACACACACACACACACACACACACACACACCAAAAATCCAAAATATTATTTTGGGGGATTTTTGGTCACTCACTATTCCCCACAGCCATTAAAAACTATAGTTAAAGTGTATATAATTGATTTAATGTAAACCAGTATCCTATAGTCTGTGTATTCATAGGAGTGTGAATGACTCTGTGTGTGTGTGTGTGTGTGTGTGTGTGTGATTTAAGCAACTCAAGCAAGGAATGTGCGAGGACAATTTCTGAATAAGGTTCTATAATAAAACTAATTTTTAAATACCTAATAAATACCATGAGTTCATTCTTGGTCCTTAGTGCTTCTGATTCTTCCCTTTGGTCCAGCTAAGTACAAATGAAATCCTCGAAGCCAGTAGCTGTGGAATGTCAGGATGCAGTTTATGACAGACTATATAGACTTGTGTTACTTTAGATCCTTCTACTTTCTTGATCATACCTATAGAACATCTGATCAAAGGCAAAGTTGCAATTCCTAGTACCCTCCCATGGAGAGAAGATCCCTCCAAACTGAAATTAAGATCAGGATTTTATTCCACTTTATATATTACTTGTCTATTTTATTGAGTTTGTATCAATATACATGAGTGAAAGTAGTGTCAACTCCAGTAGAAAGCTTGAGGAGGTGAAATTTATCTGTGACATCTCATGCTGTCCTTGCTAATCCCCTTCCTTCTTTCTAGTTTTCCTTTCCTGGTTTTCAGTGCTGATTTCAAAGTCCTCAAATGTTCTGTCCTCTATTCCAAGCCAGTCATGAAACATCCTTGTGGAAAAGAATTACCTAGTAGGCATTAGTACGTAAAGGATTCTTAAGATGTATTTTTGGTGCATATGTCTGATCTCAAGAGTACTTGCATTTTAATAACAATACCTTAACCTGGGAAAGTAAGTTTGAATGATAACAATTCTGGGTATCAAAAACAGGCTAGTGGGAAAACGATGTGTGTGTGTGTGTGTGTGTGAACTACGTGGCGTCTCTCAGATCATTCCATATTGATACTTAGATGCTAACGGTAGAACAGTTGAGTCCAGCTTCTGTCTCAAGCAACAGAATGTTGGCTTGATGTGTTTGTGCATCTGTGTAAAACGGTTTATGAGAGAAAATGGTCCCTCAAGTATTCCAGGTGGAATCAAAATCCATTGCTAATACCGCTTTGCTCTGTCTGCCACTCTGCTGCTTGTGGCTGGCTCTCTCTCTCTCTCTCTCTGTGTGTCAAATCAGTAAAATAAAATCTTTTTAAAAAACTAAAATAAAACACCCTAAATGAAGACTCAGAGTAGAGTATCCGGGCTATGTACAGATAATGGGAGTGTGTTCAAAGCACAGAGTTATCACAGAGGAAGGGATGAATTCTGTTGTGGATTCAGAGGCAATCAGAGAAAGCAACGGAGAAAGTAGTACCAAAGCACAGACTGGGCAAGATAAATAAGACCTTAAGAGATGGACAGAGAGGAAGGTTTGAGCTTATGTGTCTAATTTTTAACAGATATTAATACATATAAAGATTGTTGTTTTTTTAAACAGGTGTTGGGGTTGATGATATGTTTATTATGATTTCTGCTTGGCAGAAGACCAGCGCCAAGGACAGCGTGAGCCAGAGGCTGTCCACTGTCTATTCCAAGGTGGCAGTGTCTATAACAATTACCACCATTTCCAACGTCTTGGCCTTCTATACAGGGATTATGACCTCTTTCAGGTCTGTACAGTACTTTTGCATCTATACAGGAACAACCTTGCTCTTTTGTTATTTTTATAACATCACCTGTTTTGGAGCATTTATGGCCCTGGATGGTAAAAGAGAAATAGTCTGTCTACACTGGTTGAAAAAGCCAGAAACTCCTGACCAAAAATGTTTTTCATTAAAAAGATACTGCGGTCTCCCATGTGATTCTCTCCCACATGAACAAGAAACTGATACCCATCCAATGAATTTGTTCTTTCAAGACTATTTTGGCCCTTTTCTCACACGCACTGAGTCCAAATTTTTTGTAGTGCTTATATACATTTTGTACATCATATTTAGTATTTATGGTTGTTTCCAAGTACAGGAAGGTTTAGACCTTCGAAATTTGGCAAGTGATGATTCCTACATCACACCATATTTTAATGTAGAAGAAGATTATTTTTCAGAGTTTGGTCCAAGGGTTATGGTTATTGTTACTGAAACTTTTGACTACTGGGATGAAGATGCTAGGCAAAAGCTGGAAAAATGTCGGGCAGATTTGGAAAGCAGTGACTATGTAGATAAAAATCTTACAGAATTTTGGTTACGAGAGTATGTGCAATATATGGAAAACAGACAAAATGTAAATGATAAGGATACATTTATGAACAGTTTGCCTCCTTTTTAACAAACTTTCCACTTTTTATGTATGATATTAATGTTTCATCATCAAATGAAATCATTTCTTCCCGGGGCTTCATTCAGACTGTGGATGTTTGTTCTTCAACCAATAAAAAGAAGATGTTATTCCAATTACGAAGCAGAGCTGAAAAATGTGAAATTCCACTAATGGTGTATAACCAGGCATTCATATATTTTGATCAGTACACTGCAATATTAGAAAACACTGTTCGAAATGTTATTGTTGCATCAGCTGCTATCTATGTTCATTGTTTCCTTGTTAATTCCTCATCCACTGTGTTGCTTGTGGGTAACTTTTGCTATTGCTTCTGTGATTGTGGGAGTAACAGGTTTCATAGCATTCTGGAATGTCAATCTTGATTCCATATCCATGATTAATCTTGTTATTTGTATAGGGTTTTCTTTCCATTTTTCTGCACACATTTCTTACGCATTTGTTTCCAGTTCTAAACCCTCAGTAAACAAAAAAACAATTGAGGCATTGTATCTGCTAGGCTACCCAGTGTTACAAAGTGCACTTTCAACAGTAATAGGGGTGTGTGTTTTATCAGTAGCTAAAGCATACATCTTCAGGACATTTTTTAAGATTATGTTTCTTGTTATGCTATTTGGGGCTGCTCATGGCCTTATTTTTATCCCAGTATTCTTAACCTTTTTTTGAAGGTTTGTTTGGATATACACTAACAAATCAAACACCAATTATAAAATTCCTGATTGCCACAATACAATCTGATAAAAATGCACTATTAGAAATAGTCAATAAACTAAAAAAAAGGCATGTTTCCTTGGCTTGGAAATCCCATTTTAAAATGTTATTTAAAATATCCTGAGAAAAGTTAGTCTTACATTAAAATATCTTTACTAAATTAGGAAGTGTTGTCATCTTTATTATACTCTGTACAATCAAGCATAAGGTATGACTTTCCAATTATTTTTTTCCTTTTGTTTCATTGGTAGATATTTTTGCCTGGAGTTCAAGTATTTTATATATTATAATATAAATGGAATATTATTTTCATTGTACTTCCTATTTCATTACTATGTAAAAGTACAACTTATTCTTTATTCTCCAAGACTGGAGGTTCATATGCATTTTTTAATGGTGTATTTTGATAAGTTGAAGTTTTTAAAGGTTTTTGGTTTTTTTGGGTGTATATTTTTTATTGTAGTTCGATTTGCCAACATAGAGCAAAACACCCAGTGCTTATGGGAACATATAATGTTTGTCCTTCTCCGATTGACTTAGTTCACTCAGCATAATACCCTCCAGTTCCATCCACGTTGAAGCAAATGGTGGGTATTTGTCATTTCTAATGGCTGAGTAATATTCCATTGTATACATAAACCACATCTTCTTTATCCATTCATCTTTCGATGGACACCGAGGCTCCTTCCACAGTTTGGCTATTGTGGACATTGCTGCTAGAAACATCAGGGTGCAGGTGTCCCGGCATTTCACTGCATCTGTATCTTTGGGGTAAATCCCCAACAGTGCAATTGCTGGGTCATAGGGCAGGTCTATTTTTAACTCTTTGAGGAACCTCCACACAGTTTTCCAGAGTGGCTGCACCAGTTCCCATTCCCACCAACAGTGCAAGAGGGTTCCCTTTTCTCCGCATCCTCTCCAACATTTGTGGTTTCCTGCCTTGTTAATGTTCCCCATTCTGACTGGTGTGAGGTGGTATCTCATTGTGGTTTTTATTTCTTTATTTTTTCCGTCTTCCTACCTTGATAGAAGCGCGAACTCTTCTCACTATAGCATTCCAGCCTGTTCTCTCTTTAAATCTCAGGCCGAATTCGTAGGTTTTCAGGATGATTTGAAAGTTATCTAGGTAAGTTTGTGGGGACAGGTGACTTGGGGACCCTACTCTTCCACCATCTTGCCCCTCCTCCCTTAGACAAATATTTTATAACACAAAATTCATCAAATAAGTTCTCACTATATCTGATTATCTTGAATATTTGGCAAACCAACCTGAGATGCTGAAAAATAATAGGTCTTTTCACTTTCATTCCATTCATTACAGAATGTAAGTTTATCCCCAAATGGAAGCTCATTAAAAAATTCTTCTCTCAGGTTAAGAAACTACAAAGCACAATTGTAAAATTGCAAAATTAAATCAGGTACACTGTCTGAGCTCTTCTTGTTTGATTTGTCCATTTCCTTCCTCACTTTGTAGTGACAAATTCAATGGCTTCCTATTCGCACACTTTGTTTTCAATAATTCCAATTTACTAAAGGTTTCAAAACTTTAAGTTTCTGTGGTCTTTCCTTCATTGAACACTTGATTAAGGATTCACATCTGATTTTGAATAAATTGCAATAAGAACAAATAGAGGATTCATTCACAAACTAGTCCAATACCATTGTAGGACCTAGATTGATTTTCAAAGTAGTTTTTCAAAGAGTCAAGCATTTGAAAAATCTGGCTGATGTTGGACAGCACATACTGTCATCCTTGAATATTTTTAAATTCAACTTCAGCTTAATCACCAAATATTTGTTGTTCACTTATGTTTGGTATTTTATTAGCTCATCTGTTCCTTCTGCAGGTATTCCTCAGATATAATCTTTGATCATCCATTAATATTTAGAAATGAGGGCAGCCCCGGTGGCTCAGCGGTTTAGCACTGCCTTGGGTCCAGGGCCTGATCCTGGAGACCCGGGATCGAGTCCCACGTCAGGCTCCCAGCATGGAGCCTGCTTCTCCCTATGTCTGTGCCTTCTCTCTCTCTCTCTCTCTTATAAATAAATAAAATCTTTTAAAAAATATTTAGAAATGAAGCCTATTTTGCTTAGTATAGGTCATTAAGTTTTCTATGTGATTGTTAACTCTATCTCCAGCAGCCAAAACTCATTTTCCACTGTTGTCCTGGTATACCACCTAATTTAAATTTGGATGTCTTATTTTAAATGAAGTATTATTAACAGTTGAATTAAAATAAGCCTGGATTGGTTTGATATACCTCTGCTTTTTACTTTCAGATTCTGCCACGGTCTGGTCTAGTGTTGTGGATGACACAGGTGCACTGAATAGAATACTCACTTTAACGTGTGTTTGACTCTGAAAGTCACCCACTGATAAACCACCTTTCTTCCAGATACTCTACAGACACTATGGAACTAACACTTCATTTTTACTTACAGTTGGCGTATTGCTCACTGAATAAAATGACAGACATGAGTGGTTAGGGACAGCTATTTCTTCATTGGATGCTTTATGGGTAAAGCCTTACTAGCCACTTTAATAATAAAGCCCAACATTTTAGTGGCTTATTCCAATGCAAGTATATTTCTCATTCATGAAAGAATCACAGTAGATGTTCCTGCTCAGTGTTAGGCATCTTGACTACAATAGTTCAAGGACCCAGATTCCTGGCAACTTATAGTATTAAATGGGTTCCTGTGTTGCATATGTCTTGATGGCAGACAGAACAGAGAACTTCTTAAGGTCTTGGCCAATAAGGTAACACACATCACTTCTGCTATATTCTGTACTTGATTACAGGCCAAATGACTATGCATGTAGGGCAAAGGGACTAGAATATGTAGTCCTTGAGTGGATAGCCATGTTTCAATTGCCATACCATGTTAGCACCATTTTTGCACCATTTTTGGTTGACAGCAAGCACTCAGTGTCATTGATTCTTAACCTCTTATATTACACAAAAATAAACTCCAGATGATTAATTTTTTATGAAGTAGATAATTATCATCACAGAAAGGGAAAAGTCTGTCTATTATGACACAAATCCAAAACTTATAAAAGCAAAGCATTATAGCATTATTTAATTCACCTACAAACATGTGCCATGGTAACCAGCAAAGGTGGCAGGGGTGAGTGGGTGGAGGGAAGAGCTCATGACTCAAAACATAGGTAAAGGTAATCATTTCCTTAATATATGAATGGTGCTTTTAAATCAAGGGGAAAAAAATCCCAACAGTCCAAAAGGTAAACCAGAAAAACACATAAGATGATGGTTCACCCAAAGAAGAAATATGATGATTCTAAGCAATAATTTGAATATAAAACCAAAATAAGATACCACTGGCACAAATCAAATGATTTACTGACATTCTGGGATAGGCTATGGCAAAACAAAACCTCATACTCTCCTTTTGAGGGTGTAAATCGATAAACTTCTAAGAATATTTATCAATAGCTCTAGAGATTTAAAAGGAGCTATCCTTTAGCTCAGTAAATCTACTTCTAAAAAATTATCTCACTGATACAGTTCTTGCACTCTGAATAAAAAAATCCATTACTTAGCATTGTTTATAGCAGAAAAGACTCAAAACAACCCACAGATCTATCAATAGGGTTATGATTAACTTATGTTTCACTCATACACTGGAAAATTATAGAGCAGTTCAAAATACTAAGATATCTATATGCACGGACATGTTAAGATCCTTTGATGTATTAGATGAAAAATGTAATTTGCATGCACGAATAGTATATAACAGTTATGAAAACCATACACTTGCACATATTTTCAAATGTGTAAATGCATAGAAAGGGTTTGTAAGGATGAACACCCTCTAACCTTTTCCAAGGAGAATGTATGCACCAATTACTTTTGTAATTAGAGAATAAAAATAACTAAATAAGGTGTACCAGGTTCACAACAGCCTTATGTGAGAACTGTGCTACTCGATGGTCCCTTGAAATGCAAAAACTGCCAGTTAGAACTTGTGCATGTCTGTGAACAAGCCAAATTCTGCCAGCAAACTGTGAGTCCTGGGGGGTCCCTGGGTGGCTCAGCGTTTTAGCACCTGCCTTTGGCCCAAGGCGTGATCCTGTCGATCCGGGATTGAGTCCCACGTCACGCTCCCTTCATGAAGCCTGCTTCTCCCTCTGCCTGTCTCTCTGCCTCTCTCTCTCTCTCTCTTGTGAATAAATAAAATCTTAAAAAAAAAAAACCTGTGAGTCCTGTAGAATACATATGTATTTTATGCATCCTTAAGAAGCGTTTATTGTATTAACTGAACTCCTGAAAGGACAGGCACACTACAAACAAATTTTGCTCAAACCACCGGATCTCCACGGAAGCTGCTAGGATCCAGTCATGAGCAAGCTGAGCTCAAACATCCTTAGAATTTCTCCAGAAAGCCGTCAGGTGGGGTGGAGATGGGCACTCCTACAAGTATCTGCTTTCTAACCTATGCTTGAGTTTGAGAACATCCTTACCTTCTGGGAAATGAGCCTTATTCTAAGGTTGCTCCTGAGAAGAATGTGATTACTACCCAGGTTGAAGCCTGGAACCAAGAACCAGGCTGGAATTGGGAGCCATACTGGAGCCAGAAGGGGAGTCGGAGGCGAGGGCAGGACTGCTTGTCAACTTGGGAGGGGTTGTCAGCAGTAATCAGTCAGCACTGGGGTCAGAGCAGCTGGGATCCTCAAGGGAAGGGTTGGATGAGCTCCAGAAGAAAAGGTAGTATGGAGGCCGGGGCCAGATCCAAACCAAACATCCGGACCTAGTTCACAAGTATTCTGGACATCAGATCAGGGGTCCCAAACCAAGTGGAGACCAGCATCAGGGCAGTTTCTGGAAGTGCTCTGGGTGTCAGGGCACAGGCTGAACACAAGAGCCAAGCAGGAGTCAGCCCCGTTCCTTGAGACTATTAGACCTGGGCATAGATTGGAAGAGGAGAAAGATGACCCCAGGAGGTAAAGGGACTTGAATACTAATGAGTGAGTAACTCTAATAAATTATCTCTTAATTCCATTATTCTGGAGGCCAAACCACATCTCTTAAACAAAAAGGAAGGGGGAGAAGGAGGAATGAAAGAATTGTGTTGCAAAATTAGTGGAATAAAACATTTAAAAAATGTCTAGCCCTCTCCAATCACATATCCTTCTCATCTCCAGTGAGCTAAGCTGGCTCCTGGGTTAGCGCATGTAGCGCATGGGCTACACAGCTCCTCGGGTTCCCTGATCGGGCTTCTGGGCTGGGACGGGGGCACTATGGGTTCTCTTCTGCATTACACTGGCTGTGAATTCACTTTCCTGCCTGGATGTAGTGGGAGAAGAGGCTCCAAGCTGGTATGACGATCTGGATGGGTATGTGAATCTGGCAAAACTTCCCAACAGGCTCCTTGGCCCAACAGGCCACTGGCTCGGCTCTGTAGATCGGCAGAGCACTGACTGGGCTCTCTGTGCAGCTGATCCCATAGATGGGGCTGTAGAATTGTCTGTGCAGCTCCCCAGGCACTCTAGTTAGGCCTTCTGTCCTGGCAGGACAGAGGGGCTACAGGCAGCATTCGCCAGGGCTTTGAGCTTGCTTCCCTGCCAGGGCAGAAGGACTGAACAAGCTCCAAGGTGTGTATGGCTCATTTGCTGTGGACTTAAATCAAGCTGAGCTGCTCCCTGGCCACACAGAGCCACCAACTCAGCTCTGCAGATGGGCAGAGCCACTGGCTCTAGTATCTACTTGGTTGCTCCTGCAAGGAAGAAGAATGCTGTCAGCCAAGATCTGGGCACTAGTTGCTATAAACCCTACCCCAACTCCTCAATCTGATTCCCAGGGATTGAAACCCCCAGATTTCCCCTATGATCCTTGTGAGGCAAGACCCAAGTGGGTCTCCCAGGAAGCATCCCACAATGCTCGATGAGCTAGATGTTCACCCTGAGTTCTCTCCTTTTTCCCACTGGAGAAACCATAGGCCTGGAGCGGGGAGGGGGGACCTCTCAGTGCATCGTTGTGCTGGTCTGGGGAGTGTGATGCAATCAGTATAACTGCTCCTCTTGCCCTTCTAATGCAATCCTTTTTAGTCTCTGTGTTCGAGGGGTTTTTTTCAGCCCTACTCCTATTCTAGGATTTTCAAATGGTGTCTTGCCGATGGATAGTTGCTAGCTGTCCTTGTGAGGAGGACTGATGTTGGCAACCACCTGCATTGCCATCTTGATGACATCAATCCCCTCCGTGCCTGGTTTCATCTTTAGACCATGCTTTCCTAAAAGTTCCTGACATTTGATCTTTTCCTAGAGCCATTTCTAAAATTTAGCATTGTTTGAAGAGTCTGGGAACTTTCAGACCTAGCAGTTCCTCGTGTTCAACTTTTTCTTTAACTTCTCTCTCTCCCTCTCTCCTTTCCATCATGCAATAAACTGCAAAAAGAAGCTAGATTGCACATTCCATATCCTGCCTGAAAAGATTCTTTAGTTTAACCATCCCGCTGATTCAGTGCCTTTTCTAGTTCCTATGACACCACATGAAACAGTGCCTCTCAATTTTTTGCAACCATGTACAAGGGATTCTCTTTTTACAGTCTCCAGTCATATTCTCACCTACCTGACAGCCTCCATGGCAGCCTCCTCAACGGCCACAAGGTTGTTAATAGCAACTTCAAGGCTTTTTGCCTTTCTCTAAAAATCTCAAGATATTCTAGCTTTTCTCTACTTACTCAGTCCCAAAGCTACTCCTGCATGTTTTGGATTTTGTTATAGTAGCAGTACCAAAGTCTATGTTAATACTCTATTTTTCTCCAACAGATTATCTCAAAACTCAGCAGCAGAAACAATCATCAAATTTATTGTCTTTCATATTTTCTGTGGTTAAGGAATTGGGGCTTTGATGGGATGTGCTATCTTGTAGTATTGTGAGATTTAGATGTCAGCTGGGGATGCATCTATCTGAAGGCTTGAGAGGGAAGAAGATCCACTTAAAAGGTGGTTAACTTCACAGGACTGGCAAGCTGAGTTGCCTATTTTTTTGAAGGCCTCCGTTCCTCTCCATCTGGGCCTCATCACAGGGCTGTTCATCATGTAGCTGCTGGCTTCTCCCAGAACAAGGAATCCAATTGTCCTTTATGTCCCAGCCTAGAATGTCACTCAGGAGCACCTCTAATGCTAACTCTACTGGTCATACCAACTAATTTCCAACTCAATATGCAAGGAGACTAATGGGTATAAATATCAGGAGATGATGACAATTGAGAGCCATCATCAAGTCCGGCTACTATTTACTGTTTGTTGTTTTCTACCATAGCTATGGGTCAGATTTTTCTTCTTTGCATACCTAGTGATTTTGTATTGGATGCTGGACCTTGTAGAGTATGCATATTTAATACTAGATTTCTTTGCTTCCCTTAAATGCTATTGGACTTTGATTTGATAGGAAGTTATTTATATATGAGGTCAATACATAATACTTGTTTTTAAGCCTTGTTAGGTCAAGTCTAGCATAGTCTTTAGTTCAGGGCTAGTTTTGCCACAGTATGAGGCAAAACTCTCCCGAGTTTCTACTGAAAGCCCCAGTGAGGACTCTGCATTCTGGCTGGTCAAAACTTAAACATCCCCCAGCTCTGTATGAGCTTGGGCAACTTTTTAGCATCTATTTCTCTAATTATGTTTTGCCTCAGCCCATGGGGTTTTATCCCATGCATGTGTGGTTAAGTATTTAGTAACAGACTCTGGCCATGCTTTGCCTGACTTCAATGAAGTTCAGTCGTCCATATCCATAACTGAGGATGTGAAGACAAACTTCAAGGGAACCCTTTGCACATTTCTGAGGCATTTTATCTCTTAGAGTTGCCTCCTCCCTGGCACTCAGCCTCCCATATTCCAGCCACCGCATTCCCCCTAAACTCTGCTTGTTCTCCTCAACTTAGAGAAAATGCTGTGTTTTGCCTAGATTCTCCTTCCTGGGCTGCAGTCTGGAAAATGTCTCTAAGGAGGTCAGAGAGATTCTATGGTTCACCTCATTTATTTCTTCTTTTCCAGGGATTGTAGTCCTCCACTGTTTGTTGCCAAGTTTCTGAAAACAGTTGTTGAATACATTTTGTCCCATTATTTACAGTAAGAGGGTGGTCTTTCAATTATCAGAGCTGGAAACAGAAATCTCCTTTTTTCCTATTTATGTCATTCATTTTGCTATCTGAGTTTACTGTTTGGGTTCACTCTAGTTCGTCTCCTTGAAGTAGGCTTTGAAGTAAATTAATTATAGGGGATTTCAGTATATCTGAAAAGGAAAGGAAATCCCTTTTCTCTTTCAATAAGTTAATAGCCATGTAATACAAAAAAATGATCTCATTTAGTTCAGGGCTAGTTTTGCCACAGTATGAGGCAAAACTCTCCTGAGTTTCTACTGAAAGCCCCAGTAAGGACTCTGCATTCTGGCTGGTCAAAACTTAAACATCCCCCAGCTCTGTATGAGCTTGGGTAACTTTTTAGCATCTATTTCTCTAATTATGTTTTGCCTCAGCCTGGGTGGCTCAGTGGTTGAGCATCTGCCTTCCACTCAGGGCATGATCCTAGAGTTCCAGGATCAAGTCCCACATCGAGCTCCCTCCAGGGAGCCTGCTTCTTCCTCTGTGTCTCTGCCTCTCTTTCTGTGTCTCTCATGAATAAATAAATAAAATGTTTTAAAATAAAAATAAATAAAAATTTAAAGATGTCAGCTGAGAGTAACTTTAAGAAAAAGATAATCAAGTTATAACATGGCTATACTTATAAAGAAGAATATGCAGGCACTTATAATTACCATTTTGATTTGACACTCAGTCAACAACTGATATCTGTTATTGTATTATATGTACGTACATATGTATATATGTGTACATATAGATATGCATATATGTATGTATATATGCACACATACTTTGTACATAATACATAATAAAATACTTACTATCTTATGCTGTGCAGAGGAAAACTGATATTCCTAGCAATTGTACATTTAAAATGATCTGTCTGTTTTTCTAGCGTCAATAGAGAATATCAGCATTTATTTTCTATTTTTGCATAGATAATTGAATATATTCTTTTCTTTGAAAGGAAAAGGCTCTACAAATTCTAAAGTTCAAGATTTTCTTAGAGGGTATCTGACCTGAATCATACAGTGGAACTGCTGTGGACTTCATAATCTTTAGTCTGCACGGATGATGCCCTGAGACATAATCCTTCTGCTCAGATTTTCTTCAAGACATAGAGCAGGAATTGCAAATGGAATCAGAATCCAGGAAGAGCCATTATGACCACATTTCCTGTTAGGCATTTAGGTCCTGATAGGAAGAATAGACTCAGAGAATATCCTACTACAAGAGAGAAGGTAGAAGAGAGGTAGTTGTTAACACTTCTTTCTTTTTGGCAACAGCTATCTAAACCTCTTTTCTAGTGTCAAAAGCATGCAATTTGATCATTTCACAAATATTTTTTCAAAAATATTTGCATTGTGGTAGACACCCTTCTAGGTACAAACCATAAAGCAATGAACAAGATAAACAGAAGTCCCTGCCCCTATGGAATTTACACTCTAGTGGCTGAGGAAGAAAACAGACAAGAGAAATAATGAAATACACAGTAAATTAGGAGGTTGTAACTGTTAGGGAGCAACCTAATAGCAATTACTATGATGTCCAGCAAGATAATGTGAGACCTCATCACTAAATAGGAATGTGTGTGTACCTGTATACACAAGTTAGTGTCTGTGTGTGTGTACACGTGTGTTAGTAAGCAGGGCAGGAAATTGCCACATTGGTATATGACCGAACTGGGAAGAAATGAAAGCTTATTCTTATAAGTATGTTAACATACATTAACCTGGAAAATAAATTTAGCTAAAGGAAGTTCAATACTCCTACATATTATCACTCATGACTATTATTTTATTCTCTTTTCTAAAATGGCTTGGGAACAGCATCAACTTTCTGGGTACCAATGTGGAAATTGATTTTGAATAATAAAGTATGTACTTTATTTTAAGCAGAATGTATTAGATTTAAGGGTTCACTGTAAGGTTTTAGTTTTTAGTAAGTAGAAAACATTTTTTAAAAACCTGACATTCCAGGGGGACTTCATAATAAAAAGCCCACACCTCGTTATTTTGCCATAACAGAAGTCTTCACTCACTGGACACTCCAGCCAAGCCCTCCAGATCTTTAGCACATTCTGGTGTGTGGAAGGATACTCTTAAAAATGCAGGAATCATTAAATTTGTTTTACGGAGGACCACCTCTTTGAAAGTAGAAGAGACAAAGGAATCCCATAACGTAACACAACAAAATCCCACCAAAGGGACATTTTTTTTTTTTATTGGTGTTCAATTTACTAACATACAGAATAACACCCAGTGTCCGTCACCCATTCACTCCCACCCCCCGCCCTTCTCCCCTTCCACCACCCCTAGTTCGTTTCCCAGAGTTAGCAGTCTTTACGTTCTGTCTCCCTTTCTGATATTTCCAAAGGGACATTTTTTCTCGAGTCCAACGTGATATTTGTGCCCTAAACAATTGTGAGGAATCAGCAAAGCAGACACTATAAAGCACTTGGAGGCAGTGTGACTTTAGGGATACACAAAATCCAGTATCTAGCAACAGAGAACTATAGCAAAAGTCATTGGCATATGCTTTCAGGCAAAATAAGTGATTATGTTTTGTATAGGCATGTCAGATGTTCAGAGCCTTTCTTAAGGGATTCAGAATGGTACGATATTTTTCATTCTCTGTTATAATGTGGTTCAACAAAATAAAACTCGCACACTTCAAGGCTTCAGGCTGACTAAGCCCATATAACAGTCAATTCATTCAAATAATAACTATCATCAACAACACAAAGAGAAGAATCAGCAAGATCATGATGTTAAAAGACCTTGAAAAAAATTAATAAAATGAAATAAATAGGTTTTCTTCCTCCAAAATAAAAACTATATTCCAGGTGTTAAACTGCTATGGAAATTATAAAAGAAATGTTAATAGGAAAAACACACAACTCATCAATAAAAACCCAAAGCCAACTATATCTTGAGCCAAGAATCAATTGCAAGCCATGATAGAGCTATTGAAGTTTTTAAAAAGTCATTTATTGAAGAAACAGATATTTGGCATAGAGATGGCTGAGCCAGAACACCCTTTGTAGGAATGTGTAGTTTTTGAATAGATGTTACCAATAGAGGTAGCAGTCATTATTCCCTCTTACTCTCTCTCTCTACCATTCTCTACCTCTCTGTCTCTGTCTCTGTCTCTGTCTCTCTCTCTCTCACACACACATACACACACACACACAATTGCAAAGTAGATTCCCAAATATATTAACCCTTTACGGTTTTACTTTCCATTTTTCTCTTTTTACTGAGTTATTTTCCCCACAATTATTTTCTCAGTAAGTATTCTCCAAACTAGGCAACTAATGAAATCATACAAATGTACACCCATGTCAGCAAACACGGACCTTTTTTTCCTTGGTTTTTGTCTTCTACCCATACTGGTTACATCTCTAAAGCAGTCTTTTACAATGTTATTCAAATAACAGGCCACCAGATATTGTTCCCTCTAAAAGTGCACCTGTGACTTTTATCAAGTCTAATGGAAATTCTGTGAACACACTACTGCTGCTAGGTTCAAGAGTCAAAGAGGGGACAGGGTTTTATGAATTTTTCAGATTGCTGACCAAGAAATATAGTTCATTTCCTACATTATCTATACGATTTAAAAGTGAAGGTCATAATATTTCTGGAACAGAAATTTGGTAAATTTAAAAACAAACAATAGCTTGCTTTTATTTCAATACTTTCTCTGATGTTTAAAAGGAAATACATTATCGAGGCCTTTTGCCAACAATTTGTTAATAATAAAATGAATAAAAGCTAGTGTGTTGCACAATTCCTTTGCCAGTAAGCAATGAATAAGTATAATCTATAATGTCAATAACTTTTGCAATAATATTTACAGATTTTCCACATAACTGATGGCTTATTTCATCCTCACACAGACAAATATGTACAAGACAAGCCATTGTCCCCACCGCATGCTTTTGTTATCTTGCTGAAATGTGGTGAAATGCATTGCAGTTTCAGGTGACTTCAGGAATGTTGAGAAATACTTTGTCCATTCCCTGAGAAAAAGCTTCATTATTTTCTTCATATGAATTCCATTCCCAGTTGATTCACTCCTGTATTAGCATTTGAGACCAAAAACTTTTCAGCAGACTGTTTTTCTGGGGTGAAACTCTATTTAATCACATGCTGTGTTTTCTTCACTTTGTCCCCATTGTCGTTGGTTAGAAGGAATAGGTGATTTTGAAAGTTTATAATCAACAATGGCTACTTGCCTCAATTTGACTAAGGGAGCGTCACCTGATCAAAGGAAGAATCTTCAAGTCACTGATGGTTGCCAGCACCAAAGGATGCATATATGAAGATCCAAGATCAATTTAGGTTATATTGTACTGTGTATTACTTTACCAGCTTTATTTGAGGGTCAGCTGTGCTGGGAAGCAGTTGGGTGTACTTACAAATCAAGTTTGCAAGTATCTAGGTTTCCCTGTACATGTTCAGAAATGCAAAGATGATAACCCTGTCTGTACATTTTGAAAAGAGCAGAGGTAGTTATCCTATATAAGGAGGAACATAAGGGATTTCCTTCCTTCCAGTCACCTACTGTCCTGGCCAGCTCTAGCCATGGACCCACACAGACCAGAGCCACTGTATACAGAGACAGTGCCCATCACCAAGACAAGAAATTGTTTTATCTGCTACCACAGTGACCCCATTTCATTTCCTAAAGTTCAGAGACCACCTCCACTTTGGGCCTGTGCAAAAAATCCCAAGGACAAAATGGCAAAACCCAAAGTGAAGGTTCTTACTATGTTACTCACAATTATGAGACACAAATCTTGACATACTCCTGCCTGTGCATGTGGTATTTATTTTGACAAGAGTCTCCTCAAGTCAAGGTTATTTATTTATTTTTTAATTTTTTAAAGATTTTATTTATTTATTCATGAGACACACACACACACACACACACACACACACACACACACAGACAGAATGAGAGAGAGAGGCAGAGACACAGGCAGAGGGAGAAGCAGGCTCCATGCAGGGAGCCTGACGTGAGACTCGATCCCAGGACTCCAGGATCATGTCCTGAGGCAAAGGCAGGCGCTAAACCACTGAGACACCCAGGGATCCCCAAGGTTATTTATTTTAAACTATAAAACGTGAGGTCTTTTTTTTTTTTTAATGTCTCTCTTTCCTTTTTTTTTTTTTTTTAAGATTTTATTTGTTCATTCAGGAGAGACACACATAGAGAGAGAGAGTGGCAGAGACACAAGCAGGCTCCATGCTGGGAGCCCGACGCGGGACTCGGGACACTATCCTGGGTTTCCAGGATCACACCCTGAGCTGAAGCCTGCGCTAAACCGCTGAGCCACCAGGGCTGCCCTAAAACGTGAGGTCTTATAGATTTTTCAATGTCAATGAATATAGCTTTCTAAATACAAATTATTATACTGAGGGAACATTGTGAAAAACATCAATAACCAAGTCAGGAGCCTGATCTCCAAGACATAACTTGAGCCTTTAGACTCAGAAACTCACAGAAACTTAGAAACCCAAATTGGAGAAACACTGCATTTAAAATTAAAAGTTGTCCTTTAGAGAGCCATTTAGCACAAAGTTGTTGGCGAGGACAGAAGAATATGCAGGCACTGAAATCAGGGAGGGGAATGGGGTGGAGGGCTGTGTGTGTTCTTTCCTTTCTCTCTCCTCCTTTCCTCCTCTCCTCCTCTCCATCCTGCTGCTAGCTCAGAGAAGGGCACGGTCACAGTAACTGTCATTCCTGAGAAATAGCTGTTGTTCACTGTTAAGGCATGCTTTCTCTTGGATCTCACTGGTAGGATTTTGCAGTCCCCTAATGCAGATACTCTTCCAGCTGACTTCTTTTAAAATCCCTTGTGGGGTTCATGCCACACAAGCCCCTGCTGAGGTTCCCTACCCTCCAGAGAGGGACCTGTCTGTTCACTCAGGCATAGCTCCTCTGTGCAATAGCCACTGATCCACGAAATCACATATCCAAACATCCCCCAAACTGGCATGTTTTTCTGCTACCCTTTCTCCTTGCTGTGCTAATGGATAACTCCGGCCAAGGCCCAGCCTTTAGAATTCTTTAGGCAGTAGTCATGGAAGTGTCTCTCAACCAGGATGAGGAAGGAGGAAAAGCCACTCATATACTCACAGGCACTCACATACATATATATTCTCGATGTATTTCAAAGAAAACTTCAATAAGTCTTTATCGTCTTTAGACTGTTGGCGAGGACAGTCACTGAACTTCACAGATTCAGTGAGGATCTGTCACCCACCATTCTCAGCTGAAACTCTGTGAAAACAGGAAATGCCCTGCTCGTATTTTGTTTTACATGTCTGTAAGTCATTATAAAACAAAAACAAGACCCGGATTCTTCATGCATAAAGCATTCACTGATATGGAGGAAAAACCATTGGACAAGCAAGAAAATCACAATTCACTAGTTTTCCCAGCTGCGCACCTGCGTAAGAGTAGCTTTGCCTCAGTAAACTTTCAGTTAGTCAGCTGTAAAATGAAAAACATGCACATACACATCTGGAATATCTGCAACAGGTCTATTTAGACTATTTAGAATGACATCTCCCTTATTATTGAATAGAATGCTGCATATTATAACATTTTGTAAGGAAGACATTACTAAATCATTACTTCCTTGAGGTGCAGGGCCTATGTCTCATTTACACTTCCATAGCAAGTGCTCAAATGTTTACCAAATGGATAAATTTTTGAATCGACCTAAAATGGAAGAAAGATTAGGATGGCAAGGATGCGAGTCTATGCCCTAATACCCGGAACTTTTGACTACGCTTTGTTACATACAGAAAGAGAATCAAGGTCACAGATGGAATTAAGATGGCTAATCAGCTCAGCTTGAAACAGGCAGAGTGTCCAGGATTATCCAAGTGGACCCAACGTAATCTCCAAGTTCTTAAAAGTGGAAGCGACCATGACAGGCTGGGAAATTTTTCAGTGTTTGCCATTGCACAATTTTCTTTCACTTGTAAATGAAAGTGATGAAAGTGGTTAATTTTCGCTTTTATTTCTGAAACCCAGCACTACAAGATTCTGTCCCATGAGGGAGATAATTTATACATACATACATACATACATGCAACAGTAGAAGAAAACTGAAGAACATGATGTTTTGCCAAATTCTTTGCTGCACATATATAAACTTGTGCTTGTATGTGTGCGTGTCCAGCAAACTGTGCTTGCCTACCCAGCCATATCCCCCAATGCAGATACCCTTCCAGCTGACTTCTTTAAAATTCCTTTTGCGGTTCACGCCACACAAGCCTCTGCCTGTGGTCCAGGGCTTTCTATCTTTCCTCTCTGCCATGCTCGGCATGTCTCTCATCTGCAGATTAGTTCTCATGTCATAAGCTGGCCTGCAGCCTTCTCTAGGACCCCATTTAGACACAACAGAATTGAGCAGAAGGAGAAGGGACTGTTCATCTATGTGCCTCTGATAATAAGAGAAGAGCCTTTTCTCCAAGAACCTGAAGGTTTCTCATATCCCCCTGGGCAGAAATGCAGTGGCATGCCCACTTCAGACACGATAACTGACAAGCAAACTGGATCACAATGTACTGACTGGCTTAAATCAACTAGAATTTCTTGCTGGGGCATGGGTAATGTATCTTTCTCAAGTCACATGAGTCGGGGCTACCCCCTGGAATGCAAATTAAGGCTCTACATCAGGAGAAAAGGTAGGAGCAGCTTTTGAGATAGGCAAACAAGATTTTTTCTGGTAGCACTTCTTGAAATTTTGACATGGTTCCCAATGTGTAGGGGAGAGTACCAACTGCAATTGTCCACAGCCAATCTTAGATGATCTTGACTATCCTATTCTGCTATCCTATCCCAGGAATAGTGGGAGACTTCACCTGAAACTGTATTAAATTAACTTATGCCATTCAGTCTGCTTTTTATGTGGCCAGAGAGGAAATAATATGGAAGCAAAAATCTATTTCTTCTGAGAAAATGAGTTATTATATCCACAACAATATCTTTCCTCTGAAAGAACATACACAGTAGCCCCAGTTACCCCAGGGTTACTTCCAGTCACAAAGAAATCGTTCTGGTACTCGTTATTCTTGGTGTTCATTAGAGTAGGAAAGAGTTTCACACACCCTCACAGAGTTCTCTCTTGCTACCACTTTGAGGAGGAAGCCTTTCCTGTTCTCTGTCAGTGCTTGGTCTAAGAAAACTTTCTGCAACCCTGGAGTGTTGTGTAGCACCTATCATGCAGCCACCAGTCTCTATCACTGCATTTGGTATATGGCTATGGAATTGAGAAACTGAATTTTAAGTTTTATTTAATTTTAATTCGTTTAAATAGAAGTGCCCTCATGTGCTCATCACTACCATTTCCCACAACACAGCCTCATTTTATGTACCATCTAAATTCCAATCCATTTCTTCTCTCTAGAGAGAAGACTCCAAGATCCATGGAGGCCAGTGGCAGCCAGTAAGCTATAATTCCATTCCTGTGGATTTTCACCTCTGCCTCTAGATCCAGTATTAGAACTTATCAGGAAAAGCCATGGCTTCTGCCCCAATCACCAAGAGGATGAAGGGGGAAGCCACATGTGCTATCTGCCTGCAACTAATGTCTGAGCCTATGAGCATCAGCTGTGGACATAGCTACTGCACACTGTGCATCATCAGCTTCCTTGAGAACCTAGGCCACGCAGAACCATCGCCAAATATGTTCCCCTGTCCCCACTGCCGGGCTTCATTTCAGTTGTCCAGCCTCCGGCCAGTAAGCAACTGGGAAGTCTCATTGAAGCCATCAAGGAGATGGAACGTGAAATGTCATGTGAGGAACACGGAGAGCACCTCCATCTCTTCTGCGAAGACGAGAGCCAGCTCATATGCTGGTGCTGTGAGCGGTCACCGCGGCACAAGGGGCACCACACAGCTCTCATCGAAGACGTATCCCAAGATTACAAGGTGAGTGAATGGGTTGGAGGGCTTTGGCAAGTACTGCTCCGAGTATCAAAGAGTAAAGTTCAGATTATACCTATAAAAAGGAGGAAAGGGACAGTTTCAGGCAAGATGGAAGCTTGGGGAGCTAAAGGATTTGGAAATGATTTTTCATGGAAGATGAAATGGAGGGAGAGGTTTGGAGCAACTCCTGTTTCTCACTCAGAAGCAGTAAAGGAAGGCTGGCCTTTGCTATAGGGAATGAAGAAAGGGCACAGTCCTGCTACCTTATTCTCCCTCTGACCTGCCTATATTTGAGGAAAAGGTTCCTAGTGTGGGGCTCCTTGTTCCCTCCCCTATGAGGTGGAGGTGGGCTTGTAGTAAGGTTCTGAGTTCCCTGGGTAGTCATGGCAATACTGTCTTTGACAAGTTTCAGAGGGCCCTTTCTTGAGAGGACTCAAGAATAGATGAGTATACTTATTGGGTTTACAGAAGACAGGATTTGATTCTTTTAGTATTGAACACAATCAGCAATTCGGGTCATTTTAAAATTGCTTTCCATGGAAATGTGAGAAACTATTTTGAAAAATAACCCAAAAGCTTGATATACATACAAAATCATTTTAGATTGGCTTCATGAATTAGCACTCTTCAAAGATATCAGAACCTCCCTCCTCCATTAAGTGTTTCCAGTTACTTTAGCTGACATCTTGGGCTTTCCTTCCCTACTCACCATAACACAAAGTTCTGTGTGTATTAGACACTCTGGCATTGGTCGTTTGGCTCAACATATTACTTTATAAAATCTTCTTTTAGAAGATGATTAGCTTGTTGCGTGTGAAGCGTTTCCCTGGGAAGACTATAGTGGTGGATGTAGCTCAGGCTTTGGGTTAGCAGACAAGGTTGGAATCACAGCTCAGCCATCGACCAGTTGTAGCATCTTGGGCAAATTATTTAACCCCTTCCTAAGCCTCAGTGTCTACTGCACAGAAATGACATTAAAATCCTACCAATCATTCAGTGCTGCCAAGAGAATCAAATATTTGATTGCACATATAGTCCTTAGTGTGCTTCCTAGACTATTGTAACAACTCAATGTATATTCAGTGTTATTCTGATAGTCTGGAGGGCTGGGGTTCCCTTTATGTGCTTACTGAAGAGTTATCAAATTGAATTGACTTTATTCACTGAATTTTTCCTTCAGGAAAAGCTTCAGAATGCTGTGACAAATTTGAAGCAACTAGAAGAGGAATGTATGAAACGGAAGGTGTTCACAACAAAGCAAATAAGTGAATGGAATGTAAGAATTTGGATTTATTGATCTCAAGCCATTTTCTATCCTGGAGTGTAAAAATAGGACAGGATTGACAGAACACAATGATAATTTATTTTCACTAAACCAGACCACAGGGAACCAGATGAAACCCAAAAAAGGAACTCTCCTTTGTTTTTATGTCCCTCATTGTCTACATCTGTAAGAATTTATGTCTAATATCTTCAACTTCTCAGTTGTAATTGACTGGGATTCTTGATACCTTAGGAGAAGCAGAATTGGGATATCTATTTAAGTTAGAGCCATCTTGACTAGGTCTCATATTTTAAATACCTCAAAGTTCCTTCCTGGTTTGAAGGACTCAACTTTAATACTTTACCACACTTAGCACACAGAGTGCAGGCTGTGGCTCCCAGCCTCACAGGTTCACAAATTAATCTTTGTGAACATTAAGGAAACAGAAAAACTCCAAGTTGAGATTCATATTACTCAGCTGGTGAGGCTGATAAAAGGAGTCTATTTGATTTATAAGAGGGGTCATAACTGTTGCAAGAACTTGCACATTTAAACTGCAGACTAGGAGTCTTTAAGATGATTTCCATGGCTGACCAGCTCCCCATGATCAGAGGGGCATTCCTTAATGGAAATATTTATGTAATCCATCAATTTGTAGCCAAATGCCTTAGGCTTGTGAGCCATTTAGCCTCTCTCAGGGGTCTCTTCCATCCTCTGCCCTTTGGTTGCTAAACTCTGAGGATGCTCTCACTTCCCTTTCTGGCTCTTGGACAGTGGGGAGGATCTTGATTTTAACTAATATATACAGAAACCGCATCCATGAGTCTTCTAGAACATCATCTCAGTCATCAAAACACTGTCTGAATTGGGGAAGCACTGGCAGAAATTGCAATTCTGTATCTCCCAAAATGAAAGCCAAGTCCCAAGAGATGTATCACTTGGCCTCTGTAAGTCTTACACATAAAGATAATTACTTAGACCCTGGGCTGGTGGTGACTATTTCTCAGTTAACTATGATAAAAGCCTGCCACTCAGACCTCCCCCTGCTGAGACCATGGATTTCCCTACTAGCCTGGTTGTCTTAGACTCCAGTCACAGTGATGTTTATTACAAGCTTTCACTTCAAGAAATTTCCTCAGGCTCAGAAATACCTCCTTACATCCCAAATAAAAACTCAGATTTTTTTTTTCCTCTGTAACTGATAAAGTGTTTGACCTCAGCCCTAATTCCATGATTAAATTATCTGGCACCACTGACCCTCCTTCCTCTTGTACCTTGGTTGAAGAAGAAGGAAATCAATCAGGCAACTGTAGAGAATCATGATAACTCTCCAACATCTGAGTGCCTACTTCTTAGGCATGACTCTGTTGTTATATTTGTGACATTCTTCCAGCTCCAATGACTAAGTAGCTGAGAAAACTTTCTTCTCTGTATGTGTATGTTAACATGCACATAACATAAAATTTACCATCTTAATCATTTGTAAGGGTACACAGCTCATTGGCATTAAGTATTGTTTTGTTGTACAATCATCACTGCCATCTATTAGTGGGAACTAATAGTGGAAACTAATGTCCAGAACTTTTTCATCACCCCAAACTGAAACTGCCCATTAAACACTAACTCCCCATTTCTTTCTCCTCTCAACCTCCAGTTAGTATAATGTCTTCAAGATTCATCCATGTCATAGCATACATCAGCATTTCATTCCCTTTTAAGTCTTAGCAGTATTCCATTATCAAAGTACCACATTTTATCAATTCATTCATTGGTGGACATTTGGCTTGTTTCTACCGTCTGAGCATACTTTCTTGACTCTAGGAGAAGATAGAGATTCAGAAACAAAAAATTCAGTCTGACTTTAAGAATCTTCAGAGCTTCCTGCTAGAAGAGGAGAAGTCTTATCTCTGGAGACTGGAGAAAGAGAGAGAGCAGACTCTAAGGAGACTGAGATAATGAGGCCACTCTGGAACAGAAGAATCAAGAGCGCAAGAGTCACATCCTGGAACTAGAGGAGAAATGTCAGGGGTCACCCCAGAAGTTGCTACAGGTGGGGTTGTGTACTTGGGGGAAAGAACTCTTGAACTGTTAAGAGAAGAAGGGTGAGGGAATATGGGCTGATTCATGAGGCCTGCCTGCCTCACTTAAAAGTGGCACACTGGTATGGGGAATTTAAAGAAATGTTTATTTTATGTATACCTCAGTATTTCTAGGGTAGCCTTCACTTGTTTGTAGTGAATCAGAAAAATCTATGTGAATCAGGAAAATATAGCCCTTCTGGATGGATGTGGTGGGGTCCTTGGCTAAATGGAATCATAGGGTAACTTTTGCTACCATTAGTCTCTGTTCCATGTGCACAGAACCCTGACTGTCAAACTGCCTCCTGAAATATTCCGCCAGGTGACTGGTGGTGATAAAGTGGGGCAGCCAACATGAGTGACAGTCTTTTCCCTAATTTGCTTGTAGAGCCCTTCACAGCCCTTAAGGGGCCTTCTTTCTGCTATATGAAAGATCCAGCCCATTAAGATAACTGTGCCCGGAGCTATTAATTCTAGTTCCCACTGGTAGATCTTGAGGTTATACTGTAAGCATGAGACCATAGCATGACTGTTGCACCACCACATGATACCTGCTCCCATCATCTTAGTGGCACATTCTCAGAGGCTATGTATATATTCACCACTAAGGACACTTAATGATAAGTGGTCTTTAATATGGGCTCACTCTGAAAGAAATTAGGTCACTGGAAGCAAGTCTTAGCAAAGGAAGCATGGGGAAACCTCCTAGGCCTCTTCCCTAAGCCTCCCACAGACTGTGATTGTAGACACCACAGGTTCCCACAGATCTCAGCAAGAAAGATAACAGACTCAGAGGTTGATAAACATCCTGCCATTCTGAATACCCAGGGAGCTGGGATGGGAATCATTCTATCTGAGTATTCATCAATAGCTAAAGCTGGAGTCACTCTATTTACTTTTTTGGAAGGAACATTTATAGAGACCAGCTGCATGTGCAAAGCCTCATGAAATACTGATGTTTCCACATTCACTTTTTGTCTTTGTTTCTCTGTAGGATGTGAAAGATACTTTGCGCAGATAAGTCCTATATGAATGCATGAGGGAAGAGGTATGGGTATATAGAGTTGAGTGTATCACTGAAGAAGCCCTTGGCCTTTGCTTATTCTAGGAGTTGAGCTGTGACGCTGGAAATACCAGAGGCCCACTATTTGGAACCTCATACTGTGTGCAGTGTTTCTGAGCTATATTTTGATGTGAAGAAAATGTTACGGAGCTATCAAGGTATGTGAAGAATCCCTAAATGCTAAGGGTGGAAGGGACCTTATGTTGTGATCACATTCACCACCTGTCCCTGGGCAGGCTCACAGCAGAGAGGTTGTTTAGTGATTTTTAGTGTAACTGTCTTACTCTCCCTTGTTAGCATACTCCAGTGCTTAGATAAGGACATAGCGTACTGGTTATCTGTGCAGACCCTTCACATTCCTGATCTCCCATATAATAACTGTGTCACCCAGGCAAATAACTTCCTTAGTTTCCCCAGCTGAAAAAATGAAGATATGAACTATTCCCACTTCATTGGGTTGTCATGAAAAGTAAATTTGTCAACAAGTACAAAGTCCTTAGTGCAGTGACTGGGACATAGTGTTTGTGGTTAATATTTTAATCAATTTTCAGAGCAAGGTAAGAAAGATAAGTGAATATTATGGACTTTGGTTCAAAAGATTTTAGGCTCTTGACCCAGACAACACAGATGGTAAATATTAGAACCATGATGAAAACCAAATTTTACCAATTCCAAATTGGTAATTCCAATTCCAATTTCAATTGGTAAATTTTGCTCCATTGATTCTCCTAATCAGTGCTTACTATATTTCCACAATCTCTTATTTATAATTACAACATTTTAAAAGCTCTGAAAACTCAAAGTTTTTAAAAACTTGTTTGGCTACAAAAGCAGACCTAACCTAAAATGATCTGGTGACTCTATTATCTCTTCCAGTAAACAAATTTAGCAGCTTAAAACAACACATACATAGTATCTCACAAGTTCTGTGGGTCAGAAATCTGGGTACAGCTTAGTTGATCCTTTGCTTAGGGCCTCACAAAGCTGCATATGAAGGGGTTGGGCAGGCTGGGTTCTCATCTGGAGACTAGATTGGGGAAGAATTCTCTTGTAAGCTCACTCAGGTTGTTGGCAGAATTCATTTCTTTAGCACATGGGCCTCTCAACATGGCCAATTACTTCTTCAAAGTGAGCTCAGAAGAGTCTCTAGTGCATGTCTCTTAGTAAGATGGAGTCACATATAATGAAATACAATCATAGGAGTCACATCCCATTTGCCATATTCTGTTATTCAGAGGCAATTCACAGGTCCTGCTCACACTCTATGGGAAGGAATTGTATAAGAGCAGGAACATCAGAAGGCAGGGACTCTGAAAGGCTATCATTGTGTCTGTCTTCCACAGTGGCCAAAACTGAGCTGTACTAATATGAGACTGTTTGAAGTCTTTATTTATCCCACTTAGTTTGAATATATATTTTACTGCAGAAATATTGATGCATTTGATCACAAGGTACTGCTTAAGACCTGGTAGAGGTAGGCACATAATTTAGAATATACATATATACTTCATAACATCAAAAGTATTCTGAATTCCTATGCACTTAACATGGGAGCACCCAAATACAGAAGCAGTTAATAACCTGAAGAAAATAATCAATACTAACATACTCCCCAGTGGTGAAAAACAGAACTTTACCCTTAAAGTAAGGAACATGACAAGAATGTCCACTCTCACCACTGTTATTCAACATAGTACTGGAAGTCCTAGCTACAGTAATCAAACAAGAGAAGTAAAAGGCATACAAATTGATAAGGAAGAAGTAAGATTTTCACTATTTGTAGATGGCATGATATCTTATATAGAAAACCCTAAAGACACCACCAAAAAACTACTAGAACTAAATTTAGTAAAGGTGTAAGATACAAAAACAATATGCAGAAATCTGTTGCATTTCTATACACTAATAATGCAATAGCAGAAAGAGAAAATAAGGAAACAATCCTATTTAGAATTGCATAAAAATTATTAAGATACCTAGGAATAAACTTAACCAAGGAGGTGACAAATCTGTACTCTGAAAACTATAAAACATCGGTGAAAGAATTTGAAGACAACACTAATAAATGGTAAGATATTCCAGGTTCATGAATTGGGAGACCAAATATTGTCAAAATGTCTATACTACCCAAAGCAGTCTACAGATTTAATGCAATCCTTATCAAAATATCAGCTGCATTTATTACACAGTAGAACAACATCGATAAAAAATTCTGAATCCAAAAACCATTTGGCCCCAGGGAATTGAGATAAGGATTATGGACCTGTATTTGTTTTTCCCTCAAGTTAAAAACAACAAACAACAAGAACAACTATAAAGCAAAGCAACTCTGTGTTTGATCCTATAAAGATTCAGGAAAAGAAAAAATAGGACTCTGTACAAATCATACTCAGATGTCACTGAGCTGATTTGTCTACCCTTGGCTTTTACAGAAGATTACAACATTGTGCAAGTCAATCTCTTTCTTAAATTGTCTCATCTTTTAACTAGATAATTTCCTTTCTTTTTTAGAGCCCTTATTATTAAAACTTTTATTTTTTTTAATTTTTATGATAGGCACACAGTGAGAGAGAGAGAGAGAGAGAGAGAGAGGCAGAGACACAGGCAGAGGGAGAAGCAGGCTCCATGCACCAGGAGCCCGATGTGGGATTCGATCCAGGGTCTCCAGGATCACGCCCTGGGCCAAAGGCAGGCACCAAACCGCTGCGCCACCCAGGATCCCTAAAACTTTTCTTATTTCAAAAGTAACACAAATATATTGTAATCGAACAACACAGATAAGTATGAAGAAAAATTCAAGGTTTCTCCTACCCCTCTCCAATCTTACTTTTCTGGATAACAAGATCTATGTTTTTCTCTATGTTTGTTTTTTTTGTTTTGTTTACAAACATTTGCTATATAGAATGTCACTCATTGCTTTTTTTAAAGCAAATATTAATAAGTATATCATAATTATTTGTAACCATATCCCTACCATTGGAGCTTCAGGCTGCTTCCAGCACTCGTGTATTACAACATTGCTGTAATAACTGCCTGGGCCATGCAACCTTACATCCTTGTGTTTTCATACTTGTGGGCATATACCTAGCATTGGGGTTCCTGGGATTTTTGTTAATCTTAATGCATATTACTTGTTCCAGTGTAGCAACATACAGTCTCAGCAGCACCAAGAAATATACCAAGCACTCTTTCCATGGCAGATGAGAAAAGCTTCGCATGTGTTAACCTGTTTTATACAACAGTCCTTTCTGTAGGAAGCATTTTTCACTTTATAGATGAGGAAACGAAGACACAGATAAGCAATGATTGGTAACTTAAGTAGTATCTCTCTGAACTCACTCTCTTAATCACTTTGTACTGTGGCAAAAAAAAAAAAAAAAAAAGGAATATGTTGTTTTTTAATCCACGTTGTGGAGGGGACTTTGAAGTTTATGTATAGTTGGTTTTGTTTGTTGCTGGTGTACACCTACTATTGTGGACATTCTTACTGATGTGTCCTTGTGTTCTGTGAATGGTTTCCTCTGAGCATATGCCTTGAATTGAAAATGCTGCTGTGTAGGGATGCATATCTTAATTTGACTAGTATAGCAGATCTTGAAATTGTATCAGTTTTTATCCTGCCGACAACATCAGAGCTCTCACCGTTCCACATCTTCCTGAGTTTTTGCTTATAATTTATAATTTTTGGCAATCTGATGGATCTGAAATGATACCTGATTGTGGACTTAATTTGTGTTCTATGATTTCACCAGTGAGGTCAAGCCTCTTGTAAGTCCATTAGCCCTTTAGACTTCTGTGATTTACCAATGATTTGCTCTCAATCATTAGGCATTTTTCTGTTGGATTCTTTCTCTTATTGACTCAAGGGAACCCATTATAGCTAGTACCTCTGGCATATGTATGGAATTTTATGTTTTCAGTCTATCTTTTGATATATAGGGTTTCAAGATGCATTTTTATTCAAGGTCTGTGACTCCTTGATTCCAAAGAGTGCCATCATCATCAATGGGCATTGAATTTTCTCAATGAGTTAGTTGCATTAATTAATAGGATCATGTGGCTTTTCTCCTCTGTTAATTTTGTGATTATGATAATTTATTTTCTAACGTTAAACCATAGTTGCAGCCTCAGAAAAAGCTAAATTTTGATATTTTTGTTTTATAGTATATATAACATAGGTCTGATGCCCAAATATTAATTTGTCATGAAGATCATTATTGTGCCTCACTTAGATTGCTAGATAAGGGTTAGTTGCATAAAGCAGTTAACAAACAAATAGTCCATTAGGTAAATAGGAATCCTGACATTAGTAAGTAAAGTTTAGCTGTCACCCAAACTCTGATAGTATTATGATTATGATGGAGTGATGATGGAGACAGTTATTAAGTGTGTCGGGATAGGCTGCTTACACATCAGACCTCCTCACATATAAAGTGGGTCATATGTTTTCCTGGTAAGTGTCCCTCTCCAGACATCTTCTTTTCTCATTACTATAACTGATACTGTACCAGCTCTGTTGATAATAATATTGTAAGATGGCTCTTCACCTTGACTGCTTGACTCTGTCTAGTTGGTAATAAAAACAGCTCAGTCTTTTCATACAATTATACACACACACAGAATATTATATATCTAATAATATATTAAAACATTTGATATATAATATATAGATTATATTTTTGATGTAAAATATATTCTGTGTGACTTATAGTATATATTGATACATATTAGATGACTTGAATTATATAATGAGATTATATAATTTACATATAAATAATGCTATCACATAATTACATGATATATTGTAAAAATATATAATATGTATAATAAACACATTAAATACACAAAGTATATACATATATAAAATGTAAATTAAATGTCTATATAAAATATAATTTTATATGTATATGTAAAATTTGATTTCTTATTAATTACAGTATTTTTAGGATTTTTACATCTGTGTAAGTTACAGGGCTCTGTAATTCTCTATTCTTTGGAAGATTTGATATAAGATTGCCATTATCTATCCCTCGACTGGTAGAATTTCTTTAAAAATTGACAAGGTCCCTTGATGTTATGTGCATGTTTTATTATCTGTGTGTAAATTTTAAATTCCTTATTATATTTCTTTATGTTAAGTCTGTTCACATTTTTCTTTTGAATGGGTTTTCCTAAGAACTGTTTTTCTAGAAAGTTATTCATTAGGTTGATTTTTTTCAATTTTATTTATAGCATAAAGTTTATCATAGATTATCTTAATTTTTAAATTTCTATATTCATTCAAATTTTGTCCTCTCTCTTTTTTCTCCTTTAATAAATCTTTTTAGAGCTGTGCCTATTATATTAGTCTTTTTGTGAAAGCTACTGTTGGCTTTTCTCTCTTCACTGAATTCTTATTTCCTTTCATTTCATTGGTTTATTGTTTAGACTTTATTTTCCTTTTTTTAAGAAAAAGTCTTGTTGGGTTTCTATGTTCTTTTACTTTTTTTAAAAGATTATTTATATATTTATTTATTTAGAAAGAATGTGTGAGTGGGGGAGGGGCAGAAGGAGAGGGAGAGAGTATCTCAAGTGCTGAGACCTACATGGGGCTCCATCTCATGACCCTCAGATCATAACCTGAGCCTAAGCTGATTTGGGCGTCCAGTGTACTGAGCCACCCAAGCACCCCATTCTCTGTTCTTTTCCTATTTTAAGCTAGTTAGCATCCTAATTTCCAGCTTTTTTCTTTTTCTAAAATAAGCACTTAAAGGTATAAATTTTCCCAAAAATTCCACCTTAGCTTCATTGTATAATTTTTAAATGTAGTATTTATTATTGCTCAAGTGTGTATATCATCATATTATGATTTAGAAACATTTACATTTCCTTATAATTAAAATATTTTTTACTGTTTTTTTTTTTTTTAATTGGTTTCTAACCTAATTGTATTGAGGTCAGAGAATGTGGTTTATGCAGTATGGATTCATTGGAATTTGTTCAGATTTGCTTTCTGACTAGTCTTTACTCAATTAGTACATATTCCATCTGTACTGGAAAATAGTGCCTATTATCTTGCTGAACTTTACATATATTTGTTAGATTGGGCTTGTTGGATTGTTCAGATCTTCCATATCTTCCTTTTGCCTGCTTGATCTATTAATTATGGGAAAAAAGAATGTTAAAATATCTCATGGTGACTGTAGAGTTGTGAGTTTCTCCTTGTAATTCTGTAATTTTCACTTCATATATTTTGAGACTTACCGCATGCTTGTTTGGAATTAGGATATCTTCCCAGTGAATTATATATTTTTCTCTTTTAGGTAATCCTTTTCATCCTTGATAATACTTTGACTTAATACCTTTTGATGCAATTATATAACTGTAACATCTATATAACTGTATTATCCATCCTTTAACTATCAGCCTTTTTTTTTTTTTTTTTTTTTTTTTTTTTTTTTTGCGGGTGTTAGTTCTCTCTTTATAGACTCTGGTTCTGGGAAGGGGGTGTCTATCAGCCTTTCTATGTCTTTTTGTTATGTCACTTATAAGCAACATGAGGTAGAATTTTAAAAATCCAATTTGGTATCTTCTCCTTCAAGTGGTATTGCCAACCTGTAAGCATTTTAATTTCTTAACTTGGGTTTTCCTGAATCATTAAGATAATATAAATTGAAGCTCCAAGCTTTTTTGAGTCAGGCTCATAATAAGGACTGATTGGACAGCATTTAATAAATGGGTTATCTACAAAGATGACGATTGGGGTTATTAATAAGGAAGAGTGAAGCAGCCAGGGCTAGGAGTAGGTAGGGAGCCTCATCACCTCCCTGGGGCCTCAGTAGCAGGTGGAGGGCACTAATTGTAGGAGAGGGTAGCCAAAGGCAGAGGAAGGCAGACCATCCAAACAATAGCCAGTGGGGAGGGTCTTGGGATACTAAATACTCTGAACTCTGCTTCTTTTTGCCCTGTGGTCTCCTCTGGTCCTTCCCATTGCCTTTGGAGAGGATAGTAACCATGTCAGCTCTGGTTAGTTCCGGGCCTTGGCTCCTCTGAATGACTAAGATGGTGATGATGAGGAGGATGATATTATTATTACTACCACTTATGGGGCACTTATTGGGCACTTACCATATTCCAGGAATTTTTCTGAGCACTGAGCATACATTAGCTCATTCAATTCCCCCACCATTCTTTGTGGCATATATGATAATTTCTACTTCATATTTAACAAACCGAGTCTTGGAGGATGACTTGCCTAAGCTCTTACTGGCTAGTCACAGAGGATGCTTGGGTTTGAGCACAGGCTGGTTTTATTTAAATTAAACTGTGCTCTTGCCAACAGCAACAAAGCGTGTCTTATTTATTTATTTATTTATTTATTTATTTATTTACTTACTTACTTATTTACTTACTTACTTACTTACTTACTTATTTTTTTTTCAGTCAGTGTGACCCTGGATCCAGATACAGCTCATCATGAGCTAATTCTGTCTGAGGATCGGAGACAAGTGACTCGTGGATACCTCCAGGACAATCTGAAAAATTCTTCTAAGAGATTTAGTGTCTTACCCTGTATTCTGGGCTGTGAAGGCTTCACCTCAGGAAGACATTACTTTGAAGTGGACGTGGGAGAAGGAACTGGATGGGACTTAGGAGTCTGTTTGGATAGTGTTCAGAGGGACGTTGGTGTGATACAAAAGCCTCAGTCTGGATTCTGGGCCATTAGACTATGCAAAAAGAAAGGCTATGTAGCACTTACCTCTCCCGTAACTTCCCTTTATCTGAGGGAGCAGCCCCTGGTTGTGGGGATTTTTTCGGACTGTGATATTGGAGTTGTATCCTTTTACAACATGACACCTGGATCCCACATCTTTACCTTCCCAAAGACCTCCTCCTCGGATACTGTGTGGCCCTATTTCTGGGTTTATCAACATTCTCCTTTGTTTCTGCCTCCCCCAGACGAGTAAGGAAAGAAGTAAAATCTCTTTCTTGGCTTAACACCATAGAAAATATAATGAAAATCCTGTGAGGGCAGAAATGTGGTCTGTCTTCTTCACTGCTCTTGTACTGGGCTTTTAGAGTGGCTACTTAATACATCTGCTTTGAGTGAATAGATAGAACAACTGCAAAAATGCTGCAGATTGTCAGCCTGAGCTGGGGGAAAGCAAGAGAATATCAACGATCACGCACTGTCTTTTCCATCTCCCCTCAATGGGTTCAGAGCTTTGATTTCCAAGAGTCTTTGGGTGACCTGCAGGGTGACCCAGAGGTCAAGAGGTCTGAGTTCTCCCAGTTTGTTTGATGCCATATGAACTCATGGGTAGGCGGTGAGGAAAAGTTGCGATTGTCTCTGCCAACTGCAAGAAAGAGGAGGAAAACCAATGTAGTGACTCTTATAACCACTGACATTTGCTTATTCATCTGAGCCATAACCCTGGATGATGCAATGAGTGCAGATGCCTGCCATACCTAGTGAGCTCCACCTGGGCAATAACTCGTAAAGTATGAAAGAAGGGTTAAAATTGCCTTACGGTGATATGCTTCAAATGGGAAGGAGATTAAAAGTAAAAACAAATTTTCTTGGGGGACTCAGTACTGGGAAAGAAGTTGATATTTTCCAGATTCTGTGTGCTAAGCCAGCTGTCTTGACATAGTTTAAGATCTCAACACATAGTTACTGCTGGCATGATTTTGGCAGAATCACCTTCCCCATATATATGTTAGAGCTTGCATGTTTTTCTCAGTGTGGGTGCTTCCCCATGGCATTAAAAATTACTCTAATATGTGGTTTTAAGTTACTGTAGCAGTCTCATACTCTCATTTGGATTGTTTCTTGCAATTATAAGTAATGTTCAAGTGAACATCATTGTATGTAATTAGGTCTTCACCTCTCTTGTTTTCCCTAGCCTGAATCATAGAATATGAACGTTTGTTTAAAAGACTGTTGATATATTCTTGCCCCCTTTTTCCCCTTCCCCCACTCCCTCTATCCCTTCTGTTCCTGTAGCTCTGGCTGTCATTGGCTAACCCCTCTAGGAGCTGGATCCTTGGTAGGCTTTGATAATGTGGTAACTATCAAAGTTTCGTGGCAGCTGGAGGTCAGATGGGAGAATCATTCCCAGGAGATGGGGGTTGAGAATGTTGCTATTTGGAGGTGAAAACATCACTGGAATGGAGATCATCTCATTAATCCCCACTTGTGTTTCCTCATGTGAGAAAGGGAGGGGTACAGAATTTTAAAAATTAGGAGGCTGAAGGAGCAGGGAACAAGGAGCTGGATGCATCTGGGATTTTCCTCCAGAAGCAACACTTGCTTCTCCTGAAGGAATGACACAACTGTCACAGTTGTAAAAGACTCATTCAGGGCCATTCACTGAATGTGTATTAATTTCTGCATCAAACCACTCCAAAATTTTGTTGCTTAAAACTACTATCAGTTTTACTCACAGTGCTGTAGGTCAGGGCTGTATGTGGCTGAACCCTGTTGTGCCTTCTCATGTGTCTGTAACAACTGGAGTCACTGGTGTTTGGTGATCAGGCCTGGCCTCACCCATAAGTCTGGGGGTTGGCAGGTGGTTTCTTGGGGTGCCCTCTCCTGCTAACAGGCAAGCTTACCTCTTTCACATGGTTGTTTCAGGGCTACAAGAGAACCAAAAGGGGAAGACGTTGCAAAGCACCTCTTTTCAAGCATCTGCTTAGGTGACATTTGCTAAATCACTTGGCCAAGTCTAGATCCAAGGGATAGAGAAATACATTCCACTTCTTGATGGGAGAAGCTGCAAAATCACAAAAGCAAAAGCATGCAGACAGAACAGGATGAAATGAAGCCAGGGCAATTTTTGCAATCTATCATTAGAAACTTATTGTTTAGGGGGATCCCTGGGTGGCTCCGCGGTTTAGGGCCTGCCTTTGGCCCAGGGCGCCATCCTGGAGTCCCGGGATCGAGTCCCACGTTGGGCTCCTGGCATGGAGCCTGCTTCTCCCTCTCCCTGTGTCTCTGCCTCTCTCTCTCTCTCTATCATAAATGAATAAATAAATCTTTAAAAAAAAAGAAACTTATTGTTTAAAGTCTCTACATCTAACTCAGGGAGGGATAGAGATTCAGAGACACCCTGAATGGCCTTGGCCCATAGCAGATTGTTCCAATTTCTCCCCTAGAAACTCTTGGCAACATCAGTAACTCCACTCTTTGCCCACACAGACAGCCTCAGCCCCTGGAACTCTGTGAGAACTGATCTTCACACCCACCTCTCAGCCCTGCCCCTCACGCATCTATATGGATAAATGTTTCTGTGATTTGTTCCCCATAACTGACCACCTGGACCTGTATAGACAAGAAGTGTTTGTCAGACTTGTGGTGTGTGAATACCCTTGGAAGCCTGGTTATTTAAAATCCATCATCTTCCAGGTCAGAACTGGCTGTTCTGTTCTGAACACCAGGAGCTACAAATCTCACATCCCTTCCTGCTCCAGGCAGGGCTGACCCCCTGATGGAATCCAAGAGGGGAGGAAGACACACAGCCCAGTCTCCTTGAAAATGCAGAAACAGGTAACATGGAAATTCAGCTTGCTCCAAACTGTATGTAGGGGAACATGTGTTTAGATTCAGACCCCGTCATTTGCCCTGTGAATAGGGCCCTTCTGGGGATGGTTAGTTGGAAGTCTCACCGGAGGCAGGAGTTGCATCCAGGCCTCTCCATCTGGCTACCAGCTGGCTATTCCCACCCGCATCCCCAGATGATGAGGTTGGATGTTCTAAGTATTTGATTTAATGTAACTTTGCCTTATTCTCATGTATTGCTTTCTGTTGCCTTATCTGTTTCTATCAGGTTTCTGTAATAATAATAATAAAGTTATCTTTCTTTTTTGAAACTGAAACATGGCTGTCGTGAATCTTTTGTTCAGAACACATGCCCACCCATAACACCAGCCTGAAGTGGAGTCTGTGCACTGGTTCTCTGGGACTCCCAGGGAAGGAAAAGTATTCCAAGCAGCTGGAATTGGAAATGCAGCAAACTCCTCTGACCTTCACTGGAATGTTCTTCTTCACCAGGAATAAGGAGGACAGAGATCATTATTCAGAAAGGCGTTTGGTTAGCATGTTAATGAGCATGTGGCCAAGAGCAGGTGCTACACTCCTTGAGCTTATATTGAATTTCTCTGGAAAGTAAAAATGATGCAACCTGTCATCCTGTAGGAATCAGGTGTCTCATCACTCCAATGCAAAGGCAGGGTCTTCAGTCCAGAGCTCATCTCCTTCCCACCGGTCTTGCATCTCAGCCATCTGATCCTCTGGGTTTCTCCAATGCCTAATCTGAGGACGGGACTGGGTTTTGTTTGTTTTATATCTTGGTGCCAATCCTAAGTGCCTGCTTGAGTTTGTTAGACACCTGCATCCATTAAAGTTATTAAGTGAAGTTTAAAAATTTTCACCTTTCTGTGGTACCAGCAGATCTATGTCTGATTTTTTTTTAAGATTTGATTTATTCATGAGAGAGACAGAGACATAGGCAGAGGAGAATCAGGCTCCCCCCCCCCCCCCCCAGGGAGCCTGATGCAGAACTTGATCCCAGGACCCCAGGATCACCACCGGAGCCAAAAGCGGACTTCAACACTGAGCCACCCAGGCGCCCCTATGTCTGACTTCTCATTTTATTTACAAATGGGTAAGTGACACTACCCTCCCGGGCCTGTTTCCTCAAGTGTAATACTGGGTCCATAATCCCAGACTCAGGTACAAAGCGTCAGGTATGTAACACAATAAATAGGCTTTCTCTGTTAATTTATGTAACATTGCAAAGCACTTTCATAGGCATGACCTGCTAAAGAGGACTTCTTGAGCCACCATCATGAAATCTTTGTGGGATCCTGGGTAATTCAATCTCTTCTCTGGGCCTTCATTACTCCAGAAAAATATTAACCCATTTTAGTGATGACAAAAGATACTCACTACTGTGTGGGACTCGGCCCAGATCAGCGCTTCTCAGCCCATCGTGGTTATCTGCGGAGAGTTTTTTGTTTTGTTTTGTTTTAAGGATTTTATTTTATTCATGAGAGACACAGAGACAGGCAGAGACACAGGCAGAGGGAGAAGCAGGCTCCATGCAGTGACCCTGGCGCAGGACTAGATCCCAGGACCGGCGGATCACGTCCTGAGCCAAAGGCAGACACTCAACCCCTGAGCCACCCAGGTGTCCCTGGAGAGAACTTTTTAATAACACACCGAGGCCGGCCTGCCCCAGACAAATTAAAAGGAGAGCCCACGCAGAGGGGTGACATCTTGAGCTGCTGCAGGGACACTGAAGGGACCTCTCCCCCAGGGGTGTCACTTCCTCGGCCTTACCCAGGTCCCCCCACCCCATCAGCCTCAAGGATGACCCTTCTCTCCTGAGGCGGGTCCCGGGGGCGCTCAAGGTCCCACCTCTACCGGAGCCTCTCCATCGCCCGCGGGCGCCGGGGCGCGAGAGCAGCGCGCGCACCTACCCGCCGCAGCACCCCTCCCACGCCGGCGGCCTTCTGCGCAGACTCCACCGGTGGGGGGCGTGGGGGGAGACCTCCCGAGGGGGGCACACGGGATCCGGAGTCCGCGCCCACCAAGCAGCACCCGCCCCTCCGAGCCCAGACCCCGCCCCCGAGGGCGTCCGGAGACTCGGGCCGCAGGAACCCCGCCCCCACGCTGGCCCCGCCCCACGCTGGCCCCGCCCCCACCGGCTGCCCACGCCGCGCAGGCGCCGCCCCCACCGGCTGCCCACGCCGCGCAGGCGCCGCCCGGGGCCTGTTTCCCCGCATCTCGGGTTCACCCGCAGCCCCCTCCGTGCACACCTGGCGCCCTTGCACCTGGCGTGGTCGCTGCTCGCCCGGCCAAAGCTGGCGTCCCCGGCCGGCTTGCAGCGCGCTCAGGAGCCCGACTGCGGCTGCTCCCCGCGGAGGTTTTCCTCGTTTCCTTCTCAGAGCGAGAGCTCTAGCAGAGGAGCTGACCCTGGTGGGATCGTCAGGTAAAGGAGATGGAGACCCTAGGCCTGAGTCGGGCCAAAAGGAAAGAGGTGAGTCTGAGTACAGAACCCCGACCCCTCCCAGCTTTGTACTTTTGGGGTGAAGCTCCTGGGGTTTCCTGAGAGGGGCTTTAAATGGAAAAGTACAAAAAATAATGTGATGGAAACCTGCATCTCCAGCCCCTAGATGTTTGAAAGTGAACATTAGACCGTGTCTGCTCCAGATTGTGTTTAGAGAAATAAACGGTGACAAGCTGAAGGAAGGACTCACCGCCTAGCCCTCTGAGTGTCAGCAGTGCCTTTGCAGGTGGGGTGGAAACTCCCAGCACCCGTTTTTATTAAAAATATGAAAAGGTACTTTCCGAAATATTAGCTGCAGTACATCATTTAAATGAATGTTTAAGGACAGGCAAAATAGCATCAAGTGCTGTGTTGTTGCACTGACCATTTATATCCAAGCTTTGGTCACTTGCCACGGGGTATTGATTTTGTTCATCTTGGTAAATACATGCAGTGGAGTCCATTCCATTGAAAGATTAGGTCATAATGAATTCCCGTGTTAGTGAACATTTAGTTGGTGTATTTCCACAGTGAGGATATTGGTGGGGAGTGGCAGGCTCTGACGCTGTGATGTGTTTTGGTTTTTTTGTTTGTTTGTTTGTTTTTAAGATTTTATTTATTTGAGAGAGAGAACCAGAGAAAGAGGGAGAAGCAGGCTCGAGCTGAGCAGGGAGCCCAGGACCCTGGGATCATGATCTGAGCCAAAGGCAGAAAGAGGCTTAACCAACTGAGCCACCCTGGGGGTCCCAATGTGATGTGTTTTTTTTTTTTTTTAATTTTTATTTATTTATGATAGTCACAGAGAGAGAGAGAGAGAGAGGCAGAGACATAGGCAGAAGGAGAAGCAGGCTCCATGCAGGCTCCATGCACCAGGAGCCTGACGTGGGATTCGATCCCGGGCCTCCAGGATCGTGCCCTGGGCCAAAGGCAGGCGCCAAACCGCTGCGCCACCCAGGGATCCCCCCGCTGTGATGTTTTTAAGACCCCTCTATGCTGCTGTGTTTCTAATTTACCTGAATCCTAATGACTCCAGAGCATTCCTCTGCAGTGTGTGCACACTTTTTCACCCTCCCAGTGAGACTCCCATGTTCCAGCAGTTACTAAGTGCTGCCAGATACTTCTGGTGGCTTCAGGATCTTAGAATCCAGTATTGGCAGGTGAGCGTTTTTATGTCCCAATTTTTATGTCCCATGAACTCCTCAGTGCTTGCTTTTATCTAGCTTTCTAATTTGTGCCAGGCAAATAGGGAGTGAGGTGACATCTCATTGTTTTATCTGTCCAGTTTGGGAACTGAGTTATAAATCTCTTTAAATGATTGTTAGCATTGCAGTTTTCTCATCTGAATACTGCCCGATGATATCCTTTGTTCATTTTTCCACTGAGTCACTTACATTTTTTTTTTGTTGATTTTTCAGATCTTGATATAGTTTGGCTATTAATATTTTGTTGTTTTTTGATATTTAAAAAGTATCTCCTCACATGCAGGGTAACTTTGTCATAGATCCTTAATTGAACAGAAAACCTGAATTCTAACATAATTGAAATTACTGATTTGATTTTGATTTGTGCCTATGGGATTGACTTCAAGTTCTTGTTTGTTTATTTATTTATTTAAAACTTTAGAATTTACTTTATACTCATAGGCATTTAATTCATTTGGATTCCATTTTTGTAGGCGATGTAGTGTTAGGATTGTTTAATTTTTGTCACTCAGTGAGCTAGTTTTCAGGGCTCCATATACAAACTATCCGTTCTTTTCTGGTGATCGTGATCAGCACCTGTAACCACCCAAGTCAGTGTGTGAGCTCTTCATGACCTTCTTGTGTCTTATTTTTAACTCTCTTGCAAACACTGCTGCACCTTATGTTCTAGTACAGATCTCTGTGTAGATGTACAAGATTTTTTCCAGGGTATATACCAAGAAGGGAAGCTGTTGAGTGTTAGGGAATACACACTTTCAACTGGACTCCAGACCACCAAGTTGGCATCCTTGTTTTCCTACATTCCTGGCACTGAGGATGTGAAATGGTATCTCACTATTATTTAATTTGCATTTCCTTGCTTTTTGCAAGTTATTGGTCATTTTGTAGTTCCCTCTTTTACCAATTGTCTGTTCAGTATTCTTCTGGGTTGTTTTTCTTTACTGATTGATATTTAAGAGGTCTTTATGAACTTTGGATTCTGATTCTTTTCTGATTCTTAGTGATGTAACAAATAATGTCTACAAATATATTGTTTGTCCCTTAATTGTGATTAGAATGGATCTTGTTACATTGAAAATGTTAATTTTCAGGGCAGCCCGGTGGCTCATCGGTTTAGCACCACCTTCACCCCGGGCGTGATCCTGGAGTCCCGGGATCAAGTCCCACGTGGGGCTCCCTGCATGGAGCCTGCTTCTCCCTCTGCCTGTGTCTCTGCCTCTCTCTCTCTCTCTCTCTCTCTCTCTCTACCTCTCTCTCTGTGTGTCTCTCACAAATAAATAAAGAAAATGTTAATTTTCAATTGTTCAACTTGAATACCATATTCCTTAATCATTTTTGGTTTTGTATCTGATAATAAGGGATTCTGCACTTCCCTGAGGTCATAAATATTCTCCAATTTTCTTCTAAAATCTTAAAATACTTTCTTTTCTAGTCTATTTCTTTACTAGATCTGGAACTTTTTGTGTGGGGTAGAACTATAATTTTCTATTGATTCTGTATGAAAGCCAATTACTCAGCCTGAGTTCTCTGCCTTTCTCCACCAAATTTTAGAACTGTTGCTATTGTATGGTATGTATTGGCGCTGTCTCTAGGCTTTCTCTTTTATCGTACTGATTTCCTCATTTATTTCTGAATCAGAGCTCTCTTCTGTTGGGGAAATAAGAGTTCTGCCAACAAAGGACCTGCTGGGTCCTCAGAACCACACCATCAACAGGGAAGGCTGATGTGGCATAGTCAGAGATTGTCCATATCACTGTGACATAACCCAGGATTCAGCTAGAAAAGTACTTATACCCCAGTTGTTCAGCTACTTCAGTAGCTGAGCCCAATATATGTGTTCAGTGGGGAGAGCAAAAGAGTGAAGGGGGAATCCTGATCTCCAGATCTTCCCATTCGCTTGGTCTAGTATGTGGAATCTTACCATTAAGTGTTGATGTTTTTATTTGTTTTTATTTTTTATTTTTTCTTATTTCATTTAACTCAATTAAGTAGGGACACCTGAGTGGCTCAGTGGTTGAGCATTTGCCTTTGGCTCTCAGGTCATGATCCCAAGGTCCTGGGATCGAGTTCCACATCAGGCTTACCACGAGGAGCCTGCTTCTCCCTCTGCCTGTATCTCTGCCTTTCTCTGGGTCTCTCATAAACAAACAAACAAACAAAATCTTTAAAAACAATTCAGTTAAGTAATATAGGGTATTATTAGTTTCAGGGGTAGAATTCAGTGATTCATCAGTTGCACCTAAGACCCAATGTTTTTTTTTTTTACATCACCCAGTTACTCTATCCCCTTAACCCTCTCCCTTCTAACAACCCTCAATTTGTTTCCTATGATTAAGAGCCTCTTATGTTTTGTCTCCTTCTGATTTTGTCTTGTTTTATTTTTCCCTTCCTTCCCCTATGATTCTCTGTTTTATTTCCTAAATTCCACATGAGTGAAATCATGATAATTATCTTTCTCTGACTTATTTCACTTAGCAAAATACCCTCTAGTTACATCAGTATTGTTGAAAATGGCAAGATTTCTCTTTTTGATGGCTGAGTAGTACTCCATTATGTGTGTGTGTATATATATATATATATATATATCACATCTTCTTTATCCATTCATCAGTTGATGGACATCTGGGCTCTTTCCATAGTTTGACTCTTGTGGATATTGCTGCTGTGAACATTGGGGTTCAGGTGCCCTTCAGATGACTATGTTTGTATCCTTTGGGTGTATTACCCTAGCTGGGTTGTAGGGTAGCTCTATTTTTAACTTTTTGAGGAACCTCCATACTGTTTTCCAGAGTGGCTGTACCAGCTTGCATTCCCACCAGCAGTGTAAGAGGGCACTACTTTTCCCTTTTCTCCACATCCTCACCCAACATCTGTTGTTTCCTGATTTGCTGAGCCATTCTGACTGGTGTGAGGTGGTATCTCATTGTGGTTTTGATTTATATTTCCCCGATGCCGAGAGATACTGAGCATTTTTTCAGGTGTCTGCCATCTGTATGTCTTCTTGGGAGAAATGTCTGTTCATGTCTTCTGCCCATTTCTTGACTAGATTTATTATTTTTTGGGTGTTGCATTTGATAAGTTCTTCATAGATTTGGATACTAGCCCTTTATCTGATAAGACATTTGCAAATATCTCCTCCCATTCTGTCAGTTGTCTTTTGGTTTTATCGACTGTTTCCATTGCTGTGCAAAAGATTTTTATCTTGATGAAGTCCCAATAGTTCAGTTTTGCCTTTGTTTCTCTTTAGAGGTTGTTTTTAATTAATTACACCATAATTTCTCCTCTTTAATTTCCACATATAATTATGAGTTGGTAAATAGTACTTTTTAAGTTCTTACTGTGCTTAATTAACCTGATAATAATTGTCGCCTGCCCTTTTCCAGCCGGTAATATTCTTTTTTTTTTTCTTTTCGGTAATATTCTTAATAAAAAATAACGTTTATTGAAGAATAATTTGTAAAAAATGCACTTATATTAATTGTATGATGTAATGAATTTTATATACCAATGTTTCACCATAATTCAGATACAGAACATTTCCATCAACATAGTTTCCCTATGCCACTTTATACATGTCCCCCACCTCTCAGACCCGCACCTGGGGGCCTAACGACCCACTGATATGCTTTCTGCTATTATACCTTAGTTTTCCCATTCCCAGGGCTTCATATGAATGGAATTTATATCACATATTCTTGTATCTGGTCTCTTTCTCAATATGCTTTTGGGATTCATCCATGTCATTGCATGTGTTCCCTTTTATTGCCATCTTTTGTATTATGGATATAATACAATTGTTTATCCAGTCCACCTGTTGATGGACATTTGGGTTGTGTCTAATATACGGCATTGTGAAAAAAAACTGATAGAGACGTTTGTATGCAAGTCATGGTGTAGACGTGTTTTCATTTCTGTTGGGTGGCATTCCTGGGATGTATCAGTGTTTGTTTAATTTTATAAGAAACAGCCAAACTCTTTTTTCCAGCATGGTGTGAGAGTACTGGTTCTTCCAGACCCTTGCTAACATCAATCAGTGTTGTTCATTTTAAGCATTCTATTAGGTGTGAAATGGTATCTCATTGTGGTTTTGATTTGTATTTCCACAATTACTAATAATGTTTAACATGTTTTGGCCATTTGTACATTTTTTGTGACATGTCTGTTGAAAACTTACACTTTCTTTTTGCTTGTCTTCTTATTTTTTGAGTGGTAAGGTTCTTTATATTTTCTGGGTACCAGTCCTTTGTCAGATATATGTATTATAAACACTTGTGATTTATCTTTTCATTGTCTTAACTGCTTTTTGAAGGACAGGGATTTTTACTTTTGATGAGGTAAATTTGTCATTTTATCATTCATGGTTATGGTTTTTGTGTATTTTTAAGAAATCTCTGCCTATTTTGAGGTATTAAGGATTTTCTTCTGTGTTTTCTTTTAGAAGTTTTGTGATTTTGGTTTTTACATTTAAATCTGTGATCCACTTGGTGTTAATTTTTGCGTAAGGCTTGATGTTATTTCCCCCACCCCCCACCCCACAAAGGCTATCTAGTTGTTTGAGAACCATTGGTTGAAAAGATTGTTCTTTCCCTCTTGACTAGCTAGCCCTGGCACCTTTGTCAAAATCAGTTGACTGTGGATGTTTGGATCTGTGGTACTCTGTGCTGGGTACTCAGTGCTGTTCCATTGATCTGTCTATCCTTATGCCAGCACATACTGACTTACGGTATTGATAACTACAGCTTTTCAATGAAATGTTAAAATTCGATGGTAGTAAGTCCTTGGACTGTTTTCCTTGTTTTATTTTATTTTATTTTATTTTAAAATTTTTTTTAAATTTTTTATTTATGATAGTCACAGAGAGAGAGAGAGAGAGAGGTAGAGACACAGGCAGAGGGAGAAGCAGGCTCCATGCACCGGGAGCCTGACGTGGGATTCGATCCCGGGTCTCCAGGATCGCGCCCTGGGCCAAAGGCAGGCACTAAACCGCTGCGCCACCCAGGGATCCCTGTTTTCCTTGTTTTAAAGATTGATTTGGTTCTCTCTGGCCTTTGGCATTTCCATGTAAATTTAGAATCAGATTGCCAGTTGTGATAACCGCCCCTCTCCCCCAACAAAAGCACCAGCTGTATTTTTTACTAGGGTTATATTAAAGTTATTATATCAATCTGGAGAGAATTGACATCTTGACAGTTTAACTTATTTATTTTTAATTTAAATTCAAGTTAGCTGGGATGCCTGGATGGCTCAGTGGTTGAGCATCTGCCTTTGGTTCAGGGCATGGTCCTGGGGTCCTGGGATTGAGTCCCAAATCGGGCTCCCTGTGAGGAGCCTGCTTCTCCCTCTGTCTGTGTCTCTGCCTCTCTCTGTCTCTCATGAATAAATAAACAAATCTTTAAAAAAATAAATTCAAGTGAGCTAACATATAGTATATTTCTAGTTTCAGAGGTAGAATTTAGTGATTCATCAGTTGCATATAACACTCAGTGCTCATTACATCACATGCCCTTCTTAATGCCCATCACCCAGTTACCTATCTCCTCCAGCAACCCTTTTTTTTCCTAGAGTTTAGCATCTCCTATGGTTTGCCTTCTTCTGTCTGTATCTTTTTTTTCCTTCCCTTGCCAGCCCCCTATGTTCATCTGTTTTGTTTCTTAAATTCCACATGTGAGTGAAATCATATGGTATTTGTCTTTCTCTGACTGATTTTTTGCCTAGCATAAGGTTCCATCTATGTCATTGCAAGTGGCAAGATTCATTCTTTTTGATGGCTGAGTAATATTCCATTGTGTATATATAGACCACATCTTCTTTATATTCAGCTATTGATGGACATCTGAGCTCTTTCCATAGCTCTGTCCATGGCTCTTGTGCACATTGCTGCTATGAACATTGGGGTGCAGATCCCTTTAGGATTACTATGTTTGTATCCTCTGGATAAATACCTAGTTGTGTGATTGCTAGGGTAGCTCTATTTTTAACTTTTTGAGGAACCTCCATACTGTTTTCCAGAGTGGCTGTATCCACTTGCATTCCCACCAGCAGTGTAAGAGGACACTACTTTTTCCCTTTCTCCACATCCTAACCCAACATCTATTGTTTCCTGAGTTGTTAAGTTGAGCCTTTCTGACTGGTGTGAGGTGGCATCTCATTTGGTTTTGATTTGTATTTCCCTGATGCTGAGTGATACTGAGCATTTTTCCAGGTGTCTGTTTGCCATCTGTATGTCTTCTTGGGAGAAATGTCTGTTCTTCTGCCCATTTCTTGACTGGATTTTTTATTTTTGGGGTGTTACGTTTGATAAGTTCTTTATAGATTTTGGATACTAGCCCTTTATCTGATACATCATTTGCAAATATCTTCTCCCATTCCATAGGTTGCCTTTTAGCTTTGTTGATTGTTTCCTTTGCTGTGCAAAAGCTTTTTGCCCTGATGAAGTCCTAGTAGTTCATTTTTGCATTTTTTTCCCCTTGACTCTGAAGACGTGTCTAACAAGAAGCTGCTGGAGCTGAAGTCAGGGAGGTTGCTGTCTATGTTCTTCTCCAGGGTTTTGATGGATTCCTGTCTCACATTTAGGTCTTTCATCCATTTTGAATTAATTTTTGTGTTTGATGTAAGGGACCTATCCAGTTTCATGCTTCTGCACGTGGCTGTCCGATTTTCCCAGCACCATTCGTTGAAAAGACTGTCTTTTTTTTTCACTGGATATTATTCTTTCCTGCTTTGTGGAAGATTAGTTGACCACGACATTGAGGGTCCATTTCTGGTTCTCTATTCTGTTCCATTGATCTATGTGCCTGTTTTTGTGCCAGTACCATACTGTCTTGATGATCACAGCTTTGTAGTAGAGCTTGAATTTGGAATTGTGATGCCTCCGGGTTTTCTTTTCAATATTACTTTGGCTGTTTGATGTCTTTTTCTGGTTCCAAACAAATTTTAGAATTGTTCTAAAACAACACCAGCTCTGTGAAAAATGCTGCTGTAGTTTTGCTTGGGATTGCATTGAATATGTAGATTGTTTTGGGTAGTATAGATATTTTAATAGTATCTGTTCTTCCAGTCCATGGGCATGGGATGTTTTTCCATTCCTTTGTGTCTTCCTCAATTTCTTTTTTTTTTTTTTAATAGTTTTCAGAGTACAGATCTTTTACCTCTTTTGTTAGGTTTATTCCTAGGTATCTTATGATTTTTGGTGCAATTGTAAATAGGATCAATTCCTTGAATTTCTCTTTCTGGTGCTTCATTGTTTGTGTATAGAAACACATCAACCTTCTGTGAGTTTTTATATCCTGCAACTTTGCTGAATTCTTGTATCAGTTCTAGCAGCTTTTTTGTGGCATCTTTTGGGCTTTCTATGTAGAGGATCATGTCATCTGTGAAGAGTGAAAGTTGGACTTCTTTACAGATTTGGATTTCTTTGCCTGTTATTTTTTGTTATTTCTTGTCTGATTTGCTGAGTCTAGGACTTCCAGTACTATGTTAAATAACAGTTGTGAGAGTAGACACCCTTGTCATATGTCTGACCTTAGGGGGAAAGCTCTCTTTCCCTATTGATATTAGCTGTGGGTATTTTACATGTGGCCTTAATGATGTTCCCTCTACCCCTACTTTGTTGAAAGTTTTTATTAAGAAAGGATGCTATAGTTTGTCAAATGCTTTTTATGCATCTATTGAGAGGATCATATGGTTTTTATTCTTTCTTTTAGTAATGTGGTATATATCATGTTGATTGATTTGTGGATGTCGAACTACCCCTGTAGCCCAGGAATTAAATCCCACTTGGTTGTTGGATCCTACTGATTAGTATTGTGGTGAGTATTTTGACATCCATGTTCATCAGGGATCTTGGTCTGTAATTCTCCTTTTTAGTGGGCTCTTTGGCTTGGAGATCAAGGTAATGCTAGCCTCATAGAATGAGTTAGGAAGTTTTCTTTGCATTTCTATTTTTTGGCACAATTTCAGAAGAAAAGGTATTAGGTCTTCTTTAAATGTTTGGTAGAATTCCTCTGGGAAACTATCCATCCTTGGGCTCTTATTTATTGGGAGATTTTAAATTCCTGATTCAGTTTTTTGCTGGTTATGGGTCTGTTCAGATTTTGTTTCTTTCTGTTTCAATTTTGGTAGTTTATGTGTTTCTAGGAATTTATCCATTTCTTTCAGATTGCTTTATTTGTTGGCATATTATTGCTCATAATCTCTTAAAATTGTATTTTTTTTGGTAGTTGTGATCTCTCCTCTTTCATTCATGATTTTATTTATTTGGGTTCTTTCTCTTTCCTCTTTGATAAGTCTGGATAGGAATTTATCAATCGTTTAAATTCTTTCAAAGCACTAACTCCTAGTTTTGTTGATCTGTTCTACTGTTTGTTTGATTTCTGTATCATTTATTTCTGCTCTGATCTTTATTATTTCTCATCTTCTGCTGGATTTAGACTTTATTTGCTGCTCTTTTTCCCGGTCCTTTAGGTGTAAGCTTAGGTTGTGTATTTGAGACTTTTGCTTCTTGAGGAAGATCTGTATTGCTATGTACTTCCTTCTTAGCACTGCCTCTGCTGCATACGAAAGATTTTGAATTTCCTGTTTTCCTTTTCATTTGCTTCCATGAATTTTAAAAATTCTTCTTTAATTTCCTGGCTGACCGACCCATTAATTCTTTAGTAGGATGCTCTTTAGCCTCCATGCATTTGTGGTCCTTCCACATTTTTTCTTATGCTTGACTTCAAGTTTTATCGCATTGTGGTCTGAAAATATGCATGGTATATTCTCAGTCTTTTTGTACTGGCTCAGGGCTGATTTGTGCCCCGGTGTGTGATCTTTTCTGGAGAATGTTCCATGTGCACTGGAAAAGAATCTGTATCTGCTGCCTTATGATGAAATGTTCTGAATATATCTGTGAGGTTGATCTGGTCCACTGTGTTATTCAAAGCCCTTGTTTGCTTGTTGATCTTCTACTTAGATTATCTGTCCATTGCTGCGAGTGGGGTATTAAAGTCTATTTTTTAAAAGATTTTATTTTTTTTAGAGAGAGAGACCACAAGCATGTGCCAGCCAGGGTTGGGGATGGGAGAAGGGGCAGAGTGGGAGAGAAAGACAGTGAGAGTGAGAGTGAGAGAAAATCTTAAGCAGACTCTTCACTGAGCATGGAGCTGGATGCAGAGGTTTATCTCACAACCCTGAGATCATGACCTGAGTCAAAAATCAAGAGTCAGATGCTCACCCAACTAAACTACCCAGATGCCCTTGAAGTCCCCTACTATTACTGTATTATTACCAATGAGTTTCTTTAAGTTTGTTATTAGTTGATTTATATACTTGGCTGCTCCCAAGTTAGGACCATAAATATTTACAGCTGTTAGATCTTCTTTTCCTTTCTTTACAGATTTTATTTATTTGTTTATTTGACAGAGAGAGACCACAAGCAGGGAGAGTGGCAGAGGGAGACAGAGAGAGAGAAACTTAAGGAGGCTTTAAGCCCAGATCGGAGTCTGTCATGACCGTGAGATCATGACCTGAGCCTAAATCGAGAGTCAGATGCTCAGCCGACCACCTAGGTGCCGTGACATCTTGACAGTCTTAAGCATTCCAATCCATGAATACAGTGTCTCCCATTTGTTTAGGTCTTACTAAATTGGACTTCAGAGGAGCATAAGGGAACTTCTTGAATTGATAGAAATATTTTGTGTCTTGGTTAGGGTGGGAGCAACATGGGAACATAGACAGTTGCCAAAACTCACCAAATTGTATGTTTAAATTCTGTGTCGTTGGCTGTATGTATATAAGGGACTACAGTGAAGTTCGTCCAAAAAGTAGTAACAAAAATTACCTCAGTTACTACATTCCTTTCATTGTCATGATTCTAATCATCAGAAGCATTTGACTTGCACGTCATTTTAACAGTCTGCTTAATGCCACAGGTGTTTGGCATTGGTTTGTTAGTGTCTTAATGATGCTGCTGGCCCCGCCACCATGGCATGAGAGGGAAATGGGCCAGGCATAGTAATAGCCAGGCGTCTGTGGCAGAGACTATTACATATCTACAGTCTCTTTCCTGTTTTCCCTGGACTCAAGATCAGACTCCTGGTAAGGTCTTCCAGTCAGTTTGTACGGCTGACAGACTGAGTTCTGGCTTGTAGGTGAGCAAAGGTGATGTGTGCCTTTCCAGACTCAACCTGTAACCATCTCACTTTATAGTACTCTGCACCCTTGTTCTCTTCTGACTCGTGATTGGAGACCAACTGCAGGGCATTGTTAGAAACCATAAGCTGAAGATGGATGAGCCATGGATGGAAGGGGCTACGTCTCCCAGACACCACTGGACGGTGGTCACCCCCACTGGATTCACAGAGAAGTCGTCTCTGATATCTTTTTCAGACCCAGTTGCAATCTGCTTCTTTGGTTCTCTCAGCAGCTCAGTGCTCTGGGGGAAATTTTAGATTCTCCTATCTTGGTGGTGGATAACAAGGTCAAGGCCTTTATGTACATATATGGCAGGCAAAGCGGATGGGGATAAACAGAGCAGACTGAGAGCAGGCTCCACAGGGGAGGGAAGGCAGGCAGCTGGGGGAGCTGGGCCCTGGAGTCAGGATCAGGATGGGTCCTCGGGTCATGGCAGCACCCACCAGAGCCTGGAGGAACTGGTTAGAGAAATTGAGGAGAGGCTCTACTGACCACAGGCACAGAGGATTGGCTGAGGATGATGCGTTAAATCAGAGGTTGACATCTCCATTTTATTGATGAAGAAATTAAGTTCTGTAGAGATTAAGACATTTGTGTTTGTATCCAGTACAGTACTTAGTTCATAGTAGATGCACAGTAAATATTTTTTGCCTGAATGGATAATTTACTAGTGTAACACCTTTAATGCTGAAGCCTTCTACCAGGGATTGAGACCTTGTCTATTTGGTGGTGTGTAGAGGGGTATGGTGCTGGTACCCGGGACAGACACCCTGTGTGTGGATATGGTGTCTGCAACAATTTGCATGTTAGTGTGCTCCATGACTCCCCGAGGCCCTACCACTCCCTGTTGCCCTATAGCTCACCCAGTTTCCATGTCAATGTCATACATCAGTCTCCTGTGGGACTTCCAATATATGCAACCCCTTCTTCCACTTTCCTGTTCTAGATGGAGTTCATCCCTGACCTCTTGTTTTGCCTTCTCCCTTCTCTTTCCTGCCATTTCCTTGCCATCCTCTTTCTATCCCCTTCTCTGTCCACATATGTCCTCTGTTTTTCCTCATGCTTTTTAATGTTATAAGCAGAAATTCTTAGGCCACTATGCCTAATATGATGACCTAGGAAACTAAGCAGAGAACAGAGTTATACCAGGTGTACCATCTAAAAGTTGGTGTTACACGTGTTTAAAGATATGTAAATATTTTATGGTACTGTGTAGTTAGTAGGCAAAGAAAGCACTGCTTATAAATTATATTTAACACAACCTCTGTCAACGTGTCATATTTTAAGTTACTCTGCTTTTACTGACTGCAGTTGACTACCTGGGCATCGAATCATTTTATCATATTGTTTTCTTTCCACTGCGTGAGGAGTTAGAAGGTGTTGTGTCTGTTCTGAACAAAAGATTCACCGTAGCTATAATCTCAGTTTCAAAGGGGAAAAACCTTTATTGACACTATAAAAATATAATAGAAACAGAAGATAAAGGGAAATCTGTGCATAGATGAGAGCAATAGTAAGTAGTAAAGGAGAATAAGGCAAAGTTACATCAAATCACGTACTTAGAATATCCAACCTCTTCAGCTGGGGAAGCAGATGGGAGCAGCCAGGCTGGTGGCCAGATGGAGAGGCCTGGATGCAGCTCCTCCCTCTGGTGAGACTTTCAACTGACCATCCCCAGAAGGGCCCTATTCACAGGGCAAATGACGGGGTCTGAATCTAAACATGTGTTCCCTAACACGTAATTTGGAGAAAGCTGTATTTTCAAGGAGACTGGGCTGTGTGTGTCTGCCTCCCCTCTCTGATTTCATCCCGGGAGGTCAGCCCTGCCTTGGAGCAGGAGGGGATGTGAGATAAGATTTGTAGCTCCTGGTGTTCAGAACAGAATGGGCAGTTCTGACCTGGAGGCCAGATAATGTCAACTAACCAGGCTCCTGAGGTCAGTTATGCAGCCCGAGTCTCACAAACAATATTCTTCAGCTGCCTGCATCCATGCAGGGGTGCAGGGCAGTGTGGTCAGTCACACAGGACATACCACACAAGCCTCCATCCATACAGTACGTGTGAGGAGCTTTCGGGCCTGTATCCAGGGCCCTAGGACTGTATAATTGCTGTCTGGACAAGTCCATTGCAAAGCAGGGGAACGGGGAGAATGATGTAGTGTCGGGTTCCAGGTTGCCTGGTGCCGACTAGGCAAAGTTGTCCCAGAAATGTCTTCTGCAAAAGAAGCTTAAGAACTCACATCCCCAGGAGACCAGTGGAACTGGCTTCTCTGGAAGTCCTGAGACCAGATAATCGCATAAAGCTTTACATCCTCATCCTGTTCCTTTCTGGTCACTCCAAACCATCACCTTCTGGCAGTCCTCTCCACACTTGCTGGGTGCCTCCACCTCTGGGGCCCTGGGTACTGAGCATCACACCCTTCACCAGCCACACACCTGCGGTGCCTGTGGGGGCCCTCAGGGCGGGGGGTATGGGAAGGAAATGCCCTCTGCCTGACTGGGCCCCAGCCCTCACCCATTTGGAACCCTCCCAGAGTGTTGCTTCTTGAGGGCGTGTCTCCTGGCATTGTGGCTGGGGTTTGTCCTCCATCTTCTCCCTGCCCCTCACACTGGCTGTGACAGACTCCTCCCACCCCTCATTTCTGTTTGGTCACTGTATCAGACATTCCTTTGACTACAGGACCTTTGATGGAGAAAATCCAAGCCATTGGTAGGAACTCCACCAATGTGGAATTAGATTTATTTGCCATTATATCCTGCTGGAATATGGGACACAAGGTGGTGAGAGTTTTGTCTTAACCACTGGGAGGGTTTTGTTTGTTTTAGGAGCTGGAAGACAGAAACATCAGCTTAATAAGCTTTCTGAGTTCAGCTGAAGTGTGAGTTCTCAGACTAGCTATTGCCTTTGTGAGTTATGTAAGAATCCAAATAATATCTCACAAACCTTGATCTCACTTAAAAGCTAAATTGGTTAACAAGAGCAAAATTTCATTTATGACATGGGAGGCCCTTATATTTTCTTTGGATGACAGTAGGGCATAAGGGGAAAATGCATTTGCTTGGGGATTTTTAATATTTAGCCTAGCAAATCTAGCCAACAGAGAAATCTGATTAAATATTAGTTCTATTAAAGACATGGGGGAAAAAAGGGGGTTTGCTGTTTTTTTGTTTTACATACCTGTATAAAATAACACTTGTATATAACAAATATACTTGTGTATAATAAAATTTAAACAAGCTTGAGGGGAGCATTTCATATCTGATAACCATTTTTTTTTTTTAGATTTTATTTATTTGTTTATGAGATAACACAGTGAGAGGGAGGGAGAGGCAGAGACACAGGCAGAGGGAGAAGCAGGCTCCATGCAGGGAACCCGACATGGGACTCGATCCCGGGACTCCAGGATCACGCCCTGGGCCAAAGGCAGGCGCCAAACCGCTGAGCCCCCACAGATCCCCCTGGTAACCATTTTAAAGATACGTGGTAATCTAAGTCATATGTACCTAATGGCTTCATAAATGAGGAAATTCTGATAGAATCAGTATAGTCATATGATGAAAGTTTCATAAAAGTCCATAACCATACATATTCTGAAACCAATTTGAAAGGAGACAGTATCAGGAATATATTAATTATAAAATTAGTTAGGGTGGCCAAAATATTCTGTTATTTCCTTCTGACAAAACAGGAATGACTGTAAGTTTATTCAGACCAACAAATTTGGGGAATTGTGCAGCGGAATCAGTGATTATTATGAATACACAGTCATCTAATAAAAATATTTGGTTAAGTGAAACAAGCCAAAAACAAAAGTGGTGATGTAGCCTGACAGACGATGGAAAATATAGTCACAGCTTTAGTCTAAACAAATGTATAAAAATTAGAATTTAATGTAGAAAAGTACATATAGTTCTTCATTTTGTCCTGAATATATATATAAAATATATAAATATATAATAATAAAAGTATAGTAATGTAAATATAAAAATATAATTTATATATAAATATAAAAAATGTAAATATATAACATATATATTTTTTGTTTGTTTGTTTGTTTGTTTGTTTGTTTTTAGAGTGCGTATCATTTTTTCCTGTACATTTAGGAACAGGGAACAGGAGGGTGTTCTCAAAAGCCTGCTGCCCAGCAGCCTCTAGTTTCTGGTCAGCTTGCCCACAGCCTGAGGCTGCCCTCTGGTGGGCAAGTTTGGGAACACACTGAGAATTCATCCCATCATTTCTTCCCTATGTTCCAGGTGAGTACTTGCCTTGGGGTTTCCAGACATTGCCCTCTTGAAGCCCTGCACCTTAACGCTCATTAAGGTGTCACTCATTTCACCTCCAGTCTAGAAAAATGAGCTTATTGTCTCTAAGAAGGGGCCCTTTGGCTGCAGATCTCATTCTGAGTTTTACCTTTTAAAATGTGCCCCTTCGTGCCTCCTGGAGTGGGTTGTAGATGTTCTAGGTGCTGTTGGGAAGGCCTTTGATACATCGGTGAAGATGTTGGATGAGATACAAAGGTGGGCTAGAGGAAGGGGAGTGCCAGGGTGGATGGAAACTGCTGGAAGCTCAGGATGGAGATGGAGCACCATGTACTGAATATATATATGGGTTCAAACGATCCTGTACTGTGTAAAGATGAGCTCCTGCAGGCAGTGACCGTGTCTGTCCCTAGGATAGCCTTCTTACATTATGAGCTGAGGAGCAATTCTAAAGGTATTACTGAGCTCCACAGCCTGGAGGAAGGATCTGCCTTCACAACCGCAGGCAGGCTGTGTGGACCACCAAGCAACCCCATGAAGAGCTTAGATTACTGGGCCCATTTTTAAAAAAGATTTATTTATTTATTTGAGTGGGGGAGGTAAAGAAGGAGAGGGAGAGGTGGAGAATCTCCAACAGACTACTGCTGAGCAAGGAGCCCCACATAGAGCTTGATCCCACGAACCTGAGATCATGACTTGAGCTGATATCAAGAGTCAGCTGCTTAACCGACTGAGCCACCCAGGTGCCCTAAGTCTGGGCCCTTTTAAAAACAAAAATGTTTATTCACATTCATTCTCTTTTTCTCATTTTCTTTATCTATCCATGAAAAAGCTCAAGAAGGATTCACACCAAATATTTAGCGGTAATCCTTCAGCATGGGAATAGAGAGTCTTTAGACATAAATTTCATCATCTTTTCTTTTTGAAATAGCTTTGTTTTAAAAAGGAAGAGGAAGAGACAGAAAAAAAGACCACTTGTGATGATGTGAAAAAGTGAGGAATTTTTTTTTTTTTAATTTTTATTTATTTATGATAGTCACACAGAGAGAGAGAGAGGCAGAGACACAGGCAGAGGGAGAAGCAGGCTCCATGCACTGGGAGCCCGACGTGGGATTCGATCCCGGGTCTCCAGGATCATGCCCTGGGCCAAAGGCAGGCGCCAAACCACTGCGCCACCGCGCCACCCAGGGATCCCCAAAAGTGAGGATTTTTTTTTTTTTTAAAGTGAGGAATTTTAATGTAAATTCCCAACACAAGCCTGAGCACTGAATAGCTACTCAGAATTGGTCATAATAGTACCTGCAAATAATATATGAAAAACATATAATTTTCACTCATTCATCGAATTTTTCTCTTTTAAAAACATTTTATTTATTTATTTATTTGAGAGAGAAAGAAAGAGAGTGAGAAAGGAAGAGAGAGAGAGAATGAGCCAGGGGAGAAGAAGAGGGAGAAGAAGAAGCAGACTCCCTGTTGAGCAGGGATCCAAATGTGGGGCTCAAGCCTAGGACCCTGGATCATGACTTGAGTGGAAGGAAGATATTTAACCCATTGAGCCAACCCAGTTCCCCTTTCATTCATTTAATCTTTCAATCGTTAGTTCATTGCTTTGTTTTACTTACATCAGATTTGCCTCTAGTTTCTGTTTCTGCAGCCGATGCAGGCTGATTGCCACCATGGTCTCTCTGTGTGCTTTCTTCTAATTGGGGAGTTTATAGCTGGGGCCTAAGGGATCAATACTGGCTCCCTCAGGAATCTGAGGTTCCAGGGGCTGAGTTGGAATTGGAATGAACAATGGTGGGGATCCCTGGGTGGCTCAGCAGTTTGGCGCCTGTCTTTGGTCCAGGGCCTGATCCTGGGTCCTGGGATTGAGTCCTGCGTCGGGCTCCCGGCATGGAGCCTGCTTCTCCCTCCTCCTGTGTCTCTGCCTCTCTCTCTCTCATGTCTATCATGAATGAATGAATAAATGAATAAAAATAAATCTTTAAAAAAATGAGGAAAGTCTTTAAAAAAAAAGGAATGAACAATGGTTAGTATTTTATGCTGAAGAACATTTAAGCTTTCTAGAAAGAATACATTTAATTCCAGTTACTGACATTAAGGATATGTATGCATGTTGCCTTGTTATAAAACATTTTTTTTCTTGTTATAAATCAGGTTGAACAATTTTTTTTTTTTAAAGCAAAAGAGCTTAGATTACTGACAAGCAATAATATGGAAACATCATGAACATTTCAGGAGGGACACAGATGGCTCCGTTTTGAGGAATGTATTGGCCAGCTTCCCTGGTTCTCAGACCGTCCCAAGGGGAGGAATGAGTCCTGAGATCTCAGTGAGACCAACACTGCTCCCCAGTTCCAGAGCAAGGAGCAATCTCTGTAATGAGGTAGTGAGGTTTCCAGCTTCAGGACTGTTGCCTCTCAGTGTCTTGCATCACCTGGAAAATCAAAGACCCTTTATATCTTATGATGTTACCAAGGTGCAGACTGGAATCCCAGGCAAGGATACTGGCAGTTCTAGGTGGCAGTCATGGATCCTTCAGTCTTTGTTACTTGCATACTCACTTATAAGAAGTAATCAAAGTTTAGTGTAAGTACAGAAAAAATGGCCATAAAATGAGGAGCAAAATTGTATTGCTGGTTGAAAAGTGAGTTGTGATTTAGTTGAACTAACTGCCTCCCACTTTCTCTTCTGTCTGGAGCTCTTAACTCTGTGGATGGCGGATATTTCCTTTCTCTAGGGAGCTTCGGGCCTCCCTGATGCTCACGTATAAATATGCCCTGTTATCTTCCAGAGTTGCAACTTGTACTGAAATTTCCAGGCCTGTGGGGAAGAGAGGGCACAAAGATGTTTCTGCACCATCCCCTCTTCCCAGCCCCCTGTCAAACTGTTTTTTGAGCCTTTGTTCATATTTTTGAATGGAGTTAAAATCAACACATGTAGAGAAAGGGATTCCAGCCCTTGACCTTCACGACAACATGAAAACCACTGTGGATTTGAAGTTAGGGAGACTAACCAAGTGACAAGCCTTATAGAACCGCAGGTCACAGTGAACCATAAGAAAACTTCTTATGCCAATAAGAAGATGCCACATAATGTTCCAGTGACATTACTACTCATTAAACACTCATTCCCACTTTGGGAAACTGATCCCACTTTGGGATTTTTACCCAGTAAAGTTCAGTGTGGAACTCTGGACATGGAGGGAATGAGCCAACAAACACTCCTGCCCTGATAGGATCTGCCCTGACTTGGGTGAGGGAAAGCCCAGAGAAAGGCATTTATTGAGAACATTCTCTGAAAGTAATCACATGTTGATAAATGTTTAATAGGCAGCTTTCAGGAAAATCAACACACACACACACACACACAGAGAAATGAAACCCTTTTAATTTGTAGTGATGGCTTATTTCTGTGGTGAAACCATTCCCACCATGGTGGATTCCAAACTACCTGTGACCAAATGTGGAGTCAGTTGCAAAGGAATGCACAGTAGCACACAATGTAGTATCACCACCACACAAGAGATGTTAACAACCCCGTGAGTAAGGATACTAGTAAAATAATCAGGAGACATGGGATATCTATTAACTTTGGTTTTTAAATAAGGTATTTAATTGTAAATGTATATAATTTAATTTTTAATAATCATTGAGTTTAAATAAGCAGCTCACAAAATGCCTGAAAGCTTAGCAGTTGGCCCTGGCGAGTGGTATGAGCTGCCCCCAGTGTACTGCTGTCTGTAGCCACCACTCTCCTGGGAGCCATCTTCTTGTTTCTCATTCTGTGTAAATGATCTTCTCCTGTGAGATAGGAGATGCTATGAAATTCCAGTTTGTAGCCAAGAAACCCAGACCTCTGAGACATTAAGCAGATTGTCAAAGCTCAGTGGCCAGGAAGTGCTATAGTAGGCATCCGAGCCTCAATCTCCCTCCCTTTGAGTCCTGGGCAGTTTTTCTCCCCTGCATCTTGTTGGCTGGACAGCAGGTTATCCTTTGGGGCATCTGGTTCTGTAGGTAGCTGTCCTCTGGTGGTTTGGTCTTGCAACCCCAGCTCTGTGCTGGAGGAGGATGGCCAGAAAAGTCAGGGTGACGAGCCATGCAAAGCCAGTCATCTCTCCAGGACCTAATACTGAGGGCATTTTTTAAGGTCTGATCAGTTTTAGGGAGGATGAATGGTGTTTCAGCCTTGGTGAAACCTGAGAGGCTGGACAGTGATGTACGAGGTAGAGGGAGTTGCTTCATTGAGGCCACTGGAGTTAGATCTGAAAGAGAATGAGAGGATGAGCCCTTGTGATATCTGCGGAAAACATCCCAGGTAAGTGGAATGATAGATGCAAAAGCCCCATGACAGGTGTGTGCTCTCTGAGGGCCTGGGAACTGCGAGGCCTGTTACTTCTGTGTGGAGTAAGTAAGGGGCTGCCCCAGGAGGAAGTCAGGGTGATAATGGGAGATGCTGGGGGTGGGGGTGCAAAGATATCCGATTGTATAGAACAGTAGATTTTGCACTGCTAGGTGTGACCTGTACATATTCATGAAGTTGATTTTTTTTTAAGGTTTTATTATTTATGAGAGACACACAGAGAGGCAGAGTCACAGAGGGAGAAGCAGGCTTCCTGCGGAAAGCCCGATGCGGGGACATGATCATAAGATGCCAGGATCACAGCCTGAGCTGAAGGCAGACATTCAACCACTAAGCCATCCAAGTGCCCCCATGAAATCAATTTAATGGGCTGCTGCCAACTGTTTTCTTTATGGTAGAACAGAACATAGAGAAAATAGCACATGAAAAGTGCAGTTAGGGTAAGTATTGTTTAATGAAATACTTGTTTTGCTTCTGTGTGTCTTTGCTGTGATAAATAGTTCCTACCAAGTTGAATTTTAAAAATAAGTGTTTGAAAGCCTTGGCTGTCAGACCCCGTAGGAACACTGGGTTTTATACTGAGTGCGAGAGGAAGCTGTCGGCAGGATTTGAGCCGGCGGACATAAAAGAACACCCTGCCCACTGTGTTGGGAGCAGACTGAAGGCTTTGATGGTGGAAATAGGAAGACCAGTTGGGAGGCTATTGCAGCAGGTCCAGGTGCGAATTAAGGAGGGTATATGACCATCTGAGGACAGGCAAGAGGACTTCAGGAGGATTGAATAGTTGGTGTTGGACATGCCAGGCTTGGGTTGCCTCCTGGACATCCAAGTGGCAATGTAAGTTGGAAGTTTCTAGAAGGATGTAGTAGAAAATTAACCTTCTCCAAAGAGAGGTCTGGCCTTTGCTCTTGGCTTCTAGGAGGTGATCTCTAGGTCCTTGGAGTTCCTGCCTGATAAGAGTGTCTTTACCTGGTGGTCTTCGCCACTGGACAGTCCAACAGTATAATTCATAATCGGGAGCTTTGGGCCACCCAGGATCTGCTCTTCCTCCAGAGGGGCTGCAGACTGCAGGTCAGCCATGCGAACAATCAGTTGTGGAGTTCCAGAAGTGTAAGACTATATATTTCTGTGTGAGCCACCCAGACTGTGGTGTTTTGTTATGGCAGCCCAAGCAGATGAGCACACAATGTAATATAAAAATGGACAAGAGGTGCGAAATAAAGTCACAATGAGGTACCACTACGCATCTGCCACAATTTATAGCATTTATAAAAACCAACAATTATTTTTTTTTAAGATTTATTTATTTATGATAGACATAGAGAGAGAGAGAGAGAGAGAGAGAGAGAGAGGCAGAGACACAGGCAGAGGGAGAAGCAGGCTCCATGCCAGGAGCCCAACACGGGACTCGATCCCGGGACTCCAGGATCGCGCCCTGGGCCAAAGGCAGGTGCAAAACCGCTGAGCCACCCAGGGATCCCCTAAAAACTAACAATTAAAAAAAAATCTAGAAATATGTGGAACAGGAGTTTCCATCTAAATTTTACTCAATATTAAGTTTGTGAGGTTCACCCATACCTGTTTATAACTATGGTTTTAATTTTCATTTTTGATTCCAGTGTATGTAAACTGGTACAACCACTTTCAAAAAGTTTTGGATTTGACCCAGTGATTTCTAATTCTAGATATATAAATAACACATGTGTGTCCACATATGTACTTAAACACACATGCAAGAATGTTCATGAAAAAGAAACAAATGTCTATCAGTGGTGGAACAGATACCTAAATTGTGCTATATCATAAAATGGAATATTATACAATAAAAATTAATCAGTTATATACAGCAACACAGATGAATCTGTTAAACCTAATTTCCTGAGTAAGATACCAGGCACAAAAGACTACCTTTTGTTTGATTTCCATTTTTTAGAGGATTCAAAAACAAGCAAACTGTGTTAGAGATCGGGATAGTGGGTCTATTTAGGGGAGGGGGAGGGGTTAGTAACCAGAAGCAGGTATAAGCAGACTGGGAGAGTTGGGGGACGTTCTTGTTTTTTGACTTGTATGGTGGTACAGCTGTATTCACTCTGGCTTTTTTTTTTTTTTTTAAGATTTTATTTTATTTATTCATGAGAGACACAGAGAGACAGAGAGGCAGAGACATAGACAGAGGGAGAGGCAGGCCCCATGCAGGGAGCCTGACGGGGGACTCGATTCCGGGTCTCCAGGTCATGCCCTAGGCGGAAAGTGGCGCTAAACCACTGAGCCACCAGGGCTGCCCCCATGTTCACTTTGTGATCATTCAGTGAGCTTTTTATTTCTATTTTGTCATGTTTTGTTATGATTTTCTCTTTATAGGTTATATCTCCTGATTTAAAAAGTTTAAAGAAGGTTGGAATCTTTTAAGGAATATGTTGTCAATGAGAAGAGCTTTAAACATCCAGAATAAACTTTAAAATCTCTGGTTTGCTTTCAAGGTAGGCTTAGGAGTAGCTTAACTGCTACTCACTTTGTGATAATACTGAATGAATATTTGCTGTATATAAAGCTGGTACTATGCAAGGATCATTTGCATAGTACCAGCTTTATAAATAAAAGAGTAAAACCAACCCATAAGATTTGGGAGGTGGGGGCAGTAGCTACTGCCATTGACCGAATCCTGTGCGCCAGAGGTACCTTTTCTACATGGGACATATGCTAGTGCAAATTTCTGGGTCACTTTCCACATCTCTGGGCTTTATTTTAGAGCATGGCAGTATCACTAAGTTCTATAGGGGCAGGGTCCAGGCTTGCACGCTCGGACCTTGTGCACACTCGAAGAGTTAGAAAATAGTGATCCTTTAAAAACACAGAACCAACATTGACGTCTACCTTCCAAATCAAAATCATTCGGTTCAAACAGACTGTCGTTTAAGAAAATACACAAAACCCATGTTTCTGAAATAATGCTGATTCCTGAGTAAGAAGGGGGACTTGCATTTGATTCCCAGTCTAACTGCTTAGTAGAATAAATCCTGCACCAGCAACACTTGTAAATTTGTGAAAATGAATTTTATCTTTCCTTAAAAAATAAATTTTTTAATCCATCACACTTTCCTTCCCACCCTTTAGTTTTTGATAATGATAAAAATGAGCCAGTTATCAAAGAAGAAATAGTTCTTACTTCAAAAGAAACATAAATACAAAAAATAAGTTGCTGGTTCCTAACAGGAAAAATACATTTTAATAATTGTGCGATGAGAAGCTGCTTACGTACACATTGCAGATCAGATATTTGGAGTTAAGATGTTAGTCCACATAGACGGGTGATTGTAAACTTTATTGCCATTAAAAGATTTCAAATTGCATTCATGCTTCTGTGTACATGTAATGAAAAATGGGCAAAATAATGAAGATTGATTTTTCCCTAAGTCGCTCTGTTTAATTCTGCTGTCTACTCTTCTATAATGCTGCGTCTCTAATTGTACACAGTTTAGTGATCTCTAGGAGTACAGAAGTTGTCACCCATCAATAAAAATCACAAAGTTGGTTTAAAAATAAAATAAAATAAAAACACAGAACCAATGTAAGTGTGGAAGAGAGTGGATGCTTACAAAACAGACTTTGTCTTCTTCCTGGGCACAGAAATGAGAATACTTTACCTGCCACCTTTTCTGTTTCCTTTGTAGTTAGCATCCCCCATGTGGAAAGGGAAGCATGGTGCCCCTCTAAAGCATTGAGAGGAAAGAGTCAAATTAGTTCAAAGAGAAAACCCACGGATTCCAAGATCATAAAAGTTATTCTAGTTTCTTCTCACTTAATCTGCATGGAACATGGCTTACATAAATTTCAGGTGAAAGCAGCACACTGCCCTAAAGATAAAATTGGCCCTTCTTAGTTGAGAGGGGATGCCGTGGCGTGAATTCAGAACATCCTCCAGAACTCTCCCAGACAAAACAAACAGTGACTTCCAAAGCTTGTCTAGCTCTAAGCAATTCACAGTTCTTTGAGAAGCTAGAAATGTCTTATGATCACCCTAAAAGTGGAAAATAAGAGCAGGAAGGATGGATGATCTTTAGCATATTTTATAACATGATCATTAATGCTCAATTAAAACGATGTGGTACTAGTGCTTGGCCAGGCAAACTGATTCAGAATAGAAAATCCAGAAATAGACAACATGGGAATTTTGTATACCATAAAGACAGCATTTTTTTTTTTTAAATAGGCTCCATGCCCAGTGCAGAGCTCAAGGTGGGGCCCAAACCCAGGACCCTGAGATAAAGACCTGAGCTGAAATCAAGAGTTGGATGCTCAACCGAGTGAGCCACTCAGGTGCCCCAAAGACAGCATTTCTAACCATTGGGAGTAAAGATGGACTTCATTAGTATTGAGACAATGGGATAGTCATTTGTAAAACAGCATGTACTAGGATAAACTCCAAATAGATTAAAGATTGATATGTTAAGCCAAACAAATCCAGGAGAAAATACAGGTGAATTCCTTTGATTCTTGTCATGGGAAAGACCCATCTTAATATTGCCCAAAATCCAAAAGCCATGAAAGAAAATACTGACACACACATTCAGTTACATAAAGATAAGCCCAGGTAGCAAAACTTATCATCTTACAACTCTTGTACAAAGGGCTCAACTCTCTGATGTATACACAGAGCTCCTGGAACCAGAGTAAACCATTGTTCCTTTACACATTGTATATCACGTATCTGTGGAAAGAGATGAAGGAGAGCTCTGTCCTGTTACAGTCACAGATCCAGGGCAGACTGCTAAGTGAACAGTTGTATGTGTTATCCTGTGAAAGGGTAAGAAAGAGTATATACATATATATATGTATGTATGTTTCTGTTTGCATAAAGAAACATTGGAAGGAGAACAGAGTGGCTAGGGTCAGTGATGTGGAACCTGACTTCTCAGTGTGTTTCTTTTCATGTCATTTTGATTTTTGTATCAAACTATTTATTAGAAAATAAAATGAAATAAAAGATGGTGACCAGTGATAGTCGAAGTCCAGTAATATTTCTGTCTTTAGGCATTTGTATTTGTTTTTAAGATTCCATGATTATTTTACTATAGCCTGCAACTTACAATGTTGATTTTTACCCTTTGATAGAGGAATCCCGCTCCTGGAAACCCATTTGAAAATGACTGTAATTTTTGTTAAATTTTTCAAATCCAGCAGATGACTGGTGAAATAAACAATGGAGCATATGCAGGGTAGAATGCTGTGGATAGTTGTTAGGCCACCATTTTAGTGAACAACCATTTAGTAGTTAATACTTCGATTTTAACCCAGTTCTATTTTTGTACATGGAATCATTTTTCCCCTTAGATTTGCATGTACACATTGTCAAAGATCTGACAAAGAACAAATTCACCCCCTGCAAATTCCCCCTTTTCCTTTGGGCACATAGGACATGATAAAACCTGCAGCATCAAGATACGAGATTTCGCCCTCCTCTCTTTTTCCCATTTATGTGCAATTGTATGTATGACTTACAGAGCAAAGCTCATTATTTGTCCTCTGTACTTTAAAGGACCAGCACTGATCTTTAATTGGTCCTGGAAATCCTAGAACTCCTATGCCTCTCTTGTCTTTCAAAAATCCCCACAGGTAAGGACACTCAAATCAATTAGTTAAATAATAGAATTTGTATGTCATCTTTTAACCACTTGTCTCTGGAAGATCTCTGGGACAATCAATGAGTTGGATTTCAAGTCTCTATTGTCTTATATAGATGTTAGATCTAATTCTGTGGTTAGAATGTCAAAACAGTAGATTCTTGGAATTGTGAAAAACCATAAGGGAGCACCTTAACCACTGGTTTTAAGACTTGATTGTGACCCCAATAAGATATACATTCTTCTTCATGACCCAGAAGATATGCCTAACCTAGAATATACATACATACATACATACATACACCTACCAATGGAAGTGCCCCAAACCTAAATTCCAGGAAGCCATATATATACCTCTACAATGTGGCACGCTCTAATATGTTCTAATTTATCCCTGACAGGCCATGAGAAACACTGCACTAATGCAACTTTTTCATCAGCAAGTGGAAGCACAAAGAGGTAGAATAGTTGATGATAAATAGTCAGGACTAGGTCTCCTGATGCTGATGCTCCAAGCCTTAGGACTGATGCTCCAAGCCTTAGGACTCCATACTTTCTCCCTTTATATTCTTTTTTACCTGAGTCATCCCCTGGGTGACCTCACCCAGGTTCATGGCTTTAAATGCCATCCATATACCAATGATTCCCAATTGTATAGTTCCACCTTAATTCAACACCATCTACCCCAAAACTATTCTTCTCAAAGCTACCAGTCACCTCCATACTACCTACCCAAGAGGCTACTCTCAGGTCTGTACTCCATTCCGTCAATCTGCAGCGTTTGGACCCAGTCGCTAACACCCTCATCTACTTGGTAATCTCATGGATTCAATTTCTGACTCACTCTCTTCCAGCAATACCACAGCACACCTGGTTCTCTTAAGATGATTGGCTTAGAAAAACGTCTTTTTCTAGTTCATTCTTTCAGCCACATTGAGTTTTATAGAAGATCATATGATCATATCAATATATTAAAATCTAAAAGCTGAAAAATTTTCTGAAAATAAAAGAAAATTTGAAAGTATTTAAAATTATGGAGATACCAAAAATTAACAGATATCCTAAAGGACAAACCATAGCTTAATTAAAACCAAGAACTAAAAAGAGATTCCTGCTAAAGTATTTACTTTGGAAAGTCTCAGCAAATACATACAAAAAGGAAACAAAATGCTTTATGTTCACATTGAGGAAGATGAAGCAATAAAGTTAGTTTGCTAATGACTAGGAAAAACTCAAGGGGCTCTATTTTAAAAAGTAACAAGTGGAATTATAGAAATTTGATAAGTTCACTGGATACAACATATCAATACCTTTCCTTCTTCCTAGCAGTAAGACCTAAAGGAGTCTTCCAGTTCACAGTAGAAACAGGCATACAAATTAATAAAGGTATATGACTTATATGGAGAGATCAATAGAAAAGGACACAGAAATAGATCCTATTATTTAAGACTTTAATAACAGAGGACATACTTCAGTGGGAGAAATGGATGGATTATTTAATAAATTGTGTTAGGACAACTGGCCATCTGGGCGAATATAAACTTGGTTTCTAAAAGTGCATAAAATTAGAGACTAAAAATTTTTTAGGAAGCAACATTTTTTAGAAGAAAACCTAGGCTGCTGAATGAATAATGGAGGCATTGGGTTCAGCTTCTTAACCAAGAATGGAAATCTAGAAGCTTTAAAAGAAAAGTTTCTAACATTTAATATTTGGGACTTTATATAGATCTCACTTTATATAATACTTATAACTGGAAAACACAGCATAAACAAAATCTAGTAAAAAAATGCCAAAATCAGAAAACTGTCTGAAATACAGGCGACAAGTAGTTCATTCTCATATGTATATGTATGTGTATGTGTATATATATATATATATACAACCCAACACAATGGGACAAGAAAAACTGCCTGATGAAAAAAATGAGCAAAAGTATAAAGCCTGCATTCTCTGAAGGGCATAATCAAATGACCAATAAACCTAAAGAAAGGATGTATTAGTGGCCATGATGATGCCAATCAAAGGGACAATGTGAAATAATTTTATATCCTTTTACACTGGCAGAAATTGAGACCACACCTTGGTGGTTGAAATGGATGAGGGGAAACTATTTCCAGAATATGTCAGCACCAATTGAAATATAAAATACACTCTAATCTAGCAATTTCAGTGTGGAACTCTTGCATCCTGGTCAGCAATAATAAATGGAAACAATGTCAACGGTTATCAGTAGGAAATGTGTGAATAATTTGTTACTGCAGGTGAAGGACATGAAAAAGATTGGACTTGAACAGATTTTCAAAAGGTTTCAAGAGAAAAGATTCAGGGTGTATGAAGTCACTGTTTTGTAAATAACCCTAACCAAAAACTAAAATGGACAATGATGCTTGTATAGGATAGGTGGTCATAAAGGACTGAGTTCATAGCATGAAAACCAGTTTAAGGGAGAGGAAGTAGAGATGTTAAGTGCCTATCTGGCAGATGTTATGGGATAGGAGGCCAGCAAGACAATGGAAAAAAGATCCATTTTTAAAATAGAACAAAGAATTTGTAAGACCATGATGTAAAAATAAGGCCTTCCAACCAAGTAGGACCATATGTAAAAGTAAGGCCTTACAACCAATTGAGCGATGTTAAGTAGTACCACTGGCTTGCCACATTTTCTCCTCGAAGGTGAAAAGACATTAGAATCTGTATCCCAGAATTACATTTCAAAAACCTAGAAGGACACTTCTGTAAAAGTGTTCTTCCCTACTTAATAGTGCCAGTTTCCAGAATGGAAACCCCTGCACCCGATGAAATACACTCGTTAGGCACAGTGGTCTTTCAATATCCAATCAGGGCAGCTTTGTTCCGTTATATGCAGAGAAGCCCGGTTAAGGGCTTTTGGGCTTCGGCTCTTAACTTCATTGCAGCCAAACTCCTTTGTCATCACCACCGCCAGAAACTTGCAGGCAGCCTGCGACTCGACCCACGCGGAGGCGCCGCACCAGCAAAACCGACCTGCAGCTGCCAGAGCGCAGCCCAAGGAACTCAGGCCTGCCTGATAGGGCTCAAGGACACCAACCTGCGCGCCATCCAAGCCAGGCGCGTCCTCATTAAGGCCAAGGACATCCAGCTGGAGCGCCGCGTTTGTGGGTGTGGCCAAACAGGCCACACTCGGGGCGCCCGGGAACACCAGGTCCATGGCCTCGAACCCAACCCCCGCCCAAGAGAATCCTAGTGGCCAGGTGTGCACCGGGCCCAGGCTTCCAGCTGAGGCTGGGAGGAGGCTTCGGTCAAGGTTAACGGATTAGCGCTGATGGCGAACTAGCCTGGGGTGTGGGACCTATGGGGTAGGCGGGGGTGTCCAAGTCCTCCCATAAAGGTTCTGGACTCCGACAAAACCTGGCAGGAACGTAACCAGGTCGGGGGTTCCCAAGTCCCCGAACGCGCACTCGGCCTAGGACCCAAGACACCATGGAGTTTCCTTAGATACCGAAGGGACGGTGGCCAGGGAGTGGGGCGGGTGGACCGAGCACAGCTGTCGCAAGGGGGCAGAAACTGACGCCAGAGCCAGAACACCCTGGATATCAAAGCTCTTTCCCTGAAGTATGTTGGTGGCTCTTAAAAGAGCCGTTGGGTTATTGGAAGTCAAGTTCCAACTGCAACGCTTACTTCTTCTTGGGTGCCGCCTTCTTGGGCTTGGCAGCCGCCTTGGGCTTGGTCACTTTGGCCTTGGCCGCCTTGGGCTTCACGGCCTTGGCTTTGGCGGGGCTCTTGGCGACCTTCTTCGCCTTCACCACCTTGGGCTTCTTGGGGCTCTTGGAAGCCTTCTTGGTCACAGCCGGCTTCTTGGCCTTTTTCGGGGTCTTGACCGCCTTTTTGACAGCCGCCGTAACCTTCTTGGGTTTCTTTGAAGCGCCCGCAACCTTGGCCTTCGTTACCTTTGCGGGGTTGGCCTTGGCCTCCCCGGAGGCCGCCTTCTTGTTGAGCTTGAAGGAGCCCGAGGCGCCGGTGCCCTTGGTCTGCACCAGGGTCCCCTTGCTCACCAGGCTCTTGAGGCCCAGCTTGATGCGGCTGTTGTTCTTCTCCACGTCGTAGCCGGCGGCCGCCAGCGCCTTCTTGAGCGCGGCCAGGGACACGCCGCTGCGCTCCTTGGACGACGACACGGCCTGGACGATCAGCTCCGACACGGAAGGGCCCGTAGACTTCTTCTTGGCAGCGGCCGCGGACTTGGCCGGCCTCTTGGCCTTCTTGCCGGCCGCAGGCTTCTCAGGGGGAGTGGAAGCGGCGGGAGCGGGCGGCGCGGTCTCAGACATGGCGAAAGGAGCGCGAGGAGAGGCGACTGCCAGAACCTGACGGAGCAGAAAGACGCCGGAGGCCCCCGAGCGGCGTATTTATAGGGCGGGGCCGTGCTGTGATTGGTGCTCTCAGGCGCCCGCCCCTCGCCCCCGAGCGCCCCCTGCCGCCCCCTGCGTCGCCGCCCCGGGCGCCGCACCTGAAGGGCCTGGGCGGCAGCTCCCCGCGATCGCCGACTGCCTTGTTCCGACCGCAGATCCGGGCGGGATGGGCTCGGGCTCGGAGCGCGGGAGCGGCGGCGGGGCCACCCCGCTCTCTACAGCAGGCCTTCTCCCCGGGGGCCGGGGGGGACAGCGGCCTGTGAGGGAGGCGTCGTCAGGGCCGTGCGTTTCCAGCCCGCGGTGAACGGGAAAGGTCGGATGTGGGGCGGCGCGGGAGGGGGACAGGAAAGCGGGCCGTGTGTGTGTGTGTGTGTGTGAGTGTGTGTGTGTGTGTGTGTGTGCGCGCGAGCGAGCCGGGGCGGCGTGGAGGAGGCGCGGCCTTGTCCGCGGGGCTGGGATCAGCCCCCATCAACGCCGCCACCCTTCCCGGCGACGCCCAGGACGCGGGCGCGGGGTCCATAGCTCTGACCGACCCTCACAGGCGCGGCCGGGCGAACGCCGGAGCTCGCTGACGCCGTCCTTCACGCGCGGGCGGCACGTGTGGAAAACGCAGCGCGCACGGAAACATCCCTGGGGGCGGAGAACGACTCGCTTTCACGGGGCGGTGCGCCTCACGGCCTCCTGGTGCCCTCCGCGGCCTCCCAGCGCAGCCACAGCAGGGGCTGAGTCCTCGCCGTTGCGTGTCGCCGTGCGGTTCTTCAGCGGCGGAGCTGCCAGGAGGGCAGAGGAGGGCGGGCTGGACTCCACGCGCCCCTCCCCCACGCCGTGAGGGGCTGGGAGAGCCGCTGTCCTGGCGCCCCCCCCCCCCCGACTTTCTAGGACAATCGTCCTCTAGTTGCCTTGGGCTTTCGGAAGCATTTCAGGCACCGGCAACACTCCGGTGACTAAACGGGGAAACCGGACACATGAGAAAACGCGTCTCGCGGCGCGGAGGAGACTGGCCCTGTCCCCGGGCTCTGCGCAGCCGCTTGCGGCCAGGCGGGGTCGGTGCGGTCGCTCTCAGCGCTGCGAGCCTCAGGTTCTCAAACGAGTCCGCGCGGCCTTAGCGCCGCGAGTTTCCCGGAGTGTCACACGCCCGACAATCTTGTCACCCGCTTGCGGCCGACTTCCCGCTAACACCTTCGCCACCACAGTCAATTGCTTCCCATTTTCCTGCTGTTTTCACAACACGTGAATTACTACCACTTTGGGAGAGAACAATCGGAGATAGACGTTTGAAGGACAATGATAATAACAAGTGTAATGTTATATGTAAATGCATACAGCATGACATACATCCAGTCCTCCAAGACGGTAAGGTTGCGTAGGTGAACATCATTCAGAAGTCAAAACTTTCTTACTCTAATAACCGAGGACTCTAATTAAACGTAGCTTTTTAAAAGGAAATACAGGATTCAGGAATTTCTAAGGTTCCGGCCTCCTGTGTAAACCATTGGGTTAGATGGGCTTCACATAAAATACGAACGTTCCACCTAAATTTAAGGACGGCTGAATCTCTTAAAGGCTGATCGGTATACACTCAACCAACGAAAAGGTAGAATCTGGTCTACCTACTCTTGCTACAAAAGGGTTATATTTGATGTTTTTAATTTTGAAAAACATTTTAAGGACTATAAAATTAGGTCTGGGCGGTGAGAAGTTGGCCCTTCTTGTGGCTCAGAATCCAGGTGATTGACCGCGTACACGCCTGCTCCGCAAGGCTCGAGAGGTTGGTACTGGAGAATTGAGTCATTGATATTTTACACCTGACAAAATGTACTCTAAGCTTAAAATATGAGTTGCAGAAAGCTCCAAGTTTGGAAGACATGATTAACTTTTTTTTTTTTTTTAACATTTAACAAACTGGTGCCTGATTACTGGAAATATTTCTGTAAACGCCAGTATAATTTAACTATGGTTGAGATGGTCTTCAAAGGAGCTCCTTCATTTAAGCATTGTAAAGGGGTGCCATTTTTGAAAAAGGTTTCAGAAGTTTGTAATCCGATATCGTGCTATTGAGCAGGGAGTATAAAGAGTACATTATTGGGGGGCAATATTTCTCAAATTTCTCCCCAAGAAATGAAGAACTATAGAGTTTTGGAGTACAATATGAACAAAGTCAATGACTACTTTTTTGAAAACCTTCAAGTCACTGCGCTCAGACTGAAAATCAGATGTGGAAGGAACAAAAAGCTTGAAAAGATGAGGATTACGTGGTAGCCAATGAAACTGCGCTATTGTTGGAAAGTTAAAAGATAGACCAATCAGGGCTTGTAACATAATATCGTCATGTTTTTATCGTCCAATCACTACACTTTATGTACTATAAATATAAGCAAGTAGCCAAAGCGAGGTATTCGTGTCAGTGCTTTGAACATTCTTGTCCTTATTGTTCACTTCGTTATGGCTCGCACGAAGCAGACGGCGCGCAAGTCGACGGGCGGCAAGGCCCCGCGCAAGCAGCTGGCCACCAAGGCGGCCCGCAAGAGCGCGCCGGCCACCGGCGGCGTCAAGAAGCCGCACCGCTACCGGCCCGGCACGGTGGCCCTGCGCGAGATCCGGCGCTACCAGAAGTCCACGGAGCTGCTGATCCGCAAGCTGCCGTTCCAGCGCCTGGTGCGCGAGATCGCGCAGGACTTCAAGACCGACCTGCGCTTCCAGAGCTCGGCCGTCATGGCGCTGCAGGAGGCGTGCGAGGCCTACCTGGTGGGGCTCTTCGAGGACACCAACCTCTGCGCCATCCACGCCAAGCGCGTCACCATCATGCCCAAGGACATCCAGCTGGCGCGCCGCATCCGCGGGGAGAGGGCGTAAGTGTTTGGTCAAGGAGCGCCAACTTGAAACCCAAAGGCTCTTTTCAGAGCCACCACGTTTTCAAGTAAATTGGCTGTAAAAAACTGAGACAACCGTTCTGTTGATCCGTGTACTTCTAACAAAGGGTATGGGTTTACAGAGGTCTACATTAGTCTAAATACATGGGAATAAAACTGGCCCTTTTTAAGAAAATGCATTCTATCCACTTATGAGGTAGACCGAAGGAGAATATGCCCCCCCCCCCCAACGGGGAGCCCGATGCCGGACTCGATCCCAGGACTCCGGATCACCCCCTGAACCGAAGGCAGACGCCCAACCGCTGAGCCCCCCAGGCGTCCCCAAACTGGTCTTTTAAAGGTGGAAAAGTACCTGTTCACTTAGGTCTGAATGAGCCAGTAAGTTTCAAGAGCGACACGAAACAACCGGCATTTTAAAAGCATCAAATATGGCCTCCTGAGCGTGGGTTATGAAACGAACAGGAATAGTAGAGTTTCATAGGCCGTGTAAAAATGTCTAAAAAACATGGTTTGTCATGAACTATAAGCTCAAGTTGTATTTCTCTGGTCTTAGTATTTTTGCCATTACTGAAATCGCTGCGAAACAAACCTTTAGCGTTAAGTATTCTACTTAAAACACTTGGAATCCTACGAGTTTACTACAAGCTCCTTCATTGGAACAATGCAGTTCAGCTAAAGTGAAGACCAATGGTTAAGCCGGGTTCTGACCCCCGCCCGCCCCGAGTTCCCCGGGCTTGGAGGAGGGCTTAAGGGAGGGGACTGCTGGCGTCACATTTCCCGCCTGCGCACTTTCCGTCTCTACAGCTGCAGGGGTGGGGCTGGGGTCATCGTTATAAAAAGACCCGCTCTGGCTTGAATTCCCACTTGCTGTTCGTTTGCTTCTCAGAGAGCTATGTCTGGTCGCGGCAAGGGCGGGAAGGGGCTGGGCAAGGGCGGCGCCAAGCGCCACCGCAAGGTGCTGCGCGACAACATCCAGGGCATCACCAAGCCCGCCATCCGGCGGCTGGCCCGGCGCGGCGGCGTCAAGCGCATCTCGGGCCTCATCTACGAGGAGACCCGCGGGGTGCTCAAGGTGTTCCTGGAGAACGTGATCCGGGACGCCGTCACCTACACGGAGCACGCCAAGCGCAAGACGGTCACGGCCATGGACGTGGTCTACGCGCTCAAGCGCCAGGGCCGCACCCTCTACGGCTTCGGCGGCTGAGTTGTGAGTTCAGCTCCAGGAAATCCTAGTTGGCAACCAAAGGCCCTTTTCAGGGCCACCCAACTGTTCAAAAAAAGGGCTGTCTTGATAAACCTCCGCCGTAGTAAAATCCTCCACTGAATCTGGGAGGATTGCAGGGTTTTTAAAGGTAAAACTCGGGATCCCTGGGTGGCGCAGCGGTTTAGCGCCTGCCTTTGGCCCAGGGCGCGATCCTGGAGACCCGGGATCGAATCTTCCACGTCGGGCTCCCGGTGCATGGACCCTGCTTCTCCCTCTCCCTATGTCTCTGCCTCTCTCTCTCTCTCTCACTGTGCCTATCATAAATAAAAAATTAAAGGTAAAACTCGGCCCTGTAGACCCCTCCACCCAAGGCTCTCCCGTAGCTGAGCAGTATTTTTGTCTTGGGTCCCCATTCACTGCGCGCGAGCACGAGGGAATTCTAAATTCTAAAGTGGGAAAGAATCCAAGAGCCTGAGGAACTTGAGTGATTTCTAGGAACAAAGAGGAACACTGTCCAATCAGCAAGGCCTATCCGTGCTTGTCGACCAATCAGAATAGGTGATCTACACTTATACCCCTCCCCCCGCCCCCCCAGGCGAGCCAGACGGGAATGGGAAGGAAGGCTGGCCAGAAATCCCAAAGCCCTCCTTTAGGGATTTTTAAAATGTATCATTCTTCGGATTATGAGATAGACTCAGAGATAGACTCAGAGGCCTACCAGTGGCCCCCAATCAGGTCCTGAGAACGGTACTGAAGTTTCCGCTACATACAATGATTTGTCTCGAAAAAACAGTCTGGAAGTGGGCAGGAGAGAAACCAGATTCAGGCTGCCAAAAAACCCAAGGCACTGATTTCAGGGGGAAAGTAACATCAGGTTTATGGCGCATAAATGCCTTTTTCATTGTCAGGACAGCCCGTGTATCAGTCATACTTTTCCTTCTCGGAGAAAGGGAAGTTAGGGAGATGGAAATGTTCTAAATTAGATTGTGGGGGTGGTTGTACAATAAATGTACTAAAATGAATTGTACACTTAACGTAGATGAGTTTTATGGTCTATAAACTGTCTCAGTAAAATACAGTGAGTCTGACAGAGCCCGCAGGCTGACTGCAGGCTCAGTATGTCAGCTTCAGCCGATGTCTGCCTAGATTTTTGGGTCCCCCTTTCCACCTGATAACTGTCCTCCAAGATTTCTTGGGGAATGAGAAAAGTACCTAGTCTGGCTTAATGTAAATTGACAATGGGGAGAAGTCAGAGCTGTATTCTGGATGGCCAGAGGAGCAAAAGGGCCTGGTTGAGAAAGTGGCCATGTTATGTTCTCCTTAGCTGGTGTTCCTTCAAGAGATATTACTGACCTCATGTAAAGTGCAAGATATTCTTGTAGGCCTTGGGGTACATCTGTAAGCAAACCACTAACAATTCCCTGTTCTGGATCCAGAGTATATGTAGAGAGGTGTTAGGATACAAATTTTCTCTGTAGGAGGGGAGAGGTAGTTGCTACAACAAATATGATTAGCTTCTATTATGGTCGGCCTGGTTTCTTTATTCATGGCCTTGTAGATAGTACCATACCCATTTGAGACATGCTTGCTGCCCTGGGAGAAAATCTCTGAGCCTTCCTCAATCCTAGCACTCATGAAGGCCTTGTTCAGAATAAAGATAATGCTCCCTGACTTGCCACTCTGCATCATTCCTCAGATCTAGAGGAAAAACTGCCATACATTCAGGCAGTGATAAGTCAAGGAACAGTAGATAATCAATTGTGGCAGAACTCTGGTGGGTGGGCCTAGGGTCTTGTATAGAAAATTCATGCATGTATTCATTCAACTAATGGGGTTCAGGACATATTGTCCCTTAATATGCCACCTTGGCATATTAAACACGTTAAACTCCAGGAGTTTAAGCTTCAGAAGCAGGAAAATCACCCTGACACCCCCTCCACCCCACATCCCGCCCTCCCCACACACACTTCTTTTTTTTTTCCCTGAAAGCAGAAGATAAATCTTTTATGTGAAAGATAGCCTCCTTCACCAGGAGGAAGAGAAACATCCTTATCACCAGAGATGAGAAATTCAGGGCTGAGAAGGTATATGAACAAACCTTATTACTTCTTTACCATTTACTACTTCTAGCCCAAGCTCTTTGTCTTTTCATTCTTTAGAAATGTATTCTTTCTTTGCCTAACAGATATAAAAGCTTCCTTTTATGCTCACTTTTTTGAACCTCCTATCTTTGTGGGGTTCCTGTAATACACACATAGTTAAATTTGGTTTTCTCCTGTTAATCTGTCTTTTTATTATAGGGAAGTCTCAGTCAAGATTTTAAAAGAGTAGAAGGAAAACTATTTATTTCTCTTTTCCCCCACACAATAAACCTTCATAGATAACCTATTAGCTGTCAGTGCTATTCTGGGTGCTAGGAACACTTCAGGGACAAAACAAAGGCCCTGCTCTCAAAGAATCAATTATATTCCAGTTGGGGGAGACAGAACAACAAACAAACATATCGATATGGGGGGGGGGATGCATAGGCTATTTTAAAGAATGAGCAGGAAGGGCTATTATTTTACACAGGATGGTCAGGAAAGTTCTCTTTCATAAGAGAGTGTTTGAGCAGAGGTCTGAATGAAATGAAGTCTGCAGCCCTCCAGTGGCAGGTGGCAGAATATGCCACAAAGAAAACTGACATAAAGATTAAAGGCCCTTGAAAAACAACAGGTACCAGAAGGGACTCTGACCTCTCCTTTTTCTTCCTGAAAGCAGTAGAATAATTCCCCATATGGAAGATGTCATCTTTATATGAGAAGGAAAGTAACATTTTTTTTTTTAACCTTGAATGAGGAGTTGGTGCCAGGAGAAATCAGTACAAACAAACCTTGTAAACTAACACTTATCTTCCTGTTACTTTGCCACAATTCAATACCCTAGTCCAAGCCCCCTTGCCTTGTCATGTTTTCACAGTTAACTACTCTTCATCCAACTCAGTATATAACTGTTCAAGCCTTAACTACTTCTTTGGGCCTTTTCCTTACAAGGGCGCCTTTGTCATGGAAAACACATTGGTGTATCCAATGACTATATATGTGACTATATAAATGAATCGTATGTTTTTCTCCTGTTAACCTGTTTTATGTCAATTTAATTCTTAAGCCCACCAAAAACCAAGAGGATAGAAGTCAAATCCTTCTCCCCTATACCAGGATAAGTGACTTCTATGAAGACAGAAAAGTAAGTACAAAGGCTCTGAGACTGGAACATGCTTGGTCTGTTCCACGAATAGCAAAAAGGTCAGTGAAGACAAAGAAATGCAATAGCAAATGAGATCAGAGGGTGGCCAGAGCCCAGATCATGTAAAGCCATTAGGCTTTAGCCAGCCTCCTGTTTGCCTGGGACTTTCTAAGTTTTAGCACTGAAAGTCTCACATCCCCAGAAACCCCTCAAACTCGGGCAAAATGGAATTACTGGCTACCTTCCTTGTAGACTGGGATAAAGACACTGGTTTTTATTATGAAGATGGAAAACCACTGGAATGTTCTGAGGGTGGACATGACATCTTTTGAAATAATCACTCCTATTGCTGGGTTGAGGAAAAAACTGGCTATAAAGTGGAAATAGAAAGACTAGTTAGGAGTCATGGTCGTCTGGACAAAAGGTTTTTGTGGCTTGTCCAGGAGTAGCAGCATAAGATGTATTTGAAAGGTGCTCTGATTCATTTGTAACATGGAGCTGACTGGATTGGACTAAAGTTATAAGAGAAAAAGCTCAAACAGAACTTCAAGGTTTCTCACCTAAGCCCCTGGAAGAATGGAGTTCCATTTATTGAGGTGCAGAATACTGGAGGAAGAACAGATTTCATGTTTAGGTGTTAAGATACTTAATTTGGACAAGGCAAGTTTGAGATGTCCGTTAGATATTCAAGTAGATATGTCAAATATGCAGGTGGACACGTGGCAAGCTTCATTATGAAGCTAGAAGTGGATGTAAGGAAACTGATAAAAGTTGAGAGGTGATTAAAGCCTCCCTCCTAAAAACAGCCATTGGAGTTTGAGAAATATACAGAAGCAGACACATCATAGGCTTTAGTGTCACCACCAGCAGACCTGACACTTAGAGCTAGGCCGTAGAGTTTTCCTGTGGAGTGTGAACTATTTCACAGAACATAGGACACATCAATAGTGAGACCAAGAAAAGAGAAGGGGCCCAAGAAATGAGCCATAGGTACTCTAGAGCACATACTGGAATAGTTTCTCTATTCCCTACTAAAAGTAGGGCTGTATAGCATTCAATTTGTTAGGGACTGTGCATATCCCTCATAAATCCATGTTGACATTTTGATACCCCGTATGATGGTATCAGGAGGTTGAGCCCTGGGGCACCTGGGTGGCTCAGTGGTTGAGCGTCTCCCTTTGCTCAGGTTGTGATCCCCGGGTCCTGGGATTGAGTCCCTCATCAGGCTCCCAGCAGGGAGCCTGCTGCTCCCTCTAGGTCTCTGCCTCAGTCTCCCATGAATAAGCAAAATCTTTCCAAAAAAAAGGGGTGGGGAAGAGGTTGGGCCCTTGGGTAGTGATTAGATCATGAGCATGCAACATTCAGGAATGGAATTTCTGCCCTTTATAAATAACACTTCAGCAAGCTCTCTGGCCTTTCCCTCTGCCATGTGCTCTTTTCCCTCTGCCATGTGAGAGCACGGCAGGACAAGTCTATGAAACAGGAACTGGGTTCTCACCAGACCACAAATCTTGTCTGAAAGTGTCCTGTCCGTCCTGCCGGCACCTTGATCTTGGACTTCCAGCATCCAGAACGGTTGAGAAAGCAGTTTGTTACTTAACGCCAGTCTATGGCATGTTTGTTATAGCAGCCTGAGCTAAGACACCATTGCCTGGATATAGGTAATACTTACCCAGCTTCCTTCCACTGACAATTGACATTTCTACTCATTTACTATTACGATATACTGCAATAAAAAGTGTTTAAATTCTTATTGACCTTATCCAGTCTTACTATTTATATGTTGGCAATTTCCACATTTTTCTCTAAACCCGACCTCAAGAATCTTTTCCAACAGCCTACTCAGTATCTTCCTGCCAGAGGTAAGGGTTAGCGGACTACCTTATTTCCATAGCAGCCATCAATATATTTCTGATGCATTAAATCAAAGATGCTGACTATTCAGTTGTCTGGTTTATCAATTTGAGGGCATACTTCAAAACACTTTTTGACGATGTCTGAGGGGTTCATTAAAAACCATTTACAGGAGGCAGAAGAGAGAGAAGACCTGGCAAAGGGTCGAAGGGGAAGGTGCAGGACAGTCTGAGCCAGTCCCAGAGGGAGCCCTTCCCTGGAGCCCTCGTGTTGCCACCTACCAGAGGCCTTAGGAACTCGAGCAGTCGGGAGACCGGATCTCCTAAGTGGGAACTCCCAGATCCTGCTTAGCCAAGGACTTGTGGGTGCCCGGGGCCGGAGACTAAAAATGCCGGGATACCTCAAAATCTAAGGCTACCGGCTGCAGAGCGGGGAGGACACTTGGCCTCACAGGCGGACTCCAAGCGGAGCGGTGGCGGCCAAGGACTGCTCCTGTCCTGACGTCGCTGGGTGGCAAACACGCTGGGAACAAACACGTAGCTTCTCTCTGGCAACCAATGGATCCTCATGTGAACTTCCTGTGAGGTGGGACGGGCATCCTCCCGCAACCTTGCATTTACCGAACGTCCCCAGACGAAGGAGCTCAGGGGCGACTGGAATACCACCTCCTGCCACAGCACGGGTTGTGGTTCTGTTCCTTCCGGACAAGGGCAGGCGTGACCGCTTCCCGGAGTAAGTGGGCGGCTCCGGTCCGGCCGTTTCCCGCCCGGCCCAGGCGCCTCTAGCCGGCTCCCCATTGGCCGCCCCAAGCCAGGGCCGGTCCCGACTGGCGCGAAACCCGGCCACGCACTAGGTGGCTACCGGATTGGTTGGGCGGGCACCCAGCGGCCCGTCGCGCTCAGACTTGTACTTAGAAGCTCTTAACCAGTAATCGGAAAAACTTAACACTTGGCTCCCAACAAAAGCCCCGAAACAATACGCGTACAGCCCGGTTTAAGAAAATGTGGGCGGCCCTAAAAAGGGCCTTTGAGTAGTAAGTAAAGGATGAAATTCTTAACCCCCGAAGCCGTAGAGGGTGCGGCCCTGGCGCTTGAGCGCGTAGACCACGTCCATGGCCGTGACCGTCTTGCGCTTGGCGTGCTCCGTGTAGGTGACGGCGTCCCGGATCACGTTCTCCAGGAACACCTTGAGCACCCCGCGGGTCTCCTCGTAGATGAGGCCCGAGATGCGCTTGACGCCGCCGCGCCGGGCCAGCCGCCGGATGGCGGGCTTGGTGATGCCCTGGATGTTGTCGCGCAGCACCTTGCGGTGGCGCTTGGCGCCGCCCTTGCCCAGCCCCTTCCCGCCCTTGCCGCGACCAGACATGGCACAAGCGCTCTGTGCGACGACCTCCCGGCGCTGGGCCTGCGCCTCCGCCGGGAGTAATTATAAGCAGGCGTCGGACCTCGTTGAGAACTGAGGGCGCGGGCGGGAAGCGGGGCTTCGGCCCCTCCTCGGGCTCCGCCCCCTCGGGCCGCGCTCCCGGGACCGTCCCGTGAGAGACGGAGCCGGGCGCTCGCCGCCGAGCTCGGCGGGTTCCGCAGCCCAGGGCTGTTCGCTTCTGCAGCCTCCCCTCCTTACTCAGCGGAATGCGATTAGGGGCTTCCCGTGTCCAACAGTCCTGCACGTCCTCGTCTCCATCGGAGTAATTGTTAGCTGGGAAGGGTACCCCCAGAGGCCACCCCAAGATAAGACCTGCCGCCGCAAAATGGGCCACTTTGGTAGGAAGGGGAGCAGAGTATGGCACCCCAAAATAGGCCTCGGACATAAGGGCTGTTAGAACAGATTATTTTTAGGAAACAGACGCAGGAGAGTCTAAAACCAGAAAAGTCACTCTTCTTTAACTCCCAACAATACAGACAACACAGATACGTATATAATAGTGAACGTTGGTCTTAAATAACACCATGTAATAAAGTACAAGACGTTGATGAATTCTGGGTTTTTTAGTTTTGTCTTCAATTGAAGTATAGCTGACATACATTATGCTAGTTTTAGGTGTGCGGCAGTAAATTGAGGTTATATACATTATGAAATGCTCATCATGATAAGTGTTTTTGCCACCTGTTACCAAAATCATTATGATTATATTCCCTATGCTATACTTTGCATCCTTGTGACTTATTTGTCGGATAACTGGAAGTTTGTACCTTTTAATCACCTTCACCTATTTCGCCTCTTACCCCCCACCCCCACAACTACCAATTTGTTCTCTTTATTTGTCTCTTCGTTATGTTTTTTTAGATTCCACACGTAAGTTAAATCATATGGCATTTGACTTTCTCTACCTTATTTCATTTAGCATATGCCCTGTCAGTCCATCCATATGAATAGCAAGATTTCATCCTCTTTTTATGCTAATATTCCCCTGTATATACAATTGACCCTTGAATTATGCAGGGGTTCGGGCGCTGACCCCTGCACACTTGAAAATCCGAATATAACTTTTGACGGACCCTAAACTACCAAAACCATAGTTGAATAGAAGCCTTACCCTAATAAAGTCTATTAACATAGTTTATATATGTATTCTATGCTGCATTCTTACATAAAGTAAACCAGAGAAAAGAAAATGTTACCGAAAGAATCATAAGGAAGAAACGTTTACAGCAGCATGTCGTATTTATTGGAAAAAACTATGCAAATAAGTGGGCTCAGCCAGTTTAAAACCTGATTGTTCAAGGATCAATTCTATATACCACATTTTCTTTATTTTTTTCAAAAGATTTTATTTATTCATGAGAGAGACATAAGCAGAGGGAGAAACAGGCTCCCTCTAGGGAGCCTAATGTGGGACTTGATCCCAGGACCCCTGGATCACTGCCTGAGCCAAAGGCAGATGCTCAACCACTGGGCCACCTAGGTGCCCCTTTATCCATTCACCTATTAATTGACAGACTGTTTTGTTTTTCATACATGACATGTCAAATATGGTTGTCTGAAAATACTCCCGTGCCCTGACCAAGGGAGCATTGACCATGTCAGCTTTCTGGCTGCTCTGAAGCCACTGCTGGAATGCAGTTCAGTCTCTCAACTGACTTCCCACTGTTAAGTCTCCCTAAAACACTCATCGCTTAGTAAGTCACTTCTCTTGGGATGACTGGAAGGGTTACTGCTGAATTTTTCACTCTGAAAAATGCACCCTGATTTTGGTTTCCTCCTCTCTTCTTAAAGTCTGTAACAAACCAAACGTGGTTCTAAACACCAACAGCATTAGCTGCAAACTTCAGCCTGTGTTGTAATATCACTCTATGGTGCCTGGGAGAGAAAAATCCTATGTGACTGAGGACCTTGCAACAGCTATTTCAAAGATACAGTTTGTACATTAAACACTCCTTTTTTTTCCTCCAGCGTTACCTTAGCCACTCTGCTAATAAAAAGTAATAAATGTTTAATGCAATGATATTAAAATGTTAGAAAAACCTCCAGTTCAGTAAATTTTTTTTCGCAAATGCGAATTTCTTCCATTCTTTGATTTTACAATTCCTGCTGAAGTTTTATTTCCAAACTGAGTGACAATGTCATGCCAAATGAAAAGGAAATTTAGAAGCTAAATTTTGCATTTGTATTTTAATTTAAAAAATCTTAGATTTTTTTTTTAGGGGGGAAAATAATAGCTCAGAGAAATTGATAGTATTCATACAATGCTATGTGTCCAAAAATCAACTCATGTTATTGCAATAACAGTTCTGAGGTAGGTAGTATTCCCATTTTTCTGATGGAGAAATCACTGTGGGTAGAAGGGCACAGTAACTCGTACAACTGGGATTTGAATGCTGGCAATCTACCATCTAAATGCTGCTCTGTGCTGCCATCTTCCAGAGTACTCCTGGAGAACAAAGTTATAAATTCTAAGAGGGTGCTAAATTTACCTTCCTAGACACTGGGCATTTATTCTGTTGAGGGGCTCAAGTAAATGAAGATGTAAAGCCTTGATTCTTGACCCTTGGCTGGGAAAGGGGTGGCAGGTGTGGGGTGAGGAACAGCCCTTCTGAGCCACTGTCCCCAAGCCATCTAACCCTCAGACCCTCAGACACCAATGAGTACTTTTACTTTTTTAAAGCTATTCTCTCAGGGCCTGTACCTAAAATACCCTTTTCCTAACAGATACAGAAAATATTAGGGGAAAAAGCCAAACAAGGTACGTAAGAGCCAGCACAGATATAAGAAAATCCTAGAGAATTGGACTTCAGCTGGTACCCAGAGCTGGAGAGCAGTCACCCTACTTCAAGCCAAGGTCCCTGGAGTCTCTGACAGACCCTTTATAGGGGTCGCAGGGGTCTGTGCCAGGGTTCCATGTACAAGAGTCTGGAAAAATGGAATGTCAAAAATATAACACAGTGACACACACAAACACACAGAAATGTCCAATCTTATTTTTTTAAATGCAAGTATGTTGTAAAGGAAAAGTTGCTTTATTAGAATCATGGAATGTAAATAAATCCAAGGAAACTACATAATTCAAGTTTAATCTTCTGTGTTTTGTGTTTCTTGTTGAGTTGTCCACGATTTAATATGGTGCATCAACTGACATCTCAGACAGGCCCCAAACTTTGAGGTGTTTAAGAGCTAAGGTGTAGAGAGCCAAACAAGCAAAACCTTTGGAATTTGGGGTCTGTCATATTCTACAGCATTCTGTACTTTCGTAAGGCAATTTTGAAAATAATTGTTTTCCAAAACAATAAGGTGAAATATGGAAATTAAATTTCAAAAGAAGTTATTTTTTTCAACACTCAGCCACTGTTCTTAGGTGGGTCATCTTCCTTCCAATACTGAATCCCCAACTCCAAAAAAGAGCAAATAAAAGAAAATTGGGTTACAACTCCTAAACCTGAATGGAAACTACAGCTGAGAACCATGAAAAAATAATGTAGCATGGCCCTGTAAGAAATAAAGCCATACAATAGGGATCCCTGGGTGGCGCAGCGGTTTGGCGCCTGCCTTTGGCCCAGGGCGCGATCCTGGAGACCCAGGATCGAATCCCACATCGGGCTCCCGGTGCATGGAGCCTGCTTCTCCCTCTGCCTGTGTCTCTGCCTCTCTCTCTCTCTCTGTGACTATCATAAATAAATAAATAAATAAATAAATAAATAAATAAATATTAAAAAAAAAAAAAGAAAAAAAAGAAATAAAGCCATACAACCAACCTGTAGCAGGGCCACAAATAATGTATTAAATACAGGGACTTGATACAATTATGCTTCATCAACTGATCAACACTTACGAATGGGTAGGTGGCTATAAATAAATATGCAAGAAGTTGGAGCCTTACCAGTCATGAGACCACTTCAGGCTAACCAGAAAATAAAAACGTAAAACTTACTGAGGTGAGGAGTCGTTATCTGATAAATACTAAAAATATGTAAATATGTTATAATTTCAAACTTGGATTCAGAATCTGAGCACTTTCCAGACCTCATGGACACCAATGAGCAAAGAAGTTCTTAGAGGCTGTATTCTAGAATGTACGGTTTTAAAAAGATCCTAGGAAGATCCAAACCTCTTAAGTGGACAGCCCACGTACCATACTGGTGTTTAGCATTCATTTACTTCAAAAAATCGTAAATGCTTTTTGCCCTTTTCGTTGTGGACAATAAATGATCCTTCAGCGGGGGGGGGATGCCAACGACCAGGTAAGCGCTGGTTCCTAATACACTTAGTGCGGTCCTGGTTAATTAGGTATCACAGCACTTCTGTTGAGTTAAGTGGGTGGCTCTGAAAAGAGCCTTTGGGTTTCAAGTTGGCGCTCCTTGACCAAACACTTACGCCCTCTCCCCGCGGATGCGGCGCGCCAGCTGGATGTCCTTGGGCATGATGGTGACGCGCTTGGCGTGGATGGCGCAGAGGTTGGTGTCCTCGAAGAGCCCCACCAGGTAGGCCTCGCACGCCTCCTGCAGCGCCATGACGGCCGAGCTCTGGAAGCGCAGGTCGGTCTTGAAGTCCTGCGCGATCTCGCGCACCAGGCGCTGGAACGGCAGCTTGCGGATCAGCAGCTCCGTGGACTTCTGGTAGCGCCGGATCTCGCGCAGGGCCACCGTGCCGGGCCGGTAGCGGTGCGGCTTCTTGACGCCGCCGGTGGCCGGCGCGCTCTTGCGGGCCGCCTTGGTGGCCAGCTGCTTGCGCGGGGCCTTGCCGCCCGTCGACTTGCGCGCCGTCTGCTTCGTGCGAGCCATTTCGAGAGCGGAAAAAGAGCCTTCCCAAAAACCGGTGAAAACCGAATAGCCCTCCTTCTTTTATACAGCCAGGCCGACAACTATTGGGCCCCAAAACATTCAAAAGTACCCGCGCCCTCCCCGATTGGTCCAGCTCCGTGCCGGGTGCCCGGATTAAGACTTGCTTTCGGGTTGGTGAAGAGATCCTAAACCCTGCCCCTCACTCTAGCTATTCTGACGTCATTTATTTACCGTTTCCCCTTCTTCTATCCACCGAGTACAAAAATCTTGCATGCATAGAGAGCTTCAGGTTATTTTGAAATGTAAGGTAGTCGTGCAAAGCAATATAGTAATTTCCAATGATTTTTTTTTAAAAAGAAGACATTAAGGTAATTTGCAGGTGCTTAGGGCAAAATACAAATGGGCTGCATCTAAAATGAAATTATTTTCTTGGGTGTGGCACAAATATTGTGGAGTTGGGAAAATGCCCCTTATTTACAAGCGCGAATTATCAAGGGTCTGGGACTTGTTATGTGCAACGTTCCCATCCAACTTTAGACCTATAGACCTAGAGAACTTGGGTTCCCAACATCTTAAAACTACAAATGTCCAAATGGAGATTCCGCTTTTTATTAGTGTTTTATAAAACGGGAGCTATGATGCTTGCGAATAACTTTCATTTCAAACTTCTGTCGAATAGAGCAAATACCTTTTCTGCTGGACTTGGAAACTAGCCCACCTAGCTAGCATGGCTAAACACGGTCAGTACGGTTAGCCACTAAATTCCTGTGTGTCGCTTCTCCCTCGAAACGAACGTCATGGGCTTTTTTTCGGGAACTAAAGGTTTCTGAGGGGAACTGTTGACAGTTCACCTTCGATTTTCAAAGATAATACTTAAAAGCGAACCAGCTCTTTTCATGGAAAGTGTGGGTGGCTCTTAAAAGAGCCTTTTTAGGTTGTTAACTCTTTCTTGGTTAGGAAAAAGCCCGTCTGGGGGAAAAAAGTTTTACTTCCCCTTGGCCTTGTGGTGGCTCTCGGTCTTCTTGGGCAGCAGCACGGCCTGGATGTTGGGCAGGACGCCGCCCTGCGCGATGGTCACGCGGCCCAGCAGCTTGTTGAGCTCCTCGTCGTTGCGGATGGCCAGCTGCAGGTGGCGCGGGATGATGCGCGTCTTCTTGTTGTCGCGGGCCGCGTTGCCCGCCAGCTCCAGGATCTCGGCCGTCAGGTACTCCAGCACGGCCGCCAGGTACACCGGCGCGCCCGCCCCGACCCGCTCCGCGTAGTTGCCCTTGCGGAGCAGGCGGTGGACGCGGCCCACCGGGAACTGGAGCCCGGCGCGCGACGAGCGCGTCTTGGCCTTGGCGCGAGCCTTGCCGCCCTGCTTCCCGCGTCCCGACATGGCAAACCTAAGAGTAAGGAAACACGTTCCGAGAAAAATACGAGCGATCTAGAGCTAGGCTGAGAGCGAGAGAAGAATTTATACTAACGGGAGGTAGGCTGTTTGCCGGTCTCCCATTGGCTACATTCAATTACCAATGGAAAATCAGAGTCAGCATCCTTCATTTGCATACAAGCCCTCTGTCTAGCGGGAGGTTTTTAAATGCTCCAATGTAACCCGCTACAAAAGGCTTTTATTTTAATGTTAATAACTGAGTCGGTTTAATTCTTTCAATAATACTTTTTAAAAAAGCAATCAGAAGCGGAAGTGATGTTCCCCATTGCTCTGTCTTTTGGCTGTCGTTTTTCTAGGATTGTGACCAATTGTGGAAAAGAATAAGCAAAAATTGCAAAATAAATAACATTTAAGCAGTATATCTATGCCAGCAGTTGCTTTAACTTTTTGAAAGTCACAACAGAAAAGAAAGGAACAATTCTTCCGGGGCTCCTGGGTACCGCAGTTGGTTAAGCATGGGGCTCTTGGTGTAGGCTCTGATTTTAGGGTTTTGGGACTGGGCCCCAGGAGCTCCGGGAGAGGGGGGGGGCCTCTGCTCTCCGTGTGAAGTTGGCTTGAGATTTTGTCTCCCTCTGCTCTCCTTGCCCCATCTGCCCTCCTCCTTTCCTCCATGCTTGCTCTCAGATAAATAAGCAAATCTAAAACAAACAAACACACAAAAAACTCCACACTATTCTTTGTCAGAGCCCATGTCTCAAAATATCTGAACAATGAAAACTGAAGGCAGGAACTGGACTGTCCAGCCCCTGACCTACAACATCAAGTTTTCTGTTTTGACCTTTATCTTACAGTTGTGGCCTTATGGGACCACCCTGAGGTATATAAAGCACTGTTTTTATTTTAGAGATTGAAAAATTTATAGAGACTGAGATCCATTGTTTTACCTTGTGCAGGCTCATGCTGAGTTAATGAGACCAAGGACTGCAAACTCCTGACTGGGAAACTCATCATTCCCAGTGCCATTCCCAATTCTACCTTCTCTTTTCCCGCTTGGCAGAAAGGATTCTAGTTGGGTCAGGAAATTCCTCTGTTGTCAAGAGAGATTGCCAGGAGAAATGCTGCTGTTTTTCCTTTTACAGTCCATGAGATAGAACTAGATGGGGCCCAGATGGAGGGGAATAATTCTTTCAGGCATCTTTGCAGGCTCAAGCTTAAAGATCTTCTGAAAGCAATATATCTTCTGAAAGCAAACAGGATGGTGAAAGGAACAAGAGCCTATGTGTAAGAAAATCTGTACATAAGCCAACTCTGTCTGAAAACCATCTTTTGATCCAGGGAACCTGGCAGGAGTGTCAAGGTGCTCATCTTCTGTTTCTTTTTTGCCTCCCAAGTCTTTTCACTCTTATGATTTTTTCTTGTAACAATATTCAACCTCCTTTTAATTTTTTTATCATTATTTTCACTATCAACAGCAGTGATAAACAATAACCACTGGCTCAGTGTCTTTGCAAGACCCCAGGTGGAGATATAAAAAGATATCTCAAATTCTGCCTTGAAATCTTGATACTCTTTTGAAAAGGGAAGGCTTGTATGCCTGGATTCTAAAGAGTAGTGCATTCTGCATCCCAAAATGAAGGCTTTAATAATAGTAATATAATAATAATAATAATAATAAGAAGAAGAAGAAGAAGAAGAAGAAGAAAGAAGTAATGTGGAGGAGAAGAGTAATCCCTGTGAATTAGAAGGGACAGGAGAATTCACAAGGGAGATAAACATTGAACATTCAGTCAGTGTATATATACATGCCAGTGTTGCAGGTACTTGGAGCACAGCAGTGAAAAAAGCAGATAGCATCCTGTGTGTACCCTTGTGGTGATGCTCTTCTAGTGTAGAGAGGCCCACAATAAGCTAAATATGTAGTAGAAGTGTATGATGCATTTTTTGGTGATGAGTGGTACAAACAGAAAGTAAGAAATGGGCATACATGAGACATACAGGGATAATCAGGGCAAGTGTCACTAAGAGGGTAACATTTGAGCTCGAACCTGAAAGAGGTGAAAAAGCTAGCCAAACAAGAAGAATAAATGCTTCAGTAAAAGGCCAAATGCATCCAAGGCCAAGGGAATATCAGCAGCCAAGGGCCAGGAGATAGAACTGATTCAATTTCCTGAATACATTGTAGGTCGCTTTGGATGGAGCAGTGGGTATGTACAGCACTAGGTAAAATAGAAGGCAGGAATAAGGGCTGTTCAAAAACCCAGACTAGAAGCTGAACTGCGAACAGTCATAGCATCAAGATTCTATATCCACTGAATCATGAATGAGAATAAACCTAGTTATCTAGGTAGCCCTGTGTCACACAAATCAACAAACACTGGACCTCTGCTATGGGTAGAACAACTTGATGAGATCCTAATAGCAAGTTCTCAAAATCAGCAAATTCTACGCATTTGCCTCTGAAAAATAATGTGGAGGGCAGATATGAGGAGGGAGATGATGGTGTAAATTCTTCCAAAAATATGAGAAAAAAAGTAGTTGTCCCCAGTAACACCTCTTCTGCCAGGTGCAGGACACTTTGACGCATATGGGTTTGTATAAATAAGGAAAGAAAATACCTGTTCTTTGTTGAATATAAATAAAAAAAGTATGATGTTACTTGAACACACTTGAAAAAAATCAGCTGGCATTAAGGTTATTGGTGAAAGAGTCCAGAACATGCCCTCCCCAAGTATGCTACTATGGCATATAGACTAGTTTGAGTTACAAGAATTTGAAAAAGAACAGCTGTGAGGACAATCTCATTTTCTCCTTTTTTCCCCCCCTTAAAAGCAGGAGTTGAAATTCCTATGTGAAAGAAGTCCTCCCTACACCAGAAAGAGTCATCTTTCTCACCATGGACAGGAAGTTGAGGCTGAGAGAAATCTGTGCAAATATTGTTAAACTCCTATCTTCCTGTCTCTTCACACAATGAACTACCCTAGCCCTAGCCCCTTTGCCTGTCACCTTATCATAATTTACTGTACTTTGTCCAACACACTAGGTAAGCATTAAATTCTAACTGCCTCTTTGGATTTTCTTTTTTTTTTTTTTTTTGCAAAAACTCCCATGTGCATATAAAGAAAAATAATTAAAACTTGTATATTTTTTTCTTATTTTAAAGATTGACTTGAGAGTGAGAAAACAAGCAGTGTGGAGAGGCAGAGGGAGAAGGAGAGAAGCAGACTCTGCTGAGCAGGAAGCTTGATGCAGTGCTCAATCCTAGGACCCAGAGAACATGACCTGAGCTAAAGGTAGACACATAATCAACTGAGCCACCCAGGTGCCCTGTAAAACTTATTCACTTTTATCCCATTAATCTATGTCAGTTGAATTCTTAGATCCAGTTGGAAACACAGTGAATTCTTAGACCCAGTATAGAGAAAAGTTGTTCCTCCCCTATAAATAGAACCATTTGGAAGACCCTGGGTTTGAAGATGTTCAAGCCTAGACTCACTCACATGAACACTGCAAGAGTTACAGTTATAAATGCTTTTGACTCATTAATTTATTCTGAGAGCCACCTGTTGTTTACCTCTTAAAAATATATATTATTTTTTAAAAAATAGACTCCACATCCAAGTATTTGAAGAAAAAGTGACCAAGAATTCTGAAATTTGACAAAAGACCTAAACCTATAAATTTCGGAAGCTACACAAACACCCACATAGAATAAACCAAAACATATTTTTGCTATAAAATGCATCATAATCAGGGGATCCCTGGGTGGTGCAGTGGTTTAGCGCTTGCCTTTGGCCCAGGGCGCAATCCTGGAGACCCGGGATCAAATCCCACATCGGGCTCCCAGTGCATGGAGCCTGCTTCTCCCTCTGCCTGTGTCTCTGCCTCTCTCTCTCTCTGTGACTATCATAAATAAATAAATTAATTAATTAAAAAAAATTAAAAAAAATAAATAAAATGCATCATAATCAAACCTATGCAAACTAAACACACACACATAAATCTTGAAAGCAGCAAGACAAAACCTATGTATAAAAGGGAAAAATAAATTCAAGTGACAGCAGATGTCTCATCAGAAACAACATATCATAAGGAAATGTGACATTTTTTAAGAGCTAAAAGAACTGGCACTGCCACTCTGAATTCCTTGTCCTTTAGGAATTGATGGAGAAATAAAGACATTCTCAAATGAGGTAGGGTGGAATTTGTTGCTGGCATATTTATCCATAGAAGAATGGCAAAAGGAAATTCTTAAAAAAGAAAGGAAATGATATAAGTTTTTTGGAGCATTAGGAAGGAGGAAAGAAAAAAAAAGAAATATGGGTAAATACAATCCTATTGAGTTTTCTAAATTATGTTTAGAAGCTAAATTTCTAACATCTGATGTGGTTCTCAATGTATATAGAGGAAATATTTCAGATAATTATAAACAAGAGAGGGTAAAAAATTTTAAAAGGGAATAAGCTTTGTACAGTTGAACTGGTAACATGTAGATACCAGTGTACCATGTTGTTATGTGTATCTAATACCTAGAACAACCACTAAAAAACTCTCCAAAGACAATAGATGAGTCAAATTCAAATTGTCTCAAGAAAATATTCAAATAGCCCACAGGAAAGCAAGAACTAAAATAAAAAAAAAAAAAGAAATGAACAACAGTGAAGGAAAAATTAAAAACAAACAAATTCACCAGTAAATAAAAAGTAAAATGGGCAAAGTTAAGGCCTAACATGTATGGGAGAAAAATTTCTCTTAAAGCCTTTTAGAGTCCCTGGCTGGGTCTGATAATTAAACTGAGAAAGATAAGCTAGCAGGAGAAAAACATACAAATGTTATTGGAACTTTTACATTTTTTAGGAAGCCTTCCTAAAAAAAATGAAGGCCTACAGAAGTGACCAAAGTAGGAAGCTTTTATATCTTTACACAAGGAAATACATTTCTTTTTTTTTTTTTTTAAGATTTTATTTATTTATTTGAGAGAGAGAGTGAGCGAGCATGAACAGAGGAAAAGGGAGAAGCAGACTCTCCACTGAGCAGGGAGCCTGATGTGGGACTCGATTCCAGGACCCATGGATCATGACTTGAGCCAAAGGCAGATGCTTAACCAATTGAGCCACGCAGGTGCCCCTGAAATCCATTTCTAAAGAAATGAAAAGGCAGGGGTTTTGGGCAGTAGGTAGTAAATGGTGAAGAAGTAACAAGGTTTGTTCATATAGTCTTCTCAGCCCTAAATTCCCTGTTTCTGGTAATGTTTTTCTAACCCTGCCTTTAAGGAAGAGGGATGAGGGAGAGGAGGTCAAAGTAACCTTCCTGCTTTACCGTTTTCCCAAACTCCTCTTAAGATATTCAGTACATCAAAGTGCCATCTTTTGGGGTAGTATGTTCTGAACCCCATCGATGTCAATAATTGAATTAAATGTATGTGGTCTAAATACATACATTAAAAAACAGAGGTCACCTGAGTGAAGATTAAAGTATATGCTCCAAATGTATGCTGTGGTAGGGGAGGAAAAATAATTTTCCCTCTACTCTTCTAGATTATTAGCTGAGACCCCTCCAATAATATAAAACAGATTAACAGGAGAAAAGAGCAGCTTTAAAACACACACACACATACACAATAACTTGTGTACCTCCTGTATATGTGGGTGAGACCCAGTACTCAGTAATACCTCAAATGGCCCAAGCCACCACCTTAAATACCATCTCCAGCTAAAGGCAAAAAATGTTCCAGGTGGAGGGTGGGGAGGACAGTTTGGGGATGTTACCAGGCAAAGCACAGAAAACAAGGCTATGGTTGTTAGATTTAAGTCTTTGCCTTCTCCGGTGGGTTCTCAGTTTTAGTCATCCTTTTCCTGGCACAGAGAGAGAAACTGTTGCAAATGCAGATTTCCCTTGTAATGTAAATTTCTCTTATAAAAGACTAACTTCTACTACTTTTTCAAAGCTTTTTTAAATGTCTGCTATTAAAAAAAAAAGTTGAAGGTAATCCTTATGCCTGAGAGTCATATTTTAGGGTGGCAAATAATGTTCCTCTGCATTGTCTACAGGAACTCACTTCATTCAGGTTGAAATGACAGGGTAGAAGAGAAACTGCAAATATCGACACAAGGAATCAGGGTGCCTATATTAATATCAGGTAACTAAACCACGGCAAAGAAAATTACTAGAGACAGAAAGGGGAATTATAGAATGATAAAAGGGTCAACCGGATAAGAAAACTGAGCAATTCTAAATGTGTAAGCACCCAATAACAGCCTTGTAAAATACATGAGGCAAAAAGTGGTACACCTGCAAGGAGTAATAGGCAAATCCACAATTACAGGTAGACAGATCAACAATCCTCTCAAAAATCGATAGAACAACTAGACAAAAAGTTAGCAAATATATAGAAGTCAACAAATGGCTCGTTTTCATCTGTAAATTAGCAATGGTAATATAGACAGAGAAAAATGTTCCCTTCTTCTCTTCTAGGCTCTTTGGCTGGTTTAGTAATCACATTGACACAGGGGCACCTGGGTGGCTTAGCACGGTGGGTATGTGCTTTTGGCTTTGGTCATGATTCCAAGGTCCTGGGATTGAGCTCTGCAACACATTGGGCTGCCTGCTCAGCAAGCACCCTGCTACTCCCTCTCCCTCTGCCTCTTCTCCTGTTTGTGTGCTCCCCCCCCCTCTCAAATAAATAAATGAAATATGTAAAAAAAAAGTTACATTCACACAGGGCAGATTAACAGCAGAAAAACAAATATAATTTCTTATGTATGAAAGCCTCTCAAAGACATGAGACCCAAAGGCAGTAAGGCAATTGGGGCTTGTGTGCCATCTTGAGCTAAGGAATGGGGTAGGGACCTGGAGCTTCAAAGGAGACGTTGGCGAATCACAGGAAGATAAGACTAGATGTTTGGTTATTCAGCTGTTTGCCCTGCCTTTCAGATCAATCAGATCAAAAGAAAAATATCAGTTGTTGAGAGGATTGTTGCCCTGTCAATAGCTCTCTTTTTAGTACTGTTAGAATAGGCAGGCAGTGAGGCTCTAAGGGGATGCCCAGAGGCCAGCAAGCGGGAGGCCATGGCCAGCCATGGCAAAGGTCCAAGCCTGTCCTGACAGCACTCCACTAGGAGCTGTATCGCACCAGATAGGCCCCAGATGGCGGTGCCACAACAAGAAGCCCCTGAGTAGGTTAGGAAGAAAGAGTGGGAAACCCTTCTTCCCCCTCCAATAATAGATATCCCGCCCCATAGTTAACAACTGTTGATAATAGGAACCCCCATCTGGGGGAAGCAGCTCTTTTCTCCCTCTCTCAGAGCTCAAGAGTATACTTTTAACATCAATAAACTTTCCTACTTGTGTCCCTCATCCTCTGTGTTGTGAGTCTGTTCTTGAATTTTTCCTGGTGACAAGACCAAGAAACTTTGGTGACCTTGTTGGGAAGGCCCAAGTGGAGGCTCCAGGGCCCATTGTTTCCCTGTCTACCTGGCACCAAGATCTCTATTAATTTTACAGGATAAGAGAAAGTATGATCTCATATGACATTTACGTATCTATATGTATAGACTTGCACAAAGTAAAATTTCTGTAAGATGGATGGCAAAAAATTACTGGATATTGGAATTACAGTTGATTTTTATTTGTTTATTTGAAAGTGTTGTTGGTGCTTATTATTTTAAAATAAGGGGCGATCTTGTTTTGCAAGGAAGTTAAAAGGAATTCACTTAAATGTGTATGTTATGTAATGGAAATGAAAACCCAAGAAGAAAGACATTAAATGTTGCTGAGCAATGCTAAAGACAGACCTGAGAAGTTTATCCTATCACCTGCCACAAAGCAGGGTCAGGGCATTCCACTTCTAATGGTGTCCTCCCAAATCATGAACACTTTCTGGCCCCCCTGCTATCTGCCTGTGGATCTCTCTTCTCTTTTCCAAATTCTCAATTTCCAAATTAAAAGTCTTCCCCAATGACCTGTCCTGTTCCTGGCACCCAGAACTTAGCCCTGGGCAGCTTCCCCTTTCCCTGCCCCACAGATTCAGCTGTTCCTGCCTGCAGGTCATCCTTGCTAGATAGGAAGGCAGGCAAAACTTCCCGGGGCTGCAAGGAGAATCAGGGAAGTAATAGAGGTTATTTTTTTCCTCAATTGCTTTTTTACTGTGGAGAAAACGTGGGTGGTTTATTAGGGTGAATAAACCCCTGTAGAATTTCACTTTGATGGCTTACTTTCTGGCTCAGCTGAGTCCAAAGTTGGTGCCTCATTAGATGTAACCAGAGAGATTTTATGCATTTTTTTTCTGCTTTCTCACCACTACCCCCTATAGCTCTGGGGTCTACCACAGAGTCCAGGCATCTGATTTTTTATTTTATTTATTTATTTAAATTCTCAGTTCACTTGTTAAAGATCAGCCAGGTATTCAGCAGAGGTGGCAAAAAGGCCTAGGTTTGAGTTTACGAACCTAGTTTACAAGTTTAGTTTGAACTTGTCAATTAAGGGTGGAGTTGTTAGGTAAAGCCTCAAATATTAGGAATGAGGGGAGCAGGGAGGGAGAGAGAGAAGAGAGGAAGAAAAAAGAAAGCAAGCAGACAGACCAAAGTCTGTCTGTTGAAGGAAAAGATGGGGAGAAAATAATCCCCAAATCAGATCATTTTAAAGAAGATAAATAATATTACCACCCAGATCTCAGCTCTCCACGGGAAGAACATAAGGGTCAGTGATTCTTAAATTGTACCCTGAAGTCAATAATTTAAAGAAAGGGTGGGGGGAGGAGGTCTTTTCATAATTATTAATTTTTAAGGCTGGGCTCTCTCTCTCTCTCTCTCTCTCTTTTTAAGATTTTATTTATTCATGAGACACACAGAGAGAGGCAGAGACACAGGCAGAGGGAGAAAGACTCTCCGCAGGGATCCCGAGATTCCAGGATCAAGGCCTGAGTCAAAGGCAGACGCTCAACCGCAGAGGCACCCAGGCGTCCCTCTCTTTCACAACTATATTTGTCGTTATTGAGACTGGAAGTACTTCTCATACAGCGGTTGGCTGACCTGTAGAATCTGGGAAAAGATCATTTACATTTTTTTCATAAAGGGATCTTTTTAAAGAAATTCTATGGATTTCATTTCTTCATCCAAAGACATACTGTTGCATGTCACCTCCATAAAACGCTCATAAGCCAATGAAAAACATTGTTTTCCTCATTTTCATAGGCATTTAGCAGCTGAGTCCTACCCATCCGCCTCTCCGCCCCCAACCCCGGACCTAGACCTGTCCCATTAGCTCCTCTACCTCAAACAACATCATTTTCTGTCTTTTAGGTATTATCTTTGGAGTCTCCCTTTATTGAAAAAGGTTTGCTAAGAAAAGCCAGCACCTCTTCCTCTCCAACCCTGCCAGCCAATGAAGTGGCGCGATAGGAAGAGCGGGAAATTCAAACTTTTTGTCCTTCCCAGAGCGAGAGAGCCATCCTCCCCGCCCTTCTACTGGCACTCCAGAGAAGCCAGGGACACTCAGAACAGGAAATGGGAGCTCGGATTCCTGGGACCCAAACAAAACTGAAACGGCTCTAGATTGAATGTTGCCATCGATAAACAATTCTAATGTGAAACTAGAGTAAATTCATTTTATCTGTGCGCAAAGAGCTTGAGGAATACCCGATAGAGGTGCCCACAGGAACCACGGGCGACTATGTCTAGTTTACCCAGTGCTTTAGGCTAGGGTATTTAGGGCCAGGTATCTATGGCCCTTCCTGCTCTTTTACCGCCCAGATCTTGCCTCCTCCCAATAAGGCAAGTCTGGATTATCCCTATTCAGAAAACCTCTAACCACTTCTGTACCCAGCAGGGAAATCCCGATGTTTTAGAAGCGTGCAGACACGGGGAAGGGATGGACCCGAAGTATCCTGAAGCTTAGGGCAAGCCCGCAGCGGATGGGTGTTCCCTGCTGGGCGTTACACTCCGTGCTGTATTTCGCTTTAAAGACCATGGGACTTTCAAAATCCATTCTCGGGTCTACAATTGCCTCAACGATCACCTATTTTATAGACTCTCTAGGACGCAAATATATGGTAGCAGAGTTGAATTACACCGCTATGAAATAGCGGTTATAGCTCTTCTTGGGAGAGAGTGGGTGGCTCTGAAAAGAGCCTTTGGGTTGGATGGTGCCTCGGAGAGCGCTCACTTGGAGCTGGTGTACTTGGTGACGGCCTTGGTGCCCTCGGACACGGCGTGCTTGGCCAGCTCCCCGGGCAGCAGCAGGCGCACGGCCGTCTGGATCTCCCTGGACGTGATGGTCGAGCGCTTGTTGTAATGCGCCAGGCGCGACGCCTCGCCCGCGATGCGCTCGAAGATGTCGTTGACGAACGAGTTCATGATGCCCATGGCCTTGGACGAGATGCCCGTGTCGGGGTGCACCTGCTTCAGCACCTTGTACACGTAGATGGAATAGCTCTCCTTGCGGCTGCGCTTGCGCTTCTTGCCGTCCTTCTTCTGCGCCTTAGTGATAGCTTTCTTGGAGCCCTTCTTCGGGGCCGGAGCAGATTTAGAAGGCTCAGGCATGGTTCTTTCCTAAGAGTTGAAGAAACGTTAATTGCAATCACAACAAGTTAGTGCTGTGAAGGGTCGAGAGCTCATTCTTTTATAGTTCCTCAATGCAAATGAGGTATCAAAAATTGTCACTTCTCGTTGGGTAAAATCAGAACTCTTTCGCTAAGGGGAGGGTTTATGCAAATTAAGGGTTCACGTTTTCTTTTCCTATTGGATTCAGAGACAGACATATTTTGACCAATGGGATAGATTGTTGGCTCATCCCTGCGCTGCGTATAAAAATTTTTTTCCTCCCCCTCCCCCCCCCAAGCAAAGCATTTGTGTGGAAACCCGCACCGCTGTTTGTTTGAAATGTCGGGTCGGGGAAAGCAGGGCGGCAAGGCTCGCGCCAAGGCCAAGACGCGCTCGTCGCGGGCCGGGCTCCAGTTCCCGGTGGGCCGCGTCCACCGCCTGCTCCGCAAGGGCAACTACGCGGAGCGGGTCGGGGCGGGCGCGCCGGTGTACCTGGCGGCCGTGCTGGAGTACCTGACGGCCGAGATCCTGGAGCTGGCGGGCAACGCGGCCCGCGACAACAAGAAGACGCGCATCATCCCGCGCCACCTGCAGCTGGCCATCCGCAACGACGAGGAGCTCAACAAGCTGCTGGGCCGCGTGACCATCGCGCAGGGCGGCGTCCTGCCCAACATCCAGGCCGTGCTGCTGCCCAAGAAGACCGAGAGCCACCACAAGGCCAAAGGGAAGTAAAATCTAGTACAGAGGGCACTTGCCTACAGTTTTACTACAGCAAATTCAAGGCTCTTTTCAGAGCCATCCATATTTCCACAAGAAAGGCTGGTAGCCCAATTTATGTCACGTTGATAGTTCTTAACATTTTGTGTAACAGATAAGGTTAAGTTAACGCTACGACCCAAATAAACAGGCATAGCCGACGTTTCGCTGTAAGAAGGTAGAGTGAAATGTACAAACAAAGGAAATTTGCTTTTTGACCAATACAACCTCGTAAGGTTTTCCCAATTTTTAGTTTTAGGAAAAATCATTTTATCTCGGGTCATTGTGTGTATCTAGCATTACCAGACCAGGTGCTTTACGTGTGATGTTCCAGATACACCCAGGGTCCCTGTCATGTAGTCCACGGGAAAAACTCGGTATTAAAGGGAGCTATAATGACCAAAGACGTAGGAAGTGGCAATCTAGGCGACCCGATATTTACTTCAAAATAACTAACGTAAGGGAAAAGAGGACAAATTTGTACTCAATGAAGGGTGCAGACCAGCAGGATTGATAACCTTCGAGTCTAAGAAATTTGGAGAATTTCAGGCCCGACCTAGACTTACAGAACAACAAATTCCATTTTACATGTTTATTTCTTAATTGGCTGGTTAAGCATACTGTACTTAGTGAAAGTATAAAACATAGCGAAAAGAGAGAGAGAGGTGGCATAATTTATCCAATCAGATTCTCCGGTAATTAATCAATGTGCTTACCGTTTGACCAATGGTTTTAGCGCCCAGATCTTTTGAAAAATTACAAGGCCAATCAGAATGCTTCTTACTGTATATAATGGAATCTTTCGCCCTTTACCCGCTAGGCTGTCGGTGTGTCTTTAGTTTCGTCTTATGGCTCGCACGAAGCAGACGGCGCGCAAGTCGACGGGCGGCAAGGCCCCGCGCAAGCAGCTGGCCACCAAGGCGGCCCGCAAGAGCGCGCCGGCCACCGGCGGCGTCAAGAAGCCGCACCGCTACCGGCCCGGCACGGTGGCCCTGCGCGAGATCCGGCGCTACCAGAAGTCCACGGAGCTGCTGATCCGCAAGCTGCCGTTCCAGCGCCTGGTGCGCGAGATCGCGCAGGACTTCAAGACCGACCTGCGCTTCCAGAGCTCGGCCGTCATGGCGCTGCAGGAGGCGTGCGAGGCCTACCTGGTGGGGCTCTTCGAGGACACCAACCTCTGCGCCATCCACGCCAAGCGCGTCACCATCATGCCCAAGGACATCCAGCTGGCGCGCCGCATCCGCGGGGAGAGGGCGTAAAGCAAACTTTAGTTGAAAAAGGCTCTTTTCAGAGCCACCCACAATCTCTTGAAAGCAGTTGTAACTGGAGTTCCTACTATTGAAGTAGAATGGGTACGAGAACCGTTTGAGTACGGATGTTTTTGGTACTGTCTCTTAAATGTTTGCCCGAAGTCCTTCCTCAGGCTTCAGTCCCCGTTAAAAGTGCCTTTTTAGGCACATTTGTAAGTAATGTGCCTTGAATGCAGTTCTGATTCCTTAAAAAGTTAAAACAAAAGCTAACAGCATTATTGAATGCATGAAATTTTCAGTAATTCACAAAACATGTCATGTCTCCTGACTCCAGAATCCTGTATTGGTCTGAGGAGGGATTGACGCTCAGGTGATAGAAGCTAACTTCGTTAGTCACTAGCAAAGACCCACTAAATATATCTGCAATAAGAAAAAGACTTGGGGTTTGGCGCCTGCCTTTGGCCCAGGGCACGATCCTGGAGACCCGGGATCGAATCCCACGTCGGGCTCCCTGCATGGAGCCTGCCTCTCTCTCTCTCTCTCTCTCTCTCTCTCTCTCTCTCTCTCTCATAAATAAATAAGTAAAAAAAAAAAAAAACACTTGCCTATCATCCAAAGTTTCTTTGCCTATACATCTTAAAAGCAATGGGATTTGAAATAACTGACAGGTAGCAACACTAGAGCATCTCTTTTAGTCATGTCCCCTCTTAATAAATACAAATTCATTGACTAAAATGTTAATTTCTTTAATTTTCTAAGTATAAAATTATAATAAGCTGATAGTTCACGGTTTTCCGAGGCCTAAAATGTACACAACTTGGCAACTGTTAATAATTACAATTCAAAATTTTAAATACAAAACTAGATAGCAGGTATTAATTTATAATTGAAAGATGAGCCAAATTCGAATTATACACAAATAAAACCATAGCCATTACAAAGTTAAGAAAAATAGCAGTTTATTAACTCTTGAATATAATACTACGATGTTTATTTTCTTATATTTTTGTCTATATACTCTGATTCCATTTTTACCTGAAAATTATTTTGGAATATTTTCTATATAAACAGAAGAGAATGCAGTATTTCCACCCCATAAGGGTGATGGATCACAGCTTATTTTGTTCTCTTGATAACTTAGAACTAAGTTCAGCTTCAAAACACATTATTGGTAGTGTCATTTTTTTTTTTAAGTATTTTACTTATTTATTTGAGAGAGAGAGAGAGAGAGCAGGAGCAGGGAGGAGGCCTAGAGAGGGAAAAGTAGACTCTGCTAATCAGAGAGCCTAACATGGAGCTAAATTCCAAGGCCACTGGAATCATGACCTGAGCTGAAGGCAGATGTTTAAACTGACTGAGCCACCCAGGCACCCCAGTAGTGTCATTTTTAAGATGGTTTTCAAATTTGGGAAATCCTTTGTCAAAGTTCTTCATATGTGAGTTGTAAACTTTGGAAGGATTTTTAACGGACTAGCTTTCAGCTCTATACATTTCCAATCTGGATTCATCTGTACTATATACTTACTGCCAGTGTGTGGCTGCTACAAATACGTAGATGTCATTATATGACATTTAGCCCTACAACTTCCTGCCCGAAATACAGGTAAATTTGTCAGTGAGCAGTAGGAGTTTATTTCTTGAAACCATTTTTACATCCAATTGGCTAGAACAACTGAATGAACTCTGTATCAAGTACATCTGCAAATTTGATATCTCATTATCCCTAAACTAAACAGATATTAAGTAAATTTCTTCTTACCTAAATCCAAGTGTGTTCATTAGTACCCAACAGAATCAGGCAAAAGGTGAATTGTAATGAAAGGGAAGATTTAGTGGCAAAAAAACAACAGGTTTAATAAGCTGTAAATATCTTCACAATGAAATTTTTTTTTAAAAGAGAGACCAAGTGAACACATTCCACAGAGCCCCTCTCTCAGGGCTTTGGAAGTACTGGGCCTAACTTTTGAGTTTCATTAGCTTCAGAGTAAATGTGCTTCTGAGCACCAACTATGCTTTTCTAAATTACACGTGACTTCCCCTGCCCTCCTACCACCCTGTTCTAACATACCTCAGCAGAGAGCCCTAGGAGTTGAGAATCACTGGTTTGGGATGATTTTTTTTTTTTTTTTAGATTTTTATTTATTTCTTCATAGAGACACACACACACACACACACACACAGAGGCAGAGAAACAGGCAGAAGGAGAAGCAGGCTCCATGCAGGGAGCCCGACGTGGGACTTGATTCCGGGTATCCAGGATCACACCCCCAGCTGCAGGCGGCGCCAAACTGCTGCGCCACCTGGGCTGCCCTGGGATGACTTTTAGGCTCTGGGACAATCTGAGTTTTGCTTTGCATGATGCTTTGGATCATCAGAGATACCAGGAGGACAAAGCTTAGTGGGAAGAATAAAAATTCAACTCTGAGAAGTTTGAACCCTTTCAATGTAAATGTGAGTTCCCTGGAACAATCTGCAGGGTTTATAGATCTATTCTGGACTATCATCCTCCCTCAAAGAGGTCCTCATGGGAGGAACAATAAAACCGTGTTTTCATTGGAGTCAGTCTAATAGCTAACATTCAGAGTTCTCCTTGGGTCAAGTACCACATGAGCTGATTGTCCTGAATTATTATTATTATTTTTATTTTTATTTTTATTTTTTTTTAAAGTAGGCTCCAAGCCCAGCACGGGGTCCAATGGAGGGCTCAAACTCAGGATGCCAAGATCAAGACTGAAGCTGAAATCAAGTAAGACTCTCAATGGACTGAGCTACCTAAGTGCCCCTATATGATTCTTAAAACAACACTGAAATTCAGGTTTTCTCACTGTCTCCATTTTACAGAGAAAGAACTTGAGTCTAAGAGATTTTAGTTGATTGGCCAAGTTCATACTCCTAATTAATATCATTGTCAGGCAATCTCACACCAAGCCCACACTCAAATATCTTCTGATCAGTAAGATTGCCCGGAAAAGGATTCTTAGATCTAGTTGCTCCTCGAGGGAAATTGTCTCACAGATTAGGCTGAATGATTAAGAGTTGCAGTGGCCTGGCTTGGGCTAATTTCTGTTGTCAGAGTCCTCTGGTCAGTGGCCTGGTATGAGATGAAGTGGGTAGGATGAGTATAAGGAACATCACATCTTAGGGATGCTCTCTAAGCTTCACGACCAGCTCAGAACACTCATCTCCTTGGAAACTCTGGATTCTGCTACAGAGTAAGTATTTGCTTGTGCCTTCCCCACGGTATCTACTATAGAGCTATATTGTCCAAGATATCAGTATCTTGTATGACCATTAAGCCATGTATGACCATTAAGCAACCAACATACAGAGGATAATTATACTGGCTTACTTATTGGAAACTACCTAGCTACATTCTTAATATCACCAATCCCTAGTATTAATGACACCTACCTCAAAGTGCTGTGACAGGGTGTTTGGTAATAAGTGGAGAGAGCTGAATACATTGTAAATTAGAGCTCAGAAAATGCTAGCTCTCAATATCCATGTTCCTACTGAGACCTAAATCCCTGCTCCACTATGAAATCCTCTAATGATATAATCTTGCTTCTTGAAACCTGTTCATCTCTGGCATGAATTTCAACCCAAAGTTACTTTTTACACTTCCCTAGGCATAGAATGGCACCTGGAACTTTGCCTATGAGAAGTAATAGGATATTTAATTTTTTGGCCACGGGAGCACTGTGTATGTGCAGGGAAAAAAAAAAAAGTTTGGTATACTGCATTACAAGTAGCCTTTAATTTCTGTGTTACTAGCACTTTTGTCATACATATCACATGAGATCACGAATTATCATGTCATTGCTGAATTATCACTCAGCAGTTTATGCAGTGTTCATTGCCAGTTTTAGCTAACCAGCCATGTTCAGGCAATTATTTGAATATATTATTGCTGTATCAATATTATAAGTAGAATATTATAAATAAGATTATTAATAATGTCAAAATAAATTATAGAAATCATAAACTAAAAGTCAAGATAAGGACCTTTACAAAAAAAGCAAATTAGATTCTCTCTTTTTTTAAGATTTTATTTATTCATGAGAGACCGAGAGAGGCAGAGACAAAGGTAGAGGGAGAGGGAGAATGGGGATCCTGATGCAGAATTTGATCCCAGGACCCCGGGATCATGGCCTGAGCCAAAGGCAGACAGACACTAAACCACTGAGCCACCCAGGTGCCCCCAGCCAAATTAGATTCTAATGAATGGCTTACAGTATCAGACCTAAGCCAGCCAAGTTTGTGAATGCTTGTGAGGGAATGGAACAAAATCAGAGAAACATTGCTGAAGACTGACTGTATCTAAGGTCTAGGCAAAATTAGAGATTTTTCTTGACAACTTTTAGCTTTCTGTGAATGAATTCTCCCCTTACCTTTACTAGAGAAGGGCGATTCTATTTGTTTTTGAGGAAGTTTCATTTGAAAGTAAAGGGCACTCGTCACCTATGCAGATATGTTTGCGGAAGACATTTGATGTTAGGATCAGTTGCAAGTATACATACTCTAATAGAGTGTGGACTTGAAAGTCTTTGAATGGGGAAGGGAACACAGATGTCATTACCATTGCAGGATGTCATTACTGTAAGCTCAAACTGTGATTATATTTGGAGTATCTTAATTAAGTCTCCTGGTTGCTACAACTCAACCCACCCTGAGCCAAGTGAGGTGGTGGCCCCAGTGGCAGGAGGTCAAGATGGCTCAGGGGAACCAAGAACTCTGATGTCAGGAACCCAGAGAACACATCTCCATGCATCACTCCTCTCTGCTCTTGCTTATTCTGGGCTCCATTCTGCTCTGTTTATTCACCAGACCTCTTTGTTTCTCCAGGAGTGTCTAAGAAGACAGTTCCCCAGACATCAGGTCCCCTTAGTTTCTGTAACTCAGTTTCAGTTTATAAACAAAATTTTGGGTGGTTCATATCAGCCCAATGACCTTCGGACTAGTCAACCATTCTTAAAGGTCAAGATGTTTTACCAAAGTTTAGGCCACAGAAGACGGTATATATTAAGATACAGTGACATGCAAGCTTTAGGTCGAAATAAGGTTAGAGAAGACCAGAATATTTGGGACCAGAGAGTGTTCTAGAGTTTTGTTGTCCACGTGGTTGCCATGAGCCACATGCACAATACTGACCTCTTGAAACAGGACAGTAGGAACATAGAGGTGCTGCATGCAAAGAGTTTCCAAAGACATACTATAAGAAATAAGAAAGAATGTAAAATATCTCAAATATTTTTACATTGATTTTATGTTGAACAAGAATATTTTGGATATATTAGGTTAAATAACTTATTAAAATTGATTTCACCTGTTTCTCTTTTCCTAATTTATGTTATGGCTATAGACAGTACTATTCTAGAGGTGGTTAATTCACGAAATATAGATTCTTTCCATAGCTGGGTATCTTCAGTGTGTACTTAATGGGATGCTGGTCAAGGAAGCTAAAATCTCAGAGGTTGCCATTTCGACAGTAACAAAGACAAAATACCCGGGAATAAAAGTAATTAGAAATAGGAAGATATGGTCGGAGAAAATTTGAAACATTCTCCACAGGTATGAAAATTGAGGGCTTTTTATGTCTAATGGAGGGAGGGGTGAAGAGGTGAGAGGGAGGAAGTGTCTTAAATTACATTTGGAAAACAAAATAAATAGAATAACTGGGAAATCCTGAAAAAGAAGAGCAACGCGAGGGAATGAGCTCTATCAGCTATAAGTCATGTTTTAACACGTTTATTAAACATTCGATTCTTATATAATAAATACTATAGGTCATGTATTCTCAGCATTTAAACCAGTCCCGTGAACAGTCCTTAAGAGTGTGATCACACCTGAGGAATGGCCAAGAAAGATCAAAAGAACAAAGTAGAAAATCAAGAATTACTTCACCTACCCATGTAATTTAGCCTAGGATAAAAAGGTGGCATCTCAAAATGAGGGTGAGGTAGGGAGGCAAAAATGTTAGGGTCGGGTACATTTATTAAACTTACAATAAAATAGAGAGAGCTGGGTTGTTTTAAATGTGAAATTAACGGCACAGAAAACACTGGAAGAAGCCATGGGAAAATTGCGCGCGCGCGCTGCGCTCTCAAAAAAGTGGAGGTCTTTCAAATGTACGAAAACGGACATTAAAGTATCCGAATTCTTTTGGGAGGGGCTGAAACCCGTGGCCACCACCGGTAACGGGAGACCTTATCTAGATTAACAACCAGATCCGTCACTGTGGCGATGGACGAACTGAGCTGCCAATCTCCAGAAGCCCCTGTTCCTTGAACTCGTCTCAAAGGAAAAATCGTGTTCACCGGAGTAAAACCAGGACGAGGAAGAAACGCTTTTGTCCGGAAGAAACGCCGGACGCTGTAAAAGAACCCACAGGTAACACCGGGAATATAAACCCGAGCCCTTCATTAGAGACAACACCCCGCACCCCCATATATGTACACGTTTCCAAGTCCCCCCTACGTGGTTCCTCGCGTGGAAACTGGGGACTTGGGGCCGCACAGACGCGCAATCGGGACGCCTCGGTATCCAGAGGCTGACGTCTGCCTGAGATGAAGCTCCGCGGCCCGCCACCAGGACAAAATGGCCGACAGAAAGTGGTTTGTGCTGCGCTGCGACCCGTCACGCCTTGGTCCCAAGACACGCGACGCGAGGCACAAAGGGACCTGACCTGGCCCAGCGGTGCGCGGTGGCCGGGTGCCTGCGGGCAGCTGCGCACCGGCTGGAGCACGACCGCGCGGGGCTCAGGCGTCCGAGCCTCCCCTCCCCTCCCCGCGGCCGACTACCGTCCCCAGACCGGACCCGCCGGCAGGACTCCAAACGTGGCACGGGTCCCAAGTACCGGATTCACGTCTTTATCAAGTGAAAAGGACAAGAGTCGGCCCGCTAGAAACAACAAACCGAGTACCCAGGAGACCGGACACCACCCAATAACAAACTCACGAGGAGAATCCGGGGCGGCGAGATGGGCCAACCCGCGAGCAGGGCGGGACTTTCAAATGACTTTCCGACCCAATCGGGGGATCCGTGAAGGCAGGGACTGGCAGGCGGGACGGACGGTGGTTCTCGGTGTTCGCAGCGCGGGGCGGGCGGGGCCTCCGGACGGCGCTTCCGCACCCCTCCTGCGAGGAGGCCCGGGGCACCGCGGAGCCCGGGACGCGCTCCCCGGCCCCGTTCCCGCTGGCGTAGGGGCTCCGGGCCCACCACCCACCGCGTCTTAGAACTTAAGGGTAAAGAGGCCGGAGTACAGAATGTTCAGCTCTTTCTCGGAGAGGAGTGGTGGCTCTGAAAAGAGCCTTTTTTGGGTTTTAGAAGCAAACGGTCAACAACCTACTTCTTTTTGGGCGCAGCCTTCTTGGGTTTGGTAACCTTGGGCTTGGCCGACTTGGGCTTCACGGCCTTAGCCGCGCTCTTGGCCGCCTTCTTGGGCTTGGCCGCCTTCGCCTTCTTGGGGCTCTTGGCCACCTTCTTGGCGACGGTGGCCGCGGCGGGCTTCTTGGCCTTCTTCGGGGTCTTCTTGGCGCTCTTCTTGGGGGTGCCGGTCCCCGCTGCCTTCTTGGGCTTCTTGGCCGTCCCCGCCGCCCGCTTGGGCTTGGCCGCGCCCGCCTTCTTGGCCTTGGGCTTGGCCTCCCCGGAGGCCGCCTTCTTGTTGAGCTTGAAGGAGCCCGAGGCGCCGGTGCCCTTGGTCTGCACCAGGGTCCCCTTGCTCACCAGGCTCTTGAGGCCCAGCTTGATGCGGCTGTTGTTCTTCTCCACGTCGTAGCCGGCGGCCGCCAGCGCCTTCTTGAGCGCGGCCAGGGACACGCCGCTGCGCTCCTTGGACGCGGCCACGGCCTTGGTGATGAGCTCGGACACCGGGGGCCCGGACGCCTTGCGGCGCGCCCCCGCAGGCTTCTTGGCGGCCTTCTTCTTTACGGGGGCCTTCTCCGCCGGGGGGGCGGCGGCGGGCGCGGCGGGCGCGGTCTCCGACATGCTGAGGATCCGGGGCTGGGGCCGAGCGGCAAAGCGCGGTAGGTGCGCCGGGCTCGGGCCGCCATATATATAGAGCGCAGGCGCGCGCTGATTGGTGCTCCGCTCGCCCCCTGGCTGGCAGGCTCCGAGCCGCCGCCGTGCGCCTAAGTTGTGTTTGTTCCACTTCACAAAAGGGGGAATATGTGAAAATGCCCCGCTCCAAATTCCCCGGCTTTGGTCGGGAAAGGATCCGAGAAGCCTCAGGCTTCGTGCTCTCGGTTTATTTTTCCCGCAGGCCCCAAGACGACGCGCCCAGGCGCCCCCAAGTCCCCTAACTCCGAGGGAAGTCCAGGACGGTCGGAGACCACTTTCTGTTTTTCTTCTAAATTACCTGTTCGCTCCTTTGCCCCCGAAAGTTCTTTTTCTCAGGGGTGGTTGGGCTCATGCTTCCCTTCTCTGGGAGACAAAAATGAAATGGTTTCCACTTCAGTTTTCACGATAATTCTGTTTCTTCGCGAGGGAAGTAACACAGGTCCTCTGTGAATTCTGCGCACAGATCCACAGGAACCGTGGACCGGGACAAGGATACCCGGGCCAGCCCAAAGCAGTTAGGGTCGGGCGAAAGGGGGTTCGGAAGCCTTGGGGGGCGGCCTGGATCCTGGTGGTGGTGGGGGGGTTAGAGACTTAAATCCTAGACTTGAAGACACTGAAATTCTTGATCAAATCCGTCTCTTCACAGATGGGGGCGGGGCACTTTTCACTTTTCCAAAGGGGAGAAATTGGGCAGTTTTTAACAAGGTCTCCGGTTCCCCTCTGGGTTGTGCAAGGCAGGGGGTCTGACCCTCGAGAATAGACATAATGAGGGAGAAGGGAGACCCCCTAAGGCTGCAAATAAATAAATAAATAAATAATTTAATTCCTCAATAGACTTGGCAGCTACAGACATTGAGATGATCTGTTTTCAAAGAAAACAGGCATTTATGTATTTAATTTTTATATGCTTCAATAAAGGGACACATTTCGGCACCGGAAAATTCTAGGTAGTAACCCAGGAACAATATCTGACCTGTGTTATGGTGTAGATGGACACTCTGGGAATTCAAAGATCTCGATAGAAGTAAAGCAGCTGACTTTAATGTGATACACTTTTATAAGATGAACTATAGGTTTGAAGTAAAGCAAAACGGATGGCAAAATTTTAAATAGAAATAGAGGGAAAGTACTAGAATATAGAAGTTATCAGGCCATTTCTCTGTTGTTGATAAGAATGCCTCTTCTCATCCCCTATAAAGCTGGTCTTACATATTCTTTTCGTTGTTGTTTTGGTCTTACTTATTCTATTCTTGTTTGCTTTACTTCTTTAAGGTTTGGTACTTCAGATTTCAGCCTTTGGTTGCCACGATTGCAATTTTTTCTTGAGAGAAAAAAATTGAATATACCCCACTAGTCATGTATTTAGTATAATTACATGTTTATATTTAGTGACAAAGGGAGTATTACAACTTACCAGAAATTCTCATTCAAATATACAGCTACATGAAAATATGTATTAAAGATGTCTTCCTTAGATTGTAATCAACATGTTGTAGAACTTAAGTTCAGTGATAAAAAATGAGGCATCTTTTAGACTAAGGATAACTCCATGGTTTTATTGAATAACACTTGTTCAACATTTAGAAATTGTGTCTACTCCTGATCATGTCCTCTGGGAATTAACAGCCTAATAAGATTAGTGATGGATGAATTAGCAGCCATAGAAAACCACTTTAGACCTGCCATCCCTCACTGTGACTTTGGGTGTAAGAATTGTAAGAAGTTATTGAAAGTGTTTGAATAACTAAAGCACTTTTACCATGCTAATATACTTTGGTAACAATATAATAAAATAAAATAAGAACATGCCACTTTGTTCTGCTTCTCTGAGCAATGAGTCCTGCCCAGCACCCTCCACCCCAGGCATCTGAAATTCAGTTAAGTGTACTTTACCATCAGGAAAATAGCAGTGTAGAGTCTCGATTGCCAGGTCACTGGACTTCCCTTCACTATAAATTGGTGTCCTGATTTACAAATCAGCAGCTTGTAAATTTGATTACTGTGGTTTAGTTCTCTAATATGATCACTCAAGTTGAATCAATCAAAACACATCTCCCTACATGCAAATCTGATGTCCAGATCTCAAGTCATTAGATAGGGGTCAGTTCTCAGTCTTTCTCCCAACCTCCTGGCCTCATGGTAGAGGCCAGAAGGCAGAGAAACAAGCAACCCTTCCCCAGATCCCTGTAACTTGTGATGAGAAAAGTTACCTAAAATTTAAAAACAAGGGAAAAATATTTCTTCATGTCATTCTAAGCTGTGTTAGGAAATTTTCTAGGTTCATTTGTGGGTCAGTTGATGCTCTAAGAATGCTCTACAATAAAATAGAATGTGAGTCACATATGTAATATGTGAGTTTTCTAGTAGTCACAATGGCAAAAAGAAAAAGAAAAAGATGAATTTAGTTTTAATAATATATTCTACTTTGGGGGGCGGGCAGGGGAGGGTTATTTTTCTAAATAAATTTCTTAAAATAAAAAAATATATACATATTCTACTTCACTCAATATATCCAAACAATGACTGTTCCAACATGTAATCAATATTTTAAAAAATAAGATAGTTTAAGTTTCTTTTTTTCAAATGGCAAGTCTTCCAAATCTCCTGTATTTCATATTTGTAAAACATTTCATTTCAGACTAGCCACCTTACAGGTGCTCACTGGCCACCTGTGACTTTTAGCTATCGTCTGGACAGCCTAGCTTTCGAGAAGGTAACTGACTTCATAGGTACTCTTTGATTAGGTCCATAGTATGTAAAATTAGACATTCACTTGTAGAAGATTGATACACTTAATAAGGGTTTTATACAGTAGAGAGGCAAATGAACTCTTTCCAGTAGAGAAGATAACCCTAAGAGTGATGATTGCATTGCCCAGTAGTAGATCATTAACCAGTTTGTATCTGAGTTTTTCAGCCTCCCAGTATTTTTTCTTTCCCTAACTAAATACATCTTTCATTCTCCTATATCCTGCTTTGAGCCAACTTTATCATCCTGCTTACTTGCCCCTCATTAATGACTTACATCATTCTTTGTCACACACATGAGCCTTCTGTAAACAGTACTTGTATGAGACACATGTTTTTAACTTCTTGAAGATTATACTTTGGCACCTGGTTAGTCAGTTTGTTCTAAGTGCTCTAAATCAGAATCTTTAGAAACCATTCAAAAAATCAGAAGACACAAAACTTTTTGGCCATCAACTTTAAAGTAACCTTAGATTCTGGTAGGTGTGTCATGGAATCTCAGGCTTTGAAATAAGATTGAACAAGCCTATGAGCAACAAAAAGCCTATTAAAATTAGCTCTAAGGGAAAATTCAAGTCAAGAGTGTGTGGTCTTTCCACTCAAAACTGATGGCCTCAAGGTAGCCAGCAATAACCTGAGGACACAAATATTGCAGTGCAATAAATTGTGTGTTCTTGTATTTACACACATTCAAAATATTGTGGATTGGCTAATGTTCTCTCATGTTCTTAAATCTGGAAAGCTGGTGAATGAAATTAAGTATCTGGAGCTGAATGTCAAGTCCAAAAGGCAGCAATGGCAGCTGGACAGAGCATGTAGGGGAGAGAGACTTGAAGAGCGAGAAATATGCAAGAACAATGAGAGATGTTGCTGGAGCAGGTGCATGGATCCTCCTTTTACTGAGCCAGAATAGGGTTCTGTCTGCTTCTGAAGGCAGCTAAACTGATTTAAGTGAAACTTCTTACAGGCCCCAACGGGGAATGATTAAAACCAGATTCTTCCTGACTTACCACCAGGTGAGGCTAATAATAGCAGCCACTCCAATGGCTTGCCTGCTCAAGAATGCAAATGGTTAATGCTTCGGTTGCCTGCGGGGTTGATAATATGGGACAGCCTGAGAAAAAATATGCAGGAAAGAGCTTTGGGAAATTCACAGCCTAAAGAAGATTGTAAGTTCTTCGTCTGTTAGCAGGCTTCAGCCCCACAAACCACTCTGACAAATAACCCAGTCTCTGTAGGCAAATAGCCAACAATTAGGCAATCGGACCTGATCCGAAAGGTTTCCCACACCAGCCTATGGGCAGCATAAGAGCGGAGACCACTGCTCTGTACGTTTATTGCCTGACACATCCTTAAAAGACATGGAGGAGGGGCACCTGGGTGGCTCAGTGGTTGAGCATCTGCCTTTGGCTCAGGTGATAATCTCAGGGTCCTAGGATCAAGTCCAGCATTGGGCTCCCTGTGAGGAGCCTGCTTCTCCCTCTGACTATGTCTCTCTCTCTCTATGTCTCTCATGAACAAATAAATAAAATCTTAAAAAAAAAAAAAAAAAAGACAGGGACGCCTGGGTGACTCAGCGGTTGAGCGTCTGCCTTAGGCTCAGGGCATGGTCCTGAGGTCCCAGGTTGGAATCCAACATCGGGGTCCCTGCATGGAACCTGCTTCTCCCTCTGTCTGTGTCTCTGCCTCTCTCTCTCTTTCTCTGTGTGTCTCTCATGAATAAATAAATAGAATCTTAAAAAAAAAAAAAAAAACATAGGGGAAAAAGAACATAGTGGTGAAGCACACAGTAGAAGCTTAATAAATGCATAGAGAATATCACAAATGCAGCTATACATTCCAATATATTTGCCTAACATTTTGGAATTGCTACGAGAACCACATAAGTGACATAGGAAACTAGGTCATCCATAGCCTTCCTTATTCTTTAAGCTTGTTTTCAAATGACTTTAAACGGTTTCAAAAGTCAAATCCACCCTCAAAAGAAAAGGATTTGTCAATAGTGAGAATATTTACATTTTAATAGGTTTCCAGTCTAGGCCTGTAATAAAAGTAATTATAATGGACAAGATGCAGACATATTTTAGGCAATAGCCTTAATTGGAATAAGCATAGAGCCTTACAGAGTGACTATTTTGGAGGAAACGAGGACATACCAGTTTTGATAGATTTGTTAGGATGTATTACTATGTTTTTATTCCTAGCCCATCGTAATGCCACAGTGAGCTTTACATACACAGGGTACCTGTTAAGCAAAAGACACCAGAAAAGATAATAAAAACAAAGATTAGCCCAGCAAAGTGCCTTCTCTCAAGGAATTATAATGGGTTCAGGAGACACAGATAAGCATAATTATCATACTGTGCAATAGAAAATCTGAAAAGACACAAAACAATGGGGGAAGAGAAGAATAAAAAAGTTAAAATGTTCCTGTGCTGATTACATCTTTGCCTTCAAGTCCTTACCAATCCAGTCAGGAAAATAAGACATCAGAGTTCAGCCTAGAGCAGTGGTTCTCAAACTTCTAGATTTTGGGATCCCTTTACAGTCTTAAAAATCAGTAAGGCCCCCAGAATTTTGTTATTAAGATTACACATATAGACATATTAACTGCTTTAGGAATTACAGCTGGTGTTAAACTAATTTGATAATGTAGATCTATATTTTCTTGGTAGTATTCATTGAGTACAAAATTATATTTGTAATTATATATAATTAATGTATGGCATATATCATATTCATTTAAGTTGTATATTATGGATTTGTATGTATAGTGTATATTATAGAATACCACATATAATATCATAGTACATTATATTTTATATATTATATTGCATATATAAATGATGGAAGGACAACTCATAAACCTTCTGCATTCCCTAACCTGTTGGAAATCCTGGTAGCCCCAGGTTAACCCGAAACTTGTCAGGCTCCTGCAAGTAGAGAACAGGGCTGAGCTCATAGTGCAAAAGGGTGGGACGATAGTAGTTTTGGAGCAAGCGTGTTGTTTCCGATATCAATTCCCCCACATAGGAGCGGGGTGACTCTGCTATGTTCTCAGACTTTCCCAACTTCCATATCCTCCTTTGTGACAGGGCAATAGCACCTCCCACTAGGACTATAGTGAGAATTAAATTAGATGACACACACATAGTTCTTGAGACTGGGCTGAACGCACAGTTGCTTCCAATTTGAGATTTCTTTCCGTTACATACACGGGATTCTGCTGTTTGGGTGTGACCCTGAGAAAGTTGGTACTCTCTTTAATTTGGAGGAGGATGAGAATAGGCCATCCAGCAAGCTTTTTCACTTTTTTCCAATTATGGATGTTGTTCCTGGAAGCCTCTGAAACATAACATGGCTAGGTGCTATCTTGAGGAAGAATTTAGGAAGAGATTCTAACAAGAGATGAAGCCAGAACATGGGAGAAGGGAGATGTGTGTGTGTGTGTGTGTGTGTGTGTGTGTGTGCATGAGTGTGTATCCATGCATGCAATTGTGTGTTGGGGAGTGGTAGGTGAGCATAGAACCCAGGACTATCACTGTCGCTAAGAATTAAGCCCCGTACTGCTGTTCTTGGAGTTCACACCTTGCCTAAAAGTCTATGGGAAGAGATGATAATGACACTCACATAGTCACCTGGTCTCTGCCCTCTGCATCCTAGGTGTGTGCATACTTTCAATGCAGGCAGGTATGGCTATCAGGGAAAACTGTGTGTTACCAGTATGTAAGAGGGACCAAGGCAGTACTCCATCACCCCTGATTTTTTTTTTACTAAATGCATCTAAACCTGCTTAAGTTAAACAGAAATCCTTGTTGCGACCAAATTCTTATTACATTAGCTTAGCTATGGATTTGTAGCTTGTAGCTATGCTTCAGTTAATACATAGATTCTTATACTTTCCATGGTTAATGGTAGTGGCATTTATATTTCCTCTTGTGTTTTTAAGATTTTGTTTATTTATTTGAGAGAGAGAGAGTAAGTGAGACAGAGAGAGCATGAGCAGGGGCAGAGGGAGAATGAAAAGCTTAATCCCAGGACCCCAAGATCATGACCTGAGTCAAAGGTAGACGCTTAACCACCCACACACCCCATATATTTCCTCTTAATTTTATAAAATAATCCAAGAAAATAGAGAGGTGGCATAATATATTTATCAAAATGACTGCCTCAGAAGCTGGAATGCCTGGGTTCAAGTTCAAATTTACCATTGGACAAGTTAATTAATGTCTCTATGTTTCACTCTTCTTATCTATAAATGTCACTATTAGTACCTGATTCATACGTTGTCAGGAGAATTAACAAGTTAATATTTATATAGCTCTTAGAATAGTATCCGCCATAAGTACAAAATTTGATATGTACCTATTAAATACATACATACATACATACTATTTTTAAAAGAATACATATATTACTATCACCACGACACAGCACCATCCTGAAATGGTTGGCTTAAGAGTGTCAATTACACTAATAAAGATAATAGGTAACTGAACACTCTGTATGGACCAAGCATTGCATACACTAATTTCATTCCTTCTTTACCAACACCCTATACATCCTTTACATTCGTTATCATTTCATCAGTAAGAAAATGGAGATTGGGAATTCGGATTTCTCCTGGGAGAGACCAGAAGACTGAGTACAATTCATGTCCCTAAACACACGCACACACAAATATCAACTGAACTACAGTCGGAGATAAGACTTGTTTTTTGGTATATAAAGTGTATACAATTAAAAGACAGCCCAACTATCAATTACTTACTACTCTGTTTAGTGAATTTTAGGTAGAAGTCTTTTTCACACACACAAGCACATCTATTTGGACCTTACACCTTCCGGACAGAAACAATTTACAATACACGGTGCTGTTTGTGCTAATTGACACTAGGTGGCGCTCCTAACCAACCAATGCTTATCTTAGCGGCAGGTATGTTCCTTGTCTCCAGGCCTTTATGTAATTATTAGCATCTCATTACACACGTAACAGTTTTCTGTCCCTTTTGGTGAACAGAAATTACTATCCCCAGTCGATGGATAGTGATCCGGGAGCTCCTGGTAGCCCTAACACTGCAGGAAGTCCACAGGGAGGAAAGAACATGAGAGGAACAAACAGTGACTTGGACTCTGGTCTAAGTGGTGCAGAGAAATCATGCTGGATGATGCTTTCGTTTGGGAAGAATTCATCAACGCCTTCAGAAGGCCAACACTGGACTGGGCTCAGGGAATAAGAGAGTAAGGAGGACAGGCTCTTTTCCTTATGGTGGAAAGATTTGGTCAAATTAACTATGAAAACATGGGTCATGGTGGTGGTGCAAAAGAGGTGAGAATGGTCCTTAAAGAGGTGAATAGTCGATTTTCGCCAGGGGAGGGAGGAGGATGTTAGGAATCTTACAAGGGCAACTTTTAAAATATTCAAATACTTCTTTTTATCTTCAAAGTTCAGTAACCCCAGAGAGAAGGAAGACAACTCTTGTGCAGAGATGCAAACACTGGAATTGGCTCTTCTCCCTAGTAGGGAAGAAAATTACGAGATTCCTGGTTAAGTATATCAGTTATGACCATGATGATAGTCCTAATAAGAGTAATAATAAATTTATTAAGCACTGTGTATTGAAAGGATTAGTGACTTTGCCGATGCGCCTAAGATTAACCCAGCACCTGGACTGTACTACAAGAACCTCACGTAAAGCCCCCAAAGGACCCCGCACCGAAGTGTGGGTTCATCAAAGTCTGACAGAAGACGCCCTCGAGATGCAGAACATTAATTGATTTTAAAGCACCCGATTACTAACTAATAATTTTAAAGCGTGTTAAAGTATTGGCTATAAAAGTTATTTTTTTAACCTTTGAAGTGTTCAGGGCTGATTGAATTGTTGCAGGATAACCGTGTGATATAAATAAACAGGCTAGGCTGGCTTTGGCCTCCACCCTTTTACGCCCAAGGGAATTTTCGATACAGCTGTTTGCACAACTGACACTAGATGGCGCCCCAGATTAAAACGACGCCCGGCAGGACTGTGGACTCTCCGGCCACCTGCCCAGCAAAGCCATCAATCATTAACCTTGGGTTGACATTGTGTTACCCAGATTTCAAACCTCAGTCCTATGCAGTCTTCTGATAGTTAGAACTGATTATTACTTACAAGTGACGATGACAGTATTGAGAAGCAGTGAGACGGTGTAAGGGCCCAGAACATTCGAGTAGGGATGCCATCTGCCAGGACCTCTGGGGTCAGTACTCCTTTATAAAGAGACATACAATGTCCTGGACAAGAAACCTATTGCCCCCAGACAATTACTAAGGGGGAGAAATACAGATAACTAGGCTCCCAGTACCTACAGTATAGAATAAAGAAGAAAACACATAGGAAGAGAATGGGCAGGAGTGCTTTAGGGCTCATGGCCCAGTGCAGAGCAGAGGCTCAGGGAGGAACAACCAGTGTAGCCAAACAAAGGCAAGGAAACAGTCTCAGAGAAGCCAGTCAACTGTGCCTTAAATGTGAGCAGCAAATCAGGCATAAGAACCCCAGCAACCCGGAGACACTGCATATGATTTACATTTTACAAATTATTATTTTTGATAGTGAGATAACCACAGTATAGGCAATCTGTAGGAAAATATTGACCGGTTACCTGGTGGGAAATAGCATCCTCAAATCAGCAATATCATTGACAATATTATTATTATTATATGTTATATAATAATATTATTTTAGAATATATAATAATATAGTATATGGTATTTATTATATAATATTAAATTAGAATATATAATAGTATATTATATAATATATATTTTATTTTATTTTTTTTATAATATATATTTTAAAGTATATCATCATTATCATCATCATAGTATAGCCTTGATTATATGCTAGACACTGTGGCGAGGGCTTCATTTATACATTTGCTTTTTGAAATTTAATTCTCAATATCATTTTATGAAATAGCTGCTGTTATTATCTTTTTACGAAAGAGAAAGTTAAGACCTAGAGAGTTGAAGTGGCTTTACAATATAACTTTGCCTTGTAGACTAATTATAATTCACGTGACTTTAAAGCCCACTCAGATGCTCATCAAGAATGATATATGATGGGGAAGTTTACAAAATTTCAGGTTGTACACCAAAGTGAACAAGCATGGACTCTGTCGCTTTTCTTATCAGTCATGAAAAAATATATGGACAGTTTCTGTTGGAAGATATTAAATATCAAGGACGCTTCCTCACTCAAAGTTTTTAGGGCTGCCAAAGGATAACAATTAACAGAAATAATCACTGCATTGACCTCCAGCTCTTCCCAGCTGAACTGGACCTTTACACTGTAGTCTGTCACTAGTTCTGATGGCATTCGAAACCAAAATGTATTGCATACAGTTCATGCCTAATCTGCTGGGTAATTATTACCTTTACTGGTGTCTATATCTGTTAATAGCTCTAAGAGGTCATTCACATAAGTAATCAACTGGTGATCAGAAATTATTACCCACATATAACAGATGTGGTTTCACATTGAGATTCAGAGAGGCTAGAAGTGAGGCCGTACCGTAGTACAATAAAAATACCAGTAAACAGTATAGTAAAAGGACAGGAACAAGCAGCCAGGTCCTTGGACTCACAGTTAGATAACATTTGCACTAAGAAATTGAATTGTCATTCCAGTTGTAGACCTTTACACCTTCACCTATTTCTCCTACTGATTATAATCCAGTGGAACTCCAGGACACTGCTACTTGGCTGTTTAATTTAATAGGGCATACCTTTTCAACTCCTTGATAGAGGAAAAGATAACTTTGAAAATGAAATGAGATCAGGTATACAGAAGGCTCATACAAGGTTCCTAGCAAATTCAGTTCATTCTACCACTATTACATTGCATTTTTTTAATTTAAAGGAACCATGATGCCTGGACACCTGTCAGTCTCTGATCCTTCTTCAAACCCTACCCTTTTACAGTTAAGGATTTTATAAAGAAAGCATAAACCCTCAAAGATGAAGAGAATGGGAGACGAAACAACCCATGAGAGATGTAAACAGAATTTTGGAAGTCAGAGAGCAGATGGATGAATGCCTTGCCAGACCAGAGAAAGCTGTGTTCACCACCTGCAAGGTGACTAAACCAATAAGAAACAAATAAATTCCCCACAATAGAAGCCTAGAAAAACAGAAGTCTTTGAGACACCAAGTATCTCTGTAGTCAGGGTGGTGAGCTAGACCGGAAATAGGTAGATTGGCTAGAACCTGCGAAAGAGGCACTTGGATGCCCACATTACCTCCCTGCACCAACAGCCAGGCAACTGCTGGAACCCAGCTGGGCAGGAGACTGAGGGTTTTCCTTTGTTGATTTTCAGTCAGGGAGAGTCTGGACTCAGAGGCATCAGGCACAGCTGACTACAAAGGTGAACACAAAACTAAAAATAGGGCTTTGGAAGAGAATCTGCATCCTCAACATTCTCCCAGCTCCTTCCTCTTTTGTCTCCTAGAATACCCAGGCTTGTGTCTCCTACTATATATGTCAACCAATTTTTTTAATCTAGTATCTACTGTGTGTAAAGCACTGAGTCAAGTGCCATAAATATTTAAGCTAATAGCTTTAGCTCGTTTTAGTTTGTTGCTGTAACAAAGTACTGTGAGCTGGGTGATTGAGCAAACAGAAGCGTATTGTCCCTGATTCTGGAGGCTCGATATCTAGAACCAAATTGTTGAAAGGGTTGGTTCTTTCTGAGGACTGAGAAACAGAATCTGCCCCTGGAGTCCCTCTTCTGGCAGCCTCAAGCATTCCTCGACTTGTAGATGGTCTTCTTCTCTCCAGGCATGGACCGATTTCCCTTGTTTTATAAGGACACCAGTCATATTGGTTTAGGGCCCAACCTAATGACCTCATTTTAACCTGATGACCTCTGTGAAGACCCTATCTCTGAGTAAGATTGCATTCACAGGTGCTAAGAATTAGGACTCAAACATAACTTTTTTAAAATGTTTTTAATTTTTTGGACTGGGCATGATTCAACCCATAATAATATCTATATCTATGAATCAAAGGCTTGGTAGAGCTTATATTCCAGTGGAAGAGACACTGAAAGTAATGTGAGTTATTTCGGCCTTAGCCATGGAATGAAAGGCAGAGACATTTCCTGAAATGGGAAATGCAAATTTGATCAGAGGAAAAGAAATTAAGAATTAAGAACTCTAGATAGATAGATAAAGGTAAGAACTCTAGTGTTTTTTAGCCACTCTGCCAATTTCTGTTTTTAATTTAGGTATTCAGACCATTTCTATTTAAGGTGATTTTTGACCTGTGATGGTTTAGGTTTGTGTTTATTATTTGTTTCCTCTGTTTTTTTTTTTTTTTTTCCTACCGTTCTGTGGGTTATTTTATTTTATTTTATTTTTTTACGGTAGTTAATTTTATTTGTTCAAGGCTCATATTGCAAGCATTAAACCAAGCATGGGCTTTGATTCTGTGAGCCCAGATTCACATATTTAGGAAGATAAAAGCAAACCGTGATCCATGTATATGGATGAAAAACTAAAGACTCACAGTTAATCACATCATGGTTTTAAATTTCTACAGCCTAGAAGCCAGAAGTCACAGATCTTTTAGGTCTTTCTGGATATCCCACAAGGTATCTGCACTTTTCTTGAGCTGGGCAACCTCATCATCCTTCAGCTTCTGATTGATCACACTGGTTAAACCCCGAGCGTTCAGGATACACGGAAGACTCAGAAAGAGACTTCGTTCTCAATACCATATATCCCCTTCACCATTGTTGACACAGGATGAATCCTGGAGAGATTTTTCAACATAGATTCAATGAGATCAGCCACACTTAATCCAATAGCCCAGTTGTGTAAAGCACTTGATGACTTGATGACTAGCTTGATGACTTCATAGGCACTTTTCAACCACCATCTTAGGCACTTCCTTCCAATTTTCACTGTTGTTGTCTGTTCCCATTTCTGGATTCAGTTCCTGAAGAGAAACACCTGCCACATTCACTCCACTCCACACAGCCACACTTGAGTCGCCATGTTCTCCCAAAATCCATCCATGGCAGCTGCTGGGATGAATGCCAAGTTTTTCAGCCATAAGATAGCGAAATCTAGCAGAATCCAGATTACACCCACTTCCAATCACACGGTGCTTGGGTAGTCCACTTAGTTTCCAGGTAACATATGTAAGAATATCCACTGGGTTGGAAACGCTTTTGTTTTGTTCTTTTTTTAAAAAAAATTATATCTTGACTTATTTATAATATATTTGAGTGTATGTTTTATACAGTTTTGTCAGTGGTTACTCTTGTGGGTTTTTTTGGTTGTTTTTTTTTTTTTTAATTTATGATAGTCACACAGAGAGAGAGAGAGAGAGAGAGAGAGGAAGAGACAGAAGCAGGCTCCATGCACCAGGAGCCCGACGTGGGATTTGATCCTGGGTCTCCAGGATCGCGCCCTGGGCCAAAGGCAGGCGCCAAACTGCTGTGCCACCCAGGGATCCCTACTCTTGGGTCTTACGATGTATATGACTTTTCATAGTCTACTAGGAACTATACCTCATGTTAATCACGGACCCTTCATTTTTATATTTGCTATTTAAAAATATTGTCTTGAGTATCAAACTGTGTTACAATTTTTGTATCAATCACCAAATATGATTTAGAAAACTCACGAGAAATACAATCTATTGTGTTTACCCATACTTCTGGCCTTCCCATTCTTGGTTCTTTCTTCCTGGTACTCTAAGATTCCTTCTTTTTTCTTTTCTTCTTTTCTTTTCTTTTCTTTTCTTTTCTTTTCTTTTCTTTTCTTTTCTTTTCTTCTTTTCTTTTTTTCTTTTCTTTTTTCTTTTTTTAAGATTTCATTTATTTATTCATGAAAGATACAGAGAGAGAGGCAGAGACACAGACAGAGGGAGAAGCAGGCTTACTGTGGGGAACCTGATGAGGACTTGACCCCAGGATCCTGGGATCACAAACTGAGCCAAAGGCAGATGCTCAACCACTGAGCCACCCAAGTGCCCTATCATTTCTTTTCTGTGTCACGAACTTTCTCTAGTCATTCTCAGTCATTTTTGTTAGCAAAAAATTCTTTTAGTTTTCCTACATCTGAGAATGTCTTTATTTTTCCTTCATTCCTGAAGGTAGTTCTACCTAAAGGATTTGGATTTGAGGTTAATATTTTTTTTCTTTCAATACCCCAAAAGTGTGTGTCATTCACTTCTGACCTCTGTTCTTTCAGATGAGCAACCCACCATCATCATTGTTCCCACATTGCTTGTTTCTTTCTGGCTGCTTCTAAGATTCTTCAATTTATCTTTAGTATCTAGAATTTTAATTACAAAGTGATTGGCATGAGTTTCTTTGGTTATTTTACTTGGGTTTTATGCAGTGTATGTCTTTTCACCAAATTTTGAAATTTTTAGACATTATTTCTTCACAGATTCTGTCAGCCCCGCACTCTTCCTCTTGTCCTGGGATGCTAGGCATATGAATGTTGGGTCATTTCTGTAGAGCTCCTCCAAGTGGAAAAAGTAAACATGTTCCTTAACAGACCAAAAAATACAGTCTCTCTAGGGCATATAAAAGAAAAAGCAAAAGCATATGAACTTAAAATACTGCTTAAAAGGTATCTCAGTATTCTATCTTACTTAGAAAAGTATTTAAGTAAGGGTATCTGGGTGGCTCTGTCTGTTAATTAAGCATCTGCCTTTGGCTCAGGTCATGATCCCAGGACCCTGGGATTGAGTCCTGCATTGAGCTCCCTGCTCAGTGGGGAGTCTGCTTCTCCTTCTGTGTTCCTGAGCTCATTCATTCCTTCTTTTAGTTTTTTGAAAAATGTATTTATTTGAGAGAGAGAGAGAGAGCAAGCTTGAGTGGGAGAGGGGTAGGGGAAAGAGGTGGAGGGAGAGGGAAAAGCAGGCTCACCACTGAGCAGGGAGCCCGATGTGGGGTTCCATCCCAGGACTCCGGTATCATGACCTGAACTGAAGGCAGATGATTCACCTACTGAGCCACCCAGGCATGCCTCCCCTCACACAAGCTCCTTGCTCTCTCTTTCAAATAAATAAATAAATAAATAAATAAATAAATAAATAAATAAATAAATAAGTAAAATCTTAGCAAAAATAAAAGGAAATGTATCTAATTGTCTATTTAATGATCATCCATCAATTAATTCAACTGAGTATCAGTGCAAGGTTCTGAGTTAACGAATGATCCATTCTGAGCATATGGGGGAAAGCAGTTAGTCCTGCCTTTTGCACCCCTGTTAAAGAGTTTTGAATTGTCTGCCCCCTCCTAGCTTACCATGAACCCTGTTGAAAGTGAGTGTAATTTTTTTTCAGACTATGAAGTTTTTCAGGAATGTATACACTGGGTTATGATAGAAGCAATTGTGTAGCTCTGTGCTGGTTACTCCACAAAGCAATAGGATTATCAAGAAGAAAAGAGTCTCAGGCAGTGATGAATCTACTGCAAGAGGTAACATATTAATATATACTTGTAAATCTATGCAATGTATTCTGTAGTGTTCACATGTACCAGGTGCCCTGAGAATATAGAGAGCCAGGAAGTCTTTCCAAGTGGATTTCAGTTGGCTTCACAGTCTGACCTTGGACATTCATTCATTGCTCATTTACTCCATCCACACATATTCATGGAGTACTTAATACGAGGCAACAGTGCTACACCATATAGAGCAAGCTCACTGTGTTCACTGTTTAGTAGGAGTTTAAAGGAAGGAGAAGAGAGAGGAACAAACATTCTTGGCCTGGAAAGTGACCATCCTGTGGACCCTGCTTGAAGGACTGGGGGCAGGGAGAGCAGCCAGGGGAGCCACCAGGTGAAAGGGCACCAGAAAAGGGCCCAATAAATGTTTCCTTGTGTGAACATACAGATGAAGACAGAAAAACAAGTTATCCTAACAAATCCCAGCCTTCCTAGGAATTCACCCTAGCTTGAGACCACTTGCTTCAGAAGGTGGCAAAGGAACAACTAGGAGTGAGGTGGAATAAAATACAGCTTCTGTCCAACCTGGTATAGTTCCTCTCTAAGGGTTCTATTGTAGTTATTAAGGCAAAAAAAATTATTCATTTCTGTGAGTTCACAGAGTTTTTTGCCTCTGTAAATTTGGGCAAGACCCTCAACTCCCCATTTGCAAATAGCGATAGTATTTGTGTGTATATATATATATATGATTTTATTTATTCATTTATTTGAGAGAGAGAGTGGGGGGCAGTAGAGGGAGGAGGAGAAGGAGAAGCAGGCTCCCTGATGTGGGGCTCCATCCCAGGACTCTGAGATCATGAGCTGAAATCAAGAATCGGGCATTTAACTGACTGAGCCACCCAGGTGCCCCAGGATAATATATTTTTTTAAGATATTGAGAGTAAGTTTCTCCTATATAGTCTAGCATGATCCTTACTACGGGGTTAGCATTCTGCAAATTGTATTTCCTTTTTCTTTTCTCTCCTCAGGTGATAAGCAGGACTTAGACAATTTGAAATTTACTGTTCTGGGGATTTAATTCTGGATTGAAAGTGTCAGCAGGATTGGTTCCTTCTGCATAATGTGAGGGAAAATCTGTCCCTCTCCTAGCATCTAGCCTGTGCTCAGGTGTATCCTGTGTCTTCACAGTTTCCCTCTGTGAACTTCTCTGGGTCAATGTCAGTCCTATTGGATTAGATCCCATCCTAATGGCCTTATCTTAGTTTGGTCATTTATAAAAAGTCTTATTTTCTAAAGATTTTATTTATTTATTCACGAGAGGCACAGAGAGAGAGAGAGAGAGAGAGGCGCAGAAGGAGAAGCAGGGTCCATGCAGGGAGCCTGATGCAGGACTTGGTCCCAGGTCTCCAGGATCACACCCCTGGCTGAAAGTGGCACTAAACCGCTGAGCCACCCAGGCTGCCCAAAAGTCTTATTTTCAAAGAAGGTCACATTTACAGGTATTGGAAGTTAGGACTTCAACCATTTTAGTGGGCCATTTCAACCCATAATGTCTGCCATCCACAAGGGTTTCTCCTGAGATGTGAGGGGCTGAAGCCAGCCTACAAGTGGTTGCTGGTCTTGGGGAGCATGCTAATACCTCAGAAGGGAGGGCCCAGGGCCCATTCTTCCTCCCACCCCTGCTCCTCCGAACCCCCTTCAGTATATGTGACCTACCACAGGACCTCTTGGCAGGAAACAGTGGTATGGTGCCCTGTGGTTCTTCCTCTGTGCTACCACACTGATACCATTCCTTGCTAGGGGACCAGGAAGGCCTGCACTCAGACAAGAGAGAGTGCTGGCCCAATAAGAATAGAACCTGTCGGTGCTGGATGAATGTGACTGTCCCTCGGGGAGAAGAAGCCACATACCCCTGGCACACTGAGCACTGAGGCCCGAATGGGGCCACCACTAGCACATGCTGTGAAGGTCTAGGCTGTCAGGGTCAGTAGCCCAGGGTGGCTCTGGCATATTATTCACCTGAGCAGATGGTTGAGACAAAGGATCCAGAATCTCACACCCTGGTGAGGTGCGAAAAGAAGCCAAATTCAGTACCATGGAACCTCAAACAAAGCTTTCATCAGACTCCATGAACATAATTGCTCCAATGCCCATTTTAGCAAGCATCTTGGCCATGGCTGGAATTAGCGTTCTCTGGAAAAGCTATTCCAGTCAGATAGGAAAGCTAAGAAGGCTCACAGCAGCACTTGCTGTCAATCTCTTCTGCACGGCCAGCTGCTGGGGACCCAGGCGACACAGCATTTATGGTCTCCAATATCCCTTCACCCCTGGCCGCTTGCTGTCCAGAAAGTGTAGACGGCCCTGGCCCCCAATCCTCCAGGACCCCCTATTTCTTCCCGAGAACACATACACAAAGGAGTGTGCGTATGTGTATGCTTAACCTATTTATGTATCCCTCTCTGCCACTGTATCCCACTCCGACCCCACCTTTGCAGATTGCCTTTGTTAAATGAGTAATTTTGGTTGGAACTGTCCTTGTCTGGAGAATGTCCTTGTTTTGCATTGCATGCATTTTTAATTTACTAAACTAATGTCTTTGGTTTCTTCCAATACCATATGGTACTGGTCCCCATTTTACCCATTTTCCTCTCTCAGTGAAGGATACTCTGTCTGCCTGCACTTTCCGGTCACACACAGACATATCCCTTTAAGGGATACACTTGAGGAAATCTTTAGAAAGGGTTGGAATGGAGTTGAAGCCTCAGTCTGCACACCCACATCCACACAACAACTGAGCAGTATTCAACTTTCTAATTTGGTAACACCCTAAGAGACAAAATGATATATTCCTTTTCATTACCTTGTTTTACGAAGTGCTTTGGATTTTTCTGTATGTAAATTTCTTGTTCATTTTTTTCACTCATTTCTGATCTGGGATTTCTGTCTTGGTCTTTTTTTTTTTTTTTTTTTTAAGATTTTATTTATTTATTCATGAGAGACAAAGAGGCAGAGGGTGAAGCAGGCTCCATGCAGGGAGCCTGACATGCGACTTGATCCCAGATCTCCAGGATCACACCTTGGGCCAAAGGCAGATGCTTAATCGCTAAGCCACCCAGGGATCCCCTGCCTTGGTCTTCTTGATTTAGAAGAGTTCCTTTTCTCTTCTAGTTACTAATCCTCTGTTTCCAACATCATATATAACTTTCTGCCATTCTATCAGCTGTTAATTAACTTTACCCATGGTAACCTTCATTGAACAAGAATCCTTAATTGTGATATATGTACTTTCAGGAATATAGATCAATGAAATAAAACTGAGAGTCCAGAAAGAAACCCTCATGCTTACAGTTAATTGATTTCGGGCAAGGTGCCAAAGCAATTCAGTAAAGAAAGAATAATCTTTTCAACACATGGTGCTGGGACAACTGAATATCCACACTATGAGATAAGAGAAAATATATGTTGGACTCTCAATCAGTTCCTGACATTGGGCTCCTGAAATCCTCGTAATTTCCTGGGTGGTAGGAGTGTCTTTTGTTCTAATGAGGCGACTCTGGGTGTGTTCCTGGTGGTCCCTAGATGAGGGTCACCATCAAACCAAGACATGAATAGAAGCCTGGAATGTTTGACCGCCCCCCCCCACCATCCCCAACTATCCTCAAGAGATGGTAGAGGGTCTGGAAATAGAGTTTTTATTGTGCATGAAAAAGAAACGTGACAATAATATGTTAAATAAGCCAATCGTGAAGAACCACATATTCTATGATTCCATGTGTATGAAATATTCAGAGGAAGTAATTCTATTGAGATGGTAGATTAGTGATTGCCTGGGGTAGGGTGGGAGAGGTAGAGGGATTTGGAGGTGATGTCTAAAAGGCACAAGATTTCTCTGTGGAGAGGATGAAAAACGTTCTAAAACTGCGGTAATAGTTATGTGCCTTTGTGAAAATACTAAAACTTACTGAATTTTACACCTTAGGTGGATGAATCACGGTATGTGAATTAAATCTTGATAATAAAGCTGTTACCAAGAAAAAAGAATATTACAATCAACCCCAACCGCTCGTCAACTGTATTGAACATTTCCCCAATTGCATTTCATATGCCCCTACAGATAGGCTCCAATTTCCAAGTTTGAATCTTTTCCTCAGATGGCCAAAATTGGCATACATGCTTACAAAGATATTGCTCATTGGATTTATTAGGTATTTAAAGGTTTTAGGAAAATCAGATGTATTAAATTTGTTAACATGTTTGGAAATATCTAAACAGTAGTTCCCAAACTGTGTGTGCCCATGGGGTGGGAGGGGTTAAAATTCCAATCCCCAGGTAGCAGTACACACCAATTAAATCAGTAGCTGAGGGTAAAAGTAAGTTTAATGATTTTCTAGGTGATTCCAATGTGTTGTTAAGTCTGTGAAATTTAATTTAACCTTGTGAATTGTGAAAGATGTTTCGAGAGGTTCTACTTTGTTAAACTTAGGAGTTTAATTATTTCTAATGTGGGAATAAAATGAAAGGTTTACCCAGAAATCATATTTTAAATTGAATAACAAGACTGGCAAGTTGAACTTCAGATAAAAATTTTGAAAACGTATCATTGAATTTTTAAAGTACCTACTTTCTAGATATTGAATATCAGAAATGGGACTATTTAGATCAGACAAGGTGCAGTCTACTTTCCTCCACCAGGGACGTCGTCCCCTTAGGACTGACACTTCCCAGGGACAGCGGGGTCCCGGAAGGTTTCACCAGCAAGTGCTTGGGATTGAGGAGAGCTCGAGTTCTGGAGTCTCTTTTCCCCCCACGGCCCGGAAAAGGATCGCACTGGCCAGGAAGTTTTGCCTGGCATCCCCGCAGCCCGGGCGGCGGCTCCAGGGTGACTTGCCGGCCGGGCCCGCGCCGCCGCCACACGCAGGCGGGGGCAGCTCGGGACGCGCGGCCGCAGCGGAGATGAGCCCCGGGGCGCGGCGCGCGCGGCTCCTGCTGCTGCTGCTGCTCCTGCTCCTGTTCCTGCTGCTCCAGCTGCCGACCGTGGCCGCGCAGCGGCGGCCTCCGCGTGAGTCCGGGCGGCGGCGGGGACCGGAGCGAAATCCGCCTGGCGGAGCCCCCGGGGTCGCCCAGGGCGCGAGGAGCGCGCGGCCGCGAGCGCGGCCTCTGCCGGACTCTCCCGGGGGGGCTCCGCCGAGGGGTGCAAGACGGGCCGTGGGTCCCCTGTCCCCGGAGCGCGCCCCTCCGCGGCCCCGCCCCCACCCGCCGACTGTGACGCTGTTAACTACGCATCTGTGCGCTGCTCCTGCAGGCTGAGCTCGGATTGCTGGGTCCTCGGCCTCGGATCTGGGCGCTCTTGCTCTGCTGTTGGCCTTGCCTCGCTTCCCCGGTCGGGTCGTCCCCAAACGGGAAGTTCTTCTCCGCAAAGACGATTTAGGCCCGGCCGGGGGTTGGGGCTCGGGGCTGGCGGAGGGCCTTGCCTGTCGACCTCGGGGTGGGGTTGATCTCCCCACAACCCTGGCCTCACCGACTCCTGGCGGTTGTTCTTTTCTCTGAGAAAAGTAACATATCTGTGATTTCTGGACTTTTGAACTGAACGCAACGGTTCTCCTTTTCAGCGGGGGAGGGGTGTGGGTTTGCTATGTTTATTTATCGTACCACGTATAGTTAGCAGGCCCTTGCTAGAGGATGCAGCGTGATGATAAGGAGCACTTCACTCAGGGTTAAATCACCTTCCTATCTGTGATCTGGTTCAAATCGACTAAACATTTGGGAGGCAGGAGCCAGTCCTGGCCTGATTTTACTAGTGCTGTCTGGCCCTCGGGTTAGGTTCCTTCCCCAGGGTAGAAAGAATCTAGGCGATCTGGTTCTCTGATGTAAAATGAAGTACCACCAACTGTTCCTAATCTCTGTTGACAGCGACTCCTTACATACCTTTTTACACAGGAGGGTAGATGGAATGTGTATTCACATTTTCTAGATGACAAGAATGAGGCATGACCTGCTCTTCGGTGATTTTGTTCAAGGTTACCCTGGGCTTTGGAGGCAGAACCGGGGGTCTCCCTAGCTGTGGTTCTTAAATGTCACACCACAGTAGAGGCTGACACATACACTGGATGTGGAACAGAAATATTCTTTGTTCGCACGTATAAAGGGAATACAGAGCCTGTGTGGCATTGTTCCAGGCCCTGGGGAGATAGCAGGGAGCCAAGTCCTTGCCCTCTAATATTTTGCATTCTAGTCAGGGGATGACAATAAACGAACAAAAGGAATCAGAGCACCAGGTAGCAGTAGGAGCTGTAAGGACAGGTGAGGTAGGGAGCTAGGGCAGGCTTCTCTCAGGCTGGCAATAGAACAGAGATCTGAAGGAAGCAGGGGTGGTGCCAACTGGAAGCAGTGTTCCCTAGGCCAGCTGAGTGGACCCGGCAAGTTGAGTTGAAGCAGAGACTGCCACCTCGGGGCCACTGATACTTTTCTCTTGTGGGGACCAATAGCACATTCCTCTGGACTTGGATCTAATTTGCCCTGAGCATCAACTCCTGAGCTCAGCTGCCCCACTGGAGACCCTCTAGGATCTTATGGAGTTTGTTGGCTGCAGGGGAGATTGCCCTAAATGTGCAAAGCAGGGCAGAGGCTGGAAGTTCTGAGGGGGTGACAACAGCTGCACAGGGCAAGGGCACCCAGGCCTGTGGTGGAGAGAAGAGAGGCACTGCACCTCTGGTTACATGGGGTGGGCCCAGACACAGCAGGTGCAGCGAGTTGATCTCAGGGCTGTGGTCCCTTGGCCTCCCAGCCCTGCGTGTGGTGCATAGAGATGTCCTCTTGCCTTCTCCCCAGGATCCCATTCTCTGCGCTACCTCTTCATGGGTGCCTCAGTGCCAGACCTTGGGCTGCCCCTGTTTGAGGCCCGGGGCTATGTGGATGACCAGCTGTTCGTGTCCTACAGTCACGAGAGTCGCCGTGCAGAGCCTCGTGCCCAGTGGGTCCGGACAGGGGCTGCCAGCCAGCTGTGGCTACAGCTGAGTCAGAGCCTGAAGGGGTGGGATCACATGTTCATCGTCGACTTCTGGACCATTATGGACAATCACAACCACAGCAAGGGTACGGGGAGACGGTCCTCACCTTTCTGACATGGGCAGAGTATTTCTCTACCTTGAGGCATCTGGGGGAGTAAGCAGGCAGTCTGTGGTCCTTTGGGCCCTGGGCATGCTGAGACAGGGGCTTCCTCCTTTGGTTTCAGTAACGAAGCTCGGGGTATCGTCGGAGTCCCACACCCTGCAAGTGATCCTGGGCTGTGAGGTGCAAGAGGACAACAGCACCACAGGGTTCTGGAAGTATGGGTATGACGGACAGAACCATCTGGAATTCTGCCCTGAGACGCTGGACTGGAGAGCAGCGGAGCCCAAGGCCCAGGCCACCAAGCTGGAGTGGGAAGTGAACAAGATTCGGGCCAAACAGAACAGGGCCTACCTGCAGAGGGATTGTCCTGAGCAGCTGCGGCAGCTGCTGGAGCTGGGAAGAGGGGTTCTAGACCGGCAAGGTATGAAGTGCCCTTCTGCCCTCCCCACCCTGTACTTTCCTGATGTGGTGAAGGGGGCGCGGGGCGAGGTCCCAGGCAGGGGTTGCCGAGGGGGTGCCGAGGGGGGGACTCTCTGGGCAGGACCTGAGGTCTAAGGATACAGCCGAGAGCCATGGTTTTCATTTTATTTCCTCCCTACGTGTGGCTGAGGAAGAAGTATCTGTGATCTTTTGATTTAAATATACTGTGCATATTTACACCTTTTAGAAATTCAGAGATGTCAATTATCACATTAATGCCAAGTCAAGAAATTACCCAGGGAGACAACCAGTCAGAGTAGAAGAATCCTTTGGTGGTTAAAGAAGAGATGGTCCCTGAAGGCTGCCAATCTTCCGGGGCCCCTTCTCACCTGAATACTTATTGGGTTGAAACCAATAAGTAGAATTTGCCAATAGGGCTTATTCAGCCCAATCCACATACAGGGTGATTTTATCTGATTCAATTTCCTGTACTGACAAAGAGCAGAAGCCATGAGCTACATGTCCACACATTTGTATAGGGGATGGGAGGATGGGCTTGACTTTTGTCCCTGTAGCACCACATCAGAGCTGGTTCCTGCCACATGGTTTAGGCACAAAATGGTGACTCTCCTACAGCTTTGTCTGAATAAGGTTGTCTTCTTCCTTTAACCCAGAGAGGAGGGGAAGTGAAAGTTTGAGGCTTCCTGGAAAGGGTAGAAAGCTCCCCTCTCTAGAGCCTTCCTCTTTCCTGTCCAGTGCCCCCTCTGGTGAAGATGACTCATCATGTGACCTCGGCAGTGACCACCCTCCGGTGTCAGGCTCTGAGCTTCTACCCCCAGAACATCACCATGAAGTGGCTGAAGGACAGGCAGCCACTGGATGCCGAGGATGTTGAGCCTAAGGATGTGCTGCCCAACGGGGATGGGACCTACCAGAGATGGGTAGCCTTGGCTGTGGCCCCTGGGGAAGAGCAGAGATACACCTGCCAGGTGGAGCACCCAGGCCTGGATCAGCCCCTCACTGCCAGTTGGGGTATGGATGGGAGCCAGGTGCTAAGGAAATCTGTTGTGGGTGGAACCAGAGGGGTTAGCGTGGCAGTGAGGGGGTTCTGCATGAGGCTGGGGCCATGGTTACAGCTTGAACTAGCTTTTGCTCTTTCAGAGGCCCCGATGTCTGGCACCCTGGTCGTTGGCATCATCAGTGGGATTGCTGTTTGCATCATCGTCCTTTTTACTGGAATTCTGTTCAGAATCTTAAGAAAGAGGCAGGCTTCAAGTGAGTAGGGAGGAGGAGGAAGTCTCCTGGTCCCTCAGAATCCAGGACACACTAATTCATCAGGAAGTGGGGCCACGGGGGAGGGCAAAGTGGCTTTGGCAGGCATCCGTGGGAGGCCTCTTCCCCTTTTTCTCTTTGGGAACACTGGTTCCACTGCCACCCCAGGAGTGGGAATTCATGCTTTTCCCCAGAATGAAAGCTCCAAGGTGGACAAACTTCTTGTGAGCACCTGCTGTTTTGTAAGATGCTATATAAAGTAGTGCTCAGGCTCCAAGGTTGAATTCATCATCGTTGCTATTCTCAGAACCCACATCTAGAGAGCAACAAGATCCGTAGCACAAGTAAACACAAAGAATATTCTCTGGGGTGTCAAAGGAAGGAATGGCCATGTTCTGCTGGGGATTGGCAAGGTGTTCTGGGCCGTGAGGTGGATTGCTCCAGAAGGGGTGGGGAACAGGGGGAGGAGGTCTACACAGTTGGAGCCACCATGCAAATGGCCAAGCATGAGGCGTAGAGGGAAGTGAGAAATGACTGTGCCTCATCCTGTCAGTCACCAGGGCGCCTTCCTGCCCCTTGACCATCTGTGGTGTGGGGGAAAGAGGGACAGATGGAAGCCAGCCATGCAGAGCTCTGGGGGCCTCCAGGATGGCAGCTGAGGGGCCCTGGGAAGCCAGGACAGGGACAGTCAGGTGTACAGAGTCAGCAGTTGGAGCAGGAGTGTCAGGAGGTGAGATTGGGAGGCAAGGAAGCCTGGGAGAAGCTAATAAGCAAGGTGAGAGGTGAGGCTGTGGGAGCCCTGGGAGCTGTCCAGGCAGCAGTGGTCCCAGTGGGGGTGAAAAGGTGAGGGGGGCGAAGGCCAGGGATGAGGCAGCAGGTGCTCGGCCTGTGATGCCCCTTCCTGTCTCTTGTCTCTACAGGAGGAGCCATGGGTGACTACGTGCTGGCCGAATGTAAGTGAGGGGCAGCCTGCAGGCCCCTGGGGGAGACTCAGAGAGGGAATGCCCCTGTGACATTCCTCCAGCTCCAGGGCAGAAGCGTGCCCAACAAATGGGAGCTGCCCCAGGAACTCTCTGCTTACTGCCTTCCTTGTTCATCTTTCAGAAGTTTCTCCCACTTAGGTTTTTGAGTTCCTACAGGCCAGTGAGTCCCAGCGCTGGCTCAGGGCAGAACTGCCTCTCTTGAATCTCGAGCTGCCTCTAGAGTCTGCCTTCATTTCTGCATGACTGCAGGCTCCATAGGCCCATGTCATCTCATCTCCTACCTCTGGAATGGGGCTCCTGAAATTTTGGGGACTCACAAGTTCCTTTCAACATTTGAGAAAAGCGATGAACTTTCTCCTCAGGACATAACTCTCATATCCTTACCAGAATTTTGCACACACATCCAGGCATTTCCTAGGCCCATTTGTTTCCTTTTGATTCTTTCTCTTTCTCTCTTTCTCTGTCTCATTCTCTCTGTTTTCCAGTAATTCACCTGTCACCAAGCCCTGTGGTCTCTTCCATCAGAGGGTGAAAAGGGTCATTGTACAGCAATGAAGGCCGTGCACTGCACAACCCAAGAAGGCGCCTTTCCCAGAAGAGCCATTGTGGATGCCTGTGTTTATTTATAATAGTTTTCCAGAAAGTGGGTGGGAAGAGTCTTGAGGAGGGCTATCTTTTTCTAATTGGTGGAAAAGCATCACATAGACTCCCTCAGATTCATGATTTACATTAATGCATTCACAATTCCTCTCTGGTATGCCAGGCTTGAAATAACACAGTAATTTCCTACTTGCTCTCTGCTAAAGAAATGATAATGAAAATGATCACGAGGATGATGGTGGTGATGATAAGGTGGCTGACAATTATTTAAAAAATAGTAAGTAAATAAATAAATAAATAAATAAATAAATAAATAAAATAGACTTACCTTCTGCCAGACTGAGTTCTGAGCACCTACATGCATTATAATTCTTACAATAATTCTCTGATGTCAGTACTATTATCCTATTTTTTTTTTTTTTTTTAGATGAAGAAAATGAAGCACGGAGTGTCTCACAGCCTGCCAGGGCTCGAGGCAGATTTCCAGCTCATCAGTCTGACTCTGATCCATCTCACACACCACTGCATCCAGACGGTTGAACTGTGCCCAGGAAATGGAAAAAGGAGGGACATGGCTCTTCTGTGGTCCCAGTGTTTTACTGCTCAGTGAGCTTGACCAAGATGGAGGGAAACAGCAGAAAATAAGCTCAGTCATTTCCTTTCAAAGTCTCTGGTGAGAGAACTCCAGGATGTGGATCTCACTGGTCTGCCACCACCCGTTTGCTCTGTCTGGCATCTGTCCTAGGCCCCAGGGTCAGGACGGTGATCGGTGGTGCCAGTTAGTGGTTATGGTGGACCTTGAACTATTTTCGCTCTGCTGGTGCCTCCAGAGTCAGAACCCTGGTGGCATTTCCCTCCATGAAACAGAGCAACCTCTGTCATATTAAAGATGGCAAAATGGAAGCCACTGAGTGGCCTGGAGATACCCTGGCATCTTCCTGGGGTTCCCAGGAGTCTGGTTCTCTTCCCCAATTGTGCATATTAAAAAAAGAAACCTATCGGGATGTCTGGGTGGCTCAGTCGGTTAAGTGCTTAAGCGTCTGCCTTTCAGCTCAGACTGTGATCTCAGGGTCTTTGGTTTGAGCCCCATCAGGCTCCCGCTCAGCAGTGAGTTGGCTTCTCCCTCTACCCCTACACCAATCAAACTTCCTGCTAGTGCTCTTTTTCTCTCAAATAAATAAATAAAATCTAAAAAAAGAAACTGCTTTAACCAGGCTGCTCAGGAATTACTGGATTCTGGAAAAGTAATTCATCTGACCATGTTCAAAAGAATACTAACATAGACACCCAGATGGCATGTGATTATTTTATGCTGCTCTGTACATTTGTCTGCATAACTCTGGAACAAGGCATTCTGTCTTGGAGGGTAGGTGCCTCAAAAGATCAAATAAAGCTCAACAGTTTGGTGGGTATTGAATTTGGGCAAAGAGACCTCAACCATTTTTTTTTTAACTTTTTTTTTCTAAAAAAAGAAAACATTGGTTAAGTTCTGCTGGGAGATACAGGCAAAAATTCTTGGCTATGTTTTAGCAATGTAGTCTTACAGGGTTGAGTGTGCTTAACAGAAGGTTACTAAGTTGAATGGAGAAAAGTACATGTAATTTGTGCTTATTGTAGAAAAACTGAAAATGAGTTAAATCGAAACTATCATTCCATTAGTTAGTGATAAACCCTATTAACTATTTGTGTATTTCCTCTCAGTACTGCTATATTAAAATCAACAAATACATATAAAATCAAGAAATATATTTTAATAAACATACAATTAATTCTGTTGTGTAACTGCATATTTTTTTAGAGGGGGAGATGGGTAGAGGGAGAGAGAGAGAGAATCTTAAGCAGGCTCCATGTCCAGCACAGAGCCCAGAGGGCCCCTGCATGATTTTTCTCATGTACTTATCAATGTTACGGACTAATCAATCTAATCATTGGGTCATTGGTGGGACATTGATACTGTTTCCAATTTTTTTACATTTTGCTTTATGGAATGTCTTCATTAAACTCTGGTAGCTAAATTAATTGTTTTTCCTTACTCTAGAAACATTATCATCGGAGCTGTAATATGTTGGTTATTTTACCTGCAAACACACTGACAAATTCTTTCTCTTTATTTTATTTTTTTTAAAGATTTATTTGAGAGAGAGTGAGTGGGGAAGAGAACACAAGCAAGGGAGGAGAGGAAGAGGGAGATGCAGGCTCCCTGCTGAGCAAGGATCCTGGGATCATGACCTGAGCCAGAAGCAGACACTCAACTGACAGAGTCACCCAGGTGCCCAAATTCTTTCTCTTTATATATCATTCTGTACTCAGAACAGATTGCCAAAAAGCTTCCCTTGCTCTTCTAGCTCATTAAGATATGTTACAATTAATTAGGCGGTGGTGTGTTTTATATTGGTTTTCTCTCACACAGGCTGAGATTTCCAGAAACGTGCTAGTCTTCACAGTGGCAGATTTGCTAACCATTGGCAACTGTAGCCTGTTACCTTTCTTTTTATAATGGGAGTTATAAAGCTCTATTTTCTTTGAGTGTTTCTTAGCCTAATTTTTCTGCCCTTGTTCATCAATGCTTAAGGTCAACTACATTTAAAAAGTCAGGGACACCTGGATGGCTCAGTGGTTGAATCTCTGCCTTTGGCTCAGGTTGTGATCCTGGGGTCCTGGGGTCAGTTCTGCATTGGGCTCCTCAGGGGGACTGCTTCTCCCTCTGCCTATGCCTCTGCCTCTCTCTCTCTCTCTCTCTCTCTCTCTCTCTCTCTCATGAATAAATAAATAAAATCTTAAAAAAAAAAAATCAAAGACCTGTATTTTAAATTCCTGATCCTATTTTGCCTCGGGCAAAACCACCCACAAACAAAACGCGGTAGAGAAGGGTTCCACCTGGTGGCTATGGTGGAAAGTGTCACGGAGGTCATGTGACTGAATAGAGCTGGGGCGAGTTTTTGGCAGGGATAGGGGTAGATGGAGAAGAGGTGTGCACTGGAGATCCTTTGTGGGGGAAAAACCCCTGAGAATTTGAAGAAATAAGAAACAAGTCACCAGCTAGTTCGATCACAGGGCACCGTTGAGCTACCTGAGCTGAGAACAGAACAGAAGAAAACCTTTGTTAATGTTTGAAGTTCAGGTGCAGTCATTGGTTAAGATCTGCTGGGAGATACAAGCAAAAATTCTTGGCTGTGTTTTAACAATATAGTCTTACAGGGCTGAGTGTGCTTGATGCACCACAAAACATTCTTCACATACACACACATACGCATTTGAAAAACATAAGGCCTTCTCTAAAATGCTGGAAAATTCTTATAAGCTACCATTTTTAAACTATCAGTTTTTTCTAATCACTCTCTAATCTAATAATGACCAGAACTCAAGAACATGTGACTCTAAACATTTAAGATATTCAAATCGATGGACAGGTATTTGAGGCTTTGATTCCTTCTGTAGACTTTGGGACATTATATTTTTGTTTCTCTTTTGGAATCAGTGTTAATGATTCATTATTAATAAATTTGTGTGACAGTTTTGTTACAAAGTCTGGGTTGACTTGACATCCTGCATGCATGCCTTCCATGGCATGAATATTTTCTAAAACTATTTTATTTATTTTTTTCAGCAAATAAGGATTACCACTTACTAGATACCAGGCCTTTGTTTGGTATGTTGTTTCTGAAGAATCCAGTGAAGTAAGAACCATGGTTATTTCATTACCCTTATTTTGTAGTGTGGAAATGAAAGCACAGAGAGGTTGCATAACTTGCTGAAAGTTACATAGCTAGAAAATTATTGTGCTCAATTTTTATTCTAGCTCATCTGGCTCAGAGTCAAGGCCATTTTGAAACAGTATCAATGTCCCACCAATGACCCAATCAAGGCCATAACCACTCTGTAATACCTGTTTCTGTGTCAAGAAAACATGTTGTGTAGCATTGTTACCATGTCTTTGAAATGCTCCTGGTGGCAACACCTCTGATATTTGCTGCGGTGAGGAGAAAATCTGTTTTAACATTTCAGAATTTGCCATATCCCTATAACTTTTTCATAAATATGTGGAAATGTTTTCTTTAGGTGTATTTTTTTAATCTAAGGATTTTTTTTCCTAATGAACAAATTTTTAATGAATAAATTCAAATTTCTATTTATTCTCTTTACCATTAAGGCAGAAATTTGGGTATGAATAGCCTTGAAACACCTATGATCATTTTATTCACCAGATTTGGGTAGAAACTATTGTTGTTGTTGTTGTTTAAGTATTGTTATTTTTTAAATATGAAAGTCTAGGTTGATCCTAAGAGTCTAAAAAAGATTTTTGGAGTCTTCTGTGTACTCTTGGTGGGACGGGGTAAGGGTGGGGTGGGTAAGTCCCTGTATCTGTATAAACCCCAGTGTAAGTCTCCTTGGTTAACCTTACTTTATGGGTTGAATAAGCATCCTGAACTTTATTCCTTAAACAGTTACCACAATGGCATTTTCAAAAAGCAGTCAATAACCAACTTTGATACTGCCACCTTTGGTCTTGACAATATGTACAAGAGAGAGCATCTGTTTTAAATACAGATGTAACACTTAATGGTCTTTCCTTTGGGTATGTGTGGAATCACATTAATTAATTAATCACATTTAATTTCACCATTAAAACAAGTGTAAAATACTTTTTGTGCTTTGTGTATGTGATTAAGAAAGCATTCCAGAGAATGTTGAAAATCAAATTTAATTAGACACATAAATATTTTGAAACAAATAAATGTATAAGTAAAGATATTGACTGAAATTCTCTGTCCAAGGAACTTTCTTTTGATAGGTCAAAATAAACTGAGAATAGGAGCAAGGCCACACCACACAAAGACGGCAGGGAGTGGAAGGGATAAAAACTTACAGTAAAATGTTTGGACTGAAAGGAAAAAGTAGACCATTTTCTAGAACAGGAAGGAGAGCAAGTAGGGAAAGATATGGTATATGTTATGGACACAGATATGCCAATGGTAATGAAAATTAAATTTAAGGAAAGTGAATAAGGCAATGGGTATTCATACCAAGAAAAAGGTTAGGTGGCTGGAAAAGAGAAATGCATTGAGGCCTTAAATTGCAATAAGATCCATCAGCCAGTGGCTGGAAAAGCCATCTGTCCCAGACCAGGAGTGATATCCCCAAATGCTTGAAAATAATGTTTTTATAAAGCCCTAGAAACTAAGTTGGGTCAGGTTGAACTTACACCTTTCTTCGACTGTAATATAAATAAAAAATATTTCTTCCCTAGGATTTCTTCTCACAATTATACATGTAAAAGTCATGATGGAGAGGCACCTGGGTGGCTCAGTGGTTGAGCGTCTGTCTGCCTTTGGCTCAGGTCATGATCCCAGCATCCTGAGATCCAGTCCCTCATCAGGTCCTCCCAGAGAGCCTGCTTCTCCCTCTGCCTCTCTCATGAATAAATAAATGAAATATTTTTTTAAAAAAGTGATGATGTATATTGGGAATTCTCAACACTGAGCAAGTATCAGAATTATTTGTTGACCATATATATATAGGAATATATACATATACCATTCTATATATACCATACTATACATACATACATACATATCATATATACATATACCATTCCTCAGCTCTGATACTTTGAGTTAGTCTGCTGCAGAGGGTGTTGTGGGCATTCCATATTTTTATAAGACTTTTGATTAACATCATGGTTTTATTCGTTCAAATGTATGATGTGACCTATTAGCCACAATTTGTAGGGTTTCTAGCTGAAAGGCTTACCTCACATGTTGAATGAATGGGGTTCTCTTTTTTTTTTTTTTTTTTTTTTATTGGTGTTCAATTTACTAACATACAGAATAACACCCAGTGCCCGTCACCCATTCACTCCCACCCCCCGCCCTCCTCCCCTTCTACCACCCCTAGTTCGTTTCCCAGAGTTAGCAGTCTTTACGTTCTGTCTCCCTTTCTGATATTTCCCACACATTTAAGCCAGGTTCTCTCTGAGGGTGAGAGGGAGGTAAAAAGAAAACCAGATCTACAGGTTCCAGAGAGAGCACCAGCTTTGCCAAGCCTTATGACCAAGTAAGACCTGTACTCTTCCCAGAGTGGAAGGATCCATTTTTAATATACATCTGCATGTGTATGCCTTTTAAATATTTCTATCCTGACATTTGTGATTTTTGAGTCAATGTCATTGAAAAAATTTATAAAAGAGGACATCAGGAGAAGGGAATAGAAAAAGGAATAAGGTGTCAAAATAAAAGTGAAGTTTTATTAATGACAGAGTGGACAAAATAAAATTGAGGGAAAGCTGGCCTAAACCTCTGGTTGAATTGCAGAGGGCATTTGCTGGGATGCCTAACAAGGGTGGCTCACACCACAGATTTTTGCATGAGGTTATCATATTATATACGTGGTATTTTTATTTCTTCCCATGAATTAAAAATCATGTTGAGATTTCAGTTTTACTTATAACCTCAGACCCAGCACCTTTTCTCTATAATGTTTGACATTTCTTCCTAGCTAAATCCCCTTATAAAGTATCTGTTTGCAGTGGGGAGAGGGTTAAGTCAGGAACCTAAAAACCCTCAATTTGGAAAAGAGTATAACTACTTAATAATTCCAGAAGTGTTACAAATCATATGCCATTCAGAGCTTTTCTACCCTCTCCTGGGACTCCTCTCTTTTCACCTGAAAGATTAGGAGGTTATATATAATATGTGATCTGTCTCAGTCCATAGAATCATTTTAAGTATCCATAATAGGCATTTATTCATTAACCAGGATGGGCAGAGGTTAAACCTCGTTTCAACTAGAGTAAATCTGATCATGGACATTTTCAAAAGCTGTGAGAGGAGGCTAAGGAGAAAATTTTGATTTGACAGGGCTTCTCCCAATCACATTCAGATCCAATTCTGATCTATTCTTTTTTTTTTTTTTTTCTTTTAACTTAATGGGATTAGCCTTGTTTAAAACACCAATAATCTTATCAAAGGCCCTCCAGGGGAGGGCCCTGTAGGCTTTGTAATGACCTTAATCAAGTATTAGCCCAGCCCTACAATTAAGCCCCAACTCAACAAAACGTTTGTTCTCATCTCTAAACCCAGAGAAGTTTTGAAAAGGCATCAGTTGAGGAGGAAAGGGGAGCTTATTAGGAATTGCAGGCAGATCCGGCAGGCCCGGCAGGCCTGGAAGAGGGTCCAGGGGAGGGATGTCCAAGCTTATCTTTAGGTTCCCAGGTTCTCTCCCAGACTTGTAGAAACAGGAGTCACCCAATAAATGTCTGAAAGAGAACAAGAAGTTTTAATTTGCAATTATTCTTTTTTTGTTTGTTTCCAAACGTGGAGCCAGAGCTTTTAGATGGCCAAGCTTACGCTTTGTCCAGAATAAAGAAGGCCTTCTACATGCGACAGTTAAATAGGAATATTAAAAGAACGAGAGGGAAGGTCCCTTGACCTATAAATGCTCCATCCTTCGCATATTACCTCTACATCCTTTCCCCTAAGGAATTACGTAATTTATTAGTTATTGGACGGGAATAAAAAGAAACGATGAGTGGTTCTCTTTTCTTCAGCGGCTTTACCTGGTAGAAACATATTAAATTTGCAAACGCGCGAGGAAGAAACAACGCAGGAAAGAAAATTTTCAGCCGAAGAAGAGCCATAACCTGCGCGTCCGCGAAGACGCTCCGACGAAGAGCGAGGTTGCACCGGCCAATCAAAACGTCGAGATGGTGACGAGGTCTTCTTGCCCCGCCCCCAGGCTGACCTAATTTGGAAAACCATCAGGGGTGCTGTTCTCAATCAGGTCCGCAAATATCCTATTTAAAGGGCTGCGTGCCGGCGGAGGAGTCACTTCCTCGGCAACCATGTCTGGTCGCGGCAAGGGCGGGAAGGGGCTGGGCAAGGGCGGCGCCAAGCGCCACCGCAAGGTGCTGCGCGACAACATCCAGGGCATCACCAAGCCCGCCATCCGGCGGCTGGCCCGGCGCGGCGGCGTCAAGCGCATCTCGGGCCTCATCTACGAGGAGACCCGCGGGGTGCTCAAGGTGTTCCTGGAGAACGTGATCCGGGACGCCGTCACCTACACGGAGCACGCCAAGCGCAAGACGGTCACGGCCATGGACGTGGTCTACGCGCTCAAGCGCCAGGGACGCACCCTCTACGGCTTCGGCGGCTGAACTCCGCATCCGTCGCTTTTTCTAAACACACAAAGGCCCTTTTCAGGGCCGCCCACGAAGTTATTTAAGGGGCTGTTGTGCTTGGTGTAAATTGTTAGGGTTACGGAGGTTCCCTCCGTATTACGTACGGGACTTCTGCATAGTATGATCATTAACGTTTATGCAGGGGTTTGCTCATGATGGGATAGCGCCACAGGAAAGTAATTTTTTGCAAAATGTTTTAAAGTCCATTACGTAAAGTGAAGTGGCTTTGGGGGAGTTTTACCGACTAATTGGTAGGTCACCGAAGGTACTTTGGAGGATCCTCGGTGTCCGCGGGAGGTAAACTGAAGGGGCGGGAGTTTCAGGGCAATATTTCCGTTGGCTAAAAAGGGTTGAATAGCTGTCCCCGGAACTGTAGGAAAAACCTTAACTTTTTTTTTTTTTTTTTTTTTTTTTAGCCTGCTGAATGCCAGGCGCTCGGGATCGCAGGGCCAGTTTGGACCGATTCGAGCAGTGCTCGGGACCTGCGGGCGGCCTGGCGGAGTCGGGTCAGCCCTCTCGTGGGCGTGGCCGCTGCACTCGGGACTTGAGGCCTTGCCAGGCCAGTGAGGCGTTTCCCGGCGCTGCAGCTCCAGCCTGAAAGCAAACTGGCCTCCAAACCCAAGCAAGCACGGGCTGTGGTTGATTTCTATACAACTTTAAACCACTATGTTTATTCATTTCCCATTGTTGTCAGAGGCCCAATTACGTAAATGAGTTTAGAAAGGCTAGGCCTTAGTGAGTTATCTGTAGTACAAACTTGTATATTAAAGATTATCTATGCAAGATTGCATATACAAGTTTTGTACTGGGCTTTGTTCAAGGTTGCCCCAAACACCCAAGGCCCAAAATAAGATTAACACCATGAATTTAATATAGTAATCTTTAGGAGTGCTAAATCCCCAATTAAGTGAAAGCAGAAAAACTAATTTTGCTTAAAATGAGAAATGCTTTAACTTGGACCTTGGAGAACCTAATAATAGTTTTTGTGATTTAGTTCAGTTTGGACCTTAACTTGGCAGCTGCAATATTTCCATAAAGGTTTAATATCTCTCAGCTTGTGGAACACAATTTGGACAAGCCTACACACTCCCTTCATAAAATACATAGAATTAGGGGCACCTGGGTGACTCAGTGGTTGAATGTCTGACTTGGGCTCAGGTCATGATCCCTCAGTTCTGGGATGGAGTCCCACATGGGGTTTCCGCAGGGAGCTTGCCTGTGTCTCTCATGATAAATAAAATCTTAAAAAAAAAAAAAAATTAAAATTGTATTCGACTAAAGCTATTATCAAACCAATTTCTTAAATGTGACTACAGTATTTTGGGAATGAGAATGTTATTTCAGTATGCTTTCAACTGTAAACTTAATATTACTTGTTACCAAATGAAAAACTCCCTCAATGACTTAAAATCCCCCAGTCCAAATCGTTATTGGATTCCCAGGTACTGACCCCCAGAAAGTTGTAGACAGTTAGGAAACCCTACTTAGTACAACACCGAATAAAAGATCAAACTGCAACGTAACCACTCAGAAAGAAGTCTGGTTTGTGCAGAGCTACCTCCATGCATTCCTCGACCTTAAGCATTAGTCTGCCCGGAGAAGTATGGAGGTTACCCAAGGCCATGTGCCCTACTCTAACTATAGTGTGCAGCAACCCACTTTTCGACGAGGCAAAGGACTTTGAAATAGATCCTTTCTACTTCTAAGAGACCTCATGAGCGACCGTATAGAAGCTTCTACAAGTTCAGTGCCATGCCGCTTTTAAAGCACTTGGAGTGGCTCTTAAAAGAGCCTTTGGGTTCGTTGAGGGGACTTGCTCTGGCTCACTTCTTGGACACCGCCTTCCGCGGGTTGACCTTCTGCTGGTTGAGCCTGGGCTTGGCCGCCTTGGGTTTCCCAGTGGGGGCCTTGCCTGGGCTCTTCCGGGGCTGTTTGTCTTTGGCGCCTTTGGCCTTCCTGCCACTACAAGCAGCCTTCTGTGCGCCTGCCCCCCCGGGCTTCTTGGCTTTGTTGGTCTTGGCAGCCTTCGGAGACTTGGAATCCCTGGACAAGACCAGCCTCTTGGTCTTGGTGGAAGGCGGCCTCTTGACCCTGCTCTTGGCAGGTGTAGGAAGAAGAGCCTTCTTGTTGAGCTTGAAGGAGCCCGAGGCGCCGGTGCCCTTGGTCTGCACCAGGGTCCCCTTGCTCACCAGGCTCTTGAGGCACAGCTTGATGCGGCTGTTGTTCTTCTCCACGTCGTAGCCGGCGGCCGCCAGCGCCTTCTTGAGCGCGGCCAGGGACATACCTGCTCGCTCCTGGGACACGGAGAGGGCTTCCATGATCAACTTGGACACAGAGAGGCCTGGGGCCTTGGGGGCGGCCTCTGGTATGCCCCCTGGTTTCCTCCCTCTCTTCTTGGCTGAAGGATTCTCCATAGAAGCCAAAGCAGTGCCAGCTGCGACCGCTGGAACCGTCTCAGACATCACAAGAAGACAAGCTAACGGCACCGGCCTTGAAAAGCGTGAAACGTCTCAGGACCTCAAGCCCTTATATAGGGCAGGGCGTGCTGTGATTGGTTCATCCCCCAGCCTCGCCCCGCCCCCCGGGGAAGGAGCGTTTGTGTTTGTTTCACCCCCCAAAATGGGATCCCACACAAATCCTCTGGGCAGCATCGCCCAGGCTTTGCTGCTGGATGATCCGTGGAGACTCGGGTTTCCCAGGCCTGTTCACTTTTTCATGAGAAATGATCCCCAAGGCCAAAACAATTACAATAAGGCTCCCAATTTTCAGCCAACCTTAAGGAGAAGAAGAAAATATCCTCTTTTCCTTGTGAATTTAAAAGTAATTTTGAGGACGAGGCTTACCTTAGCTCTTCTGAGTGGTTTTCCAAACAGCTGGCTTGCAATCGGTGGAGAAAATAAATTATTCACACACTGATTTTTTATTGAAAATTATTTATGTATGTGAAGCAAGTAACACAGACCTCTTAAATGTCTCACTGTGTGCTTAAAAGATACTTGTAGAATTGCCAGAAAACTGCAGAGTACGACTTTATTTGGGCAAACACAATCTAATAAGCCATAATCTCCAGGCATGTGGGTTGTGATTAAACCAGGTCCCCCATCCCCGTGGCTTCATAAAACACCCTCAAGAATGCAGTAAGTAACGTGGATCTAACACACAATACCTCTGTAGCCCAAATCAGGTCACCTCTGTGGCTGGTGTCCTCAACTGATTTTTGCTTCCGATTTCATTAAGTCAAACCCCACCCCCACCTCAACCCCCTCCACCTCCTAAATGCCAAGCACACACACAGAGTAACTCTAAGAAGGGGGTCGGGAAGTGCTCAGTGAGAACTAGAGACCCAGATCTCTAGGAGGACTGGGCTGGCAGATGTGCCTCCGAAGCAGGAGAAGAATTATTGGAACAGGATCCAGGATACTTCTTTGGGCTTGTCCTAGAACTTGCCTTTGTAAGGGATCCAGATGGCAGTTTATTCATCATGGCCAGACCTTCCAGGAGGATATTGAGAGAGCAATGCAAAGTGGCCAAAGCTCAGGCTTCAGCAGAGGAAAATCCCAAAAGGACCATCTTGTGGAGACCCCCAAATGTTTGCATGAGAAATTTGTTATTCTACAGGCGGGGGAAGTTTTTAAGAAGAAGATCTGTGTATTTTTTTTTTTCTTGTGGTTGTCTTGTTTTTTAGATTTTTCACATAAAAACTAATTATTGGAAAGGAGCCAATGTCAGAGGTTATAGTCTGTTGTAATAGTCTCAAAAGAAAGACAAGGGCTTCACCTAAGGAGACAGTGTGAGGAAGGAGAGTAGGTTTGAAATATTTGTGAGGCAGATATCAAATGAGACTTTCCAACTTCTGGTTGCAAAGTGAGGTAGCAAAGTCTCTGCCTCTCTTTGTCTCACGGGCACATGCTTATATACACACCTGAAACAAAAATTCAGAAAACAATACCAACTTAAGTGCTTGCATTCTGATGTATTATAATCTATTTTTTAAAATGCTGGTTGCAAACTGTGGGATTGATTTCCCAACTAACGCACTAATGTGACCCTAAGTTTGAAAAATCTTTCTTCAAAGGCAGGTTACAGGTGCGTCTTACCGAGGACCCTATGTTTTAACATGTGTTTGGTTTTTCTAATCCTCTGTGACCCCTGAGTACTTGTACTTAGGAGCCAGGTTGTGAAGTGGATTGATCCTTATAATTATAGGCTTACAGAATATAGCATTCCATTGCTTTAAAAGTAACAAAGAATTGAAGAATTAAAAAAGTTATTACATTCCATAATTTAAGAGCCAGAGAAAGAACCATGATTCATATTTTGCATTAGAAGTCTTAGAGCTTCCATACACATACACACATAGTGCTTATTACTCTTTGTCAGTCATCATCCCAAGTTTTTCCCCTTCAAAAAATGAAAAAATATAGAAACTAACTTTATAGTTAAGAAATTGAGTAACAGAAAAGTCAGAAAACTTGCCAAAGTTCTTAGAGTTAAGATGCAGGATGCTTTCACTTCAAAAGGCTCTGGCTATGTATATCACCCCTGCTGGGTCTTTTTTCTTTTTTCCTTCCTCTTAATATGTCAGAACTATTGTTCATGTAATCACATTTTTATAGCATTTGTGTGTGTGTGTAGCAATTCTGTGATTTTATTTTGGAAAGTTTTCTATTGTGGGAATGTCAACCTTCTTGAACTTTCATTACTAAAATAATACTGCTGTAAACATTTCCTTAGATCAACTTTCACTAGCCTAACTTCTGAACTTCTGAATAATGAAGTAAGGAAAACAGTCACAAAATAAAAGAACTGTTTTCTTTTTAAAATATAATACATTTATTCTCTCATGATATGGAAACTGTACAGCCCATTTTTAATATTAATTTAACATTCTAGTGCATTGTTTTAAAAAATGTTTACTCTAGGGGCCTCTGGGTAGCTCAGTCAATTAAATGTCTATCTTCAGCTCAGGTCATGATCTCAGGGATCTGGGATGGAGCCTGGAGTCAGGTTCCCTACTCAGCAGGGAGTCTGCTTCTCCCTCTCCCTCTGCCACTACCCTCACTCGTGTGTGTGTGTGTGTGTGTGTGTGTGTGTGTGTGTGTGTGTGTGTATTCTCTCTCTCTCTGTCAAATAAATAAAATCTTTTAAAAATGTTTACTCTATATTTCTCTATGTATATGTGTGTGTAACTAATATAAAAGTACCTATAGATTTTCACTCTGTTCAGTGAGATTAGCAGACATTCACCTACCAACCTTGTCTACCCTACCCTACAGGCTTCTTGGATTTTCCTGGTATCTAAGATTTAGGCCTACCTTTTAAAACTTATCCCTTTTTCATATGTTTCCTCTTTTTGCAATAGCTATTTTTGAACTTTGTATTTGGTTTTCATTTATGTTTAATAAACATTATTTCACACTAAACCTTATCTCTTTTTCAAATGATCTCTTCATTTTTGAATCATTCTATTTTGATTATTTGTTCAGGTATTGAGTAATTATTTTGTTTGTTTTGTAAAAAGGGCATGTGTACAATTCCATGGTTTGTAAAAGTTGTCTCTACAATCATTAGGTATTAAATATCAAATGCAGAGATGATGCTGTTCCACAAAATTGACATTTTTTAAATAAAGAAATAAATATTACTTGGTCTGTAAACTAAAGAAATTACCATTTTCCTTATTTGGGAGATAAGAGTTAAATATACACAATGACAACAATTATTTGGTGCCAAAATCAGTGCCCAAAACAATAATCTGCCCAAGGTTTCAAGATGGAGAAATCCCTCCCTTTGAGAGGGGGCAGGGAAAATGTCCTCTGTTGAGTCACAGGGACCTGACTGTGACTGGTCCTGGTTCAGGACCAGGTTCAGTCTGTTTCCACTTCTCCTTATGAAACAGCACACCTTCAGAAGGAGCTCTGGAAACTTCTCAGAAGACAGAGGAACTAACCCAGTGCCATCTAATTAGAAAGCACAGGAAGAGCCAGACCTCCAAGAAAAGCTATTTGCATAACTGGAAAACCCCTGGAGGAGCCATTCAGGTCATCTTATTTTTGTTCTTCCTGACATTCGGGCCTCTCTTATTAGCTATTTATGTGTAAACAAAGACAGGTACTTATTTCATGCTGTTTCTTAATTTGTGACCCATATGTATAATGCAAACACCATAAACTTGTATCTAAAACCTTTCTGTGAACAGGTCATCGCTAGGTGACTGAAATGATTTTCCCAAGCTACATGGATGCTAACAAGCCAGTCTTTGAAAGTAGGGAGACACAAGCATTATCACTTGGAGTGAATTTTTTGTTGCACTTTAATACAGAATATGGAATCACCAGAAAAAAAGCAGGAAGTCTTTTTTTTAAATTTCCCAATAATGATCTGGTAGACTCAGATGGCACATGCCTATTTCCCCTTGATCCTTTACCCCTTCTTCCAACCTGGGGTGTAGATTTGCCCTCCCAAGGAGTTAAAGAGAACCATGAAGTTGAAAACTACACAGAGGATGAAAACTGCATGATTGAGAGCAAGGATACTAGAAGAAACCTGAATGCTTGGGTAGAATTGGCAGTTCCCCACGGAGCTTGACAAACCAGCTGAGCTCTCCTGCTAATTGGGAAAAACAAATCTCTTTCTGGTTAACGCACTATTACATGGATTTCTGTGAAAGGTAGCCCAATACATTCAAAATTGATTCAGTGGATGGTACCTTTCCATGAGCAGGCAAATTTCATGGGACTGGGATTTTGGTCTACCATGCATATTACTGAATACTTCTAGAACAATGCCTAGTATGTGGGAGGGGCTCATCTATGCAGACCTATTGGGTGGATGGATGGACATATAGTCAATTCAATTTCCATCTTTATCTCCTATGTTTCTTCTATTTTTAAAAGAATATACATTTTAGGGGTGCCTTAGGCAGTTAAGCTCCCAACTCTTGGTTTCAGCTCAGGTTGGTATCTTAGGGTCATGAGATCAAGCCCAGGGTGAGGCTCCATGCTCAATGCGAAATCTGCTTGAGATTCTCTGCCTTCCTCTGCCCTCCACCCACCCTCCCTCTCTCCCAAATAAATAAATACATCTTTTAAAAATATAGTAAAAAGGAACACCTTGGTGGCTCAGTGAGCATCTGCCTTTGGCTCAGGTCATGATCTAGGGGTACTGAGATTGAGTCCCACATTAAGCTCCCCGCAGGGAGCTTGCTTCTCCCTCTGCCTATATCTCTACCTCTCTCTGTGTGTTTCACATGACTAAATAAATAAAATCTTTAAAAATATATAGAGTAAAAAAAAAACATTTTCTATATATCTTTCCAGTTTATTTGCCTGTCTGATGCACTACTCTAGGACCAGTTTGAGAGCCTATCTACCACACATACAAACCCCAATGCTGTAAGAATATCTTTAGGCTTTGTATCATTTTCCACTGGGTAGGCAAAAGTGGTTTTGCACATAATTTTCATTTGAGTTTTGCATGAAGTTCAATGTTTTTCAAACATGAGCAGCCATAGCATATTTATTTAAGATTAAACATCCATCTTCTGATGATGAGTCTTAGTTTACTGCTGGCTCTGGAAACATGTGGCTCTTGGCCCTCAGACGCTGTTGTCTGCATGCTGGAGCCCTGGCCTTGGAATAAGAACTGGGTAAGCTTCCAACCTTGCCTGTTTCTGACTCTTGTGATCGTAGCCAAATATAATTTTATTTCTCTGAGTTTTCTTCCTTTCCTTTCCTTGTCTGTGAGTCACAGCAAATGCCACTGTCTTAGTCTGTTGAGGCTACTAGAATAAAATATTATAGATTGGGTGGCTTAAACAGTAGACACTTATTTTCTCATAACTCTGGAGACTTGAAATCTGGAATCAGGGTGCTAGAATGGTCAAATTCTAGTGAGAGCTCTTAGCCTAGCCTATATGGCTGCCTTCTCGCTCTGTACTCAAATGGGTTTTCTCTGCTACATGCATGCCGGAACTATCTTCCCCTCTTCCTCTTAAGGCCATCAATCTTATTTGACTAGGACCTCACTTTTATAACTTCTTAAACTCAAATACTTGCTAAAGCCTATCCCCAGATAGAATCACATTGGAATTAGGGCTTCAACATATGAATTCTGGGGGGACATATTTCAATCAACACTAGACACCTTTCTCATGGAGTCATTAGGAGGCTTGTAAGAGACAATGCAGATAAAAGTAGGTTCAGTTACACACACAACCAAATGTAGTTTATTATTCCAGTATAGTCCTGAACAGAGGAGGCACCTGCTAAATACCAATTTTTGGTCTTAACTTCAGAGCCTGCTTACTCTACATATGGTGCCTTCCCATGGAATGATTGTGATCATGAGCAGCAGTTCATTTCTTATGGGATCATGGCTAATGAAAACATGGGGGGAAAGTACCCTCACTAATAATGAAGGAAATGACACTTAAAAAAAAATTTTTTTTTACCCTGTCAAGCTATTGATGCTTAAAAAAAAATTATCAGTGTAAATACATGTGCTGTAAAATAGAGATTTTCATAATATGTTGAGTTTATAAATTGGCATGGTCCTTCTGGATGGCAATTTGGTAATGTTTATATTAAGAGTCTTAAAAAATGTTGTGACCTTGTGATTTAGTGTTTCTATTTCTAAAAGTCTATCTTAAAGAGATAATCACATATTTTTAAAAAGATATGTGATCTGTTTGATCTATAATGCATAAAAATGAAACTCAGAGGGTGTCTGGTTGGCTTGATCAGAGGGGTATGTAACTCTTGATCTCAGGATCATGAGTTCAAGCCCCACACTGGGTGTAGAGATTACTTTAAAAAACTTTGAAAAACTGGGACACCAGAGTGGCTTAGCAGTTGAGCATCTGCCTATGGCTCGGGGTGTGATCCCAGGTCTGGGGATCAAGTCCTGCATTGGGCTCCCTGCTGGGAGCCTGCTTCTCCCTCTGTCTGTGTTTCTGCCTCTCTCTGTGTGTCTCTCATGAATAAATAAATAAAATCTTAAAAAAAACTTTGAAAAAAAATTTTTAAAAACTGAAACTCAATCTAAATAGCTAATAACAGAGGACTGTTTATGTAATTAATGATATATCCATTAAAAATTGTGTTTCTAAGTAAATTACCTAGAAAATCATATATGTGCATATACGGCATGATACTGAATATACTTTATGCACTATAGGTGTATCATATGTATTCACATTCACCTATACGTATTTGTCATTTATATATTAAAAGGAGATACTAAGTTATTTTAATTTTCTTTATATATTTCTCTTTTTACAAAATTCTACAATAAACATTCAACATTTTTATACTTGGAAAAAAATATTTTAGCCAGGTTCTTACTGATCCTTCCATGATTGTTAAAAATATTTCCATTTATCTTCTTATAGCATCACTTGTTGTTGTATGGGTGAGATGCAATGATGTTTAGCAATGAGCAGTGGTTGGTAAAGATGTCTAAAATCTGTCTGCTCCTCCTATGAAAAGAGAAAGACTGAATGATCAATTGAATTCTATAATTCATCAGTTACCTAATATCGTACTTGACTCTGAGAACAACAGCAATAATGAGGATGGCTAATTTCACAGGGAGTTTGTTCTATGCTAGGCAGTGTCCTAAGCACTTTATAGATACCAATGCATTTAATCTTGCAGCAACCTTAGGAGGTACCTAGTAGGTCATTCTCTCTGCTGTGTAGATGAGAAAATTAAGGTTGCATTTCTCAGATGATACAGCTGTTGGATGGTGACTCTCAGTAGTAAACTCATACCATTTGGTGCTGGAGTCTTATGTATACTCTTAAGTAAAGGATGAATATGGTCTAGCTAGTGTCCTTTAAGTTACATTTGAGCTAAGTCTTTTTATTTTTTTTAAGATTTTATTTATTTATTTATTTGAGAGAGAGAGGGGGAAAAAGAAAGAGTCCACACAAAGCAGAGGGAGGGGCAAAAGGAGGGACAAGCAGAGTCCCTGCTGAGCAGGGAACCCTCCTGGGGCCTCAATCCCAGAACCCTGGGATCATGACCTGAGCAAAAGGCAGATGCTTAACGAACTGAGCCACGCCGGCGCCCCTGAGCTAAGTCTTGCATGGAGAATAGAAATTTGTCAGGTTAGGGCTTTTCACAAAGACGACATGGTGACAAAGGCCAGGTGGTGGAGATTGTCTAAGGTGGGGTGCTTGAGGGTGAGCACTCAGCTTGAACTGCCTGTGAGGGATGAGGAAGGTCCTTATAGGACCACAGGTTACAGTTCAAGCTTGTTATTCCCACACGGAGCCATTGAAACTGTTCCCAGAAGCCACCCTTCTCTCAGCTGCTCATCCCTCTGGGCTGCTAACAGATGAGGTCATCCCCAATAGCTGTTAAATAAGTTAAATGAAACATATCTGATGGAAATGTACCCAAATAACTGCTTAGTCTGTTTCTTGGATGTTATAAAATGCACTTTTCCTCCTCCTCTTGACAAGCAAACAAAGGCAAACCTGATTTATCCTCTACAGGTGGCCAAATCCCATGCAAGAAAATGTATGCAGGGTTTGCTCAGTAGAGAATCCCATTTTATACTTGTGGACTGATACGTTACTTGGGCCGGGAGATAGGGGTTTCTGTGGCAAGTGTTTGCATGCCTGGCAAATCTAAGGACTCCTAATTATAACCCATGTTTGACAAAGTTAACACCAAGGTGATCATTTCATTTACAAAGACAAAGATTTTTTGCTGCCTGTTTTGTATGCACTTATAAAAGTGCGATGGGAGTCACATTTCAGTAGAGTTTAAGAAGCAGAAGCTGGTGGCAGTGGTGGGGTGGGCAAGGGGAAGGCAGGCTTCTGCTTAGCTAGTAAGGGGCAGTCTCCCCCCACAAACCACTGACCAACTAACTCTGCAGACTCCAGATGTGACTCCTGATGTTCCCATAGTACATAGCAGAATTATTGTGGCTTCAAGTACAGTGATCTCAACAATGCTGAGTGCCACATGTTGTCTTAAACACTGTTGAAAAAGCCCCAGATTTAAAGCCTGTGCTAGAGGGAACCACAGCCCTCCGTGTCCTCACACTCACACACAACCTCACAAGCTCACACTAAAATGAAGACACTGACCTGAGTACCAGAAAAGGAGGGATAGGCACTCAGAGCACTCCAAAGGTAGAAGAACAGGGCTTCGATTTCACCTCCTCCCTCCATTACTGGTTCTTCTTGCAAGGGCTTCATCCCTATATGCTTTCTGGCTAACGTGTTATTTTTGGGGAATTCATTGAGCTCATAGAGTAAACATTTGGAATGGTGCCTGGGACACACTAAGTGCTACCCCAGGGCCCGCATCTATGGTTAGAGTAAGCGTGTTTGTTAGTGAAAATATAAAAATTGCATTTACTGCCATGCCTGAGCCACTTTTCCCTGCTCTCTCCCGTCCCTCCCCATCCTGTTTACTCCTTTCTCACATGCTGTATAATGACGTATCATAACAATTGTTTGTTGTTTGTCTTCTGCAGCCGAGATGTCAGCTCCCCGATAGCAGTGACTTTCCAAGGAGACAGTCACTGAGAATGGAGGAAGAGGCAGAGGATGGATGGTCCTTCAGGGCAGGGGGGCGGGGGGAGAAAAGGAAGAATTTCCCTACTTATGTCCTCCCAACTCTGTCCTCATTCTCTCTGTGCTGGCCCTTGGCACTGGCTGATGAAAAGCCACTGTGGGCCCCCCAAAGGGACAGAAGGGTGAGAGGAATAGGGAAGGGGAGGAGAGGGTACCAAAAGGGAACTGGACCTTATGATTCCTGAGCTTGCTTGCTCCGCATCAATCAGCTACTTTTCTGCCGGTCCACATAGCTCATCTACAGTCAGTCCCCTGTTTCTCTGGCAAGTCTGTGCTGCTGTCACTGAGTTCTGGGCAAACTAATGTGGACACTTCCAGGCCCGGCCCCCAAAACCCTCGTTCTGTCTGCTGGCTGGATGTCAAGGCTCCAGCAAGGACCCCTAAGACCCGAGAATATCTGAGACACAAGCTGGAAGGAAACCGTCTCTGAGAGCCATGGAGCCAAGCCCCATCACCTTTGTGACAGGATATTATATGATATCATGTAAATGGTTGACAACTGTTACCACAGTTCACCACTGAGCACTAGGAATCTGTTTCTTACAACAGAAAGTATCACATACCTTGTTTTGACCTGAGGGTCGTCTAATGAAGCATACTCAACATTGCCATTTGTAGTAGTAGCACCTTGATCCTAGATCTGGTCTCCTAGTCAATGATGAGCAAATATTATCCCCCAACAAACACTGGGCATAACAGCTTCCACCCTACATGCAGGTGCCTTCAAGCCCCACATACACTGGGGCCTCCTGCCTGGAGTCATTATGTCTTTCAGTTTTATCATCCCAGAGTCCCACCTCCCAGGGCGAAGGGATTTTGTGATTTTATTCATGATATACACATGTGAACTTGGTACACAGTTGGCATTCAAAAAGTTTATTCAATGAATTCATTCATTCAGTCACATATGTCTACTGACCCTGTGCTGAGCCCGGTTACAGATCCTGGGATGCTGTGGTGACCAAATCAAAACTCAGAGCCTATTGGACCTGACAACTAGTTAAGTAGTAACAAATAATTGCAAACTGAGCAATGATCACACTGAACCCTTGAGAGGGGACGGTCAGAGAAACCTCCCCGGGGGGCATTGGTGAGCTAGAAGATATATGCAAGATGATGATAAGTTGGAGTTTGCTAGGCAGGAAGGGGAGAAAAAAATAAAAAGATGGAGGTCCAGTACAAGTGGGAGGCGGGGAACCAGGAAAGCAGGGTGTGTGCAAATCTGCTGCAATCTGGAATACAAAAAGAGAGAGGGAGAAGGAGGTCCCAGACACTGGGCAGGGAAAGCCCCTGTTCAAATTGTGTTTCTTGGCGTTGGGAGGATCCTGAAGGCAAGAGAGCCAGGTCCTTCAGGCCCATTCCAGACCAGCACGTGAACTGAGTTCAGTTCATGGAAGCCCAGATGTGTGTATGTGTGTTTAAACCTAGCACTCAATATCTATCACCCCAACTATTTAAGCAAGTCCAACAGTAAAAGGGGCACATTTTAATCTTTAATCCTTATAAATTAAAAAAAAAATTTTAAAGTATGCTCCACACCCAGTGTGGAGCCCAGCATGGGGCTTGCACTCACAACCCAAAGATCAACAGCTGAGCTGAGATCAAGAGTCAGACGCTTAACCAACTGAGCTCCCAGGTGCCCCAATTTTTATATTTTTATAAGCTGTCCCTCACCTGAGTTTGCACCAATAATAAATGGTAGAGGGGCAAAAAGTGAAAAGAAAAATAAAGGCGAAAAAGAGGGGAGGGGGGAGAAAAGAGAAACAAGAACAAAGTTTTATCCTTGTTGCTTTTGAATCCAATTCATTTACTTGGATAACTTGATATAGTCTGGAAACAAGTTGAGGCCTGTAAGTGTTGAGATCAAGGTTTTACCCCAACACGTCATTGTCTAGGCATATGGAAGGAGATAAGCCCCATCAGATTATTCCTTTTTCTGGCCAAAGCCTACAGCTGGGAGATCTAATACCATGAAAACCCATAAGAAGATGATGAAACAGGCCTTGTAGTAAGTACCATACACATTGCTCATGGGATGATAAAGCCACATAAGTCTTCAACTTAGCCAACCAAAGTCTTACTTTTCCCCTCTCAGAACTGAGGGTAAGAGAGCAAGAAAGTATCTCCTTTCCCAGATTTACTCTCTTTCCTAAATTGTAATGAATCCAGAACACCTGAAAATACGTCAAGTTTATTGTCAGAGGCCAGAAAATTTCATCAGAGCCTGCAATGTCTTGGCCTAGAAATGTCACCAGCAGATGTGTATTCGGCCCAGTTTATTTTTATGCTTAGTCATCCAGGATGGCACAGGGTGAAAATTTGGAAAAGCTAATATTTAATGCCTTTTAACTGAGGACTGCTGGGAGAGCTAGCAAATCGCTGAGTCCATGCACCCTTCCAAATCTGGAAGACTTTATGTCTTTAGGAATATGCCTAGAGAGGTAATTAAGTATGCATGGGGAAAAAAATCATTTTCTTTCAACCTGTTGGACCAAGGTAAACACAGTGGAATCAGTTAACATTCTTTTTTTTCTTTTTTTTTTTTTAAGATTTATTTATTTGTTTGTTTATTTATTTATTTTAGAGAAACACATACACACACACAAATGGGGGTTGGGGCAGAGAGAGAGACAGAGAGAGAGAGGACCTCAAGCAGACTCCCTGTGGAGCATGAGGTAGGGCTGGATCCCACGACTCATGAGATCATGACCCAAGTTAAAACCAACCCCTTAACCAACTGAGCCATCCAGGCGCCCCAGTTGACAATCCTTTTATATCAAATATCTTGTGAAATTCCCATGATTTATGAAAAACTGGCTTTGACCAGGGTCTTCGGTCACCAGCTGCCTTAGGGGCTATAGGTAGAAATGTGGTTATAAATTAAACTTGTTAAATAGCAGACACTGAGTGTCTACATTGTGCCAGTCACTCTCCAAAATGCCTTCTATGCATTCAAGATCTTTAATATTTACAAACGTCTAGAAGGTGGGTGCTATTACCATCATCCTCAAGAACACAAATGAGAACACAGACATGAAACATGGACTTGCCTCAGTCTCACAGCTAATAAGTAGTGAGGTGGGGGTCAAATTTAGAAGGTCCATCCTCTAGAGACAACACTTTTTTCATCATGGAGCCATTTTAGTGTCATGATACCATTTCTGGGACAAGTATTTTATATCTGCTGTTTCATTTAATCCTCACCCCATTTTCCTTAGTAAGTAATTATTACCACTCTACTGGTTCAGAGTGAGGTTTTTCAAACAGTAACTCAAAAACATTTAGTTAATTATTAACACACTGTTTTCTTGGGTACAAGGATATCAAACAATAGATTGATTTCATCCAATAAAGTTAAAAAAAAAAGTGATTTATAACAGAGGGGAGAAAAAGCCTGCAGAATAAGAATAGAATATCATATTTCTGCATCATTTTTAGTATAGACAATCTATTCTAACCTAAAGAGGATTCTCAAAGAAAATAGTTAGTGATTCTTTAAAACACTCAAGGTTGTCTATGGAGCATGTGACAGATTGCCTTTGCAAAATATATTCATCCAACCCTTAGCATTTCCACTGTGGGTAGGCCATATCTGCACTATTTCTCACATTGGAATTGCTCAACTCCCCACTTTGGTCAAAAAAGTTATGAGGACAATCACAAATATATTAAGAAGTATTTGAAATCCATATAGTCTCCAAGTATTTAATTTACTCGTCTTATTTATTTATTTTTAAAGATTTTATTTATTTATTTATTTATTTGACAGAGAGAGGGCACAAGCAGAAGGAGCAGCAGGCAGAGGGAAAAGCAGACACCCCACTGAGTAGGGAGCCAGCTGTGGGACTTGATCCCAGGACAGATGCTTAATTGACTGAGTGAAGAGGCACCCCTGGTGTGTCTTATTTAGAAGAATAGTTCTCGAAGGTCATTTTGATCTACTTCACTTAAACAAATATCATTTTTCCTAATTATTGTTTCAATTGTAACTTGAGCCATAGTCAGAAATAAATCATGTAGCATCTATTGTTGTTTAGGAAATTCTAGTCAAGGTGTAGAGGTCTAGGCTCTGAGGAATTTACTTTATTTAATACTGGGGAAGACCAAATTCAAAATCTAATCCTTAGAAAGACTGATAATGGAGAAAAAGACAAAACAATAACACGAGAGGACAAAGAAGGAAGATGTGGTCTATTCTAGATCTCATCTTGACCTGTAGAACTTAGGAAAGAGCTTCCTACTTCCAGACTTCTGGAGAGGTTTTAAGGAGTCTCAGGATTGTGTTTTCAATGGGAATGTATATCCAAGTGGTGAGATTCTAAAGTGTTTGCAGTGGGAATTAAATATCCATCTGTCCTAGAGCATTAAAGCAATATTTTTAGTTAAAAGTACTGATAATGTCCCTTTCCACCACTGCTATAAAGTTGACTTTTTTAATATTTTATTTTATCTAACTTTTTAGAAAGGCAAACTGCCACATGCAGAGCCTCATTTGGAGGTGTCTGGAATCTTGGAAGCTTGGACCTTGAGAGCTTGTTTAGAAGTTCTAGCAGGGAAGCACAGCTACACCTGTACCCTTGACAAAAGAGCAGTCCTCCTCCATCAGAGTTGTCCTCCTTCACTGAATGTGCAGATCCAGGATTGACACACATGGAGTAGTGAGGGAGGAAGAGAACACCTCCCTGCCCAGCCACATCAGCCAAATTAACCCTGGTGATCAATGGGGTGATAGATGTCGCAGTCAAATCACCCTCACATCCTAAAGTTGACACTTCTTGAAGTCTCCTTTAATATAGTCTTTAATGATATATTATATAGAAGTGTATCTGGGGACATCTTCTTCCATTTGTTCAATTATGAGAGTGTAGTTAACATTAGTCATTGGTAATATCTGACAATATCAGAATGCCCCAAGCAAAACATGTCAAAAGAGAAGAAAAATCAAGTCACATGGATCTTTTGGTACAATTTCAAATGATAAGGGTTTATGAGAATATTTAGGCATGGACACATTATCATGATTAGACAAAAATACTGGCATGCTAAGTTAAAGTTATTTTGAGCACATTTTACTTTAAATTCTCTTGTATTACCTGATGAGTGGACTGATGTGATCTATCCAATAAGAATATTTTTATACAGATTTTTGAAACTATTTTATTCTCAGTTTTATCATTTACAAGTAGTAAAGGCAATACCAGGTGGGGAAAAAAAATCCCTATATTTTAACAATAACATGAAAGTGATTTGTTAACATGGTTCTTGAGGTTTGGTTTGAAGCATTGATCCAACTTTATACTTTTGCAATTTCTATTAATTATAGATAAGGCAAGATTCAATCATTTGTCCAGTCTTTGGGCTAATCAACAGATTTGTAAAATCTGGAACTGGTTTATCACTGGAGTTATTTTTTGTTACATGATTAGAAAGTCTGAAAATGGTGGGGCTACACAAAACAGTATGGGAGATTTGTGATAGCCAATTCTTAATGAAGGGCTGGTTATATTTGATTTTAATTTTAGAAATCAGACTAGACAATTGTTGTTATAGTACTGATGGTAATGAAACCTTGAAAGGCTGTTTCTCGCATTGTATGTGAGGTATTTTCTTAAGTGTCATGTTAATTTTAACCACTCAGATTTTCTTTAGTTGCTCCTCTTCCTCTTCTGAGTTATTCTTCTTCCCTGACTCCTGCCCCTATATTGACTGAGACATCTGAAGAAAACCCCTTTGTTTTTATACAAGGGAAAGCAAAAGAACAACCCCCAGGCATATCTACTATAAGTAAATATGTCAACTCTTGAGCCTTGAGCAAAGGGACGTTCTCATCTCTGACCTATTATGTAGATTGAGTTACTGGTTATAGAGAATAAAGTTAAAACATAACAGCAGGAACATTCTAAACTGTGTAAAAATATGAGACTTGCATAGATCAAATTGTTTTTAGGGATGTATATTTTGTATCCTCTAATTTAGAAATTGTCCAGGTATCCAAAGATTGGGCACTCAATTCTTAGAGTTATCTATGGATTATGAATTCAGCATTAAAGATGACACATTGAGTTTTTATGATTTGCATGCAACTTTATAAATGTTAGCTGTTTTAAAAATGACATTATTGTGATTTAATTTAACTCAATGCATAATATACAGAAGTATAATTTTAAATAAAATTATTTTTAAGCATTCTAACTAGTAAACCTAGTGAAAGGAATTTAGTAAATTCGAGTTAGTGAGTTTTTTTTTTTTTTTTTTTAAGAAAATAAACCCCAGACTGGTGTGAACCAGAATATCGTACTAACATTATTCTTACTTCATGACAATAACAAAGAAAAAGGCATAAGACCATTTTTAAAGCAAAATTAGTAATCTTAATTTAAAATGTGATTTTTCCCTATGAAATTATCCACGATGAACTAAAAAATTTAAGTTGTTCCAAAATAGAGAAGTTCTGTTTTGTGTCTTATTACTATAACCTGTCAACTAAAACCACTAATTAAACTCAGTTAAACTTTCCTGTTTTCTCTAAGCTACAATTTAAAGAGGTAGCACATGTAAAGCATCAGGAGAATTTTTATTTTGATTTGAATTTCTCTTTTTTTAAAGTTTTTATTGAATTCCAGTTAATTAACATACAGTGTAATATTAGTTTCAGGGACACAATATGGTGATTCAGCAGTTCAATATAACAGCCTGTGGTCATCATGACAAGTGCCCTCCTTCATCCCCATCACCTATTTCCCCCATCCTCCACCTCCCTTCTGGTGGCCATCAGTTTGTTCTCTAGTTAAGAGGTTTTCCTCTCTTTTTTTCACCTTATGATCCTATGTTTTGTTTCTTAAATCGCACATAAGAGTGACATTATATGGTATTTGTCTTTCTCTGACTTATCTCGATTAGTTAGCATAATACCCTCTAGCTCCTAATTTCTCTTTAAATCATGTTTTTAGTGTTTATGTAAAGCCATTTAAAACGAGTTTGCATTACAATTTACTAATTTCCTGCTGAGATAGACGACTTGCTCAAACTGACTTGTATTCATAAAACAAAAATATTCTCAATCTTTGTGGAAGTTAGAGGAGCTAATGGCGAAACCAGAATAAAACTTAAAGTTAGGAAAAACAGAGCCATAGATTTAAGTGTGTTAATCAGATTTTAAAAAACACAAAGGTATCATTGAGAAACAGATGTAATTAAGAGCAGAGATCTCTCAGCCAACACGGAGAATATGAGTAAACTGCTGATATCTTTCTAAGTTTTGTAGGAAATTCTACTTTCCAGTGCCATAGCTCTCACAATAAACACATTAAGATTTAGAAACCATTAAGTGTTTATTTTATAAGAGTATTGGAAGCCTTCTCTTTTTGTCTGACTCAGTAATCTGATTTATAATACCATGTTTCTTCTCTCTTCTCTCTAACCTTACTTAAAGAGCCTGAAGGGATAATAATTTGGAATTACTGAATCATAAACTTTAGAGGCTTCCGCAGAGCAAAAGACAGGCCCCTGCATGCTGGAGATTTGTTTAACTTTTCTTTCCTGTCATCAGTCTCCTGTAAGGCCTAGCCACTTTATGAAAGTCAAAAGTTATTACAGATTGCCATTTTATATTTGCTTTTTTTTTGATGCAGAAACTGTTTTTCCAGATATTGACAACTATTTGGATACATAATGAGTAAACATGGAAAAGATCGTTTTGAAAGGAGGAAAGAGACAGGTATCTTCAGTTTCCGGAATCTACACACAGTATACAAACACAAAACACCAAACTCAGTGGATCACATTAAAGGCCAGAAGGAAAAACACCGACTTCCTGCTCATGTGTTCTCAAATGCTAAAGAATATCAGAATCCCCAAAGACAATCAACCTAAAAAAGATTAACACAAGAACTAGACTTCAGATTGCCTATCCTCTGCCACCAACTAAATCGCTTAATAATCTGACATAAAAGCGCTAATGTGTAACCAATTGGCAGAGTGCCATCAGAATAAGACCCAAAATAAGAAACAAATTTGGGCAAGAATACATTTCAGCATGCAAGAGCCAAAGGCAGATAAGCATAAAATTCAAACTGCCCAGGACTGGGCAAGGCACTTCACCAGGTCACACATTTCTATTGAGTCCTATGGCAGGACTTCAGTAAACGTCTTAGTGATTCTTCAGAAATAAATGGTCATGTAGTTAATGATTAGCCTGCCCATTGCTTGTATAAAAGGGAGAACAAGCTATAGAATTATCTCATCCAACAAATGGCAAACCAGAATTTTTATAAAAGAGAAGGAAACAAACAAACAAAAAACAAAACATTGTAGTCAGGCTGGTAATAGTGAACCTGCAGTTTTTGGATAACCTGATTAGCTGGCAGTTAGGTCAGGGTCAGCCTGAACTGGAGCATCACTCCTTGAGCAGGTTCGCTAGGCACACAGGGAAAAAAAAAATCCAATTTCAGTTATTGAAGGACTCTGGAAACCTTACAGTTGGGCTGGGGAGCTAGTGTGACACACCTCTCCAACGGTCTGTCCTGCATTATCATGTCCACCTTAACTAGTCCAGGGCTATACCATTTCTCAACTCTTCCAAGTTAGGCAACCAGAGCTGTGTTCCAATGGAAGCCTGTCTAGTGCTGGGCAAGCCCTTAGGATTCTTCCCAAATACTAATGAAAATTGCTGGTTTAAGATCATGAGGTCTTTATGTTAAGTAACCTGCTAATCTAAGCCACACATTTACTTTGTGTTCTTTTGTAACAAAACATTCCCTTTATATTCCCGTTTCTAATAGAAAAAGCAAATTTCACTCAGAAGTATTAAAATGTGTTCCAGACTTGGATAATACAAACGTTGGGAAAGGGCTTCGTTCACCTCAAAATCTTTACCTGGAGCGAAGTTCTCAAGTGCTTAAGTAGGATTTCCCAGCCTGCAGACTGCCGGCGAGATCTGTTAAGTGAAAGCGCTTTTGGGAGACTCCATGTGCCCAGTTCAAAGGCGTCCTTCCTGTCGTCCCACCTCGTTCCTCCGCCATTTCAGCTCCCTGGGAGACAAGTTACCCAGCAATTTTGAGCTGGAGCCTTCCAAAGGAGGTCGATCCTGACTATAAGCCACCAGACACCTATAAAGATCGTAAATTTGTATGGTCAGATTAAACAAAACTACGACAAACTGAGCAAACTCTTAACAAGAGTTCTAATGGAGATCAACCCCAGGAGCAAAGAGTAAGTAACAGGACCTAACATTTGGCCTCTGGCAGTTATTAACATCAACTTCAGCGCTGTACTGCCCCGTACCAGGAAGAGAAAAAGCTACAAATTTCCTCAAGTGTTAAGGACTTTCTAATGAGGGCTGGACACTTTGCCCCAACTCTCGTCATGCAAAACTTCTCTTAAGTGTAAATTACAGCTCTCTTGAGAAGACCGGTGGGTGGCTCTGAAAAGAGCCTTTGGGTTTGGGGAAGGAGACGCTTACTTGGCACGTTTACTTGGAGCTGGTGTACTTGGTGACGGCCTTGGTGCCCTCGGACACGGCGTGCTTGGCCAGCTCCCCGGGCAGCAGCAGGCGCACGGCCGTCTGGATCTCCCTGGACGTGATGGTCGAGCGCTTGTTGTAATGCGCCAGGCGCGACGCCTCGCCCGCGATGCGCTCGAAGATGTCGTTGACGAACGAGTTCATGATGCCCATGGCCTTGGACGAGATGCCCGTGTCGGGGTGCACCTGCTTCAGCACCTTGTACACGTACACCGAGTAGCTCTCCTTGCGGCTGCGCTTGCGCTTCTTGCCGTCCTTCTTCTGCGCCTTGGTCACCGCCTTCTTGGAGCCCTTCTTCGGGGCCGGCGCGGACTTGGCGGGCTCGGGCATATTTAAACCGCAATGTCCGAAGCGAAGTGAAAGTAGGAAGCGAATCTCTGCTACTTATAGGGCTTTTATGCTAATGAAGGATGCCGAAGAGTCTTAGTTCATTGGAAGACAAGCAGCGAGGCTGTCATCCATGGGCTGAACTATGCAAATAAGGTATGGAAATAGAGCTTTTCTATTGGTTACTTGACTGAGTCTAGTTATTAGCCAATCAGACACCCGGACTTACTCCCCAGGAAATGCCTATAAAAGCAGCCATATTTCTACCTACTTCACTGCTAGGTTTGTTTTGGCAAGTAAATAGCTTTCTTGTGTTGGCGTCTCTTCTAGTCTACGATGTCTGGACGTGGCAAGCAGGGTGGCAAGGCTCGCGCCAAGGCCAAGACGCGCTCGTCGCGGGCCGGGCTCCAGTTCCCGGTGGGCCGCGTCCACCGCCTGCTCCGCAAGGGCAACTACGCGGAGCGGGTCGGGGCGGGCGCGCCGGTGTACCTGGCGGCCGTGCTGGAGTACCTGACGGCCGAGATCCTGGAGCTGGCGGGCAACGCGGCCCGCGACAACAAGAAGACGCGCATCATCCCGCGCCACCTGCAGCTGGCCATCCGCAACGACGAGGAGCTCAACAAGCTGCTGGGCAAAGTCACCATCGCGCAGGGCGGCGTCCTGCCCAACATCCAGGCCGTGCTGCTGCCCAAGAAGACCGAGAGCCACCATAAGGCCAAGGGCAAGTGATTTGGTAAACCTCGGAGTTTTCGGAAACGCTTTCAAACCCAAAGGCTCTTTTCAGAGCCCCCCACCAATTCAAAGGAAGAGCTAATGCCGCACTTTAAGGGAAGGAAATGGGGAAAAGGTAAGTTGCCTTTTCCCAAAGTAGGATATAGAGGGTTTTCCGATTTCGAGAAAAAGTTCAAGATGCTGGTCTATCAATAATGGGAAATGGCAAATTGATTAGCACCTGATCATTGAATGTACTTGAACTCCCTAATGCACGCCTATCAGACGGAGTGGCTTAACCGCAGAACTCTTAACTGCGGTCTCTTAAATTTTGTCTTGCAAACTTGCAAACTAACAGTAGCACGATAATGTCCCTACGCCAACCCTCTTAGACGCCTGGTCTTCGGCTCCAAGCAACCCTTCTTAACTAAATTGTAAAAGAGTTAGATTCTGCTTCTGTAAGTTGTAAAACAATCCCTGAAGCCTAAGGCAGTGAAAGTCCTCTGAAAAATGACTTCTCGGCGTTAATATAAGGTGGGTCACAACACTGAGTGGATCCAGATTCGAATTGCAGCTTCTCCCTGTTCACAAGGTAATTATATTTGGGGCTAGTTTCTCGGGTGTGTCATCTCTAAATCGGCGTAAGTTGGTGATGTCATAATTGCATTTTTTGTGCCAACTAAACCACGTAAAGCCCCTAGCCTAGATCAGTGCCTAACAGTCAACGAACTGGAGTGAATTACATTTCGAAGCTCAAATGCCTAGATTTATAAGGCAGCCCAAGGATGTGGTACTTTAGCTACTCCAGCTCCAAAAGTGGCAATCTGGGGGCTGTGCAAAAGTTCTTACGGTTTTATTCTGTAGGGTCGAATTTCACTAAGTGTTTCTTCAGGATGACTTGATTTATGCTTTGGAGAATGAGTCGGCCGCAGTTTAGACCTCCCTCTGCGCGCAGAGACTCGGACAGCCCAAGCAAAAACCATGTCTTTTTCAAACACTGTTTGAGCCTGGAAGATAATCTAAACCTAAACTCCCCCCCGGACGCGCCTCCCACTTTCTAAATATTGCAGTTCGTAAAGTGGTCTGGAGGCAGCCCCCACCCTCCCCCGCCCTCCTCCTCCTCCCCCTCCCGCATGCCACCTGTCCACAGCCCCGCCTCCCCTTCCTTGGCCTTGCTGTCACCAGGGGAAAAAAGTGGCTAGTCTCTGTGAGTCTGGGGAAGGAAAAGTGGCAGGAAAAGTGGCAGGAAATGGCCACAGTTTAGAATTTCCCTAGGAGCTAGCTGTTAACGATTCTAATATGTAGCCCGACTGCAAATCTTCACTCCGGGGATGTCTAGCCTCACAGCATTCTAGGCTAGGGGTCCACTCAGGCGACTGGGTTATTCCACTCAGAATTTCTTGTATGCTGGAGAACATGGCTCCTTAGGTCAGATCGCTTTGTATAAGCCTAGCAATGCTCTTCATTAACCTTCCAGATTGCTTTTGAAGCCCGCTCCAGCACTGACCAGGTGCGTGACCTTGGGCTTGATGCCTCCACCACCCCGGTTTACATTCCTTCCTTCCTGCTCACCTTCGCTCACCTCATGATGAAATGAGTAGGCTCAGCAGGCACTCAGGAGTAATGGCCAACACTTACTAAGCATTACTGTGTCCCGCACAGTTCATGCTTCCAGAAAATTCATGCAACCCAACCCTCCAGCAGTCGGTGCTATCCCTACCTGGATTTTAAGGAAGAGGAAACAAGAACAGAGCATAAAAAATTTGTCTAAGTCCCAAGGTCAGGAAGCCAAGCACTTTAACGCTGGCTCTCCTGTGAACACTGCTCCCTAAGAGATTATTGTCAAAAGAATGAAACCAATAAAAACTCAATACATGATGCGTTAACTGTGTCCACATACCAGAATGTTACCGGTTGCATACTAAACTGAAGAATTTAAGGGAAGGAGGAGCGGGGTTCCCCCTGGAATCTACAGAAAGGAAGGTGAATCTTGGCGGTGGGTTAGCACTGTAATCCTGGGGAAAGCAAATACACTTTTGAATCAAGGGGACAAATCTGGAGGTGGTTTGGTAAAGAGCTACAGGACTTGATAAACTAATTTTCTGTGATGAATGAGGAAGGAGTTAGATTTGACTTTGAATTCTTCCTTCTGGGCTCCAGCAACAAAACTTTGTATTTGATTGATGAATAATACATTGTGTTAATTTTGTTTGTTTCATCTTTGACAAGACCTCCTTAAAGTCAAAGACCCCATCTTTTTAACTTATTAAGTCAACATAGACCCTGGCATACCATAAACACTTGAAAATTAGGCATTGTGTAAATTTTGAGCTGAGTCAATGGCTGGGCCATTAGGAAACACTTTGTTCTAGAGGAGACAGTAATTAGACACCAGACTAACAGGTTGCTAATAACATCTCTTTCCAGTAGAAAATCTCTTCTGAAAATCTAATTTGCACTGGTACCTTATTTGGGGAGCTTCAAAGAAACACAGAAGGTGCCAATTGACCAGCTCTTACCTAAGAGCTACAGCCAAAAGGCTCTCCAAAGGACACACCTCAGAGATCTAGCTCCCCTTCTCAAGCATGCTTCTTTCCCTTCTACTTTGAAACATCACTGTTTATATCCAAAAGCCCTAGTTATGTCTTTGGAAAATTCCCAGTGAGCAATAAACTCTCAGTAGTTTCAGTTGGTTTCCAGCTATTGGGCGGGTCTCTACCCGCCATGCCTCAAGGGTCCTGGGGAGGACCATCTCAACTGGGACAAATTCCTGAGAATGATAAACCCAGGCCTCCCAATTACTGAAGACACCTGGACACCAGGGACAAAAAGTTGATCTAGGGATTTACTGAGACGTGAGGCTAAGACAGAATCATTATCTGGTGATATAGGACATTCCCAACAAAGCAGATCAGTATGATACAGTATTACCAATTAGAAAATCCCATTTTACATTTCCAAATCATCTAGGCAGATTTCCTTTCCTCTGTCCACTGCACAGTCACTAACAATTTTTCTGTGATCATTGGAATTGGTTGGTTGGTTGTCTTTTTTAGGAGTATGATATATTTTATAATTAGTTATAAAAAATTATATATGTATTTTCAGGTCAATGACATTACCAGGTCAATGACATTACCATCTAAGGGTTTGTCGTCTTTTGATCCTAAGTTGTAATTATCAATGCAAATATTCCTGTTAAATATAATGTGTGTGTATAATTAGAGATTATTAGGAATTTCACTGAGGATTCCCCAGGCATATACTGAAATCGGAAATAAGGCCTCATATGTAGAATATGGCATGCAACCTTGAAAATAAAGTGAAGTTGCAGGCATGAAATTAGTGTAGACCTCCTAAAAAAAAAAAAAACAGAACTTCATTGGACTACATTATATTGCAGTTGTTTGCTTGAACTGTAGTCTGGGCAGGGCCGACAGAACCAACATCCCTTAGGGCTTAGGAGTAATGTACTTCATTATAGTTGAGGTTCCTTCTGAAAGAAGCAAGTGTGCTAAGCTTCAGACTCGTTGCCATATGTGGTTTGTCTGCCAGTTGGAGCTTCAACCTTGAACACATTCCTCATTGTCAGGGACACCAGGTGGTGGCAGGTGAGCATGTCCATTCCCTCCAACATTTGGAGATAGCCAGAGCTGGAAGTACTGGGCTTGACTTGGCACTACAACAAATTGTTCTTGTATTAAAGGCCGATCTCAAAGGGTCAGACAATGATGTGCTCTAAATTTTAGAACCTTGGATTTTGGTACTAGTTCCTTTTTTTTTAAAGATTTTATCTATTCACTTGAGGGAAGGCGAGAGGGAGAGAGAGAGAGAGAGAGAGAGAGAGAGAGAGAGAAGGAGCAAGGGGAGGGGCAGAAGAAGAGGAGAAGCAGACTTCCTGCTCAGCTGGGAACCTGACTTGGTGCTCCATCCCGGGATTCCATCTCAGGACTTGATCTCAGGACCCTGGGATCATGACCAGAGCCGAAAGCAGGCGCTCAACAAACTGAACCACCCAGGTGCCCCACTAGTTCCTATTCTTGATTATTTCATCAGTAGTGCATTTCAAAGGCTAGCTAGATGCCATAAAGTTCCAAGTTTACATCTCCAGCTCCGACCTCTCCTTCGAACAGCAAATGTGTGTATACACATTTCTACTTAACACCTTCACTTGGAACTCTCTTCTCAGCCTGAATACATCTAAGATACAGAAGTTGACATTGTGGTCTCTAAGCCTGTTATTTCCTCCTATCTTTCCAGCTCAGGAAGTGACACAGCCTTAAAGCCATTTGATTGAGCCAAAATTTTAAAAGTGAGCCTCACCCCCTTCCCTTCATCTCCACAAATGTAGACTATCTTAGGTCATGTCACCTACACCCCAACATATGTCTTGATCTATTCTCCACATTCCTTTATCATGACCTGAGAAGCCACCCAAGACCACCTCTGGCCTCTGCCCATGTCCTGGACTTCATCTCCATCTCACTGTTCCAGCCACACTAGTCTCTTCCCTCCTGTCAAGCTTTTTGCTGCTTCAAGACACCTTCATTGGCACTCTTATTCTCTGAAATACCTGTGCTCCAATGTGTCTTCCAGCAAGCTCCTTCTCTGCCTTCAGGCCTGTCTGAAATAGACCTACCCAGACAGATTACAGATCTGAATACAAAAGGCAAACATTAGATGAAATTTCAGGAAACACTTTAACCTCAGTTTTGTATGAGTGTGTGTGTGTGTGTGTGTGTGTGTGTGTGTGTGTTTTGAGGGGGAGATGTTGCTATCAAGGAAGGCAGGAAACACAAAACCATGTAAGAAAGGACATGAGCTGCATAGGCTAAAAGGAAATTTAAGACACAATATAATAGAAAAAAAGACCAAACAGGATATTTGGTGTCTATTATTAAATTCAAATGGCCAGTGCATCTGAGGGAAAAAAAAGTTAACCTTTCTGGTAGTTCAGTTTTGTGTATAACAGCAACAAAGGGATACCGAAACTAATAATACTTAGGCCTGCTGAGGATGATGAATTGCCACTGCCTTTAATCTTTAGAAAAATTCTCCTGGTGATGTGTATTTAAATGTATTATTAGACACTTGGCCTTTGTACAACAAATTAGTACTAAATAAATAATGAAATAAACCAAACAGGAAAAAAAAATTAGACACTTGGAAAAAAAAAGGGTACCTGCCATCTAGAAACAAAAGCCCCACCATCTAAGGTCATATGAGGTGAGATTGTTAACTTTTATAAGCATTTGAGTGTAAAGTGTAAAAATGAGCATGTAGTAAGCTTGTAACTGAAAGTATAAAAAGTAAAATAAAAAAAGTAACCTCTCTGTTCAATTCTCACCTCAGATCACATTCTACTATCACTGTTTAGATTCTTTAAAAAATAGCCCATGATTTATTTCTTGGATCCCTCGCCCTTTGCCTTTTCTGATTACATCCTCTGCTCCACAAGTTAGGGACCTGTTCTGTCTACAGCAGAGGGCCTGGCACGAGGAGACCACTCAACTCGGCCGAATGAACAAGCGATGGATATTGTAGCCCAGAGAGGCCTTCTCTGAGCTCAGCACACAGTGATCTGAATTTCTATGGAAAGCTGTCTGCCCACTAACCACTGTCCACACCTTGCCTGCTAGCCCTCTGCAGTCTCCAGGCATGCAGTGAAACGGGGAAACATGCCCACTTGCTTTCCACACTTAACCTCTTCCCAGCTTTGCACTAACCTCTCCAGACTTAATGTCTCATGATAACCCTCTGGAAGCCCTCCATTCTTCTAAGGGCCTGTTCTCTGCTGGCTGTTATCATGCATAAAAGAATCCTCTTGAATACGCTACTGCTAACTGGTCTGTGGTAACTAAATGTTTGCTTTGAATCGTGGAAAGAAAAGAGTCATACAGCTGGTGTGTGTGACAAAATCAATGCTTTTCATCCACTCACAATGTCTGCTCTGCGCAGAAGGGCACCTCGCTGGCTTTTACATTCTAATGCTGAGATTATCCAGTTAACACTCTCTTTTCCCGGGTGTTTTTGAAGAATTCTATCCTCTGTGTCTCTCTACCCCAGCACTTCACCTCCTCCCCATATAATAGATCTTCAGTAAATACCCAGAATGAATGTGCTGACAACAAAACTTGTATCTGCACAGAAAGGGAATAATCACTAAGCTGCAGGGACTTGGTTTATTCCTGGGTTGTGTACCATGTTAACCACCACTCTGCCTTAAATTCCAGTTGCTCATTTTGGAGGGAGATATGTAACTGGTATGTAACTGGTCCTAAAGCTGCTCTATCCAATACAGTAGCCACTAGCCACATGTGACATTTTCAATTTAAATAAAACAAAAACTCAGGCTTCAGTTGCACTAAGTACATTTCAAGTTGCTGATGGCTCCTTACTGGACAGCAAAGATATAGAACACTTCTACTCTTCCAGAAAGTTCTATCAATAGCATTGGGAGTACCTATCCTTGTCCTTCTGGGCTAACGTGTTCAAGAGCACTTAATCAACTTCCTCCAGGTGGCTCCGAGGATATACAGTTGCCAGATAAAATACAGGATGCTTGGGGCGCCTGGTGGCTCAGTCAGTGGAGTGTCCAACTCTTGATTTCAGCTCAAGTCATGATCTCAGGGTCAGCACTCAGCACAGTGATTTTCTACCCCTCTTTCACCTTCTGCCCCTCTCCCCACTCACTCACTCTCTAAAATAAATACTCTTTGGGCACCTAAATGTCTGAGTGGTTGAGCATCTGCCTTTGGCTCAGGTCGTGATCCTGGGGTCCTGGTACTGAGTCCCATATTGCACTCCCCACAGGTAGCCTGCTTTTCCCTCTACCTATGTCTCTGCCTCTCTGTGTGTCTCTCATGAATAAATAAATAAAATCTTTAAAAAAATTAAATACTCTTTTAAAAAGAATAAAATGTTGGGTGATCAGTTAAATTTAAATGGCAAATAAGCAACAAATAATTGTTTTAGACTAAATGTGCTCCAAAAGATTGCATGAAACATACTATAGTAAAACAAAAATTATTTATCTGGAACTCAGATTTAACCAAGCATCTTGCATTTGTATTTGCCAAGCAGGCAACCCTGCCTGAAAGCAAAATGAGAGTATCTTCCCTGGGAACCTGGGTCCTCTTACCCTGGGGAGTTTCTCTGTGAGGAACTGAGAAGGGCTGATACCAGAAACGAGTTTGTAAATTTTGCTGCATGTGTTGAGGATGGCTGAGAAAGAAGTTCCTAACTACATTTACTTTGGTTTCTACTCTTTCCTTAGGTTTCAAGAGCTTCTCACTACAGAGATCTCTGGGTCAAGCGAGTCTGTGAAACTCATCGGTTCTCAGCAATAAATGAATGGATGGTGCCAGTGTTCTGACATCACTGATTGCTTCTGCACCTGCAAATTTTTTCCTATTGAAAACTTTTCTGGGTTTATGTCTCTGTGTGTACACATACATATGCCTTGGGGATAAAGAGAGGACGGGGAGAGAAACATGATTAAAGGGAAGCTCTCTTTAGTACAAAATATGTCTGATGTTTTGAGTAAGTAATATATTCAGAGAATTCAAACAAATCAAGATCACAATATATTTAATGAAAATCCACTCCTCCACTGGTTTACTCCACTAGGTAGCCATTCGTTTTCTTATTTATCCGCCATTGTTAATTCATGCAGATGTGAGTCAAGCCCCATACCCCCTCGCCTTCATTGCTAAAAGATAGCAGACCATAGACACCATTCTGCACTTGCTCTTGTCCATAACAATTATCTTGGAGAACTTTCCAGATGTGAAAGCAGGGAGCTTTCTGTATACTGTCCTATGGTATTGCACTGTGTCAATGCATCTTAGTTTATGTGACCTGTCCCCTGTTGGTGGGCACATAAAACAATGCTAGAGTGATAAGCCCTGATTTATGACACAACTGAAATTGTCTTCCTATTCTGCTGGGGTTGTGGAAAGTGAACAGCCACCAGTCACTTTCGGGTTGGACTCAGGTTCTTTGCCTTAGAAATGAAATTGTCTTAACCAAGTTAGTAATTTTGAGCCTCAATTTCTTCATCTGTAGTATGGAGGTAATACTTACCTTAAGAGACTATGACAATGAAAAAAAAACACATGTATGAATTGTTTGAAGCTCAAAAGAACAGCACAAATAAGATTATTTAACTTTCCACACCATTTCTTTAGTAAGAATCATAGATAATATATTGCAATAATAACAGATTCCCCAAATTCCAGCCAGTTATGAGGAAGTAAAAGGTGGTACATGGAAGCAGGAAGGCAGTTTCATCAATTACCTGCTTAAGACATCTCCCGAGTGAGATGGCCATTTCCTGCCCTCCTCACAGGAGTCAGAAAACACAACTCTTCCAATTTCCCTGCGTCTGTCTCCTTATTGCTCTTTTTTCTTCAATCAAGGTCAAGTTTTGTTTATTTGTGTATTTGTTTGTTTCTAAGGTCAAGCTTTGAGAATGTCTGTGCTACACTGTAAAGTCTGCTTGTGCTGTGGGCCGGGGGGCTGCCTGGTGCATTGCCATATGGCCAGCTGTCCCCATGGTGCCTGACTTTGCTGGCATACACTGGTCAGTCAAGAAACAGCTGATGACTTCATAAGGTGGGGTTGTAAGAAGGAGGCTTCTATATAACAAATCCATATACCAAGTGGTTCATGCAGCTGCACACACACAGATACATCTACACACAGCAGACATGCAGGGATACCTTCTGGAAAGGCATGGGAATCTGGAGCTGAATTACTTGGGTTCATGTTCCAGCTGTGCCAATAACTGGGAGTAAGTGACCTGCCATACCTGAGGGTTAAACTTTTTTTGGGGGGGAGGGGTTAAACTTTTCATCTGTGGAATGGGACAACACCTCTCAGAGTTTTAAGAATGAATCAAATGAGGTGGCATACGAGAAAACACAGGGTTCAGGGGCGCCTGAGTGGTGCAGTTGGTTAAGCAGCTGAGTCTTGATGTCGGCTCAGGTCATGATCTCAGGGTGGTGGGATGGAACCCTAGGTCAGGCTCCGCTCTCATGGGGGAACCTGCTGGAAGTTCTCCCTCTCCCTCTGCCCCTCCCCACCACTTGTCTGCACATACACATGTGAGCCCAAGCTCTCTCTCTTAAATATGTAAATCTTTTTTTTAAAAGCATATTGTTCCTTGTAAAGCCTAATATAAACATGTGCAAAACTATGTCGATGGAGATCTATTTATCTACCTATCATGGATGGATCCATCTGTCTATCTCTGAAAGCAGGAAAGCAAAAGTAGAGAGGATGCTGGGACTTCCCCGAGGATTCGCTGGTTCTGCTAAGGACTGACAGAGCTGGAACACTACCTGTTTCTGGTGGCAGCTGGGCCTCTGCTGGGAAGAGGCTCCCAGAAGGGAGTCTGGCAGACATGCAGTGTGGAGGTGACAGGAGATGCTCCCACTCACCTCCCACCAGGACTCTCCCGTGGACTGAAGCAGCAGCCCCGGCTACCTGGGTGGGCCTTTTAAACTCAGCTGAGCTGCCTTCCAAGAACAGAGCCTCCCAAGACAGGGATGCCCCACACACTGCCCACTCTTGTCTGCACTCCCCTTGGTCCCTCGATAGGGAGAATTCATCCCGACTGGGTATCTGAGCAACCTTGACAGAGAAAAGGAAAACTCAGGAGGCTATTAGAAAGAAAGGTGCAGGGTGCCTGGGTGGCTCAGTCGGTTGGACATCTACCTTCGACTCAGGTCATGATCCCGGGGACCTGGAATCAAGCCCCACATCAGGTTCTCTGCTCAGCAGCAGGGTCTGCTTCTGCCTCTCCCTCTGCCCCTCCCTCAGCTCACTCTCGCTTTCTCTCTCTGTTTCAAATAAATAAACAAAATCTTTAAAGAAAAAAAAAAGGGTTCTGGGTGGCTCAATCAGTTAAGCCAATTACTCTTGGTTTCCGCTCAGTTCATGATCTCGGGTAGGGTCCTGAGATCGAGCCTTGTGTCCAGCTCTGTGCCTAGCATGGAGTCTGCTTTTCCCTTTCCCTCTGCTCCTCTCCCTACTTGCTCTCCCTCTCTCTCTCAAATAAATAAATAAATAAAATCTTAAAAAAAAAAAAAAGAAAAGAAAAACGAAGGGTCTTGAGCAGGTGGGCCTATGGGAAGACAGAGTACACGAGGGTAGCCCACAGAGGAAATTTCTGTTTCCTGTAGCTCAGTCCATTCAGGTTGAGAATGGAGAGACCAGGGCTCTGAAACAGTTGGTCTTGTGAGTGGTCACTAAAGAACTCAGTGCTCTGTACGTGTCCACACACTGAGTTATATTTCGGCCCTGACGTCTTCACTTTCTCAAGCCTCCCATGGCCCATCTACCTGCCATCTGGAATCTTTCCTTCCTTTCTTTCTTCTCTGCATTGAGTGTATCCTCAGTAGCCCAAAGGTGGCCAGAGTGGCACTATTTACTAATGGGAATTAGTACATGCTCCACATCAGGGTGTTTTGCTTCCTTCTGGAGAGCCACCTGTGAGATGCCAACTGGCACACCTCTGCCGGGAATGCTCACTGCTCATACCCAGGAAGGACACACTTGTTGGCCTACACTAGTTTCCTACCTGGAAGGGTCCTGCCTCAGCTGCCATGCTTCTGGGCTGATTTCAACCCCACACTCCCACAATCTATGCCTGCCATGTCTATTTCTGCATTGTTACTCATCAGCTGGGTTTTCATATCTACCTTCCAAGTTCTATGAGGAAATCTAGAACATTCTTCAGATGGATACTCACCTGCCTCACCCCTCACTTCCTTTTTGCTCCCACATCATTCTAGTTCCAGAGCGGGAGAGTGGCCATAGTCTGGCAGGTAGTGACTCTGGGAGCATGGACTGTCACCACAGTGTTAGGAATGCCATGAGCAACGCACGGCCAGGACACAACAGGGCTGTTTAGCCAGTGACCCCAGGGACCTCCTGCGGGTTGCTTGGCAATGAACCCAGAACAATGGCTGCTTCTCTCCCTGTGGGAGGATCAGCCAGTGTTCCTAAGTGCTGGGAGGCTGCTGTTCCCAGCTGGCACCCACACAGAAAATGTTTCTTCTATTCAAGTCTGCTTTCATGCTTTCTCTGCGGAGGGAACAGCACAGACAGTGGGTGCCCTTCTGGAGCACAGCCCCTTTGGGCACAGGGCCTCCTTCCCCGGGAATGAGCCCCCTGAACGTGGCATGAGAACAGACACTGAACTAGCAGCCTTCTGGCCCCCAGTGCCAGTGGACACAGGACCAAATAGGAAGACCTGGTAGGGGTCACATGACCTTTAGGGGTGGTAGTCAGTGGACAGGAGTGGATAGCTTTCACTAAGGGGTTGGGATCTAACTTTTAAAACATTATTTAAATCTCCTTGTGTCTATCTTCCCAAATGTCCTTCATGAAAGCTAGGATCCAACTGCTGTTTCTGTAAATTTCCATTTATTTCTGTAGACTTCCCTTCTACTGCCCACCTCTGCCCTCAATCTCTCTTTCCTTGCCACTTAGCATCATATGTTTTTCAAGGAGCACCTTTGAAAAGCACCTTTTTGGTTTTACCCTAGGTGGCCTGTGTTGAAATATGCATAGACCCAACCACTCCTGGGCTCCGTGGATGCTCCAGTGGGACCCAGTCTCCAAGGAGCACAGCTTGGGCTTCGGTTGCAGGCATCTGTGTTGTGAAAAGGTGGTGCAGAGCAGTCCTCTGGCTCCATCATCAGGAACCATGCTGCTGGGATCTACTCAGACGCTGTGCCTCAGGACCAGACAAATGTTCCTGTACCCAAATTTAAATTTACTGCTCTCCAAACTAGAGTTGGGTTGTGAAGAATGGAACTCCTATCTTGTTTCATTAATTAGCTTATAATGTTCAGGATAGGCCAAGCACTAACTTATTTTTATTTTTATAAGGAGTTTATGATAGAGGTGCTATCTTTATCCCATTTTGTAGGAGACCGAGACACCGAGACATAAATAACTTGCCCAAGTCATATTATTTTATGACACAATGATACCAGTGGTCTAATATTGCAAGGAGCTAAGAATTGTCTGTCTCTTTGGAGGTTTGTTTGATTTGCCTCAGTCATTACACCAATTTCATAATGTCTTCCATGGCTTTGTCTTTAACTAAGGCATGCCAGAAATAAAACTCTACTAATTTTTTATTTTTTTGGTGATTTATGCCATTCTAAGAGAGAGAATTTCTGAGAGAAACGTTCAATTTTAAGAAAGCAAGAAGATATTTGATTTTATTTTTTTAAAGATTTATTTATTTATTCATACAGATACAGAGAGACACAGACAGAGAAAGAGGTAGAGACATAGGCAGAGGGAGAAGCAGGCTCTTCGCAGGAACCTGATGTGGAACTCGATCCCAGATCCTGAGATCATGACCTGAGATAACCCAGGAGTATGAACCTTCAGAGTCAAGGATCTTTGAGGGTCAACTTAGAGAATGCCCATCACAAGGAATATATCACCACCTGTTTAAAACAAGGGGAAACTGTCTTCATGGCTCAACATCTTGAAAAATGGAAATGCATCTCTGTTTTCACACACAGGGGACCTGGTTGGGTGCAGATTGGGTCATATGTTCAGGCATCAAAAATTGCAGAACTATTTGTTTGCATTTCTGCCTGTGTACTCTGCTGCAGCTGAGTGTCACTGGAAACTGCATTTCCCAGGCTCCTTTGCTCTCTGGTTTCCAGTAGATTTGAGTAATGGGAGACACTGGTGCTACACAATGGTGGGACCAGGGCACTTTCCCGCTCCTTCCCTCTTCAATTCCTGGGGTTTCTCCAGCCTCATTGGTACACTGGCTCAGTCTCATCAGATGGCCCTTCTTTTGGTGGTCTCAGCTTCTGCCACCCCAGCCTGTGCTGTTCCAGCCCCAACTCCTACCCAGTGATAGTTATCCCCTCTTCTTCCTTTTGTCCCTGGAAGCCCTTGGAGAGGTGGCAACTTCCTGCCGCTGCTTATCTTCGGGTTACTCCTCACCCTTCTTTTGGTTTCTCGACTCTTTCATCATCTGTATATATACTTATCTCAAGTAAATCCCTTCTATATGAAATCCCTAGAGTGGTTTTTCTCTTTTTTAACTGAACTGATCAAACACAGCTGATGAACATTGCTCTTTCTTGAACGACTGATGTACAGAGCAGTGTTTACAGCATTTTCTAGTGCTAAATACCTGCCCTGGTCCTCATGCTGCTGGAAGTCCAGAGGATGGATGCTTCTTCAGGATAGAGTTTTACTACTCAGGGCTCATGTTTTCTATTTGAGAACATGGTAGGCTTTGTGACATCTGTGATCTCTTACATCTCTGAATATTGGAGGCTCCAGAATTTCACCATAGAGAAAGCTTAGGAATCATATTCTAATCGGGAAATGAATTGGGAGCACTTTATATGAAACCAAAGTGTGTATTTTGTCGTGGGGGGAGGGAGGAGAAGAAAATAAACAAAATTGAAAACCCTGAGTTGTCCATGTCAGAGAAGGGAATGTTACTGGTGGTGACCATGGGTGAAGCTGACAAGGATTATGCTAGGGCTTCATAAACTAAGTATATAGTCCTACAAATTGCTTTCCATTTCCTACTGCACCCCCTGCTTTCTTCCCTACCCCTAAATCAAAGAAGAAGGCTTAAGAATAAAGTTTAAAAATATAAAAGTAACATTTCACTGTACTAGGAATAATAATAAATTACAAATGGTCAAGGAGCTGATCATTGGAATAATTTTACCAGGAAGAGAGAAAGGACAAGTAAACTCTTGTAGCTTAACACCTTGGGTTACTATAAGTTATATAAGTTACTTATGTGGTTACTAGCAGTCCAGAAAGTTCATGTGAGAGAAAATATGAGAAAAGGAAAGTTTGTGGTCAGCTAGAAAAAGAAGAGTTCAAGAATGATGACTTGTGCAACACATCTTTCCCACAAATGAGAACACAGTACACAAGTGTCCCTGGACTGGAGATGCTGATTGATTCAGAGACCATTGTATGATAAAAACATCCCTTGTTATAATTTGATGCTCAAAAAATATCCTCTAATCTGTATCTTGGCCTTCTGACCAGAAAGTAAGCACACGTCTGATATTTATTTTTAATATCAAGTGTATCTCATTATAAATTAATTAATGGCATGATAACCTACAGCCCATAACCCTCAAATACTTGAGAAAGGCAGAGTGTAAGGACATTTAATCTTATCTACATTTCCTTCTGCCTTTGTTTCCTCAATTAGCATGGCTTATAAACTCAGTTCATGTGAATTAAGGATTGTATAATCATAGTCATAAGTAACACGTATGGCTACTTACTATGTGTGAAACAGTGTTAAAGCACTTCAAAAAAATGACCTCATCTAATCCTAGCAATACTCCTACTGAGTAGATAATAGTTATATCAATTAGATTTTTGCCATATTATACAACAAATAATGAATCTCAGTTCATAACAATAACAAAGGTTATTTCAAACTCACATTGTGTTTCTTTGTGGATCAGTCATGGTTCCATTCCGCGTTTTCTTCATATAGGGACCCAGGTTGAACATGACATAAAGGGATCTTATCACTGTTAATAATTGTGCTGGAAAGTGGGCACATGTCACTTTTCATAGTTTATCAAGCAAAGCAACTCATGTGGTAATGACCGATGTTGATGCGGTGGGGAAGTATACTCCTCACATGGGGAGGTGTATTATAAATCCATATTGATGGGCAGAGATGTATAATTCTCCAAAATGTGCAGCAAAAATTTGGGAATAATAGTACAATCTACCATGCTACTGTCATCCCAAATTTAAACCTGAGAAAATTGAGAAATAGAGTTTAATAAATTTCTTTAAGTCATAAACCTAGTAAGTGATAGGATTGGGATTTGAAATGGATTCATCTGTCTCCAGAACTATGATAGCCAGATTCTAAGATGGCCCTCATAATCTCACCTTCTGGTGTGCACACACTTGGATAGTTCCCTTCCCAAACTGGAAAGACTGACCTATGTAACTAATATTGTGACTACTAAAGTTAGGTCATAAAAGATATTGTAATTTCAGTTTTTCTCCCTTGGATCACTCATTCTTGGGGAGATCGGAGCAATATAGAGAGTCCTAGAGTAGCCTTACAGAGAGGCCAAGGAACTGAGGACTTTGCACTGACTTGACACCCATGGGAACTATATGAACCATCTGGGAATTGAGTCTTCCAGCCCCAGTCAAGTCTTCAGATGACTCCACTCCCCAGTAATATCTTGACTCCCATCTCACCAGATATCCCAAATCTAAACTATCTAGTTGTCAATCCCAAATTCCTGACCCATGGAAACTATGTGAGATAATAAATGCTTATTATTATTTTAAGCCACTAAATGTTGGGATAATTTGTTATGCAGCAGTAGACAACTATATAAGATTCTGTTTCACCATTATGCCAAACTGCCACCATGTAGGAATTAACCATCTGTGTAAATGCATAGATCTCACATTTACAGACAGCCAATGCATATAATTCAGGGGGAGTGAAGAAGGGAAGTAAAGGGATGCCGAGAAAATAGTAATCAGAAGTATCATGGATAAAGACTTTAGGGAAAGTGAGGAAATGCAATCTATTCTTGTTCATTAAGCCATCCATTCTGAAGACACCAGTAACATAATGGAATAAAGAGATGCTGAAGAGATTGATTAGGAAAATGATCATGAGTTCAATATCAAGGTTAATGAAGAGGTAGTTAATATTTCTGAAGTCATTGTTTCTCCAGGATCTTTCTTTCCAGACAGAAGAGAGTATTTGCTGGGATCTTGCCAGGATTAAGGAATCTGTGTTTTGACTCTTAAGAGCATATATATAGATATTTATGTTTTATATTCTTAAGCTCTTCTAGGCCAAGAAAGGGCATTCCAATCCATCTTATCCCCAGATCCAAAATGCTCTCTACCTGTACCTTTTACAAGGATCCTTCTCTCACTCAGATACCATAGGTTTTCCTTGCTGGCAACCCAGAGGGCAAATCATTAACCTCTCTCAGGCTTTCATCTTGAAACAAGTGGATTCTTTTTTTTTTTTTTCAAGTGGATTCTTAAAGTCTCAATATGCTTCCACATCCAAATTAAGTTTAGATTAATTAGATTTACTCTTTCCCTATTTTTTGTTTTTATTTTATTGATTTATTTAGCCTTGAGCCAATGTAGGACAATTTGAGTTTAGAACTTATTAATGTAAATACATAATATAGAGAAATATATACATGATATATAAATACTTAATAAGGTATAAAAATAGTTTAAGGTCACCTCTTAAACTACAGCTGTCTAACACAGGCTTCCTTCAGTCTGTTGAATGAGACACATTCTTGATAAAATCAGTTCAGCTGGTTGTGATCAGCCTTGTTGAAATTGAATAGAGAAGATAAAGGAAGAAGAGAAGGTAGCAGAGCAAATTTCATCAAAAAGGCATACCTACTACTTTGTTTTGCTTTGCAATTAGGGCATGCATGCATGCAGTTAAGTGAGTGTGAGCATAATGATATAAAATGTATTTCTTAATGCAGATTATGGCCAAAAATAGTTTTTTTTTACAAAACCTGATCCACTAATAAACATATGAACATAAACCAAAACCTAATTACTATTTAAGTTATAAAGAACCTCAAACTTACTTTATTTTTATTTTTTAAGATTTTATTTATTTATTTATTCATGAGAGAGAGAGAGGCAGAGACACAGGCAGAAGGAGAAGCAGGCTCCGTGCAGGGAGCCCGACGTGGGACTCGATCCCAGATCTCCAGATCACACTCTGGGCTGAATATGGCACTAAACCACTGAGCCACCCGGGCTGCCCAAACTTAATTTGCTAAAAACAACCACCATTGTATTATATCTCCAGATTCTTTGGATCAGGATTTTAGGTAGAGCAGAATGGAGTTGGCCTGTTGCCATGATGTTTGGGACTTCAGCTGAAAAGATTTGACCACTGCCAGTTGGAATAACTGGGACTGGGACTCCTCTCATATTTCTGGCTCTTGAACTAGGATGTTTCCAATATTAGGACAGCAGACCAAAGCACCCAGACACGGTCTCCAACACAACTGGGCTTTCTCATGGCCCGGCAGCTCCAAAATCACCAACATTCTCACGGAGGTAGCTCGAGATGGAAGTCTGAGGGTTCCAGAAAATAAGGCACAACCAGTGTTGCTCAAGAGCAAGGCCTTACTTTCTCCACGCTCTCTTGATGCAAGCTGTCACAAGCTCAGATTCAATGGACCAAGAATTAGATTTGATGAGAGCACAAGAGGCAAGACATGCTGGAAAAGGGAATGTGGGTCAGGAGAAACTGTTGCAATCATCTTTGGAAAATTAAATTTGCCTCATCTTACAACCATGAAAATGTTCATGAGCAACAAGCTACATAAGTAAATAGATTGGGCCACATTTATCAATGAAATATAAAACAGTGCAAATCAACAAACTCAAGCTCTCTGTCCCAATGTAATTCAGATGGATGGTTCCTATCAAGGGGGGAAAAAAGACACAAAAGAGTAAATACACTATGATTTCACATATATACTTTTCAAAACCAGAACAAACTAAACCATAAAGTTCATGGATACATACACACACACACACACACACACACATATAATCTATGCATATTATCTATTATCATATGATTAATCTTAGATAAAAAAGAAATAATTTCAATGAAAGTCCAGAAAAAGTGTAGAAAGAGGGTACAGACTATATCACTTGGATGTCTGGGAAACTTAGCACACATTAAAAAGAAAAATTTATTATATTTTTGAGAGAAACATATTGTTTGCTAATAATAAAGTAATCTATGCTTATGGTAGAAACTTTGAAAAAACATAAAAGCTTGAGCACAAGAATAAAAATCATCTACATTTCCAATGCTATAGATAATCTCTGTCATATTTAGCCATATTTTCCCTTTCTATGAAAAAATGTTATATCATGATGAAATGTGAAGAGAAACTTGTTTAGAAAACTTTTTATTTTGAACTAATTTTAGATTTACAAGAAAGTTGCAAAACTAGTACAAAAATTCCCTTATATCCCTCAACTGACTTCCCCTAGGGTTAATGACTTCCATAACCATTGTACAAAAAATTCAGGAAATGCAAGAAAACAAAATAAAACAAAAGAACAGGAAGTAGACATTGGAACAATATTATTTACTAAACTTTAGACTTTTTTTCAAATTGACAAACTTTTCCACCCCAGTCCTTTTTCTGTTCCAGGATCTTATTCAGCATCCTACACTGAATTAAATTACTGCTTTCCTCAGTATTTGCAAATCTAATAACAGTTCTGTAGTCTGTCCTTGTCTTTCATGACCTTCACACTGGAGGAGGATTTATAGTTATTTTAAAGAATGCCACTCGGTTTGAGTTTGTCTGATGTTTTATCATTGGAGTGAGTTTGTGCATTTCAGCCAGGAACTATCACAAAAATGAGGAAGTGTCTTCTCAACTCAAGGATTTCACAATGTCAATATGTCCTATTACTTGTCGTGTTTACCTGGCTCACTTCGTGAAGGTGATGCCTGCTGAGGTTAGCCACTGTACACTTTCTACCTTTGCTTCATAGCTGAAAGGTGTCTTAGGGAAGACACTCTTGAGACTGAAGATCCTATTGCTCCTTAAATGCTCACCAAGTGATGTTAGAATCCACTTGCGGACTGCATCTGCAACAGGGCAGAGTTATCCCCTCTCTTTATGTCTGTATTTATTGATGGATACATATTTTATTTGAGGAATTAAAAAGTTCAATATTATCCATTTTTATTTTGTTGCTCAAATGGCACCAGTTTTGGCCATTGGTTGCTCCTTAAGACTGGCTGGCATGACGTTTCCATCTTTTAAAAACATTTCCTTATCTTCTGGTACCATAAGATGTTCCAGGCCCATCCTGTATTTTCCCTGCTCCATCCTTGGAATCAATCAGTTATCCAAGAAGCCCTGGTTCTATTGGAGAATAATGCTTAAAAGTCAAAGATTGTGTATCAGGTGTGCTGATTGCTGCAAGGGTGTCACTACTTATGGGCCCTGTCAGCTGACAGAGCAAGGAAATACATGTGTATATTAATCCAGCACACACACTATGTCTCTGTACCTATATAACTGTAGATACACCTCTGGTTCTAATCCAGGCCCATAAGATTCATTTCTACCAAATATTTGTCTTTCCACCAGTAAGAACACTACATGTCATTTTCTACAACATACTTACTTTGTTGGTCAACTCTAGTAGACACATCGGTAGTTTCAGAATGATTAATCCATATCCCTGAAACACTTTTATTAGATTACACCCTTTCAGTGTTATTATGTTATTGAGTTAATACAGCTTGGCTCATTTGTTAGTGCTTACATTCCGTGTTGGGTTCCTTTCCCAATCCTATCACTTTTAATAGTTTATTTTGCTAGTATGTGAAACCTTACTATAGTTGTAAGAGTCAGAGTTGCACAAGCAGACATACTCAATAAACCGTTCTTCCCTCCTCATCCTTGCTACTCTGTTTGCCATTCTCCCTTCTTTTACTCCTTTCTAACTCTCCCCCCATAAATAACCCATCTCCTTTGTTTTTGGTTTATCCTTCCTGTCTATCTTCTGCATAACTAAGCAGAAAATGTGAACTCTTATATCCTCTTCTTTCGCTTATGGAGGGTATCATACTGTGGATACTCGTGCACTTGGCTTCTTCATTTAGTCATACATCCTGGAATTTACTCCTTATTACTTCATAGGGATCTTTCTCACTCATTTTTGTAGCTGCATATTCCTCAATTCTGCAAGTATGCCCTAGTTCATTCAACTGCCCTCTTATATGTGGATATTAAAGTTCTTCCAAATATTTCATAGTTGCCAAGCTGGCAACCTATAGCATAGGATATGCAACCACACTTTTGATGGCTGAATAAGATAAAAAGAATAACAAGATTTATTTATTTGTTTATTTATTTATTTATTTATTTATTCATGAGAGACACAGAGAAAGAGGCAGAGACATAGAGGGAGAAGCAGGCTCCTCACAGGGAGCCCAATGTGGGATTCAATATCTAGACCTGGGATCATTCTCTGAACCAAAGGCAGACCACTGAGCCACCCAGGCATCCCAAAAATAACAAGTTTAAAAGTAACATATCACTCCTTTAAAGAAAAATCCTCCAGAAATGTTCTACACCAAAAGCTGAGATAGAGGACTTGTTAAAAGTCCACAAAGGGGAAGTCTGTCCCAACACACAGAGTTCTACAGGTGGTCTTCATATGGTACACATAACACACCTCCTATGAGAAAGCCAGGGAGGGAAGACAACACACTCATTTGTTGTACAACAACAACAAAAAAACCTGTTGGGGTACCTTGATGGCTCAGTGGTTGAGCATCTGCCTTTGGCTCAGGTCATGATCCCAGGGTTCCGGGATCGAGTGCTGCAGTGGGCTCCCCATGCTGAGCCTGCTTCTCTCTCTGCCTCTGTTTCTGACTCTGTGTGTGTGTGTCTCATGAATAAATAAAATCTTTAAAGAAAAAAAAAAAAAAACCTCTTCCTCAAACTGTCTTCAATAAAGTGATTGTGATAATATTAGAATAGCCAAGTCCAGAATCAAGTGCTTGGAACCCAGAATTGTGGAGTAAAGGGAACTAAGTAGAAGCCTCCCTTTCCTTTCAACTTTTCTGCAAATCATATTGCTGTTCCTCTTAGCACAATTGCTATCGTGTCCAAAATGGAAATGTTCGATGAGTACATCCCACTTTCCCTCACTGAAGGTTTTTCTTAGAGGCTTAAAAAAAGTCAATATTAGGAAATTACTTTTTTTTAGCTCATTAGAGAATACTTGAGAATATGTCATGAGTTCAAGAAGTTGCATGAGGAAGACTCCTCCCAATCTCATTGTATGGTCATGCACAGAAGAGCCACATTTCACACGGAGGGCATCACCGCACAAAGAGCTAAGTGGATAACTGAAACCATATGAATAGGGCTCTAGTGTTTGATATCTTATCCTAGATCATTAAAAAAAGAAACATTTGGCCTGTGCTACTAAATTGATTTCACAATCTCTAATGATTATTCAGATCTGCAGTCTGGAGCACACTTTCAGAACACATACTTTGGAGCCAGAGAGGTGAGAGCTGGAATCCTAGATGTACCTCACAGCCGATTCAGAAGCCCTTAGCCTGTGTAAGCCCATATCCCCCTATGTAAAATAGTGACAATATCCAAACCTAGGGATTTTTGCACTAAGTAAGAATGTAGGTAGCACAGTGTATAATAACCAGTAAACAGAAAAGGGTAGTTTTTATTAAGAATGATAAAATGGAATGAGAAGTAGAGATACTGTACTAGGTGATTCTGGGAATCCACCTTAGGTAGATGGAAACTCATGAAGCACAGAAGCCTTTGTCATCACTGTCCTTTCTCCTTCTAGAGCCCACTCTAGTGCTCAGTCAGGTGGGAATCCAGGGAAGTCAGGACTGGACTGCTGCTGGTTCCATCCTCTCAACATGGGGTCACATCCAACATGGACTTGTCTCACAGACAAGTCCAGAAATCCATAGGAACTCTCGCATGTGGGAAAACACCTTTGTCGTGTCGCTCATGTCCACTAAAAGTGGTAGTTGCCAAACTCAGCTGGGCATCAAAGGGAACAGAGGATTTCTTAAATATTCAGATTTTGAGACTCATTGGAGTTATCAATTCAGAATCATCTGGAGCAAGACTTTGGAATCTATATTTTAAATACAGGCACACATGCTCAACACACTAGGTGGTTGAGATACAGCCAGTCAAGTAGACAAATCAATAGTAAAGTAGAGCATTTTGGTGTTACTCCTATTTCATTGCAGAAGAGTATCAAATAAATATTTGCTTTAATAGTGGGAGATCCTCTACATATTCTTTGAATCCATCACTTAACTTTATTTATTTATAGGAAAACACACCATACCATAGGACACAAGCATAGGTGAGTTGAAAGATCACCTATGATTTGGAGAGTTTATGTCCCTCCAAGTCAGAAATAGGAAGGGATACATCGAATCAAGTTAGACATTTAAGAGAAAACTTCAATGAGTTGTGTAAAATTCAGCCATTTACAGGAGATATTGTCATTGAAAATGAGTATAACACACTGTTCTGGGACTGAGTCCCTGTGAATCAGTTTCCCTAGTTATTACAACTGGTCTGTTTTGGAACCTTATCCTCTCCCTTTTTGTTTTAATATATACCAAAGGGCATATTTTTGACTAACACACACTAATTACATTGAAATGTTTATACATTAAGGCTTTAAATAATGATAATATAAATGTAATAATTTACAAGACCTTTATATCAGCATTAATTTAAATAACACTAATTTGAAACATTTAATTAATGCTGTATCAAAGATATGTATCCTTTTTTACTTCAGTAGCAGGATCTGTTGTGTGTGGAGAAGATTTGCGGCAACAAAACTAAAAATTAATGTGATGTCCAGGGCTGTGTTACAACCAGCTGCACCCAAGGGATAGTGTCACATCACTTTATAGCACTGGCCAAAATTGTACTTTGTCTCTCACGGCTCGCAAATTTTTAAAGACAATTCCATCCAGACCATTTTCTAGGAATAATTCCTTTAATTAGGTGTCCATTGCCAATGTGTACTCTTTGCTGATTGGGCAGCTAACTAAATAAATCATCTTTCAGAGATCTTGCAAAGGAGTCCTCAGAGGGTAATGACTTAACTTGCATCATCCCTCAAAGATCTGTCTCTGAGATGGGAATCTAAACTTCTAATTCAATCCTACATGTAACTTGTTTTCTTTGTTATGGAACTCTGGGAAGCACAGAGTTACGATCTTCATGACTAAAGCCATATTTGGTGTGTGGACTAGCCATTCATCAACTATTAAGTAATAACAGGGTCTGCGTTTCTCTAATAATGAGGAGTAAATATCTTATAATTTACACTTCTCATTTCTTTCTCCTTATGATCAAGACTTATATTTCAGTCCTAACTCGTTTATTAGTTTAATCCTGAGGAATGTGCCAAAAGAACTCAACAACACTGCAAATACTTCAAAGTCCCCCTCCATTTCCCGTGATTTTAGGGACATCGTCTCTGGGTCATGTGAAAAATAATCCTTTTCCATCTGTATACCCTGTGTTTTGGGATCCCCTTACCCTCTCAAATATCCTGAATTCAAGGTATCTAAACTCATGGAGCAGTTGTCCAGGGAAAAGAGAAGCAACAGCCCCGCCCCCAACCATTGGGAGCAGAAAGGAAAAGAATTATCCTAAAGAATTATTTTAAAACCCAGGTGCAGCAGATAGAAATAAAACCATGACTGCATAGATTGATGTACCAAGGGTTCAAAATCTAACCCCAAATGGGTAGCAATTTGTTTGGCATTAAACTAAACCAGGTTGATGAACTCAAATGCCCTCGGCTCAATAGGCAGGACTCTCCTAGGAGCCTGTGTTACTTCCCTCACTTAAGCGCAGATTTATAATAAAAATCTTAGTGCCAGTGGCATAGTTTTTGGACATATAAGAAGCTAACCACTTGGAGAATCCTATTTGAGAGGTCAGAAAACTCCACAGTTAAAGATCGGTTTATAATTTACGAAGAAAATAGAAAGTTTTGTTGCTCTGAGTTGAAATTTGAAGAGCACGGCGGGAAATATGGCAAGTTTTTGGCATAAAGCGTGGTGCTTTCTTCATCATTTGAGACCAGCGTGAAGCCCGAGGCTTCGGGGATCATTTTCGGAGAAAAACCGGTCGATTCGATGCAGAGAATTTTGATATTTTTGGCATTTTTTGAGGTGTAACAAACACAACTCCGGATCCGAGAGGACACTCTGAGGCTGCCAGCGAGGCGGGCTGGACAGCGCACCAATCACGGCGCAGCTCCGCCCTATATAAACGGGAGGGCGCAGCGGCGCGGCCCGAGTCCCGGCCAGTGCCTCCGCTTCCGGCTCGAGTTCTCTCCCCGCGCCCGCTTTCGACATGTCTGAAACCGCGCCCGCCGCGCCCGCCGCCCCGGCCCCCGCGGAGAAGACGCCGGTGAAGAAGAAGGCCCGCAAGTCCGCCGGCGCAGCCAAGCGCAAGGCGTCCGGGCCCCCGGTGTCCGAGCTCATCACCAAGGCCGTGGCCGCGTCCAAGGAGCGCAGCGGCGTGTCCCTGGCCGCGCTCAAGAAGGCGCTGGCGGCCGCCGGCTACGACGTGGAGAAGAACAACAGCCGCATCAAGCTGGGCCTCAAGAGCCTGGTGAGCAAGGGGACCCTGGTGCAGACCAAGGGCACCGGCGCCTCGGGCTCCTTCAAGCTCAACAAGAAGGCGGCCTCCGGGGAGGCCAAGCCCAAGGCCAAGAAGGCGGGCGCGGCCAAGCCCAAGCGGGCGGCGGGGACGGCCAAGAAGCCCAAGAAGGCGGGGGGGGCCGGCACCCCCAAGAAGAGCGCCAAGAAGACGCCCAAGAAGGCGAAGAAGCCCGCCGCAGCCGCAGGAGCCAAAAAGGCCAAAAGCCCCAAGAAGGCGAAGGCGGCCAAGCCCAAGAAGGCGCCTAAGAGCCCTGCGAAGGCCAAAGCTGTGAAACCCAAGGCGGCCAAGCCAAAGACCGCCAAGCCCAAGGCAGCCAAGCCAAAGAAGGCAGCCGCTAAGAAGAAATAAGTTTCTTCGGCCAACTACTTAGCTCCATACAACCCAAAGGCTCTTTTCAGAGCCACCCCCAGACCTCAGTAAAAGAGCTGTTGCACTGTGCGTGCGCAGGGGGCGTGACGGGAAGGACGCCGCGACAGCGAATGGGCGGGACTTGGGCGAAAGGACGGGATTCTCGTAGCGACGCCAGTCACGCACACAATCCTTTAGCAACTTTCAGGTTCCGGGGTTTAATGGTGCATAAAACTGAGCAGATTACGGGGCGATGGGAACAAATTGGAGGGACCCTTTTTTTTCTAATTTTTTACAAACTAGCAACACCACATTCCCTTAAAGACTAACAATTACGCACGTCCTGCTATTCTAAGTCGATTAGGCTAGCTGGCAAGGAATATAATGTACTTGTGAGTATAATTACACTTGCTCAGAACTCCGCATCTAGGACGTCCGCATGGCCACCAGGTGTCCCCCGTGCAAGCCTCAGACTCAACGCAGGAAACTCTACTAGCCAGCAGAGAGCAATCTATATCAAAATTCCCAAAGCTAACCTATTAGCAAAACTTCACTAGCTCTCACTGAAACAAGCGCAATTGCTTTAGAGGCTTATTTATAGTAGCTTCCGGCACCCTACTCTGAACCTTCTGATTGGAAGGAAGCAAAGAAACGAGGCAGCCAATGACAAGCTAGATTTGCAAGTATCTTTTACAATTCGCATTTGTGACGACACAGTAAAATTAATCCAATCACAAGCGAAATGTGACTAACCACATTTGAATACCGCATCTATAAATAAACGAGGCTTTGGGACTTTACCCAAGTTTTAGGTACAGTGTTCTAACTAAACGCTACGATGCCAGAACCCGCCAAGTCCGCGCCGGCCCCGAAGAAGGGCTCCAAGAAGGCGGTGACCAAGGCGCAGAAGAAGGACGGCAAGAAGCGCAAGCGCAGCCGCAAGGAGAGCTACTCGGTGTACGTGTACAAGGTGCTGAAGCAGGTGCACCCCGACACGGGCATCTCGTCCAAGGCCATGGGCATCATGAACTCGTTCGTCAACGACATCTTCGAGCGCATCGCGGGCGAGGCGTCGCGCCTGGCGCATTACAACAAGCGCTCGACCATCACGTCCAGGGAGATCCAGACGGCCGTGCGCCTGCTGCTGCCCGGGGAGCTGGCCAAGCACGCCGTGTCCGAGGGCACCAAGGCCGTCACCAAGTACACCAGCTCCAAGTAAACGTGCCAAGTAAGCGTCTCCTTCCCAACCCCAAAGGCTCTTTTCAGAGCCACGCATGCTTTCAACAAATGAGCTATAATGCTTTCTAAAAACTATTCTCAAATGCACCCTAATCAAGTTTACTCTAAGATCGATACATCGCTACGACTCTATAATTTTCTCTTAGGATTGCGTAGCAAGGATGCCACATTTCCCGGTCGATAACCATACCCATCATAAATTGAGCGCTCGCTATGCCCAAAACCGGTTCTGTACAACCATTATTCCTTAGTTTCACAACACTAAACCTCAATTTTAAATGAAAATGCCATTTCAAGTGTACAGCTCTCCTTCCTGTGCGCAGGCTCCAAATTCATCGTGACATTCAAGGACTTGGGTAAGAACGGTTTCCCCAGAGCACAAAGCATGCTGTAAAAACTTTGTTTTGCTCAGAGCTTTTCTTTTCCTTTCCAGCATATAGATATGCAATAATGAAAACAAGCTTAAGACAACATGAGTTTTCATGGAAATCTTACACAGGCTTTGCTGGCTTGCTAGCTTTGCAATAGCGCCCATTTCTGCTGGTGGGGGAGGTAGGGTGGGGATCAGAGAGGAGGAGTCTGTGCTGTATCCTAAAGGCGCAGACAGACAGGAAAGGGAACCTGTCCTGACTTGGAAGGGCTTTCAAATCCTGTCAGCTACTATAGCTTCTCTCCTACAAAGTCCTATTGCATTGCCGGTCTTCTTCCAGCATCCTTAGCTGGGAAGACCCCAGGGTCACAAGAGAGAAGCCCACTACTCAATCCCATAAAGTGTCTGACTGGAGAGGCAAAAGTTACCCCAGGACTGAGGCCCCCTTTCCTCCCCTGGCCCCTTGCCCCGTGTCCCTGAGAGGCGAGGACTGAGAGGAGGTAGAAAGGGAAAGAAAGCCCTTCCCGGGAGGATGTGGCTTCTGCTGCACAAGGTCAGATGGCATAAAGGGTTTCTGCTGCTGCTGGGAATGGATTATTGTGGGGAAAAGAAATCTGGGGGAAAAAGCTGGGGAGCTGGGAGGAACTGGCCAGGGGGTAAGCAGTCAACAGTTGAGAGTTCCCCCAAGAAAACGGATGAGATTATCTTTCCAGGTGTAGCTGACACACTCACCGGTTCCATCCTCAGGGTAGAAGGATGAACTAGAAATGAGCACACGACCAGACAGCACATGGGCACCCCCACACACCCACTCGCCCAGAAGATGGCAACAGTGTGTGCTCACCCTCCGTGCTGAGCAAGGTAGATTGTGCCACCCACAATTCCGACCACCACTCACTTGCTTCTGGCACTGACATCACAGGGATTCGGAACACCCAGGCTGAGGATTAACTCCGAGATCTCCCAAGCTGTCTTTGTACCCCTGAGCACCCGCTCAAGGCAAATACAAATCCTCTCTGAAGGAATAAGCTTCATTTTTGGTCTCAGCAAATCCTCCACACATAAGATAGCAAAGAAAATGAAAGAGCAGCTTCACAACCAAAATCAACACAGGATTCAACAAGACAATGTAACCAACAAGAAGAGAAGCACACAGTGGAAACAAAAGGAGTAAAAAGAAAATGAACAGATACAAACTTCAAGTTGCTAACTTGAATATCTTTAAAAAGGAAAAGGAAAACACTAAGTGAAATATGCTGAGGGATTAAGAATACAAAGAATTTTCCAAAAAGAGTCGAAAGAACCAAATACGACTTCCAGAAATGAAGGTGTGGATATACACGTTAATATACATTAATCATATGAAAATTAAAATTAAAGGCTTGCTAAACGGACCAAAAAAATCAATAGGCTCCAGATGAAGAATTTTCATGCATTCTGTAAGCAGACCTTATTTATCCAAAATGCAGGGAGAGAAATGTAAAAGTGAGTTTAAGAGATCTGGAATTAGTAGTAAAATTGTCTGCCATGTATCTAATCATGGCACCACAAGACAACCAGAGAGATTGATGCTGGTGTGAGCTTCCAATGATCATGGCTGAGAATTTTTCAGAGTTAATGGATTACTCATGTAACTCAAAATCAATAAAATAGGGTAAAACTCATACACCAAAACGGAGGTCACTCTGTCACACTGTGAACCAAACCCCATAAATTCTCCCAACAAACGTAAAGCTAGTTTTCTAATCTGTTCTGCTAGATGGCAATAGACTGAAGCACTGTTATAAATTCCTGAGAGTGGGAGGATAATTGGCAAATAGATTATTTACATGCACTTGATATCTATCTGATTACCAAATTTTGCAAAACCTAATGAATATGTGATGATTTAATGGACTGTTACATATAGTACTATCATTAGCAGACCAGAAACTTTGATATTTTTTCCAATAACTATTTCTGTAACTATTTTTATCATGGTATTGTGTTAGTTAATGTCACACGCTATATGCCATGTTAAGGCATCACCGTCATTTTCTTCCTTTTCACTAAAGTGGCTTTAGTAGTTCCTGACTTGTTAAAAACCTGTTTGCTTGCATGCATGGATATGTATATAATCTGTGTGTGTTGGTTAGTTTCCTTCTAAATATATTTTTAAAGGTTTATTATGAATGATGTGTGAATTTTCGGTATTTGATGAAATCAAGGGCTTTTCCTCCTCTAGCCTGCTACAATAAATTATGAGTAGATCCCCTAATGCTACCCTATACTTGTATTCCAAGGCCAAATCTTCTTTGGTCATTTTCTATTAGTATCTTAAATACTGGCTGCGCACATTTTAGATTTCCGGGGGATTTTTCCTCCTCTCTACACACAAAAAATCATTCTGTGATTTTCCCTTTTCGGTTAACCTGTATCAGATTTGGTCAATAAGACTATGGTAACTTTGAACGCTTAATTGTGAGCCTCTCCTCCATCTGCTGCTAGGTAACAAACTACCCCAAAACTCAACAGCTTAAATCAATGGACATTTATTATTTATTTTTTGTGGGGGGACGGGGAGGGATCAGGAACCTAGAAGTGATTTCCTGGGAGGTTCTGGCCAGGATCTCTCATGAGGCTGAAGTCAAGATGCAAACACGCACAGCAGTCACCTGAAGCTTAACTGTGGGTTCCCTTCCAAGGTGGCTCACTCCCATGCCACCCAAGTTCCTGTGGGCTCTCAGCTGGAGGACCTCCAATTCTAGCCACATAGACCTGTCAGGACGGCTAACTGGCTCTCTTCCACAAAGACAAATCATAGAGAGAAGGGAGGAGGAATTTGTCACAGAGTCTCTATGACCTAGTTCCAAATGTCACACGCTGTCACTTCTACCACTTTCTATTAATTAGAAACAAGTCACTTAAAAAATGGCGTATACCCAGAAGGGCAACTAGGCTCTACCTTTCAAGGGAAGGATAGCACATTTGTGAACATACTGCGAAACCAACACATCGTCTTCTTTATGCTTTAAATACTTGATTGTATAAAAGTATTTCTGCTTTAGACAGTAGACAGAAGTCAACTGTATAATCACTTGGACCTAATACTTTTCTAAGTGGTAGCTCTTTAAGAATTCCAGGAAATTGGGGGCATCTGGATTGCTCAGTTAAGCGACTGCCTTCAGCTCAGGTCATGATCCCAGGGTCCTGGGATGGAGCCCTGCATTGGGCTGCCTGCTCAGTGGGGGAGTCTGCTTCTCCCTCGGCCACTTCCCACTGCTGGTGCTCTCTCTGTCTCTGGTAAATAAATAAGTAAAATCTTAAAAAAAAAAAAAAAAAAAAGGATTCCAGGAAATTAGACCATATATGACCACTATCCATAAACACAAAATCCAATGAAACTCCCACATGATGCCCAGGTCGACTTTTCCCTAAGATTGTAAGGGACCAAACAGTGTCTCTGCATTACATATAGCAGCTAGTTGCAGGTACTTAGAGAAAATATTGAATGAATTCATCTAAAAACTCCTAAACAGCCATCTGTACAACAAGACTCTGGTTCATGAGGGTTATAAGAATGTCCAACAAAACTAATGGGTGTGGAGAAAACAAGTTAAAAGAGAAAACAAAATAAAAAGATAAAACCCCAGAAAATACTTTAACTTATGAAAATATAAGAAATTAACAATCTGGAAGGACCAATTAATAAATTTTGCAATTGGACAAGTTAAAGCTACATTAATAGACTTCAAAGGCAAAATTTGAGTTAATGATTGAGTCAGACTTAAAAATGACCTACAATGCTTCAAGTGTAAAGTAACAGATTAGGAGGTAGCAGAGGGACATGAAAGAAGAAACTAAAAGCATAGTTTAGTCATGAAGGCTTATAAGGAGACCCTTGACATGTGTCAAAATTCCCTACTAAATTGTACCATGGCAATCATTCCAAGTATTTCTTATAAATCCAGAGATAGTCATGGAAGATCTTTGGGCACTAGAGATACAAAGAGAGATGAGGTTGTTCTTGTCCTTCTGGAGCGCTCAGGTTTGTAGGCGATCAAGGAAACCCACAGCTCATTGCTTGCTTCTTATTTATTTATTTTAATAATCATTTACTCACACCTAAAATGTTTATCACTCTTTAGAAATCTGATGGCCGGTTTATGGCAACTACAGAACTCATTAATTGATGCAAAATATTCATCCAAATATTTTAGTCATATTTAGAATAGAGTAATACTAATATCTTTGTGCTATAGTCCGAAGTCAAGGTATAGTCCCATAAGATTGCCCTCATGTCTGACATCAGCTGCAAACTTGATGGGTTTACCAAAACCATCCTCAGATTTAGTTATTCTTTAGATGATTCACAGAATTCACTAAAAGTTATTATACTCAAAGTTGGGGATTATTATAACAAAAGAATAGGTTAAGCCAAAGTAAGAAGCAGAAGAGCAGGGTCTCTGAGGGTTCCTAACTCAGAGCTTCTGTAGTCCTTGCCCTTTGGGGGAATAGGGAGAGTTACTGCCTCCCTGCAACACAACAATATTTTAACAACACAATACACATTGCCAACCAAGGGGCTTCATCACATACACATGGTTTACTGTCCACGTGGCTGATCTCTTACTCTGCAGTCCCTCTGGAGGTAGTCCAGACACCACACGGCCCAAAGCCCCCAACATAAAGGACATTATGTACAGTGTCCTGAACAGCCCAAGGCCTCTTTGTAACCAAAGGTATTCTTATCCTGCAGGACATTCCAAGGGCCTACACATCACCTCTCAGCAAAGGGCAAAGGCCACACCTCCCTTCGCTTAATATTAGCTCTTTACTATGCACATCGTCTTAAGAAAAACTATGTTTTTACAGTTTTGATCAGATATCTGTCATTGACCAGAACTTGAATTCTCCAACTATTTGCCTTTTGATGGTTCTGTCAAATAGTTTGGATTATTCAGGTCGAGTGTGAACTCAAAAGTTATAAGGAGATTTCTTACTGAAGGCTATTTTTTGTACTTTGTTCAGATGAACAACTTCAGCTGTCTCCCGCCTGATTTATACTCCCAGTGGTCCTCCAAGCCCTGGCGCTGGAAGGAAGACTGAGGAGCGGTGGAGATCACCCAGGGGATGCCCACAGTTCTCAAGTTTCGTTTTGGTGTCGTGGACATGCAGTGCTGCACAGAACAGAAGGCTCCCTTTGCTTTACATGAACAGCAGCATTTGAATGGCTTTTCCTTCCATAACCATGACCTTTGCTACCATGGATAGGGACTGGGAATTGTGGAAGAAGTGAAGGACTAAAGTTTTAGAATTTTGTCTAAAAGTTTAACCATGAAGGTTAGGCTGTATTTCATAGTACAATACAATAACAAGTATCACAGCCAAATTACGACGATTTTTTAAGGAGAAACCTGGAGCATAGGGAAAGAAGGTGAGAGATATTGAGAGGGACTCAGAAAAAGAATGGAAGCAGCAAATGGCTAAAGAGCCTGAAGACCGAAGAGAAGCCACAGAGCACACTAGCCAGAGAGAGCAGAAAGGGAAAAGAGGGAGATGAGGGGATAGACCTTGTCATCTTTTGGGCACTTCACCTGGGCATAGCACCTGTTACATATTGAAATACTCCCCACGTTTCGTGGGTCTTGGGGCGAGTGGATGGGTTACAATGTTACCATGTCTGGGAGGTACTCTCTGACCTGCAAAAGTAAAATGGCACCCTTCTATCTCCTTCATAACTTGCTCTGTTTATTCTTCTTCATTACACTTAGCACTAACTGACATGAATCTGTGTATTATTTGTTTCCTCTTCCCATTCTCCAGACTGTAAGCTCCACTGGGTTGGGTTAGGTTTCTTTTTGCAGCTGACCTCCAAATGCCCAAAGCTGTTCTGCCCATACAGTAGGCTGTCAATGCACATCAATCTATAACAATAAGGAGAGAGGCCAGAGCTGAGTTATTGCAATGGTCCCATTGATTTAGTGACTCAGCGTTTTGATACTTATTTCCACATCTGTACAACAACAATAATAATTCTAGGAAGTAGTGTACTTTGAAGGATTAAATGAGATATGTCATGTAAAGGTTTAACAACACTGATGGACATTTAGTAAGCAACAATCGCTAGCAAATCCATTTTCTTTAGTCACTGAATTAAAAGGACAATTGGAGTAGCCAATTCTTCTCAGAAGAAAAACTAACAAGAAAACAGGAGCCTTTGGACGACTAGAATCCCACCTCAAGAACTATATTTGGGGGATTTGGAAGAAAGATAATATTATTCAAGAATATCTCGACTAAGCATGGTTTGACTCATTAACTGTTTGTGCTAACAATGACTAAAACATAAACGTAACACGGGAGTAAAGATATCTCATAGCACATTATACAAACACATTAAAAGAACTCTCTTCCTTGTATAAGAAATATTAATACTGATGGCAAAATGGGACTGAAGAAGAACCCTTTTTTCTTCTTCTGACATAGGAGAGGTATGAATGCAGAGAAGAAATGAATGCAAACCATAACTGAAAATGTGGATGACCTCATGGAATTTATGAAGTATGAAAGTCTGATCTGCCTGAGAATAATTAGTGTGTATATCCCGCTCAAATCTAACCTGTCCTGGTTTGCTGTACACTGGTTCATTAGAGCGAGAGCATTACCTCAGTAAGAGCCTACATCAGGTGTCTTAGCATTTTCATTGTAGTTTTTGCTCTAATTATAAAAGCAGAATTTACTTCTGTTACAGGCCCAGTGACTGGGAATTCATTATTTACCACGGACTACCTTTGCTGGGAAGTCTAAATGAGTGCAAAACGTCTGTAAATGAAAAGGGATGACTCATAAAATCTGGAGAAATGGAATTCTGCATTGATTGTAGATAACAATCCTTCTAGATCTCGCCTTTCCAGACATACAATTTGTTCTTCACTTTATGGCCTGGCATGGATGTCTGAGTGGGTAAGACCTAAGCACTGGTTTGGCTTTGGTGACGATCTTGAAGGTCAACAGCTTGGTTCAGCTCAGCTGACATTTGAGGGGTCACCTCCAGCATCTGAATTAAGGGAATCACAATACTTGGAAGCAGTCTCAAATTTCAGCGTGCACCAAAATCACCTGCACTGTTTTTGTAAAACAGATGGCTGGGCCCACCTCACAGATCCTGATTCCCTGGATCTCTAGCAGGATCCCATTATTTGCATTTCCATGTTATCCAAGTGCTGCTGCGATGCTCCGGGTGCAGGACTCACACCACAGACCTGTGCTTTCAACCAGAAGAGGGGATTTCCTCGCAATACTAATACGAAACAGCCACACAACAATCACACTCCCCTTTCAACGGGAACTGGAAAGTCCTAAGAAGTGGCAGCGGCCGTCCTCCGCCCCCTGCGTCCACTCGGGAGTGGAAATGACCCCCAGGCCCGACAAGCCCCGCCCCCACGTCCCCGGGCTCCTAGCCACGCCCCCACGCCGGCTCCCTCAGCGGCCCCTCCTTCCACGCCGTCCTCGCTGCCCTCTCATTGGTCCGCTTCCGCGCACACGGCCCGCCCAGTGCCCCAAGGAGCCTCCAGTTCCGCGTGCGCCACGCTACGTTCTTCCGGGTCTCCCCCTCCCCCGCCCCCGTGGGGTCGCGCATCGCCCCCGCCTTGGCGGTTTCCCGCGGCGCCCCCTGCTGGAGCCGGCCTCGCACAGCTGCCTCTGGACCTTCGCAGCAACGCTGGGCGGTGCGCAGAGAAGGACGCAGAGCCGAGCAGTGTGCAGCCTGAGCAGCGGGACCGCGGTGTCCCTCGGTGGCCTCCTGTGCGGCTGCGTGAGCTGGCCCTGCTCCTCGTCTGCAGTGGCCGAGGGACCCTCACGGAGCATGCGCAGGGCAGCTGGCTTTCACAGCCCCAAGGACTGTCCCAAATTTATAGGACCCTTCCTGCAAATATTCGAGTATTAGTTTCTTTCATGATAGTCATTCTCATCCATGTATCTAGAACTGCTTTTACTTGGCAAGCATGTGAGAAGATTTTTTTTCTTTTCTATCTTAGAAAAGTCCTTTCTATTACAGTTTAGCTAAATGATGATGAGTTCAGTATATGTGAAACTGTTTTTTGGGGTATCTATTGTTATTTTTCTGAAGCCAGAGTTGAAGTTTGAAATTATTAAATGTATACCTTGTAATAAATCATATATTTGTATGCGTTAGGTGCAGAAATCACAGATGAAGTATGTTCATTGTTTGTTCAGTCTTCTATAACCGTAAGCGTTTTCCTTGGTTATAAGAGATTCCAAGAGTACCATGCTGAAAACTGGCCTACAGTTAAAAACATGAAGTTCTAATTCTGGCAGTTCCCGCCATACATAGTGGCTGTGTGGTCAGGTGCATCAAGACCCTGAATGTTGCATCTTACCAAGGGATTTTTATTTTGTCATTAGGGAGTATAGTTCCTTCTCATGACCGGAAGTTCTATGTCATTAGTTTTAAAAATGGGCCTTGTTTTGAATGTCCCTTGCTTCTTACCTACATCATTGCATTTTTACTTCGTTAAACTTTAAGTATAATTTCAATATCTGAAATTATTTGTCTGAGGGACAGGAGGTGATCTCTTTATTTGGAGCCTAACTTGTCACAGTGTGGTTTCTTCCAACATTAGGTCACATTAATTTGCGTTTATATTTGTACACCCCAGACTGCTCGGAGAGGACTTGGTGTTTAACATGCGCTCACCAAATAATACGTGAATACTTAGATAGATGATCGATAGATAAATAGGTAGGTAGGTGGATGGATGGATAGATAGATGGATGGATGGATAGATAGGTAGGTAGATAGATGATAGATACATAGATGATAGATAGATAGATAGATAGATAGATAGATAGATAGATAGATAGATAGTAAATAATGCATACCTACCTAGACAACTTGGGTTAAAGATGCTTCCTTCCTGGAAAAGGTTTAAGTTTGAGTCCCTGAGACACTAGAGGGCGCCCACCACTCCTTAATTTCAGGTAACTTCCTCTGAAAGTCTAGACTCTAGGCCTTTGGAGAAATCCTTATGGTAAAATTCCTCTGCCTTTCTCCACAGTGCCACTTCTGAGACAAACAGGTTTCCTTCTTAGAAATCTTTGATAGATATTGTTTCCTCAAGCCCAAGCTTTCTCAAGAGCCGTGGCCCCATGCTAGCTGTCTCCAGTTCAGTTGAAAAGCCTAGAATCCTCTTTTTCCGAAGAGGCTGGCATTAATTGACAAAGTGCAGAATCTGATCATGGTATTTGCCCCCAGGGAACCCAATCAGCTGTGTTTATGAGGCTTCAGCTCCTAGATGTGTATTGTTCTTGGAGATTTGGGGAGTTTTCCTTGGTTTCTTCTTCTCTGGGCCATGATGTGTTACAGTGTTTTTGCAGTTTATCTAGTCCTTAGCTATTTTGCTTCAGGGTGGCTTTCCAGAATATTTTCTTGTCCACACTGGAACCAAAAGTCCTTACAGTGTACCTCTCTATCGAATACTTTGAGCCTTCAAATTTGTTTAATATTATTATTGCTGTACTTGCTGTCTCTTGGTAACATTTTCCAGGCATATTTTCCCCCATCCTTATTTTTTCTTTATTAGTATTTTACAAATCCATGCATGATTTGTTTTCAGACTCAAGAGGAGCACGTTTTTATGCATTTTGTATCATACATACTTTCTTGGTTTATAGAAAAATATAAGCAGCATAAAAAGATAAAATATTGTGCACATTCCAGAACTCTAATGTTGGGGAGGAAGAATTTCTCTGCAATTCAAGGTCCTTTTAGCTGGACTAAGAATCAATTTGATATGGGAAGATGAAGACTTGAAAATCAAATTTAATACTGTCTGTATGGGGAAGCCACATAGATATGGGAATTTCAAAGACAGGCAAAATAAGGTATATTTGTTGTTCTGAACGAAGGAGACAGGGCAGGGGTCTGGGTCTTCATAGAGAGGGAAGGTAATTCACAGAGGGATAAGAAGAGCAGATGTTTGGGAATTAGATGTTTGCCCTACCGTACAAATGGGTCACTCAGAGGAATGCCTGGGTGGCTCAGTGGTTGAGTGTCGGCCTTCAGCTCAGATCCTGATCTCAGGGTCCTGGGATCAAGTCCTTCATCAGTCTCCCCAGAGGGAGCCTGCTTCTGCCTATGTCTCTGCCTCTCTCTCTCTCTCTCTCTCTCTCTGTGTCTCTCGTGAATAAATAATCTTTTAAAAAATGAAAAATGAGTCACTCAGATAAAATTTATCTCTGTTAATAACTCTTTTTCTAGGAAAGACCACCAATTTAGAATCTTCTGTTTGGTTAAGAGAGGGACAAAAGTTCTCCTGAGACTGTGGGGTATCAAGTGCCTTTAACTCAAAATAATCGACATGCCAAAGTGGCACATTTGGAGTGGAATGGTCGTGACTGTTCTTCAGTTTCCCCATCTAAAAATTCCTTGGGAGTTTTACATATTAAAAGTTGAGCTGGTAGGTTGTTTCATCTCATTGATCTAGTCTCCTAGTCCTGACAATGGGGCAGTTTAGTCAAACTCATTTCAGGAGGCAGTGATCCAGTTGTATTCTCCAGTTTAGGCCTAATCAGGCACTAAATAAGAGAAATTTCTATGGAAACAAAAGAGAAGCAATGGTTAATGTTTGGATCAAATGTTAACCCAGTTTTTTTGTTTTATTTTTCTTAATTTATGATGGACATACAGAGAGAGAGAGAGAAAGAGAGAGGTAGAGACACAGGAGGAGGGAGAAGCAGGCTCCATGCCAGGAGCCAGACACAGGACTCGATCCCGGGACTCCAGGATCGTGCCCTGGGCCAAAGGCAAGCGCTAAGCTGCTGAGCCACCCAGGGTTCCCCTTAACCCAGTTTTTGAGTCTCAGGATAGCCAGTTGAGAAAACTTCTGAAGTCAAACGTGAAGCATCTTCAATTAGAATGAGGTCACGTATTGGCAATCTGACGGATCTTCCTAGATTACACTTCAGATGTCTCTGGGGATCTCTTGAGTGGCCCATAGAGCAACAGGACAAAGACTGTCTATGCATGAGCTATTATGGCACTTTCTTCACATCAAGTCATTTATACTTAGTTTGCCAGGGCTCCAGGAGAAAGGGAAGTCTTAGATCTCAAAGGATTTGAAGTCAGAGAGATGGGAGAAGAATCAAAAGGTTAGTTTGGAGACTTGAAGCCACGCATTGGAGGACACTAAGAAGAAATTACGATCTAGTTCAGTTTGTAATGGATAGTATTGAAATAGTGTATCTACAAAGATATGTTATTGAAACATATTTTCTCTCTATACTCCCCCCATTTTTACCAAAGATAGCCACATTAACAGTATTTTGTTTCCAAAATGAGTCTAGTATCAGAAAAATCTTGGCCTGATTATTTATATAAGTGCAGCAAGAACAGTGGTTAACCCTATAGACTTTTTAAAATCTGTAATGCTGGAGGTTTCACAAAGAGTCTCCAGATCAAACCTTTTTTTAAATAATTTTTTAGATTTTTAAAATTTAAATTCAGTTAATTAACATATATTATTACTGGTTTCAGGAGTAGTGGTCAGTATTTTATCAATGGCATATAACACCCAGTGCCCATTACATCACGTGTCTTCCCTTTTTTTAAGATTTTATTTATTTGAGAGAGAGAGAGAGAGGAGGGAGAGAGTACAAGGATGAGCAGGGGGAGGGGTAGAGGACCAAGCAGACCCCCTGCTGAGCAGGGAGCCTGGGATCACCACCTGAGCCAAAGGGAAACACTTACCCAACTGAACCACCTAGATGCTCCAATCATATGCCCTCCTTAATGGCCATCACCAAGTTACCCCGTCCCCTCACACCCCTTCCCTCCAGCAACCCTCCGTTTGTTTCCTATGATTAAGTCTCTTACAGTTTGTCTCCCTCCCTGATTTCATCTTATTTTTTTCCCTCTGTTCCACTATGACCCTCTGTTTTGATTCTTAAATTCCACAATGAGTGAGGTTATATGATATTTGTCTTTCTCTGATTGACTCATTTCACTTAGCATAATACCCTCACTTCCATCCATGTCGTTGCAAATGGCCCGATTTCATTTTTCAAAGGCTGAGTAATATTCCATTGGAATATTCCATAATATTCCACATCTTCTTTTTCTGTTCATCTGTTGATGGACATCTGGGCTCTTTCCATAATTTGGTTATTGTGGACATTGCTGCTATAAGCATTGGGGTACAGGTGCCCCTTCGGATTACTACATTTCTATCTTTGGAGTAAATATCCAAGACTGCAATTGCTAGGTCATAGGGCAGCTCTATTTTCAACTTTTGGGGGAACCTCTAAATCGAACTTTAAATTCTCTTAAGGCCAGAAGCCAAGCCAAATCCTTGCCATCAGACCTAATCTGCAATACCCATATGTTTGGGTGAATTCCACTCTTCTCGAGGTCCCCAATATATCCTGGGGTTCCTGCACATGCCAGGAAGTAACCTCTACTCACCTAGTAAGGTTGTTTGGAATTCGGAAACCAAGGTATCAGGGTAACATTTCCAGGGGTCTTTATTGGCTCCATAAAATCAGCTTTAGTTCCTTAAACCTGCCTAATTATATCTGAGTCTATGCCATTCTCTCAAATATGACATCCAGTCAAAGCCCCTGTAATATAACTACTGTTTCCAATTATGTCTTGTCATAAGGAGAACACATGTTTATTGCACTTATGCAAATAAATATATTGCCATAAAAATATAAGAATTCTCACTGAGATTTTCCAGAGCATTCAGGTAAGGCGAGAAGATAAATTTTTCAATTGGTTCACAAAGGCGTATTTTGTCAAATTGTTGTAAGTTAGGTAACCTGAGAGATTCTTAAATCTGGGGTGGGGGTGGGGAAGAGGCATTTTTTTAAAAATCAGTAATGTTTTGAGGCGCCTGAGTGGCTCAGTTGTTCAGCCTCTGCCTTTGGCTCAGGTCCTGATCCCAGAGTCCCAGGACCTAATCCTGCATGAGGCCCTGGGTGGGGAGCCTGCCTGTCCCTCTGCCTCTGTCTCTGCCTCTCTCCCTGTGTCTCTCATGAATAAATAAAGTCTTTATAAAAAAAAAAAAAAGCCAGTAATGTTTGAAACGAAAAGTCATAAAAAGTATAATTATTTTCCTCAAGTCATTCAATCCCATGTTATTAATTCTTGTTCTGTTTGAATACAATCTTTCCACTAGTCCTGGAAATCTTTACATAGTTCAGTATTTTGGTTTTTGTTCGGGTTTTTTAGAGAGAGCGACTAAGGGGAGAGGAGCAGAGGAAGAGAGAGAATCTGAAGCAGGCTCCAAGCCCAGTGCAGAGCCCAAAGTGAGGCTCCTCTCATGACCCCAAGATCATGAACCGAAATCAAGAGTTGGACGCTTAGCCAATTAAGCCACCCAGGCAGGCTCCCCAACGTAATTCAGTTTTCTGATCTTAAGGATACCAGACACCTATACGTGGAATTTTTTCCATAACTGTCACTAAAGATGTAGCACGTTTGCAGGAAACTTTTATAGTGGCATCTAAGTAAAAGTATAACTGTCTGTAAATGATAAAGACTTAAAAATGGCCATAGTTAAGGATCTGATTAGAGTTCATTAAAATGTGATTGACAAGGAATTTGATTTTTTTTTGTGACATACAATACTTTAAAATAATAACATACCAAGACATCATATTTCTAGGAGTTTCACATAATTTTAGATAACAGGTCTACATAAATATAACCTAACAGGGTTTAATATCACCTTGTTGGCAATGGTTCTCATGTAATTTCACATACTAAATAAGCCTAATTAGTTTTATTTCTAAAAAAAAAAAATTTTTTTTTTTGTTTAATCTACCTGGGGTCTGGTGGGAAATTGCACTTAGATTCTGCGCAAGAGACTTCATTTTAGAATTTGATTGTGGGAAGTATGTCCAAAAAAAGTAACACAAGGTTTGAGCATTTGATTAAATAGGATCACAATCATTATGAAACAATATATAATTGTTCCATTTAATGAAACCAACAAGAAAAGGTAGCAGAGGCAAATACAGACGGTTACATAGTTGTGAGTAAAATTTAATTCTTTCAATATTAAGACTGTTTTCTTAAGTAATCAAAGACCCGATAGGCATAGACATTATTTTGGGAAACTTAGAATCATTGGTTTTTCTAGGCAGATAATTTAAAAAGTAAAGAACAACTATTGTTTACAATTTCTCATAAAGGGCAAAGCAACAGTTTAAGAAAACTTTGTTCTTCTAACAAAGAGAAAACAGAAACTTTGCACCCTTGTACTTTTGATATTAAACTTGTTTACTGGGATGCCTGGGTGGCTCAGCGATTGAGCACCTGCCTTCGGCCCAGGGTATGATCCTGGAGTCCCACATCTGGCTCCCTGCCAGGAGCCTGCTTCTCCCTCTGCCTATGTCTCTGCCTCTCTCTGTCTCTCTCTGGGTCTTTCATGAATAAATACATAAATACATAAATACATAAATAAATCTTATTTACTTATTTAAATTTATCCTAATCTTAGCCACTACTGACCACACATAAAGTTTCTTCCCGAAGAGTTTTTCCTCCTAAATGTACAACTTTCTTTATTTAGCACTCAAATTGTGACCTAAATTTTCCCTCTATAATAACCAGTCTTGCTGTAATACTTCCTTTTCAGTCTCAACAATTATGTACTTTTATTTTTCATGCTGCTTCTTAGCAAAAACACTATCTTACTTTCCTCACATAGAATTGTCATTTCCAGTAGCCTTAATTACATTTCTTAATATTCTTAATGCTTAATGAAACCTTAATTTCTAGTGAAAACTAGTTGTGAACTGTTATATCAGAACTCTTCAGGTTGCCAAATTTATGAATATGTTTCATTATTTTTAGAAACATGTATTTTTATAATATAATCTTTCAATAAAGCATAAAATGTGTTTACTAACAGACCCAAATTTATCTTTAGTTTCTCTATAATAAGACAGAAGTAGATAGACATGTTCAGTACTTAATGGTTCATTATTTTCTCTGACTCTGAAGAGATCTAGATTACTAACAAACCTCGCTTTACTCATCATTTAACTTAGCAAAACTTTGAAATTTTTAGCTTTCCAAAGATTTTGGAAGCTAGTTAGAAGTTACCTACAAAGCTTTTCATTTTATTTTTATCTATTTCATTTACTTCTTTTAACAATTATGCATAGACTACTTGATGTAGGAAAGAGTGAGGGCTCGAAGCCGATGGCCAAGAAAGAATTCTTGGGCCATCTCTGGTGCAAAAAAGGTGATTTTACTAAAGCCCAGGGACAGTACTCAAGGGCAGGAAGAGCTGCCCTGAGCTCATGAGAAATGGCCTATTACATGCACTCAAGTTGGAAGGGGGTTAGGGAGAGCACAGTCTAAGGAATTTTCTTTCTTTTTTTTTTTTTTTTTTCTAGGGAATTTTCACACAAGGTTGCCAGGACCTTGAGGGGCTAGCTGTTGTAGAGAAAGGTCATTTATTCCTGTCTAATAAAACCCGAGTCATGAGATACTTCAGACTTCTATCGGTGGACCATATACTTAGAGGACGATTGCTAATAGATACCTTGGTGGGTAGAGATAAAGGAAATTTCTAAAGAAGTTTTTATACGTTAACATAGACTTATAGGGCAGGCCGGGTGGCTCATTGGTTTAGTGCCGCCTTCAGCCCAGGGCCTGATCCTGGAGACCCCGGATTGAGTCCCAAGCCAGGCTCCCTGCATGGAGCCTGTTTCTCCCTATGCCTGTGTCTCTACCTCCCTCTCTCTGTGTGTCTCTCATGAATAAATAAATAAAATCTTAAAAATAAATAAATAAATAAATAAATAAATAAATAAATAAATAAATAAATAAAGTAGACTTACAGGATCCTGGGGTTGGGCTAAGATTGCCTTCTGCCCTTAGCAAAGTATGAACACCAGGCAGCTGAGTCCCTAGAGGAAGGTCACTCTGCCTGTTTCAAGGACGTGTCAGTGGGCTATAAGTTGTAAGGAAATTTAGATATTTTTCTTCTTCCTTTCTTTCCCACATCACTGTCCACAAAAACTTCATGAGGCATTAGACAGACTCAACATTAGTCTAAGCTTTTTTCTTTCAGACAAATTTTGCAACAGAAATACCATGAACTTATTTGACTTTTACTAAACAGAAGCAGAATAAAAATTTTATATTTAATGGTGATAACTCTAAAAACATAACTATTTTAATTAAGCCAACAAACTTAATTTAGCTTAATACCAAATATTTTCTCAGATTACATGAGTTTAAATTTATTTTTAACTTTCTGAATGTTGGAATGCCCAATCTCTACAAACATGTACCTTCAAACTAAATAGAGTACTTGTATGTGTTAACTATACCAATAGCATCCAGAGATAGAGCAAATATCTCACATTAAAACATACATGGACACACACACACACACCACAAAATACAGGCAAGATACAAACAAAATTTTGATATTTGTGGAGAGGATATTGTAGGCCCAATTTTTTTTTTAAATTTATCCTTTTATATGAGGAAGAGGGAGAGAGAGAGAGAGAGTGAGAGAGAGAAAGCAGGGGGAGGGGCAGAGGGACAGAGAAGGAGAGAATCTCAGACTCCACACCAAGCACAGAGCCCAAAGCAGGACTTGAATTCACCACTCTGAGATCATGACTTGAGCTGAAATCAAGAGTCAGACATGTAACCAACTGAGCAATCCAGGCGCTACTAGGCCTAATTTTTAAATAGTTCCATCTATCTATCTATCTATCTATCTATCTATCTATCTATTTTTATGAAAAACTTCTCCCTAAAGTTTGCATGTTAAAAAGACTGCCTCTGGGTCTTAGAGAAAATGGAGGTAGAAAATGTACTTAAGTGTACTTATGAAATTAGTCTAAGAGAGCAAAGACCTTCATTGCACAGGCAGTAAGGATGGTATAATGAATAAAATGTGCCTGGTCTCTCATGACAATGTGATACATCTCCAGTCTCAGATCCACTAATTCATGATATCAGGTAGGCGCTTCTGGAAAGAGACTTTCCAGCACTAACGAGGAAGGAATGCTGAGATGACAAAGATGCCTATGAACTGGAACCTCTCATGACACAGCTGAACAGAGAAATTCTGATCCCCAGTGGATTCGATTGCCCACCAAGGTGCACCCTGGTAAGTGCACCCTCCCGATGGTGACAGGGGAGACCAAAGAGAATTTTCGCGTTGGGCAAAAGCCAAGCTCTTAGGACATAGAACAAGACAAAAGGAAAATAGTAACAGATCAAAGCCTTCGGTCTCCTGGAGCCACACTAATACCTGGGAAGTATGTGCTGTGGAGTTGGGACTCCATGTTCTTTTCCAGTGTACTTACTTCCCGAAGTTTACTTGAGTTTGGGGGTGACCTAGTGTCAACATAACCCTTTCCAGACCAACTTATCCTATCATGAGTGTCTTCTTCTTGCGCCTGCCAGCATTCAAATAGCTTTAGAGTGCTCAACCCATACCCACAAATTATGATGCCTTGGCTCCCAAGAAGTCCCTTAGCAAGAGACCACAAACAGTATAAAAGACACAGACAAAACAAAAACAACAACAACAAAAAAAAAGCAAAGACCATCTCTGGGAGGAAAAGGATCAGTTAGTTACCAAAGAGTACTCTGTCAGATTAAGCAGAGTCATTTAGTCCAAGAAACTAGTTCCACAAATATTCTCTGTTCCTAATCTAAACGTAGAAAGAGAGAAAAAGAATTCTTACCATTCTGGCTCCATCACTACCCTCGCACTCCACAGAGACTAAAAGAGGCAGACATGATAAATCTTACCTGATGCCAGCAATGTGGCAGGTCTCCTAAGTTTCTAAGCTGCAGCAGAGTCTGGGTCAAGAAGTATCCAAGGAGTTAAAGTATCCTGGCATTTAGGACAGCTGTAGGGGAGCAAATAACCCTGTCTCTTCAAAGCTCCCTGAGGCTAGACTCAAATTGGTATGAAAAGACTTAAAAAGAGAAAACCAACCATACACTGTACATATGGGGAATTCACAAAGACACGGATATTCCAAAGACAGGGAAAATGAAACAGATATATATAGATATAGATATAGATATAGATATAGATAGATAGATATAGATATATATTTATATATATACTATACAGGATATATATATCACAGTAAACTAAGGAAACTAGTATATATATACACCATACACATATATACTATACAGTAGGTGAGATATATATATATATATTGGAGCCCTTCTTCGGGGCCGGCGCGGACTTGGCTGGCTCGGGCATATCGACCAGGCTTTCTCCTGAGAGAAGAGAAATGGAGTCCGCTTCGCCGAAGGAGTTTGAGAGGAACCCAACGCACTCCCTAGAGCAGATGTTTGATAGATGTTTGACCTACCATAGGTGTGTGTCACTGATATAAAATTGATCTCTGTTAATAATACTTATTCGAGAAAGGTACCCTTTAGCCAATTTAGATTCTCCTCTATCGTTAAGAGAAGAAGAAAAATATCTCAAGCATGCGGGGTCTCAAGTGCCTTCAACTCAACCCACACTCCAAAGACTCACAACTGCAGGGCAGTGGCCCCTCCTGAACAACTACACTATAAAAACTCTGAATATGTTATACACTAGATTGCCTACCTGGCATTCGAAAATACAAGAGTGTGATTTCTAATATTGAATATTAATCCATAAGTTAATCGGCATTCCTATTAATAATCAGATCTTACTGTAATAAAACACCTTTCACTAAAGCAGCCAGGCTGACCCGCTGCATCAAGATCTGACCAATGGGAGAGCAGAACTCCAGCCAATCACTAGACGGCAGGCCGTACACAAGCCGACGAATCAGCGGTGGCAGAGCCTATCCTTCATTTGCATAACGTTGGCTACAAATAGACAGGCTCCCGAGGCGGACTCCATTTTCTCTTCTCCGGAGAAAGCCGAGTCGGTATGCCCGAGCCCGCCAAGTCCGCGCCGGCCCCGAAGAAGGGCTCCAAGAAGGCGGTGACCAAGGCGCAGAAGAAGGACGGCAAGAAGCGCAAGCGCAGCCGCAAGGAGAGCTACTCGGTGTACGTGTACAAGGTGCTGAAGCAGGTGCACCCCGACACGGGCATCTCGTCCAAGGCCATGGGCATCATGAACTCGTTCGTCAACGACATCTTCGAGCGCATCGCGGGCGAGGCGTCGCGCCTGGCGCATTACAACAAGCGCTCGACCATCACGTCCAGGGAGATCCAGACGGCCGTGCGCCTGCTGCTGCCCGGGGAGCTGGCCAAGCACGCCGTGTCCGAGGGCACCAAGGCCGTCACCAAGTACACCAGCTCCAAGTGAGCGTTCTCCGAGGCACCATCCAACCCAAAGGCTCTTTTCAGAGCCACACGGTTTCACCAGCAGAGCTGTGCGACTGGCACTCGCTGTACTCGTAGCTTGGGGTCCGGTCAGGTTAGTAGGGACCTCCGGGACGCCACCGCCCGTAGCCGAGGTCGGGTGGCGGGCTCCCCGCCCGTGACTCTGACAGCCGTGGTGTGCACACGCGTCCCCAGCAGCGGGAACGAACGCGCACTGGAATGGTCCCCACTCGCAGCCCTCGCCCTTGGAGCCCCGGATCGCCTTCCTGACAGGTGTTCGGGCGCGGGCAGTGCTGGAGGGATCTCTAAGCTCCGAGGACTGACCTGGAGGCCCCGGGCTCCCGCCTTCTGTTCAGTGTCGCCCCACAGGGTGGGGACGGCCACAGAGACCTTTGAAAAGCGCGTCTTTACAGGCGAGGGTTCCTCTTCGGTGCCACAGGGCTCGCGACCCCGGGTTCTTTGTGTGGCTCGGATTCCTCCCCGCCTCCCCCCTCCCACCCCCGCCTCCCTCTGCCCCACTCGCTTGCTCCGGGACCTGGCTGGACACCTGCTGCGGGTCTGTAAGTGTGTCGGGCGGCTGAACGCTCCAGTCCGGACACAGGTCCCTAGAGTTAGCGGGCGTGGCTGTACCCTTCCCTTCCTCAGCTGCTCTGAAAAGGCGTTCGTTACATTTGATGCTTAGGGGTTACGGGGAAGACTGCGTTCCCCTCGCGCTCTCCTCCCTGACTCCCACATGAGCTGCGAAGACCTTTCTGGGCCTTCACCGCCTCCGTCTCCTCCCTAGCGCAGCCACAGGAGGAGAAGGCTGGCTCAGAACCCCGAGTCCAGCCTTTTCTGTCACGGGCGAGTCCCCTCCGAGCCGTCCACCTGTCCTGTCTCCAGCCCCGGCCCCCCAGCTCAGTGATCCCGGAGAGAAGCCCCGACACCCGGGCTCAGAGAGCGGAGAAGAGCAGGATGTGCGTTTTAACATTGTGATGCTGGACACCAAGGTCTGGAAGGTTTGTGGTTTGTGAGCACCTGATGCCCAAGAGCCTACACCCCGAAAGTCAAAAGTAGAATCGGTCTCCTTGCCTCATTTCTCCGCACGCTGCCATGTGGAGGCTTCCTTTTCGAAGTTAGGTGAGAAAGATTGGGTCCAGAACACCTCACCTGTGAACGGAAAGACCTAATGCACCCAGGAATAGCTAACTCTGTCCTCCTCTATCCCTTATTCTCCCAAAAAGGCAAACAATCACAAGGAAACAAGTATTTTCTGGTTGCCAGATTAAAACTGCACTTCAAATTCTGATCCTCTTGTTCCAGTCTGAGATAATACCAAAACTCTCCTGTGCGTAGAGAATCTACTTTCCATACCAGAGGGAGCCCAGTTCTGGAATAAAGCACCTGCTCATGTATTATTCCTCTCAGGGCCTTTCAGGGACCCCTCCCCTACTGCACAACATCAGAAATCGAGCCCATAGCCTGCCCCTCACCTAAAACTCAAACCAAATCTCAGAGGATTCTTTCCCTCTTGCTATTTCCCTAATTTTTTTTATTATTAGTATTCTTTTTTTTCTTGGTTTGCTTTTTTTCACTGTCAGGAGTTCCCTGTGACGACTCCAGCCTCCAGAATTTTAAAATGTTCTCTGCCTGAAATGTCCTTAATTCCACTGCATCCCTAACAAACACACGCACGCACAGTTTTTTAAATCAACAACTCACCTTTCCGCTCAATCTAAACGCTATTGGAGAAGCTGAGCCACACTAATAAAGTCTCTCACAGCCAGCCACAAAGGACTGGCTGTATTCCCAGCCCCAGACTAATCATTACTAAGTGGCTGGGACCCTCAGGACTACTGCGGTTGAATCAGGACCTGATCCCTGAGACTAGTGAGAAACTCTGCCTTCCCTGGAGCACAGGACAACCAGCAAGGGGAGACCCGGACAACACTGAAAAACGTTAGAGAAAATGGGTGGGGGGAGGTCATGGCACTGCCTGATACAAAGCCTTCTAGGCAGAAAGAAAGAGCATCCATTTGGTCATTCCTATCCAGGTGCCAAACAATTATGTCCTGAGGATTCAGAGCAGGGCTTCTACCCTTATGAGTGCATCAAAATCACCTGGAGGCTTGCTGGAGGACAGATTACTGGCCCCACTCCCAGAGATTCTGTTCCTTGGCTCTGGGCAAAATCTGGGAACTTGGCTTCCTAACAAGTTTCCACAGATACAAATGTTGCTTGTAGCTACTCTGCTTTGAGAACATCTGATACATGGAGAACAAGCCAAACAAAAGCCCTTCCTGGGAGGGGGGGTGGGGTTCTGATGGTAAAGTTGAGCTTATGACATATGAGGAAAGGAAAATCAGGAGTGCCTGGGTGGCTCTGTCAGTTCAGCATCTGCCTTTACCTCCGGTTATGATCCCAGGGACCTGGGTTCAAGCCCCACATTTGGGCTCCCTGCTCTGAGGGGAACCTGCTTCTCCCTCTACACCCACCCCACTCTTGTGCTCTCGATTTCTCTCAAATAAAATCTTGTTTAAAAATGAGGAAAGAAAAATCAGAGGAGAGTTGAAGCAATTCCTTTATTTGGTCAGATATTGATTTCCTCTGTGTGAGGTATTAAGCTACAGCAGGAAGTGTTGGACAAGAGACCGAGAGGAGAGATCATCATCACACTGATGCCTCAGCTCAATCATTTCAAATAGCAGTTCTCACCGCTATGAAATCTTTTGAGATAAAACAGGTGCCGTGCCCTGATACTGATGAGATGATGCTTCCAATGAGGAAACCAATGACCTAGGGGCTAGGTAGTCCAGGGCAAGGGACTGTTGGTACAATAAAGTCCTAGGGCAGGGATGACTTTGTGCTCAGGGGTGGAAGGGATCCAGGGTGGCTCAGAGGCTGGGAGACTTGTAAGCAAAGGTCAGGTGTTAGGACATAAGGCCGAGGGTTAAACGGGTGCCTGAAAATGTTGGGCTTTGTGGGCCAAAGAAGGCACCCAGGTAATTATTGTGTCAAGAGAAACTATTAGAATTTGAAAGCACTCAGGGTGCTGTGTGGAAAATGGTATTTGTGGGTTTAGAGGTAGAAACAAGCAGAAGAAAGAATGGAAGAGTTATTGCAATAACCCTGGTGAAATTATTACAGGTGCTATGGACGAGAAAGTCCCAAGAATTCATTGATGAACACAGTTTCATGGGTAAAGAAAAGTGTGGATGACATTGATGGAGCACTTTCCAGGTGTCGAAGACACTGTGCCAGACTCTCTCCTTAAAGGGCAGCTCACATCATCCTTCTCAACATCCACAGTATCCACATACAACCATTCTCTCTGTCTAGTTGACTAGGGATGAGCCAGGTGTGGGGATGGAGTTGGGACCAGATGGTGCACCTCCAGGTTGTGTGCTTGCCCACAGCCTACGATGAGGCTGAAGTTCTTGGATGAATGATCACCAACCATGGGACAGGCTGAGGTTTCAGAAACTGGGACAGGACCATTTTTAAATCCCCATCAACATTCCATTGGAGGGTCAAGTAAGTAGTTGTAGATATGAACCTGATATTCAGAGGCAACTTTGGGACTGTACAAAGAAATGTTTAAATATTTGGAGTGGCAATTTTACTGTGCTTGGCACACATTAACGCTGGTATTTACCCATGGAGAAAGAATAAGGGATGACTCAAACTTCAGAGAAAAAGAAGGGAGCCAAAGATTCTAAATGCTGAGGAAGAGAATGAAGAGAATAGACTCACAAAAGTCAAGAAAAGAGTATGTCAGGAAAGAGGACATGGCCAACCTATGGTGATGTGTATGAGATGAGGAAAATGACCTTTGCATATGATAAATGGATCTCACTGGAAATTCGGATTCTAGGTAACAGAGAGTTACCCAGATTTCGGGGGGACAGCTTCAGGAGTATTCCCTCTTACCTAGGCTTTAAGTGTCCGCACTATGTTGTTCCTCTCTGTCTTGGGTCATCATGGATGACTGATGCTGGCACCTCTCCAGCTGGATCAGTTAGATTTGCTTTCCTAGAAACTAGAAAAGAGGACAGAACAGAAAGTCCTGCCTGCTCAGCACTTTTGTCAGGGTGGTAGGAGAACATCTCCTTCAAAAGTTTTTTACATTGCTTAAATAAACTGGAATTGAGTTTTTATGGTTGCATCCACAAATCGTTCATCGTTTCACTCACAACTTCTCAGGAAAACATGTAAAGTCAAATACGGTCATGTTAATCATCCTCCACTATCCTGCTCAGTGTCACAGAAGTATTAACTTACCCTCACGTTACTTAGGATGGAGAGTGGTTAGTGATTTGCTGCAGACCACAAAGACAGAAGGAGACAGGTCAGGACTTTAAGAGCATGTATTCATAATTTATAGGTCCCCTTCTTTTTCTCTGGGCCTAATTTCATGAGCAATAATGATAATAGTAATAGCAATAATAATCAAAGAGAAAACATAGAGCACTTACCGTGCACCATGCACTGGACAAAATGGTTTGGTTTTATTCACCCCAAACCTATAAGGTCGATACTACTGTTTTCCCCATTTTACAGATGGGGCAACGGAGACACAGAGAGGTTAAGTGACTCAACCAAAGACAACACAAGCACAAATCTCTCTCTGTACAAGGCTTCCAGTTTCATAGATTTTATATATACCTGAGATGATATTGGGAACTTGTAAACTTAACCTATGATTTGCTCAAAAACGTAGACTCCTACATACTGAGGCCTTGTTAGTGTTATTTACCCAGATGGGTGAATGGAAGACATTTCAGTGGGCCTTAGGAAAAATTCATGACTTCTTCCTGAATCAGGGTGAAAATAAATTCCTCATTGCTTGTATTTACTCCCAAATCATGTGAGATTCAGTTCGTACTTTCAAGCTTTAACTTTAAGGAGTTATTCATGTCACACAGGACAGATCCACCGTGATCAGTTCCCCTCTGAAGGGCAACTCTGCTCCTCCTGATAAATCCAGGACCTTTTCCCTTCAAGTCATTGCTCTGCTATCCCCTGGGACCTGATGTCCCTGCCAAGGGACTGTTGGATCACCTTCTTACCTGGTGGGAAAGGGGAAAGCCCAGACCTGGGAGTGACTTCTGACTTTTGCAGCTCTTAGCCACATTCTTACCTGTGTTCCAGGAAAGCGGGGACATGTTGCCTAAGGCTACAAGGCCACCCGCCCAGCTATGTAGTTTATTCTGTTCAAGTGAACAATCTTAATGGGGGGGGGGGGGGGGGGGGGAGCCAGCCTACACAGCAAGGAACCTCTAAGACTCTCCACAAAACCAAACACACTGGGATCACACCAAAGGATACAGGGGTAAAGTGGCAGTCTGTGGCATGCTTAAAGAACCTAAGAACAAGAAAGCGGGAACTCACTAGAAAACCAACGTAATTTTTCCCTAATCTGCTGATACTAGGCAAGGTGGGATTTAAACCCTAAAAACCTGGGCTCGCACAGTCAGGATAGGCTGCATGCAGACCATAGAACCATCACCTGTTAACTGAAGGGACCTCGGAAGTCTAAGATTCTGTCCGATAATAAACGAAGGCACTTGATTAAAGCACCTTTTAAGTGGACCTATAGCACGTGTACGTTAGGTGGTCTTGGAGGAAGATCAGAACCTCTGGATGCAATTCAGTGGAGAGGCGGACAGGTCCTCCCCCCCCCCCCCCGGATGCCTCACGACGGACAGGCATGAAGGGGTCAAATTTAGAATGGGAGCAGTTGCCTGGGCGAATGGAGACCCAACTAGGTGTAGTCTGCCGAAGTAAGAAACTCACAGCGATAGTACAAAGTGAGCACCTCTTTCTGTAGACTAGATAGGTGGCCCTGAAAAGGGCCTTTGGTTGCAAACTGGGATTTCCTGGAGCTGAACTCACAACTCAGCCGCCGAAGCCGTAGAGGGTGCGGCCCTGGCGCTTGAGCGCGTAGACCACGTCCATGGCCGTGACCGTCTTGCGCTTGGCGTGCTCCGTGTAGGTGACGGCGTCCCGGATCACGTTCTCCAGGAACACCTTGAGCACCCCGCGGGTCTCCTCGTAGATGAGGCCCGAGATGCGCTTGACGCCGCCGCGCCGGGCCAGCCGCCGGATGGCGGGCTTGGTGATGCCCTGGATGTTGTCGCGCAGCACCTTGCGGTGGCGCTTGGCGCCGCCCTTGCCCAGCCCCTTCCCGCCCTTGCCGCGACCAGACATGACAACACCAGAACCTCCCGAGCCTGCACGGCACTACCGGCTGCCGCCACGCCGCACTTTTATAACAATGTGACGGACCTGTTTGAAAACCGCAAGCGCAGGGGCGGATCCACACTCCGTTCCCGCCCATCGCCCTTCTAGCCTTTGCTCAGACTGTGCAGACCCGGAAGGCCGGGCGCCCCAAGCGGAGTCTGTGCCGGGGGAAGGGGATTCCGTAAATCCTCTCGAGTATGTGATCCGTGCAATGGCCTTGCAGCACTTGCAGCCTCTATGCCGGCCACCCGCTGTGCCGGGCACCAATGCATACGCTTTCCACAAAGACCTCGTCCTTCACATTTCCCAAACAAGGGCAGAAATATTTAGATCCTCCTCGCTGTCGTCCCTAGGAGAGGTTTTCAATAAAATTTGAAGCTAATCCTATCTGTATTGCTAAGATTCTGTTCGTGTTATCGACCGATGGGTGTCCGGTCCCTACGGAGGGCGGCTGGCTGGGATGCAGGCTGTCCGGTCCCTGCGGAGGGAACGGACAGAATCGCCTTAAACATTTCAAAGTCAAGTCAGGTTCCACACTGAAGGCTGCGCTGAGCATATGCCACAGTGAGGAGAGCCTGGTTCTGCTGTGAGTCTCCACTCTGCGACTTCAGTGTATACTTAGTTATGCACAGCTTACAGGTAGCGCGGTGTCCGCCTCCACGTTCTGGTGCTCCGGCCTTTGGCATGACCTAGAACGCGGCTCTGGACACAGCCTGCCGCCGTGCTACCTACAGGACCTCGGGCGGGCTATACTCGCTTCTTTTCCTTTCCAAATGTATAAGAAAGTCTAAGTCATAGAGCATTGAATTTTCAAAGGGAAAACCCATGTAAAGCGTTTACTATCCGCAAATATGCACTCACAAAATGATTATGATATATTATTGTGGATGTTTCTCTGCTCCTTCACTCACTATTCGCTCCTCGGAATAATGAGCCTAACAGAGCATCCTAGTTTCCTACAACTTTCTTTCCAGAACTCCTTAAAAATAATAAGCACTGAAAGATTGAATTCAGCACTAATCCGTTTGTGGAGTTCTAGTTGACTTTGTGGGGATTTGGCTTCTCCCCAAGGGTCTGTGAGGAGGACATAGTTCATTAAAGCTGATTTCTGAGTTTGTGGGCGGTGCATGGGAAAAATGCCCGACTTGTGTTCTTACTCTCTGATACAATGACAGGATTTAAGACATCTAGGAACTTGTATAGAACATAAGTCCATCTTTATCTGTACTATCCCTCAATTGAAGCTTAGCATTTCTTCCATTTACGAATATAGGCAGCAAACTTCGATGGGCGGGACCTGTCCTGTGTGCATGTCACCTAAACTGAAGCTCTCAGTGTTTTCAAGACCATTTAGACACTTTATTCCTTCTACACTGTGTTCATTCTTGCTCACAAGAGCTATCTTGTGACTCTAACGGATTAATAAAAAAACACATCTGTTAGGATGCCTAAGTGGTTGAGCATCTGCCTTTGGCTCATGGCCTGATGCCTGGGTCCTGGGATCTAGTCCCACATTGGGTTCCCGGCAGGGAGCCTGCTTCTCCCTCTGAATATGTATCTGCCTCTCTCTGTGTGTCTTTCACAAATAAATAAATAAAATCTTTAAAAAGAAACCACACACATCTGTTAACACTTTACAGTTTGGGGATTTGATAAAGGTATTGTAATATTAATTCTTTCCCATTATAATCCAATGTATATTCTCTTAAACTCTTAAAAACATTGTCCTGGCAAGGGGCCCATAAGCCTTATCAGATATATAAAGAAGCCCTTGACATGAACAAAGAAGGGTCAAAGGGATCTTCAGAGCCTTGAAAGACTCTGGGTTTTGAAAATGTGCACAGAGAAGCATTAGGAAATGACATGAATGTTGGCATGAAATGAATACGTAATAGTAACCTGATGGAGGTGTGTAAGGGTAAATGGCAATAATTTTCTCCTCTTAGCAACAGGAAAGAGATTATAGGGAGAGTGTAGTACAGTGGAGACAGGTGCAAAGGCAAATACCCACCAAGTGCCCAGAAATACAAGTTTGATATTTAGGCAAAAGGACCGATTTGAAGAGACAGTCTTCGAAGTTACTCACATTGAGGTGACTCATAAGCCCATCCATGAAGGTGATAGGGGTAGTACCTTGGAGAGACTCCCTACACTGACATGTCCAAGAAACAGCTCTTCCTTGGTGGCACTGCGTCTCTTTGGGTATAATCTTGACTCTCCTATTTCTTGTATGGACTAAATACTGTCACAGCCTTATGACTCAATGTCTCTGCAATTCCTGGAGTATTAATTATCAAAGAATAATTATCAGATTATCAAAGAATAATCTTCAAATGAGTTTCAAAACCAACTATAATGAATCAAAACCACTTTTTTTCAAAACCACTTTAAAAGAATTAAGAATATGTAAGCTCTATAAAAAGTGAATACACAAAGTAAAAATTATTTATACTAAGCTGATATCTCACCCCTCTTTATCATGTTAATATTTAACCTATAGTGACATTAATTTTCATGTTTCACTTGGATTGACTGAAAGGAATAATCAGTCATTTCTTGATTTTGAGGGGATAATAAAGGAAAGTGAAACCTTCCCCCTCTTGAGCTTTGCTGTGTTTCCTTCTTTCACTGTCATAGTGGAACACAGATTGGTTCATGTTTCAAAATAAATATAATATGTTAAAGAGAAAAAAGGAATTTGTGAAGAAAATCACATTAAATCACTTCCTACCATAAACCTATTTCCCATTCAACAGTAAGCATAAGTTGTAATGTGATGCCTTCCATAAATGAAAAATATACTAGTGAATATAAAACACACTTTTAAAAAAGGTCCCCCTCTCAAGGGAATGCCATAAGTGTGTGCATGTCTGTGTGTGTTGTGCATGTATATAATCTTTGTTACTTTAATACCTTCCAAATTTCTCTTTCTCAAGAATGGCAGATTTCTATACCCAAACTTGTACACATTTTAGTAACTGATCTCTACCAAGAAAATCAATATAAGATAATATTTTCAACTAATAAAGGTACCCAACTTCTCTTATGCCACTTCTAAATCTCCTATCATCATCTAAAACAAACATAAGCCAAACAACCAGGTCAGCAGCATCATACTTGCTGCATTTCCCATTTTTCTAGACAAATATTGAATGCAGAAACCCCAAACTAACTCTGCAAATTGTTACTAGAAGCTATGATAAAGGTTTTACAGACAAAATAATGACCGTTCTTGTCAGAATTAGCAGTTCTTCCAAGAATCCTTTACTATCATTCTTGTAGAGAAATGGGGAGAGAGCCTGTGTTATTTCCCTTCATATGAAACAGGTTTTCTGGCTAAATCTCGATGAGAACTAAGCAGCTGTTGAACATATGAGAAGCCAAGAATGTATAGAATAACCCTAGAGAGCAAGTTATTGAAAGCACAAAGCGAAGAATTTATATTTTAAAGGAAAATCAAGAAGTTGTCTCTCTGACCTGTGAATCTCTCAGGGTGTCAGGGGCTTTTGAAAAGAGCTGAAACCCAGATGATGAAAACTGGAAGAAGAAAACACGAAGATGTCAAAGCATGAGGGGTCCCGCTTCGCTATAGAGTGTAATCAGCGTGATTCCTCCCCAGGAAATTTTAATTTTTTTGCTTTCCCCAACTGTAACAAACACAATTCCGGGACAGAGCTGACACCAGGCTGCTGTCAAGTTGGAGGACTGAGCTCGGAGCCAATCAGCGCGCGGCGTCCTTGTTGTATATATACACACGCACACACGCACGCCGAACCAAGCAGCTCAACTCCGAGACTCGATTAATATTATTTTTTCCTTTCATCTTCAGGAACCAAAACCCACTATGTCCGAGACCGCTCCTGCCGCGCCTCCAGCCCCGGCCCCCGCGGAGAAGACGCCGGTGAAGAAGAAGGCCCGCAAGTCCGCCGGCGCAGCCAAGCGCAAGGCGTCCGGGCCCCCGGTGTCCGAGCTCATCACCAAGGCGGTGGCCGCGTCCAAGGAGCGCAACGGCCTCTCCTTGGCCGCGCTCAAGAAGGCGCTGGCGGCCGCCGGCTACGACGTGGAGAAGAACAACAGCCGCATCAAGCTGGGCCTCAAGAGCCTGGTGAGCAAGGGGACCCTGGTGCAGACCAAGGGCACCGGCGCCTCGGGCTCCTTCAAGCTCAACAAGAAGGCGGCCTCCGGGGAGGCCAAGCCCAAGGCCAGGAAGGCGGGCGCGGCCAAGCCCAAGCGGGCGGCGGGGACGGCCAAGAAGCCCAAGAAGGCAGCGGGGACCGGCACCCCCAAGAAGAGCGCCAAGAAGACTCCGAAGAAGGCTAAGAAGCCCGCCGCGGCCACCGTCGCCAAGAAGGTGGCCAAGAGCCCCAAGAAGGCGAAGGCGGCCAAGCCCAAGAAGGCGGCCAAGAGTCCGGCCAAGACCAAAGCCCCGAAGCCCAAGGCAGCCAAGCCCAAGGCGGCCAAACCCAAGAAAGTGGCCGCCAAGAAGAAATAAGAATACAGAGTAGTTTAGGATCTTTTTAAAGGCTCTTTTCAGAGCCACCCAAACCTCTGAAAAGAGCTGCGGCACTCTGCGGGGAAGGGGGCGTGGCGGGAGGGGAGACTGGCGAGCCCGGAGCGGCACCTACAGGGGCGCCTGTTAAGTGCACACGGGCCTGGGGAGATTTCAAATGGGACAATGATTTCTCCTCTAGTCTGGTAAGTGCGCTGGTTCAACCTAAATTGGCCCGTAGTCCACACGGCGCAATAGGACTAATATACATAGGGGAGAAGTTACTTGCAAAACGAACTTTGAAACCGATTTGCCACTTAATAGAAAGTTCTCCAGCCACCGGGGATCTTTATACTGTATTGGTAGAAAACTATGAAGTATCTCGATGGTCTTTCCATTATCTTAATCATGGAATTGCGCCATCTCCTCAACAAGCACTTGCCCACCAGCTCCAATACCTAGGACGTCAGTTTGGCCACCAGTGGCCACCAGGCTTCCGCTGCGCAACACCCATCCTAGTGGAGGAAGTTTTCTAACAAAAGCTGTCCACACACACTTCTCCGTTACACTACCTCAAAGTTAAAATACATATTGGCGTTGAAGAAGACTTTATAGTAACCTTTGGTAGCCAAGTCTAGACCTTCTGATTGGGTCGAAGCACAGTAACGAGGCAGCCAATGAAACGCTAGAATTGCAAGTACCTTTTACATTCGTATTTGTGACGACACAGTAAAATTAATCCAATCGTAAATGATCTTACTAACCTCATTCGAATGCCTCCTCTATAAATAAACGGGGTCTTACGGTGGCTTATATTTTCCTCCCGCTTTACTGAACGTGTGGTATTCAAGGTCACTATGCCAGAACCCACCAAGTCCGCGCCGGCCCCGAAGAAGGGCTCCAAGAAGGCGGTGACCAAGGCGCAGAAGAAGGACGGCAAGAAGCGCAAGCGCAGCCGCAAGGAGAGCTACTCGGTGTACGTGTACAAGGTGCTGAAGCAGGTGCACCCCGACACGGGCATCTCGTCCAAGGCCATGGGCATCATGAACTCGTTCGTCAACGACATCTTCGAGCGCATCGCGGGCGAGGCGTCGCGCCTGGCGCATTACAACAAGCGCTCGACCATCACGTCCAGGGAGATCCAGACGGCCGTGCGCCTGCTGCTGCCCGGGGAGCTGGCCAAGCACGCCGTGTCCGAGGGCACCAAGGCCGTCACCAAGTACACCAGCTCCAAGTAAACGTGCCAAGTAAGCGTCTCCTTCCCAACCCCAAAGGCTCTTTTCAGAGCCACGCATGCTTTCAACAAATGAGCTATAATGCTTTCTAAAAACTATTCTCAAATGCACCCTAATCAAGTTTACTCTAAGATCGATACATCGCTACGGCTCTATAATTTTCTCTTAGGATTGCGTAGCAAGGATGCCACATTTCCCGGTCGATAACCATACCCATCATAAATTGAGCGCTCGCTATGCCAAAACCGGTTCTGTACAACCATTATTCCTTAGTTTCACAACACTAAACCTCAATTTTAAATGAAAATGCCATTTCAAGTGTACAGCTCTCCTTCCTGTGCGCAGGCTCCAAATTCATCGTGACATTCAAGGACTTGGGTAAGAACTGTTTCCCCAGAGCACAAAGCATGCTGTAAAAACTTTGTTTTGCTCAGAGCTTTTCTTTTCCTTTTCAGCATATAGATATGCAATAATGAAAACGAGCTTAAGACAACATGAGTTTTCATGGAAATCTTACACAGGCTTTTCTGGCTTGCTAGCTTTGCAATAGCGCCCATTTCTGCTGGTGGGGGAGGTAGGGTGGGGATCAGGGAGGAGGAGTCTGTGCTGTATCCTAAAGGCACAGACAGACAGGAAAGGGAACCTGTCCTGACTTGGAAGGGCTTTCAAATCCTGTCAGCTACTATAGCTTCTCTCCTACAAAGTCCTATTGCATTGCCGGTCTTCTTCCAGCATCCTTAGCTGGGAAGACCCCAGGGTCACAAGAGAGAAGCCCACTACTCAATCCCATAAAGTGTCTGACTGGAGAGGCAAAAGTTACCCCAGGACTGAGGCCCCCTTTCCTCCCCTGGCCCCTTGCCCCGTGTCCCTGAGAGGCGAGGACTGAGAGGAGGTAGAAAGGGAAAGAAAGCCCTTCCCGGGAGGATGTGGCTTCTGCTGCACAAGGTCAGATGGCATAAAGGGTTTCTGCTGCTGCTGGGAATGGATTATTGTGGGGAAAAGAAATCTGGGGGAAAAAGCTGGGGAGCTGGGAGGAACTGGCCAGGGGGTAAGCAGTCAACAGTTGAGAGTTCCCCCAAGAAAACGGATGAGATTATCTTTCCAGGTATAGCTGACACACTCACCGGTTCCATCCTCAGGGTAGAAGGATGAACTAGAAATGAGCACACGACCAGACAGCACATGGGCACCCCCACACACCCACTCGCCCAGAAGATGGCAACAGTGTGTGCTCACCCTCCTTGCTGAGCAAGGTAGATTGTGCCACCCACAATTCCGACCACCACTCACTTGCTTCTGGCACTGACATCACAGGGATTCGGAACACCCAGGCTGAGGATTAACTCCGAGATCTCCCAAGCTGGCTTTGTACCCCTGAGCACCCGCTCAAGGCAAATACAAATCCTCTCTGAAGGAATAAGCTTCATTTTTGGTCTCAGCAAATCCTCCACACATAAGATAGCAAAGAAAATGAAAGAGCAGCTTCACAACCAAAATCAACACAGGATTCAACAAGACAATGTAACCAACAAGAAGAGAAGCACACAGTGGAAACAAAAGTAGTAAAAAGAAAATGAACAGATACAAACTTCAAGTTGCTAACTTGAATATCTTTAAAAAGGAAAAGGAAAACACTAAGTGAAATATGCTGAGGGATTAAGAATACAAAGAATTTTCCAAAAAGAGTCGAAAGAACCAAATACGACTTCCAGAAATGAAGGTGTGGATATACACGTTAATTTACATTAATCATATGAAAATTAAAATTAAAGGCTTGCTAAATGGACCAAAAAAATCAATAGGCTCCAGATGAAGAATTTTCATGAATTCTGTAAGCAGACCTTATTTATCCAAAATGCAGGGAGAGAAATGTAAAAGTGAGTTTAAGAGATCTGGAATTAGTAGTAAAATTGTCTGCCATGTATCTAATCATGGCACCACAAGAACAACCAGAGAGATTGATGCTGGTGTGAGCTTCCAATGATCATGGCTGAGAATTTTTCAGAGTTAATGGATTACTCATGTAACTCAAAATCAATAAAATAGGGTAAAACTCATACACCAAAACGGACGTCACTCTGTCACACTGTGAACCAAACCCCATAAATTCTCCCAACAAATGTAAAGCTAGTTTTCTAATCTGTTCTGCTAGATGGCAATAGACTGAAGCACTGTTATAAATTCCTGAGAGTGGGAGGATAATTGGCAAATAGATTATTTACATGCACTTGATATCTATCTGATTACCAAATTTTGCAAAACCTAATCAATATGTGATGATTTAATGGACTGTTACATATAGTACTATCATTAGCAGACCAGAAACTTTGATATTTTTTCCAATAACTATTTCTGTAACTATTTTTATCATGGTATTGTGTTAGTTAATGTCACACGCTATATGCCATGTTAAGGCATCACCGTCATTTTCTTCCTTTTCACTAAAGTGGCTTTAGTAGTTCCTGACTTGTTAAAAACCTGTTTGCTTGCATGCATGGATATGTATATAATCTGTGTGTGTTGGTTAGTTTCCTTCTAAATATATTTTTAAAGGTTTATTATGAATGATGTGTGAATTTTCGGTATTTGATGAAATCAAGGGCTTTTCCTCCTCTAGCCTGCTACAATAAATTACGAGTAGATTCCCTAATGCTACCCTATACTCGTATTCCAAGGCCAAATCTTCTTTGGTCATTTTCTATTAGTATCTTAAATACTGGCTGCGCACATTTTAGATTTCCGGGGGATTTTTCCTCCTCTCTACACACAAAAAATCATTCTGTGATTTTCCCTTTTCGGTTAACCTGTATCAGATTTGGTCAATAAGACTATGGTAACTTTGAACGCTTAATTGTGAGCCTCTCCTCCATCTGCTGCTAGGTAACAAACTACCCCAAAACTCAACAGCTTAAATCAATGAAATTTATTATTTATTTTTTGTGGGGGGCAGGGAGGGATCAGGAACCTAGAAGTGATTTCCTGGGAGGTACTGGCCAGGATCTCTCATAAGGCTGAAGTCAAGATGCAAACACGCACAGCAGTCACCTGAAGCTTAACTGTGGGTTCCCTTCCAAGGTGGCTCACTCCCATGCCACCCAAGTTCCTGTGGGCTCTCAGCAGGAGGACCTCCGATTCTAGCCACATAGACCTGTCAGGACGGCTAACTGGCTCTCTTCCACAAAGACAAATCATAGAGAGAAGGGAGGAGGAATTTGTCACAGAGTCTCTATGACCTAGTTCCAAATGTTACACGCTGTCACTTCTGCCACTTTCTATTAATTAGAAACAAGTCACTTAAAAAATGGCGTATACCCAGAAGGGCAACTAGGCTCCACCTTTCAAGGGAAGGATAGCACATTTGTGAACATACTGCGAAACCAACACATCGTCTTCTTTATGCTTTAAATACTTGATTGTATAAAAGTATTTGTGCTTTAGACAGTAGACAGAAGTCAACTGTATAATCACTTGGACCTAATACTTTTCTAAGTGGTAGCTCTTTAAGAATTCCAGGAAATTGGGGGCATCTGGATTGCTCAGTTAAGCGACTGCCTTCAGCTCAGGTCATGATCCTAGGGTCCTGGGATGGAGCCCTGCATTGGGCTGCCTGCTCAGTGGGGGAGTCTGCTTCTCCGGCCACTTCCCACTGCTGGTGCTCTCTCTGTCTCTGGTAAATAAATAAGTAAAATCTTAAAAAAAAAAAAAAAAAAAAGGATTCCAGGAAATTAGACCATAATTGACCACTATCCATAAACACAAAATCCAATGAAACTCCCACATGATGCCCAGGTCGACTTTTCCCTAAGATTGTAAGGAACCAAACAGTGGTCTCTGCATTACATATAGTAGCACGTAGCAGGTACTTAGAGAAAATATTGAATGAATTCATCTGAAAACTCCTAAACAGCCATCTGTACAACAAGACTCTGGTTCATGAGGGTTATAAGAATGTCCAACAAAACTAATGGGTGTGGAGAAAACAAGTTAAAAGAGAAAACAAAATAAAAAGATAAAACCCCAGAAAATACTTTAACTTATGAAAATATAAGAAATTAACAATCTGGTAGGACCAATTAATAAATTTTGCAATTGGACAAGTTAAAGCTACATTAATAGACTTCAAAGGCAAAATTTGAGTTAATGATTGAGTCAGACTTAAAAATGACCTACAATGCTTCAAGTGTAAAGTAACAGATTAGGAGGTAGCAGAGGGACATGAAAGAAGAAACTAAAAGCATAGTTTAGTCATGAAGGCTTATAAGGAGACCCTTGCCATGTGTCAAAATTCCCTACTAAATTGTACCATGGCAATCATTCCAAGTATTTCTTATAAATCCAGAGATAGTCATGGAAGCTCTTTGGGCACTAGAGATACAAAGAGAGATGAGGTTGTTCTTGTCCTTCTGGAGCGCTCAGGTTTGTAGGCGATCAAGGAAACCCACAGCTCATTGCTTGCTTCTTATTTATTTATTTTAATAATCATTTACTCACACCTAAAATGTTTATCACTCTTTAGAAATCTGCTGGCAGGTTTATGGCAACTACAGAACTCATTAAATTGATGCAAAATATTCATCCAAATATTTTAGTCATATTTAGAATAGAGTAATACTAATATCTTTGTGCTATAGTCCGAAGTCAAGGTATAGTCCCATAAGATTGCCCTCATGTCTGACATCAGCTGCAAACTTGATGGGTTTACCAAAACCATCCTCAGATTTAGTTATTCTTTAGATGATTCACAGAATTCACTAAAAGTTATTATACTCAAAGTTGGGGATTATTATAACAAAAGAATAGGTTAAGCCAAAGTAAGAAGCAGAAGAGCAGGGTCTCTGAGGGTTCCTAACTCGGAGCTTCTGTAGTCCTTGCCCTTTGGGGGAATAGGGAGAGTTACTGCCTCCCTGCAACACAACAATATTTTAACAACACAATACACATTGCCAACCAAGGGGCTTCATCACATACACATGGTTTACTGTCCACGTGGCTGATCTCTTACTCTGCAGTCCCTCTGGAGGTAGTCCAGACACCACACGGCCCAAAGCCCCCAACATAAAGGACATTATGTACAGTGTCCTGAACAGCCCAAGGCCTCTTTGTAAACAAAGGTATTCTTATCCTGCAGGACATTCCAAGGGCCTACACATCACCTCTCAGCAAAGGGCAAAGGCCACACCTCCCTTCGCTTAATATTAGCTCTTTACTATGCACATCGTCTTAAGAAAAACTATGTTTTTACAGTTTTGATCAGATATCTGTCATTGACCAGAACTTGAATTCTCCAACTATTTGCCTTTTGATGGTTCTGTCAAATAGTTTGGATTATTTAGGTCGAGTGTGAACTCAAAAGTTATAAGGAGATTTCTTACTGAAGGCTATTTTTTGTACTTTGTTCAGATGAACAACTTCAGCTGTCTCCCGCCTGATTTATACTCCCAGTGGTCCTCCAAGCCCTGGCGCTGGAAGGAAGACTGAGGAGCGGTGGAGATCACCCAGGGGATGCCCACAGTTCTCAAGTTTCATTTTGCTGTCGTGGACATGCAGTGCTGCACAGAACAGAAGGCTCCCTTTGCTTTACATGAACAGCAGCATTTGAATGGCTTTTCCTTCCATAACCATGACCTTTGCTACCATGGATAGGGACTGGGAATTGTGGAAGAAGTGAAGGACTAAAGTTTTAGAATTTTGTCGAAAAGTTTAACCATGAAGGTTAGGCTGTATTTCATAGTACAATACAATAAAAAGTATCACAGCCAAATTACGACGATTTTTTAAGGAGAAACCTGGAGCATAGGGAAAGAAGGTGAGAGATATTGAGAGGGACTCAGAAAAAGAATGGAAGCAGCAAATGGCTAAAGAGCCTGAAGACCGAAGAGAAGCCACAGAGCACACTAGCCAGAGAGAGCAGAAAGGGAAAAGAGGGAGATGAGGGGATAGACCTTGTCATCTTTTGGGCACTTCACCTGGGCATAGCACCTGTTACATATTGAAATACTCCCCACGTTTCGTGGGTCTTGGGGCGAGTGGATGGGTTACAATGTTACCATGTCTGGGAGGTACTCTCTGACCTGCAAAAGTAAAATGGCACCCTTCTATCTCCTTCATAACTTGCTCTGTTTATTCTTCTTCATTACACTTAGCACTAACTGACATGAATCTGTGTATTATTTGTTTCCTCGTCCCATTCTCCAGACTGTAAGCTCCACTGGGTTGGGTTAGGTTTCTTTTTGCAGCTGACCTCCAAATGCCCAAAGCTGTTCTGCCCATACAGTAGGCTGTCAATGCACATCAATCTATAACAATAAGGAGAGAGGCCAGAGCTGAGTTATTGCAATGGTCCCATTGATTTAGTGACTCAGCGTTTTGATACTTATTTCCACATCTGTACAACAACAATAATAATTCTAGGAAGTAGTGTACTTTGAAGGATTAAATGAGATATGTCATGTAAAGGTTTAACAACACTGATGGACATTTAGTAAGCAACAATCGCTAGCAAATCCATTTTCTTTAGTCACTGAATTAAAAGGACAATCGGAGTAGCCAATTCTTGTCAGAAGAAAAACTAACAAGAAAACAGGAGCCAGGGATCCCTGGGTGGCGCAGCGGTTTGGCGCCTGCCTTTGGCCCAGGGGGTGATCCTGGAGACCCGGGATCGAATCCCACATCAGGCTCCCAGTGCATGGAGCCTGCTTCTCCCTCTGCCTGTGTCTCTGCCTCTCTCTCTCTCTCTCTCTCTCTCTCTCTCTCTTTCTGTGACTATCATAAATAAATAAAAAAAAAAAAAAAACAGGAGCCTTTGGACGACTAGAATCCCACCTCAAGGACTATATTTGGGGGATTTGGAAGAAAGATAATATTATTCAAGAATATCTCGACTAAGCATGGTTTGACTCATTAACTGTTTGCGCTAACAATGACTAAAACATAAACGTAACACGGGAGTAAAGATATCTCATAGCACATTATACAAACACATTAAAAGAACTCTCTTCCTTGTATAACAAATATTAATACTGATGGCAATGGGACTGAAGAAGAACCCTTTTTTCTTCTTCTGACATAGGAGAGGTATGAATGCAAACAAGAAATGAATGCAAACCGTAACTGAAAATGTGGATGACCTCATGGAATTTATGAAGTATGAAAGTCTGATCTGCCTGAGAATAATTAGTGTGTATCTCCCGCTCAAATCTAACCTGTCCTGGTTTGCTGTACACTGGTTCATTAGAGCGAGAGCATTACCTCAGTAAGAGCCTACATCAGGTGTCTTAGCATTTTCATTGTAGTTTTTGCTCTAATTATAAAAGCAGAATTTACTTCTGTTACAGGCCCAGTGACTGGGAATTCATTATTTACCACGGACTACCTTTGCTGGGAAGTCTAAATGAGTGCAAAACGTCTGTAAATGAAAAGGGATGACTCATAAAATCTGGAGAAATGGAATTCTGCATTGATTGTAGATAACAATCCTTCTAGATCTCGCCTTTCCAGACATACAATTTGTTCTTCACTTTATGGCCTGGCATGGATGTCTGAGTGGGTAAGACCTAAGCACTGGTTTGGCTTTGGTGACGATCTTGAAGGTCAACAGCTTGGTTCAGCTCAGCTGACATTTGAGGGGTCACCTCCAGCATCTGAATTAAGGGAATCACAATACTTGGAAGCAGTCTCAAATTTCAGCGTGCACCAAAATCACCTGCACTGTTTTTGTAAAACAGATGGCTGGGCCCACCTCACAGATCCTGATTCCCTGGATCTCTAGCAGGATCCCATTATTTGCATTTCCATGTTATCCAAGTGCTGCTGCGATGCTCCGGGTGCAGGACTCACACCACAGACCTGTGCTTTCAACCAGAAGAGGGGATTTCCTCGCAATACTAATACGAAACAGCCACACAACAATCACACTCCCCTTTCAACGGGAACTGGAAAGTCCTAAGAAGTGGCAGCGGCCGTCCTCCGCCCCCTGCGTCCACTCGGGAGTGGAAATGACCCCCAGGCCCGACAAGCCCCGCCCCCACGTCCCCGGGCTCCTAGCCACGCCCCCACGCCGGCTCCCTCAGCGGCCCCTCCTTCCACGCCGTCCACGCTGCCCTCTCATTGGTCCGCTTCCGCGCACACGGCCCGCCCAGTGCCCCAAGGAGCCTCCAGTTCCGCGTGCGCCACGCTACGTTCTTCCGGGTCTCCCCCTCCCCCGCCCCCGTGGGGTCGCGCATCGCCCCCGCCTTGGCGGTTTCCCGCGGCGCCCCCTGCTGGAGCCGGCCTCGCACAGCTGCCTCTGGACCTTCGCAGCAACGCTGGGCGGTGCGCAGAGAAGGACGCAGAGCCGAGCAGTGTGCAGCCTGAGCAGCGGGACCGCGGTGTCCCTCGGTGGCCTCCTGTGCGGCTGCGTGAGCTGGCCCTGCTCCTCGTCTGCAGTGGCCGAGGGACCCTCACGGAGCATGCGCAGGGCAGCTGGCTTTCACAGCCCCAAGGACTGTCCCAAATTTATAGGACCCTTCCTGCAAATATTCGAGTATTAGTTTCTTTCATGATAGTCATTCTCATCCATGTATCTAGAACTGCTTTTACTTGGCAAGCATGTGAGAAGATTTTTTTTTCCTTTCTATCTTAGAAAAGTCCCTTCTATTACAGTTTAGCTAAATGATGATAAATGAGTTCAGTATATGTGAAACTGTTTTTTTGGGTATCTATTGTTATTTTTCTGAAGCCAGAGTTGAAGTTTGAAATTATTAAATGTATACCTTGTAATAAATCAGATATTTGTATGCGTTAGGTGCAGGAATCACAGATGAAGTATGTTCATTGTTTGTTCATTCTTCTATAACCGTAAGCGTTTTCCTTGGTTATATGAGATTCCAAGAGTACCATGCTGAAAACGTGCCCTACAGTTAAAAACATGAAGTTCTAATTCTGGCAGTTCCCGCCATACATAGTGGCTGTGTGGTCAGGTGCATCAAGACCCTGAATGTTGCATCTTACCAGGGGATTTTTATTTTGTCATTAGGGAGTATAGTTCTTTCTCATGACCGGAAGTTCTGTCATTAGTTTTAAAAATGGGCCTTGTTCTGAATGTCCCTTGCTTCTTACCTACATTATTGCATTTTTACTTCGTTAAACTTTAAGTATAATTTCAATATCTGAAATTATTTGTCTGAGGGAGAGGAGGTGATCTCTTTATTTGGAAGCCTAACTTGTCACAGTGTGGTTTCTTCCTCCATTAGGTCACATTAATTTGAGTTTATATTTGTACACCCAGACTGCTCGGAGAGGGCTTGGTGTTTAACATGCGCTCAGCAAATAATACGTGAATACTTAGATGATTGATAGATAAATAGGTAGGTAGGTGGATGGATGGATAGATAGATGGATGGATGGATAGATAGGTAGATAGATGATAGATAGATAGATAGATAGATAGATAGATAGATAGATAGATAGTAAATAATGCATACCTACCTAGACAACTTGGGTTAAAGATGCTTCCTTCCTGGAAAAGGTTTAAGTTTGAGTCCCTGAGACACTAGAGGGCGCCCACCACTCCTTAATTTCAGGTAACTTCCTCTGAAAGTCTAGACTCTAGGCCTTTGGAGAAATCCTTATGGTAAAATTCCTCTGCCTTTCTCCACAGTGCCACTTCTGAGACAAACAGGTTTCCTTCTTAGAAATCTTTGATAGATATTGTTTCCTCAAGCCCAAGCTTTCTCAAGAGCCGTGGCCCCATGCTAGCTGTCTCCAGTTCAGTTGAAAAGCCTAGAATCCTCTTTTTCCGAAGAGGCTGGCATTAATTGACAAAGTGCAGAATCTGATCATGGTATTTGCCCCCAGGGAACCCAATCAGCTGTGTTTATGAGGCTTCAGCTCCTAGATGTGTATTGTTCTTGGAGATTTGGGGAGTTTTCCTTGGTTTCTTCTTCCCTGGGCCATGATGTGTTACAGTGTTTTTGCAGTTTATCTAGTCCTTAGCTATTTTGCTTCAGGGTGGCTTTCCAGAATATTTTCTTGTCCACACTGGAACCAAAAGTCCTTACAGTGTACCTCTCATCGAATACTTTGAGCCTTCAAATTTGTTTAATATTATTATTGCTGTACTTGCTGTCTCTTGGTAACATTTTCCAGGCATATTTTCCCCCATCCTTATTTTTTCTTTATTAGTATTTTACAAATCCATGCATGATTTGTTTTCAGACTCAAGAGGAGCACGTTTTTATGCATTTTGTATCATACATACTTTCTTGGTTTATAGAAAAATATAAGCAGCATAAAAAGATAAAATATTGTGCACATTCCAGAACTCTAATGTTGGGGAGGAAGAATTTCTCTATAATTCAAGGTCCTTTTAGCTGGACTAAGAATCAAATTGATATGGGAAGATGAAGACTTGAAAATCAAATTTAATACTGTCTGTATGGGGAAGCCACATAGATATGGGAATTTCAAAGACAGGCAAAATAAGGTATATTTGTTGTTCTGAACGAAGGAGACAGGGCAGGGGTCTGGGTCTTCATAGAGAGGGAAGGTAATTCACAGAGGGATAAGAAGAGCAGATGTTTGGGAATTAGATGTTTGCCCTACCGTACAAATGGGTCACTCAGAGGAATGCCTGGGTGGCTCAGTGGTTGAGCGTCGGCCTTCAGCTCAGATCCTGATCTCAGGGTCCTGGGATCAAGTCCTTCATCAGTCTCCCCAGAGGGAGCCTGCTTCTGCCTATGTCTCTGCCTCTCTCTCTCTCTCTCTCTCTCTCTCTGTGTGTGTGTGTCTCTCGTGAATAAATAAATAATCTTTTAAAAAATGAAAAATGAGTCACTCAGATAAAATTTATCTCTGTTAATAACTCTTTTTCTAGGAAAGACCACCAATTTAGAATCTTCTGTTTGGTTAAGAGAGGGACAAAAGTTCTCCTGAGACTGTGGGGTATCAAGTGCCTTTAACTCAAAATAATCGACATGCCAAAGTGGCACATTTGGAGTGGAATGGTCATGACTGTTCTTCAGTTTCCCCATCTAAAAATTCCTTGGGAGTTTTACATATTAAAAGTTGAGCTGGTAGGTTGTTTCATCTCATTGATCTAGTCTCCTAGTCCTGACAATGGGGCAGTTTAGTCAAACTCATTTCAGGAGGCAGTGATCCAGTTGTATTCTCCACTTTAGGCCTAATCAGGCACTAAATAAGAGAAATTTCTATGGAAACAAAAGAGAAGCAATGGTTAATGTTTGGATCAAATGTTAACCCAGTTTTTCTTGTTTTGTTTTTCTTAATTTATGATGGACATACAGAGAGAGAGAGAGAGAAAGAGAGAGGTAGAGACACAGGAGGAGGGAGAAGCAGGCTCCATGCCAGGAGCCAGACACGGGACTCGATCCCGGGACTCCAGGATCATGCCCTGGGCCAAAGGCAAGTGCTAAACCGCTGAGCCACCCAGGGTTCCCCTTAACCCAGTTTTTGAGTCTCAGGATAGCCAGTTGAGAAAACTTCTGAAGTCAAACGTGAAGCATCTTCAATTAGAATGAGGTCACGTATTGGCAATCTGACGGATCTTCCTAGATTACACTTCAGATGTCTCTGGGGATCTCTTGAGTGGCCCATAGAGCAACAGGACAAAGACTGTCTATGCATGAGCTATTATGGCACTTTCTTCACATCAAGTCATTTATACTTAGTTTGCCAGGGCTCTAGGAGAAAGGGAAGTCTTAGATCTCAAAGGATTTGAAGTCAGAGAGATAGGAGAAGAATCAAAAGGTTAGTTTGGAGACTTGAAGCCACACGTTGGAGGACACTAAGAAGAAATTACGATCTAGTTCAGTTTGTAATGGATAGTATTGAAATAGTGTATCTACAAAGATATGTTATTGAAACATATTTTCTCTCTATACTCCCCCTATTTTTACCAAAGATAGCCACATTAACAGTATTTTGTTTCCAAAATGAGTCTAGTATCAGAAAAATCTTGGCCTGATTATTTATATAAGTGCAGCAAGAACAGTGGTTAACCCTATAGACTTTTTAAAATCTGTAATGCTGGAGGTTTCACAAAGAGTCTCCAGATCAAACCTTTTTTTAAATAATTTTTTAGATTTTTAAAATTTAAATTCAGTTAATTAACATATATTATTACTGGTTTCAGGAGTAGTGGTCAGTATTTTATCAATGGCATATAACACCCAGTGCCCATTACATCACGTGTCTTCCCTTTTTTTAAGATTTTATTTATTTATTTGAGAGAGAGAGAGGAGGGAGAGAGTACAAGGATGAGCAGGGGGAGGGGTAGAGGACCAAGCAGACCCCCTGCTGAGCAGGGAGCCTGGGATCACCACCTGAGCCAAAGGGAAACACTTACCCAACTGAACCACCTAGATGCTCCAATCATATGCCCTCCTTAATGGCCATCACCAAGTTACCCCGTCCCCTCACACCCCTTCCCTCCAGCAACCCTCCGTTTGTTTCCTATGATTAAGTCTCTTACAGTTTGTCTCCCTCCCTGATTTCATCTTATTTTTTTCCCTCTGTTCCCCTATGACCCTCTGTTTTGATTCTTAAATTCCACAATGAGTGAGGTTATATGATATTTGTCTTTCTCTGATTGACTCATTTCACTTAGCATAATACCCTCACTTCCATCCATGTCGTTGCAAATGGCCCGATTTCATTTTTCAAAGGCTGAGTAATATTCCATTGGAATATTCCATAATATTCCACATCTTCTTTTTCTGTTCATCTGTTGATGGACATCTGGGCTCTTTCCATAATTTGGTATTGTGGACATTGCTGCTATAAGCATTGGGGTACAGGTGCCCCTTCGGATTACTACATTTCTATCTTTGGAGTAAATATCCAAGACTGCAATTGCTAGGTCATAGGGCAGCTCTATTTTCAACTTTTGGGGGAACCTCTAAATCGAACTTTAAATTCTCTTAAGGCCAGAAGCCAAGCCAAATCCTTGCCATCAGACCTAATCTGCAATACCCATACGTTTGGGTGAATTCCACTCTTCTCGAGGTCCCCAATATATCCTGGGGTTCCTGCACATGCCAGGAAGTAACCTCTACTCACCTAGTAAGGTTGTTTGGAATTCAGAAACCAAGGTATCAGGGTAACATTTCCAGGGGTCTTTATTGGCTCCATAAAATCAGCTTTAGTTCCTTAAACCTGCCTAATTATATCTGAGTCTATGCCATTCTCTCAAATATGACATCCAGTCAAAGCCCCTGTAATATAACTACTGTTTCCAATTATGTCTTGTCATAAGGAGAACACATGTTTATTGCACTTATGCAAATAAATATATTGCTATAAAAATATAAGAATTCTCACTGAGATTTTCCAGAGCATTCAGGTAAGGCGAGAAGATAAATTTTTCAATTGGTTCACAAAGGCGTATTTTGTCAAATTGTTGTAAGTTAGGTAACCTGAGAGATTCTTAAATCTGGGGTGGGGGTGGGGAAGAGGCATTTTTTTAAAAATCAGTAATGTTTTGAGGCGCCTGAGTGGCTCAGTTGTTCAGCCTCTGCCTTTGGCTCAGGTCCTGATCCCAGAGTCCCAGGACCTAATCCTGCATGAGGCCCTGGGTGGGGAGCCTGCCTGTCCCTCTGCCTCTGTCTCTGCCTCTCTCCCTGTGTCTCTCATGAATAAATAAAGTCTTTAAAAAAAAAAAAAAAAGCCAGTAATGTTTGAAACAAAAAGTCATAAAAAGTATAATTATTTTCCTCAAGTCATTCAATCCCATGTTATTAATTCTTGTTCTGTTTGAATACAATCTTTCCACTAGTCCTGGAAATCTTTACATAGTTCAGTATTTTGGTTTTGGTTCGGGTTTTTTAGAGAGAGCGACTAAGGGGAGAGGAGTAGAGGAAGAGAGAGAATCTGAAGCAGGCTCCAAGCCCAGTGCAGAGCCCAAAGTGAGGCTCCTCTCATGACCCCAAGATCATGAACCGAAATCAAGAGTTGGACGCTTAGCCAATTAAGCCACCCAGGCAGGCTGCCCAACGTAATTCAGTTTTCTGATCTTAAGGATACCAGACACCTATACGTGGAATTTTTTCCATAACTGTCACTAAAGATGTAGCACGTTTGCAGGAAACTTTTATAGTGGCATCTAAGTAAAAGTATAACTGTCTGTAAATGATAAAGACTTAAAAATGGCCATAGTTAAGGATCTGATTAGAGTTCATTACAATGTGATTGACAAGGAAATTTGATTTTTTTTGTGACATACAATACTTTAAAATAATAACATACCAAGACATCATATTTCTAGGAGTTTCACATAATTTTAGATAACAGGTCTACATAAATATAACGTAACAGGGTTTAATATCACCTTGTTGGCAATGCTTCTCATGTAATTTCACATACTAAATAAGCCTAATTAGTTTTATTTCTAAAAAAAAAAAAATTTTTTTTGTTTAATCTACCTGGGGTCTGGTGGGAAATTGCACTTAGATTCTGCGCAAGAGACTTCATTTTAGAATTTGATTGTGGGAAGTATGTCCAAAAAAAGTAACACAAGGTTTGAGCATTTGATTAAATAGGATCACAATCATTATGAAACAATATATAATTGTTCCATTTAATGAAACCAACAAGAAAAGGTAGCAGAGGCAAATACAGACGGTTACATAGTTGTGAGTAAAATTTAGTTCTTTCAATATTAAGACTGTTTTCTTAAGTAATCAAAGACCCGATAGGCATAGACATTATTTTGGGAAACTTAGAATCATTGGTTTTTCTAGGCAGATAATTTAAAAAGTAAAGAACAACTATTGTTTACAATTTCTCATAAAGGGCAAAGCAACAGTTTAAGAAAACTTTGTTCTTCCAACAAAGAGAAAACAGAAACTATGCACCCTTGTACTTTTGATATTAAACTTGTTTACTGGGATGCCTGGGTGGCTCAGCGATTGAGCACCTGCCTTCGGCCCAGGGTATGATCCTGGAGTCCCACATCTGGCTCCCTGCCAGGAGCCTGCTTCTCCCTCTGCCTATGTCTCTGCCTCTCTCTGTCTCTCTCTGGGTCTTTCATGAATAAAGACATAAATACATAAATACATAAATAAATCTTATTTACTTATTTAAATTTATCCTAATCTTAGCCACTACTGACCACACATAAAGTTTCTTCCCAAAGACTTTTTCCCCCTAAATGTACAACTTTCTTTATTTAGCACTCAAATTGTGACCTAAATTTTCCCTCTATAATAACCAGTCTTGTTGTAATACTTCCTTTTCAGTCTCAACAATTATGTACTTTTATTTTTCATGCTGCTTCTTAGCAAAAACACTATCTTACTTTCCTCACATAGAATTGTCATTTCCAATAGCCTTAATTACATTTCTTAATATTCTTAATGCTTAATGAAACCTTAATTTCTAGTGAAAACTAGTTGTGAACTGTTATATCAGAACTCTTCAGGTTGCCAAATTTATGAATATGTTTCATTATTTTTAGAAACATGTATTTTTATAATATAATCTTTCAATAAAGCATAAAATGTGTTTACTAACAGACCCAAATTTATCTTTAGTTTCTCTATAATAAGACAGAAGTAGATAGACATGTTCAGTACTTAATGGTTCATTATTTTCTCTGACTCGGAAGAGATCTAGATTACTAACAAACCTCGCTTTACTCATCATTTAACTTAGCAAAACTTTGAAATTTTTAGCTTTCCAAAGATTTTGGAAGCTAGTTAGAAGTTACCTACAAAGCTTTTCATTTTATTTTTATCTATTTCATTTACTTCTTTTAACAATTATGCATAGACTACTTGATGTAGGAAAGAGTGAGGGCTCGAAGCCGATGGCCAAGAAAGAATTCTTGAGACATCTCTTGTGCAAAAAAGGTGATTTTACTAAAGCCCAGGGACACTAACCAAGGGCAGGAAGAGCTGCCCTGAGCTCATGAGAAATGGCCTATTACATGCACTCAAGTTGGAAGGGGGTTAGGGAGAGCACAGTCTAAGGAATTTTCTTTCTTTCTTTTTTTTTTTTTCTAAGGAATTTTCACACAAGGTTGCCAGGACCTTGAGGGGCTAGCTGTTGTAGACAAAGGTCATTTATTCCTGTCTAATAAAACCCGAGTCATGAGATACTTCAGACTTCTATCGGTGGGCCATATGCTTAGAGGATGATTGCTAATAGATACCTTGGTGGGTAGAGATAAAGGAAATTTCTAAAGAAGTTTTTATACGTTAACATAGACTTATAGGGCAGGCCCGGTGGCTCATTGGTTTAGTGCCGCCTTCAGCCCAGGGCCTGATCCTGGAGACCCCGGATTGAGTCCCATGCCAGGCTCCCTGCATGGAGCCTGCTTCTCCCTATGCCTGTGTCTCTACCTCCCTCTCTCTGTGTGTCTCTCATGAATAAATAAATAAAATCTTAAAAATAAATAAATAAATAAATAAATAAATAAATAAAGTAGACTTACAGGATCCTGGGGTTGGGCTAAGATTGCCTTCTGCCCTTAGCAAAGTATGAACACCAGGCAGCTGAGTCCCTAGAGGAAGGTCACTCTGCCTGTTTCAAGGACGTGTCAGTGGGCTATAAGTTGTAAGGAAATTTAGATATTTTTCTTCTTCCTTTCTTTCCCACATCACTGTCCACAAAAACTTCATGAGGCATTAGACAGACTCAACATTAGTCTAAGCTTTTTTCTTTCAGACAAATTTTGCAACAGAAATACCATGAACTTATTTGACTTTTACTAAACAGAAGCAGAATAAAAATTTTATATTTAATGGTGATAACTCTAAAAACATAACTATTTTAATTAAGCCAACAAACTTAATTTAGCTTAATACCAAATATTTTCTCAGATTACATGAGTTTAAATTTATTTTTAACTTTCTGAATGTTGGAATACCCAATCTCTACAAACATGTACCTTCAAACTAAATAGAGTACTTGTATGTGTTAACTATACCAATACCATCCAGAGATAGAGCAAATATCTCACATTAAAACATACATGGACACACACACACACACACACACACACACACACACACACCACAAAATACAGACAAGATACAAACAAAATTTTGATATTTGTGGAGAGGATATTGTAGGCCCAATTTTTTTTTTTAATTTATCCTTTTATATGAGGAAGGGGGAGAGAGAGAGAGAGAGTGAGAGAGAGAAAGCAGGGGGAGGGGCAGAGGGACAGAGAAGGAGACAATCTCAGACTCCACACCAAGCACAGAGCCCAAAGCAGGACTTGTATTCACCACTCTGAGATTATGACTTGAGCTGAAATCAAGAGTCAGACATGTAACCAACTGAGCAATCCAGGTGCTACTAGGCCTAATTTTTAAATAGTTCCATCTATCTATCTATCTATCTATCTATCTATCTATCTATCTATCTATTTTTATGAAAAACTTCTCCCTAAAGTTTGCATGTCAAAAAGACTGCCTCTGGGTCTTAGAGAAAATGGAGGTAGAAAATGTATATCAAAAGCAGAGAGAGAGTATATAAGTTTTCTTGAAGGTGGATATTGGAGCATCTCTGCCTGTTATCATAGGTACTGTATACTCTGGCCATAAAAGCGCTTTTCAGAAGTTTGCATTTAATTTTATTTATTTTTTCTTAAAGATTTTATTTATTTATTTCTGTGAGACACACAGAGAGAGAGAGAGGCAGAGGGAGAAGCAGGCTCCATGTAGGGAGGCAGATGTGGGACTCGATCCCGGGGTTGTGGGATCAGGACATGAGCTAAAGGCCAGTGCTCAACCGCAGAGCCACTCAGGCATCCCCTGCATTTTAAAAAGGCCTCTTTCCCTCCACCCTACCCTCTCTTCTTTTTAAATATAGTCTCAATAAATAAATAAATAAATAAATAAATAATAAATAAATAAATAAATAAATAAATAAATAAATAAATAAATAAAAATAAATTCAGTCTCAGGGAACTGTGGAATGTGTTTATATTTCTTACATGGTAAGATTTATAATCTCAAGGGACTGAGAATGCAAAAGAAATTTTTGTCTGGAGTTTCAGGGTAATTCCTATTAAAAACTTACTCTTCTTTTTAAAGTACAAAACAATTTTGTTCCAATATGCTGATTTTTAAAATAATATCCACAAACATTTTGAAAGGAATATGCAAGGTTTGGAGATTGGTAAAGACGGGTGGTCTTTAACTTCTTTCTAGAGTTGTAGAGATTCTGTAGAGATTTGTAAAATAAGGAGAGTTATTCCTAATTCCCAAAAGACTGGATTATATCAAAGTATTGGCCCATCTTTTTAAATGAATTTACTTCTTCATATTACAGAGAATTTTAACCAAATTAGGAGCCCAAAATTTATGCCTTTGTAAAGTCTATCTAAAGCATTTACAACAGCCTTGTTTTTCTGGATACACAATTTAAACTGGGCTTCTATTAGCCCCTGAATATTGGCCTTTTGTAAATCATTTATGGGAGGGCCTAAGGGATTTTTTGGTTATGTATTTCCTCAGAAGCCAAAGTTGTGAATACAGTCAAGTAATCTTTCAAATCACTCCCAAAATGTGGTAGAATCTTTTCAGAGTAGAAGTAAAGGGGCTTTATAATTGAAAAGCTCTGCTGTGATCCAGGGGAACAGGATTTTGCTGTTGTGTAGTTGTGGGGCTGGGTGGAGACAGGAGGGCAGTCAATCTAGCATACTCCTGCAAAGGGCATTGATTGTATAGGCATGCCTGAGGCTTGCAGAACTTGATTACAGAGCTAAGGCAGGTAGGACCAAAGCAACCTTTATTGCTAATCTCCTGCTGCTTTTGTGAAACTCATTTTCTGGCTTTCAGCATTTACCTGAGCAACATGTATATTTTGAATCTAGAGATTAAGCCAGAGTGATCTCTGTAAATCTTGTAGGAAAGGGGAATTAAAACAGGCAGTTGCAGCCAAACTTTAAGAAGGAGAATTCACATTGCCTGTGGACATTTCCTTTTGTCTTGCGTCTGATTTCTGGTCTTTATCTTGTCAATGGAGTCCCTAAGGTGAGCCACTATAAGGCAAGCCAGGGCTCCTTAATATATATTTTTTAATACAGTCAATTTAAAGGATCCATTGTAAAAATAAATGAATGATACATTGTATGGCCATTGATGCGTAGGATCTATTAATAGTGACTTCTCTTGCTTTTTTTTAAGACTTTATTTATTTCTTCATGAAATGACACAGAGAGAGAAGCAGAGACATAGGCAGGGGGAGAAGCAGGCTCCTCTCAGGGAACCTGATGTGGGACTCGATCCCAGACCCTGGGATCAGGCCCAGAGCCAAAGGCAGATGCTCAACCGCTGAGCCACCCAGGCGTCCCCTGTTAATAGTCACTTAAACCAATGAGCTTTCTAATGGCTTAACCAAAGACACAATAGGTGTCTAGAGAGGATGCAGACGATGCAGCCCCCCTGATCCAAAAGTGTACTTATGAAATTAGTCTAAGAGAGCAAAGACCTTCATTGCGCAGGCAGTAAGGATGGTATAATGAATGAGATGTGCCTGGTCTCTCATGACAATGTGATACATCTCCAGTCTCAGATCCACTAATTCATGATATCAGGTAGGTGCTTCTGGAAAGAGACTTTCCAGCACTAACGAGGAAGGAATGCTGAGATGACAAAGATGCCTATGAACTGGAACCTCTCATGACACAGCTGAACAGAGAAATTCTGATCCCCAGTGGATTCGATTGCCCACCAAGGTGCACCCTGGTAAGTGCACCCTCCCGATGGTGACAGGGGAGACCAAAGAGAATTTTCGCGTTGGGCAAAAGCCAAGCTCTTAGGACATAGAACAAGACAAAAGGAAAATAGTAACAGATCAAAGCCTTCGGTCTCCTGGAGCCACACTAATACCTGGGAAGTATGTGCTGTGGAGTTGGGACTCCATGTTCTTTTCCAGTGTACTTACTTCATGAAGTTTACTTGAGTTTGGGGGTGACCTAGTGTCAACATAACCCTTTCCAGACCAACTTATCCTATCATGAGTGTCTTCTTCGTGCGCCTGCCAGCATTCAAATAGCTTTAGAGTGCTCAATCCATACCCACAAATTATGATGCCTTGGCTCCCAAGAAGTCCCTTAGCAAGAGACCACAAACAGCATAAGAGACACAGACAAAACAAAAACAACAACAACGAAAAAAAAAGCAAAGACCATCTCTGGGAGGAAAAGGATCAGTTAGTTACCAAAGAGTACTCTGTCAAATTAAGCAGAGTCATTTAGTCCAAGAAACTAGTTCCACAAATATTCTCCGTTCCTAATCTAAACGTAGAAAGAGAGAAAAAGAATTCTTACCATTCTGGCTCCATCACTACCGTCGCACTCCACAGAGACTAAAAGAGGCAGACATGATAAATCTTACCTGATGCCAGCAATGTGGCAGATCTCCTAAGTTTCTAAGCTGCAGCAGAGTCTGGGGCAAGAAGTATCCGAGGAGTTAAAGTATCCTGGCATTTAGGACAGCTGTAGGGGAGCAAATAATCCTGTCCCTTCAAAGCTCCCTGAGGCTAGACTCAAATTGGTATGAAAAGACTTAAAAAGAGAAAACCAACCATACACTGTACATATGGGGAATTCACAAAGACACGGATATTCCAAAGACAGGGAAAATGAAGCAGATAGATATAGATATAGATATAGATATAGATATAGATAGATAGATATAGATAGATATTTATATATATACTATAAAGGATATATATATCACAGTAAACTAAGGAAACTAGTATATATATACACCATACACATATATACTATACAGTAGGTGAGATATATATATATATTGGAGCCCTTCTTCGGGGCCGGCGCGGACTTGGCTGGCTCGGGCATATCGACCAGGCTTTCTCCTGAGAGAAGAGAAATGGAGTCCGCTTCGCCGAAGGAGTTTGAGAGGAACCCAAGGCACTCCCTAGAGCAGATGTTTGATAGATGTTTGACCTACCATAGGTGTGTGTCACTGATATAAAATTGATCTCTGTTAATAATACTTATTCGAGAAAGGTACCCTTTAGCCAGTTTAGATTCTCCTCTATCGTTAAGAGAAGAAGAAAAATATCTCAAGCATGCGGGGTCTCAAGTGCCTTCAACTCAAAATAACCCACACTCCAAAGACTCACAACTGCAGGGCAGTGGCCCCTCCTGAACAACTACACTATAAAAACTCTGAATATGTTATACACTAGATTGCCTACCTGGCATTCGAAAATACAAGAGTGTGATTTCTAATATTGAATATTAATCCATAAGTTAATCGGCATTCCTATTAATAATCAGATCTTACTGTAATAAAACACCTTTCACTAAAGCAGCCAGGCTGACCCGCTGCATCAAGATCTGACCAATGGGAGAGCAGAACTCCAGCCAATCACTAGACGGCAGGCCGTACACAAGCCGACGAATCAGCGGTGGCAGAGCCTATCCTTCATTTGCATAACGTTGGCTACAAATAGACAGGCTCCCGAGGCGGACTCCATTTTCTCTTCTCCGGAGAAAGCCGAGTCGGTATGCCCGAGCCCGCCAAGTCCGCGCCGGCCCCGAAGAAGGGCTCCAAGAAGGCGGTGACCAAGGCGCAGAAGAAGGACGGCAAGAAGCGCAAGCGCAGCCGCAAGGAGAGCTACTCGGTGTACGTGTACAAGGTGCTGAAGCAGGTGCACCCCGACACGGGCATCTCGTCCAAGGCCATGGGCATCATGAACTCGTTCGTCAACGACATCTTCGAGCGCATCGCGGGCGAGGCGTCGCGCCTGGCGCATTACAACAAGCGCTCGACCATCACGTCCAGGGAGATCCAGACGGCCGTGCGCCTGCTGCTGCCCGGGGAGCTGGCCAAGCACGCCGTGTCCGAGGGCACCAAGGCCGTCACCAAGTACACCAGCTCCAAGTAAACGTGCCAAGTAAGCGTCTCCTTCCCAACCCCAAAGGCTCTTTTCAGAGCCACACGGTTTCACCAGCAGAGCTGTGCGACTGGCACTCGCTGTACTCGTAGCTTGGGGTCCGGTCAGGTTAGTAGGGACCTCCGGGACGCCACCGCCCGTAGCCGAGGTCGGGTGGCGGGCTCCCCGCCCGTGACTCTGACAGCCGTGGTGTGCACACGCGTCCCCAGCAGCGGGAACGAACGCGCACTGGAATGGTCCCCACTCGCAGCCCTCGCCCTTGGAGCCCCGGATCGCCTTCCTGACAGGTGTTCGGGCGCGGGCAGTGCTGGAGGGATCTCTAAGCTCCGAGGACTGACCTGGAGGCCCCGGGCTCCCGCCTTCTGTTCAGTGTCGCCCCACAGGGTGGGGACGGCCACAGGGACCTTTGAAAAGCGCGTCTTTACAGGCGAGGGTTCCTCTTCGGTGCCACAGGGCTCGCCACCCCGGGTTCTTTGTGTGGCTCGGATTCCTCCCCGCCTCCCCCCGCCCACGCCCGCCTCCCTCTGCCCCACTCGCTTGCTCCGGGCTGTCCGGGACCTGGCTGGACACCTGCTGCGGGTCTGTAAGTGTGTTGGGCGGCTGAACGCTCCAGTCCGGACACCGGTCCCTAGAGTTAGCGGGCGTGGCTGTACCCTTCCCTTCCTCAGCTGCTCTGAAAAGGCGTTCGTTACATTTGATGCTTAGGGGTTACGGGGAAGACTGCGTTCCCCTCGCGCTCTCCTCCCTGACTCCCACATGAGCTGCGAAGACCTTTCTGGGCCTTCAGCCGCCTCCGTCTCCTCCCTAGCGCAGCCACAGGAGGAGAAGGCTGGCTCAGCACCCCGAGTCCAGCCTTTTCTGTCACGGGCGAGTCCCCTCCGAGCCGTCCACCTGTCCTGTCTCCAGCCCCGGCCCCCCAGCTCAGTGATCCCGGAGAGAAGCCCCGACACCCGGGCTCAGAGAGCGGAGAAGAGCAGGACGTGCGTTTTAACATTGTGATGCTGGACACCAAGGTCTGGAAGGTTTGTGGTTTGTGAGCACCTGATGCCCAAGAGCCTACACCCCGAAAGTCAAAAGTAGAATCGGTCTCCTTGCCTCATTTCTCCGCACGCTGCCATGTGGAGGCTTCCTTTTCGAAGTTAGGTGAGAAAGATTGGGTCCAGAACACCTCACCTGTGAACGGAAAGACCTAATGCACCCAGGAATAGCTAACTCTGTCCTCCTCTATCCCTTATTCTCCCAAAAAGGCAAACAATCACAAGGAAACAAGTATTTTCTGGTTGCCAAATTAAAACTGCACTTCAAATTCTGATCCTCTTGTTCCAGTCTGAGATAATACCAAACTCTCCTGTGCGTAGAGAATCTACTTTCCATACCAGAGGGAGCCCAGTTCTGGAATAAAGCACCTGCTCATGGATTATTCCTCTCAGGGCCTTACAGGGACCCCTCCCCTACTGCACAACATCAGAAATCGAGCCCATAGCCTGCCCCTCACCTAAAACTCAAACCAAATCTCAGAGGCTCCAGCCTCCAGGATTTTAAAATGTTCTCTGCCTGAAATGTCCTTAATTCCGCTGCATCCCTAACAAACACACGCACGCACAGTTTTTTAAATCAACAACTCACCTTTCCGCTCAATCTAAACGCTATTGGAGAAGCTGAGCCACACTAATAAAGTCTCTCACAGCCAGCCACAAAGGACTGGCTGTATTCCCAGCCCCAGACTAATCATTACTAAGTGGCTGGGACCCTCAGGACTACTGCGGTTGAATCAGGACCTGATCCCTGAGACTAGTGAGAAACTCTGCCTTCTCTGGAGCACAGAACAACCAGCAAGGGGAGACCTGACAACACTGAAAAACGTTAGAGAAAAGGGGGGGGGGGGGGGCGGTCATGGCACTGCCTGATACAAAGCCTTCTAGGCAGAAATAAAGAGCATCCATTTGGTCATTCCTATCCAGATGCCAAACAATTATGTCCTGAGGATTCAGAGCAGGGCTTCTAACCTTATGAGTGCATCAAAATCACCTGGAGGCTTGCTGGAGGACAGATTACTGGCCCCACTCCCAGAGATTCTGTTCCTTGGCTCTGGGCAAAATCTGGGAACTTGGCTTCCTAACAAGTTTCCACAGATACAAATGTTGCTTGTAGCTACTCTGCTTTGAGAACATCTGATACATGGAGAACAAGCCAAACAAAAGCCCTTCCTGGGAGGGGGGGGGGTGGTTCTGATGGTAAAGTTGAGCTTATGACATATGAGGAAAGGAAAATCAGGAGTGCCTGGGTGGCTCTGTCAGTTCAGCATCTGCCTTTACCTCCGGTTATGATCCCAGGGACCTGGGTTCAAGCCCCACATTTGGGCTCCCTGCTCTGAGGGGAACCTGCTTCTCCCTCTACACCCACCCCACTCTTGTGCTCTCGATTTCTCTCAAATAAAATCTTGTTTAAAAATGAGGAAAGAAAAATCAGAGGAGAGTTGAAGCAATTCCTTTATTTGGTCAGATATTGATTTCCTCTGTGTGAGGTATTAAGCTACAGCAGGAAGTGTTGGACAAGAGACCAAGAGAGGAGAGATCATCATCACACTGATGCCTCAGCTCAATCATTTCAAATAGCAGTTCTCACCGCTATGAAATCATTTGAGATAAAACAGGTGCCGTGCCCTGATACTGATGAGATGATGCTTCCAATGAGGAAACCAATGACCTAGGGGGTAGGTAGTCCAGGGCAAGGGACTGTTGGTACAATAAAGTCCTAGGGCAGGGATGACTTTGTGCTCAGGGGTGGAAGGGATCCAGGGTGGCTCAGAGGCTGGGAGACTTGTAAGCAAAGGTCAGGTGTTAGGACATAAGGCCGAGGGTTAAACGGGTGCCTGAAAATGTTGGGCTTTGTTGGCCAAAGAAGGCACCCAGGTAATTATTGTGTCAAGAGAAACTATTAGAATTTGAAAGCACTCAGGGTGCTGTGTGGAAAATGGTATTTGTGGGTTTAGAGGTAGAAACAAGCAGAAGAAAGAACGGAAGAGTTATTGCAATAACCCTGGTGAAATTATTACAGGTGCTATGGACGAAAAAGTCCCAAGAATTCATTGATGAACACAGTTTCATGGGTAAAGAAAAGTGTGGATGACATTGATGGAGCACTTTCCAGGTGTTGAAGACACTGTGCCAGACTCTCTCCTTAAAGGGCAGCTCACATCATCCTTCTCAACATCCACAGTATCCACATACAACCATTCTCTCTGTCTAGTTGACTAGGGATGAGCCAGGTGTGGGGATGGAGTTGGGACCAGATGGTGCACCTCCAGGTTGTGTGCTTGCCCACAGCCTACGATGAGGCTGAAGTTCTTGGATGAATGATCACCAACCATGGGACAGGCTGAGGTTTCAGAAACTGGGACAGGACCATTTATAAATCCCCATCAACATTCCATTGGAGGGTCAAGTAAGTAGTTGTAGATATGAACCTGATATTCAGAGGCAACTTTGGGACTGTATAAAGAAATGTTTAAATATTTGGAGTGGCAATTTTACTGTGCTTGGCACACATTAATGCTGGTATTTACCCATGGAGAAAGAATAAGGAATGACTCAAACTTCAGAGAAAAAGAAGGGAGCCAAAGATTCTAAATGCTGAGGAAGAGAATGAAGAGAATAGACTCACAAAAGTCAAGAAAAGAGTATGTCAGGAAAGAGGACATGGCCAACCTATGGTGATGTGTATGAGATGAGGAAAATGACCTTTGCATATGATAAATGGATCTCACTGGAAATTCGGATTCTAGGTAACAGAGAGTTACCCAGATTTCGGGGGGACAGCTTCAGGAGTATTCCCTCTTACCTAGGCTTTAAGTGTCCGCACTATGTTGTTCCTCTCTGTCTTGGGTCATCATGGATGACTGATGCTGGCACCTCTCCAGCTGGATCAGTTAGATTTGCTTTCCTAGAAACTAGAAAACAGGACAGAACAGAAAGTCCTGCCTGCTCAGCACTTTTGTCAGGGTGGTAGGAGAACATCTCCTTCAAAAGTTTTTTACATTGCTTAAATAAACTGGAATTGAGTTTTTATGGTTGCATCCACAAATCATTCATCGTTTCACTCACAACTTCTCAGGAAAACATGTAAAGTCAAATATGGTCATGTTAATCATCCTCCACTATCCTGCTCAGTGTCACAGAAGTATTAACTTACCCTCACGTTACTTAGGATGGAGAGTGGTTAGTGATTTGCTGCAGACCACAAAGACAGAAGGAGACAGGTCAGGACTTTAAGAGCATGTATTCATAATTTATAGGTCCCCTTCTTTTTCTCTGGGCCTAATTTCATGAGCAATAATGATAATAGTAATAGCAATAATAATCAAAGAGAAAACATAGAGCACTTACCGTGCACCATGCACTGGACAAAATGGTTTGGTTTTATTCACCCCAAACCTATAAGGTCGATACTACTGTTTTCCCCATTTTACAGATGGGGCAACGGAGACACAGAGAGGTTAAGTGACTCAACCAAAGACAACACAAGCACAAATCTCTCTCTGTACAAGGCTTCCAGTTTCATAGATTTTATATATACCTGAGATGATATTGGGAACTTGTAAACTTAACCTATGATTTGCTCAAAAACGTAGACTCCTACATACTGAGGCCTTGTTAGTGTTATTTACCCAGATGGGTGAATGGAAGACATTTCAGTGGGCCTTAGGAAAAATTCATGACTTCTTCCTGAATCAGGGTGAAAATAAATTCCTCATTGCTTGTATTTACTCCCAAATCATGTGAGATTCAGTTCGTACTTTCAAGCTTTAACTTTAAGGAGTTATTCATGTCACACAGGACAGATCCACCGTGATCAGTTCCCCTCTGAAGGGCAACTCTGCTCCTCCTGATAAATCCAGGACCTTTTCCCTTCAAGTCATTGCTCTGCTATCCCCTGGGACCTGATGTCCCTGCCAAGGGACTGTTGGATCACCTTCTTACCTGGTGGGAAAGGGGAAAGCCCAGACCTGGGAGTGACTTCTGACTTTTGCAGCTCTTAGCCACATTCTTACCTGTGTTCCAGGAAAGCGGGGACATGTTGCCTAAGGCTACAAGGCCACCCGCCCAGCTATGTAGTTTATTCTGTTCAAGTGAACAATCTTAATGGGGGGGGGGGGGGGGGGGGGGAGCCAGCCTACACAGCAAGGAACCTCTAAGACTCTCCACAAAACCACACTGGGATCACACCAAAGGATACAGGGGTAAAGTGGCAGTCTGTGGCATGCTTAAAGAACCTAAGAACAAGAAAGCGGGAACTCACTAGAAAACCAACGTAATTTTTCCCTTATCTGCTGATACTAGGCAAGGTGGGATTTAAACCCTAAAAACCTGGGCTCGCACAGTCAGGATAGGCTGCATGCAGACCATAGAACCATCATCACCTGTTAACTGAAGGGACCTCGGAAGTCTAAGATTCTGTCCGATAATAAACGAAGGCACTTGATTAAAGCACCTTTTAAGTGGACCTATAGCACGTGTACATTAGGTGGTCTTGGAGGAAGATCAGAACCTCTGGATGCAATTCAGTGGAGAGGCGGACAGGTCCTCCCCCCCCCCCCCCCCCAGGATGCCTCACGACGGACAGGCATGAAGGGGTCAAATTTAGAATGGGAGCAGTTGCCTGGGCGAATGGAGACCCAACTAGGTGTAGTCTGCCGAAGTAAGAAACTCACAGCGATAGTACAAAGTGAGCACCTCTTTCTGTAGACTAGATAGGTGGCCCTGAAAAGGGCCTTTGGTTGCAAACTGGGATTTCCTGGAGCTGAACTCACAACTCAGCCGCCGAAGCCGTAGAGGGTGCGGCCCTGGCGCTTGAGCGCGTAGACCACGTCCATGGCCGTGACCGTCTTGCGCTTGGCGTGCTCCGTGTAGGTGACGGCGTCCCGGATCACGTTCTCCAGGAACACCTTGAGCACCCCGCGGGTCTCCTCGTAGATGAGGCCCGAGATGCGCTTGACGCCGCCGCGCCGGGCCAGCCGCCGGATGGCGGGCTTGGTGATGCCCTGGATGTTGTCGCGCAGCACCTTGCGGTGGCGCTTGGCGCCGCCCTTGCCCAGCCCCTTCCCGCCCTTGCCGCGACCAGACATGACCACACCAGAACCTCCCGAGCCTGCACGGCACTACCGGCTGCCACCACGCCGCACTTTTATAACAATGTGACGGACCTGTTTGAAAACCGCAAGCGCAGGGGCGGATCCACACTCCGTTCCCGCCCATCGCCCTTCTAGCCTTTGCTCAGACTGTGCAGACCCGGAAGGCCGGGCGCCCCAAGCGGAGTCTGTGCCGGGGGAAGGGGATTCCGTAAATCCTCTCGAGTATGTGATCCGTGCAATGGCCTTGCAGCACTTGCAGCCTCTATGCCGGCCACCCGCTATGCCGGGCACCAATGCATACGCTTTCCACAAAGACCTCGTCCTTCACATTTCCCAAACAAGGGCAGAAATATTTAGATCCTCCTCGCTGTTGTCCCTAGGAGAGGTTTTCAATAAAATTTGAAGCTAATCCTATCTGTATTGCTAAGATTCTGTTCGTGTTATCGACCGATGGGTGTCCGGTCCCTACGGAGGGCGGCTGGCTGGGATGCAGGCTGTCCGGTCCCTGCGGAGGGAACGGACAGAATCGCCTTAAACATTTCAAAGTCAAGTCAGGTTCCACACTGAAGGCTGCGCTGAGCATATGCCACAGTGAGGAGAGCCTGGTTCTGCTGTGAGTCTCCACTCTGCGACTTCAGTGTATACTTAGTTATGCACAGCTTACAGGTAGCGCGGTGTCCGCCTCCACGTTCTGGTGCTCCGGCCTTTGGCATGACCTAGAACGCGGCTCTGGACACAGCCTGCCGCCGTGCTACCTACAGGACCTCGGGCGGGCTATACTCGCTTCTTTTCCTTCCCAAATGTATAAGAAAGTCTAAGTCATAGAGCATTGAATTTTTTTTTTTAATTTATTTATGATAGTCACACAGAGAGTGAGAGAAAGAGAGGCAGAGACATAGCAGAGGGAGAACCAGGCTCCATACACCGGGAGCCCGACGTGGGATTCAATCCCAGGGCTCCAGGATCGCGCCCTGGGCCAAAGGCAGGCGCCAAACCGCTGCGCCACCCAAGGATCCCGAGCATTGAATTTTCAAAGGGAAAACTTATGTAAAGCGTTTACTATCCGCAAATAAGCACTCACAAAATGATTATGATATATTATTGTGGATGTTTCTCTGCTCCTTCACTCACTATTCGCTCCTCGGAATGATGAGCCTAACAGAGCATCCTAGTTTCCTACAACTTTCTTTCCAGAACTCCTTAAAAATAATAAGCACTGAAAGATTGAATTCAGCACTAATCCGTTTGTGGAGTTCTAGTAGACTTTGTGGGGATTTGGCTTCTCCTCCAGGGAGAAGCTGAATTACAGGAGTATAAATTTGATAATGCTTATTTAGAACTCTGTTTAGGTTTTTCTCTCTCCTTTCTATTACTACAGATAAATCATTTTTTTGACTGGATTCTTTTGCTCACCACCATGTAAAGGGACCAAAACCCCATAATTTTCACAATAATTTACCATATTTAATAGGAATATGGTTGCTGAAACATGCATCCTGTATATTGATAAAAGGATCAAGTCTCTCTAAGGAGAGACATAGTTGGACTACTCAGAACCCACTGGTGTTTATTGGAGCTGGCTACATTGATAGTTCCTTTGAACCCTTACTAAGCAGCTGTTGAACGTATGAGAAGCCAAGAATGTATAGAATAACCCTAGAGAGCAAGTTATCAAAAGCACAAAGCGATGAATTTGTATTTTAAATGAAAATCAAGAAGTTGTCTCTCTAACCTGTGAATCTCTCAGGGTGTCAGGGGCTTTTGAAAAGAGCTGAAACCCAGATGATGAAAACCGGAAAATGTCAAAGCGTTTGGGGTCCCGCTTCGCTATAGAATGTAATCAGCGTGATTCCTCCCCAGGAAATTTTAATTATTTTTGCTTTCCCCAACTGTAGCAAACACAATTCCAGGACAGAGCTGACACCAGGCTGCTATCATGTTGGAGGACTGAGCTCGGAGCCAATCAGCGCGCAGCGTCTTTGTTGTCTATACACATACACACACACACGCACACATGCACACACGCACGCACACTGGGCCAGGAGCTCAAATCCTAGACTCGATTAATATTATTTTCTTTCAGCTTTAGGACCCCAAACCCACCGTGTCCAAGACCGCTCCTGCCGCGCCCCCCCCCGCCCCGCCCCAACCCCACTCAGAAAACGCCGGTGAAGAAGGCCCACAAGACCACCGGCGCAGCCAAGCGCAAGGCGTCCGGGCCCCCGGTGTCCGAGCTCATCACCAAGGCCGTGGCCGCGTCCAAGGAGCGCAGCGGCGTGTCCCTGGCCGCGCTCAAGAAGGCGCTGGCGGCCGCCGGCTACGACGTGGAGAAGAACAACAGCCGCATCAAGCTGGGCCTCAAGAGCCTGGTGAGCAAGGGGACCCTGGTGCAGACCAAGGGCACCGGCGCCTCGGGCTCCTTCAAGCTCAACAAGAAGGCGGCCTCGGGGGAGGCCAAGCCCAAGGCCAGGAAGGCGGGCGCGGCCAAGCCCAAGCGGGCGGCGGGGACGGCCAAGAAGCCCAAGAAGGCAGCCGGGACCGGCACCCCCAAGAAGAGCGCCAAGAAGACCCCGAAGAAGGCCAAGAAGCCCGCCACGGCCACCGTCACCAAAAAGGTGGCCAAGAGCCCAAAAAAGGAGAAAGCGGCCAAGGCCAAAGCAGCCAAACCCAATACGGTAGCCGCCAAGAAGTAAGAATTCAGGCTACAGAAGAATGCTTTAACGACTCTTTTCAGAGCCACACAACTAATCTTATGAAAGAATTGTATCACTTGCTTCCTCCAGCATCTTTCACAATTCAACCAAGTACACAGCAACCTTTCATTAGAAAAGGGATGGACCTTAGCTCTAAAAACAGCCTTTGAGCTTAAGGCTAGATGCTATCACCGGCTTAAAAGAATTTACGCCCTCTCCCCGCGGATGCGGCGCGCCAGCTGGATGTCCTTGGGCATGATGGTGACGCGCTTGGCGTGGATGGCGCAGAGGTTGGTGTCCTCGAAGAGCCCCACCAGGTAGGCCTCGCACGCCTCCTGCAGCGCCATGACGGCCGAGCTCTGGAAGCGCAGGTCGGTCTTGAAGTCCTGCGCGATCTCGCGCACCAGGCGCTGGAACGGCAGCTTGCGGATCAGCAGCTCCGTGGACTTCTGGTAGCGCCGGATCTCGCGCAGGGCCACCGTGCCGGGCCGGTAGCGGTGCGGCTTCTTGACGCCGCCGGTGGCCGGCGCGCTCTTGCGGGCCGCCTTGGTGGCCAGCTGCTTGCGCGGGGCCTTGCCGCCCATCCACTTCCATGGTGACAGCTGTTTGCGCAAGGCCTGATGGACAAGCAAGCAGTTGCCTTCCTGCAAGGCATCCTAAAATTAACCACAACACTTCAACACTTACATGAAGGAAAGAGGAAACCATACCACACTCTCTCTCTCTCTCTGATTGGACAGACATTTAATTCCAAGGCTCCAAGGGAATCAAACCAATATAGGTTAGTAACCTTCACTCCCTGAATCACATGATCTCCAGTGCATTTAATCCAAAAATTAATGTCTTCAAAGAAAAAAATCAATATCTTCCTCCAATCTATTAACCTAACTGCTTATGTTGTCAACTTTCTCATCTCTACCTTATTTATAGTGATCTATTATCTACCTTAACTGTTTATTTACAATGTTCTCTAGCTTTTGAAAGCAGAATTTGATGCAAATTATTACAATGATACTTCTTGTGAGCTGAATAAAAATTTAAAGTATGGCCTCTCAAACTGGCTTTCTTTACATAATTTTGAAAAGACACCCTCTAGATGCGATTGTCCACGTAATTTTTTACCTTCGATCGAGTTTAGGAAGGCTAATTTAAGGTCTATTTCTTGATGCCTCTGTTCAAAGTCAGATTTTTTATTTTATTTTATTGTTTTTAAGATTTTATTTATTTATTCATGAGAGGCAGAGGGAGACATGGGGGGGAGCCTGACATGGGACTGGATTCCTGGTTTCCAGGATCAGGGCCTGGGCTAAAGGCTGCGCTAAACCAGTGAGCCACCAGGGCCGCCCTCAAAGTCAGATATTTTTTTTAAGACTTATTTATTTATTATTATTCATGATAGACACAGAGAGAAAGAGAGAGAGTCAGAGACACAGAAGGAGGGAAAAGCAGGCTCCATGCCTGGAGCGCGATGTGGGACTTGATCCCATGACTCCAGGATCACAAACTGGGCCAAAGGCAGGCGCCAAACCACTGAGCCACGCAGGGATCCCCCAAAGTCAGATTTTTAAATATATTTTATACAGCTGAATGTATACTTATTACTATAATTTCATCAAACATATTTGCACTAAGCAAAATTTGTGAAAATGTTAAAAGACACCCAAAGTGGTAAATGGTACAGATATCATTGTCTTTTTAAAGTCATGTTGAACCCAGAGAAGAAGCTCTGTCTAAAGGACAACTGATTCCAGGGCATATAGCATTGTATTCCAGATTACAACAGAATGGCCGTAGCCCAGTAGTCGGGTTTATTGGTTTACTTAATGGTTTATTGTTTTTTAAAGTCTGAATTGCAGATGCTTTTGCCTACCAAGGTGCAAAACAACAGCTTTCAATAATGTATCAATAAAGGTATAGTTTTGGGACGCCTGCATAGCTCAGTATTTGAGCATGGGCCTTTGGCTCAGGGCATGATCCCAGGGTCTGGGGATCTAATACCACACCTGGCTCCCTGCAAAGAACCTGCTTCTCCCTCTGCCTGTCTCTGCCTCTCTCTCATTTTGTCTCATAAATAAATAAAATCCTTAATAAAAAATTAAAATGAAGGCATAGTTTTATCACTAATTGGATTTGAATCTAAACTTCCAACATAAACCAAGCGTTATGCTTCACATTATCTGATGGTTTACAATGCCGAGACTGCAGTATATAAACACGTGTAGCACAATCTCTCTATATCATTTTAATTTGCCAGTGACAACTTTTTTATGGTAACTCTAAACTGATTAGTTTCATCTTTCTGTGTAGTTGGAAGCACAAACATCTACTCCCGGGTGATGAACTACCCTGCAAGGGTTTTTCAACTAGTTACAATTAATTAAAAAAAAAAAAAATGTAAGCCCTTTTCAATGAGTATGGGGGTGGCTCTGAAAAGAGCCTTTGGTTAAAAGTAACACCTCGATGAATTAAGATTGTTATTTTTTTACCACTTTACTTTCCCTTGGCCTTGTGGTGGCTCTCGGTCTTCTTGGGCAGCAGCACGGCCTGGATGTTGGGCAGGACGCCGCCCTGCGCGATGGTCACGCGGCCCAGCAGCTTGTTGAGCTCCTCGTCGTTGCGGATGGCCAGCTGCAGGTGGCGCGGGATGATGCGCGTCTTCTTGTTGTCGCGGGCCGCGTTGCCCGCCAGCTCCAGGATCTCGGCCGTCAGGTACTCCAGCACGGCCGCCAGGTACACCGGCGCGCCCGCCCCGACCCGCTCCGCGTAGTTGCCCTTGCGGAGCAGGCGGTGGACGCGGCCCACCGGGAACTGGAGCCCGGCCCGCGACGAGCGCGTCTTGGCCTTGGCGCGAGCCTTGCCGCCCTGCTTCCCGCGTCCCGACATCTTAACAACCTCTAAACCCTTGGGTTACAAAGGAAAAAGAAATGGAAGCACGAGTCCTTTCCGCAAATGAGAAACAATTATACTTGCAAGCCGAATTGTAAATTAGGCGGTTTCATTGGCTAAAACAATCTTGACGTCTGCACCAATTACAAATCAGAATTAAAGACACGTAATTTCCGTACTAACTTCAGTTTATTCAATCAGTCTGACTCTTAAAACTTCACTCCCATAGGAGTCATACAAATATTATGAGCGTTGTAAGGAGGGCACATATCTGTAACCTCCGAAGCATAGTTCTTCTGCGTCATGCCCGAGCCCGCCAAGTCCGCGCCGGCCCCGAAGAAGGGCTCCAAGAAGGCGGTGACCAAGGCGCAGAAGAAGGACGGCAAGAAGCGCAAGCGCAGCCGCAAGGAGAGCTACTCGGTGTACGTGTACAAGGTGCTGAAGCAGGTGCACCCCGACACGGGCATCTCGTCCAAGGCCATGGGCATCATGAACTCGTTCGTCAACGACATCTTCGAGCGCATCGCGGGCGAGGCGTCGCGCCTGGCGCATTACAACAAGCGCTCGACCATCACGTCCAGGGAGATCCAGACGGCCGTGCGCCCGCTGTTTCCCTTGGGAGCTGGACCTCCAAATAAGCCTGACAAAATGTCTTCATATATGTCCCCTAAGACACTTAAGAGCCAGCCAGCTTTTCAGCGTAAGTTGTAATGGCTTTAAGAGTTAATGTAACAGCTGAAGGTGTTTTGCTTTGCTTTGCTGAAAATGTTAGGCTTGCGGTTGTGTGGTACTAGCAGTTCAAAATACATACTTCTTCACTGGTTGTAAGAGAAAGGTAGGAATATAGTTAATGGCAGGATGGATTTCTCTTGTCTCTACTTCCCATTTTGACTACACGCCTGGCTCAGGTGGTACAGAGATGTTTCACTGAAACTCCTTCCATGTAGTGTCCTTTACACATTGGTTCTATGAAAAGCCAAGAGGGCTTAAGAAATTTGCAGTGCTATTTTTGTTACTGGTATGTTAGGTTAAAAAGAAACTCGTTTATTTCCAGATTCCTGGACTTATGCTTAAGGCAATACAATTTGCAAATACTAATGGGATCAAGGCAATGCATGAAAATTGAAAAACAAATATCGCTGACTACAAGATGGGCTTATTTAATTGTAATGAGAATTTTCCCAAGACTTGTTTAATGATTAGGGAGACCATTGGCAAAATCCCACATTGCAGTAATGATGCTGGCAGTGTGGGAAAGAAATACCTTTTAGAGATATTTTGGTGCCTCTCCCTTAAAATTATTTTCCTCCAGAGTGGATTTTAAATCAGCTTCTTTCTATCTTGGTCAACAAAAATTCTTTTTAAACTAAAAAAAAAACAAAAACAAAACAACAACAACAAAAAAACATGTTATTCTGGTAACCTACCACTGCCCTGGCATATGCAGACATATATAACAGTAAGGGAAACTTAAACTTTTTTCCTTGTAATTAGAAACCTACTTAAAGTTATAAACTGCCATGAATGGTATCCCACTTGAATTAAATGCTAAGAATGTACATATAAGAAATTTGTACAGATTCAACCCAAATAGGAAAACTACTCTATTCTTGTATAATTTCCTTCATGAATAACAAACTCTCTACTCCCTACACGACACAAATGTGCACGCGCACACACACACGCACACACACAAATGACACAAATGACACACACAAAGAATATATGCATCTTAAAACAAAACAAAAGCAACAAGGAGAGAAATGTAAAAGAATGAAAAACAATCTAATTGGTTTTCAAATACCAGATTGCTGTATATTAGAGCTTTTATTGTTATAGTCAATTTTTGCTTTATGTAGTCCCAGAAGTAAATAAATATCTGAACAAGGTATATATGACCTTTCCCGGAGTCCATAAACACCCTGAAAGTACCTATGGTAGTTTGTCCATATGTCTTCCCCCTCATAGAGCAGAAAGTATATCGTTTTCTATCAAATTCTAAAAACACTATGACCCATTGTGCTGGGCAGAAAACTGCCATCCCGATTATATCTAACTCCTAATTTATAAGGGTCTGAATATGTTAGGTTCCATAACAGAGGGCAATAAACGTTGCAGATGGCACTAAGATTGCCGATTACCTGATTTTTTAAAGGGAGATTATCCTGAATTATCCACGTGAGCCCTATGTAATCACATGGATACTTAAAATTGGAAGAGGTCAACTGAATACAGAACCAGAGATGTAACAGCCCGAGGATTTGGCCAGAGGTCACTGGCATTGAAAATTGAGAAAGGCAGCCCTGTGCCAAGGAAAGATGATAGCCTCTAGGAGCTGGAAAAGGCAAGCGAACAAATTTTCTTTGAAAGACCCCCGAAAAGGCCAAATTCCTGACCCCTTGATTTTAGCTCAGTGAAATCCATACCCAAATGCTGATCTACAGAACTATGAAATTATAAATTTGTACTGATTTAAGCCACTAAATCTGTGATAATCTGTCAGACCAACAATAAGAAATTAATGCACCCACATAATTTAGGAATTAGTGATTCTGTATTCAGTGACATTAAGATTACAACTACATGTATGTGTAAATATAAATGTATAAATAGAATTATTATACATGTAAATTCTTCCTAAATAGTGTAGGCTCCCATGATGTTGAAGTATCTATAATTTCGAGAACAGCATTTTATATTTCCTTTTTTTCCTGGTGTTTAAAATGTCTGGATTTAAAAGCAGCAACTCTTATTTCATGGAGTAACATTTGCCCCACTCATTGTAGTATTATTACTTCTAATTATAATTCTACTTCAAAATGCCTCCATTTATTATATATAAAGTATGGGAGAAATGGAAAATTATACTCACAATGTTCATTAAAAAATGTGTCAAATGTAATTCCCTCTAAATTGTATATTTGTATTACAAACTGTTGCATTTGTGCATTTTTTCACAAAAGTACCCATAGTTTATTTTAGAACTTTATTGTTTAATAATATTTAAGAATAGTCTTATTTTATAAAGTGAGGCACAGTGAGCATGAGAACCAAAGTTCATTTACATGGCAGAACATTCCCACCAAAGTTTTCTTTCAAAGATGTCTGGATAGAATTCAAAGACACTTCACATCAGATAGATTTCTCAACACTTTGGTAAGTACTTTTACATAAATTATCTGCTCTCCAGCACTAGGCTATATATCTCATCTCTTTTCTTGGTGCATTCTTTGTTCACTTTCCTGGAGGGTCTTGAGTCAGCCACAAAGAAAGGCTTGGTAAGGCTAGAAGAAACTCCATATCCCATAGGACTGCCGCTGCCCTCAAATTCAATCACTTCTGTATTCTGGAATAAACACATATTTTATATGGTTATCAAAGTGCCTGATGGAAAAAGGAGGTGCAATAAGCAAATGCTTTCAAATGTAGTCAAGACCCTTTTTAAAATCAGCGGAGGCTTGGAGCAACGCATTACTCAAGAAAATGGAAAACTACGTATTTTTTCAATATAGTTAAACTAAAAAATATACAGGTTTTCAGACACTTCAAAGACAAAACCGATGCATCCCAGAGTGAAATAAGTTAATTTTTAAAGATGCCAAGTGGAACTCAGGCTTGTTGGTGAGGTGGAGGGAGGAAGGAGTGAAAAACCTGGGACTGTGTGTATTTCATAAAGGGTGGAGGGGGCGGTGAGATTAACCGCTAGGACCAGGACACACGACGAAGTGAAGAATGAGAAAGCAAGAACACCTAATTCCTTTCAAGCCTCCTTACCATTCCCTGGAAAGCCAGGTGGAAAAGGAGTGCCTCGGGAAAGGCTGTTATCATTGACAATAGAAGAACTGCACAAACTCCTAAACCGAGGGCATGCTTCACTAAGGACGTGGAGACCGTTTGCTTTAATCGATAGTCTCCCAGCAATTTCAGTGCCAAAATGACGCCTAAATGTTAATACTTGTGTTACAACTCCTTGGGTGAGAATGGAGTGGCTCTGAAAAGAGCCTTTGGGGTTGGGAAGGAGACGCTTACTTGGCACGTTTACTTGGAGCTGGTGTACTTGGTGACAGCCTTGGTGCCCTCGGACACGGCGTGCTTGGCCAGCTCCCCGGGCAGCAGCAGGCGCACGGCCGTCTGGATCTCCCTGGACGTGATGGTCGAGCGCTTGTTGTAATGCGCCAGGCGCGACGCCTCGCCCGCGATGCGCTCGAAGATGTCGTTGACGAACGAGTTCATGATGCCCATGGCCTTGGACGAGATGCCCGTGTCGGGGTGCACCTGCTTCAGCACCTTGTACACGTACACCGAGTAGCTCTCCTTGCGGCTGCGCTTGCGCTTCTTGCCGTCCTTCTTCTGCGCCTTGGTCACCGCCTTCTTGGAGCCCTTCTTCGGGGCCGGCGCGGACTTGGCTGGCTCGGGCATCCCGATGACGAAGAAATCTAGCAACAGACAAGAAAAAGTCCTAAAATGTCCGCCTACAAAGACAGTGTCTTCTTTTATAGGCCATCTATGCAAATAAGGTATGCAAGAATAGCCAGATCTGATTTGACAAAGAATTAGTGACGGGAAATATGTAAATTTGAGTGCGTCACATCTCCTTCCTTATTGGTTGGACAGCCAAACGGGACTTTAACCAATCCTAACTCGAGGTTTACACTTCCATCCAGCACTATAACTGGTGTCTTTTGGTTGTCTTAGGGACATTTCTTTAATCTCTCAGTGATCTCGTTTTCTCAGGTGCTAGAAGCTATGTCGGGACGCGGGAAGCAGGGCGGCAAGGCTCGCGCCAAGGCCAAGACGCGCTCGTCGCGGGCCGGGCTCCAGTTCCCGGTGGGCCGCGTCCACCGCCTGCTCCGCAAGGGCAACTACGCGGAGCGGGTCGGGGCGGGCGCGCCGGTGTACCTGGCGGCCGTGCTGGAGTACCTGACGGCCGAGATCCTGGAGCTGGCGGGCAACGCGGCCCGCGACAACAAGAAGACGCGCATCATCCCGCGCCACCTGCAGCTGGCCATCCGCAACGACGAGGAGCTCAACAAGCTGCTGGGCCGCGTGACCATCGCGCAGGGCGGCGTCCTGCCCAACATCCAGGCCGTGCTGCTGCCCAAGAAGACCGAGAGTCACCACAAGGCCAAGGGGAAGTGAAACTTTACTAACCCAGCAGCCCGTATCCCGTAAATGAAAGGCTCTTTTCAGAGCCACCCATATTTTGTGGAAAGCGCTGGGATACTTTAAAAACCTTAGGTGATGTGATTTTTAAAATTTCTCGGTTTAAGAAGTGCGTAACTCTTGATTCAGTTCTTGTTACGTAGTGCTCATTTCAAGTGTTGAAGGACCTAACGTAGTGGCGTAAGATAGGTAAATGACAAAGATGGCAATCGAAACCATGTTGAACTTGTTTAGCTTACATATAAAAACGTACGTGATTGTGTATGTGGTATATTCAAGTTACGGTCCGAAAGTCTAAAACGTAACAACTGGGGAGGAAAAGAGCCATTACCTTCCCAATCACATATCAGGGCGGGCTTTTTGAGTTTTACGGCCGACTGTATTCTTACTAGATATTTTGTGTTCGTTTCTGGCTTTTCACAAAAAGAGCAATGAAGTACATTCAAATCAACTCTTAAGTGAAACCTCGCTTTTATGACCTCAATTTCAAGTAAACTAGGAATAAATGTAACGAAATAATGTTTCTATAGTCCATCCTTAATGGCAATCCAATCATGTCTCAGGAAAGCAACCTGAGAACCAATTAGATAACAGCGCGGGACCTACGAACCCGACTGATCTATGAATAAGGTCAGAACCAGCTGCTGACTGCTTCCGTCAGTTTACTTTTCTGTATCTTTGTCTTGGCTCGCACGAAGCAGACGGCGCGCAAGTCGACGGGCGGCAAGGCCCCGCGCAAGCAGCTGGCCACCAAGGCGGCCCGCAAGAGCGCGCCGGCCACCGGCGGCGTCAAGAAGCCGCACCGCTACCGGCCCGGCACGGTGGCCCTGCGCGAGATCCGGCGCTACCAGAAGTCCACGGAGCTGCTGATCCGCAAGCTGCCGTTCCAGCGCCTGGTGCGCGAGATCGCGCAGGACTTCAAGACCGACCTGCGCTTCCAGAGCTCGGCCGTCATGGCGCTGCAGGAGGCGTGCGAGGCCTACCTGGTGGGGCTCTTCGAGGACACCAACCTCTGCGCCATCCACGCCAAGCGCGTCACCATCATGCCCAAGGACATCCAGCTGGCGCGCCGCATCCGCGGGGAGAGGGCATAAACCCCCGCACTTTGAATAAGGCTCTTTTCAGAGCCACCTACTTTGTCAAAAACTGTTGTAGTACTTTTCTTAAAGCTTCCTTGGTGAAAGGAGTTTGTCTTTCAAAAATACTCTGGAACCGTTATTAGATGCATGCACTGATTTGGTAACGGCCCTACTTGTGTTCATAGTAATTGTGTGTAAGGTTATATAATCCATTGTTTAATTGTAGGAAAACGCTTTACTACTGCCAAGATGTCTTTCAAACTGCTTGATAACCGCACAGAATGGCTTCTAGGTACTAAAGGCCAAAAAGCACACTGTTGTGAACTCCCTGTTTAGATGCAGCCTTCTATCCTTTTGGAGTGAAAGAAAAGGATAACATTTACAATTACTATTATCAGTGGAGTAAAACTCTAGGGGAGTCAAGTCATGCTTTTTTAATGGATCTCCAATCCACTAGGTAGGCCTCAGCCTAAAAAAGCAAATACAGATCTGATCATTTTTCACATGGAGAAATTGGTCTTTGTGCCATTATGTTATGCATTATCAAAGTATAAAACTCAAAATAATAAGCTGAGTCTCATATAGTGAGTTTTCCTAATACATAGCTCATTAATAAGGGACTATCAGGAAGATAAACTTCATTCAAAGGAGGAATAGGACATTAAGACTGGATAGTTCAAGGAAGTGAGGGAAACCAGAATAATTACCCCACAGTATTCCTCTTTGACAGAGATTGGGGGTTAAAGGCAGTTAAGCAACAACCACAAGAAAAGCTCCATTTTACACTTTCCATTTTCTGCCTTAAGGCAGGATATGAATTCTATAAGGGAGACCTCTAGAATCAACAACCCAGAGAGACACCAGAGGAATCTGCAAACCCTACTCTGTTTCCTCCCACATATTTACCTTCCCAGGGTTTTCATCCTTTAAAGCTTAGACCTGCCTTCCTTTGTGCCTGTCACTTTATGTATTTATTGTCATTTTGAAGATATTGTATGACACCTCTGCGGTTCTAAGGCACCTCCCAGGGTTTCTCCCATGTATATATGAAATATACATGTTAATAAACTTGATTGCTTTTCTCCTGCTAATCTGTATTTTGTAACAGAGGCCCCAGCCAAGAACCAAAAGGGATGGAGGGAAAATTTCCCTCCCCTCCAAAGATTGGAATAAAACAAAAAGAGCAAATTTAGATCAAAAAGGGTTATGGTCCTATGGCATAATTGTAATCTCTAGACAATCTTTTCTGCTGACAGAATTTCTATCTGCAATGGACAAAAATCACTGGAATTATCAACATGCTACAAATTATCTAAATTCAGATTTTTCAGATACTAGACCCTAATAAACAGTCAAACAGAAACACATTCTCGTAAAATAAATTCAAAACACTTGGACAGGCCCTTTAGGCTTTGCTGTATGTGGCGATGTGTGCAGTCTATCCCTTTAATATGGGTATTTCTTAGCAAGTTTCAGAGCTGCCCTAGTCTGGGACCTTGTCCTCGGTGTCTGCATGCCTGATGGAGACTCGGCTTTCCCATCTGCACTTTCAACCTTCCTGCTCACCAATGATTTGCCATGCCACAGTGGGCCTAATGTTGAATTTCCCAGGCCTACAGAAGTAGAGAGGATCAGCAGCTCTATGACACTCTGTTCATGTCCAATCAAGTCAAAGTCCCATAACATCACTAGTTCATCTTTTCTCAAAAAGGTGAAATTACAATTCAGAAAATACAAAATAAACATGTTGACAAAGAGTTTACTTAAACCATCATTGACAGAAAAAGATAAAATACTCTGATAGGTTCAAAGAATATTTAAGAAATTAGGGCACTTATAAATAACTTAACACAGAGATATTGGAATAGGATTGTTGAATGAGGTTAAAACAAAATTAGTAATGTCCAAGAGACCATAAACCTTTAGAGATAGAGCTGTTACACCTGACAAAAATTATTTGCATCTCTACCAAATTAACCCCTGCTAAATATGCTACACTCATTCAATAGCAAACAGTGAGATGATCAAAGTTCATTGTCCTTTGTGTGGTCTTTAACCTTTTATGATATTAAGCATTATGGCTTATTCTTTTTTCCTTACTTCCAAATCTCAGAAACTGTGTCTCATACTGTGAATCCTGCTGGAAAAAAATTAAAATATAGAACCTGCAAGATAAATATTTATGAAACTTCATGATGTGCTTCCTTGACATTCTTCCTGTACTCATTGACCAAATAGTAGACACTGTAACTGAATTGACCTGATTTTCTTATCTGTCTCTTTCGGTCTTTACCTGGACTCCAGAAACAGCAAACCATTCCCTTCCTATCCATGAAATGCTTTTGCACTTCATCAGCGAGTAACTTTGCTTAAAAAAAAAAAAAAAAAAAAAAACACACACAGAATATACATTCTCTGGACAAAAGTTCAAGCAATTTTTGACTATCATTGGGTTATAAACATTTTTGGATGCCCTCTCTTAACAAAATATACTTATATACTTTCAAGAAAAAAAAAAAAAAAAGATTGTTAGTCCAGATCTTCAAGATGTCTCTAGCTCCTGATACCCTGCCCTTGAAGAATTCTAAGGACAATTTTTCTAGCTAGCTATCTTTTCTTACTTTGATGAGTAATGTTTTCTTTGACAAGCCTCCCTTTGTTCCCTAATGTCATTTCCTTTTGTTCTTTTAAAAATTTTTTTTACAATGTTTCATTTTAGTTTGGAGCCAGTCTCTGTCACTGGGTTTGTTAGAAATATAGATGGTCCTTGAACAAAGGTTAGGGGCGCTGATTCCCCGCACAGTTGAAAATCTGGGTGGAACTTTTGACTCCCCCAAACCTAACTGCTAATACCCTACGATTGAGCAGAATCCTTACAGATGACAGAAACACTTGATAAACACATATTTTGTATATGCTATGTATTATATACTGTATTCTTATAATAAAGGAAGCTTGAGACAAAAAAATGTTATTACACATTGCTGTACAGTGTTTATTAAAAAACAATCTATATATAAGTGGGTCCACGCAGTTCAAACTCCTGTTGTTCAAAGGTCACCTTTACATTGAAGGTCCACCATATCCCAAAGCCCATGTCAGCAAGGTTTGGGAAAAAATCAAGTAACAGCGAGAGGAAAGGAAGAACCCTGGAGCAGCACCATCTATAAAAAATAATGCAAAACACATACATCATTTAAAAATTTTCAGTAACCACGTTTTAAAAAGTGAAAAGATGCCATTATTTTAATAATATATTTTATATAATCCAAAGAATCCAAAATATCTTTGTTTCAATATGTAATCAATATAAAGACATTAGTAATGCAATATTTACATTCTTTTTTTCATCCTAAATCCTCTAAATGGGGTGTCTATTTCATTCAATCTGATACTAAATTTTTATTGTAGAAAACTTGATTTGCATTTCAATATCATAAAACGTACTGTGGAAAAATTAGGTTAACATGCCCAAGCTCTTCAAACACATCCCAAATTTTCCAATAACTGAACAGAGTAATTGCTTTTAAATTTAAGTTGTTTTACAAGAAAATTAAAAATGCAGCCCCTCCCAACATCAACCTCTCTCCCAGTGCTCAAAAGTGGGTCCAGATCACTTTATCAGACAATGCAATTCTATTTTTTTTTTTTTTTTTTTTTTGGAGGAAGGCGCTCTCCAGGTTTATTACTGTTGGGTCAGCACCTTAAGAGTCTACATGGGTACATACATTACAGACTAGAATCTGTTCCCCAAAGAGGCTATTTATATCAATCCCGTTTTTTACTTAGAAAGGAAAAAAAAACAAAACAAAACCCTAGCAACACATACATTCTAGAAATTAAGCAATGGACAATGAGCTAGCTGGACATGAACTGGATGAGGGCCTTCAAGGAGGTCTGTAGAGATGGAGGGGGCACCCCTCGGTCTACAGGTTCAGGCCCCACGGTGGCCACCAAGCCCAGCCCTCAGGTTCACACAGGAGACATGTTTCCTCTCCTCCCCAGACAGAGGCCAGGTCTGGAAGGGGGCATGGGACAGGCATAGGAGCTCAGGCAGCTACCCCACAGATATAAGTGGCCCTGTCTCCTAATGTGGAACCTGCTCCAGGACAAAGGCCAGACCCCAGAGAGGAGTCCAGTCTTTCCATCTGGGGGCGAGGATAGTGCAACAAGGCCATCCTTGGCCACTCCCTGAGCTGCAGCCATGACACTGACTCAGGACACTAGCCGGCCTGCCCTGAGGAGACACTGACCCAGGGGACAACATGGGAGGAGGCAACAGTGGGCCACCTCCTGGCCTGGGCCTTGCCTAACGGTAAGGGGTGGCGTGACCTGAGTCCTAGTTCCATCTGGTCACCCAGTGGGCTGAGAACCCTTGCTCTGAGGGGCCTGCTTCTGCCTGGGACCCACCTAACTCACACCCCCACGCCACCCTCCACATGCTGGCAGCTGTATCGGCTCAGCCACCGATGGTTTTCAGTCTGCATCATCTTCCTTGGAGGAAGTGCTTTTACATGGATCCTCAGAACAGCTCCATGAGGTAGGCAGGGGAAATGTGTCCGTTCTTGGTTGGCCATTGGGGAAACTGAGGCACAGGGATGAGCTCAGACCAGGTGTCTGAGGGAGTCATGGTGGCTGGGGCTATGTGCATGACTCATGGGCCTGGGGATGGTGTGGCGGGTGAGCCCTTGTGGCTCTTAGGAACAGGACAGACTGCGGCTGGGGTCTCTGCACGTTCTCCCCGGGAAGGTATGAGGACATAGCTATGGAAGTGGATGGGAGGGAAGAGGTGGGATGGTCCCAGGAGACGGGCCACCCACAGCCAGGGTAGACTTGACTGTTCCCCTTTGGTCTCTTCCTATAAGTCAGTTCTGCAGCTACAAAGCTACTTTAAGAGCCTCCATCCTGCTGAGTATGACTCTGGAAAGAGCCTTGTGCAGTAGTGACCAAGGCCCTGAGGCCCAGCAGTGGTCAGACAATGCAATTCCAGAAGGAATTATGTTTGTGACGTGAAGGTGGTGATGGAGATTGCTGGTTAAATTGGGAAAGTGTACAAATTTAAATGTAACCAAGTAAATTTAGAATTGACCCCTAAACTCAAAGATTTTCACTTTCAAAGATACAGAGGTCATAAAAAATAATAAAAATTGAATATAAATCCATATTGCAAAATACAACATTGAGAGATTTAAGGAAGGAAGCCAATTCCTGGGCATGAAGACAGAATTTCCACAGGCAAGGTAGTTGTCACACATTCCACACCAGGCCAAAGAGTTATCTTTTGATTTTCAAACTGCTTTTCTGATGTCGGGATTCACATTTCCATTCTACAGAAGAACAAACTAAAGCATAAATGAGAGATTCTCAAGGCACAGTACAGGTAATAGCCCCTAGAAGGTGAAGCATAGGGAGAGTACAGCACTCAAGCCCCAGGGCCAGTCCTCCACAGAAACAGCTCCCATCCGGGTGTCCCTGTGCCGCTGGGGACTTGAGTTCTTTTCTCACTCTAGGAGACCATCATGCCAACAACCCTATCATACTTTGATTTAAAGTGTACAAACAGGGGCTGTCTCAGTTGATGGTCAGGAATTAAGCTACCACTTACCTGTGTCACTCACAATGGAAGAAATGGAGAAGACTGATATCCAGCTACAGAGACCTATAAAGACAGAGTAGAACACCCAGTGTGTCCTGTTCACCTATTTCCAAGGAGACATGGGCAGCGTAGTGGACAAACATTTCTCCAGAGCTCTGAGCAATGTCAAGAGCCCTCAAGGATTGAGCACCTTGAGCCAGGGCACAGATGTTGATCCTGAGGAATGATAGTGACATGCCTCCAAACCAGTGGTGTTTCTCATCTCAGTGGACAAAGCCAGAGCCAGAGCCAGAAGCATCTTTTGCATATGGTGCCATCAACTGCAGCTTGAGTGGGCCCAGTTCAAGAGGCCATACTGACTATGGATCAGTACCCAGCGTCCCTGACCGGGAGCGCCCCCCCCCCCCCCCCGTTTGAATCTGACTAGCCGTGGCACTACCCCTCCCTAGCCAGCCCCAGCACTTCAGAGCCTGTCTACTCTCAGGTCTACTCCAGTGGGCACGTGATCTCAGAGCCCCAGCCCAATGGGAATGATAAGCCCTTCCTAAGTCTTCTCCAGCAAGATTGACACCTAGCCCATCCTCAGGAGTCTGCAGTGTGGGAGAATTACAACTCTGCCCAGATAGCCAGAAGCACAGGATTGCCTCCCAGCTCAGCCCACTATAAGAAAATATATTTCCCCACAGATGGTGGACCTGCCAGTGCCAACCTTGCAAGTGAAAAAAGTCAGTCTCCAGAGAGAAGAGATGTGTTCTTTTATTGAACCTCAGTCCAAAGAAGAGAATTTTTTTTCCAAACCTGCTCATGATTTTCTGTGAATCTAGAGGGTCTAGAGACTGCACCACCTTTTTCTCTTTCTGGCTCTAAAGAGCATTGCGCCAGGAACAAGCTGCTGTTCTCCCTAAAATTCTACACATTTCTTCCCTGGCACCTGTGCCCTGTGGCAGGAGTTTTTCAAACATCAGTGACCCCTCAGCATATGAAATGGTTAAAAGAGCAGTTCAGTGATGGGAACTCTTAGAGGGCCTCCTGCTTGCTTATCCCGCCTTCCCTGTACCCGCTGCCTCCCTACTTATAAATCAATCCCCTTACCCCCTACCAGCAGAGTCTTTCAGACCCAAACTGATGATGTGGTGTCTTATGGGCTTGTCCCACTTTGTCAACTGAATGGAGGACATACCAGCAACAGCCTGAAGCTTTCTAGCCTGAACCCAGACTGTGGCAGGCTGCACCCCTGCCTCTACCAAAGGCAAAATGAGAATAGGGGTGGACAAGACCCACTGAGGAAATTGAGGCTGGGCATTTCCTTCCAACATCCTCAGAGTCTGGAAGGAAGCTGAAAAGGTTCTCATGAAGCACTTTCACTAGGAATGTTTGATTCTTCAGTTCTGAAAAAGAGATTCCAAATAGAGTTGCTGAGAAACCTGAAAACTGACACTGGAAGTTAGGGAACAGACTGCCCCGTCCCAAGCTGGGCCTAGACAGTTCTGTGCAAAGAACATCTCTTAGCTGCGGATCCAACTGCTTTCTGCCCTCCCTATGAGGATGAGGACTCTGGCATCTGACCCCCCCACAGGTGTTTATCTGGACCTTGGTGACATGTTACTGGCTTCTACAGACAATGAAGCCTGCCCCTTAGCTCTTTCACTGTTAGTGACATCTGTGAGCCATTAGCTCTCTTTTCGGCACAGAGCCATTGGGGCCACCCGAGTGGGTACCCACAGCATCTAACTGAAGGTGAAAGAAAGGCTTAGTCCAAGACGTGGTGGCAGGACCTCCCTACAGATTGTTCCAGATCAAATGACAAATTTCTTCAAATTCCCTCATGTCTCTAATCTAGTCGATAGCCTTGTGGCCAGCGTGAGCTTGGCCCGGAAGCCCCTGCCGGCAGTGTTGGCTGTCCACACAGCACCCCCTACTTGTTCCTGTGAAATAGCTCGGAGAGTGAATAAACAATAAAACTACTTTTTTGGATTAAAATAAATAAATAAATAAATAAATAAATAAATAAATAAATAAATAAATAAAATGTACAAACAGGATTCAGGGGGAGGAAAGAAGCCTGACACTCAACTACATTTCAGGCACGCGTTTAGAATTCAAAGCGAGATAGAATATGGTACACGCCAAGTCCACCGTCGAGGCCACGGCGCACTAGGATCCTAACAGTTCAAACCTCAGAAGCAGATGCCAGCTTGAGAGGTGCCATTATTTCAGTCCCGTAATAAACTGGATTTTCCTTACACGCCCTTAGAGAGAGCTTGTTTCGGAGAATTTAGGGGAGGAACAGGGACTCAAGGCAGGATTCCCTCCGCCCAGAAGGGTGGACCAACTTGCGCGCAATGTGGGCGGAGCCAACTCCCGGCCCGCGGGCCGGGCCCCGCCTCCTTGGTAGTTCTCAATTAGGTCCGCCACCGGGCTATAAATGAGAAGGTCGCTCGTCAGCCCGCACGTTCTCTCCTTTGGTTCCATTTCGACTCCGCTGGGATGTCTGGCAGAGGCAAGGGCGGGAAGGGGCTGGGCAAGGGCGGCGCCAAGCGCCACCGCAAGGTGCTGCGCGACAACATCCAGGGCATCACCAAGCCCGCCATCCGGCGGCTGGCCCGGCGCGGCGGCGTCAAGCGCATCTCGGGCCTCATCTACGAGGAGACCCGCGGGGTGCTCAAGGTGTTCCTGGAGAACGTGATCCGGGACGCCGTCACCTACACGGAGCACGCCAAGCGCAAGACGGTCACGGCCATGGACGTGGTCTACGCGCTCAAGCGCCAGGGCCGCACCCTCTACGGCTTCGGCGGCTAAGACCTTTCCCACAATCTCGACTTCTGCGAAAATTCTAAAGGCCCTTCTCAGGGCCACACAATCTGCTCCTTTGAAAGAGCTGGTGACATTGGTGTATTTGTATTCTGCTTACTTAACACCCTCTCAAAGGAATGGAAGGTTTTCTGGCTGTATTCAATGTGTTTTTAAAGTTTCATTTGAGAGGCAGAGACCTAGGAAGACGGAGAAGGTTCCTCCCTAAAAGGAGCGTGATGCGCGACTCTATCCCATGACCTCGGGATCACAACAACCCTAAGCCAAAGAAAGGCAAGATTTTCAATATAATCGGTTTCTTACTACCGGAATGCACTAAATGTTAATGTAGCAATTCAAATGAGTTTCACACCAATGGGATGTTTTAAACCCGTTCCTGGTTTGGTAATGCTTTACTAGCCTACAGAACTCAAAAAATTTGTTAAATTTGGACTGATCAGCCAGTAGTTGTGTAACTAGAGAGGGCTCAATGAAAAGCCGATTGAACTCTTAAAAACTGAACGCACCGATAAGCAGGCCTAGGTGGTACATGGGGACTTCTCTCCCCCATAAAGTATTTGTTTGGATCATGTAAACTGATTACCAATGACGTATATTTAAGCCACAAAGATTTGGGGGTTTGCTATACCGTGTTACATATTCCCGGATATCCTATAATAAAAACAATGTCTCACAAACCCTCTGGTTTCTCAGCTTTAAAGCTAGAGGGGCATACAACGGCACCAAGCGTTCAACCACACAATGTTTTCTCATGTGTCAGTACTTGCAAAGGAAAGGGGGGAGAAGGATCCTCCAAAGTAATAACCAGGCAAATTATTTTCTGCTTCCTGGCTTCACAGGAACGTCACTGGCAGGAGCCTATTTAAAAGCATTTGAACATGTTTGTAGCCTTTCTCCTTACTTCTAAGAAACAGTTCTTGCCTGAAAGCAAATTGAACCAGAGTAATGTAGCCTGGGGAAGGAGGGAACCGTTATTTTAACTTTCTTTGGGTTCTTAGGTGCCTTTTATTTTTCCTGATGGGTCCCTGTGCTTATGGTGACCAGCGTTCCCCCTCCTGGTATTCACCCTTCTGTGAAATAGCTCCCTTGAGCGTGGACATGACCTCTGACTTGTTTCTAGTCTGAGAGTACTCCAGAGGCGACAGGATGTAATTTTCTTTTTTTTTTTTTTTTTTTAGATTTTATTTATTTATTCATAGAGATGCAGAGAGAGAGAGAGAGAGGCAGAGACACAGGCAGAGGGAGAAGCAGGCTCCATGCAGAGAGCCTGACGTGGGACTCGATCCTGAGACTCCAGGATCATGCCCTGGGCTGCAGGCGGCGCTAAACCGCTGAGCCACCGGGGCTGCCCAGGATGTAATTTTCTGCATATGATTAGGTTATCTGACCTGTTAAGTCTATTAAGTAACGTGTCTTCCTCAACTCTTGCATGCGAACTTTGATACACCAAATATCCATGCTGGCAGGCCCAAAGGACAAGAAACTGCGGGGGGGGGGGGGGGGGGGGGGGGACTCTTTAGGAAGTGAAGGAGGCCTCCATCTAACTGCCTACAAGCCTTGAAGCCAACAGCCAGGAAGAAAGTGGAAATGGAAGTTCCAAGAACTGTCTGCCTAGATGCTACAGGACTCAAAATGTCCCAACCCAGTGCTCCTCATGTATTACTTTTATAACCAGAAAAATAAACACTAGAAAAACCACCGAAAGAAAGAAAAGTGGAACCCTCAGCGCTACAACCACAAGGAAAATTCAACCACCCAGTGGGTTTATATTTCCCCAGTCGAGCATCTAAGAAAACTCTATCCTAGCTAACATCTCAATAACATCCTTATATAGGATTCAGCAAAACCATGCCCAGATCCACAGAAACTGTCACATAACACTTGTGTTGTTTGAGGCTAGTAAATTCAAGGTAATGTATTAGCAGCAATACATAACTAATACACTTAGCCAACACACTCAACTCAGCATTTTCAGCAAAATGTGTCCCATCTAAATGAACAGATGAAATGAACTGAAACTGCCATCTCTTTCTAATGAAAGACACATATTTGAAAAAAGGAAAAAAGGGGTGAGGGAGAAACCCTATAGTGGCAACATTCCCTTTCACCAGTATGTAACCCTTCATGCATACCCCGAACACTGAGCTACAAAATTCATGTGTTACAGTCCTCCCTGTTACCAAGCCTATAAATCCTTACCTGGACTTTCAGCAGCACGAAAACAAACGGTCTACTTTTAAATAATTAACACACGAAACCTCTTGATGTCCTTATGTTGTGGGATTGGTGCGTATCAAGATCTTTTCACACTCTTATATTTTTGGTTTTGTTTTACTTTTCTTTCTTTTTTTTTTTTTTTAGGTATTATTTATTTATTTATGATAGTCACAGAGAGAGAGAGGCAGAGACACAGGCAGAGGGAGAAGCAGGCTCCATGAACCGGGAGCCCGATGTGGGATTCAATCCCGGGTCTCCAGGATCGCACCCTGGGCCAAAGGCAGGCGCTAAACCGCTGCGCCACCCAGGGATCCCTACTTTTCTTTTTTTCTAAGCGAATACAGAAGTAAATACTGAAGGCAAGAAAAAAATATAAAAATAACTCAAATCAGAGTTTAGTTTACATGTTTAGCAAACATGCTATACGTTTGATTACATCAGTAACATAAAAGCAAAATAAGGATAAAAACATTTTATTGCAGACTTGCAGAATTATCTTTGAAGCAGTCTACATCAGTAGTTAACATTAAATTCTGGGGTCCAGTAATTCCCCAGGCTTAGTTCAGTTTCTACATTAAGACTAAAATTGAAACTTGGTGTCCATTGTAACAAAAAAAAAAGTCATTGGACGACTTAACCTTTATGAAACACATATTGTTATCAAGTAGGAATTGTATTTAAAGCAATAATCCAACATGTAGCTTAAGCATAGGCAACTTTAAAATCCAGGCAGCACTCTACAAAACAATGTAAAATCTCGATTAGATGAAAGAGTACAAATTAAAGACTTAATGAACAGACACCAAAACCAGACTTTTACACTTTTAGCGATGCTTCTACTGTAATCATTTCACCAAACTTATGCATAATACTAAAGTGTGCTGTAAACACCTGTTACTAAAACTCTCAATTTGCAAAATGTGAGTAGCTCTTAAAAGAGCCTTTAAGTAAAGCAAAACGTAGGAAAACATATACTTGACGCTGGTGTACTTGGTGACGGCCTTGGTGCCCTCGGACACGGCGTGCTTGGCCAGCTCCCCGGGCAGCAGCAGGCGCACGGCCGTCTGGATCTCCCTGGACGTGATGGTCGAGCGCTTGTTGTAATGCGCCAGGCGCGACGCCTCGCCCGCGATGCGCTCGAAGATGTCGTTGACGAACGAGTTCATGATGCCCATGGCCTTGGACGAGATGCCCGTGTCGGGGTGCACCTGCTTCAGCACCTTGTACACGTAGATGGAATCGGTTTTTAAGACCTCGTTTGCGCCTCTTGCCATCTTTCTTCTGCGCCTTAGTCACCAACTTCCTGGAGCCCTTTTTGGGGACCGGCGCGTACTTGGCTGGGTCGGGGATGATAATGACAAGACTACAAAAACTAGGACCCACAGGAAGAACGGGAGAAGGAAAAAAAAATCCAGAGATTTATAGCAAATACATGCTAAAGAAGGCTCCAAAAATCTGAATTCCCATTGGACAAAAACTGACCAATAGATTAATAGTATGTAAATCGCGAGTTCCAAATCTGCGTTTTTATTGGACAAATCAACGAATGCTTTCAGGACTCCAATAGGTTGATTTGCAATACGGCTACATTACTATAAGTACATTCACTTAAGAAAAAAGAACAACGCACGCAACTCCCAATAAAACCGTCTAATAAGACCGTATTTTTAACTTTGAGAAGTAGAAACCTTCAGATTTGAACGCGAAAACCAAGGAAGGAAGTCCTATTATCTAGCCCAGTCCAGTGGTGATTTTAGCTTCTTCGGGCTTATGACAAATTGCCCAGGAATCCTCGGGTCTCTTCCGGCAAGAATCCCGAGAGGCTGGACCATTGCTATTAAAAAAAATCAAGACACGCGATCGTCGCCATCTTTTCCAAGATTCCGCCTCGCAAACCTTTTCCCCAGAACTCTCGCCATTACACCCCGGCTGACTTTTTTAATTCATCAAAACCAAACCGCGTAGTCCGAAAACCAACTTGAGTTAAAACCGATACTGAAGAGCCGGGGGCTCCAGGATATTGCAACTTTAAAACGTGAAGCCTAAAATAAATCCTTTGCGTTTTAACATTATGTCCTAGGAGACCATGCTACAGTGCACTAGATACTTGCTCTAAACATAACGAAATAGAACTCTTGAGATGCTTAGATAGTGGAATTTGCAAATAGGTAAGGACCGGAAATACCACGCAGATGAAAAGGAGTTAACTTCAGGAAACGGCGTACATGTGTTAAAGAAGAGAAATCCTAAACCACTTTCTCTTCCGAATAGACTGTCTCATCTATCCACACAGGAGAAAACTCCAAAATTATTATTAGCTATAATTAACGAGTTGTGAAGCATCACAAATGAAACGGATAACAAGGTTTTTTTTCAAGGGGGGGTGGGGTGGGAAGATATCTGCTAATTGAAATCAACCAATCAGAAACGTGCACGGAAGAGCCGCACCCCTGCAGCATCCCTCCACAGGCTCGGAGTCGAGCAACGGTTTGCTAATTGGAATTGCCCATTATCCAATCAGAGTGGTTCTTTTCCTGTATAAAGACAGGGATGAGCCCATTCTGCGGTTTCTTTGCGTTGCAGCTAAGCCATGGCTCGCACGAAGCAGACGGCGCGCAAGTCGACGGGCGGCAAGGCCCCGCGCAAGCAGCTGGCCACCAAGGCGGCCCGCAAGAGCGCGCCGGCCACCGGCGGCGTCAAGAAGCCGCACCGCTACCGGCCCGGCACGGTGGCCCTGCGCGAGATCCGGCGCTACCAGAAGTCCACGGAGCTGCTGATCCGCAAGCTGCCGTTCCAGCGCCTGGTGCGCGAGATCGCGCAGGACTTCAAGACCGACCTGCGCTTCCAGAGCTCGGCCGTCATGGCGCTGCAGGAGGCGTGCGAGGCCTACCTGGTGGGGCTCTTCGAGGACACCAACCTCTGCGCCATCCACGCCAAGCGCGTCACCATCATGCCCAAGGACATCCAGCTGGCGCGCCGCATCCGCGGGGAGAGAGCTTAAAGCCTAATTTCCTAATTCGATTCCAGTTTTGAACCCAAAGGCTCTTTTCAGAGCCAACCACCTTATCTTTGATAGATGCCGTGACACTCCCCTTAGTCCTGTTCTAGTTTATGATGATAAAGTCGTAGTTCTTTTGGCGTAGGCCTGAAACATCCTTGACTCGGAGAATTAAGCTCTTAAGATCTAACCTGGGTTTTTGAGACCGTATTACCTGCAATTTTATTCCTAAACCTATTTTTTCAACGCAGGTGAGGCATTTAGGTTTTGGATTTCTGCTTTATTTTCTTTATTCTTTTGGAATGGCTGGATGCACCTTTTGAATTGGGGCTACTTTCTTGGGTCGTGCAGCCTACGGGCTCTTCGAATTCCACTTAACACTGCTCCACGGATTGGCCCATTGTGGCTTCTGGAGGCTAGATAGCCTTCGATTGAGCCTTCAAGGCTGAATTCTTTCCCAGAGTTAGACTTTTTCAGCTTGCCACTACCCCAAGGGGCCATCGCTTGGTCTGCACTTTTTCAACAATCCGAGGAACCAGCAGAACCTTGAGGGTGATCAAGGGTATGCTCCTAAACCTCTTAACAGGGAGCCACGTCTTCGGTTATGAGCTGAAACACTGAAAGTTTCTAAGACAACAGCTCTTCCTGCGGACTCCTTGGCGTCTCTACAACAGACTAAGCAACCAACATGAGAAAGTTATCTCTGGGAATGCGGAATGCAGGAATTAGGATCCTTTTTTAAAATGTTACTTGTAGTAATCTGTACACCCAAAGTGGGGCTGGAATTTACTACCTGACATCAAGAGTCCCATCCTCTACCAACTGAGCCAGCCAGCTGCCCCTTAATTAACACTCTTAAAAAGTCTATTTCAGGTTTCCTACATTCTCTATCTTAATCTAAATTAAATTTCATGAGAGTACCTACTATTTGTCAATAAAACATGACAATCCTTTGGAAGCTGGATAGTTTTCTAGCAGAAAATATTTTGTTCTCTACTATCCCTATAAGAAAACGGTTTGGGGACGCCTGGGTGGCTCAGCGGTTGAGTGCCTGCCTTCAGCCCAGGGTGTGATCCTGGAGTCCCAGAATCTAGTCCCAAAACAGGCTCCCTGCATGGAGCCTGCTTCTCCTTCTGCCTGTATCTTCTGCCTCTCTGTCTCTCATGAATAAATAAGTAAAATATTTTTTAAAAAAAGAAAAAACGACTTTATATTATTACTTATGAAACATATTCCCTTCTGGTGGAAATAACAGGTTCCTTAGTTCCTAAACTGGTAGCCCAATGGAAGAGAAGCCAGGAATTCTGTTCTGAAACCATTCAGGCAGTTATTTGGAAATGTAGGAGGATGTTTCCTAATTAGGATACTGTATACTATTTGGAAGGATTTCATCTGTTTGAATGCTTCTGCAGATCTGAGTTTGGAGATGGGAGAAGGTATACTTAACTACGGAATTAAGAGGCTTCTATCAAAAAAAAATTTTAATGGGCTGTTTCCCCTTAAAAGATTAAGGAAAATGATTAGTCAGGTGGTACATTTAAGAGGGACAAAGCTGTAAATAAAGTACACAAGTCATAGTTAGAAGTCCTGGAGATTTTATAGAAAACATTTTTGTTTTTGCAACTCTATCAGGCATTGGAGACTTGGGGAGTTGGGAATAGGGAACCCTGGGTCCATATGGAGAGAAGCTTAGCAATCCATAACTAAAATCACTTGAGTGTTGGATATTTGCCATGCTGGATAAAGGCATTCCTATTAGACTGTGATTTTTCTATATCCTGTACTTTCTTTGAGTTTCTAGCACAGTAAGTTTTTTAATATGTATTTCTATCTCACCAGATGTTGGTTATCAAGACATGATATATTGAGCACAGAAAACATTTTGTCTTATTAAATCCATCAGAATATCTAGAATGGTCCTTTGCCTAAAACAAAGGCTCAGAAAATTTTTTAGTTAAATTAGAATCTAAAATAAAAAAATTATTGGACAAACATATTACTGATTGGTGCACTCCTGATTACAGAAATAAAAGATTGATAGAGTTTGTGTAATTTTAATAGATCTTTTTCCAAAGGAGAAATAAATTTATTGAGTGGGTCACAATGGGCCAGAAGTCAGGTATAAGACTCCAAAATATAAGGAAAGTTCAATCATGATCTACTAGTATTATCCATTATATACAATTATTATTCTATTAGTGCTTTTACAGATAAGGAAACTAAAAGTAGGAAAGTTTCAGACAATGATGAGTTGAGCCACAACTTTCCCACTATGCATTACTACGTTAAACAACAGCATTAACATAATACTCATCACTTATCCCTGAGGGCTTTATTCCTAGGAAAAGCTGTCAGAGAAAGACTGGCATGTTTAATTCTTTCAAATCTGTTGAGAAAATGGAATGGTTTTGAAAATTTACAGGGTCTTATATGATTGTGACGTTCTATTATACTATTATGCTTACAGCCAGTTGCACATAGATATAACCAGTTCACAAGAATAAAAACATAACAGGACTATGGACAATTGTTAGCCTTTCTGCCCACTATACAAACAGCACTCTTCATATTTAAACACATACACACAAAAAATATTTTATTTTAATTTTAAAAGGTATACATTAAAATGGTAGTATTTGTTATCAAATGTTTTAAATTATTTTTTATTTTGTTGGAGAAGGATCACAAATATGACTCAGGTCACATTTTATGTGCACCTACTGGTATGATAGGTTGTATATCCATTTCTGGCTTACATGATTTCAACTATGTATCATTTTGTTTAAATGTATAATCTCTGAATGACCAGGAACTTTCTCTTATGGCAATGACAGCTAAAAATCAACACAATTAAGAAATTCCATTTCATTCTTCATAGCCTTCCTACCCCATCTGCCCACAGATAAATACCAATATTTTATATCAGACTTTTTTTTACCATAAAAGTGTTATAAATATTTTGTTTTCTTTTTGCAGTAGCCCTAACAAGTTAGGCAGCATACTTCAAAAAGTATCGGAGATAATGGATAAGTCAAGCCAAGGGGAAGAGGGTCATATAAGGGGCAGAGAGATTTATTACTCTTGGCTTAACACATAGAAAAACAAAATAAAATTACTAAATATGATAATATCTAGGGGTAATATCATCATCCATTGGACAGGATTAAAAACTCAGTCCATTCTAATATCACCTCACACCTGTCAAAACAGCTAAAAACAAAATCACAGGAAACAACAGGCATTGGCAAGGATGTGCAGAAAAAGGAACCCTTGTGTACTGTTGCAGGGAATACAAACTGGTGCAGCCACTGTGGAAAACACTACAGAGGTTTCCTAAAAAATTAAAAATAGAACCACCCAAAGACCCAAAAAAATCACATTACCCAGTATTTATCCATAGAATGCAAAAACAGTAACTCAAAGGGATGCATGCACCCCTATGTGTATTTCAGCATGATTTTTTTTTCTTTTTTTAAGATTTTATTTATTTCACAGAGAGAGAGAGATAGAGCACAAGTAGGCAGAGAGGCAGGCAGAGCAACAGGGAGAAGCAGATTCCACCACTGAGCAGGTAGCCAGATTCAGAACTCAATCCCAGGATTTTGGGATCATGACCTGAGCAGAAGGCTGTCTCTTAACCGACTGGACCATCCAGGCACCTTTGCAGCATTATTGACAACAGTCAAATTATGGAAGCAGCACAAGTGTCCATCATCAACTGATGAATGCATAAAGAAGAGGTGGTATATATACACAATGGAATATTATTCAGTCATAAAAAAAGAATGAAATCTTGCCATGGAGCTAGAGAGTATAATGCCCAGCGAAATAAGTCAGACAAAGAAAAAGAAATACCATATGATTTCACTCATATGTGGAATATAAGAAACAAAACAAATGAGCAAAAGGGGAAAAAGAGAGACAAAGGGAGAGAAAGAGAGAAAGAGAGAGACAATCCAAGAAACAGATTCTTTCTCTAGAGAACTGATGGTTACCAGACGGGAGGTGGGTGGGGCAAGGAGAGAAACAGGGGATGAGGATTAAAAAGTACATATTGTGATGGGAGAGGAGTGGGGGTACTCTCAGTCAATTAAAAACACATACTTAAAGTCAGAGAAAACAAGAGAGATGAATAACACCCCAAAGTATAGTTAGTGAGAAAAAAGAATAGGAGCATTATACATTTGCCAGTGATACTAATTGCACCCAGTTAATAAATATCATCAAAGCACATTATGAGAAGATTTTTAAATCAGGGTAATTTATTCATGGGGCTGGAAGTTGAGATGGAACTGGAAAGACTCTCCCAGGGAAGGAATGGCAGGTGAACCAAGTTGTTTAAAAAACAAGAAGGCGTTGAAAAGGAAATGTGAGTTGTTATTAGTGCTAATTACTGCAAGCAGAAAGTATTATGAAAAAAAGACTACAAATTTCTCACTTGAGCCTCAGGCCATGGGGAGCCAGTGACCCTATTCATAGGACACTTAAAAGAATGACCAGAATTGAGGAATTAGGGGCTGGAGACACTGGAATAAAGATGCTGGTTAGGAAACAATGAGATCATCCCCAAGTATAAATGGAGAAGGAGAACATGTAAGAAAGAAACTGTCAGTAGCTAGACTCTTTAAACATCACCCTGATTTAGTGACTGACCGGAATAATCAACACCTCAACACTATGCGGTGAATACAATGTGCCTCCTCCAGTTGTAAGAAGTCAGATGATTACTAAGCAGAAAGCAAAATGTAGTTACTTCAGCCTGGTCTTAAAAATTACTTTTGGCTCAGATCTGTGCAGTGTGCATAAAAACCTTCCTGCCATTAAGAAAATTTGAACTTGTTCTTCATGATTTCCATGTTAAGACTGCTGATTGAGGGAAGCCTGGGTGGCTCAGCGGTTTAATGCCACCTTCAGCCCAGGATGTGATCCTGGGGTCCTAGGATCAAGTCTCATGTCCCGCTCCCTGCATAGAGCCTTCTCCTCCCTCTGCCTGTGTGGCCTCTCTTTCTCTGTGTCTCTCATGAATAAATAAATAAAATCTTAAAAAAAAAAAAAAAAGACGACTGATTGATATTGATTGGTTGGTCAATTGGGCTGTATGGTTGAGAGAGAACTATAAACACAGGATCCTGTCTGATATTTTACCATCCTGAAGTGTCATTCTGCTCTGTTGGGATTTTTTCTAAACCTGGGTTTGGCCACTATAATTGACAGACCATCTTTGTGCAGCAAAAGAGCATCAGAAACCCAAACATGAGCATTCCAAGAGATCCTCACAGGGAGACCATCCTAGGCATGTGGTTAGTAGTAAAATATAGTGACTGGGAATGAGCTTCCTGCACTATCACTTCCTGGTGCAGAGAGTACACTAAAATGTCTTTAGTCTTCTTTACTTATGATTTGACTGTATCAAAAATTGGGGGAGATGGAAAAAGATTGTAATAAGTTCTGATGCCCTTGAAAAGAAAAATCAAGGCCTGTCCTAGGGAAAGGAATTTGAAAACTAATTCCTAGGTCATTGATTAAATCATGTTTAATTGTGTCTGAAGCATTACAAAGGGCTTGTGAAATAGATAACTCACAAAGGGCCTACAAGGGAATCATATAAATTCTACTATCATGCTGGCTGAGCCTAAAAATGAAACCAAGAACTCCACTCCTTTTGTAGTTTATAGAATAGATGGGGTGCAGTGTAAAGAAACAGGCCCCAGGAACACAGAAACTTGTGAGACCCAGATTCACCCTTTACTGACAAGGCAATTCTGCCCATTTCATCTTTCTAAGCTACAATTTTCTTCACTGTGAAACAAGTATTTTAACTATACCTAATGCAAATGCTTCCTAGGAATGCAATCAGATTGTTCTGTAAATTGTAAGGAACTACAGAGATATTCTGTAGTCATTTGACCACTCATTGAATGTCACATTCTAGCATAATTCTCATATTCCCCATTCCTCTTCATCAGAAGTCCAGCAATCTCATTCTGAGTATTAAAGAGCTCATGGGTCTCTTGAACCTTACTCCCCTCCACACAACTTTTGTCTTCAAAAAGGTTCTTTTCAGTAAATATTTCATTCTCCTCATTTCTCCAGATCTCATTCTCATACAAACCAATGTCATCAAGGTTTTTTAGACTTTCTGGAAAGAAGAAAATATGGGGAGTAGCTGTAATTGGGAAAAACCGAACTCCTGCTTAGAAGAACTAGAAAGATACTTACAGGCTACATCACGCCACCTAGTTGTGAGAAAATTTTAATAGTCAATTTCAATAAGCTATTGAACAATAAGCATAGGAAAGGGAGGCTCTAAGAAAGAAAGTGAAAAGTATTTCAAGTATGAGGTATTGTGCCCACTGGAGATAGATAGGCTCAGAAGTTTAGGACTTCTATCCTACTATGGACGCTATGGATAGTCTGGGGGAACCTATATAGACAACATCTTCTCAATACTTAAGGCATACAGAATAAGAAAGCAAAATTAAAATAGTTATCGGGGTGCCTGGGTGGCCCAGTGACTTAAGCATCTCCCTTCATTCAGCTCAGGTCATGATTTCGGGTCCTGGGATGGAGCGCCAAGCCAGGCTTCCCTGTTCAGTGGGGAGCTTGCTTCTCTCTCTGTGGTCTCCCTCTCTCAAATAAACAAAATATTTTAAAATTATCAAAGTGTATTTCTTTTAAGTATGTGCATGTAATAATATCTTTCATTAGGAACTCATCAAATAACTAGGAGTAGCACGTAGAATAATGAAGGGGTCATGAGCTCACTATGAGTATAAAGGTTATTTCAAGATATCTGCAGTACTGGGATGCTTGGGTGGCTCGCAGTTGAACGTCTGCCTTTGGCTCAGGGCCTGATCCCAGGTCTGGGGATCAAGTCCCACATGAGCCTCCCTCCGAGGAGCCTTCTCTCTCCTATGTATCTGCTGGTCTCTCATGAATAATTTTTTTTTTAATTTTAAAAAAAAATTTAAAAAAAGATATCTGCAGTACTTCAAGTGATAAGAATTAACATCTGTGCTTCCAATTTCTGAAAAAACCACAGGAACTTGCAATATCCATTGTCATTAGTTCCCTACACACGTCATGGAAGGAAAAGAGAAGTTGCCTTTACACTTTGTAGAAATAAAGACACAATGTTTCCCCATCAGGTTTACAGCCCCATCATGATCTGTAGGACTTCGATTTTTGTCAAATTTCCCAGTAAAATTAAGTGGGCTTCCCAGAAATAAATAGGAACATTTCTGCCCTGGGAAAAAAGTGGCCCTGGATCAAACCATCTAGAACCAATTTACTTTCCACTGGTCACCTCAACTCCAGGAACTTGCTAGCCAACCACACAGCCTTCCCCGAGATTTTTCTTTTATTGTGTTTCACCTTTCCAATTCCTGCTGCCTATTCAGCAGAAAAATCGGCAGCCAACCATGGCTCCCCTGGTACCTCTCAACAAACTAGGGGAAGGAATCTGGTAGGGAGGATAAACTATAAACCACCAGAGGTGACACACTTTTTACTATTCCTTAGCACCAGGGTGGCAAAAAATTATGCAGCTTTAGCGAAGAATACCGTGAATAGTCCCTCAAAAGACTCCATCTGATCAAGGGGGAAAAAATCCAAGATTTCCCATTGTTTGGAAATATATAAAATTTTTTATCTCAATCTCTAATTGGTTAAGTATTTGCTTTAACGGAGGTACCGTAAACCCAGAGTACCTTCTGATTGGCTAACTCTCAACAGCTCTGCAAACCAATGGGAAAGGAAATTTCGCTTAACAATCGGAGACTATAGTAACAATTCCTAATTAGTTAAGAGAGTTACACGTTCTTCTCTAACATGTCAGGTCGCGGGAAGCAGGGCGGCAAGGCTCGCGCCAAGGCCAAGACGCGCTCGTCGCGCGCCGGGCTCCAGTTCCCGGTGGGCCGCGTCCACCGCCTGCTCCGCAAGGGCAACTACGCGGAGCGGGTCGGGGCGGGCGCGCCGGTGTACCTGGCGGCCGTGCTGGAGTACCTGACGGCCGAGATCCTGGAGCTGGCGGGCAACGCGGCCCGCGACAACAAGAAGACGCGCATCATCCCGCGCCACCTGCAGCTGGCCATCCGCAACGACGAGGAGCTCAACAAGCTGCTGGGCCGCGTGACCATCGCGCAGGGCGGCGTCCTGCCCAACATCCAGGCCGTGCTGCTGCCCAAGAAGACCGAGAGCCCACAAGGCCAAGAGCAAGTTTAGAGTTTCACAGCTATTACTTCCCCCAAAGCCAAAGGCCCTTTTCAGAGCCAAGTCTCTCCTACGGTAACGGTGACCCGGAATGGCGGTTGCAAAACAAAGTGCTTTAAGTGCCAGCGAGCCAATCAGACAGCGGCGCTAAAATGAAAACGCACCGCGGGCTGGGAACGCGCAACGAGCGGAAAAGGCAAAATGCACTATACTTACTAGTTACTAAGCTCTTTTGCCGGATATTAGTGGGTGGCTCTGAAAAGAGCCTTTGATATTTGCAAGACATCCAGGAGCTGCAACTTTTACTTCTTCTTAGGCGCAGCTTTCTTTACCTTTGTTGTCGCCTTGGGTTTGGCCGCTTTGGGCTTGGCCGCCTTGGGCTTCGGGGCTTTGGCTTTGGTCGCCTTCTTGGGCTTGGCCGCCTTCGCCTTCTTGGGGCTCTTGGCCACCTTCTTGGTGACGGCGGCCGCGGCGGGCTTCTTGGCCTTCTTCGGGGTCTTCTTGGCGCTCTTCTTGGGGGTGCCGGTCCCCGCTGCCTTCTTGGGCTTCTTGGCCGTCCCCGCCGCCCGCTTGGGCTTGGCCGCGCCCGCCTTCTTGGCCTTGGGCTTGGCCTCCCCGGAGGCCGCCTTCTTGTTGAGCTTGAAGGAGCCCGAGGCGCCGGTGCCCTTGGTCTGCACCAGGGTCCCCTTGCTCACCAGGCTCTTGAGGCCCAGCTTGATGCGGCTGTTGTTCTTCTCCACGTCGTAGCCGGCGGCCGCCAGCGCCTTCTTGAGCGCGGCCAGGGACACGCCGCTGCGCTCCTTGGACGCGGCCACGGCCTTGGTGATGAGCTCGGACACCGGGGGCCCGGACGCCTTGCGCTTTCCAGCAGCAACGCCCGCCTTTTTCGCCTTCTTCTTAACAGGTGTTTTCTCTGCAGGTGCGGAAGCAGCAGGAGCAACTGGCGCGGTCTCCGACATTTTCCTGCTTAGCCAAAATACACAAAAAGTCCGCGAAGACTGTCAGGACGACGTGGCTCCAGCCCGGCGGCCGCGGGTTTATATAGAGCACGACTGAGTGATGATTGGCTGCCTGCGCGGTACGCCGCGCTGCTCCGTAGGGCTCCTCCGCTCTGCAGCGTGGCTGTGTTTCTTTCCTCTCAAAAAAGAAGAAAAACATCAGAAATCTAGGCATGAAATAATTAGAGATTTGGAGGAAACGGATCCAAGAGTCTTCAGGCTTCGTTCCTGCTTTATTTGCTTTACCTACTTTCGAAACCAGTACTCTGAAACTTTCCTGATTCTCCAAACTCTCTCGAAAACTTCCGTCAACTTGAGACAACTTTCAGATTTTCCTTAAAAATACCATTTCTCTCTGTTTCCTTTGCACGTCTGTCTTCCAGGGTATTATTCTGCACATTCTTTTCTTTGCGAGCTTACATAAATAAGCTCATTTTTACTCAAACCTACAAGGAAAAACGTTTTTTTCGCGAGAGCAATAGCACAGCTCTCCCACAGTTGTTTGCAGTGAGCACTGGGGATGGGCCCTGGGATAGAAAATTTTACGTTCAAAATAGATAACTATTTTTTAATAGATTCATTTTTAAGATTTGAGTGACCAGTATGTAAACTGTTTGATCCCCGTGTTTTGGTGATTTAAACATTTTAGGAAGAATGGGGGGCAATGTTGCTCCATTCATTTTCCAGATAAACAGTTCTAAATGGAAACTTCCCTAAAATAGGAGTAGAATAGATTCTTCAGACCCAGAGTGGGCATTAAAAATCAACCACCAAAACTCTAAGGAGGAAAAGTGATATTGTCATAGAAGCAATAGAATGGCAGTTCTATGTCATTTTACCAATCTGGTGTTGAAGAACACAAAGTCACGTGTTTATATCCCATCTCCTTAAAACCAAATTACTTAATGACAGACACCCTGTCCATAAGATATTTTCCCTCCAATACTTAATATAGAATTTTGAACATATTTCCTGTATTTCAAAATGATATTTAAAGTACAAATTTCATTTGACTCTTTTCCAACATTGGAAGTAGGGACATAAGATTAGAAAGCAAAAGTTCTCATTTAAATCACTCTGGATTTTCCTAATGCTTCCTGGACTTTTTACTAACAGAATATGAACTAGGCTGTCACAACCTCAATTATTTGGCTAAATATGTCCACCTAAGAAGTTGAACAAACATTTCACAGACAATATGACCCACTTTACTGTTTTATCTCTTTTAGTTGGCAACACAACAAAGCTAATGAAATTAGGTAAATATTGGGTAAGTAAGCACAAATTTAATATTCTCTACCAACTAATTGGATACTGAAATTAAACTCCATGCTTCTTAAAACAGATAAACAAGAAGAGTATTTTGGTGTTATGTTTCTTCTAACAAATACCCTTACTATCGAAATTTTGTTATTCTAGGTTACATTCAATAATGATTTAAGAATTTTCTCAAATAAATCCAAGATAGGATAATCAGTTTTGAAGATGTCATCTCTCCACACTTAACTAATTCCATAAAGGGCACTTGGCTTGTTTTTAAATAGTCATTTATTGACGGCACTAACTCAAACCAAGCCTCTGGGATTAGGTCCATGTTATATATCAACCACAAATACTGTGTATAAAGAGGTACATTTATAGGATTGGATCTGCAGCATGCAGTTCTCCCCCCAAAGAGGCATTTTATGAATATCTGGAAGAGGCTGTCATCCTCAATAGCATTGTCAATAGCAATAGTCCCAAACATTATATCAGCCCTGTTTCTTTTCAGATCAGAGCTTATTATTATCTAGACCTAAAGATAGAATTAAAATTAAGATTTTTAAAAGTTTACCATTTCGGTCATCATTGTAGTCAAAACATCAGTTACTGAATACTCCTTTGGAATCATTCCCTAAATTACATACACTCAATTAAGATAGGTGACAAGTTCCCACAGCAGATGTCACCATTCCATTCTTGTACAGTTCTTGCTGGTTCCCAGGGCTATTTAGGTTCCAAATAAATGAGAAGACACTGGGGCTATTTCCTTAACTGTAGGTAATCTCTGCCCTTCCCGGAGGGCAATAGTTGAGATTTGATTCCGCCTCAAAAATTCTTCCACAGATGTTTATAGAAGGATGGGGCTTGACTGAATATGATCACTGCTACTGTCTAAGACCCAAGTACTTAACCTCTCTGTAAATGTAGCATGGACAACATTCTGGAAAACTGGCTCATCCCAAGGGACTGTAAATTTGAAATGTTTCCACTATTACCTTGGTAGCCCACACAAAAAAATTGTGTTCATTACTTTCAAGCCTCAGTCTGTGTATATATATTAAGATGATTGATTTTACACTAGACTGAAACTTTACATTTATTTTATAAATGTAAAAAAAAAAAAAACTGAGAAAGGGGCACCTGGGTGGCTCAACACTTGAGTGTCTGCCTTTGCCTCAGGTCCTAATCCTAGAGTTCCTGGATCAAGTCCCACATCAGGCTCCTCACAGGGAGCCTGCCTCTCCCTTTGCCTGTCTCTGCCTCTCTCTCTCTCTGTATCTCTCATGAATAAAATCTTTAAAAACAATAATAATAATAATAACTGAGAAAAAAACACAGCTGGATGAGTGATCGCTCACTTATTTCACGTTCTCCCAATTTTGGAGAAATTTTGGGAGAAAACCCTCTCATCATAGTAAACCACCGTGAAAGATCTAGGTAGCACTCATCAGGTCAGTCCACAGTGGCTGTACTTTCATGTTCCAAAATTCAGTGAATCTCAAAGTTTAAGGAGAAATAGGACTATAAGTAAATACTAAATAAATACCAAAAAGAGTGAAGAAAACATAAGGCCTCGATAGCAGATAGAGCATTGTATTTGGGTCAAATGTATTCAGAAGGGCCATAAGATAGCACATCTCTTTAAATTTCCTATCAGATGCTGTCATCTGAGGACATTCTCCCACTTGAAACTCCTTCAAGGATAACTATATCTCATTTTATTTCCTAAGAAGGGCACTACTGATGTCAAACTTCCAATTTCCTTTTGTATGTCCCCCTCTGTCTGTACTATCTGGTATACCCAGAAGTTGACTATTCTCCATCATATTTCAAAAATACTCTAATCCTCACTTCCTACAGTAAATCTCACTTTCAAACATCCACCACAGTCCCTTCCCAGTCTGGACTAGAAGTTCCTCAGAAGAAATTTACTGTCACAGCACAGCCCAACAGCATATATGCAATGATAGAATTGTTCTCTATCTGCACTGTCAAATAGACAGCCACCACCTACATGTGGCTATTTAGCAGTTAAATATGGCTGTAGTGACTGAAGAAATTCTTAATTTGATTTAATTTTAAGTAATATAAATTTAAATGAGCACGTGGCTAGTGGCTAACATAGGGCGGCACTGCTTTAAAACAACTCTTCTCAAACTTGAGAAAGCATACCACCCACTTTGAGATCCTGTTATTTTTAATTGCCATGTCAATTCAGTAGACTTTGGGTTGGATCTAAAATCCTGTGTGTCTAATAAGCTTCCAGGTGATGCTGTTGTTGCTGGGATACAGCTTCTCCACCCTTTACTGCTCAGCAGAAACTGCATTCTGGGCTGATGTCTGACCCCTCACCCTGAGTTTACTTTTCTCTTCCCTCTTCTAAGCTTTTTATTCTTTAAAAAAAGAAAAAGAAATAACATGTATGATCCTCTTTGTAAACCTGGTATTTGTACACTGATCTTGGCATATACTAGACCCAAACTTGTTGAATGAGTGAACGAATCAGTAGTGATTCTTGTTTGGTGCATAGGAGATCACTGTGTCTTAAGTTTTCAGGTAACTGTAACTGAGTTAAATTTCAGATAGTGAAATGAATAATCTGCTGACTGCCTATACCATAGGTACCAGCAGAGAAGGAATTTTTCTTTTTTTCTTTTTTTTTTTTTTTGTTTGTTTGTTTGTTTTGGAATTTTTCTTAATTACCTTTTATAGGACACAGAAGGGAGGCACTTACTACGAGTGTGCAGAATGAGTAAATATTGGCATTTCTTTATTAGGTATATCAATGTATCATCTGTGTGTAGAACATTAATTCTCTTTTTTACTTGGACAATATTTTAGTTTCTTAGCGTTGATTTTTATTATTACTTCTGTTGATTTGCAAACTTTTACACAGCATGATGCACGTATCTTCAATGTTTTACTGACATAGATCAGTGGTAGATGGCAACTTCATAAGACCCACTTATAAGACCGGTCTTAAGACCGGTCATAAGACCGGAAGCAGAAGGCCTCCGGTCTATCCTCAACAATATCATTTACTGGAACAGAGTGAGGTCTCCGGGTCTGGGATTCTTCATCTCTACGATGCAAATAGTGCTTTATAAATTTGGGAGTAAAGAGTAGAAATCCAATTAAGGTTTGCTCCCCGTCCTACAGCTCCCTCTTTAATCAGGAATGCTGAAAACCACCTAAGTCTACAAGTTCGGCCAAAGGGAATGTTCCCCTTTGATCTGCCAAATTTAAGTAAGTATTATTAAAATTGTAAGCATTAGTTCTTGTATTTTTAAAAGAATCTTCACATTTAAAAATTAATTTTAGGGGATCCCTGGGTGGCACAGCGGTTTGGCGCCTGCCTTTGGCCCAGGGCGCGATCCTGGAGACCTGGGATCGAATCCCACGTCGGGCTCCCGGTGCATGGAGCCTGCTTCTCCCTCTGCTTGTGTCTCTGCCTCCCTCTCTCTCTCTCTCTCTCTGTGACTATCGTAAATAAATAAATAAAAATTAATTTTATTGTCATCCCTCCCTTTTATAGACAACTGTAGAGTCACGGCCTCCTTTTTATAAATGATAAAAGAGCTTAGGGGGCTTAAACAAACATCAAGGATCGGAGGGACCCACAGGCAGACCTGGGCAGGGAAACCCGCGATTCCCGCTCTGCGAGGACACCGAGTGGGAGAGTCCCAGGCTCCGCCCCTTCCAGGCTTCAGCCGCGAGCCCCGCGCGGAGAGGGAAGAGGCGGAGTGGGTGCCGGTCCCGCCTCCACCGTTTCAGTTTCCGCAAAGGTCCGCAGGAGTGGTATATAAAGGGCCGCAGCCAGGATTTCGGGACTAGTGTGACTGTCACTAACTGTAGGTCTTGTCTGGTCGCGGCAAGGGCGGGAAGGGGCTGGGCAAGGGCGGCGCCAAGCGCCACCGCAAGGTGCTGCGCGACAACATCCAGGGCATCACCAAGCCCGCCATCCGGCGGCTGGCCCGGCGCGGCGGCGTCAAGCGCATCTCGGGCCTCATCTACGAGGAGACCCGCGGGGTGCTCCAGGTGTTCCTCAGAAGAAGAGCTGTTTTCGCAGGACGAAGGTAACGCCGCTACCTGGTCCTTCCTTCCCGTGGGCTCTAGTTAGCGCGCACTTCGTCCCCTGGCAGGTTCTGGAAACTTGTAGTTGGCAGCCGGCTAGGGTGGCCTTCAGACCAGGCCATGCTCACCCAGCTGCTTTCTCTACTTGAAAACGTGCCCTTGCTTCTCTTGGACAGCATTAGTCTGTTTTAATGGAGCCCATGACATATTACCAACTTTTTCCCTTAAGTTTTAATATTCCTCTGCTGGTGCCTTACTATCTATGTATACACTTGTGTCTCCGCTTGATCCAGCGCCCTATCAGTTCCTACCTTTTTCTTATGTTAAATCTCCCAAGTAATCTGGAGTACCTCCATGTCTCATTAACCATTCAGGGTTATCTGACTTCACCACTCACTAAAAATACCCTTGCTGTGGTTACCAGTGACCTAATAACATCTTTGCTAAATCTGACACTGTTCATCTCTCCTCCCTTCTCTTCACAGGGTTTTGTGGTACCTTTCTTCCTGATTCATCCTATGTGAGTATGATTCTTCTCAGTTTGCTTTTGGGGTTCCTGCTTGTGATTCTAACCAATATACAAACTTGCATTCTCTGCACATCAGCCTATAGATCCTCCTTGAGCCATCTCTTCCATAAATGGTGAGACATCCACACACCCAGGAAAGACCTGAGCATCAGCTGAAAGATAGAATAGATCACCCCAACATACACCAGTTTGGCATAAGGATTATTCTGAGCTAAAGGCACTTGAAAAACAGTTATGAGAATGGGGCTCTGACTTTCCCATTTCTCTCTGAAAGCACATAATGATCCCATGTGAAAGGTGTCATCTCTATATCCAGAAGAGAAGAATTTATCACCAGAAACAGGGAGTTGCACTAAGAGAAATCTGTACAAACAGGCCTTGTTAAAATAAGCCTGCATCTCCTTTCCTCCCCTATTTTTGTTGCTATTTCAGGATTACTACACTTTGTTCAACCTACTATGTAAACCCTTAGGCCTAACCACTTTTTGGGTCTTCATTTTCCTGTGAAGACTCCTATGAACACATAAAAATACTAAATAACATGTGTATGCTTTTCTCTAGTTAATCTGTTTTATGTCAATTTAATTCTCAGGTTCAACCAGACACCCTGGAAGGGTAGAAGGAAGTTCTGTCTCTTGTACATAGCCTTCCAGTCCGATTCTCAATGCCCTTCTGTGACCACAGATTCATGTCCGATCTTTCCCTGCATGCTTCATCACCCCACTTCCCCTATAATCCCTCCACCTCACTGCGGTCAGAGACTGAGTGATGTGCACATTTCACTATCTTTTAGGCAAAACAACAAAAATCAAAAGCCTTCACTGGTTCTCCTAACATCTACAGAATAAAATCCAATTCTTGTGTTTTTTCTGGCACTTGCTCACCTGCACAATCTCCTCTTCCAGCCTCTGTCCTCATCCAACGCTGACTCCTCTAGCTGAATATACTCAACAACTTGTCATATGTGGAACTTTGTTTTCCTCAACAGTGTCCTTTATATACACCATTTCTTCTTCCACAAAGAACCTGCAACTCCTTTGGAGATTCTACAAAAATCTTTTTCCTCCACTGCTCTGACGTTCTCTGGCTGGGCCCTTTAAATTACACTGAGAAAAGACAGCCTAACGAGAGGAAAACAAACAGAAGCTTATCGTGTGCATCACATACACACACAAGCACTCAGTGGTAACTCAAAGCGGAAGTTAGAGTTTAGGATCTATGTATCTCACTTCTTAGGGGACAGGGAGTGAAGGGCTCTCATGGAAAAGCAAATGACTTTTTGGAAAGATAAATGGACCCTAAAAGAATAGATGGCAGATATGATAGCTGATGACAGTCTGTCTGGAAGTGGTACCAGCTTCTCATTTCCAACAGGAGACTAGTCTTTCTCCTGAGGAGGGGATGTATGACACTGAGTTATTTTTGAGGATCCGCATTTAGGCAAAGAAAGATTTCAGGAACTCAAATGCCTTCAGCACAAAATTAATTCTTATGCTTTGTATAAGTACTTATATAGGGTGGCATATTTTGGGGTGGCATATCCTGATCCCCTTCATTCCATTAAGAGTTTCCTTCAGGAGAACTTCACCTGATTCTCCCAGGAAAAATCAGTGCCTAGGACTTCCTAACATTCCAAAAAATGTACTCCACACATATGCCTAACACAACTTCAGAGTTCCCTATACGACTTCCGAGCTACTACACACTTAAACAGCTCCCTAGATGCCTTAAAGACTTGGACAATATCTTCATTTTGATATTCTCAGGACCCAGGTAATTACCAGCACATGTTATTCCCTTAGTAAATATTTGTGCAATGCCTAAATGATTCAATCAATGATTACACTATCAAAGGCCACAAGAAAACTTTTATATGAATTCTTCCCCTTTAATATTAACTGCTCCCCTAGAACTTTTTCCTCTCTTAACATTTTCCTTTAGACAGATGTCAGGCTTGTAGCTACAAAGCCCTATTGCAGACTTTTAAGATACAGACTGTAAACCCTTAATTTGTAATAAATTGTTTAATGGTTCCCAACCTGCATTTGTAAAATAAATATGACTCCTGTTTCTTGTTCTTACAGATCTTTATTTTAACGTCCACCTTTCAAAGAGGATAATTTTACCCAAAATTTTCTCACAAAAATGCCACTTTTATAGGCTTGTATGTAATCAAAGTGAGCTAGATTTCTATCACTATTTAATGGAATAGCCATATGTTGCTATGGAATTCCTAAGCTTTATTTTGCTGGCATGAGTTATAAGAGAAAGAAAATAAAAGAGGGATTAGCAGGATTTGGTAGGTCCATATTTGCTTTAAGTGTGATTCAAAAACACCTATTTATTGGGGTGCCTGCGTGGCTCAGCTGGATGGGCATCCGACTCGATCTCAGGGTCATGGTTTCAAGGCTCCATGTTGGGTGTGAAGCATACTTAAAAGAAAAGAACAAAAAAACTGTTTCTTTAGTTCTCTAACTTGAGTTGATCTTTTCTATAATGTAAACTTTCCATAAATAATAGTGAAAGGGAATAGAAGGGAAGGGAGAAGAAATGGGTAGGAAATATCAGAAAGGGAGACAGAACATGAGGACTCCTAACTCTGGGAAACGAACTAGGGGTGGTGGAAGGGGAGGAGGGCGGGAGTGGGGGTGAATGGGTGAGGGGCACTGAGGGGGGCACTTGACGGGATGAGCATTGGGTGTTATTCTGTATGTTGGCAAATTGAACACCAATAAAAAATAAGCTTATTATTAAAAAAAAGAAAAAAATATAATGTGAACTTTCCTAGAAATGTATGTTATTATGTTTTTAGCATATTCACATATACAGTATGAAAAATAGTTATTGCTACAGATCTTTTATGAAAATATTTAATCATCCAAATTAATTTACTCTGAAAATGGTATGTTTATTCAGAGTTATTGACTGCACTTTTTTTCTTAAAATTTTCTTTTTTTTTTTTTTTTTTTAAGATTTTATTTGTTTATTCATGAGAGACACACAGAGAGAGGCAGAGACCCGGGCAGAGGGAGAAGCAGGCTTCCTGCAAAAGGCCTGATGTAGGACTTGATCCCAGGACCCTGGGATCACAACCTAAGCCAAAGGCAGACACTCAACCACTGAGCCACTCAGGTATCCCTTGACTGCACTTCTGAACCCAAGATTAAAATTTGGATTTACCTATATCTGATGTGGGAACCAAAGACAAATGAAAAATAAAATTTCCTTACTACTTATCACCCACTGACAAAGCCCTTAAAACAGGCAGGCAGAGTGACATTCCTCTAGAAATTGCCTCAATGTTAATACTTTGCTAAGGGCAAAAGGCAATCATAGCTTAAAAGTATCCTAACCTCCAGGATCCTGTAAGTCTACTTTAACATTAAAAAATCCTTTTGAAACTTTCCTTTATCTCTAGCCCCACCCGCCCCATCCCACCCCCACCCCGCCCCTGCCAAGATACTTGTTGGCAATCACCCTCCAAGCATATGACCTGCCGATATACATCTGAAGAGTCTCATGACTGAGTTTTTACCAAACAGTAATAAATGACCTTTTCCCAACAATAGTCAATCCACTCAGGATCCTGGAAACCTTGCTTCCAAAATACCTAAAAGGTTTACTCTATCTCTAACCTCCTTCCAACTGGAAAGTATTTAATGGGCCCCTCCTTCCTCCAGGGCAGTTCTTCCTATCCCAGTGCTTTAATAAAACCACCTTTCTGCACCAAAGATATCTCAGGAATTCTTTCTTGGCCATCGGCTTTGAGCCCTAACATCTTTCCTACATTGTATCCATTGATGTGGATTTTATTAGAATAGAATAGAATAGAATAGAATAGAATAGAATAGAATAGAAAGAAAATATCAAAGTACGATTTCATGTAATACATGAAAATATCACATCATTAAATTTTGGTTTCAATGATATATGGTTTTGTTTTGTTTTGTTTTTTTCTGGGGAACTTGGAAGACAAAATGTTTGCAAACTACTGCAAAAATTTATTTGCATAAACTACTGGTCCATTTCTTTCTTTTTTTTTTTTTTTAAGATTTTATTTATTTATTCATGAGAGAGAGGCAGAAACATAGGCAGAGGGAGAAGCAGGCTCCAAGCAGGGAGCCCGATGTGTGACTCCATCCTGGGATTCGATCCTGGGAGATCACACCCTGAGCCAAAGGCGGAGGCTCAACCGCTGAGCCAACCCAGGCGCCCCATTTATTTCTTTCATACATTTGTGCAGTTCCCAGGCTAGAGCTTGGCCTCCTGTAACCGGGCTCCCGACCTGCAACCGTCAGCCTCCCTCACAGCTGAAATGGATATTTGTGGCCAGGCGCCACTGATCAGGCTCACCTTCCAAAGACTTCTTTTCAAAATTGATGGACGAGACAGCAGAGACTATTTGGAGCTACCCTTCTGCTGGAACAGGAGCTATCAGAACATCCAGACTCTTTGGTAGTGGCACCAACCATGGCTTCCAGGCGGGTCAAGTACTGATGGCAGCTGTAATGGCAGCGCCAGGCTGACCGCATAGCTAGGTTTTGGGTTTTGTACCTGGAAGTGTCTTCAAGCCTGGTTCCACAGCCCTCCCCAGAACGTGGTCATCTATTCCTTTAAACATCACCTTTAACGTTTGATCAGTCAGAGTCAGCCTTTCTTGTCTGCAACTAAGAACTCTCTCCCTCTCTCTCTCTCTCTCTATATATATATATATATGTATATATATATATATATATATAATATGCTCTCTCTATATAATATGTAACAAAACATAAACTCCTATATTCATATGTATATATATAAAGTGGTTTTAAATGCTTTCTGGTATATTTTAGATACTTAAAGCTGCTTCAGGGCACCTGGGTGGATCTGTCAATTGAGCATCTGCCTTTGGCTAAGATCATAATCTCAAGAGTCCTGGGATCGAGTCCTATGTTGGGCTCCAGCTCAGCAGGGAATCTACTTCTCCCTCTGCCTCTGCCCCCAAATGAATAAATAAATAAATAATGTTGCTTCACAACGGTGATGTGTAAGGGAGATAAAATGAACAGGATAAAAACATACAAATTTTATTTTCCATGTGCATGGAGTCTTCACAAGAAAACAAAAACCCAGAGAAGTGGCTAGGCCTATGTATTTACATACTTGGTTGAACAAAGGAAATTATGAAAAAAGTAATTAGAATGATATAGGGAGGCTGAAGGAAGATAAGGGTTATTTTAATAAAGTCCATTTTTACAGATTTCTCTCCATTTCATTTCCTGTCTCTGGTGAGAATGTTTTTTCCTCCTGGGACAGGGAGGGGCAACCTGTCACATGGGAACTTTAGCTCCTGCTTTCAGAAAGTAAAAGGAAGGTCAGAGCACCCTTCTTCTACTGTTTTTCAAATGCCTTTAGCTGAAAATACTCAATTTTCTTTTAAATTTATTTATTTGACTGAGAGAGAGAGAGCACAAGCAGGAGGAGTAGCAGAGGGAGAGAAAGAGGCAGGCTCCCTGCCAAACAGGGAGCCCAATGCGGGACTTGACTCCAGGACCCCGGGATCATGACCTGAACCAAAGGTAAACACGTGACCAACTGAGCCACCCAGGTGCCCCAAAATACTCAATATTTTGATTATCAAGTCCAATTGACTTGATCTCTGATATCAAACCAGCATTTACTGAGGTGGCATGCTCTGAACCCCCACAAATGCAGAAAGGCTTCATTCCTTGTTGCGGCCACAGTGGACAGAATACCCAGCCCGGCCCCCCCCTGCAAAGATGCCCACTTCCTAGTCCTCAGAGACTGGGAACATATTACTTTCCCGAAAAGGACTTTGCAGTCGCAATGAAGTAGAAGGTGTAGAGATGAGGTGATGATTCCAAATTATGCAGTGAGCTCCATGCAATGCCTGAATCCTTATGAAAGGAGACATGAGAGTCAGAAGAGAAGTGACCATGGAAGTGGAGACTGCATCAAAGTGCTTGGCAAACACAGGAAAGACCATGAGTCAAAGAATGTGGGTGACCTCTAGAAGCTGAAAAAGGCAAGAAAAAAAATTCTCTTCTAGACCTTCGTTGTAATACCTTAGACCCATTTTGAACATCTGACCTCCAGAAGTGGAAAACCCTAATAAATTTCAGTGTTTTTTTCTTTTAAACAACTAAGTTTGTGTTAATTTGATAAAGCAGCCACAGGAAATTAATACAAAACTAATATATCCTAATTGAAGTAACTTTATTTTTTATATTTTATTTATTAGAGAGAGCAGAAGCAGGGGAGATGGAGAAGGAGTAGTGGACTCCAGGCTTGATTCCTGGACCCCAGGATCATGACCTGAGCCAAAGGCAGATACTTAACTGACTGCACCACCCAGGCACCCTCCAATTGAAGTAGCCTTAACCTTCTGTCATGCTGTGAAAATTTGACTTCAGATTTTACCTGGGAACTTAACCTACACTTGACATAATAAACTCTAGTTCCCAGAGTAAAAGGCATAATTCTTTTATTTCTAAGATGTGCAGTTTGGATTCTTAATAAAACCAATATTTAATCTCCTATGTGACAAGCAATGAGGTAGACTGTGCTCCCAGATAGTAAAGATCATCAAGACATCACGGTGGAACTATATATTATATTGATAAAAGTCCAGACAAAAAGACCACCGGAATACAGTAGAGAACCCAGGAACTCTCACACCTGGGAGCACTCAGTATGGGGTAGAGAAGGCATAACAGACCTGCAGGGGAAATGTGATGCCTTCTTGTAAATGATGCTTGGAAAGCTGGATATCCACATGGAAAAATGAATGAAATTAAAATTTCACCCCAAGATGACTAAAGAATGAAACAAGAAAGGCAAAACATAAACTTCTAAAAAATAGCATAAGTAAGTATCATTGTGATCTTGGATTAGAGAAGAAAATTTGTAAAATAAGACAGGAAAAAGGAAAAAATAAAATAAAAGATGGATAAATGTGACGGTATTAAAAACAAATAATGCAGTTTGTATAGGCAACCATGTAAAGAGCAAAAATATGTCACAAAACTGAAAAAGATATAAAACTGACAAAATGCTAGGATCTAGAATATATATCAATACCTATTTAAATTAATAACAAAAAGGGGGAAATTATATAGAAATTGGACAAAAGACTAGCTCAGGAACTTCACAAATGAGAAAAGCCAAATGACTAATATGCCAAAAATACATAGAACGGGGGTGCCTGGGTGGCTCAGGTGGTCAAGTGTCTGATATCTGATTGCAGCTCAGATCTTGATCTCAGGGTCCTAAGATTGAGCCCCACATTTCGCTCCATGCTCCTCAGGGAGTCTGCTTGAGATTCTTTCCCTTTGCCCCTACCCCGCTCCCATGCACAAGCTCTCTATTTCTCTCAAAAAAACAAACAAAAAAGCAGAACAGAAGAGAAAGTCACAACATAGATCAGCCCTGTGTGACTGCACCATTTTCCAAATGCAGGGATCCGTTCTATCACCCTGCTATGAGGGAAGCCTAACCAGAATCACATGGGGTCAGGGAGTGGCTCATCCCCAAACTGTTGGTAGGACACATGTGCTATTAAGAGAAAAAGGTAAAGCAGGGATAAATGGATAAGTATTGAAAATAAAGCAGAATGCTAGAGAAGAAAGACCATGGACTTTTGTTCCTATAGGCCCTAGATTGACTCCCTGTATTTACCTTCCTTGGTATTTAATCTTAAACAGTTGGCTTAACTTCTCAGCCCCACTTTCCCATCTCTAGATTGGGGCATAGGCTCTGGCCAGGCTGTTTTGAAGATACAATGAAATCAGACAGACAGAACAAATATTATACTCCAAGCATAAATGAATCAGGTCATTGCTCAAAGGACTTATAGGCCCCAGTTGCATAAATTCAAAATGCCATGTCACAGTCAGAAAGTTATATGTAAACAATTAAGAACCAACAATAGTTATTTCTGTAAAATCCTTAGCTTGTTATTAGGTAAATTGCTTCATATAGTAAGGCTTTCATAGGGGTGGAATGGTTGGTCATAGTAACTCACACTTTTCTTATAAAGTTCATAATGTGTACCTAGAGTGTTTAATTGGGTCCTCACAACAATTTTGGGAGGTAGGTATGGTGATTTATCCTGTTTCTACAGGGGTTCAGACATGAATTGACTTGTAAAAATTCACTCATGTTAAATGTCCTCCGTGGCTCAGATTGCTCCTGAACCTCAGGAACAGACCCAAGATGCCACTCTAAAGAGGAAGTATTAATCTAAATTGTGGCTGACATAAAAGAATACACAGAATGGAGTGCCTGGGTGGCTCAGTGGTTGAGCATCTGCTTTTGGCTCAGGTCGTGATCCCAGGGTCCTGGAATAGAGTCCAGCATCAGGGTCCCCGCAGGGAGCTTGCTTCTCCCTCTTCCTATGTCTATGCCTCTCTTGTGTGTCTGTCATGAATAAATAAATAAAATCTTAAAAAAAAAAAAAAAAAGAAAAAGATACAGAATGAATTAGTGCATCATTCTTGTCCCAACAGTGGGAGGACCAGACCAAGTTTACTGGAAGACTGATACAGCTTATTTTAAAAGGAGACAAAAGAACTTGTCAACGGGTGTGCAGCATTGTTGAGGGGGAAAGAGTGCAGTGGGTGATAAGGCTTAGTTGGCCCTCCAAGTATAGTAATCCTAGAGTGAAAGTCAGTTTCTCTCTCCACTTCCCCCCGCCTTTCCACCTTCATGTAACACCTACTCCACTCTTGCCACGCCATCTGCCATGGCCTCCACATTGCTCTGCACTCTGATCCACTCTGACATCTGCTAAACTGCAGAGGTGGCTTCTCCACAGGGAATCTTTTGACACATGAAACCTATACCAGATGTTCCTTCTCTGTGTGAATAAAACCAGAATCCTTGTCAGCATCTGCAAGATCCCTGACCACCTTTCCTACTTTGTTCCTAGTAGGTTCTCAGTTGGCTTGGAGTCACCTCCTTTGGCTATTTTCCCCAACCATACTGGCTGCCCTGTCGTTCCCAGAACACACAAAGCTTGTCTCGCATTGAGACTTTCCTCTTTGCAGGTCCCCTAGCCTGGAACACCCTCAGCCAAGCTCCCTCTTGAACTCCAGATCTTTTAAGTACGATGCAATGCCTCCAAGAAGCCTTCCCTGGCTGTCCCATCTAAAGTGATAGGCCATTTGCTATGAAATCACCCAGTTTCTTTCTTTTACAACACTGCTCACCATCTGAAATTACCTTCTCTATGCACTTGGGCATTGTCTGCCTCCTCTCACAAGTACCTAGCATAGTACCTGTCACACTGTGGGTGCTCAGGACATCTGGTGTGTGCTGAATATAAGTAGAGGTAATATCCCAAGGGGAAACCTCAGTCCTTTTCCTCTTAATGCCTCCTACCTGCAATGTTGTGATCACGTATAATCAAGTACCTCACCAAGAATATCAGCATCGCATACATAGCAGTGGGGAGGAAAACCATCAGCTTTGGAGAAACACACGTTTTAAATCCTTACTATTAGTTTGATTCAACCACAATCTGTAAACAAACAGTTATCAGCTAAGCAGACATTTAGTAAAAAGCCCACAGGCTTCTCTCAGAAAACCTCACGAGGTAAGGTGAGGTTTTCTTCCTTAGACAAGTCACTGAATCTCTCTCAACAGCTCTTGTAAATTCTGAAGTCCTCCGCTCTTCAAGCCCACAACCCTAGATGTAACAGCCATTTTAGTTTTATATATTAGCTTTCTTCTTTACAAATTAATTGGAGTGCGGTTTGAATTGAGCCCATTCCCCCAAGGGCCTAAGCACTTGTTGAGAAACTAAAACAAAATCAATGATGAGGCTGAAAACCCTAATAATCATTTGGGGCTATGACACAGGTACGTTCTGTGTCAGAAAGACCTATGTGCATGCCATGGCAAATGTTATTTACCAAACACTTGCTCTTCCCATCTTCCTGTAAGTTATCTTCCTCCCTGTTGGATCCCCACACCCCTGCCCCCTTCTCCTTAGCTCAGGATGATAGAAACCTCAATTACGTGACTGTTGAGGAATCTCCTTTTTATGGGGCCCTCGTATGTATGATATTTGCTGTTCCTCTGTTATTCTGTCTTATGTAAGTTCAAATATTTGACCAGCCAAAAAACTAAGAGAAGGGAAAAATCTGCTCTGTGAAGCCCGTAACACAAGCAACCACCCACTTCGGTCTATAGTGAGGAGCTACAGAAATCTTGGAGGAGAGGATTATGGCTCCCGGGGCTGGAAAAGCCAGGTAGCCATTCCACTGAATGATGTGAGTGCTGCCAAGTTCGCAAATAGGTGGAAAGGCAGAGAACAGAGGGTCCCATGGGTGCTGCCTGTCCTGGAGAGCTAAAGTAACCTTGTGCTTGTCTTCAGAGTGGCCACATGCTCCCAACCACAGTGGGAGCTAAAAGAACCCTATTGTGATTCAAAATTCTCCTTTCCTCTCTTCTCTTGGAGAATTGAAGATGCTTTGGGTTTTAGAAGCAAAATATAAGAGAAAAATTCATTTACAATTTATTGATGATCATCATCTATCCCTCACATGGGTTAAACTAAGATTTAGAGATAAAAATTCAACTCTCAAACACTGTGTAATACTCCACACCACTTCTTGGAGTGTGAACACTGCAAGTGTTAACACTTTCCAAGATCTCAAACCAGAAAAGAGAGAAGCCAAGATTCAACCATGTCTCTTTGACTCCAAGACCCTCACAACAACCCTGTGGGGAAGGTATCATCCCCATTTTACAGATGAGGTCAGTAAGGCACAGAAAGGTTGTGACTTTTCACACAACTAGTAAGTGTTGGAACCACAATTCTAAGCCAGTCACTCTACCTCTCGTCTGCTGTTTAAACCCTGTTATGTGGGGATCCCTGGGTGGCGCAGCGGTTTGGCGCCTGCCTTTGGCCCAGAGCGCGATCCTGGAGACCCAGGATCAAATCCCATGTTGGACTCCCGGTGCATGGAGCCTGCTTCTCCCTCTGCCTGTGTCTCTGCCTCTCTCTCTCTCTCTCTCTCTCTCTGTGACTATCATAAATAAATAAAAATTAAAAAATAAATAAATAAATAAACCCTGTCATGCAAGGGCCCAAAATATTCTGGTGCCTAAGGAAAAGTTGATTGAAAAGCTTGGCTATGATTGGAAAAAAAAAAAAAAAAAGTAACAATGGGAAAATATATATCCTAGAAAGGACTTTATGTCTAAGAAATGGAGCAAAGATTTATAGATATCTGTTTGGAGGTAGCAAAGCAGTGACCTTGTTATAAGCTGAGCAGCCCTGCTAAAACCTTACCCAAAAATCTGGTATATACTTGTCCAAAATATCATGTTCATATTAAAACACATGCACAGAGGCATCTGGGGAGCTCAGTCGGTTAAGTATCTAACTTTGGCTTGGGTCATGATCCCGGGGTCCTGGGATCAAGCCCAGTGTAGGGCTCCACACTCAGCTGGGAGTCTGCTTCATGTAAGACCTACTCCACTCTTGCCACGCCATCTGCCATGGCCTCCACATTGCTCTGCACTCTACTTTCCCTCTACTCCTCCCCCCACTTGTTCACACACTCTTTGTCTTACAAATAAATAAAATCTTTTAAAAAACACATGTACAAACTGGAGGAAGTTACGAAAAATATAGCTCACAATGGGAAGGTAAAGGCAGAAACAAAAAACCAAGTTCTATAATTCACATAGAAGAATCTAAAAATAACCATTTATCTGTGGTAAACTTTAAAAAAATCTTTTAAAATTTCTAAATGCAACCTTGAATTAACATCTATTTTTTTTTAGTTATGTTGTTTCATTTTTTGTTTGTTTTTAAATTTAAAACACATGAATTATTTTGTCAGGTTTCAATTTTGCCCATGGAAAACCAAATGCCAATCAATTATACATCATTCTGAACTCAAAATTCATATATTTAGAGAGTAAATATTTAATTCTATGAAATGGGGTATATAGAGTAAGTTTTTTATAATAGTTTATAAAGTCCTATGTGGTGCATGAATGGTTTGAACTGTGACATCATCCCTGCAAGCTACTTCCAGTCACAAGACAAAGACTTTTAAATCTTTCAAAAGATTCATCTGTCATAAGAACAGATAATTTTCTAGATCTTTCACTTTATAAAACATGGAGATGGCCTACTTCAAACATAACTGTACTGGGTGTCTTCCAGTTGGCCTCCAGACTTAGCTCTACCTTCTCCCCCTGACCCTTAACCATGTAGGGCTCCCCTATGTGGATCTCATCAACATGTTACCTAGACCCCCACCTCTGGTTGGGTTTAGCCAGTGAAACCACCTGTAGGAGTTGGGAGGAAAGGAGAGATGGGTTTTGTGAGTATTTATTCCCATTCCAGGGGTCCCCACAGACTTCCCCTCTCTCAACACCTCAGCACCTGGTAGGGATCCCTCCCTGTGCAGCTCTCTTAACTGCTTCCCTCGCCCCATTAGGCTTGTAGGGGATAAGCTGCCCCACTTACCAGGACTGGGGTGAGTTACAATTTCTTGGGGTTTCTGTTCCCTGCACTCAGTTTGCAAATAGCTTCTTTAGGAAAATCTCTTCCTATAGCCCAATGTGAGGGGGCTCTCTGTTGCCTGTTTTGACCTTAACTGAACAGTGACATTAACCAAAACTGGTGACTACACAGCACAAAGTGCATGATCACAATATTCGAAAAAGATGATGCAAGCAGGCTGATTCCCAGTTCTTCAGTTGACAGGAGGGGCCATCCTCACTCAGGCAACTGCTGGCCCTCCTTCAGAAATTCTTCCCCGAGCTCCATGGCATTTAATACTCACTGTCCCCTGAATCTTCACTCTGGTGGTTGTCCTACTCTTTGCTAGCATGGCCCGAAGCAACCCATTCCATGTCCTTCACCTCTGGCCAACTTTGGCACGAAGGGAATAATACACATGCCTCTGACACACATCCTGGGATCGAGTGTCCTGCGGCTTCTGTCCCCTCTCTGCACGAAGACAGATCTTTACACTCAACCTGTTCAGTGCATCTCTCTCATAATGACACAGATCACTTTCAACACATTCTGTCACCTGTTTTATTTTTTCCCCAATTTGTATTATAAAATATTCAAACGAAAAAAAAGATAAAAGATGTGTTGGTCAATTATCTTTATAACCATCACCTAAATTCAGTAACTGAGCACAATTCACCACTTTTGTGGATATGTCTAGGAGCATGCACAGTTTTTGCTGAGCCTTTTAAAAGTAGATTGCAGGGATCCCTGGGTGGCTCAGTAGTTTAGCGCCTGCCTTTGGCCTAGGATGTGATACTGGAGTCCCAGGATCAAGTCTTGCATCAGGCTCCCTGCATGGAGCCTGTTTCTCCCTCTGTCTGTTTCTGCCTATCTCTGCCTCTCTCTCTCTCTCTCATAAATAAATGAAATCTTTAAAATAAAAAAATAAAAATAGATTGCAGACATCATGAGGCCTCTACCCTCAAATATTTATGTATCTAACTCCTATGAATAAGAGAATTCTCCACATAATCTTTTTTTTTTAATTTTTATTTATTTATGATAGTCACAGAGAGAGAGAGAGAGAGAGGCAGAGACACAGGCAGAGGGAGAAGCAGGCTCCATGCACCGGGAGCCCAACATGGGATTCGATCCGGGGTCTCCAGGATCGCGCCCCGGGCCAAAGGCAGGCGCCAAACTGCTGCACCACCCAGGGATCCCTCTCCACATAATCTGAACATTATCAAACCTAAAAAAAATTAATTCATAAAATGACCTAATACTCAGTCTGAAATCTTCCCCACTTGTCTCCAAAATGGCCTGTATAGCTTTATCTATAGAACTAGGATCCAATCAACACACCTTGTTCAGTGCTATATTACTTGAGTCTCTCTTAATCTTGAACAGTCCACCTTTTGGGAGAAACCAAACCAATTGTGTTATATAACGTCCTACATTCTGATTTGGTGTTTTTCCCTTGTCATGGTGTTAAAATGGGTCCTTTATCCCTGTACTGTGTGCAAACGGCAGCTTGAGACATGATTAGATTCTTAACACATTTGTCAAAGGTGATGTTCTGTATTTATAATACACAAGGGAAGGCACACAGGTGGTCGATTACTTTTAGTGGTACTAAGTAAGAACACTTAGCTAACACGTGGCGGGGGTGGGTGGGGGAGCATTGGTCCACTGTAAAGATATTTTTCCCTTTGCAAATAAGGGTGCTTGAGGATACTTTGACACTGTTTAAATCTTGTGTTCCCCAACTTTTTCCCCCAAAAGATTTTAGCATTGATTATCTCTGACGATCTGGTCAAAAATAGGTTTGACAATAGGACAAAATTTGTGTGCAGGAAATACATTCAACATGGCATATGCTAAGGTTTATGCTCATTTCTGTTTATTCTAGAGCTAACAGATCTGACTCGGCAGCATGTAATATGACTGGGAGATTCCACCACTTCCAGACACACACACACACGCGCGTTATGTTGAAAAAATAAAAACTAACACTAGAGAAAACATCCTAGTATACTTTGCTAAACTTTTCTATAGCTGCCTTAAAGAGGCAGTGTAGCAGTTTGACATCTGGGCTGTCTGGAGGCAGTCCAAAAGATTCCACATCTATGAACCTGTCTAACCCACCATTTCATTGCCTGCTGTATCTCCAAATTTAACTACTTCCTGCCCGTTGATCCATGGATCCTGAAAGTGTTCGTTCGATGCTACATTCGCAGCAGCTGATAACGAACACCAAACAGCATTAGGCGACAATCGTGCTGATGAACTTCCAACGTTTATACCAAGCCACCTCCACAGAGCAGCAGTAGCAGGTGAAAGAGATCCTTAGTAGAAAGAGCATGTGGCCCTGAAAAGGACCTTTGTGTTTAGGGAGGACAACCGGTCCATTGCGTTCAGCCGCCGAAGCCGTAGAGGGTGCGGCCCTGGCGCTTGAGCGCGTAGACCACGTCCATGGCCGTGACCGTCTTGCGCTTGGCGTGCTCCGTGTAGGTGACGGCGTCCCGGATCACGTTCTCCAGGAACACCTTGAGCACCCCGCGGGTCTCCTCGTAGATGAGGCCCGAGATGCGCTTGACGCCGCCGCGCCGGGCCAGCCGCCGGATGGCGGGCTTGGTGATGCCCTGGATGTTGTCGCGCAGCACCTTGCGGTGGCGCTTGGCGCCGCCCTTGCCGCGACCAGACGCAGTAGCAGTCACTGGATGTTACAGACCAAAGAGCTTAAAAGCAGCCCCCAGCTTTTGTAACAATTGTGCAGCCCCCCCTTTTGTAACAATTGTGCAGAACTTGGTGAAAACTAAAACACCGGACAACGCGAGAAATGGCGCTGAGCCAAAGGCAGGCGTTAAACCACTGAGCCACCCAGGGATCCCTGCAATCTACTTTTAAAAGGCTCAGCAAAAACTGTGCATGCACCTAGACATATCCACAAAAGTGGTGAATTGTGCTCAGTTACTGAATTTAGGTGAGGGCTTACAGATAAATGACCAACCCATCTTTTGTCTTTTTTCTTCGTTTGAATATTTTATAATACAAATTGGGGAAAAATAAAACAGGTGACAAAATGTGTTGAAAAGTGATCTGTGTCATTATAAGAGAGATGCTCTAAACAGGTGAGTGTAAAGATCTGTCTGCGTGTAGAGAGGGGACCGAAGCCGCAGGACACTCGATCCCAGGATGTGTGTCAGAGGCATGTGTATTATTCCCTTCATGCAGAAGTTGGCCAGAGGTGAAGGACATGGAATGGGTTAAGCAGTCAGCCTTCAACTCAGGTACTAATCCTAGGATCCTAGGATCAAGTCCCACATCAGTCTCCCTGCTTCTGCTCCTCCCCCCAGTTCCTGCGATCACTTTCTGTCTCTCAAATAAGTAAATAAAATCTTTAAAAAATAATAAATCTCAAATGACAGCCTTATCCTTTGGTCTCATATTTTTATGGGACTCCCATGCATACATAATTAAATTTTTCTCCTGTTAATCTGTTTTTATATCAACTTACAGCCAAAAACCTACAAGGGTAAAGGAAAATTTTTTCCTCAGCAGTTTTTTTGTTTGTTTTACTAATCATTATGTTCTTGAGATCCATTCCAGTTGTTGCATCACTAGCCTCCCTTTGTATTACTGAGCATGATTCCATTCATGGATGCAGGAAAACATTTAACCATTCACCCATTGAAAGATATTAAGTTGCAAAAAAGAAAAAAGATATTAAGTTGTTTCTAATTTAGGGCTGTTACAAACTTTCATGTACATTTTTGTTTTGGGCCCCCTCCTACCCACCAGTTTTGTTTTATTTTGTGTTTTCTGCATCCCACCTCAAAATTACATTTTTCAAGATGCAAAAGTACTGCTGTGATGACTGGGAGCCAATAACCCTCTCAAAAGTCACAAAGAAATCACATGGCGTTGCTATTATTTACAAGTTGGCTTCAAGTTTCCAAAACTTTGTACTGAGCAATATTTTCAGCTGTTTCCGAAATCCAACATCTAGGTTCTGTAGCTGGGGATTTATTCCAAGAGCCTCCAATGTTTGTTGAATAAACTGCTAGTATCCCTATCCTGTGGTTCCTGCCACAGGACTTGTGTTTTCACTGACATGCAGAGCTGTTTACTTAGTTCCTGAAAAGCCTCCAATGTTTAGTAATCCCCACAGCTTGGGAGAAACCCTGTGATGAGGCTAGACATTCCCACGACTAATGTCTGTAAAATCTGACTGATGTGCAAATCCTGCATGGCTCTGGGGTTCACCATAGGCTTCTGAATTTCTTGGAGGAAACGTTAGAATCTGTAGCCTCCTTGGTTCTTTGAGGATTAATAATAGATCATGCACCACCACCTGTGCAAGGGCCGAGTTCTGCCTTAATGACTAACTACATCATGTTTCTCACACAAGGAAGGTGCAGACATGAGCTGTAACAAGCTCTGAATTCCTGGGGTGAATATACTTAGCTGCTACTCCACTCCACCCCACCCCACCGGTTAGGCACAGTGGTGGTCTGCCCAGCTGTACCAGATAGGCCACTGCCCACACTGCTACTGGTATTGCTACAAATCGAACTGGAAACTCCACAGACCCCATGTTTGAGGTATTGGGTCTCTATTTCCAGTACGGAAAAGCTACCATTACAATAGGATGTGTTGTTGCTCAGTAAAGAAAAATGGGATTGCCAAACTGTTTTCAGGCACCAGCCAGCATAGGTTCTTGATCAGTGTTAGGTCCCACCATTGTAAACCCCTAGGAGGCCTCGCCGGTTGCCTAAGGATCCGTCCTTTCTGAGTCAGAATGAATTGAGGAAATCCACGCCTGGATTCCTGGCAAGTTGCAGTCTTATAAGTGCTAACATGACCGCATCTATCAATTGCTGCCCTTGTAGATCGCCCTAGCTAGCTGCAGGTCAGGGTTTGGGCAGCACGCCCTATAGATTTCCAAAATAAGGAGCTAATTATTTTCAGGAATTGATAAGATTTGCCGGTTCATTTAGTTGAGAGTTAAAGACCCAAAACGGTCTTGTGAGCCTCCTTAACTACGCTCAGCCATATCGACAGTAGGAAAAGGTAAGTAAGACCTACCAAACACCCTCTGCTGGAGATTGCACTGCAATTGGCCGGAGTACACTGCCCAGCCGAGGAAAGGAGCGCGAGGCTTGGAGTGCTCGCGTGGAGGCCAGGGTAGAGAAAGGGCAGCCGACAAGTGCGTACTGGCACCGCTCCTGTTAAGTCCCAGCAGCAAATGCTGTCCTAGCTGATCAGTACCCGGAGGGCGGAAGGTGACAGGGAGAGTGCAAACACCCCATTCACTCCAGGTACAGCTCATCCAAGCGAACCTGTAGGTGGCTCTGAAAAGAGCCTTTGGGTTCAAAACTTGCGTTCTTCGTGGCCACTTACGCCCTCTCCCCGCGGATGCGGCGCGCCAGCTGGATGTCCTTGGGCATGATGGTGACGCGCTTGGCGTGGATGGCGCAGAGGTTGGTGTCCTCGAAGAGCCCCACCAGGTAGGCCTCGCACGCCTCCTGCAGCGCCATGACGGCCGAGCTCTGGAAGCGCAGGTCGGTCTTGAAGTCCTGCGCGATCTCGCGCACCAGGCGCTGGAACGGCAGCTTGCGGATCAGCAGCTCCGTGGACTTCTGGTAGCGCCGGATCTCGCGCAGGGCCACCGTGCCGGGCCGGTAGCGGTGCGGCTTCTTGACGCCGCCGGTGGCCGGCGCGCTCTTGCGGGCCGCCTTGGTGGCCAGCTGCTTGCGCGGGGCCTTGCCGCCCGTCGACTTGCGCGCCGTCTGCTTCGTGCGAGCCATGACCACCAATTGCAAAGGGAGTTCACAGTTGAACTTGCCGGCTCCTATTTATAAAGGCAACATCCTCCTGATTGGTCCGAATCTTCAAATTCCGCGCCGTGAATTAACTTGATGGGCTTTGTGATTGGCTCCCAGGTTTCACTTCAGAAAGTCTCATGTTGAAATGTGTTTTGTATCCTCTGAGTTCTCTGTCCTTTGTTTAGCCTGTATTTCATGTTTTGCAGTACCTTAATTGGTCTTGTTTTAATCCCTTTGTTTGGGATTAAATTTGGGAAGAGACTAGAATGACAATTTACAGTTCCTGAGCGGTTTCAGAAGCTCTGCGCCTAGAGGTGATTGATCCAGTCCAGTCTCGTCCTTTATCATTTCTCAAAGTTTGACTTTGAAGCAGCGCTTTATTTTAGCAGTGGAAACACTCTATCCCAAAACTCCGAACACACTAACACTGGCACTCCTTCCAGACACTCCTCTCCTAGGAAACATAGAGATCGCACCGCTGTTGAAATGTAACGATCCTCTAATTCTGAAAGCTTAAATTTTGCCGACTTTGATCAAACCAAACTAGAAATGCCATGGCATAATTTTTAAAATATTTTAATAGCTAACTCTTGTATTCTTTTTGCTGTATTTAGTATCTGGGGAACTGCAATTTGGCAGGAAAATGGGGTCATAAATTTATAACAGGCTTCTGTCTCTTTAGGTCAGGACCTAGGGAGACACAAGGGCCATAAATATGTATTATTGACGAAACAGGAAGCTTTTGTTTTGAAAACGAAAACTTTTTTCTGATGGAGAAAAGACTGGAGTTGCTTCCACATAAACAGCCAATCAAAAAGTAGATTGGAATTCACCTTATTTGCATAAAAGGTTTCTATTGGCTGATTTGCTCCAATCAGGCATTAAGACCCATTAAGCCGTTATTTGCATACAAGCCATATAAAAGTAGGCCAATGCCGCCCTTTGCTTTCACTTTCCTCGGTTTCAGTGTAGGGTTTGCATTATGCCTGAGCCCGCCAAGTCCGCGCCGGCCCCGAAGAAGGGCTCCAAGAAGGCGGTGACCAAGGCGCAGAAGAAGGACGGCAAGAAGCGCAAGCGCAGCCGCAAGGAGAGCTACTCGGTGTACGTGTACAAGGTGCTGAAGCAGGTGCACCCCGACACGGGCATCTCGTCCAAGGCCATGGGCATCATGAACTCGTTCGTCAACGACATCTTCGAGCGCATCGCGGGCGAGGCGTCGCGCCTGGCGCATTACAACAAGCGCTCGACCATCACGTCCAGGGAGATCCAGACGGCCGTGCGCCTGCTGCTGCCCGGGGAGCTGGCCAAGCACGCCGTGTCCGAGGGCACCAAGGCCGTCACCAAGTACACCAGCTCCAAGTAAACGTGCCAAGTAAGCGTCTCCTTCCCAACCCCAAAGGCTCTTTTCAGAGCCACTCACTCCTTCACGTAAAGAGCTTTAATACTGAATTGTAATAAGGAAAATCTGCCAAAGTTAAAATGTTTTTCTCCCTCAGTTTTATATTCCCGTTAATGTTTTCTCCGTAGCCTTTTTTTTTTTTAAGTCTGTTCATGAGAGACGGAAGCAGAGACCTAGTCTGAAAGAACTAGGCTACCTGAGGGGATCCTAGTGTGGGACTGAATCCCAGGACCCCGGGATCATTACCCGAGCCAAAGGCAAGTGCTCAACCACTTGAGCCACCTTGGTACCCCTCAGTAGCTTATTTTGCTGGAACAGAGATGGTCTCCGCAAGTGCAGAGCAGAAAAACTTCCTTTGCAAACTAAGGCAGTTTGAGCTACTGCTCTGGGTTTAGGGTTTCAGGAGATGAAATTAACTCCGGGCAAAGCTTTTGCCAGGGCTTACAGCTGAAAAATTTTTGAGTTGTGCGGACAAGTTGAATTTATATTGGCATCCTTTATAGACGAACCTGTCCAGAGTGTATACTGTTTGGTGAGTCTGAGACTTTGTTTAGCAGAAAATTGGATACTGTATACTTGGTAGGTTGAGAAACTAATTTCATGGTAAATGGAAGAGGTTGAGGAAGACTTCCTGAAAAGAAAGACTATTGAATTACTCAACTGTGGCTATTCTGCAAGTAATAGAAGCATTCAGGCCTCTTGGATTTGTAAGAGGAGGAAGGGAAAGCAGCAAGAGCAAACAGCCTGGGAACAATTCCTCATTGGAGAAATGTCTGGCAGCCAGCAAAGAAGCCAGGTTTGAGTAATCTTCCCTTAGGAGGCTTGATAGGAATCATTAACAGAATACAATACAGCTATAGATATACAAAATACCTTGAGATTAATCTCAACCACAGCACTTCAGTTACTGTCCTCACTTTTGACAAGTCCACCCTTACAGGCATTTCGCTGTTGGATCATGGAGTGTGGGGCAGGGAGGGTGGTAGTTGGTAGTTGGTATTCCAGGATCATAGATCTGAATGCGCCTCACATTCTTGCCTAAAGGACATGTTGAGTGAAAGGACTAGAACTTCTGAGTTTATTTGTTCAGGTAGTGAGAGCCTGTTAAATTTCAGAAAGTGAGATCCTGGGAAAGAGTGAGCAGGATAAAAACAATCCTTGACCTCACAGGGTTCCTACTCTAGAATGGACATTTAAATAGTAATCTTACAGCCTTAACAGAAGGGGTAAGCCTCTGAGGGTCACTTTAGCATTGCCAAAGCTGAATGGATTTATCTTGAAAAGCAATTCTGGAAGGAAGGTGGAGCAAGAGACAATGATAAGGAAAAAGGAGACAATAAGGAAAGGAAAATCCATGTGCAGACAAAGATGCAGAGTTTGTATTTATGGACTATAGTTAACAAGGGCGATGTATTTATATATTCATCTGGCCATGTCTCATCTGGTTCACAGGGATTTTGTAGAAGTCCTAGTGCTGTACCTTACTAAAATGTAAGATCTTACTGAAATGTAGAAAGGAATGCTAGGATAGTAAATCTTGTCCATTGATCCTCTTAAGGACTATTTTTTATGTACACCTAAGAGTTAGTATTAGATACACTTGGAAGTGACCAACAACCTAAAATAGTCACTGGTTAAACTCGATAAAAGTCTAGTTCTCATGCTCAGGCCTGGAATGGGGCCCTGCTCTCCTTAGAGAACTCCTCTCCCTCTGTGTGCAACGTGTGTTTTCTCTATTATTTGAGAATATTCTCAAATATATTCTGCTATGAAAATCTATAGAGGACCAAGACGAGACCAATTAATCAGATGAATAAAACATAAGAAATGTTAGGTAGGTAATTCCTAAGTAAGAAACTTCTAAGAAGTGTTGAATAGATAAACAAGGAATTTTATGAGATACAGGCATAATTGAAAAGCTATATTTACCAAAAATCATAAATTAGTGCCTGGAAGACATGTTTCACATAGAGAAAGTAAGTAGAGCTTGTGGACTTCACAGAGATAGGACAAGACGAAAGAACCAAGAAGCGCCAGATATTTGTGAGACACCAAATATTTGTGAGGTATTCAGTATTTATGTAGTCTTATATTGTCCACCCACTGGTGACTTCTGCTTTAGCCACATTTGCCGTCTGCAGACAACACCGACATAAAAGGCATGGCTGCTTGGGATGTAACTGTCAGCCTATAAGGGAGGCCTTGTGCATCAGAAATGGCCTGCCTGGTGGTAATCTGGTATCTGAAGACATTAAGGTCATTTCCTACAAGTGAATCTAGCTGTCAGTCGTATCATACCCCTTCCACCTTGTAGTCCAAGATGTCCACTCCAGCTACAGCTATCTTGTTCACTTTCCGTCCTGAATGAAGGAGAAAAGGATAAGGAAACACCCCCCACCATTTACTGAAATCCTGAGGATGCCATAAATCTGCCTTTGTTAATATACCATCAGCCAAAAATAGTCGATGGCCACACTAGCTACAAAAGAAGCTCAGGGAGTTTAATTAGTGTGTAAGAAAGGAAAACCCATTTCAGGGGACAGCTGTGTGGTAGTCGCTGCCATAGCTACTATAAGTAGGTAATTCCTACCTAAGTGGATAATTACAAATATTATCAATAAGACAGGAGGGAAACTGATGAGTTCTTACATCTACAGTAAGACACTGGAGTTTCCTGGTACAATACAAATGAATTGTAAATATTGGCAATACTTGCTTTAGTTGAGGAGAAAACAAAATGATACAAGTCTAGTTAGGAGCACATTTTCCTTTTCAGATGAACGATGCTCAACACAATTGGGAATCGTGTGTTTATTTCCTGTCACCCACAAAGACGGTATCCGTGAGCTCCACACAGGGTACTTTACCCAAGTTATTCACTGCTCTGTTTCTGGCACCTAGAACAATGCGGAGCACATAGTAAGCACTCTAGTTTTTGATGGATGGATGAAGTAAAATTAAACTATGCAGGTAACATGCAACAGTCATCCATTCTCTAGTACCAGAGATAAAGTCCATGACTGAATTATTCTACTGTGTGAATAGTTCACCTCAGTTTCTTCATCATTTATTTGGGCTACTAATGGCCCCTAAGCCACAGAGTTATTGTGTAGATTAAATAAAATGACCTATGTAGACACCAAATTATACTTTGTTTTCATTTATCTTTTAAAGATTTTATTTACTTATTTGAGAGTACAAGCAAGGGGGAGCAGTAGGCAGGGGATGCGGGACTCAATCCCAGGATCCTGGAATCATGACCTGAACCAAAGGTAGACACTTAACAGAATGAGCCACCCTGGTGTGCCCCCCAAATTACACTTTTGAACTAATGAAGTCATGACTCTTTTACCTAGACAGTTCCCAAGGCAGGTATTGTTAACAGCTCTATTGGGCAAATGACACAACAGATACTGAGCTGCTATCCAGAGCTTGCAGCTGGCTGTCAGAGGCCTTAGATTCTTCCAGAAACACTGCCGCTGACTGAGCCAGTGAAGTACTGAAGGGTAGCTCACCCCTGTTCCTGATACAAGCACTTCTTGCCTAAAACCCTAAGGACATTTGCATCTGTAATCCTTATTTTGCAATCCAAATAAATGGAAGGTGTCACCTGAGGGTAAACATTTTGCCTGTGGCAAAAAAAAAAAAAAAAAAAAAAACACTAATGAGTATGAAGTACCAGGATATGAATGGCATTTAACCCTTAATTTTCAGACTTTTTTCTCTATATAAAATGCTAAAGGTCAGCTTCTATTTTCAAGGTCTGAAGAGCATAAAGCAGGGCCCTCCTTTTTGTACTGGAGCACTATTGAGACTATCTAAATAGAGAGCAGAACCTGCTTAAGTGGGAAACAAACACAGAAATTCCTTCCTATGTTCAACTCCTCTCAAGGCCTTACATCTCAGAACTAAAGTCTACAAGCCCCTCCTTGATCCGGCTTCTTTTTGCTTCTCTGTGTCTCCTCCTGCTGTGCTCCTCCTGCTGTGCTCCACCCGCTCCAGGCAGCCACCTGGCCCCTTACCCTCCCCTCTCCACTAATTTCAAGTCTATGCTGATGTCATCTTTATAGGTAGCCTAATCCAAATTTCACCTTCCCGTAACACTCCTTATTCTAGCTTTATTTCTCTCCTTCTTGCATTTAATATACTACACATATCTGATTTTATTGTCTCTCCTTCCTAGACTCACATGTAAACTCCTCAAGGGCTAGGAATTCTGAATGGATTGTTGGAGTATATTCCCAATGCGCAGAACAGGACCTGGCACATTGCAAACTATCAACAAATACATGAAGAGTAACCAAAATTTTAAAATCCATCAATGCTAACCAATGTTGGTTGGTTGGGGAAATTGTCATGGCACCCTAATTAGGTTTTAAAATGGTGGACATGTTTTAAAATATTGAGAGCGAAAAGGATAAAATTTTCTTTCCAATGATCAAGGCAGCTGGGTGGAAGAGACACAGATAAAACATTTGGCTAGTGTTGATGATGTTGAAACCAGGTGCAGGGCACACAGAGTTTATTAAACTAATGTTTCTACTTCCATATAATTCTGAAATGCCACATAATAAAAAAAATGAAAAGAATAGCTAGGAAAGAAGGAAAATATAAACTGATAAATAAATAATGACCATGGAGAAAGATAGGTGAAAACCTAAACAGGACTGTGTGCCCAGTGTGAAGATAGACAGGTATCCACAAGTTGCCTGCCAGGAACTTCCTCTTTGTAGCATCCCTTAAAACCTGGTATTGTCAATTGCCCAAAGCAGGTCCATCTCTCATCACAGACTCACATTAACACTGTCCCCAGGAATTACTACAAAAACCAGATACTATTTGATTCATAGCAGAGATTTAATAGTCCTCAAGCAAGCCAGGAAATCGTCTTTAGAAGAGCAGTATGTTTCCTCCAAAAGCAAGCTCACTCTCAGAAAGCCTGATTCTGCAGATAAATCATTGCTAAACCTGCAGTCAAAGCAATAGGAGCAAATCACAAGATTGGAATGTATTATGCAGCATCTGCTCTTGACTAGCGACCTGTTGGAAACGCCTGAGTTTTAATGATTACAATTGCCTGGGATTACCCTCCAGGCTACAATTAGAATGCCACTGACTGGCCCACGGGCAGATATTTTTTATAAAACCTCCAGTTGTACTGTGCACTCAATATCAAGGTCCCTGATCTCTAGATGAAACTACCTTCCCTGGTTCTTTTCTTGTGCAATTGATTTACAGATCATTTAATTCTGTGACATAAGCATGCTGTTTGCAAATGCTTATTCCTAGTATTCCTATGGAGAGGTCACAGGTTCCTCTGTTGATGAGCCCAAAAATACTTTTGAAAATAGGCTTCTTAAACTAGTGTTAGGTCAACCACCTGAGGTGAACGTGACACAATGTCAATTTTCACTAGGCCTGCATAGGACAGGATGGGATAATCTACATCTTTTGCAAGCTCCCAAGTGATGCCCATGTCACCGGTGGACAGAGGCAGAGTCAAGGACCACACAAGTCATTAATGGTCTTAAATTGTTACCAGTAAGCTCCTTAGAAATCCTGAGTCTAGGTAACATCCGGGTGGCTCAGCAGTTGAGCATCTGCCTTTGGCTCAGGTCATGATCCCAAGTCCTGGGATAGTGTCCCTTATTGAGCTCGAGAGGACGCTGGTTTTCCCGCTGCCGGTCTTTCATTAATTAAAAAAAAAAAAAAAACCCTGAATCGAATTCCATAGAAATCAAGTACCAGCCTGCATCTTTCTAAGATTTTACATGAGAACCAAGACTTCACTTTTATCAAGTCATGGGAATTGAGCAAATTAGTTTCAGACATGAAGTCAAACATGTCCACAGAACTAGTTTTGCAACGGTCATTGCCCAAACTTGCGAAAACTTACACCGAAGCATTCTGCACATAGGGAGAGGCTGAAAGGAGGAGCGGAGGGCACAACTGAAAGCCCAGGAAAAGAGCAAACATCACGTACCAAACCTCCACCTTTTAAGAGCTCACCTTAACACCAAGAACCAACTTAAAACGGGTTTAAAAAAGACTCGAAATTGAGGGAACACAATTACAGCAATTTTAGAGAAAAAGTGGGTGGCTCTTAGAAGAGCCTTTGAGTTAATTCAATTAACGGGGGAAGCTTTACGCCCTCTCCCCGCGGATGCGGCGCGCCAGCTGGATGTCCTTGGGCATGATGGTGACGCGCTTGGCGTGGATGGCGCAGAGGTTGGTGTCCTCGAAGAGCCCCACCAGGTAGGCCTCGCACGCCTCCTGCAGCGCCATGACGGCCGAGCTCTGGAAGCGCAGGTCGGTCTTGAAGTCCTGCGCGATCTCGCGCACCAGGCGCTGGAACGGCAGCTTGCGGATCAGCAGCTCCGTGGACTTCTGGTAGCGCCGGATCTCGCGCAGGGCCACCGTGCCGGGCCGGTAGCGGTGCGGCTTCTTGACGCCGCCGGTGGCCGGCGCGCTCTTGCGGGCCGCCTTGGTGGCCAGCTGCTTGCGCGGGGCCTTGCCGCCCGTCGACTTGCGCGCCGTCTGCTTCGTACGAGCCATCTCGAGAAAACAGAGAGAAGACTACACTACCAAGTCTCGCAGACTACATTGCCCTTATATATACTCAGAACCGTTCCGATTGGTCTTGCATTTTTCAAAACTCCCGCGCGATGAAACCATTGGCTGAAGCTGAGGACGTGATTGGTGGACCACTGGAGGCTCCGATTGGATAAATTATTAAACATTCCAATCCGGTCTTTGTTGTAGTCAGCCAATCCAGAAATTAACCTTAGGATGTTCTGCTTCAACTCCTCTCAGATTCCAAATAAGGCATAACCAGGGGGCAGGGGAAGATGCTAACTCTGGCTCAGGAGACTCACGTAATGGAGCGCAAGACGGAGGGTCACGTCTTAAGAACAAATTTCTTTTCTGATGGTTACTTTAACTGAATTGAATAGCGGGGACAGCCCCTTTCTATATCCACTCTGGGAAACCACAGGTAAGACGACTGGCCCGGGGACGAAGCGGTCACCACCGTGTGACAAATGTTGGGATTTCCTTTCATTCACTTCAGCATAGAAACAGCCTGCGCCGATTTCCGGTCCCATACTTTTTTTGCCTTACGGCATCCCAGGCTACCACCCCTCCCATGGAGGTTCATTGAATTATCCCTTACTTCTGGTTTCCTCACTGTAGGTGTATTACTCGCTAAACATGATTGAACATGGAGGCCCCTGTCCATCTACATAAAGCTAGGGTTTTGCAAACATTACCATCACTAACTAGCTTCCCCTCACGTATTAGAACCTTGCCTACCATACTCCGGTTTCTGTCCAAGTTAAGCAGCCACAATTTATTGCAATGGATACACTGATTTTACTATCCAGAGCCCGTGCCCGTGTAAGGCTTACGTAATAGAAAAGGAACACTTTGTTACAAGCTTCCTAATTTGAAAATGTGGACGGCTCTGAAAAGAGCCTTTGGGTGGGAAAATAAGCTTTAGATGCACAAAGAGGTATTTAGGTAGGTTTACTTCCCCTTGGCCTTGTGGTGGCTCTCGGTCTTCTTGGGCAGCAGCACGGCCTGGATGTTGGGCAGGACGCCGCCCTGCGCGATGGTCACGCGGCCCAGCAGCTTGTTGAGCTCCTCGTCGTTGCGGATGGCCAGCTGCAGGTGGCGCGGGATGATGCGCGTCTTCTTGTTGTCGCGGGCCGCGTTGCCCGCCAGCTCCAGGATCTCGGCCGTCAGGTACTCCAGCACGGCCGCCAGGTACACCGGCGCGCCCGCCCCGACCCGCTCCGCGTAGTTGCCCTTGCGGAGCAGGCGGTGGACGCGGCCCACCGGGAACTGGAGCCCGGCGCGCGACGAGCGCGTCTTGGCCTTGGCGCGAGCCTTGCCGCCCTGCTTCCCGCGACCCGACATGATAGCACAGCAACAACGCAGTAAAGAACAGGAGTCGAGACCGGCAAAACGCAAAGAGCTAAACTATTATACCCTGAGGCGGTTTCGTAAAGCAGCTTATGCCGTTGGCACAGAAGAAATTCCAGCCAATCAAAAGACACAGCCAGAGTGCAACAATGCCCCTAATTTGCATAGAACGTTTGTGAGTTACAAGATCAAATTATTTAAGGTTGAACTACGGGGAAAGACCAATGAGAGCTTAGGATAAAGAAGGAGCCTATCGGCGGTTAGGATACTGTAGAAGCCAATCAGAAATGTAAGTCTGCAATCCCTAATTTGCATACGTGTCAAATAAATAGGAGGGCGCTTGGTCGCGGGCGTACTTTTGTCGTTGCGCTTTAGTACTGGTTTCTGATTGTAAAGCCCGAGCCCGCCAAGTCCGCGCCGGCCCCGAAGAAGGGCTCCAAGAAGGCGGTGACCAAGGCGCAGAAGAAGGACGGCAAGAAGCGCAAGCGCAGCCGCAAGGAGAGCTATTCCATCTACGTGTACAAGGTGCTGAAGCAGGTGCACCCCGACACGGGCATCTCGTCCAAGGCCATGGGCATCATGAACTCGTTCGTCAACGACATCTTCGAGCGCATCGCGGGCGAGGCGTCGCGCCTGGCGCATTACAACAAGCGCTCGACCATCACGTCCAGGGAGATCCAGACGGCCGTGCGCCTGCTGCTGCCCGGGGAGCTGGCCAAGCACGCCGTGTCCGAGGGCACCAAGGCCTTCACCAAGTACACCAGCTTCAAGCAAACTCCTGTGCAACTACGACAACGACTTCAGGCCCTTTTAAGAGCCACCCATATGCTCACTTAAAGAGCTGTAACTTGAGCTTGAAAATGACCAGTACAGCCATTGTAATACTTTGTCAAGCGGTATTAATCTAGAAGCAAAACGTAATTCCAGCCTGTGAGAATCACCAAAGGGTAAATCTATGCAACTGGACTATTGTGTTCTCTTAGCTGCTCTGGTAGCTCCTTACTGAGTGTAATGTTCCTGGAGGCCCACCACACTTGGAGAGGCTTCGTTTCCCCATTTTGTTTCGCTTTGTTATTTCCACTACCCTAGATCAGAGAGTAATTAGGGGCAAAGTGTCGGGTGGCCCTAAATTAAAAGAGGAACATTCTTTTAGAAAATCCACTTGCTGTGAGCATCCGAGTGGCTACAGTGGCATCTAATGGAGCCATGTACTATCTGCGACTTGCATTTCTAAATCCCAGCGGATTTCTTGCCAGTCTCAAACCCATGTCCTTCCAATTCCACCAGTTTCTTCGCCAAAAACGTTAACGTAGTCTAAATACTGCCTCTTGCAAAGGTCAGGAATTCATCCATTAGAGTTTTCTACCTGGCTTAAATATACAAGAATGTAAGAGACACTACAACTGGAATATGTGAAGGAAGAGGAAGCAAGTGAAAGTCCATCTGTGATGGGGGCGGGGGTGGGCAGGGCATAAGGATCTGCCTCAGCCTCTTCACTTTCCTGTCCCAAGATCTCCCTAAACCTCTCCAAGTCCAGTGACTTATTCATGCCCTGGGATTTTATTTTAAGGGAGAAAAGTCACAAGGCATTAATATTCTTGTGCCTGTCCGCGTGATTTCAGCCTACAATCACCTATGAAATGGAATCTCCCATATTACAAGTGAATGAGAAATTAAGGTTAAGTAACTCCTTACTGAAACGTGGGATCTGAATCCCTAAGGACTGTTTGCACACAGACTTTCAAGCAATAGAGGCCAGTTGCAATCTTAGGAATAGGGAAACCGGCTCCGAAGGAAAATTAAGTATTAGAATAAAACTAAATTAAAACTGGTCAGAAGATACACTTGTTCTTTGATGCACAACACAGGCCTTAAACCACCCAAAGTATATAATGAGCTATGGAAGCTAAGGATCTCCTTATGGCAAATTTAACTTTTCTGAGTGCTGTGCCATAGAGGGGAAGCCATGAGCATTAGCAGTATAAAACTAAGCTCAAAAACCTCATTTTCTACTTACTAGCCCAACCCCTCAGGATCCTGTAAGTCTGCTTTAACATGTAAAAATTCCCTTGGAAACTTCCTTTATCACTACCCATCAAGGTATCTATTAGCAATCATCCTCCAAACATATGATCCACTGATATACATCTGAAGAGTCTCGTGACTGAGTTTTTACTAAGTAATAATAATGACCTTTCCTAACAATAGCTAGCCCTCTTCGGATCCTGGAAACCTTGTTTCCGAAATACCTTGGAGGCTTGTGCTGTCCCTAAGCCCTTCCCAACTGGAAAGTATTTACTGGGCCACTCCTCATGACCCCAGGGCAGCTCTTCCTGCCCATGGGTCCTGTCCCTATTCCTTAATAAAACCACCTTTTTGCACCAAAGATGTCTTAAGAATTCTTTCTTGGCTATTGGCTCCAAACCCCAACTATTTCCTATATAAGTGACTCAATTTTGTAATAGGACTTGTGAAGAAGATACTCTAAGCCCCACATGTGATTAAGGCATTCATTTCTTGCTCTCCAAAGCTAATTTTAAGCACATTTGAAAACAAATATACTACCATGGCTTAAGGAGGAATCCCTTAAAACAAGATATAGTTGTGAAAGACTGTTTCAATGCTAAATTTAGGCCAATTTCTTAAACTGTCTGTGAACATTTCCTTACCTCTAAAATGGGAATGATAACTAACACATGGCATTGCTGGATGATCAGTAAAAGAACACTATAAAGCGTTTAGGACAGTTCTTATGCAGAGGAAAGTCTTCCAAAACGTTAATGACAGCTAAAGCCTCTGGTTGAAATGATAGGGAAGGTGAGTTGGTCCTGCCCATATTGGAATCTGAGTCCTGAAGCTTTGAACAAGTCAGTAGACTCCAAAGCCTAGCAGCACGTTATTCTAGTTAAGAGTTCCTCAACTGGCAAGGTGAATGACAATCTAATCCATTCTAACAGTCTACACCCCTCTTTAGGACCATCTCTTCACCCTGAACTTTTTTTTTTTTTTTAAGATTTTATTTATTTATTTGTGAGAGACACACAGAGAGAGGCCAAGACACAGCCAGTGAGAGAAGCAGGGAGCCTGATGTGGGACTCCATCCCAGGAGCCAGGGATCAGGAAGGACCTGAGCTGAAGGCAGACGCCCAACCATTGAAGCCACCCAGGTGTTCCTACCCTGAACTCTTTTGAAGACAACCTAGGGCCGTTGACTGTGAGACTTCTCTGCCCCTGCCCGCCAATTCAAGCAACATGTGACTTATTTTCCAGAGACTTCATGTCTCACTAGCATTAGGAGTACCTCATTTAACAGATGTGTTGGGTTATGAGGAAAGGACCCTGGAAACTCACAAAAGCTGCTTTAATAATTTTTTATTCCTATTTTGTTCCCATGCCTCCAGTTCTTTTTGCCTAACCTTACAGCAGTACCTGGCCAGAATGAAGAATCGTCTTCAGAAAAGCAGCTGCACTTTTAAAGCTAGAAGAGAAACATGAATTGCTGTCCACAATCATTCCCAGACTAGGGAAAGTTAGGGCCACCCTAAAGATTGCTGTGATGTTGCCAACAACTTAGAAGACTGATATCAACCTCCCTTCCTAAAAGAACTCTCCTTTTATATGCTCAAAGGAAATTCAGATAACTTCAAAATAAGAAATCTTCATACTCAATAAATGACCCACAGTAAACATTATGAGCAAAACATAAACCTTTATCATAGTAAGTCAACGGGACTTACTATAATTATGCTGTGAGGACTATCAGCATAATTAGCCAAAATGAATCAAAACAGTATCATATTGCAGCTAGTTTCTGGGAGTGGTTTTATTCAGGGAACGATGAGTTGCCATGTCGACACATGTAGCTAAATCTAGTTTGTTTTAGTAGCAATGTTAGATTGTATGCCTAATTATGTTACAATACATCTATTGGTTGACATTTGCTTTGTTGGCTACCTTAAAAAAATTTATAGGATGCTTTGCTGGAATATAAAATATTAAGTAGAAATTTCATTGTGTGGATTACTTCATAATATTCTAGTAATAACATTAATGCATGTGTGGATTACTTATGATAATAGAATAAAAGGTTTAAAACAGGTAGTTAGAAGTATATAACTTTAGGGGAAATAGTCAAGAAATCTGCTTTAACTTACTTGCCCCACTCTGATTAGCTGAGCTGATTCGGAGATTTTTTTTTTTTTTCAATTTTGAAACAAAAGGAACTTGAACACATCACTGGTGTCCAAATGCTCATCTATGGCTAGTATTAATTAGTCCGTGCCAATTTTCTCTATTATTTTTCCTACTGTGTAAATATGAGAAAAATAAGGTCAGTGCAATAAATTTTCCTTAATATTAAAAGTTAACACATCTTTTTAATCCTGTCAACTCCCCACAAATTTATTGTCTTCAGTCTAAAAGGTATAAAAACTGCCTGTCATGTTTGTCTCCATTTCATTACTGGGCCTCTGCCCAAAGGTAATAAAACTTTAGGTATTTTTTCTCCTGCCCATACGTCTCCTGTAAATTTTAGTGCAGCTGGAAGACCTTGAAGGAAGAATATATCCTTCCCTACACCTAGTAACATTGGGTGAAATATCCCGAGGCCTATTTGTACACGTTTTAAAAATGCTATCGTGTCTGCTTAGGTTTTGGTGACATTTCGTTCATTAAGCAACATCCTTATCTTTTTAAGGTTTTCAAACTATCAGGAAATTTCGGGGGCGATGCTAAACACTGGCCAGCTCCCCCCGCGAGGGGGTTTCCCCCAGTGCCTTCGGAACGTGGACGACCGGGAACAGGGGGCCCCGGGTGAGGGCGCGACGCGGCGGGGCGGAGTCGGAGCGAGGTCGTGGCCGGCCACCCCGCCGGAACTCCTTTGTTCCCCCGCCGCCCAGCAGGGGCCGGGCGCGCTCCCTTTGTCTCCCAGCCGCCCCGCCATGTTGGGCGCGGGGCTCGGCGGGGAAGGCCCACCCGCTGCCTACGGGCCGGGGATCCCCGCTTTCTAGCGGAGCCAGGCACGCACGACTCCTACCTCGGCCCTCGGAAACGGGGAAGCTCCCTGGAGAGCAGGCGGCGCCACGTGACCTGCTCTCCCCCCTTAAAACTGTCCGGAAGCTAAGATTTGAACGGAGCCGACTGCCAGCAAAGCAACTCCCGGAATCCGGAAATTAACCAGTTGAAGACTCGCTCCGAAACTAAAACCGAACCACCCCCGCCCCGCGCCTGAAATCTAGAAGCTCAAACACGGACTTATTAAAACAGCAAGAAAAGCTGCAGCTCTTTCGAGACACAAGTGGGCGGCCCTGAAAAGGGCCTTTGTGTGTTTAGAAAAAGCGACGGATGCGGAGTTCAGCCGCCGAAGCCGTAGAGGGTGCGGCCCTGGCGCTTGAGCGCGTAGACCACGTCCATGGCCGTGACCGTCTTGCGCTTGGCGTGCTCCGTGTAGGTGACGGCGTCCCGGATCACGTTCTCCAGGAACACCTTGAGCACCCCGCGGGTCTCCTCGTAGATGAGGCCCGAGATGCGCTTGACGCCGCCGCGCCGGGCCAGCCGCCGGATGGCGGGCTTGGTGATGCCCTGGATGTTGTCGCGCAGCACCTTGCGGTGGCGCTTGGCGCCGCCCTTGCCTAGTCCCTTCCCGCCCTTGCCGCGACCAGACATATCTGCAACGTTCAGAACGTTCTCAGAATCAGCGTGAAAGCCGTTGGGGCAACCTCCTTATATACGCGGATCGCGGACCTAATTGAAAACAGGAAGCGCTCACGCGGGACTGGCCGTTGCCCGAACCCGCCCCTCGCCCGGACCCCCGTGACGTCACGGGAGTTGAGCCGGCGCGCTCCCTCCCCCGCTGCCGCCGTGCCCTCCGCGCCCTCCGCCCTCTGTCCCCAAATGGGAATTTCAGACCTTTTTAACTGCGCTAAAGGAGCGTTTGGCACCATTTTTCCCGCGTTAGTCCGCGGAGCCCCCGGCGTTCTGCGGCCGCGGACCAGCTCTTCCCGCCGCTCGCCCGGCCCCGGGCTCACGCGTAGAGCCAATGGCCGCATCACCGGGCCCGGGAGGTGCTCTCCCGCGGGCGGAAGCGAGCCTGGGCAGCGTCTCCGCAGCGGCATCCTCGGCGGCCGCACCGAAGCCCGGGTTCCTTACTCGGTTTCCCTCTCTCCTCCCTGCTGATTAAAGCTTGTAATTCTCATATATCCCGCCACTTCTCATTTCTACGTCCGGAACCTCAACCGGGAGTTCTGCGTCTACTTCGCTTCCTCTTTGATTCTGGGACCGATATTATTCCGAAGAGAACTGGCAGCTTGTGGTAGCCGAAGGTTGAAATACAGAGGCATTTTCGTAAGGTGGGGGGAAGGGTTCTGCCTGTACCTCTGAACATAGTTAAAGGTATTATTAGGAGGCCCAACCTACCGAGGAGCAGAGTGGCGCAGCGGAAGCGTGCTGGGCCCATAACCCAGAGGTCGATGGATCGAAACCATCCTCTGCTAACAATTTTTGCTTCAGCACTTTAGTTAAAATTCTGTGGTTTAGTTTCACAACTAAAAATTAGGCTGTAAAAAAAAAAACAAACAAAAAAATAAATAAATAAAAAAAAAAATAAAAAATAAAAAAAGAGGCTGTTTTGTCAAATTCTGAAGTTTCAATGGTTTCGTGAAAGTGTTTACAACTTCTAGACATAAATAGAACGTCAATAAAGGACACTATCAATAACTAATATGAGTTTCCACAATAAACCTCATTTCTAGTGGCTGCCAAAGTGACACTGCTACTATTGCAACCAGTTATCATGAGTCTCACTGACGTATGAAAGCGGGTAAACGCTAAAATAAGCTGAATGTAGCAATGAGTTTTATTTCCTTTCACGCATAATTCAAAGAGCTGCTTGTTAGGTAGTTGTGGCCTTGTGGCTAAAGCCATAGACGAAATTTACTGGGCCATCCCAGCCCCAAACCTGTGCAGCTATGAGAGTCTTAATCTTCAGAGTAAATAAGTAACAGTTTGAGGCAGAATGCAAAGTCTTGGTGGCCACGATAGAACTCTGACCTGAGAAAACCACTTATGTGGTCGCTGCTGGTAATGTCTCTACCACCTACCTTCTTTACAATCTCTGATAGGACTGTTCTCTAGGCTCATTTTTAAAAGTGTATGTGTTACATATCCCTCAGAAAAGATCCCTATACAGATGTTTATGTGTCAGATACTGCACTAAGCACTAAGAAAAGTATTTAAGTAGTCTGTGGCCTAGTCATACTTTTAAACAAGTATGTATAGTACAATAAGATATTTTTCAAAGATTATTCACTAAAGCGCAGTGAGAATAAGGAAAAATGATTGTTTCTGGTGGCTCCATCATCGAGTAGTTGAATGATTTTCTAGAAGGACTCGCATGACTGAACATGAACATACAAAGATTCATTACAGCAAAGAGAAAAATGCAGACACAGCAGGAAAAAGAGATATACAACCAAACACAAGAGAAGTCTTTTTTTGTCCTCAATCTCCATCCATCTTCAGAGATGATACTCACTCTCTCTCCAGTTCTGAACTGCAGGGACTAGTGAAAGCTGTGGTTGCCAAACAAAGTCCACCTGAGTATTAGAGCCCAAGTTCTGAAAAGGAGCTAATCGGATACCTGACACATGATCAGCCATCCAGACACCAGATACGCATGGAAACTTGAATTTCCAAGTTTACTTTAAATATGCTGACAACCTACTTCATAGTGACCCACTGCTTCAGTACCCAAAATAACATCATTACCCAGTAACTAAGTGAATATTCCAGTATTTCAGTTCCGAGTTTGACAAAGGGTCATCACCATGGATAAAGAGATCTGTGAAAACTTGAACAAAATAGATTTGCTGAAAAAAAAAAAAGATTTGCTGCATTACCTCTGCCCTGACAATGGCCCAATTTGGGAAAGGTGGCAGATTTTGAGTCCAATCTAGAATGAGTAAGAGCTTGGCAGGTAGCCAAGAAGAGGCTTCTAGATAGAAAAATAACAAATACAAGGAGGTATAACAGTTAAGGGTTTCTAGAGAACTACAAAACACTCAGTGTGATCGAACATGGAGGTGAGGCAGATTGTAGGAGGATTTGGGGAGAAAAGTAAAGCAGCTGTATTCTGATCAACTCCCATTTACACTATAGGTGAAGGAGGGATCCTCCTCCCTAAACAATACCAGATGGCCCGATACACCACGCTCAACACTGGACAGAGGAGACTGGTAGAGGTATACTCACAGCCTAGAAGAGGAGGCCACTGCAAGCTATGCAAGTTTGCTCAGGTTGCACTCCGGAATAGAGTGACCAGCAAGGACTGTGAGAGGTGAACTTTGGAGCAGAGAGAGGAAAGTGTGACCCCTAGTTCTCTCCAAAAAGATGGAATTGGCTTATTTTAATAGCTTCCAGGACTGACAGGTGAAACCCATTAGGTCGAAGGGCTGGAATGTACCTCGTCTGGTTGATGGGGGAATTGGCCAAGTACGGGGCATATCCTGTGAGAACAGGTGAATTCACAGGACTTTTTGGGGCCCTGTAAGGCTTAGAGATGCCAAAGGAGCCCTTGAAATTTTAGATCTTACAATATAATTCTGAGTTGTGGCAAATGAGATAGGGAAAGTGCCAGTCGTAAGAAAGTGAGTATGCAGTGCAAACAGGTTTTGATTTTATTTGTCTAGGGGCAGTAAGAAACCATCACTAATTTTGATCAAAGGAGTAATATGAGTAACATTTTCTCATCAGAAAAAATCTCTGGAGTTTTCAAGTTTGTGATCTGGTCTTTGTGTTTTTGGGGTTTTTTTATCATAAACTATACAACAATGTCTTTTATAATGTATAGGGTTTTTGAAAATTATTTCTGCAACCTCTCCATATACAGGCAAAAATAAGTGTACTGTCTAACATATTGGAACTTGCAAACTTGATCATTGCCAAGAGAAAAGAAAATTATCCCTAAAGTATGCTAAACAAGGAGGCCAATTCATCTTCTCCCCTCCAAAAACATCTAGATGAACATGATAGATGGATTGACCCCTATCCCAACCTTCACTGTCCACCATTCCGTAACCAGGCCCATATCAGCAGCACATTTCTTGTCAACAATTATTAACTGTCCGAGGCTTTCATCATTATCTTCTACTACAGATCTCTAGGATAGCTTTTTCTTAGACATCATCAGAAAATATGTTGATGCATGTCATGGATACTAACACACCAGTCATCCTCAAAAATTCTTTTGGTTGGATATCCTTGCCAGTAATCTTCCTGAAGATAGTGTCTCCACCAGGCCAGTGCCTGAGACGACTCTTCTTCTCCAAACAGATAGATACACTGGGGAAAGTGTAATATTACAATCGGAGAAAAGTCCCAGAGGAGAACGAGAAGGGCAAATGGTGATGCCCAGGGACCCTGCAGGTGTCCAGGAAGGAAAGCGAGAAAGACAACCGTACAGATGCTAAGGCTTTCTTCCGCTGCGTTTTGCATGATAACTGTCCAGAAGGACCTTCCAAGTATCCAGAGTCTGAAAATACTGACTGTGGCTGAGTATGTATAAGGAAGCAGCTCTGAGTAAGTTTATTAAAAAATATATATGTCCTTGGATGCAGACATATGAATGAAGTATCTTGGCATCTCTCAGGTGCCAGAAACAGCTTTTCTGCTCGGGCGTGGTCAGGCGGGTACCCCAGACCAAATAACGTCATCTCGAGCCCATATTTTCAAGGACAAGGAGGCCGGGGCGCTGTTGGACGACTGCTGACCGGCCAGAAAGCTCATTAGACGTACTAAGAGCCACGGCTGCACCGGGAGCTCAGAGACCACGTGGCCTAACGGATAAGGCGTCTGACTTCGGATCAGAAGATTGAGGGTTCGAATCCCTTCGTGGTTAGGAGTCTTTATGCGTTGCCCCAGATATGCCTTTTTTTTTTTACCTGTTCTGTTTTCCACACCCGTGTCTTTTCTCCTAATTTTTTTTTTTTTTTTTTCCTTCTCAAAGGCCTGAGAAGGACCAGGGTCAGGACCGAAGACACGTCGAGAGTCCAAACTGGAACAAGCCCGTCCAGTAATCCGGATTTTTGAGCTCACAGTTCCAGGGCGGCTCGCGGCTGTGAAGCGGCGCCTCCCCAAGGAGGGCTGAGCAGCTCGCGGGGTGCCCTCGGGAGGCCGCGGGCTCCCGGAGTCCGGGTCACTGGCTTTCACTCTTACCCTCATCTTCCCCCTTCCCTTCCTTCTTGCCTTTGCTCTTGCTGCCATCAAAAGGACGAGAAGAGCCTAGATTCCGACCTACATTCCAGAACAGGTGCAAGGTGCAGTAAGGCCACGCAAAGAGCCCAGGGGCTGACAGAGGGTGTAGGCAAGCAGGACACGGAGAAGACAGCTGTGCGAAATGCACAAAAACAAATTTTTGTGCCTAAATACTTGAACTTAATAATTGAGGATAAAGAAAAAGTTATTAGCAATTCTTGGCTTCATGGTGAAACAGTTCAGTCAAATCAAGTGGAGGATACAAATGCTTTTGCTAGGTCAAAGCAATGAATGTTACAAGGTAATAATTACCTCTTCCTCTCCCCAGCCTCTTTTTTTAGATCTCTTCTATGACTCTGGTTTTCCCTAATCAGCTATAAAGTTGGGGCTTGAACGTTGAGTCCCAGGTGTTGAGATTTCTCAAACTTAAAAAAAAAAATAAAAGCAATGTTAAGTCAATGTCATGTGAAGCCACTCATTGCTTCCTTCCTCACAAAACGTAGCATTTACATTAAGCATCCTTTTATAAACCAGAGAAATGACATAATCTCAAAAGAACTGAATAAAGTTATAGTTAAAAGACATTTAAGTGGCTCACATTTTTCTCGTACCCTGAGAACACGCAAAAACTTCCTCCTCCCCACTAGATGGGTATTTAATTAAACCTGAGGACCAGAGGAGAAACTGACTTTCTTTACCCATACTCTCCCCAGGACTTTAATGGAAGTGGAAAATCTGACCCAAAAAGATAAAAATGTTCCTGACACAAACTCGTTCCTATTTTCTTCTTTTTCCTTGTCTTTCTCCTGCATTCACAGCAAATATCAAAGGAGCAGACAACCTTTCCAGACCAAGAAGTGCCAAAGAGAAGAAAACTGAAAATGGTAGACCAATCCACAGGCATCCTGAGCTTTAAATTGTCATTGGAGATTAAGGGCTTGCCCCCAAATCGAGAGAATAAGAATATATGCACCCACTAATAAGTGTGTAAAGCTTTCTGCTTTGAGAAGGGGATTCAGAAAAAAAAAAAAAAGTAACACTCTAGAGATTGATGGAAAAAATGACCAGAAGAAGAGAAATAAAGAAGAAAGATTCCTGGATGTGGATTACATGTGAGCCCTGCTGGACAGGGGAAGAACAGATTCATCAACATAATAAATGCTCATGGAGCACATTTCATGTTCCAATTTCCCTCCCCAGCCACTATTCCAAGTGCCGGATTCCAGGATCTAGGATCTAAGATTCTAGGATCACAGTAAACAATGTACACAAAAGTCTATGTCCTTAACAGACTTGGGGTGGGGGATAGGGAGAGGGGAAGGGAGCGACAGAAAACCAAAAGGAGACTAAGTAGATTACATAATATAAGTAAATTATATATTAGAGGAGACAGGCTCAAAAATGGAAGGACTTTTGATTATGTCCTGGAAGGAGCAAAGACTATGTGCTTCCATTAGCTTATTGCTCCATAACAAACACACAAAACAAACCACAAATACTTCGAAGCACAGAACAATAAGCATTTATTACTCAAGCATCTGAAGGCAAATGATCTCAGCCAAACTTAACTAAAGGCTGTATTTTAAGTTGTGGGTACAGCTCCACTCGGCTCCTCACTGCAGGCGCTCTGGTCATTTGGCAGCGTGTTCATTCTGGGACCATGGGTGAAAGCACAGTGCTCCCTGCAGAAGAATGCCTCTCATGAAGAGGCAGAGGGGCAGGAGGCAAGCTCAACCATGCAAACATATCTAAAGGCCCTGGTCCACTCACATCTACTCATATCCCATTGACCCAAGTCATCCTCCTGCCCCAGCCCATAGACAAGGGGCGACACTGCATCTCTTGAAGAGGAACTAAGAAGTCACTTAGACAAAGGGCTTGGATACTGTAAGGAATATGAAACTGAGGCCAGTACTTGAATCATCTGAGAAATCAATGCAGATTTACGAATTTCAGAAATCATTAATCCTTTCCTATTATCTTAGACCTTACTGCATTTCATCTTTAAAATGAGTTATTGAGTGTATGAATTAGATGCATTTTGAGAAAAGAAGAGCAGTCCCTGACAGCCAGGAGTTGCTCTGACATTCACAGCTCAGCGTGAGCATTGCTAGGAGTTGGCCTGGCACACCCAGCTAAGCCCTGGTCAATTCCTGTTGAACATAAATAATTTCAAAGGAAACCAGTCAAGGCCACTCTGTGACCATCAGGAAGCAAGATAAAAAATAAAAATAAACTGTATGTAATCATGTCTGAGCACAGATGAAAAGTAGTAACAGTGCCCATGTAACAAAAATAACCAAACATCCCCTCCTTCCTGCTAATATGAGGGACTGCTGCATTTCTTTAAACCAATTTTAGCCTTTGACCAATTCTTTAAACCAATATAGTCCTACTTTGATCCTCTCACTATCCAAGACAAAAATTATTAAAATAACCACTCAGAGAGTTACTGAGTCACTTAGCATGATATTTTGCCTTCCTCATTGCAACAACACAATAAATCCAACTTTGTTCAACTACAGTGTGTCCCTCATAGTATTTGGGAGGAAATCAATTATCTTGAATTTTGAAGCAATGCTATCACAGACATAAAGGCAATTAACTGTTATGTGACATTTTCCCTCCATCCATCACTCAGCCAGGTTAAGGGGACATGGGTTTAAAAGTTGAAGACGACCTCTGCATGTCGTAAGAGTGACATTTTCCAGTTTGCTATATTTTAACATGCTATGTTCTTGTTGAGATATGGGGTGCCTTGGGCCATGTGATAGTTTTTAATTTTTATTTAGGAATCCTATCAATGTTTTCCATTGTGATTTTCTTAACGTGGTAATAATTTTTAATGGTCTCGTGGTCTTTTTTATTTAGAAGTTGGTAAACCATCTCCAAAATACATATACTGTATAAACCAGATATTGTTCAATGAAATTCAAAATCATGCTTTGTAGGCCTCAATCCTCATGAGGCTCCGGCAGATCCGCTGGCTCATAAACAATATACTTCAGAAGGATTTTCTAGCTATCAAAAGTCACAGAGTCGGTCACAGGATTGAACATGTTGGAAAGATCCCATCACCAGAACCACATGATCTGAAAGAACTTGGTTTCCATGAAAGGCTCATTATGTGATTTTTTAAAGAACAATCAGTTTGGTCTCTACGTCAGGTTCCTCATCTGTAAAACAGAGACAAGTGACGGGGGAGCGTTTCCAGAGCCATCATCTCTTTGGTCCCTTCGAATTTCGTTATTCCACCCTGTGCACCTGACCCTTTGCTGTGATGCTGTTGTTCTATGCTGGGTAACCAACCCGACCTTTGCTATAATTCACAGTAAAGTGAAAACAGATGGCAGGAGAGAGTTTTGGGGATTATATGCTAACATCAAGTTGCAAGTGGCAGAAGACGATCAAGAAGGGAGAAACCATTAGAGGCTGGAGCGCTTGCAAAAGTGCTTGGATTTAAGTTCATTTAACTAAAATACAAAAATGGAGGAGGACTTTCGATGATCGGGCCTTGCAGAGGGATTTTTTGCCAGAAGGAGGCGCTAGCATCACCTGTGCGACGGCCAGGCCTCACCTGGGGGTGCGTAGGTCACCCCGTGAAGGGGGCAGAGGGAAAGACGTCCGGTAATCGCCGCACCTGCGACCGTCGTCCGGCGTTAGAAGTCCTACGGTCCGGAACCAGAGTTTCTGACCTCGGTGGACACCCTGGGGGCGCAGATTCGGCGCGACACTCGCACCGTACGGGATAGAGGGACATTTCCTAACCCCAGAAACCTCCGTAAAACGGCTAAAGCGGTATTAATAGTGAATATACCTCATTACGCCAGTTTTTGTTTTTCTTGCACCGACACTTCCAACTGCTGACGAATCTCTCGTGAAGGAGCTAAAACCTCAGAATCGCTCGTTAAGTAGCTAAAACCTCAGCCCGCCGACGTAGTGGGAGAACTGACGACGAGGATGGGATTCGAACCCACGCGTGCAGAGCACAATGGATTAGCAGTCCATCGCCTTAACCACTCGGCCACCTCGTCACCTAGGAGGAGGGCATCACAGAAGTGTTATGTTGCTATATTGAGCAAGCAGTTCTTGCAATACTGAGCACGGCCAGTTTTCTCTTGCAATCTCCATTATTTGATTATATGTTTTTCTTAATGAAGACCTCTTTACTCTCTGCAAATGGCCCTCTTGCCGTGATAAAGGAAAAAGGGAAAGAAAATAAAAGGGGAGGGAGGGAGGGGGGAAGGAAGGAGGGAGGGAGGAAGGACAGCCCGGGGAAAGAGGGGTTCAGGGGCAGGAGTGGACCTGAATAAAAACCAAATACACTTCCTGAGGATACCTGGGAGCCCCTGACAGAAGAATGAAGTTCAGGATTGCTATTATTTTAACAATCAAATTGGTTTTCGTCATTCCTATAGGCCATGTATACTGAAACCATCATTAAACTAGCTACATGACATATATTATTGCAGGATTCTCAGAAGGATGGCTGCCATATGGAACATTAGGTCTTCTTAGAAATCGTCATCACCTCCAGGAAGTGCGAGCAGGTGGTTGGTAAAAAGCTGGAGTGAGGGGTGAAGGTCAGATCAACTGGTACCCAATGTCAGACTAAAGATTTTGAACTTGATTAAAGAATTTTAGGACCATCTGAGGGAGTTTGGTTTTGTTTCGATTTTTGTTTGTTTTGAGCAGGTAAATTTAACAATTTACTACTGTCATTTATTTTTTATTTTTTTAATTGCCTATTTCAATGCCCTCTGACCAAAGATCACCAAGAAAACACCTGCAGTTGGATAAGTTGCATTGGTTGCTGCCACCACTAGAACCTTGGAGGATCACAGTGAAAGGGGTAGTTGAAAAGACCTTATTAAATACAAACATCCTTTCATATTTCACATGTCTTGCCATATTGTTGACAAAACACAACATTCTTTCATGATTAAAAGAAAAACTCTCAACAAGTTGGGTCTAGAAAGAATGTACCTCAACATAATGAAAGTCATACACAACCTTCATGTTGGATAAAACCCAAATACTGGATTTTTATCGAAACTGGATAACCACATGCAGAAAACAGAAATTGGACCTCTATCTCACACCCTCAAAAATCAACTCGATGGATTAAAAACATAAATATAAGACAAGAAACCATAAAGCTAGAAGAAAACATTGAGGGAGAAAGCTCACTGACATTTATTTTGGCAATGATTTTTTTGGATAGGACACCAAAAGCACAAACAACAAAAGAAAAAAATTAACAAGTAGGACTCCATCAAACTAGAAAGCTTCAGTGCAGCGAAAGAAATCAACAAAATGAAAAAGCAAACTATGGGGTGGGAGAAAATATTTGCAAACCATATATTGGATAAGGAGTTAATATCCAAAATATAGATAGAAAGAACTCGTACAACTCAATAACAACAAAAAAAGTCCAATTTAAAAATGGTCAGAGAACCATATAGGCATTTGTATGAACTAGACTAACACCATCTTAGATAAAACTGCTATGAAAACCACTGTGGCCTGAAGCCTTCCTGAGCACAGCCCCAAACACACTCCAAACCCCCTCACACACACACACATACATGCAGGCATTCTCTCTGTCTAACCCACCCTTATAAGCACACCCACAGGGCGCAATGTCCTCAATCTGCTCTGGAGATAAAATCGTGAGTCTCCAACACCTCCCCGATGAGCCCCCCTGCAGGTGCTCCCAGTCTCTAAGCCTATAAAAGCAGGTCATACAGGAGCTGGAGTCTCCCAAGAAATGCTTCCGTCCCTAAATCCCCTTAGCAAATCATTTCTCCTCAAACTGGACTTGTTGGCCTATGCTCTCAGTCTTCTGGCTCCTTCGGCCTTTGGAGATCATTTTGTGCAGACTTCCCTTTCATTGAACAACGTTCCTCCAAAGGAAACATTTAAATGGCCAGCATGCTTGACATCATTAATAATCAGGGAAGTACAAGTCAAAACCACAATAAGCTATCACCTCACATTGTTAGAATGGCTGTCACCAAAACGTTAACAGATAAGAAGCATTAGCAACTCTGTGGAGAAAGGGGACCCCTGGTTCACTGTTAGTGGGAATATAAACTGGTTCAGCCACTCTGGAAAACAGTGTGAAAGCTCCTCAAAAAAATTAAAAATAGAACTACCATGTGACACAGAAATCCCACTTCTGGGTTTTTATCCAGAGGAAATGAAAACATGTTATCAAAGAGATATCCACACTCCCATTCTCATGGCAGCATTCTTTACAATAGCCAAAATACGGAAACAACCGACATGTCAGTGAATGCATGGATAAGGAACAAGTTGTGTATGTAAACATTATGTATATACAAAGATACACACAGAATGGAATCTTACTCCACCATGAGAAAGAAGGTAACTGCCGTTTGTGACAACATGGGTAGACCATGAGGCCATTATATTAAGTGGGACAAATCAAACAGAGAAAGACAAATACTGTGTGATCTCACTTCTACATGGACTCTTAAGAAGCTGAATGCTGAACTTTCAGAAATACAGAGTAGAACGGTGGTTGCCAAGGGCTGGGCAGGGGGGGTGGAACTGGGGAGTTGGAGATCAAAGGAAACAAAACTTGCTGTTAGAAGATGAGTGATTTCTCAAGATCTAATGTATAAGCTCATGATTATAGTCAAGAATACTGTTATATACCTTAAAGTTGCTAAGAGACCATATCTTAAATATTCGCATCACACAAAAAAGAAATGTTAATTATGTGACATGATGAAGGTGTTCTGTAATGCTATATGGTAACAATTTTGCAACATATAAACGCATCAACATGTTACACATCTTAAACTTCTGCAATGTTATATGTCAATTATATCCAAATTTGGAAAAAGGAGAGGAGGGGCTTATTGTAACATTTGTCTTCTGTTGGGTGACTTGAGGGAAGTGACAAAGAAGCTGGGCTTTGTTCTGGATTGATTGCTGTCAAGAAGAGAGGGTCTGTGATTTGGTATCTTCATAAATTCTATCTAGAAAAAGGTACGAATAGAATGAAGCTAAATTTGGAAAACTAGTGGTCCTTATGTTGGCTGGAAGGAGATGTTTGGTATTTTTCTGGTACACACAGTGACCTTCTTTTGCTGTCTATTTTTAGACTAGATTATGGAATGTTCTGTTGCTTTCATTTGTTTCTGTATCACATCATCATGACCAGGGAAAGCCCTTGTCTGATACTCCTGTTTTGTGAAATTGTTTATGTTCCACAAAAAAAATCCCATGGCCTAGAAGTAAGTGCCAGACCAGTTCCTGAGGACACCCAGGCCTAGTGGATAGTCAAGCCAGTTCCTTAATGCCAGGAGCTGATTTTTCTCTTTCTCATCTATATCCAATGTCACTACAAATAACTCTGGGTATGTGTGTGTCTGTGTGTGTGCACACGGGCATACACATGCTCTACAACATGATCAGGATTCAAACTGCAGGCTCTAAGGAGGTGTCAAGGAATTATTTAATAAAGAGCAAACATTAATTATCAAATCAGTATAATAAATACCTATAAAACAGGTAAAGAATACAAAGTTGTAATTGTTGTTAAGCTTAAGTGCATGACAAATTCTAAAATGTTTCTGGAAAGAAAAAAAATGTATTTGGGTTTGGAAGTGTTAGGTCTGGGAATTGTCAAACACGATGACCAAGGCCAAACTGAAGAGTTCATTGATTCTCTCATTTATTCATTTATTCAACGAAAGAGTTCATTTATTTCAACAAAAAGAATCATTTAATCAGTCTTCCCAGGAATATTTATCAAGCATCTCATATGTGCCAGGCACTGTTCTAAGTACTGGAACATACACCATACATAAAATTCCCTGCCCTGGCGAAACTTACTTATGCAGAAATAGGCAATAACCAATTTAAAAATCAAAACATACTGTATGTCAGAAAGTAGTAAATGCCTTGGAGTGGCAGCCAGTTGAATAGGATGGTCAGGGGAAAATTAGCTCAGTGGGTCTCATTCCTTGCTGCACATTTGAATCCATGGGGCACTTTAGGAAACTACCCAAGTCAGGGCATGATACCATGAGATTCTGATTTACTTGTCTAGCTCTTCAATGCTGGCTGGCTTCATTATAAAGAAAGATAGATAAAGGAAAACGTAGAAAAAAGATAGATAAAAGCTAAAACCTGGAAGTTATTTTCCCAGTTGGGAGGTACCAGGAATTATATAGCCTTTCAATATAGCATTTGCTGACAAAGCAAAAAAAAAAGAAAAGAAAAGAAAAGAAAAGAAAGAAAAGAAAATGCTGCCTGCAAAGTGTCAGTCAGTCATAGCAGAAGGCCAGAGCCAGACAGGGCTCATTCTGCATTGGATTCTCTAGGGTCTTTGAAGCCCAGTGTGGTAGACGTACTTTTTGTGAAATTCCTTCCCTTGAGTGTGGGCTGGACCTACTGACATGCTCCTGACCTTCAGAACACAGTAAATGTGATTGGATCTCACTTGCATGATTAGATTACAACAGATTGTGATTTCCAATTTACCAAAACATTTGAACTACTGCTTTCTCATCTTATGTGCTTTGACAAAACAAGCTGCCATGCTCGTAAGGTATTTAGAGCCACTAAATGTGTGGTAATTTGCTACAGCAGCAGTAGGAAACTGATACAGAAGTTCTAAAACATTACCAGGACTAGGGCTTAGTAGATATGAGGAAGTTTGCAGGGCTTTTTCTGGAACCATGTTTAGAGGCCAGATGAGTTTATAGAAGCTCTTCTTTTGCTGTCATCGAGCGCCCTAGAGGATATGCTTGAACTAAAGAGAATCAACAGAGGGAATTTATGGTCCAATGCCTAGAGGTTAACTGTCACACCATGGGGCTTCTGTATAACAAACCTTCAAGGGAAGACATGAACATTCCTGCATCTGGTCAGCTGATCTTCAAAGTGTGTGGGCAGAAATTCAATCTAAGAAACATTAAGAGGGAGCCTCTTGTATGAAAACAGTGGAAACTCTCAAATGACTATGATGGCTTTGGTCTCACTCCATGGTTTGGACGTTTGCAGGTCTATAGAAGATGTGCATGAAGATCATGTTGGGGAAAGAGTCACAGGTGGGGCCTCTGACACATGAACTCTTAATCACCGGAGCACATAATTAACTTCGGGGGATCTGACTGACTTCAGGCACCAGACAAAGCAAAACGAAGCTCCAAGAGGAGAGATTCTAGGAGGATGTGAGGATGATGAACAGACTGCAATTTTCAGTAGCCGGAGGAAAGAGCAAGGAGCTGGTTATTGATGTGGAAGAGGAAGTGCAAGGGTAAGGGAGTATCATACATACCAAAGTGTACTCCTGGTTTGGGAAACGCAAGGGCAAGGTGACCAAAACTGAGACAGGTCCACTGAGATTTGAAGTCCAAGTGCTATGTGTTACATCAGGAGGCCCTTGAAATTGGGGCCCCCCTGAAAGACGAATGAGTATCCCTAAGAGATCACTGTATCTGCAAAATAATGGAGGTGACACAGTAGCTTGAGGTGGGCATGGAGCCTCCAATGAATGCAGACAGTAGAGGCTCTAAGATGTAGTCTGCAGCTGTACCAGTGCACAAGAGAACTTCTTCAGGACAGCGTTTAGAAGCTAATGGAACTGTTTAAGTGGCTCCATGAAAGGAAGGACTTAGGTTTGGAACTGTAAAACATAAATTCTTAGGCACCAGGGCCGGCAGTCCAACTCACCAGGAGCCAAGAAGTTCTGGGCAAAAAGGAAAAAAGGGACATGGAGTGTGAGGGGGAGTAGGGCTAGGATTCCAGAGATGAGTAGTCAGAGACAATTTTGGGACTCTTCTATGTTGATTTGGAAGCAACTGGCCAGGGACTCTTCTATATTGATTTGGAAGCCACTGGCAGCACCTGCAGCCAGATGTGTACACCTGGAAGGGGATCAAATAAGTTAGGAGAACCATAGAGGGAAAAATCACCAAAATGTTGCTGAGGTCTGGAAGAGACATGGACTCACATTGCTGGATTTAGAGCCCACAGTGCTAACCAAAGAGTCCTTCGCTGAGGACTCTTTCTATTGCAATTGTTATGCATTTTCTTGCATGGGGCATGACATCATGAGGCGCTTCAGAGAAGAAAAGAGGGAGGGTCTTCTGACAAGTGAACTGTTAGGGCCTAAAGACTAAAGATCAGATGGACTCCCGGACCCCAGGGAGTTAAGAGTGTTTCACAAGTGATGTAAAGTGATGTAAATTGGCCATTTTTCCAGTGTGTGAGAAGCGTGTGAGGAATTACCTGATGCTCTTCGGATGAGGAAAGCGAGAGTGGAAAGTTCATGCTCACAGCCAGAACCCTCCAGCAATTTGAAATATGGAGAGTGGTCACTAAAACTAAAGCAGGTCCCACCGAGATTTGAACTCGGATCGCTGGATTCAAAGTCCAGAGTGCTAACCATTACACCATGGGGCCACCTCATAAACACCTTTGTTGGAATACTTATGAATATGCAATGCAGAGTTTGTCTTTGTGCTCAATCTTGTGTAAACTGCAATTTTCATTTCCTAAATATTAATAGAAAATCCACTGCATCCCAGACAACAAATGCTCCAAAATGAACACAACTGGAACCCACACGCATTGCCAACTTCTCAAGGCCAAGTTCGTGTTAGAAACTGATGCACCCGGAACCCAGAACTGAGGTCTGGGGTGTGAAACAGGAGTACTTAGGGCGGTTCGGATGAAAACCTGATTTACTCACGAAGGAGGAGGGGCCGAGGAGGACGTACGTAGAATTCTAGAGGAAAGCGCAGGCGACGCTGTTCTGCCGGATGGTGGGATGCGGTGTTGAGGCTCGCAGGTGCTCAGGAGTCTAGCCAAGTGTGGGTGCGGGGTGCTTTAAGAGAAGAGGGAAGATACCAAAAGACAGACAGGTCCCACCGAGATTTGAACTCGGATCGCTGGATTCAAAGTCCAGAGTGCTAACCATTACACCATGGGGCCACAGGTGAGTGAGGTCTCAGACAAGCTTTTGGAAGTTCTTTGCAGTGAGTCGCATGCTCTGCACAGGTTGAAGGTTCTCGTTCTCGGAATCCCAGGAGGCAACAAACTTGCTCCGCTGAAGGAACAGCCCAACAGAGCTCATCTTTGCTTGGATTTTTCCCCAGGGTCCACGGAGGGCTTGAGTACCAGTGTCCCTAGAAAAATCAAAACTGCATTTACTATATTCTTAGCCTGGACAATGAAAGCTTGTCTACCGATGGGTGTCAACACTTAAAAATCTCTTAGGACGTGTACGAATATAGAAAACGCAAGAAGTAAAAAAAAGTTAAATATAACATGGGAATTTACTAGTACTTTCAAGGATTAAGAATTTTACATTTCTAAGTATTTTTACATCTTTCTTTTTGCTTATCTGCATTGTTATGGATTGACTGCAAGTGTAAAGAAAGGTAAATTTTTGTTACAGTTATTCTTATTTGTGTTGCATATACAGTTATTGTGTATGTGTTAGTTTTATGGAGCAAAACAGTTTTGTTTTTCTTCTTTTTTAATAAGATTTAGCCAAAGTCTGAAAATAGTTTTGAAAATTCTCTATACTATCCTTCTTCCTAAGTGTAATGATAACAGAAGGAGGAAAGATTGGAAATTTCTGCTTGAGATGTTGTTTACAAAACACTAAATGTGCTCGTGAATAGGAAAGGGATGCCCTGGGTGTGCCTTAATTCCTGCAAGAACGACAAGCTGAAGCAAGCGAGGTTTCGGAAGTCAGGCTCCAGCTGGACGTCCACTAAGGAAATAGCAATTAAAGAAAGAATGAAAGCCCAGGCATTTTTTTCAGCATCTTTCTGGAGGTCTCAGAAATCCCTAGTATTTTCCCAAAATCATTTTCAAAAGTTTTTTCCACCCAGTATTACACTTACAGGACAGGACTACCTATTTACAATCCCATGGAGAAATATAAGAAGACCCAGGAAAACGATGCATCTCGTGCTATTTTGCGTTTTAGTTTCCAAAGCAAAGCTGGTCCACCTAGAAAGAAAAACACTACTCCGTAGTCGGCAGGATTCGAACCTGCGCGGGGAGACCCCAATGGATTTCAAGTCCATCGCCTTAACCACTCGGCCACGACTACATGACAGCTCTGTAGCTGTCTGGATATATTCCCATGAGGAATAATATCTTTTCCCTGCATAAACTGACCTTTCGGTTGGTTTCTATGACAACCGCTCCAGCGCACCTGTTCTCATACTTGAAGGAACAAAATTTTGTATATAGAGATGTGGTGACAGAAGTTACTACAAATTGTGACACTTCCCTGACCTTCGAGGGTCGTATTGGATGGTCCCTAAACCGGGGACCGAATGAAAACAGACCAACCAGATGCAATGGCCAGGCGTGCCTCTGTTACAGACAGGCGGCCGTACTTGTAACAAACTACTTTGGGGACTCACACATCTGGTCATCAACTTCATTCACTCCCTTTTTCTAAACTCTTGAGTTTGAAACAAACAAAAAAAGCCCTAACACATAGCAGAGGATGGTTTCGATCCATCGACCTCTGGGTTATGGGCCCAGCACGCTTCCGCTGCGCCACTCTGCTCCTGCCATGGGGGCTCGCTTTTCGCCTTTAAATGTCAAGATAATACACTTTAGCACCTTCCTGTATCTGAATTTTCTCATTACTTTTTAATCACCGCTGCCAAGACAGAATAAAAATACCTTGATTTCCGTCCGTGGCTACACTCCGCCCTCGACTACTAGGGGCTCTGAAAGACCCCTCCCTTGAAGTCGGAGTGCCCTCCAGCTCGGACAGGATGACGTTTCAGGGCATTGGAAAACCAAATGCATGCCAACTGGCATAATTTATGAAGGTGAAATGGCATGCAAAAGCAGAGTTAGCTTCTTTATTATTATATAAGTTTTTTTATGTATTCATGAGACACAGAGTGAGAAAGAGGCAGAGACACAAGCAGGCTCCGTGTAACGCAGGAAGCTCGACACGAGACTTGATCCTGCAACTCTAGGATCACACCCTGAGCTGAAGGCAGGAACCAAACCGCTGAGCCACCCAGGGATCCCGACAGGAGGGCTAGCTTTGATCTTTCCCAGCCATACTCCGGTAGGAGGAACACAGCTACTTCAAAGTAATTTTAGTTTGTAGTTTTTCAGTGAAAATACTTTAACCCCAACGTGGGCAAGATGCCTAGGATGTATTGGCGGGGAACCAAACCCGGCCCGCCACGTGGCAGGCAGGAATTCTACCATCAAACCACCAATGACCAACAGACTATGGTATCTATTTCTCCTCGTAACTAAAGTTTCATTGCCTTAGTAAAATCGACTTTTTTCCCCATAGGATTTCCTTAAATCCAATGAAAAAAAAAAAAAGCTTCACCTAAACACAAAAACCAATGGCCTAGAAGAAAGGTGAAATGGTTATGTAGGCCCTTGGAGACTTTTGAAGGTGAAAAGCAAACATAAATACCCAACATATAAAAAAATCATTAATAAAATCCCCCTTTAATCATTAATAAAAACAAATTCTGAAAAATCTCTCGTTTTACTATGCAAGCCAATTTGATTAATTACTAGGTCACAGCACTCAATTCAAGTTTGAAACAAGTTATCTCCTTTTAGAAAAAAAGACCTATTGTCATTCCTCTGTGAAGATTCAAGTTTGTACAAGGATGGTATCATCATCAGAAGTGAGAATAGTGAAGAATATGCTGAAAATAGGAATCCCCCTGAATCCTACTCCTTACATTCATCCCTTGCCGCTGGGGAGGATGACCACCAGCTGCTGAGGGTCATGTGTGCTTTGGAACCAAAAGCAAAAGGGGGCCTGGAAACAAATACGAGTGTGGCCTCTGTTTTTGAGGACTTTTCAGTAGTTTGGAAAAAATAAAAACAATACAGAGAAAAAAAAATTAACAATTGATGAAAATTATCTTTACTGAGGTGAGTCTTAAGTTTGGGTTTCAGGGAGGTGATAGACTCTGATAGTCTGGATTATATAAAGAAAGCCAGGAGGTTTTTCACATGTATCTATCTTGCTCTAGTCTCTATCTTTACACCTCTTATTCAGAATAGAGTTATGGTATTTACTTGGCAGCTGTGATTAGGATGCTTTGAAGGGGAGGGATGGCAGGAAGCTACTGTAGCAAATCAAAAGGCTATCAATGTTGATCTTAAAGGAAGATTTGGAGCTATAAAATGGGTTTCTCCAAATCCTAGCAACAGAAGAAAACAGAACAGGACAGTATGAGACAAATAAATCAATTTGATCAAGTTATGCGTTAATTCTCGTTTATTCATAGATAAATGGATCCTAGAGTGGTTGCCCTACATTCTTCCAGGGACTTTAAAGGTAAATAAAAATGATGTCTATTAAAAACACTTGAAAAATTCTATAAAACCACCAGTTAAGTATTAGCTACTGATTTTTACTTCATGCAACTTTTAAGTGAACTACTGAAAAATTAGAAAGTTCACCTTATTTCTTCAGGGTAACATGCATAGTTGGTGTTCATGTTGGTGGGACTTTTAGAGCAGGCAGTTGGTGAGGCTCTAACGGGATGCCTGGATGCCAGCAAGGAAGAGGCGGTGGCCAGCTGTGGGGAAGGTCCAGGCCTGTCCTGGCTGCACTCCACCATGAGAGGAGCCGGGTGGCGGAGCCACCACAGGAAACCCCTGAGCAGGTTAGGAAGAAAAAGCAGGAAACCCTGCTTCCAGCCTCAAGTAATAAACCTTCCGTCCCCTAGTTCACAACTATCCATAAAAGATAGAAACACAACACCCCAGGGCATGCAGCTCCAGGGTAATCTCTAGCTTGTGTGAGCTCTCTCTGTGTCTCTCTCAAGCTCTTCCATCTTTTTCTCTCCTCCCCTCTCTCCCCCTGCCTCTCATGCTCTCACATCTCCACAGTGAGTTTTTGCTTTAAAAAACGTTCCCCCTTGTGTTACTCATCACCGTGCTACCTGCCTGTCCTCGAATTCATCCTCATGACAAGACCAAGAACCTTTGGCAAAGCCCTTGGATCTGGCTGGAGCAAGGCCCCAGGGCCTGGGGTCTCCCCAGCTCACCTGCAGCAGAATCATGCAGCAAACCAAGGGGAACATTCCTTTCGGAGGAAAGATCAGGGACCAAGGCCCCATCCTGGGAAGGAGTAACATGTATTCCAGGAGCTGAAAGAAGGCCTGTGTGACACACAGTTGGCTGTTTTAAGCAGGAGGATATCAGGACAAGATGTGGGTTTCAAAATATGTGTAACAAGGACTCCAGTTTCACTGAACCTCTAACAGGAGATCTGGGAAGAGGAGTTAGGAGGTTCATGTCAACATCCAGGGCAAGAGATACTGATGGAAGGAAAGAGGTCCTTGTGGTCCTGAAGAGAGGAGGATAGATGGGCTATGACATTTTAGGAAATAAAAAGCAGAATTCGCTGCTCAGACCAGGAAGTGAAGAAGAGGACACGTCTAGGAGGGCTCTAGATTCCTGGCTCAGTGGGGGAAGGGGGAGAAGGATGAAGCTGAGAAGAACACATGCATTGTTACAGGCGGATACAAACAAAGGAACAGTGAGGAATGCAACCAGAGAAGAATGGGGGAAACCAGAAGACTGTGCATCCCCTGATGCCCAAGAAGAGAGTGTTGACATTAAATCTTTAAAGAAGGTCACAAAGAATGTACTGTCCATGTAGGGGATTCTTCCCCCATTTAGAATTCCGATGGCGAGCTAAGGGCAAAAGAGGACTCACAATGCATCCCACACTCTGCTAAGAGCAGATGTTCCGTCCTTTCTGTCAAGCTAAAACCAGGACCACAAGCCCCAAATGGAGTTAGGTGTACTAAGCCCAATCACAGGAGGGAGACTGAGACTTAACAGTTAGTTTCAGCATCGCCCAGAAATGGAATCTTCAACCAGTCATTCAATCAGTAATCGGCTACTCAGCACCATTAGGTAATCTGCCAGATAGATGCCTGTCAGCTGGGTAGGGAACCCGGTAACTGGGTGATGGGATGAGCACTGGGTGTTAGACTGAGGAATCATTCAACTCTACCTCTGAAGCCAATAAGACATTGTATGCTAATTAATTGAATTTAAATAACATCTTTTTAAAGAGGGTGCCTGTCACCCCCTAAAGGCAAGTGACTTTGCCTGAACCTCTCCGCGTTTTGCTAGTATAACTTCCTTCTTCCCAGTCCCTTCTGCCTATAAAAGTCTCATTTCCTACAACTCCCTGGAGCTCCTTTCTATCTACTAGATGGGATATTGCCCAATTCATGAATCATTCCATAAAGTCAATAAGATCTTTAAGATTCACTCAGTAAATCTTGTTTTTTCACAATCACAACTGCTTGGAAACCTCTCCAAACCAACTACTATATATACCTCAGAGGGAAGGGGTGTTGTTTTCCACTTCGTCTTCACCCTAAAAAGATACCCTCAACTGACCTCGACATGATTTGAGCGCACAACCTTCTGATCTGGAGTCAGATACGCTACCTTTGTGCCAGCAGGCCACGAGAAAGATTTGCTTATCTTCTAAATTAGAATTTAAATCCCAATTAATCTTTTCAGGTTCTAAGGGCTTATTTCTTTTTACTAAGTGGATTTGATCATTTTTCTCCCCACTAGCCATAGCTTCACTAATGCTTTGTTTAGCAAAGAAAGGAGCTGATCAAATTAAATATTAATGCAAAAACCCAAATGCTCCCTATGGGGAAAACTCTGTGCTTTCTCATGCTCAGTTTTTCTAGTTGTGGAAGTTGTTTGGAGAAAACTCCTCTACCTACTGGGTTTAGACCCACAGTGAAACAGAAGTAATAATGGTTATAAATTTTGAACGACGACTTTTCCTACAACTTATGAGACTTCTCCCTCTTCTGAAAGAGGCCCAGCCGTGCATCACCCTGCAGTGCCTGCCCTCGCCCCATCTCCCTCCTTTCCCAGCGCCCGACAATCCCATCCTCAACTTGCTGAAAAGCTTAATCTCAAAAGCCTGGTTTAAATGATATCTCTTTGCAACTGATGAATCACTAAACTGTCCCTCTGAAACTATAAAACCCTATAAGTTGATTAACTGAATTTAAATTTTTAAAAAAATAAAAAAGAAAAGAAATGACCTGTCTTCCCAGAATTCTCACTGCTCCTTTCAATCAGAATGTGTGGGCCTTCTGGTGTGTATAAAAGTACACTGCAACAACTCAGAGCAAGTGGGTAATATTTATTGAGCTCTTGCTATTTTCTGCTAGCCCTGTGTGTTATCCTCCTCCAGTCTAGTGAGTCTCAAAAGTGTCCCCTGGAATCAGATAGTGAGTATCAGCTGGGAACTAGCTAGAAATGCACATCCTTGTCCACACCCCAGAACCACTGAATCAAAAACAGAGCAGTCTGTGTTTTAGCAAGTTCTCCAGGTGATTGTGATACAGAGGAAAGTTTGAGAATCAATTGCTCCAGGCTGGAGATCACATATTTCTCTCTCTCAAGAAAATAAACTTTCAGTCTTCCTCCAGGATGAAGGGTGGACAATGGATTAGTCTGCTAGGACCACCACAACACGGTGCCCCAGCCTGGGTGGTTGGTTTAGGCCACAGATTTCCTTTCTCACAGTTCTGGAGGGAGGTCAACCCTGTCAGCAGGTTTGCAGAGGGCTCTCTTCTCCCAGTGTCTTCACGTGGGGTATCTTCCTCCTGTGTGTCTGTGTCCCAATGTCTTATTATTAGGACACCAGTTGTGATGGACCAGACCCACCCATATGACCTCGCCTCACTTTGTCTATGTCTTTGGAAGCCCTAGCTCCAGATCCAGCTCCACATTCTAGGGTACTGGGGGCGGGGCGGTGGGACACACAATTCCCCGGCTCACAGGCAGTATCCAGATGAAGCCCCCCCTGACAGTCCCTGAGCCTGGCCCTGGGGTATGAGGATTGGAGGGCTTATGGATAAATCTGACTGCTTTGGCTTTCCCATATGACTTGCTTAGGATTCAGCTTTTTGGAGTCTGACAAGTCAACTATCACACCTCCACTGGCTTTCCAGATCACAAAACATTGCTGCTGTGATCTCTCTCCCATGGTTTTTGTCCTATGTGAATTTCTATCTCAGAGTTGTATTCCGCAGGATTTCTGGAGTGCACAGAAGTGAATTCTTGTGTTTACCAACAACCTCTACCTGCCAAGGCGTTTCTGGGTACAGGTAGCAATCCGGTGTCGTCTTTGCCTCCCTCCCATGCCCCACCCCAGCCCTGGGCTCAAGCACCCCCTCCTCACTGTTGCCTTCTCTTCCAGATCCCTGTCCAAACTGCGCCATATCCCTCTCCTTGGTGGTTACCTTGGTTGTAACTTTACTGTGGTTTTCACCATTAGATTCAACTTGTCTCTCCAACCAGACTTGAGGATTTTCTATTTTTCTTCAAGATCGTACTTAAATTCCAGTTACCATGTAGTGTAATATTAGTTTCAGTTGTAGACTTCAGTGATCCTTCACCTTCCATACAACACTCAGTGCTCATCACAACAGGTGTCCTCCTTACTGCCCATCACCTGCCTCCTCCACCACCCCACCACCGACCTCCTGGAACCTTCAATGCATTCTCTGTGGCTAAGAGTCTAGACTGTAAGACTTTTGAAAATGCTTTGGTTGACAATAATAATTTCACTAGGTTGCAGTTACAACCTCATGATAATTTTCTTGTAACAAATTTTGAACATACATGCCCCTGCATCTCAGGAGGACCACGTGGCCTAATGGATAAGGCGTCTGACTTCGGATCAGAAGATTGAGGGTTCGAATCCCTTCGTGGTTGTTGTGTGGCTCCTTTATTTATTGTCCGCTTAAGACACCAGGATCGGTTCCTGGTGGTCCAATTTTTTACTGCTTCTGTTTTCTCGGTGAAAGTCGGTAAGCAGCATCTTCTCCTCCTATTCACGTCACCCCAATAGCCTTACGCCCTGGGGTATGTCTCTTCCACACCCCTTCCTTCGTGTCCCTTTGTTCCCCAGTGTCTGTCCCACGCCATTAGCACAGTCCCTCCTCCCGGGCCGCAGACCAGCGGTAGCTGGGGAAGTCCCCAGCTAATCCCCCTTTCCGCTCAGCCCTACCCTCGGCCTACAGGTCAGGATCTTTGGGGCGCGGTCCAGCACCCTGAGTTTCAGTCGGCCTGCCAGGGGAGCCCTGATGCCCGCGGCTAAGCCCCTGCAGGTTGCCAGACCCTTCCAGGCTCTCCAGTCCCTGGGTGCAAACACCCCCAACAGAGCACCAACCCACCTGCTGGGGGTGGGGGGATGGCCCCAGGAAGGATTGGGGACGGGGAAAGGCAGGAGAAAGGTCAAGCTTCACTGTACCCTCTAACAAATGTAGGGAAGTGGTGGAATTGGAAGACTCGCCGTCCGCAATCCTCAGAGGAATCACACACTCAGCACAGAGCACCCCTTATTTTCAAACCCTCAGGACAGGGTATCTGGGAGACAGTGTGTGCACGGTGTTAAAGGACCTCCCCAAGATTAGTTGCTAATTGCAAAGGGAAAAAGAAAGCCCTGAGGGGACCACTCTACCTTCACCATCTGTGGATTTCCTGACAAATGCCTCCCGATGTGAAGTACTGTGTCAAGTACCCGGTAGTGCCAAGCCCCAATTTTTAACCTGAATCTAATCTAATCAGAATGGATCTAATCAGTAACTTCGACTCAACTTCTCGTTTTAAAGAGGGTCAAGGAAGATATTTAAAGTTGCCTTGAGGAAACAGTGAGACAGATCCAGAATGTGGGACATTCTACAAGACAAATTGGCTTGGATTTTTTAAAAAGTCGATGTCCAAACAGGAACAGCAAGGAGAAGCTGGGATGCTGTTCTAAACTGTAAGGGACTAAGGATACATTACAAACCAAATGCAGTGAATGAATGAACTTTGATTGGATCCTGGTTAGAAACACCAGCTCCAAAAAATATGCTTGGAGAAATTTTTTTTTTTTTTTTAAAGATTCTATTTATTCATGAGAGACACACACACCGAGAGAGAAAAGAGGCAAGCTCCACTCTTAGGAGTCGATCCCTGGTCTCCAGGATCACACCCTGTGCTACAGGTGGCGCTAAACCGCTGCGCCACCAGGGCTGCCCTACTTAGAGAAATTTAAATAAGGCTGGGATCTTAGATGTTTTTATAAAGAATCACTGGGTTCTTTAGTTATGATAATGGTGGCATGGTTTTACGAAACGTGATACATGTATATGTGTGTAGGTACGATGCATCATGATGTCTACAAAGGAATTTTATATGTTCCAGAAGAAGAAGGCAAATAAGACTAATATGGCAAAATATTAACAGTTGTTGAATCTAGTCGATGGGTATACAGATAATCCCTTACTCTTTCAACTTTTTTATTTAAACAGAAGCCCTAAAGAAGGGGCACAGAGCTCCAAGGAAATAAGGCAGAGGGTCAGCATGAAAAAGCCTGCACCATATAAAAAGAGCAGGTCCTTCCTTGTTTCAGGAATCCCAGGCTCCCTTGTCTGAGGGCCCAGAAAGGAAGCCGAGAAGATCACATAGAAGCCCATGATGGGGGCCTCCTATGCCATTTGTGATCTTCCTTCTAGGCCACAAAATATCTTCGAAGACTTTAAAAAGGAGGGAAAGGACGCAGCCAGATCTGCATTCTCAGATGAACACATCAGTTGGTGCCGACATAGCCCTACCTACAAAATCTCCTCTAAAATACATCTCTGCTATTCCCTCTCATTGCTGCCCCTCCCTGGACCTCTCCAAAAAACAATGTTCCAGCAAGACAGAACTTTCTTCAGTTTCTCTCATATCCTGTGAGGTTTAGGTCTAGACCACCACACCCCTTTCCAACCTGGCAAACTCCTACTCATCCTTCACATCTGAGCTTAGCTATATGATTCATTCTACATCTAGTCATCAAGTACCCATTTATCCATTCCAAGGTAATAAAGGTAGAACTGTACACTTTCTTCATGAAACTTGGAGTCAAATGAATGACTCTCCAGGCAACCATCCAAGATGCTCATGTCTGGGACCTAGCACTATTCCTACAGGCTACTTGGCACACTGGACCTCTCACTTGTCATACTTAACTGTAAATGTCCACTTCTATAATTGTTTATTCTGGAAATCCCTCAAAGGAGTGGCTTTATTTTTCTTGCTCTCCATTGAATGAGTAGCACTTAGCAAAGTGCTTGGCACATGATTGGGCTCAAATAATATTTTTGAAAGAATGAAGAAATGAACGAATCAGTTCAAAAACAAGAGCCTGGGATCCAAATTACTTCTAACAAGTTGTGGTAATAACCCCTGAGACAAACTGTAAGAAGCTGATGGAAGAAAATGGGCCCATGGCTTGGGAGGAAGAGCCAGATTTGAGAACTAATGGGGAGGTTGAATTGAAAGCCTGATTGATGGGTTGAGAGTCAGAGAAAGGAAGAAAGTTAAGGGGACTTATAAGTCTTTGTTTTTGGCTCCTGATGAAATTTGGGTTGTTGAAGGAGATTCAGATTTGCAGGGAAAGGGTAGAGCATTCATTTGGGATGTCTTACTTTTGAGATGTCCATGAACATGCAAAAAGAAATTACTAGGACAGCTCTATATCATGAAGCCCAGAGGAGAGTTCTGGGCTGCAGATAATTTTCAATCCTTCAGTACATGAGCAGTAGTTTATCAGTCAAGTCTTATCCCTCTTCAATTCTATAGAGCGATCAATGAAATATAGAATCATCTACTCACACACTAACACACACGCACTCATAAACATACAGATAAGATTGTGACAATGGTGGTATAGTTTCAGAAATGTGGAGATCCTGGGGATCTCTTCTTGCTTTGAAGTCACCTTTAAACTATTGTTCCCAGAGTATCAGATACAGCTGTTCTTGCCCTTGTGAGAGAAGGCTCCATGCAATAAAGTGGCTTTGACTTTCAGAAATATTTTCTACTTCCCTGTTTCATTTAAAAATATTCTATCAGCTGATTTAAAATATTTTGAGCTTTACCAAGAAACAGGAGATAGGATTCCCTCTGGAATATTTTGATGAGTCTACTTTCTCGAATTTAAAAATGATGCTTACAATAGCAGCTGACTGCATTGAGCCCTTGTTCCAGGCACTGGATTCTGTGCCTGAAGACATAGGGTATCCATGAGGACATCTTTGTCAGATTATTTATTGAGGATAAATTTCCTACTTCAGCAAGAATATGAGGGTTTTTAAAAGATTATTTAAAGGGAATTAAAGAGAATTATTGCAATATATAGCTGATTTGCTATCTAGAAAAGACCCAAAGAGCATTCTGAGTTTATCATCTGCAAGAAGAGAAGTTGGTTGATTCCTCTCCAGTTTCATTCATGGGGATCCTTTGTTTTGCTCTCTTGTATTATTAATCCTGAAGTAGCCTAGAATACATAATATATGGTAACATTAAGGAGATAGAAAACACTTCAGCAGCTGTAGTTGTGACTGAGTGGTTAAGGCGATGGGCTAGAAATCCACTGGGGTCCTCCTGTGCAGGTTCAAATCTTGCTGACTATGGGGTGGGTAGGGTTTTACATATTTGCATTTTCTCTCTTTAGTGTAATTCATCTTCAATTAAGCGTACTTTAAAAACATTAACCATTCCTCAGATTTTTTGAAGTTTCATCAAAATGGAGTTCTTATTGACCACGAAGGAATCATACTGTATGAGTGAACTAAAGCTAAGGAACCAATAGAACTCTTTTGTTTTGGTGTTGGAGATCCTGGTAAGAGGGACAAAGGAAGTTGAAAGAAAAGACTTCACACATTCATATTTAGAGCAACATAGCAATTTCACCACTTCCTTTTCCTATAAGTGTAAATTATAATATCTGTGTGGGCCAGAGGCGCAATGGATAATACATCTGACTACGATTCAGAAGATTCTAGGTTTGACTCCTGGCTGGCTCATTATTTTGGTTACCCTCTTTGAGGTCCACAATTTCCATCTTTCTTAGACCACTGTGATTATATATATATAATTTTTTTATGTTTAAATTTCTTTTGTAAAATCATTTTACACAAAATGACCAAAAATATTAATAATACAGAGGCCAGCTATATAGTTCACTACTCTTTTCTTACACATGTAAATTTTCTTTAAATCACATCATTGAATTGTTTTCAAAATTGACTAGTCTTCACATTAGATGATAAAAACTTAATAGAAGGAAAACCTTTTAAATGCATCATCCCTTGAAAGTAAAGATTGGGAGTTTCACAAAGAGTATTTCTAAGTACTAAATCTTTTCTTCTGTCATTTTTTCAAGATTTAATTTTTCAGAGCAGTTTTAGGTTTCACAGCAAAATTGAGAGGAAGGTACCACATGCACAGCTTCCCCCATTATCAACATCCTCCACCAGAGTGGTACATTTGTTAAAACTGATGAACCTACTTTGACACATCGTAATCACATCACCCAGTTTAGAGTGTACCTTCCAGTTCACCCGTGGTGTTGCAGTTCTGTGGGTTTGGACAAAAGTATAATGACATGTATTCATCCTTATAATTTCACACAGTGTATTTTCACTAACCTTCCCACCCCCCATCCTCTGTGCTCTCTATGCTCTGTGTGTTCATCCTCCCTCCTCCCTCCAGTCTCTGGCAATCACTGGTCATATACTGCCTCCATAGTTTTGGTTTTTCAGAATGTCACGTATTTGGAATCATGTAGACTTTCAGCTTGACTTCTTCTACTTAGCAATATGCATTTAAGTTTTCTCCAAGTCCTCTAATGGCTTAGTAGCTCTTTTTTTTTTAATGCTGAATAATTTTTCATTATCTGGATGGACCACAATTTATTAATCCACTCACCATCTGAAGGGCATCCTGGTGGCTTCCAAGTTTTGGCAATTACGAATACGCTGCTATAAACATCAGTGCTCAGGTTTTTGTGTGGACATATATTTCAACTCCTTTGGGCAAATAACAAATAGTGTAACTGCTGTGTTATATGGTAAGACTATGTTTAATTTTGCCTTCCATGGTGGCTGTAACATTTCGCATTCCCACCAGCAATGATGAGAGTTCCTGTGACTCCACGTCCTTGCCAGCATTTGATATCAGTGTTCTGGATTTTGGACATTCTAAGAGGTACGTAGTGGTAGCTCATTGTTTAAATTTTCATTTCTTTCCTGACCTATGATTTGGAGCACCTTTTAATATGTTTAAAAAAATGGACCAAAGAGCTTATCAGACACCATCAAAGAGATATAGATGGCAGGTTTGCAAATTTTGTTAGGTTTTTATTTCTAAACTTTTTACATAATTTAAAGAATCAAGCCTTTCACAAGATTTGTAAGACAAATTAATCTTTTCTTTCTTGCTCCCTCTGCTAAAATGCAGCTTGCTTTGGGGGGAAAGGGACTAAACACAGCAGAGGATGGGTTATGAGCCCAGCACGCTCCTGCTACACCACTCTGCTATGGAAAGTAGCACTCCCATAGGTCATATTTGATTCCCCTCTGGTTTGTCCTTTTTTTCTTTTTTTCCCCTTTTCCTTTCAATCTGTAGAAATAAAAAATGAGTTCTCTTTTTTCCCTTCAGGAATGCAATTTATCTTTTTAATGCAATAGCACTGAGCCTGACTTAATTCCTAGGAGAAGGATTAAGAAGAAATGAAAAAAGCTTACTGTGGCTACGCTTCTACAGTGCACAAAGGCATTCAATAACAATAACAATATTCAATAACAGTATTCAATAACAGGCATTCAATAACAGTAACATCTGTTACTGTGTGCTATGTGAATGTGTACCTTATATCTATAGCACAATGTCTGCTGACATCCCAAAGGTCATGTCTTAAACTTATTCTATGTTTTACAAAATGATAGAATAGATGAAGTAAATGTGCTTTCCCTTTCTTCTATGCTGTAATGGGATCGTTCATAATCTGTTGATGGAGGACGAAAGTCTAGAGCCCCAGGTGAGAGTAAGACACATATTCCTGCACATATTCTTGACATAGAGTTTTAGAGGGTTCACAGAACTTCTAGCCTGGTAAGCTAACTTTCTCTGATGTCGTGGCTCATTCCCTGTAGTCTCAATTTGGCAAATAAAACTGTGCTCAGGTTTTCTGTGTTTGGAAAGGAATGGAACTCTTCTTTGATTTGATGTGGTGGAGAATCCCAGAGAGCCTAGGGTGGGCTTGCTATGTGAACTCTCTAGAATGGAAAAGCTGAGCCAGATGTGGAGCAGGGGAGACAAGGTCAACTAGGAGAAGCAGACTAGTTGCCTGAGAGGATCCGCTAAGGTCCCAAAGGTTAAAGAGAGACATCTGGATGAAGAGATGGGTCTGCCAGCACTGAGTGAGCGTGGAAAGGAAGCCAGGAGTGTTTGGAATAATAATGGCCAAGTTGGAGAAAAGTGGAATTCAGAACAGTTGCAATAAAAGAGTAAAAATGGGCCCCCCAAAAAAGCCAAAAACAGAATACTGACATCACACATTCCTGTGTATGCCTGCCTATTACTTACTTTTTAAAGGCATTTTCATGAGGGAGGCCAAAGCGGGAGAAAGTGTGACAGGCACCTTCCTCTTCCTCCTCCATTTCACTTCCCAGACCAGAACCTTCCACCAACACTAAAACTACTGACCCCGACGTGATTTGAACACGCAACCTTCTGATCTGGAGTCAGACGCGCTACCATTGCGCCACGAGGTCTCTGCAGGCTTACCTCATTTCTTTACCTGTCAACATGATCCATGAAATTAATTTTCTGCAGGTGGTGAAGACCATGAAGGTGAATATGACATATCGTCTGGCTGCCACCTTCTACATCAAAATGCTGTCCATCCGATCACTCCCTGATTCTGCCACCCAATAGTTTCTATTTACAGTCCTTCCTATTCTATTTCATTCCTGGTTTTCTCCATATACATTTAAAAAAAAAGTTTGGGGGAGTTTTGTTGTTTTCGTCTTTTTAAAAATATAGTGAAGGGCAGTCACTCTGGAGAGAAGTGGAGGTAGGGGAGACAGCAAAGAAAAATTGCATGTCCTCTCTCCCCGCAGTCAGGGTAACCAGGTTTTGGATTTATTTCCCGAGCATAGATTCTAACTAGTGAGTCAGGCAAGCAGGCTGTGTCACACCGGCCTGGAATGACCTGTGGCTCCCGGGGCCTCTGCTCAGATGTGGGGTCCCACGGTTGGTTTCAGCCTGCTAGAGTCCTCCAGGATCTGGTCGCCCAACTACAAACTGCCCCTGAAAAGAGCAAGGGATCTTTTTCTGTGTGAGCAGGTACATAATTCTGGCACAGTGGCTTGGCTGGTGAAATTTGGCCAATTTGGCCAAAATTGGCCAATTTGGAGACCTGGAGACCTGGAGACTTGAAGACTGGCTTTTGAATCACAGGGAAATTTTTCTGGAGACCTGAAATCATGCAGACCATCTGTTCAAGTGGTGAAAAGTCTCCTTGAATTCCTACTAGAGAAGGAGATTCTGAAAAGTGATCCACTGTTGTAAAACAGACACATCTTTCTCTGGAAATCAGTTTCCCTTTCTTCATCTTGAAAAAAATCGGTCCAGAGCCCCAGGTTTGGCTTGGGAATTGCTACAGGACTGTAGATAGTGGATTGAAGGAGTGTGTGTTTGACCTCGCTAGTACTGGACTATCCTTAGTAGGTTCTGTGCCTTGTAGTCACTTTGTCGGGGTAGGACGAGGTTAGGGACCTGTGTGAGAGATGTGCCGGAACCAGCAGCGCTGAGAGGTGAGATGAACCCAGCTTTCAGAAAGTAAACCACCAAAAGCTTGGTAGAATCTGAGGCCACTTATAAAAAGGAATGGGATCCCAGGTGTGCTGCTGCCAGAGAATTCAGTGTGATCTTGTTGGCAGAAAGTTGTAATCTATACTTTCCTCACCTTCCTATAAAATGAGGATAATGATAGGAGTGCCTGCCTCCCAGCATGGCATTGATAAATATAATGTGTTCTAATGAGTTTATATTATACTCATTAATATAATGTGTTCATAATGAGTTTATATATGTTTAGAATAATGTTTGCCTGGCACACAATAAGCTCTCAATAAAGGTGAGTAAGTGGGGTGACTGTATGGCTCAGCAGAGAGAGTATGTGATTCATGATCTGTGGGTTGTTGGGTTTAAACCCCATGGTAGGTGCAGAGGTTATTATTATTATTATTATTATTATTATTATTATTATTTTGGTGCAGAGGTTATTAAACAAGTAGGTAAACAAGCTAGTATAATTGCTGTCACTATAAAACTTGCTGAAATTCTTTTGAGTAATTTCTACGTCCAATATGGGGCTCAGACTCACCAACCCAAAACTAAGAGCCAAACGCTCCACCAACCAAACCAGCCAAATGCCCCTAAGGTTTGCTGAAATTCTTAAAAGCATGTGCACATAATGCCAGCCTGGTTTGGCAGAGACTGTGACAAAATTTACATTTGTCAATCGTTAGTTTCCTCCACAGATTTTGAGTTTGTTGTTATCAAACAGAATGAAATGAACTGCCTTATCTCAAATGTTAGAACTATTGTTTTTTTTCTTAATAACTAAAATTAAAAAAAAAATAGTAAAAACGGCTATCATCCCAGGTTAGAGCTAAAATCAGACAGGCATTGACAAAGCAGGGCTACAGAGGGACACCCAGACCAACGTCACCTCAAACCAGCAACTGAAATTTAAATTAAAGTTCAGTGAAACACTTCAGTTCATAGAACTTTCTTTTCTTCATTTGTTTCAGTTGATGTCTAATGAAAATTCACAGCACATTTAAAATCAACTGTTGCTAATATCAGAGCAGTTTGGAATAATACTTTAAAATTCAATGGTCATTCATTCTCACAAGTTCCCAGAGCACCAGGTTACCTCTCTCCCTCCTTGCCTGGCATTGCTGCCTGGGGAATCTTTTCTCTCCCAGAGCCAGAGCCCATGATCCCAGGCCTTGCAGACTTGGTTTTACTAGTTACCCTATTCCAATCTGAAGCTCCAGCAAGTGAGTTTTCAGGATCCCTCAGAGCCCACATCTTAGCACCAAATCACCCTGTTTATCTTGATCTTGAACCATGTTTCTGATAGCTGGCTTTGTCCATCTTCTGTTCCTTCCTAGTACCTGTTCCAGAAACTTGGCTCTGGTCCTGGAGAGCTAAAGAAAGGGACTCCAGGAATAAGCCCTTAGGTTTGAGTCAGACCATCCCCTGCCCACTATCACCCACCTGCTGACAGATTCCTACCGTATCAGTAGCTCCTCTGGTCTCCAAATGTCTTTGATCCTGTCCCATATCTCACTACTGAGATCCTCACACCCTCTTTGACAGATACGTTGCTGAAATTTTTGTGGAACCCCTTTCTGACTGCTCACCTGAACACAGACCCTGGTCTACCACCGCCTCCTCCAAGAGGTCTTCCATCTTGGCCAGGTTCTCTCTTGATTCCCACAATGGGCCACCCTCAAGCCTCTTCCACTCTGCTAGGTAGGTCAAGGTTCAGACTGCTCCTGCAGTGCTGACATAAATTTGTGTTTGGGGTAGAAAACAGAGGTCAAATGTAATTATGCGTGTCTAAAACCTAATGAAAAGATTTACACTGTTATGGTGGTTATCACCAAAAAAGAAAAAACAAATAACAGGTGTTGGCAAATTATGGACAAATTGGAACTCTAATGCATTGCTGGTAGGAATGTACAATGATGCAACCACTGTGGAAAACAGTATGATGTTTCCTCAAAAAATTAAGTGTAGAATTTCCATATGATCCAACAATTTCACTTGTAGGTATATAGTCAAAAGGGTTGAAAGCAGGGACTCGGACAGAAAGTACTTGTGATATATCATATCATAGGATTCCACTTACCTGGGGGAGCCTAAAATAGTCCAATTCAGAAACAGAAGGTAGATTGGTGGTTGCCAGGCTCTGGGAGGAGGGGGTATGGGGAGTTCTTGTTTAAAGGGGACAGAGTTTCAGTTTAAGGTGATGAAAAAGTTCTGGAGATGGATGGTGGTGATGCTTTCACAACAATGCCACTGCACCTCATACCACTCAATTGACTCTTAAAAATTGTTAAAATGAAAAAAAATTGTTAAAATGGCAACTTAGGTTATATCTATTTCACCACAACAAAAAAGTAACTACAAAAGTAATTAAAAGAGAAAGCCACAGGGGCAGACATAAGGAGAAACTGGAGGTTAGTAAAGACAGCCGCAGAGGTGCAACATGACTTGTCACTGTCCCCCTTTGGGTGCAGAAAAATGACCACTGGTGGGTGTGTTGTGGGTAAGATTGGTGCCCTGCCGACCCTACCCCCGTTCTCCTCTGTGCTCTGTCCCAGCCACATTGGCCTCCATAAGGGAAAAATCATGAAAGTTGCTTTGAGGAGGGAAGCAGTGTCCTCTTCACCCTCCCTCCTTAAAAACACAGTATGTTCGCTATGACGTCATACTTCTTGACTTTACAATGCAAGGTCTGGCCCTTGACTGTAGACACATACCACTGAAATCAACTCAGGAGTCTCTCACCAGGTATACAAAAGATACAAGTTGCATGCTTTGTCTCTCAGGGAAATAGAACTTCCAGTGGATACATTTTACTGGATAAATTACCTTTAACTGTCTAAATTTGTGAGAATTCTTTCCAGACTTGGTAGTCACTTGTGTGCTACCTTATACTCGTGTAAAGGTGATAATGATAATGTTTAAACAAGTCATCAATTGTGTTCCCTCTTCTATTAGTTAGAAGAGGTATCTTTTGTTGGCAGAATCAGTTCATCTCCCCAGGAGTTACCTGATCCTTAAACCACAGGCTGGTCCCACCTCAGGGCCTTTGCACTTGGGCACCTGTAGCAAAGATGCTACGGACTGGGGGGTTTAAACAATAAACATTTATTTCTTACAGTTTCTGGAGGCTGGTGAGTCCAAGACTGAGGCGCTGGCAGGTTTGGTCTGGCTGTGTCCTCACATAGCAGAGGGGGCCAGGGAGCTCTCTAGGGTCTCTTATAAAGACACTAATTCCGTTCATGAGGTCTCAAACTGTTCACCTCCAAAGTCCTCACCTCCAGATACGATCACACTGAGCATTAGGAATTGAGGGGAACACAAAAATTCAATCTAAATGACATTTGCTAGGCTCCCTTGCAAACTAGGGATGGCCACATGGCTAAGATCTAAACAATGGACAGTGGAAGAATTGTAACACAGCAGTTTACAACCTTGAGGCTTGACCCAGGAAAACCTCCCATGAAAGTTTCTCTCTTTTTTTCTCTCAAATGCCGAGGACCAGCAGAGGACTCCATGACCCCAGACTCCGGAGCCACACGATGGTCCCTTGGCAGCCATGCAAAGACCAATCAGAAAACCTTCACTAGGGCACCCTGGGTAGCTCAGTGGTTTAGCACCATCTTTGGCCCAGGACATGATCCTTGAGTCCCACGTTGGGCTCCCTGTATGGAGCCTACTTCTCCCTCTGCCTTTTTCTCTGTCTCTCATGAGTAAATTAAAAAAAAAAAAATCTTTAAAAAAGGAAGAAAAAAAAAGGAAAGCTGCATTAGATCTTGCCTGAGAGAAAAATAAATATTTATGGAGTTGAAAAACAGATTTGTGAGTTTCTGTGTTAACAGCAACCAAACATATCACTAGCAGAACAATGTTTTCTTGTTCCTTTCTTAGTAATCTTATTGATTTCAATGCCCAAACTCCAGCTCTCATAATTACAGCATCTTCATAATCTACCAAGTGATAAGGTTAACAGGGATCAGTTGCACACACATGCTATGTATATGGCAGAAAATACAGATTTCTTCAACATTATCAACTCATTAATAATGTATAATTATTTCGGGGCACCTGGGTGGCTCAGTGGTTGGGCGGCTGCCTTTGGCTCGGGGAGTGATCCTGGGGTCCAGGATTGAGTCCCACATCGGGTTCCCCACAGGGAGCCTGCTTCTCCCTCTGCCTATGTCTCTGCCTCTCTCTGTCTCTCATTAATAAATAAATAAAATCTTTTAAAAATGTTTAATTATTTCATAAGCTAATTTAGGATTCCTCCTGCATGCCACTTCCTCACCTTAAAAATCCAAGGCGAGCAAAAATATATAAATGGATAGGACTCTTCTGCAAATGCGATGCTATCCTAAAAATCTCATATTAATGTGGACTTCTTTTGGGGATGATCTTATTTTAAACTCATTTTCCAATTTCCTCTCTCTAATAAAGGCAAATATTTTTAAGTGCCCCTTCATTATTCAGTGGGCTACTTGGGTTCTTGGTCCTTCTCAGGCTGTGGTATGCTGGTAAATATTTAATTGTTGGCTCTCCAGGGAAAAACTCTATCCTGGTCTGCAGTGTTTGGCAGCTTCCGTGGTGTAAATTCTCCTGCCACAGCTGATTGACGCTGGAGATCTGAAAGCACTGAAGTCATTGAATGTTGAATTGGGAAGGGAGGGACTGTACATCCCTCATGTACAAGCTGGTTCCAGACCACCAAGGTCTCACAGAACATTTTCTCAGCATTTCTCAGTAATGACAATAAGAGGATGCTAATATTTCTTGAGCACTCACTGTGGGCCAGCAACATTTCTCTGAGTTTTCCTATGCTGTTATAGAATTATAGTCAATCCCCACAAGTCGGGAAAGAATTGCCCTAGCAGCTAGGAGCTAAATCCTGGGAAGATAGAACATCAAATATTGACAGTAATCAGAAGAGGCCACTCTGTTCCTCACAATAGAACAAGGTGGAGATGATCACTCCCTAACTGTGTCTGAAACAAGAAAGAGGTAAAGATACTCGGCAATCACCCCTGTTTCCCAGCTTAGCAGAGTGACCATGCCCTCTGATCAAGGACTTTCCTTGGTGAAAATTACCAAGGCACCCAAGCCCTGAACTTCCTGCGACCTGACAACACCCAATCCAGGACTCATGTCAGACTTCCTTCCTCTAGCCTTGGAAGCATAAGCTTCTCCCAATCCCCTCTGAGCTAGATGGCCCATGGTCCCTAGGGCAAACACTGTCCCATGCCCAACAGCAAGTTAGATAATCCTAACTCTGGAGGTCTCTGGTCAATGGATTTTAACCACACTAGTGGCTTCATTTGACAGGGGAGAAAATTAAAGTTTAAATGTAGGAGTCTGTAGGGAGTCTGTCCTCTGGAGTAGAATTTCTTTTTCTTCTTTTTTTTTTGGGGGGGGGGGGGGGTGTAGGATTTCATACAAGAGGTTGCTGCCAACAAGGAACAGATGACCTGAGCTGCCGTTGAAAGACATTGCCAGAGGGAGGGTGAATGAACAGGCTGCCAGGATGAGCACAGTAGCTCCAATCAGCAACAGAAAGATGCTGGTGTTGTTGCTAAAGATGGAGGGACGGTTGGGAGAGGTGGTGTTAGAGCCCAGGGGGGAGCTAAGATGAGGACAGAGGATGCCTAGGAAAAGGAGCAGAGCAGCCAGGAAGCCAGAGGATAGGATCTGGCAGTAGCAAGGGCAGAAATGCTGCAGGAAGCAGATAAGGAGGAGAAATTTCTTGGTTTCTGCCTTCCTCGGGCTGGCCAATCTTTCCTCAGTTCTCTCATCGGCTAAACCTACGCAGAAACCAGAGAGCAAGGGAGCCTGGGAGATGTGGTTCCTGTAACACAAGAAGCGCAAGAGAAGGGAAGGGATGAATCTAACATCCCTCCAGCTATGATCACAGTATTCAAATCTACTCCCCAAAACTGTTTTAATCAATATGTAAATGAGCCTTCTCATTAGAATGTACCCTTTGGACCAAGTCTTTCAAGTATGCAGTCCCAATTATAAAAATTCTAGTGTAACACGTTTGCATTTTAGATGTATTTATAGAAGTGCCTAAGGATTACAACATACACGTCACAGGGAAAAATTACAAATATTCCATTCAATTAAAAAGCTTTCCTTTTTAAGATGTAAGCATACAGCATATAAAACTCACACCATATCCCAAGTAGAGAGAGACTAATGATTCACTTATATAAGAGTGATATTTTGGCTGGTTCGTTAGTAGGATTTTCAATGCTTTGTTTAAAAATAAAGCACTTTAACGAAGAGTCGGGCTATGATTAAAGGTCAATCCTTTCACTAACTTTCCCTTTATTTGAGCAACTCACTTCCCAATATTGTTGCAAAACTTGAAAACCAGACCTAAGAAAAGATCTCAACCACCTAAGTCATTAGATTAAAGCAAAGGTCAGCAAATATCATTGGCAGGCAATATATTGCCCATCCTGTTTTGTACTGCCCTTAACTTTTTTCTTTTTTATATTTTTCTTTTTTTATATATTTTCTTTTTTATATTTTATATTTTTAGACAGTTGAATGTAAGTGAAAGGAAGAATAATATTCTGTGATATGTCAAAATTATATGAAATTCAAATAAAGTTTTTTCAGGATGGCCATGCGCATTCATCTACTGCTGCATCACAGGAGCAGTGAGAGCAGAAGACTGCGTGGCTCCCAAAACTGACCGTACAGAAAAAAAGTGCCAGGTCCCTGGGCTAGAGGAGGGCATTTTGGGGAGGACAGAAGTGATTGCTCCTCTCTTGGCATTGGAACTATCTGCAGAATGTTGTTGGGGCAGCGCAGGTTTGGGCAGGCAGACGGACATGTGCAACCTACCAGAGCTACAAGTGTCTAGGGGCTCCCTCTAACTTCCAGGCCACCAGGCCTGCCCACCCCCTGCCTCTGTATGGGTTCCCAGTCCCTCTGGGGGTCCTGTTGGAGCTCTGTTCATGAGTCCCCAAGTCACCAGTATATTATTACGATGTCCTTATAATGCTATACTACATTCCTTTTTCTTCCCTTCTTAATTGAGTTTGAGTTGCTTTATTCAAAACAAAAGTATTTGGATATAAAAATTCAAACTGGTGGGCAGCCCCCGTGGCTCAGTGGTTTAGCTCCGCCTTCGGCTCAGGGTATGATCCTGGAGACTCAGAATCCAGTCCCACATCGGGCTCCCTGCATGGAGTCTGCTTCTCCCTCTGTCTGTGTCTCTGCCTCTCTGTGTGTCTCTCATGAATAAATAAATAAAATCTTAAAAAAAAAAAATTCAAACTGGTGTTTTGCTTTAGAAGAAAATTATTTCTCTTTTAAAGGGAAGGTAGGCTACTACATCCTTCTTCCCAGAAAAGTAGAAAGGCCCTTTTGTGGTTCTAGTGACCCATTCATTCATTCATGCATTCATTCATTTGTTAATTCTAAAAATAGTTATTGATCTACTAGTGACAGGCACTTTTCTAGACTTCAGGGATACTTCAGGTAACAAAACAAAACAAACAAAGGAATTCCTCTGAGGGTGTCTGGCTGGCTTCCTAGGTCAATTGTGCCACTCTTGATCTCTGAGTGGTGAACTCAAGCCCCATGTTAGGTGTAAAGGTGACTTAAAAAAATGTTTTTAATCATAAATAAATAAAAACAATTTCTCTGTTGGACGTTGCTATGCTTGGATGTGATCTCAGGGCAACTGCAGGTATCTGGTGACCATGAGGGGGAGCTAAGCCAACTTTCTAAGCCTGCAAAGTAGAAAGTTGGAAAGAATCTGGTCCCTGGTGAAACACCCAGAAATTGTCCCATGAGTTGGTCAGGGTTCAGTTGTAGAGAGTAGAATGTACTTTAGCTTGTCTAAAGAGGAAGGGATTTATTACAAAGTTTTGTCTACACTGAAAATCAGAATTGACTCCCCAATGCTATACTGCAGAACTGAGCCCCCAAGGGAGCTACTGGCCCTTTTAGAACTGGGACTACAGTGCCATTGCCACAGCCAAAGAAATGTGAGCATCAGGAAGCCCTGCTCACTGCCAGCTCCAGGACCATGGGGCTCCTGCTAAGCCTGTGCCAGCAAAACAGGTACTTCTGGCCTGCCTCTCAGTTCCCAGGAAATCAATGATGTGTCACTGGGGACTCAGGCTCACACGACGCAGGAAAATGAAACGTTAGAAACAAGAAATAGCAGCTCCTGCCTCATTTCTATCCTCTAAATCCCACATGAGTGCACCTGTTTTGCCAGAATTAAATCTCTCCCAAATCATAGCTGCATGAGAACTTGAGAAATGCAGTTTTTCGTCTTCTTGCCTCTCTAGTGTTGAAGACCCCAGGGGCAGGGAGGAGAGGCTTGGCTGTGGAGGGATTGATCCCTCCCTATGTCCTAACTCAGAACTTCTTGTTAAATGAGGAAAAATATTATTTAGGCCAATAAAGCAATCTGACACCCCAGAGTATAAAATCAGTTACTGGCAGCTAGAGTACAAGGGCTTAGGTCTTCTGGACCACAACCTTATTCTCCCACACCTACGCCCCTTCAATAACTTTGGTATTAATATCTTTTTCTTCACACATGTGGGCTTACAAAAGTAAATAATAGAGCTCAGAGAGGTGACTTTCCAGAGGAGATGGTGTCAGCCAAGTTAAATCAAGAGAGGCCCTTCTAAGAGACAACTGAAATGGAATTTTGGAAATCTATTTCGCTTAGCAAGAAATACAAGACTAACCCAGTTCCTTCTTTACGCCTATAATGACTTTCATAGATGTGTGGTTTGTAGATGTATCGATTGATTGATAGATGTAAATGGGAGGTAGGCAAGACAATATTAAGAAATGCTAACCCATGTTTTATATCCTTTTGCACCAGGAAACTCTCCACTTGGCCTCATCCCTGAACGAAAAGCTTCTTATGACATTGATATGAAGAAAAATAAGGATGCCTGGGTGGCTCAGTGATTCAGCGTCTGCCTTTGGCTCAGGTCATGATCCTGGGGTCCTGGGACCAAGTTCCACATCAGCGTCCCCACAGGGAGCCTGTTCTACCTCTGCCTATGTCTCTGACTCTGTGTCTCTCATGAATAAATAAAAGCCTTAATAAAAAAAAGGAAAAATAAGTGCATTTTTAGCTTTCAAAATTTTGTTTAAAAACCCATATCCGGGCAGCCCGGATGGCTCAGCAGTTTAGCACTGCTTTCAGCTCAGGGCCTGACCCTGGAGCCCCTAGATCGAGCCCTTAGATCGTGCCCCCAGATCGAGCCCCCAGATGGAGTCCCATGTTGGGCTCCCTGCATGGAGCCTGCTTCTCCAGCTCTGCCTGTGTCTCTGCCTCTCCCTCTCTCTCATGAATAAATAAATAAAATCTTAAAAAAATAAATAAAAATCTGTATCAGAAATGAGAATTTGAAGGAAAAATTCTTGAGTCTCAAAATTCTGTCTTCGAAAAACAGAAACCTGCAGGACCTGGGCCATAATGTTTATGCCCTAAGATAATGATCACAGAACAAGGCTTTCAGCCTGCATGTCCTGGGCTATTCCCAGGTTGTGAAATCAATATATTGAGCATATCAAGTGACCAAGATTTTTTTTAAGCAAATGAACAGAGTGGAATTTTAAGAGTTATGGGAGACAAAGAAACCAAGGCCAGACTTTGCCTCGGCTTGAAGTCTCCAGGTAGAATTCCTGAGGCTGGCAGATGGTAACCCGGACAGCACCCTCGTGGACTTCCTTTAGTGCTTTACCACCATAGCTTTGCTCTCATTACTGTCACTTTCTCTGATGGCTGTAAACACTCCCCAAGACATATTTACAATAGCCTCCTGAGCACATGGCTCACTGCTAGACATCTGAAGAGTCTCAAGACTGATGTTCTAATAGGCAGTAGTGATGTTGTTTTTGCAATATAGGTGAGGTTTGGTGCAGACCAGAGCTGGTGGCCAAGAAAGAATTCTTGAGACATCTTTGGCTTTGGTGCAAAATGGTTCTATTAAAGTACGAGGACAGAACCCGTAGGCAGGAAGAGCTGCTGTCCCCAGATTATGAGGAGCAAATGATTAAATATGTTGGAGTTGGGAGAAGTAAAGATAGGGCAGTTCCAAATGGACTTTCATATGTTAAAGAAGACTCAGGATCCTGGAGGAATGTTATACTCTATTTCTAATATTTGTCAATGGGTGACAGGTTATAAGGAGGTTCGATTTTATCTACATTTCCTTCTGCCTTTGTTTCCCACATCAGTAGGAAAAAACTTGAACTGAGCAGCAACTAGCCTCCTCAAGGTCCCAAAAGTTTTACTTCCAAATTCTTTAAAGGCTTAGGCCACCCTAGAAACACCCCCCACCCCCATGCCCCTCCCCACCCCACCCCCACAAACCAGAAGGTATGTGATCAGTGACTCATCACAAGCACAGTGCAGCTCTGTCTGCTCACAGGTCCTGTCCCACATCACATCAAGGGTATACAGTTCATACGGATTAGAATGTGGGCCGTGAGTCACGACATGAAATGAATTTCTTACTGCGGCCCACAGTGAAAAAACAAACCAGTGTGAGGTTGTGTTAGAACAAAGACATAGGAACCACAGGACTTGGAACCAGAGGAGGGAAAGAAAGCCGCTCCTCCAGATGTGCAGGTGTCCGACAGGCCCAGAGGCCCACCTCGCCCGGATGCCAGAGAAGAGAAGAGCGAATTTTCGCCGTTGCCCGCTGAGAAACCGGGCCACAGGGATGTGCAGGAGGACGCGCAGATGGCAGTCCCGAGCCAGCGCCTCTTCACCTCCCCCGACAAGTCAGATCTCTTCATCCCCACTGTGGGAGGCAGGGAGCCCCCACATTAAATCCTGAGTTTGCGGCCCACAACATTCAAACCTATTCACGGGATCTTCTGATTCTATTACAGCGTTCTTGCCGGAAAACCCCACATCTCTCAGCTCTTAGGATCCCACTGTGCGCAGCCCTCGGCTGGTCCGTTTACCCGACACTCCTCCATCAGGGGGGGCAGGTGGCTCGTTCCCCGGCCCTGGGCGCGGGCGGCCACGCGGCGGCCACTAGGGGGCAGAGAAGGCTGAAGACGAGCATCTGGGACGCGAACCGAGAAGAGGCGCTGGGAGGAGGGAAGGGGAGGGGCGGAGGAGGGGAGGAAGGGACGGGGGGAGGGGGAGGGGAGGAAGGGACGGAGAGAGGGGGAGGGGAGGAGGAGGGGAGGAAGGGACAGAGAGGGGAGGAGAGGGGGAGGGGAGGAAGGGACAGAGAGGGGAGGGGAGGGGGAGGGGAGGAAGGGACGGAGGGAGGGGAGGGGAGGGGAGGAAGGGACGGAGAGAGAGGGGAGGGGGAGGGGAGGAAGGGACGGAGGGAGGGGAGGGGAGGGGAGGAAGGGACGGAGAGAGAGGGGAGGGGAGGGGGAGGGGAGGAAGGGACGGAGAGGGGAGGGGAGGGGAGGAAGGGACGGAGAGAGGGGAGGGGAGGGGGAGGGGAGGAAGGGACGGAGGGAGGGGAGGGGAGGGGAGGAAGGGACGGAGAGAGAGGGGAGGGGGAGGGGAGGAAGGGACGGAGAGAGAGGGGAGGGGAGGGGGAGGGGAGGAAGGGACGGAGAGGGGAGGGGAGGGGAGGAAGGGACGGAGAGAGGGGAGGGGAGGGGGAGGGGAGGGGGAGGGGAGGAAGGGACGGAGAGGGGAGGGGAGGGGAGGAAGGGACGGAGAGAGGGGAGGGGAGGGGGAGGGGAGGAAGGGACGGAGAGGGGAGGGGAGGGGAGGAAGGGACGGAGAGAGGGGAGGGGAGGAGGAGGGGAGGAAGGGACGGAGAGAGAGGGGAGGGGGAGGGGAGGAAGGGACGGAGAGGGGAGGGGAGGGAGAGGAGAAGGAGAGGGGAGGGAAAGGGAAGGGAGCGGGGAGGAGGGGAGGAGGGGAGGGACTAGGGCCTTGCAGGGCGGGCGAGGAGGAAGGGGCAGGGGGGAAAGAGAGCGGGGAGGTCGTCCGAAGAAGCAACAAGAGGTGGAAGAAGGGGAGGAGAGAAAGCAAGTTATTGGAGGGAAAACATAACTTTCTGGATGGTAGTTAGGATACTTCACATCAGTTGAACAACACAAATTCAACTAAGTACATTTGAAGATCTAATTGGTTCTTTTAAGAGACTTGTGAACGGGGCAGCATCCCATCCAGCTCGGAAGGGCAGTGTAGGAAGGAGGGTGGGGCAAAGAGGTTATTAGCAAAAGAAAAGGAAAGATCTTTTCTGGCAAAGTCACCTTTCTCTAGGAGTGGGGTGGGGTGGGGGGTGGGAGGGGGCCCAGGTGGCAGAGCACCTCCCTGGTGCGGACCAGAAAGCTCCTAACTGACCTGTAAAGACTGCATTTCTGGGAGATTGACAGAGAAGTTGGGTGAGGTAAAAAGCCCTGGTTTGATGACTTGGCCTAAATGTGTTCATTTGGGGCCCGTGGTTTTCTTGTTGATACGTTTTACAATGTTTATCAATGCTGTCTCATTTTCTCCTAACAACAACCCGGCTGGATAATAATTCCTACTTTTATTTCAACCTGAAATACTATGGATTAAAACGGAACATATGTTGTACGTAACAAAATGAAGAGAAACATTTGGGCTGGGGATGTCAAGACTGCTGGAGCTTTACTCTATTTTAGTTTCATTAAATCCTTCCTGTAGTTATTCTGAGTAACAGGCCAAGAGTGCAATCCTGTCAGAGCTCAGACACAGAGACAAAAGGACAGAGCAGTACTCCAAACTGGACAGACATCTGCCCTCATGGAGTTGGCATTCTAGTGACAGGGAGAGAAAAAATAAACAAGTAGTAAACATCATAGCATATCCGAAGGTGACCTATAAGTTATGGAGAAAAATTAAGCATGAAGGAAAGATAAAGGGCAGAGGAGGAGGGAGTGGTTGGGGAGGTTTTGAGTTGTCTCCCCATCTGCAAGCCTGGGACAGTAGCCCAGAACTCATAAGATTCTGATGAGGAGGAACAAGTAAGTTAGTATAAGCCTTAAGCGAGTGCTCCATAAATGTGAGTAACAGGAGAAAATGAGAGAGTTTATTACTGTAATCAACATTGGGAGCTGTACTGTTTGAGGGATCGGATTAATTTTGTTTAGCTCCACAGAACAGAGCTATAACTAAAAGGTGAAAGAAAGGTATGAGGAGGGAACATTTGGTGGCTCAGTGGTTGAGTATCTGCCTTTGGCTCAGGGCATGATCCTGGGGGTCCAGGATTGAGCCCTGCATTGGGCTCCTTCGAGAGCCTGCTTCTCTGTCTGCCTGTGTCTCTACTTTTCTGTGTCTGTCATGAATAAATTGATGGAATCTTTTTTTTTTTTTTTTAGTTTAGAATTGATGGAATCTTTAAAGGAAAAAAAAAAGGTACGAGGAGGCAGATTTTGTACTGTGTGAGAAAAGCTTTCTCACAATTAGCCCTGTTCATTTTGTAAGGTAGTGAGCTGCTCATTTGGGGAATGTTTAACCAGAGATCTGATGGCTGCCACTGAAGGATGAAGTTGAAAGGCTTTCTGCACTGTGTGGGCAACTAACACAGCCAAGTTTTATCATTCTTTTCAAATATCAAACTTTAGGATTCAGTGAGAATTTACCTATAAATTAATCTTTTTTTTTTTTTTAAGATTTTTATTTATTTATTTATGAGATACAGAGAGAGAGAGAAAGAGAGGCAGAGACACAGGCAGAGGGAGAAGCAGGCTTCATGCAGGGAGCCCGACGTGGGACTCAATCCCCGGTCTCCAGGATCAGGCCCTGGGCTGAAGGTGGCGCTAAACCCCTGAGCTACCCAGGCTGCCCCCCATAAATTAATCTGACCTGTACTGAATGATACACATTCACTGGACATATGGTTTTTGAATTCTTCTGCTGGTCATTTTTGGAGATTAAACATAGAATTTATTTTTATTTTTAAGATTTTGTTTATTTATTAGAGAGTGTGTGTGTGCACAAGCAGGGGGAGGGACAGAGAGTGATGGAGAAGCAGCCACCCACCCACCCCAGCTGAGCAGAGGGCCTGGTGCTCAATCCAAGGACCCGGGGATCATGACCTGAGCTGAGGGCAGATGCTTAACCAATAGAACCACCCAGGTGCCCAAGCACAGAGTTTATAGGATAGTGGAAATACACTTACATCATGTACATAATGATCAACAAATAACAGGTGGCATAATGCTTTTCTGCGTTACTTTCATAAAGTCAAAATGTTTCCTTCAAAATGTTTTCCTCTATTTGTGTTATTATATCTACAACCTAAGTGATTGTCTACTATTTTCTCTATTATGTAGATTCAAAACAGCATGAGAGTTGATGTGGGAAACAAAGGCAAAAGAAAAAATTGTATTTCCTTACTACTTACAACCCAATGACAAGTCCTTAAAATAAGCTGAGTGACCTTCCCCTAGGGACTCAACTGCCTTGGTGCTAATACTTTCCTGAGGGACAAAGGCAATGATAGCTTAACATTATCCCAACCTCCAGGATCCTGTAAGTCTTAATATATAAAAATTCCTCTATATTTCCTTTATTGCTAACCCCTGCCCCCAAGATATATGTTGGCAATCATCCTCCAAGCATGACTCATTGATCCACATTTCAAGGGTCTCATGGCTGAGTTTTTACTAAAGGGTAATAAATGACTTTTTCCTAACAATAGCCAGCCCCTTAATGACTTACACTGTCTCTAACCCCTTCCCAATTTGAAAGTAATCAGTCAACTGTCACAATCCCACGGCATCTCTTCCTGCCCACAGGTCCTGTCCCCATGCTTTAATAAAACCACCTTTTTATTTTTACACTGAAGACGTCTCAAGAATTCTTTCTGGACCATTTGCTCCAAATCCCAACATTCCCACATCACCAGTTATAAGTAGAAACTCTGGGATAAGACATTTGGCTTTATATCTAAGCAGTGTCTCCATCTGTCAGTGACCTGGGGCAGCTTACTTGTCTCTGAGCCTCAGATGTCTCTTTGGAGTAGAATGAGCTCACCTTTTACTATTTAAAAGTGGTGATCTGAGGATTACGTGAAATAGTGCATTTACAAGACATTAGCAGAGTGCCTGTAAAAGAGCAAGGCAGTAGTTAGGAGTAAAGCCAAGTTCATCCCCAGTCCCACACACCATTGGATGTGATGCACATTTAATGGCAATGATCTGACCTTGTTTGGACCCCAATCTGAAGAAACCAACTGTAAAAATATATTTTTGAGACGTTTGCAGAAAGTTACATATGACTGGATTCAGACGACTCAAAGAAATTACAGTAGTCTTAACTTTTCTTAGGCATGAAAAAGGCATTGTGGTTATGTTTAAAAAAAAAAAAAAGTCCTTAAGAGTCCTTAAGTATTAAAGATTTAACCTTATAGATAAAATTGAGTAGTGTGTGGAGAGAAAAGTAAGAGAAGAGGGATGTACTATTTTCTATCCAGCAAAACATTGGAGTTGCTGAAGCGGAGGATGGACACTTGAGGAATTCTTTATACAATTTTCTCTGTTTCTATGTATGCTTGAAATTTTCCTTAATAAAAATGTTTTAAATGTGCTGAAAAATGGCATGAGAATCTTCCTAGTACACTGTTTATAATTCAATGGCACAAAACTTTGAGAATTTATTTGAGGGGAAGAATAAATCCATTCATTCCTTGGTCCATTCCACAAATATTTACAAGACACCTGTAATCAGGTATCTGTTCAAAGCACCAGGGAAAGAGGTGATAGAGACACATGCAGAGCTCACACTCTACAGAGAAAATAAACAAATAAACAAGATGTCTGGAGGGAATAAAATCGTGGTAAGACAGAGCAGGGGCTCTCAACTGGGGATTGAGGATGATTTGCATCCCTCAGGGAACATTTGGCAACCTATGGAGACCTTATTGATTCTTACTCTCAAGCAAGAAACTCTCAAGCAAGAAACTCTCAAGCCAGATGAGGAGGTGAGGAGCCTGTTTGAGGAAGTGATGGCTGATCTGAGCTGAGACTGGAGTGATGAGAAGGGGTGAGCCAGGTGCAGAGCTGAGAGGAGAGCCTACAGGCAGAGGGGGGAGTCCTTGGAGCAGGAGGGATTTGGCGAGGGGAACGAATTGACAGAAGGCCTTTGGAGGGATGTGGCTGTAGAGGAAGTGGGGGGGGGGGGGCGGTGCAGGTCACAGAGGGTGTTCCACTGGGAACAAAGCGCCAAGCTCATTAAAATTGCCAAGTCTCAAGATTTACCCAGCCCGGGTAAAGTTTAGTAAGATGCCACGCCCCAGGGGCATTGAGATCCACACTTCAGTGGGGGAAGCACGCTCTGAAAAATGGTAAGGAATTTGGATCTGATTTAAGCTGCAAGTGTTGCCTGGCGAGCTGAGGAGACCCCAGGGCCCTGGTGCCTAGACCCAGCCAGACCTAAAGGAATCACCACAGGTTCTTGTTCTTGTCATGAGAAGGAACTCCAGGGCAGATGCGCAGCACAGAGAACAAGTGGGAAAGTTTTTTAAAGCAAAAAGTAAAGTACAATCTCCAGACGTGGGAGCAGGCAGAGAGAGAGAGAGCAAGCTGCTGCCCCCGGGTTTGTGGTTTCTATTACTGACAGTTGTTAACTAGGGGGCAGAATATTTATTACTTGAGGCTGGAAGCAGGGTTTCTGGCTTTTTCTTCCTAACCTGCTCAGGGATTTCCTGTGGTGGCTCTGCCACCTGGGGCCAGTCTGGTGTGATCCGGCTCCTCTGGTGGTGGAGTGCTGCCAGGACAGGCCTGGACCTTCCCCGCAGCTGGCCACCACCTCCTCCTTGCTGGCCTCCAGGCATCCTGTTAGAGCTTCTCTGCCTGCTCCGACAGGAGGACCACTGGCAGGTACAGGGGGAGCCTGCCACGGTGACCTTCCCTCCCTGTGAGGAGCAGAGCCACGGGGCAGGGTTAACTGTGGAGGAGAGAGACTATTCAGGAGACGGTTGCAGCTGGCTATGCCAGAGATGATGGTGCAGGCTTGGGCCATAGTGGGAACCATGGAGTCCCAGAATGTAAATATAGGTTTTCTTTGGAAGCAGAGCTGATAGGACTTGCTGGTGGGTTAGATGCTGGGGAGTTAGACGCTGGTAGTGAGGGGAGGAGAGAAGCAGGGATGACTTTCCAGTTTGGGCTTGAGCAGATGTGTAGACGGCAGCCACTAGGAGAAGAATAATTCAACTGAGTTTCTTTTGGTGGGATTGGGATTCCATGTGCCCGTTCTGTGTTTGGTACATGCTACTTCTGTTGTCAGGGCTCTCTCCTGTGGTGGATAGGATCACTGCTCCTAATTCTCCTGTTGTCAACCATGTGTCTTTGCAGTGCCACACCTCCCTAACTTGGGGCTTGGCCAGTGGAATATCAGTGAAATGGACCAGGACTCTAAATGTGCTTTCATAGTTTGACTTGGCCCCTTAGCCTCTGCCACCTGCCAGGAGTGGGAGTTGCACATGCCTTGTGGGTCTGGTCTCAAACAAAAGAGACTTCTCAGCTGACCGGAACTCTCCCTCCAGCGTGGAGTCCAACCTAGTCAGTGAATCTCAAGTAAGTGCACCCTGGACCAGCTTTACCGCAGTCACCTGCTCACCATGAAGGAGAAAATAAATGTTGATATAATCTCCTAAGATGTTTGGTTTTTGTTTGGAGGCATGATTACAATAGAAAACAGTCTAATACGCATACATCCAGTGTGGAGTTGGTGTTATTACCATTATTATTTTTTTAGATATAAGAATGGTAAATTTTTTAAAAATGGTAAATCCTTGCCACTGATCCGTTGGGGATCTATTTTGGCTATGTCTGAGGTTCCTATTTTGTGAATCAGAGCAGCTTAATCATCTTGCTGAGCATGATGATGGGGTGGAACCCAAAGACCCAGGGCCCTGGCCCTCCCCACACAGGGAAAACAGGCTTAACTCCAGGGCAGGATCTGGTTATGAAGGATAACCCCAGGGGTGAGAAGACTCCCTTGCACCTGGAAATCTGTTCCTAACCTGCCCACTATTTCCTGAAGTCTATTTATTTTTTATTTATTTTTTTTAAAGATTCATTTATTTTAGAGAGAGAGAGTAAGCACACTAGCTGGGGAATGGGCATGGGGGAGATGAAGAGGGAGTGAGAAGCAGACTCCCCACTGAGCAGGGATTCCCAATGTGAGACTTGATCCCACGACCCTGTCATGACCCGAGCCATGACCCGAGCTGAAATCAAGGGTTGGACACTTAACTGACTGAGCCACCCAGGTGCCCCTCCTGAAGTCTTTTTAATAAGAGACATAGCCTTTTATTCAATGATTAGAAATCACAGATTTCAAAGGCAATATAAAAAAAGTAGAGCAGGGACACCTGGGTGGCTCAGCCATTGAATGTCTGCCTTCAGCTCGGGGCCTGATCCTGGGATCCAGGATCTGGGATCGAGTCCCACATCGGGCTCCTTACAGGGAACCTGCTTCTCCCTCTGCCTATGTCTCTGCCTCTCTCTCTCTCTCTCTGTGTGTGTGTCTCTTATGGATAAATAAATAAAATCTTAAAAAAAAAAGTAAAGCAAATGAGTTTTTAAGGAAAGTAATGATGATCTCCCCTTCTCTCTCTCCTTTTCTTTCTTTCTTTCTTTCTTTCTTTCTTTCTTTCTTTCTTTTCTTTTCTTTTCTTTTCTTTTCTTTTCTTTCTCTTTTTTTTCAATCAGTGGCTTGGGCATCTACCACTGTCTTTCAGGCACTGACTCCAGTTCCCCTCAAGTATGGAAATGCGAAATACTAGAGGCTTCATCTTACAGATAAGCATAGGGTTAAAAAGTCAGCAGGCCCTGGGCATCTGAAACTGAGTACACCGAGGAGACTGGATATCCTGAAGTCAAACTTCTCAGATTCCACAAATTGGCCTCACATACAGTCTATTTTTAAAACAAACAGAAATAGGGTCTAAAGGTATGTGCTTTGTTCAGTGCAGGGATGAGTCTGTGCAAGTTCTCTGACTCTTGATGTCAGTTAGAAATTGCCATCCCTGGAGCGGAGACCAATGTTTCTGAACAGTACCTCTCTCTTAGCTGACAATAGCCCACAAACAAACAGACAAACACAAAAACAAGGCAGAAGAGACTGGGGGCACCTGGGTGGCTCAGTGGTTGAGCATTTGCCTTTTTTTTTTTTTTTTTTTTCCGTCTGTCTTTGACTCAGGGAGTGATCCTGGGGGCCCGGGGTTGAGTCCACATTGGACTTTCTGCAGGGAGCCTGCTTCTCCCTCTGCCTATGTCTGCCTTTCTCTCTGTGTGTCTCTCATGAAGAAATAAGTAAAATCTTTTTAAAAAGAGAGACAAAGAAGAGATTGTCTGCAAGGTTCATTTGTGTTCCCCATTGTAGTTAATCTAGAAAGTGGGGCTTGTTTCTTAGGTGTGCTTTGAATAACAACAGCTTTCCTCACTGAGGCCAAGGAACCCATCCACCTGTCCACCTTCCAGAGTGTAGCATTATCACTAGTAATGAGCGGTCCAGTGGGGGAATACATTTCCCAGCATCTCTTGCATGGGCGGGAGGGGGATGGACTGATTCTCAGCAATAGAACATGGTAGCAATAAAGCGTGTCACTTCTGAGCCAAAGCCTTTAGGAGATGACCACTTTCTCTTTCTTCTTTCTAGCCACAGGTGGAGGACTCTGCTGTCAGGGATGGGAACTCACAGATGAAAGGGGTCACACCGATAAAACCTACTTGCCAACTAGGAGCAACTGCATTGACAATTATGTGAGCACAACATTATTAATTACTGTTGAATTGAGCCCCTGGCATGTTGGAATATACTTGTTACAGCCACTCACAAGAGTCTAAGCAAGTATATGCCTTCCGTGTCCTAGAATATATAGAAACAGCAACAGTCCTTCAGGGAGGCAGTGTTTGCAAAAGTTTCCTCACTTTCTCCAGCCTTGGAGCCCATCCTTAAATACCCTGAATGCAAATGACAGCAGAGGAATTTGGTGACGTTCACCTTGTCATCAAGGTTCCCCAGGGCCAAGAACACCTTGAGCTTATCAACAAGCCTGGGGCTCTGGTGTGTATATGATGCAGCATGGGGTGGTGGGGGAGTGGTGGACATGCCTCCTGGAGCCCTTGCCTGAACTTTAGCATGGAGTTTGGAAATCAGGCTGCTACCTCCTGTCAAACTAATGTGGATCCTCCAGGCAAGGATGGAATGTTTCATTTTTATTTATTTATTTATTTATTTTTAAAGATTTTATTATTTATTTACTCATGAAAGACACAGAGAGAGATAGAGAGGCAGAGACACAGGCAGAGGGAGAAGCAGGCTCCACGCAGTGAGCCTGATGTGGGACTCTATCCTGGGTCTCCAGGATCAGGCCCTGGGCTGAAGGCGGCGCTAAACCGCTGAGCCACCCGGGCTGCCCGTGTTTCATTTTTATTGATATGATTTCAGGCACGAAGCTTTTTGGTAGACTGTTAATATTACAGACCAAGTTTCCCAGTGAGTAAGAAAGCACGAAGCACTCAGAGAAGGGGCTTGTTGGTGTCTTTGTGACTGCAGCATGATATTGGGAGAAATAATATTTCCCAGTCACCATGTAGTTGGCTTTAGCAAACACCTCTGCTATCCCATCCTGCTGACAGGCAGGGCAGATGTTTACATTCTGAGCTAGCCTGTACTTCCTCAGTCCTCCGTAATGCAATGCCCATTCTTCTATTTTATTGTGTCTCTGGACTCAACCCCATGCCTGTCTTCAGTCTTTTGCAATCTTATGATTTTATGCCAATCCCTCTTCCAGTGGCTTGTGGGCTCCCCCATCCTACAGGTAGGTCCTCAAGAACATCCAGTCCCTTCCTGTGGAACACTTCTCCCAGCAGGTGCCAGAGAATGAACAGAAAGTAGCACAAGCAGGGCTTGTCCAGCCTCAGGCTGTCCTGCAAGGCAGTTCCAGAGACCTCCTGCTTCCATGAGCCCTATTGGAGTGGTCAGGTACCCAGAGCCAGACTGTCAATAGTGTTAGGAATGGCCAAGAATTTAGGAGCTATGGATACCCAGATAAAAATAAACCACTGATTATTTTTTAAACATTTTATTTATTTATTTATTTATTTATTTATTTATTTATTTATTTATTTATTTATTTATTTGACAGAGAGAGAGAGAGAGCACGTGAACATAAGCAGGAAGAACTGGGAGTCTGACTCCGGGCTCAATCCCAGGACCTCGGGATCATGAGCTGAAGGCAGACACTTAATCACCTGAGCCACCCAGGCACCCCTACACTAATCATTTTAGAGCATACAACTGAACGTTACTCCTACACATATTTCAAATACTGTATTGGTGCCTTGAACATTTCACCACTGTATTCTACTTGACAGGTGTGCTCCAGTATCCAGGGGAAAGTGCACTGATATCTCTGCCGCTTACTTTAAAAGGCATGAAACAAAAAAATGAATAAAGATTGAAATACATACGGAAGAGTGAATAAGGGGACGAATGGAAGGATGGATTATAACAAAGAGCCAGTCTGGCAGTTCCGAGAGACATCTATGCCCCTGCCTCCTTCTGACTATATTCTCTGCCATCTCAGCCTGTGGTCTCCGGGGCTTCTGCTCATTTCTCCGAGGGACCTGGGGGCAAATGCTGAGTTCATGCTCCAAATCCACCTTGGAGCACTCCTGGCTGCTCACTAGGAACTGCCTCCATCTCCTTCCAACTGTTTCTGCAATGACTTTGAGAACTCCCTCTGACGCCATCGCTATCGCAAACATATCAGTAAAGCACTTCCTCCTGGGTCTGAGCAGGGGAGTTGAAGGGCAGGGATAGGAAGGATAAGAAAACCAGCCAAAGGCCCCCAGGAACACAGCTGCACCTGGGCAAGTGGTGTTTATTCCCCGTGGCAGCGAGGGGGAATGTGCTTCAAGTGGGACTGCGATATCTCAGGAAGTCAGAGTGTCTGAGAGGTGTCAGAGAGGACTTGGCATAGAATTTGGGCTTGTGTAGGGAATTTGAGGGAGGGCTTATGGAAGGGGGGCTTTGCTCTGGGTTGGATGCTGCCGGGGAGGTGGGGCACGTGTAATTCTGTAGACAGGTATCTTAATAGGTCTTATGTAGGAGGAAGACTAGATCTAGGGAGGCTACAGCAGTAACTGATGAAGAAAGCACAGCAGTCTCTCAAAGCCTCTCTCTCAGAGGGGGATATTTGGTCCCAGCTGTGGAGTGGACACACTCATGTTTTCCTCCACGTTCATACACTGCTGTTGAGGGTCTTGTTTTCATCTCAATCCATCGTAAGACAAAATGCTCTTGTCTGATGCTGCTGTGTGAAATTGCTATGTTCAACAGAACACTGAGACCAGGCCCATATCCAGCTGTTAGACATGTCCCCTTCTCAGGGCTCCCTGAGCTTCTAGCTGGATTTGGTCAATGGGCAGCCATAGCAAATGATGGAAGGGGGAGAGAGGAGAGAGAAGTCTGGGAACTTATTCTCCCGGGCTCTCCCCTTGCAGGGCTCCTGTAGCTGGCTACACATTCCCCTTCAAAGGTCACAGCTCCTCTGAAAGGAGCACTCTCTACATGACTCTGTTCTTTTAGATCTTCACAATAGTCTCTTCTCCTTATCTATTTGGGGTTAGGGCTGGTGGTAACAGCTCCAGCATTCCTGGGCCTGGGTATAGCTCCATCCTACCTTTTTGTAAACAGCTCCTTAGGGAGACCCTTCTTGAATTATCCAATGTGAGTGTGCTGACTGATGCCTGCTGGGAACCTCCCCAATGCAAGAGGCTCCCCAGATGGCAGGCTCATAGACCTTCTGCAGCGCTGGGCTCTGATAGAACTTCATATTGAAATGAAGCATTATGAAGATGGCAGGATCCGCCTGGAGGGCATGTTCCCCACTTGTGTCCCCAGCCCCAAGCCCGGGGAAGCCACCTCCAATGAGAGAGCCTGCCAGCCAAGCAAGGCAGCCTCTTTGGTTGCAAATGGAGATCTGTGCCCCTGCCGCAGCAGTTGAGAACCTGAAAAGAACTCTGGAGCAGATAGATCCTGTGTCATAAGAAAGTCCCTCCTGGGCCAATAAAAGACAGCCTGTATCTGCCTCTATGCGAGGACAGTGCATTGAGCTGGGCTACTGGGAGGAGGGTGCTGATTCTCTGCTGCTGACTTGGGTTTCTGCAGTGACTGTAAGGCACAGAGCAGCACCCCCTAGCCTACTTGCTCCAGAGACATTTCTTTCCCACACAGAGCTGTTTCCTCCACAAATATTTACTGTGGAACCAGAATCTATGACAGGCAATGTGAGTTGGTACAAACAGACCCTTTGGCAAAGACTAAATGATAAAATGGGAAAAATATATATATATACAACTCCTATCTTAGAGAAAGAGCCAATCTCCCTAAAATAGAAAACAACCTATGAAGAACATGAGCCAAGGACATGAATTATTAGTTCACGGAAAAGAAAATAACACAAAAGTTTCTCAGTAGAGAAACAGGTGTATATGACCGAGTGCAGTTCTCCAGAAAAGATTGTTCACCCTGGTAGATATGATGTGCAATAAGATTGCTACCTAATTCCATCTCTTGGCCCAGGTTTCCCAAAAGTTGGCTTTTGAGTCAAGGACTTGGGTTCAGGTAGTCTACTTGGGAAGTGACCCCAGGAAACCCCAGTTCAGAAGTAAATAAAGGGAAAAAAGTCAACTAAATGAAATGTGGCAGAAAGGGTGTATGTTAACTGGTTGGTTATTGTACTGGCCACCAGGCCCAATCCCACCCCTACTCTCAGAATCCTCCTGGCAGAGGTGGGTGGCCTGGGCTACTTACCCACCCCTCCCATCCCCCTTTGGGTAAAAGTTGCCCCTAGGGGTGTCAACTCCCCTGCGCTTCTACTGTTCATCATCAGTGTTAGAGAAAGCTCTGAGATGGAGAAGAATAAAGTTAGGCACCTGGAGACTTGTTACCTTGTAGGAAGTTGTCTACCTGCTAGGACCAAGGGGACATGGGATTGCACATCAACAGCACTGACACCAACAAGGCTCTGCCTCTGGTAAGATCTGTTGGCCCCCCCGCCACCCCATCCAGTTAGCAGGGGTGACTTCCAGTCTTCCAGTACGAGTCCCCCTAACTTGGCCCCATTGCCCACCCCCCTACGCACATGGACTAGATCTGGTATGGACACCATGACCCAGGCCAGGCCAGAGGATATGCCTTGCATGTTTTGCCTGAATGACTCAGTGCTATATAACGGGTCACACTTATAGCAGGTATGCATGGGAGGCTTGGGTGGGGGGAGCATTTTTCACACTGTGACCCAGAGAAGCAAAGGTAGGTGATCTGCAGGGAGAGTGGCCCAAAGCAGATGTACAGATATACAGAGTTGGGGAGTGGCCTCCCACTAAGCTTTCTCACTCGGTTGTCCAACAACTGCTGGGTGTAGAGCAATAGCTGACCCTAAGGAAGAGAGGAATCACAGAGTGTGAATATCTGCTTCCAGGGGTGCAAACTCCAGTCTCTGCGAAGTTGTACAATAATGGCACCTACACAGCAATAACACAGGACAGAACAGAGTAATGGCCAGAGCCTTGGGGGTCCAGAAAGTCTGAGAACACGGCAAATGGGGAACATGTAGAATCGTTCAGGGAGAATGGGACTCTAGAGGCAGAAATAGAGAGCCACGTGGGTGAGGAGTGTGGGCCTCAGGACTGTGAGCTCTGCTGTACCAGGCCAGTGTAGGCCTGAAGTGGACCAGAAGGGATTTGGAGGCCTTTCCAGGAAGCATTTAAGCACTTGGGGAAATATTAAGAAATGTGCCTTGAGAAGATTGTTCTAGAAGAAAGCTATCTAGTGACCTGATTGGGGTCTGTGGGGCATGGGACGGGAATACTGTGTGGGTGTAGACCCTCTACTGGCAGACCATGAATCCCAACTAGAAAGTCTTTGTTGGATGCCATCTTCCACTAGATGCCAACTCCTCCAGGAAAGGGATGTTCGCATCTCACATCCTCTCCTTGGTATCTCAAAAACTCAGTCGTTTTTGAATGAATGATAAGGTGTTACCTACTGCAGCTGCTGTCTGGCTTCCTTCTTCATCAATTTCCCTACTCTTCCCTGCATTCCCTCTCTTCCCTCTTCTCTCTTTCTCTCTTTGTCTCTGTGTATCTCTCTCTCTCCTCTCCTCTTCCCCCTCCCGCCCTCTCCCCCTCCTCTCTCTCTGTCTGTCTCTTTCTCTCTCCCTCTCTGTCTCTGTGTCTCTCTCTACCCCTCCTCTCTCTCTCTCTCTCTCTCCTTCACTAGCCTAGGCCCCCACAAGTCCAGCACCTGGAACAGTCCTCTGGCTTTGGAAGGAAGAAAGCCTCTGTTTCCTTCACCCCCTCCGCACCCCCAGTGTCTACGCACTGACGCCTTTCCTGGTGCTTAGCCCTTCCTTCTGGAGAGAAGAAAAAGGACGTTTTAAAACTCCAGATAATCTCAAAAGCTACGCGCAGCTGTACGAGTTTCCACTGTTGTGTATTCCGCCTGGTGACTGGTGAGAAGATGCCTTTAGGGATACCATTGGCTGGTTGGCCCGCAGCCGGCCAATCCGGGGCTCTAGACCCTTCATTGACCTCTTGGGCCTCTGCGGCCAGAATAGAGTTGGAGCTTGTGCCAGGTCCCGCCGCTGCCCACGCCGCGCCTCGTGGGAAGCGAATAAAGGTTTTTTTTCCTCCGCTTTCAGGATGTATCGTTCTCTGATTATGACTATGAGATTAGGGAGAAGGACGACAGGAAAATCATTTGAGCGTCAGAGGAGAAATAACGCAGAAGTTATTTCGAGATGGTCGGAAAGGGAGGGTCGCGCTCGCCCCTCGGGGGCAGGGCTGGGGCGGTGGGTGGGAGGGGATTCGGGGGAAGGCAGTCCCCGGGAGAGGGGTCTGGCTTTCCCTGCCATCACTCTGAGCGATCCCCGGGAGGGGTGGAAGGTGGGGGGAGGCGATGGAAAAGTATCAAGTGACACCTGAAGAAACTCAACTCTGGCCAGAGGAGTGAGCCGGGGAGGGCGGAAAACGGCCTCCCGGATGGTCGCGTGGTTGGCTTATTCCTTGGGATGTCTGACGGGTCCGTCAGGAGACTACGGAGCCGGGAGAGGAGGGGCGCTGAGCATCGCGGGGCGGGTCCCAGGAAGGTCTGCTATCCATCAGAGGCGGTGCCCAGGCTCGGTGGCTGATCCCTCTGCGTCTGCACCCCGCACCGTCCCCTCGCCCCGGCCTCGGGTCGCAGACGCCCCCGGGTGACCCTCCGGGTTCGCCGATGGAGCGGGCGGCTGCTCTGCGCTTCTCCGCGCCCGGCTCCCTTCTGCTCGTCGTGATGCTCGGCGGCTCTGCACTGCTCTCAGGTAAGGGCGCCTGCCTCTGGCTCCCGTCGGCTTTCCCGGGCGGGAGTGGGAGGTGGGGGGTCAACACTTCAGTCTGCCGAGAGGTAAAATGCATCAGTACTGCGGTTGGGGTTCAAGCAACTTTCACTCCCCTCGTGTGCACCGAATTTACATCATCGCCATCAGATAGAAATACAGGCAGGGCCCAAAGGCCAGCTGCCCGTACAATTTTAAGTGCTTGGGTAGCTACATTTAAAATAGTAAAAAGGGACAGATGAAAAAAGTTTTAATGATGCATGTTTTTTAATCCCAAATAACCAGAATATTGGTATGTAAACTTTTAATTAATGTAAGATATTATTAACAGTGAGATATTTCACATTTTTTATTCTAACATTTTAAAATGTGTGTGTGTGTACTTTTCATTTAAAGTACGTTCCAGTGGGGACTTAGTGGCTACCACAATGGACAGATCAAGTTTATCCTAGACTCCAGGCATTGTGTTACATTGGGAATAGGGGAAAAATCTCTGTAAGCACAGGGTCTGCTGGCACAGTGCTCAGTGTGTGCTTCTTAATAAGTATTCACAACCTCAGTGGATCCCCCACCAGGCATCTGTCACTGCCAACCAACCACACTGACTGGCTCAGCTCAGGAAGCCCCTGTGGCTCTAGAAAGAATACATCTGTCCCCTGGAATAACCACTGCCTTTCCTGCCTTTGATATCTGATGGCCATGCCTTGTTCTGCTCCTTTGTTGAACAGCCCAGTTTACTGTTGTGGGGCCGACAGATGCAGTCCTGGCCATGGCGGGAGAAAACACCAAGTTTCACTGCCACCTGTCACCCGAGAAGGATGCAGAGCACATGGAGGTGCGCTGGTTCCGATCTCAGTTCTCCCTGGCGGTGCTCGTGTATAAGGCTGGGCGGGAGAGAACAGAGGAGCAGATGGAGGAGTATCAAGGAAGAACCACCTTTGTGAGCGAACATATCAACAAGGGGAGCGTGGCACTCATCATACACAATGTCACAGCCCATGACAACGGCATCTACCACTGTTACTTCCAAGAAGGCAGATCCTATGATGAGGCTGTTATGCACCTGATGGTGGCAAGTGCGTCATTTCGTTTTGCTCAGTTTTTTTCAGTGTGACCCTTAGGAAGAGTTTCTCTCCCAACCTCAGGACCATTGCAGCCCAGCAGATTTTTGCCTAGCATCCCCTTTAAACAGGAAGGTAGCTTCTTCTGGCCCAAGGACCAAATGAGTGGGTTTGCCTTGCTTCAGTGTGGGCGTCAGTTCCTGAGAAGCATATGCAGAACTCCACTGTAGCCTTGAGCCAGAGTGAAGGTTTAACTCCCACAGATAATTCTTATGCCTACTAAGAGATCTCTAAGGGTTTTTCCCAGCAACTCGTTTTATAATTAATTGGATATTTTTATTGTGATATATAATACACATCCAGAAAAACTTATAAAACATTAATATAGGGATACCTGGGTGGCTCAGCGGTTGAGCGTCTGCCTTTGGCTCAGGGCCTGGGATCAAGTCCCACATTGGGCTCCTTGCATGGAGCCTGCTTCTCCCTCTGCCTGTGTTTCTGTCTCTCTTTCTGTGTCTCTCATGAATAAATAAATAAAATCCTTATTAAAAAAGTTAATATACAGATTCCGGAACTATGAACAATAACCCATGTGACCATGATAGGCTGCCCACAGGTTTGGCTTTTGAGGCCTCTCTCCGTGGCTTGCAGATGGTCACCTTCTGGCTGTGTCCTCACATGGCCTTTCCTCTGTGTGGACACAAGCCTGGTATCTTTCTCTGTACCTACTGATCTCTTCTTCACATCCAAAGGTATTGGAGGTTAGAACTCCAACATGTGAATGCGGGGGGGGGGGGGGGTATAATTCATAACAAAATCCCTCTCAAAATCCCCAACTGAAGCATGTTCCTAGAAGTGTTGTATTATGAGAAGTATTTCTCTTCTTCCTCTGTAATAGATACTACAAATTTATTTTCCAAAATGTTCATGCTAATATACACTCTTACCAATAGTATATGATCCATATGTTTTTCATTAAGTTCAAAGACTAGTGTTTCTCATTGATTTTCAATCGATTTCTTCTTTTTAAAAATTTTTTCCTAAAGTTTTTATTTATTTGAGAGAGTAGCAGAACATGAGTGATGGGTGGGGGAGAGGCAGAGAGAGAAGCAGACTCCCCAGTGAGCAGGGAGCCCAATGTGGAGCTCCATCCCAGCACCCCTGGATCAGGGCCTGAGCCCAGGACAGATACTCACTCAACCAACTGAGCCACCCAGGTGCCCCTTTGGACTTTTTTTTTTTTCTTAAGCTTTATTGTCCTAATCATAACCAGAACCAATCAGGATCTAACAATAGCAGTTATTCACCACTTTATCTCTAGCATCTAGCAAGTTGCTTGACACCTAGTAGATACTTAATAAATAGTTGTAAAATGAATGAGTGAAAAACAAATACATTGCTGATATCAAACTTTCAGAGTCAGTTTAAACCATCAAGACTTTGGAGGCAATCAGAATGATGCATGGTGGTTCATCTAAAGCAAAACAATTCACTAGCAATAAAATATATGCCACAAATGTGAGCCACATATATATTTTTTAAATTTTCAATAAACACATTTAAAAAGGGCAAAACAAAAAAAGGCAGAGTGGGGAAATTTGTCTTTGGGCTCCCTCACATGACAGACATTCATAAGTTCATTGAACAAATCCGTTATTAACAAGCCCCTATATTCAAGTTACTGTTCCAAGTAACTGAAGACAAAGTAGTGAACAAAATACAGGAAGGTTCCTGACTTCATGGAGCCCGAGTTCTAGAGAGTACAGAGAGCCCATCAATAAACTACTGAATTAAACTGTATCTTAGATGGTGGTGAGTACTGTGGAAAAAAGCAGAGAAGGGATTGAGAGTCCAAGGGGGAGTGAGGGGAATATCTTCACTGAAAGGATGGCAAATGACCACAATTGGAGCAAAGTCAGGGAGAGATTTGTACCTCTCTGGGGGCTCCCCCAGAGGAACCAATGGGAAGTCCCATCTGGCCCAGTGCTAGGAGTCTGGGGGCCAGATAGTGGACCATATACTTCGTCATTTGAACCCTCTGACATTGAGAGTGAGAAGAGCCCCTGTCAGTAACCACATGGGGGAGGGCATATGGACATCCCTTGTCTCAATAGATATTAATTTTGTTTTTTCTCCCCTTTCCCCAAATCCTAATCATATGAGAATGACTGACGCGTCCAGATGATTTTATTAAAGCGTGTTCCAGTGCCAAGCCTGCTGGCCCCCTAGGAGAACTAGTGACAATGTAATCAGTAGGAGTTTGGCAAGGCTGTAGGGGAGAAGTGGCATGTCCCAGAGTTTATTAATAATGGTTTTAAGGCATGACCTCTCTCAGGGCCAGTGTATTATACTTTAAAAGGAACATTTGAAGGCTGGAAGAGCCTTTAAGATACACATAAATCAATGGCATTTCAGTCAATTAGACCAATGGAAGGAAGGCTTAGGGGACAGTGTGGCCTCCCCAGGAGACCCCATCTTTGTCACTTAGAAGTGCAACCTTCTATGGGATGAATAGAAAATGTTGTGGCAGGAGGATTTCTCAACCCTGGTGGCCTGATTCTTCACAGCAACACTGCACAGCTGAGTAGGATGATTTGTATGTAACAGGAAACCTCTATTCTTTCCTGTGAGCATGACTCAGGTCTGGCCTGCCCCACTCTGAGCTGAGTTGTAGAATTGTTTATCCGTTTTTTGTTTGGTCGGTTGACTGGCTGGCTGATTTTGTCCTTATGTCTACTGTCTCAATCTTGCCCTGGCTGAACCCCATGGAACCTCATTATGTAGAATTTATTTCCAGCTTGCCAAATTCTTTTAAATCTTCTCACACTTTAGAGTTTCTGTGCCAGTCTTTCAGGTTTTTTTATTTTTGGCTTATTTCTTCTTGGCAAAAATAAGATGGAGCAGGTAGCTGAGACTTACATGATTGCTTTAATTTTGTCTTTTAATTTTTTGAATTGCCTTAACAAAGGAATTACTTTTTTTATAATAAATTTATTTTTTATTGGTGTTCAATTTGCCAACATACAGAATAACAGCCAGTGCTCATCCCATCAAGTGCCCCACTCAGTGCCCGTCACCCATTCACCCCCACCCCCCGCCCTCCTCCCCTTCCACCACCCCTAGTTTGTTTCCCAGAGTTAGGAGTCTTTATGTTCTGTCTCCCTTTCTGATATTTCCTACCCATTTCTTCTCCAACAAAGAAATTACTTAAAAGACATTTGGAAAAAAAAAAAAAGATATTTGAATATGAGGTGCCTATGGTCAGTCTGTCAAGCATCTGCCTTCGGCTCAGGTCATCTCAGGGTCCTGGGATTGAGCATCTAATGGGGTGGGGGGCAGCGCAGGGATCTCTGCTCAGCAGGAAGTCAGCTTTTCCCTCACCCTCTCACCCTCCCTCCCACTTGTGCTTGCTCTGCCTGTCTCTCTCAAATAAATAAAGAAAATCCTTATTTTTTAAAAGATTATGTATTTATTCAAGAGAGAGCAAGAAAGAGTGAGAGAGTATAGAGGGAGAGAGAGTATAGAGTATAGAGGGAGAGAGACAAGAAGATTCCATGCTAAGTGTAGAGCTGAGCCCGAAGTAGAGGCAGACAAGGGTTCGATCTCAGCACCCTGAGATCATGATCTGAGCCAAAATCAAGAGTCGGTCACTTTACTGACTGTGCCACACAGGAGCCCCAATAAATAAAATCTTAAAAAAAAAGTGTGGATGAAACAATATTATCCAACAATAAACAGGAATTTTATTTTGCTGAGCTGTTCTAAAATTTAATTTAATTTAATTTAATTTAATTTAATTTAATTTAATTTAAGACTTTGGTGACTGCAAGACCCCTGGCTAAAGAAGTTTCTTAGGACTGTGCACTTGCAGGTCTTGTACCAGTATTCTCTTTTATTAGAGACTCTTATTTTTTTAAACATTTTGCTTTTATTATTTTTAAGATCTTACTTATTTATTGACAGAGAGCACAAACAGGCAAAGCCAGACTCTGGTGAGCAGAGAGCCTGACATGGGGCTTAATCCCAGAAGCCTGAGATTATGTCATGACTCAAGCCAAAGGCAGATGCTAAACCAACTAAGCTGCCCCGGTGCCCCTTTTTAGAGATTCTTTTAAAGACAATAAGTTGGGAAGAGCTCAGAGTCAGAATTTTTTGTGATGTTCTGCTGACGTCGAGGAGATGATACTGTTAGCTTGAGGATCCCAGGAGCACCCAGATCTTTCTAATAGGTAGATGTTGTAGAGGAAATCCCCTGGCTGACAGGGCCCCCCGAGAGGTAATCATCTCTGAATTGGGGTAAGGGTTGGTTCAGCATTCTAGTTCTGTCCATTCTCCTAAAAACCTGCCACTCCTGATGACCTGTGGTCCTGGGAAGCCCTGAGCCAGGAGAGAAGGGACAATCTCTTGAGGTCAGAAAGTTTCCTAAGATTCTGCTGGCCTGACAGGCTTCTATCCTTCTCCTGTGACTCCAGAGCCTCAGGAGACCACCAAGACTGAGCAGTCCTCCCAGGACAGAAAGAGAAATCCTCAACTGGCCTGTTTCAGGTCAGAGTGGACACACTCACCCAGAAGGGAGAAAACTATATTCTCTGACTGAATGAAGCAATCGACAAACAATTAGTATGAGACAGATGGAGGTGTGCCACTGTGATGGGGTCAGAGCCCAAAGCGAAGTGCCATGTCATCCTGTCCTCAGAGATCTTGTGATTTATTGGCACACTGGTCTCCTGATGTTATCCCCGATCAGGGTCTTTTTCCTTCCTTCCTCTCCTCTATCTCTCCCCGCCTCACAGAAGGGCTACTGTGGGAATGTGTAGAATACCCATAACCAGCTTTGGTGGCCACTGGTGACTTGCTGTCTTCCTCTTCCCCTTAGCATTCCCTGTTGAGAGCTGATCTAAGACACTCAGGCTAAGACACCATTGCCTTTTTAGCTGTTCCCTGGTCTCTGTCCCCAGGCCTGGGCTCTAAGCCCCTCATTGAAATGAAGGGCCACGAGGATGGAGGCATCCGGCTGGAGTGCACATCCATAGGGTGGTACCCAGAGCCCCATGCCACGTGGAGGGACCCTTATGGGGAGATCATGCCAGCCCTGGAGGAGGCTCACACTGTGGATGCGAATGGCCTCTTCATGGTCAGCATGGCTGTGATCATCATGGACTTCTCTGTGAGGAACGCATCCTGCTCTGTCAACAACACCCTGCTTGGCCAGGAGAGGGAAACTGTGATTTTCATCCCAGGTTAGTTCCCTGCCCTCTGGAGGCTCATCACATGGAGGCAGGATCTTCAGACATATTAGAGCCTGGAGGAGGGATGGGTAGGTAGAGGCGTGGGGTGGAAGGGTCCTAAGCCCTGAATAGCTGGCAGCTGCAGCTAAGGCGAGACCTCTCCCCTTGTCTTTTCTCAAGGGCAAAATCAAAGTCTTCTCTGATTGTCTTTTCTCTGTCACGGTTCTTATCCTGTAGGAATTTTTTTTTAATTTTATTTATTTATTTAAGTTCTACACCCAGCGTGGGGCTCGAACTTATAACACCCCCAGATCAAGAGTCACACACTCTTCTTCCTGAGCCAGCCAGGTGCCCCGTTGCAGCAATTTTTAAATATTTAGGACAATCGTAAATGTGGAGTGGCCTGAGCAAGTGGCTACGCCCAGAGGTGCTGCCTGCTGAGTCTCTCCCTTCCCGCCCATGGAATTTCTTAAGGTAGGGGTCGGTGGGTGGGATTCTCTAACTACAGACATGCACGAATACATTCAACAAATACATAACAAGTATTACCTATGTTCAAGGCACTGTTCTAAAGACCAAAGATAAATCAATGAACAAAATACATAAAGATCCCTACTGTCATGGAGCTAACATTCTAGAGTGGCAGAGAGCAATAGGTGAAATAATGAAACTGCAGATTGTATCAGATGGTGATAAGTACTATAGAAGAAATTAATTGGGGGAGGGGACAGGGCATGCTGGGGGATGAGGGAGTTGTCATTATAAATAGGATGGTCAGTGAAGTCTTCACTGAAAAGATGCCATTTGGGCAAGTAAAGCATGAGCTGTGCAGATATTTGAACCAAGCAACGCCGTTAGCAGAAACAGCACATGGAAAGGGCCTGAGGCAGGAGTATGGAGCTTAGAGCCTGGAGCTTAGAGCCTGGAGGAGGGATGGGTAGGTAGCTCCTCTGGCAGCTTCAAGGAACCCCAAGAGGCAGGTGTGGCTGGTGGACAGGCAGTGAGTTAGTCTGAGCGTGATAGGAAACACTACAAGGCTTGGAGCAGAGAAGTAACATGATGGCACTTAGGCTGATAGCTGAGGACAGAAGCAGGGGTAGGGATGATATTGCCTGCAATATTTCAGGCAAGGAGGGATGGCAGCTTGTGCCAGGTGGCGGCTGTGGTAGTTCAATGGGACCATGGGATCATGACTTGAACCAAAGACAGACACTTAACCAACTGAGCCCCCCAGGCACCTCCTCTGTGGGGTTTCTGGCAGAGTAGAGACCCCAGGAAGCTCTTTCCATGTGCATCTTGTCCATCTTGTCCTTCTTCTAAGTGGGACCTTTCTGGCTCCCTGTTCAGAGTCCTTTGTTCCCAGCACATTCCCCTGGATGGTGAGCCTAGCTGCTGTCTTGCCTTCTCTGCTCCTCTTCTCCGCTGGAAGCATCTGTCTCGTCAGGAAACTCCACAGGGGAAAAGAGGTCGAAAATGAAGCGAAAGAAGTTGCATGTGAGGAACCGGAGAAAGAACAAGTGGAAAAAGAGAAAGAACGTCAAATCCGAGGTAAAAGATGGGAGGACAGGTTACGGCCACACAGGGACACAGCTCTGACAGCTGGAAGCCTGGGGGTGGGGGTGGGGGTGCAGAGTTGGGAATGAATAGAGGCCACAGCCAGGGACTGGGGACAGTGGCATCTGGGGACTGACCCTACTGGCTTGCCTGCTGCCTCCTGCAGACACTGGGCCCTCACCTGTGTGCAGCCCCAGAGCATCTAACAAAAGCAAACCTAGTAAGTACTGATAATACTGCCACTGGCTCACAGATGGTTTCTGGAATCTTGACAGCTCCGTAGGGAAAGGCAGGGGAGGAGGGGTGCTCACAAAGGGCCCATTGTTTACTGCAAACCCCAATTCTCTTATTTCTTCTGTCGAGGACATTAGTTGGCTTCTGTTTCTTTTTTCAGAGCAACTTCAAGAAGAATTGCGTAAGTGTGCCATGCCCGGGGGTAGCCCATGCTATTCTGTACTCTGCTGGGCTACTCACTGGCTCCTGCAGCTCACATCTCTGTTCCCCTTGCAGACTGGAGACGATCCCTGCTACATGCTGGTGAGCACCCTGGACATGCCCTCAGGCTTCAAGCCCTGCCCCCAGGCCAGCCAACAGGGCACATTAGAGGTCACAAACAGGGGGGTCCCTTCACCAGCTGGTCCACTCTGCCATTAGGGAATTCCCACAGCTCCTGAAGGATGCTGTGGCTTACTTCCCACTGTCCTCTTGTTTAGAATAATTTGATCTATGCTTACCAGACATTTACCATACATAATGGACCACCCCATAGGTTACATTTTACTAGTTGTTACTCTTTGAATCCTGGATTACTTTGGAAGATGGTATAGATTCCGCAGGGTTGGAGAACCATGTGTTGGAAAAGCAATAAGCTTCCTCACGCCCCCTGTAAGGGTGGCTGCTTGGGGAACCAGAATGCCTTCCTGCTCCATGGGAACACTGATGCTCTGTGTATGGCCTCTGATGGGAGCAAGGGTTGAGCACAGTGGAGAGCATAGGATCCAAAGGCCCCATCCTAGAGAGTGCTTTGCATCTTATGATTTCTCCCCTTCTGCTCAAAAGCACTGAGGAATCCTGGTTCTACCAGATACCATCGTACTTGCACCTTTCCTTTGTAGGTGAATTTCAAAACTGCCAGAGTCAGACATATCAACAAATCACGTTAACACAGTAAGAATGTAGATCAGCTGAGAAATACCTATAGGGGCGGAATCTGCAGAATGTCAGGGATATGCAGCATTTCCCACATCCAGAGAAGTCAGAGACAGAGGCTGCAGACCCATGTTGCTAAAGCAGAAGCAGGTTGGCTTGTGGAGACATCACCCTCCCTTTGTCCCCTGTGTGGGGTGCTCTTGTGAGTCACTGAAATCTGTTGTTACCTGGTTAAACTGGTGCCGTACAGAGAATCAACGAAAGGACTTTTCACTACCTGGGAATCTGCAGAGAGAAAATGGCATTCACTGCTTCACTGGGAGAGGGGGCAGGATGGGCCTCTTTTCTGGTTTAAGCCAGGTTGTAAAATTCCTTCACTCAAGAGAGTCCCTGCCCCGCCCATGTCTTGAATAGAAAAGGGGGCTGACCTAAGAATGTGGAGCAAAACTGGGAGCCATTAATTTCCATTCGTTAAACTTCCTGCATTTTTTTTTAAAGATTTTATCTATTCATGAAAGACACAGAGAAGCAGAGATACAGGCAGAGGGAGAAGCAGGCTCCCTGTGGGGAGCCACATTCAGAGCTCTATCCAATCTGACGACCTGGGACCCCAGGATCACAACCTAAGCCAAAGGCAGATGCTTAACTACTGAACCACCAGGTGTTCCCTTCCCATATTTTTTTAGAGCCCTGATTGTCCTCTCCCTGGGGCCAGGCCCCTGTCACACAGGAGGGAGAAGTGTCACCTCCCGGATTCTGTGAGCTAGCTGCCTCGGAATTGGGACCTAGGGGCCTCCATGGAAAAGGCGGCCACACAGGGATCTCCCACCACATTCCTGGGACCTCTCTGGAGCACAGGGATAGCCCATCTCTTGAGACCCCAGGCCTCACGCTGACACTTCCTCTGCAGCTGATGTGGTGCTTGACCCCGACACTGCTCATCCTGAGCTCTTCCTGACAGAGGACAGAAGAGGAGTGAGACGAGGCCCCTCCAGGCAGAGTGTCCCTGACAACCTGGAGAGATTTGACTGCCGGCCTTGTGTCCTAGGCCTGGACAGCTTCTCCTCGGGGAGGCATTACTGGGAGGTGGAGGTGGAAAATGTGATGGTGTGGGCCGTGGGGGTTTGTAGAGACAGCGTTGAGCGGAAAGGGGAGGCCCTGTTGGTTCCTCAGAATGGCTTCTGGACCCTGGAGATGTTTGGAAACCAGTACCGGGCCCTGTCTTCCCCCGAGAAGATTCTCCCCGTGAAAGAGCGTCTTCGCCGAGTGGGCATCTTTCTGGACTATGAAGCTGGAGATATCTCCTTCTACAACATGAGGGACAGATCACATATCTACACATGTCCCCGGTCACCCTTTTCTGGGCCCCTGAAGCCTTTCTTCAGGCTGGGGTCTGATGATAGCCTGCTCCTCATCTGTCCAGCCTTCACTGGGGCCCGGGGGGTCACGGTGCCTGAGGGCGGCCTGATCCTCCACAGGACGGGGCCCCATCGCAGCCACCATCAGTTCCCTGGCCTCAGACCCAAGTAGAGAAGCCCTGGCCCTCCTGCCACCAACGCACAGCACCCCTGGAAGGAAATGGGCCCTTCTTCCCTCTGGGCACCTGAGAGAACCTCCTCCGGAAGCTCCTTTCACACTCTTTTCAGGCCCAGCCCCTCATTAGGCTGCTGCTTTAGGAACTCATTTGCTGGTATCGTGGGGTAGGGGCCAGTTCCAAGAAGGGCCACCACATGGCTCACACCCAAGAGGAACGTGTGAGAAAGTGACAGGTTTTCAGATCAGAGTGACTCAGGGTGAAGGCAGCTGAACACACCAGGCTGCCAGGGGAGGAAAGCCACATGTGGAGGTCAGGCATAAAGGAAGCCAGCCAGGGGGTGCATGGGGACCTAGGGTGTGGGTGCTCTGAGCCTTGCTGTGGTAGCTGAGGGAGCTCTGGAGCTGGTCGTCTGTTCCCACCCCTCCCTTGGCATCTCCAGACCACACAGCACAACTCTCCTGGCCTCCAAGCTAAAGGAGGATGAGGATAAAGACACATCTCAGCCTGGCTCAGGTCTCCCCTCAATAGCCTAGAAGTCAATACTCAGTTCCTGAGTATGGCCTAAGGTTTATGGTCCCACCTGAGCAGGTGAGTACCCCCAACTTGGCAGGTCCCCAGGTTCAGGTTCAGTGGGAAAAGCAGCTGACCTCAGGCTGCCTTTAAACATTAACAATTATGGAGAGGGTCTCTTGAGTGGTGCAGTCAGTTGAACGTGGGACACTTGATTTCAACCCAGGTTATGATCTCAGGGCCCTGAGATCCAGCCCCTTGTCTCTGTGCTTAGTGAGAAGTCTGCTTGAGATTCCCTCTCTCCCTCTCCTTCTGCCCTTCCCCCACTCTCTCACTAAATAAATAAAACCTTAAAAATAAACAAAAATTAAAAAAATTATTGAGGGCCTCAAAGAGCTTTTGCTCAGCTGGGTTATATCTGCCAATATTTATGGCATTGAAGATGGAAACTGAGACATATAAAAAATGTATTTGCAATTTATATTAAAATAGCAATAATAAACCCATTATAAGTTAATATAAAAATGTGTTATGAAAAATAACTTGTTTCTAAAGTAAAATAGATTTTATTGAGAAATGTAGCATTCTTTAAGGTTTTCACAAATCTAATATCTGGCTTTCACTAAAAGATGGGCTAGACCCTCACAGGTACGTCTGTCCTTAGTGTTGAGGTATCACAGGCCATGTCATCTCTAGTATGCTTCACTGTACACTAGTGAGTATCAACCTTACAGACTCCTTGAAAGTATAACAGGGGATCCCCCCACCTTGCCAGAAATCTTCAAATCATATGTTGAGAACCAGGATAGAGGATCCTGGAACCAAGTCAGGTATCTAAAGTGAGGGCTTAAATAGTAGTAATCCAGTTGTAAAAAGTAGGCTAGGGGTTCCCAGGTGGCTTAGTTGGTTAAGCTTCTACCTTCAGCTCAGGTCATGATCTCAGGGTCCTGGGATCAAGCTCCATGTGGGGCCCCATGCTCAGTGGGGAGTCTGCTTCCTCCCTTCCCCTGCTTGTGCTCACTCTCTCTCTCTCTCTCTCAAATAAATAAAATCTTAAAAAAAAAAAGTAGAGTCAGAGAAGCAGTGGGTAGGGCAGGCCCAAAGACCCAGCGGGGTTTCTGCAGGACCCACCAAGAGGGTCCTGGGCTTTGAGTGGGATAGAAATCAAATGTGAGCCAGGAAAAAGCAAGAGCGGAGTTTATTGACTAGGATTAGTGATAGAGTATAGCAGATGGGAGTGTCTTGGAGACTCAGAGAAGTGAGTTTCCTCCTCACTTGGAGTTAGGGGTTTATACTGGAAAGGGGCATATGTTCCTTAAGGAATGCAAGGTAGGGTTCAATCAAAGGTGTCAAGCGTAATTCCATAAATCATGGAGGTAGGGGGTTGGCACCAGTGAAAACCGAGGTTTGTTGGAAGCTTATGTTCTGGAACATGCTCAGGATCTGGTTCCTCTTACATGTTACCAGGTGTATGGGGGCCTAGGAAGAAACTCAGAATGATGAACTTTCATGTCTCCCTCTCGGAGTGGGAACAGAGCTTCTTCGGTTTACTCAGGTGCAGGGGAAATACAGAACATGAGTAAATTGGGCCTTGCAGAGAGAAGGGAAATGGAGCCTCCCTAACAATGGAGTCCCTCCCCTTCCCTGCGTCACTAACTGGCTATGCTGATTTTAAGCAAATTACAGCTTTCCAGTGTTTCAGCATTCCGGACAATAAAGCTTTGAGCAGGTTTGTATTTCTTTTAAACGCTGTCACTTGTGCCGAACTCAACCCTGACCTTCTCAGAAAGGTTTTGACTCTGAGAAAGGCGGGGGTGGGGGGTGGGGGGTGGACCGTGGGGTACCTTGTGGGAAATCGCTTGTATAATAAAGAATAACGTCAAACACTTGGTTTAGGCATTTAAATTCTTCCAAACTAACGCGAGGCAGGAAATGAGAAGGGGGATGAGTGGGGTTAAGAGGAGGGGAGTCACGCAGCAGACAAGTCTCCCCAGAACCATCACTTCCTCCAGGAGACCCTCCTAACTTTGCCATCAAAGGTGGTCTCAAGAGCGAATAGGGGCTGTGTTTGGACACCCTCCCCCCCGCCTCCCCGCGTGTCACCTTGGAAGACAAGGCGGAGCAAGTCGTTCTTGACATCTCCTAGGAATGCGGAAGTAGGATGTCTGCCAGAAAGAACTCCGCGGGAGAAACCGGACTAAACTGGCTTGTTGCCCCGGTGGACCCCAGCGCCGACCGTTCACCTACTTTTCCCCTTATTATAATATTCACAGTCAGGGCCAGGGGTGTTGACTTAAGATGCTAATAAGGCGCGCGAGGCAGGTGGTAGCAGGTGCATCCCCCGCGCCTGCGCGCAGCTTCCCGGCTCCGCGCCTTTCCCGCCTCAGCCCGCTGGGGAGTCGCCGGCGTCTGTCCCCGGAGCCCCCCGGGACTCGTGCTCCCGAGGACGCCCGGTGCTCGGTAAGTTCGGCCCCTGCCTCGGCTCAGAGGCTTCGCGGATTCCTGCCCGTCTGTCGCTTGGCTCTGCACTTCCCCGGCGAGGGAGGCCTTCTGGTCGAGCGTTGCGGGGCCGAGTGTCCCTGTGCCCACACTCTTCTCCCCGGTATTGATCCCCTGCGGGGTCACTGGAGGTCCTCTGGGGGGGCCGAGCCCGACCTAAGTGTTCCCTCCCCCCGTGACTCGTGGCTTATGCCTCGTGGCCCCTCCCCTGGCTTTTCTTCTAGCTGGTCTCTGTTTCCTGGGTTTATTTAAAACCCAGAATTATTCCCAGACTCTGTTATTTTCTTTGGGGTTCAGATCAGCTGTCGCCCTGAGAAATCTCATTGTCTTTGTGAAAGTGGCATGTTAACTTCCTACCATGTCTTGTCTTGCCGCTGATCATCCTGTCTTTTCCCTTTTTGTTTGTCTTGTGAAACATTTGGTAATTTATTCTATTTAGAGGGAAGGAAAATTCTTGGTGAGCCAGACTTGGTTCTGGTGTAAGATGGAAGAAATCCAGACGTTGATTTGGATTCGGGGGCCTCAAGGGACTAATCGTTTTCTGTACTGGAAGCTGCCTTTTTTAAGAAATCAAGATTGCCTCATCATACTGGTCTGCCTCTACCAAAAGCCCAAGTGGGACGAGAACAAGTCCATTATTCACACAGACACAAAGTCCCAGGGATGACACCTGCTAGTCAGCTTTCACCTTTTTTTTTAATTAAGTCACCAGCTTTGTCTAACTACCCAACCTGGTCAGCACCTTAGATGTGACAAAGGATTCCCTTCTAGGATATATTCTTAATCATTGGGATCAATTTAAATTGGATGGTTTGAAGAAAAGGAAATTTATATATATATATATATATATATATATATATATATATATATATATATATTTTTTTTTTTTTTTTTTTTTTTTTTTTTTTTTTTACAATACTGTTTGGCTCCAACATAACTTAGGAGACCAGGAACTGTGGCCCCAAAATGGATCATTAAGTTTTAATACAATCTTGCAATTAGACTTGTTTTGCAAAAGATCTCAGAAGTGGGGAGAAATACCAAGACCCCAAATTAAGGGACTCTTGTGCCATCCCCGAGGGAGGAGTGACCAGAGTTCCCATCCCTTTCTCCCTCACAGACCTGGGGCTGTGGAAAGAAAAGTTTGGCCATTTTTCCAGAAAACCCTCTAAATTTAGAGATGCATTTATTAAATTAACTAACCTCCTTTCTCACCTGACAAGGTGTCATCATAGTCCTTACTGTTGCACCCTAGATGAGAAAGACAGGATCTTTAGGAGGCTAGTGAGTATGCTGTCAGTCTGGTACCTGCCAGCCCAGGGGACAGAGTGCTTTGGGTAGAAGGAAATGCTGTCGCTGACGAGGACCCACAATGGGATTATGAGGGCAGAACGGACAAGGTGCAGATGAGGCACTTCGTTACCTGCCTTTCTGAAGGGATGAAGTGCATTGTGAAACCAGTTAATTACAACAAAGTGAGGGAAACAACTCAGGAAGAGGATGAGAATCCAATTGTCTTTCTAAACCAGTGATAGAGAGCTTCTGATAATATGCCAGTGGAGACCAGAGTCAGCAGCGGGGAAGTCTTTATTGGCCATGCATTTTATCACCCCATCTGTCTCGGATATTAGGATTCTATGAAAGTTAGAGTCAGGCTCTCAGACCCTGCTGTCACCCTTGGTGGAGGAGGCTTTCAAGGTTTTGAACAATTGAGACAGGGCAGAGGAGGCCAATAAGACAAAAGGTTAGTCAAAAAGGTGCAGATCTGGCTGCCCTGGTACAGCCCACCACCTCAGGGTGATCCCAGGAGGCCTGGAAGACTCTAGCCTGAGCCATATGATCAGAGCAGAGGCCACCTGGATGGAACAAATGTGCATCCTGCAGACAGGAAGGCCAGTGGAAGGGACAGCTGGCTGCCCTAGCTGACTGGCTTCCTCCTGGCCAGCCTCTTGGAAGCAGGGCCACACAACTGTAGAGAAGAGGCCTGAGCGCCCACCAGGCCCATCACCATCATGCCAGTGGAGCCTGGGGTCACCCTTGACATGGTGGATAGAAAAACTAAATTCCCTGTGGATACTGGAGCCGCCTCCTCTGTCCCGCCTCACCCTGTTGATGATCAGCCCCTCTCTAACCATGACTGTGCGGTAACTGGGATAGATGGACAGTCAAAGGTAAGACAGCTTACTCTTCCCCTGGCTTGTGAAGCCGGATCAAATGTTATTACTCATTCTTTTCTGATGACCCTACTGGTGGGGAGAGGTCTGCTAAATGATTCTGGAGCCATGTTTTACCTTGAAAAGGGTTGGTACTAAGATGAAAATTGAACAGAAACCCAAATTCATCCACAGGCACTGCTGGATGGTCCCAGATTTGAGCCCTTAAATATTGCTCAGAACACAAAACTGAGTAGCTCCACCTGTGTGGGACACTCATGTCCTAGGTGAGGCAAAAAATGTCTACCCCATTCAGATAAAGTTAAAACCCAGAGCAGGCTGTCCTTGGGAATAATAGGATCCTATACAGAGTAAATCTTTAAGAGGAACACAGTCATTAATTTCACAATTTCTCAAGTATGGGCTGATTGAACCTTGTCAATCCCCATGTGATACCCCAGATCTCGCAGTGAGGCAGTCCAGTGGGGAATATTCTTTGTACAGGATTTGAGGGCTGTGAATAAAATAATTGTTCCCCTACACTCAAGAGTACCCAGCCTGAATCATCTGCTTAGCCAGGTCCCAGGCGATGCTCAGTTTTCCACTGTGCCAGACCTGAAGGATGCCTTTTTCTGCATATTCCATCACGAGGAGGGTCAAGATTTACTTGCCTTTGAATGAAAAACTCCTGGTACTTAAGGGGCTACTTAGTACACCTGGACAGTGCTTCCCTAGGGCTTTGGAGACAGCCCCCATCTATTTGGAAATGTACTATGCAAGACAGTTAAATGGGAATTAAAAGTGAGAGATGGGATCCTCTTACAGTATGTTGAGAATTTGCTAATAGCCAGTTTGGCTAAGCAGGCCTCAGATAATAAGACTATACAAACCTGAAATTTTCTAGTTAAGAGAGGATATAGGGTTCCCCCATCAAAAGCCCACATATCACAACAATAGGGCCAATATGTGGACTTGATCCTCACACCAGACTGGGTATCCCAAGAGGACCACCAGCACTATGCCCATTTCCCAAACCAGAAAGCAACTCTCTGTGGCTTTCAGGATATGGCAGAGCTCAGTTGCATCTGGTTCCCTAATTATGGTCTGATGCTAACTCCCCTTATAGGCCTTGAGTGGGGAGAAAGGGACCCCAACAACACGGATGTCACTGGGCCTTTTTAAAGCCTTGAAAACTGGATTGGGTGGGGCCCCTGCCCAAGTTTGGATAAGCCTTTTACTTAGATGTCCCTGAGAGGCAGGGAATTGCTTTGGGGGTCCTGACTTAAAAGCTGGACCCTGATCAGAGACTGGTAGCCTGTTTTTCAAAATAACTAGACCCAGTTGCACAGGCATGGCCCAGCTGCTTATAAGCAGTAGCAGCCCAGCTCTCTTAGTGAGCGAGACCCCTAAGCTGACCTGGGTCAACTGCTGACTACCCATCAGGTTCAGACAGTACTAGAAATTAAAGAGTACCACTGGCTGACCAGAGAAAGGCTAACTAAGGATCAGGTCCTCTCGCTAGATTCCCCAGATGTTATTTTAAATGTGTGCCAAACTAAACCCTGCTCCCGTCTGTAGAAGAGGAAGGTTTCCAGCATTGGTGTGTGGAGACAATGGAACAGACATATTCTAGTAGACCTGACCTTCAAGAAAAACCCCTTGACCATCCAGATCTGGTGTCGGTTATGGACAGGAGCAGTTTTGCGGAGGAGGCATCTGGAAGCCAGGCTACATAATGAGCCTAAGTAGAGTCATAGAGGCTTGAGCTTTTCCACCTCAATGCTCTGCCCACCCAAAAGACTAAACTGATAGCCCAAATTAGGGCCTTACAGTTGGGAAAAGGGAAAAGCTGAAGTCTCTATACTGATTCATAATAATAATTCTTTCTTCTGGAAAGTAAGGGGAATGTTAACAGTTACAAATTTATCAATAAAACATAAAGCCCTAAATTTCACCCTCCTGGAGATAGCGCAACTTCTCAATCAGGTATCTGGAGTCTACTGTAAAAGTTGTCAGAAAGATGAGACCTCTGTAATTGAAGAAGGTATTAAGGCTGACCAATCAACTGTTTAAACAGGCCACCTTAGCACAAGAGCCAGCTCAGATTATTACCAGTTCCCCAGCTGCCCTCAATACCTGCTGCTGGAACATGAAGATCTGAGACATGGGGATATACAGAACAAAGCACTAGGTGGCTTAGGAGAGAGAACAAAATTCTCATTCTAGAAGCCCAACATTTCCATGATGCCACCCATTATGGAAGAGACATCCTTTGGGACTTGGTGCAAAGGGTCTTTTCAGGATAGGGACTTAGACAATAAAACAAGTTACCCTCGCCTATAATTTATGCATCTCAAACCCATCCATTTGATTCCCACTTCTTACACCAGTCCAACACCAGGGGACATATCCTGGAGAAGACAAGTGAGTAGACTTTACCCAGCTTCCACCATGAGTGGGCTACAAATACCACCTCATGTTTGTTGATAATTTTACTGAATGGGTAGAAGCCTTCCCCACTTAGTCTGGGAAGGCAACCAAGGTCAAGAACTCCTTCCAAAAAGAGAATTCCCCTGGTTAGGGCTCTCAAGTCTCTCCAAAGCGATAACAGGCCTCCATTTACAGCTAAAATCACCCAGAGCCTTTCGGCAGCTGTGGGAATAAATTATAAATTGTATGTTCCCTGGCGCCTCCATTCCTCAGAGAAGGATGACAAGATGAATCCTACCCTAAAAGGGACTTTAGCAAAACTTTGTCAAGAAACTTATGAACCTTGGGTTCAATTGCTTCCTATGGCACTACTCAGGATTGCCACTGCCCCTAAGATTAACCTAAGACTCAACCCATTTGAAATGACATGGGAGACCCCTGCTCAACTCTGGTATTTTACTAGATGGGAAAATAAGCCAGAGTTTGCAGCATTTTATTTGGGCTAGGTGCAAAAAGCTTTAGGGATTATGCTAATCACATACCACCAGCACCCCCCTAGAGGTAATTTAGAAGAGAACCCCTCCAACCACCACCACTGCAATTAATCCAGGGGATCTGATCTCCTTAAAACCCTGGAAGGAGGACTCCCCGGAAGATCAGTTGCCACCCAAGTGAAAAGGCCTTTATTGGGTGATTTTAGCCACCCCAATAGCAGTTAAGCTGCAAGGAATTCCTAGCTGCGTATATCTTTCCAGGCTGATACCTTTTTCTCCTGGACAGGCTCAGAAATTCCTGAAAGGCCTGGACCATCTTACTCATGTGAGCCCGTAGAAGAACTCAAGCACTTATTTGAGAAGCGACCCTCATAGTCAGATAAGTGATTGGTGCTTCGGTTTGCCAACTTTGCTTTTTGTTGCCTTTGTTTTACTTTTCCTTCTCTGTGAGTACTGTTTCCGGTCATCTCCCCTCCCTGGGAAAGACCCATTCTGCCCTTACGGGGTCTAGAAGATCAAAACCAATGATGGGATGGATGAAGTGGACCCTCCTCTTGGCCCTTCTCCTGGGAATGAGTTGGGAAGAAAATAGCAAAGTGGGGGCAACCTGGAGAGAAAACTCAATTGTCAATTTTTCTAGCATCGTGGCCTCTGGAAATAATCTCTCCAATTGTTGGATCTGTCATCCACAGCCACAAGTTGGGGTTCCTAAGCTCCAGTTTGTACCTATAAATGAGGATATTACTCTCACCTTGACTTCTGGGTCCGTTAGGAGCATACCACTTCTAGTGGTAGAACTCGACGATCGTGATGCTATGCAATGTGTCAGGCTTACAGACTCTTGGAATCAAACTGGTCTCCAGGTTAAGCGGCCTCTTCTCTGTAAAAAACAGGGACAGCCCTGTTGTCCCTGCCGGACAAACGCCTGCCTCACCAATGTGGGCAGCTTGCCCTCCATTTATCCTATGTCATTCTCCTCTGCAAGCTCTACATGTACCCCCAACAAGACCCACTGGTGTGTAGACTCATCTCTACTCTCTCCAGACGACCAACCTAACTTCTCCTGTACATACTGGAAAGGAACAGCAACCCCTTCCTGGAGGCTCACCTACCAGACCCCATCTGCTTTTGATAGCCAGGAGGGAATAGAAGAGGACTCAGAACTAGGTGGGGGGCCACTGGATGGAGGGCCCCTGTCGCCCAGATGTAAAACTGCACCTAATTGGGGTCCCCATTTACGAAGCTGGTTTAATTCCTCTTCACCCCACCAAGCATGTGCTCCCCCTGGGTATCTGTTTCTCTGCGGTCCACCACAAAATAAACTACCCTATGAAGGGAGCCCCAATTCCTCTTTCTCTTGGCCTCCTCAGGCAGTGGCCTATTCGTGTTTAGATAATGTTCACTTCCGGGGAGAATGCACTTTGGGACGATTGGGCCCTAAAGGATTAGGCGCCACTATATATAATGTCACTTCTCAAACCAGACAGACGAGAGCACTCAGATTAATCTTGGGAGCAACTGAAGAAGCCATGGGACTGGCTGCCCCTTGGGGAGAGTTTGCCTATCATGAAACAACCTTAAAAAACCTTACCCAGGTCATTGAAAACCTGGCCTCAAACGCTGGTGATGCCTTAGAGGGCCTCCAGGAGTCCCTGGATTCCTTGGCTAATGACATACTTGACAATCGGTTAGCTCTAGATTATCTTCGGGCTGAACAAGGGGGTGTCTGTGCAGTGGTCAACAACACCTGCTGTACATACATCAGCATCTCTGGAGAAGTTGAACTAAACATTCAGGAGATTTACAGACAAACCAGATGGTTGCATGGGTTCTATAATCACAATCCCCAAACTCTTCAGGACTCCTAACATCACAGGATACCTTCCTTTCCTAGGTTGGCTTGTGCCAATAATTCTTTTGTTAATATTCAGACCTTGCCTCTTTAATCTTCTGGTTAAGTTTGTGTCTTCTAGACAGCAGTTTCCTGTCAGACTGATGATGGTGGCACAAGGGACCCACCTATCCAGTCCCAAGAAGAACAAGGACCCTATAGATCAGTAGAGCAGTCAGAGAGATTTTTACTCCTCCAGGCAGGACAGGGACAACGCCCCGGCTCCGCAAGAAGCAGTTTCAGAAGAGGAGACCTTCAGCCCCTCCTCCTCAGAAATAAGGAGAGTAAAACCTCTCAGGGGAATGAGCTAGCAAGCACAGGGGCTGTGTCTGGTACCCCGCCCCTGCCCTCACCAGCGGCTCACCCAGAAGACAAGGCGGAGCTACCCGTTTGTGAGCACGTCTCCAGGGATGCTGAAGCTGGATGTCTGCCAGAAGAAACCGGGCGAAACCAAATTGTGACCTGGTGGACCGTGGCGCCGACCCTTCACCTACTTTTTTCCTCTTTGGAGTGCTCACGGTCAGGGCCCGGGGTGGAGGCTGAAGATGCTAAGGAGGCGTGGGAGGCTGGTGCCGCCTCCGCGCCTGCGCACAGCTTCCCGAATCTCCACCCCTCGGTTCCAGGACGTCTATCCCGCCCTCCTCAGCCTCTTTACAGGCTTTCTGGGGTTTTGTCAGCGAGCGGGCTGAGACCTTAGCTCCCTGGGCCGCCTCCCTGGTCTTGGAGCCTAAACCCCCAATAAACACGGCCTGATCTTTCCTTGGCCTCGCGTCAATTACTGCTTTTGCTGAGAGAGCCAAAGAGCCCTGGGGTTGGGAGCAGTCCCCCCTCCGGTATCTCCTTGGCTTTCTCCAGCCTCTGTCCTCTGGAGATGCGGATGCTTTTTTTACTTAATAAAGGGAGGGTATGTTTCGTATGGGAGATGTGCTTCCTGCTTTCAGTGGGACGGGGGAGGACGTGAGCGTCCTTGAACCCACTGTTTCTGGAGTAACTTCATTGGGATAATCCGTATGCCAGAGGCTCACCTAGTGGGACACCTGCCCTTTCTCCCTGTAGCCTTGTAGCGGAGGCAAAACTCCACCTCTCCCCATTTTAGGATGCAGCCAGGACTCTAACAAGATCAAAAGGAGAAAAACAGTTAATGCCTGCGGTGTACATCACAAGAGGGAAACGTCAATGGGCAGGAACTCAGAATAGCAGTTTAGAATTCCAATTTATCTACTATCTTCAATAAAGAACAGACCAAGGAAAACAATTTTAGGCCCCAAGGGAAGGTAAAAAGAAGAGAGGGAAGTAATGGAGAAAGGTTTCTTTGCAGATTCTTCTGGTTCCTCTCTGGGCTAGTAAATCAGTCTCCAGTAAAAGGAGAATTTATATCCAGCCTTTGGACAGAAAAGGGGGGTGAAGGTAAAGAGCTTTTCCTGTGTGGGTTGCTTCCTTTTTTTCTAACTTGAAAACCTTTAATTTATACAAATAACTACTAACTACAAAAAGTAGATTAAAAAATATTTTTTTCCTGGCAGAGTTTAAATGCACATAATGGATAATTCCAAATGCATTTTCCCTGCAGCATCCAGAACAAAATTCTGATATCTTTGCTTCTGCGTCGGCTGCTTCTAAATTACCTTTAGCTCAAAATAATGTCTATGACAAAGTGGCATATTTGGGGTGGCCTATTCTGCTGTCTTTCATCATCAAAATTTCAAGGGCTTTTCTTTCTTCCTGTACCTCTAAGGCTAATTCTCTGCTAGTGGTCATCACATGCCTGAGGTGTCTCATTTGGACAGGATTTTTATTTTGGAAGTGAATTGGGGTGGGGAGCACATGGGAAGGATGAGTTTGATTCTTGTTATACCATATCAGGATGCTTGTCAGGGGTGTTTGTGCCTTGTAAACATTTGCACTGTAGATGTGCCTGGATTCCATATCCTTTAAGATGACTTTCAGTCAAAAGTTATACCAATCTAGGATCTAGATATAGGATTCTAGGACTTTTCAAAATTTGAAGGGGAAAATTCAGGGTGCCCAGCTGGCTCAATCAGAGGAACGTATGACTCTTGAACTTAGGGTTGAGTTCTAGCCCCAAGTTGGGTGAAGAGATTACATAAATAAATAACCTTTTTTAAAAAATAGAAGGGATGGGACACCTGGGTGGCTCAATGGTTGAGTGTCTGCTTTCGGCTCAGGGCAAAGGGTCAAAAGGTCCTGGGATGAGTCCCCCATCAGGGTCCCCACAGAGAGCCTGCTTCTCCCTCTGCCTGTATCTCTGCCTCTCTCTCTGTGTCTCATGGATAAATAAATAAAATCTTTAGAAATATATATAAAGATTTTATTTATTCATGAGAGAGGCAGAGGGAGAAGCAGGGAGCCCGACGTGGGACTCAATCGTGACTTCAGGATCACGCCCTGGGCCGAAGGCAGGTGCCAAACCGCCAAGCCACCCAGGGATCCCTATAGAAGGGATTTTTTTTTTTTAAAGATTTTATTTTATTTACTCATGAGACACCAAGAGAGGCAGAGACAGAGACACAGGCAGAGGGAGAAGCAGGCTCCATGCAGGGAGCCTGATGTGAGACTCCACCCCAGGTCTCCAGGATCACGCCCTGGGCTGAAGGTGGCGCTAAACCGCAGGCTGCCCTAGAAGGGATTTTAAAGGTTATAAAACCCCAAATACTTTTAGATCTGAGAAAGAATATGGCCTGTAATTGAGAAAGCAAAAAGCAGGTATGACAATTGTGGTCAGCATCAGACAAGACCATTCTGTGATTGTAATGGAGTGAGACAAAATAGATAGGTCCCCTGTGTAATCATGTTACAGCACAGACAAAAATACAAGACCCACATGCAAACCACAAAAATGACTATACATCCCTGTCTCGGCTAACTGCTTCTTGACCAATTAAAATTTTAACCCACTTTGTTCTGCTTCCTAATAAAAATTGGAATATCTGATCATACAACAGTCGCCTGATTTCCAACAGCATTCATCCAGAGCAACCTTTCTTTCTTTGACCCTCTCTGAAAGCACCAACACAAACTGAAATCCTGTAAATTCCTCCCACACCCTCTCACTGAGACACCCCACCTCCCAGCCTCCCCACGGCATGTGGAGTCCATACTGCTGTAACAAGTACCATCAAATTCAGTTTATTTTGGCCACAGGTCAGCTTTGGCTGGTGGGCTCCAGCATGGCCATCAGGAAGTCAGAACCCCTGTCAGCCTCCCAGCCCTCATACCCATCCCTCCCAAACTTGGCTCTAGACTTCAAGTTAACTTCCCCAGATACAGCAACATCTCTTAGCATCTATGGCCAAAAGGAACTTCCTGCAGATTTCTAAGAACTTAAACTGAAACACATGCATTCCTGTTCATGATTTATTGACAGGTGTTTGATAATCAGGTATTCACAGAAGGGAACAGGGACTCCATTGTGTGATTCATAAGCACATTCCACTTCTCATATCTTAGCTCAAATCATTAAGATCGCTTTTGTTCGGTTTATTTTTCAAAGAAACTCCTAAAACAGTTTGGAAGAATTCTGGGTTTCTCTCACTTTTTTCTATAAACAAGGCTTTTCATCTCGTATAAAACGTCTCTGTTACTGCAGAATGGAAAAACCACAATTGTATGCACATCAGTGGTTCTTCATTATTTCTGGGACTCTGAACTCCCACCAACCATGGATTCGAAGCCTCGGGATGCACAGAAGTGAAAAATACTGACAACATTGTAGTAATGAGGGCAGAGAGAAGAGAGAGTATAAACTGCCTCAACTTTGTCCTTAGGAGACAGACATACAGGCCTCTCTAAATATGATCGTACGATTAGTGCATGCATTTCTTTCCCTGAGTAACTTGAAGGTACACTCATCTGTAACTGATAATTAAGAAAGAAGTTGTGGGGTGGGGGGTGCAGGCAGGCTGGGTGGGGGCCAGGGGCTGGGAGTGGAAGCCACTGAACAGGTTGGGAAAGGTCTTCTCCTGAGGATAACTGACAATTCTTAGCATGGTGTATCAATTCTTTGAAGAAAAAAAGAGATGCCTTCTGAATCTCTCACATTCACTGACTCTGTCTTTCCCCTTCTTTCTCTCCCTTCCCCTCCTCTCCCCTCCCCTCCCCGTCCTCTCCCCTCCCCTCCCCCTCTTCTTAACTTATCTGTGTCTCTCTTTCTGTCTCTCTCTGTGTCTGTCTCTCTCGGTAATCACCTGCGTACACTTTCTGTGATATTCACCCTAAAAGATCCTCAGCCAAAGAAGAGCTAAACTCTGTATTTTCATGTTTTTAGAGCCTCCTCGCAGAAGGTGAATGCATGTAGCTTTGGAGGGTTTACTTCCCAGGTAACAGGAAAAGAGGCTGCAGGGGAGAGATTCTGGAAAGAACTCAAAAGTGGTCCGCACCACCCGGACCCCGTCACAGGATCTTCCTATTTACCCCTGTCCAGTCCAACCTCACTCTGTTGGCTCCCATGAGTTCCCTGTCTGCTCCCTTTGTGTTCCAGGAACTTTCCTTTTCAGGTTTCCAGGAACCTGACTCAGATGTCCCCACTCAACCAGACCTCAGTGTCTTGCTCCCAGGGCACACTTATCCTCCCTCCAACTCCAGGAGCCCCTCTTCTACACAGAAATCTATCCCTGTATTTTCTCCAGGCCTTTTCGTTTCCTTTCTAGCCACCCTTCCCAAATGCAAACCCTGGTACGGCCACACACCTGAATTTTTTTTTAAGATTTTATTTTTTATTTATCCATGAGAGACACAGAGAGGCAGAGACATAGGCAGAGGGAGAAGCAGCCTCCCCACAAGGAACCTGATGTGGGACTCAATCCCAGGATCCCAGGATCATGTCCTGAGCTGAAGGCAGATGCTCAACAACTGAGCCACCCAGGTGTCCCCACACCTGAATTTAACACAGGCTTGGTAAATAGGGGAATGAGGTTAGTGTTACAATGTGGATATATCATTAGATCACTTCTAATTATTATCTGCATGTCAACGGTGTGTGCCCCAAGAAAGAGCAGTTGACCATGAAGCTCCCTCGGAAACCACTGAATTCAGTACTATACCCGGTGCCCGTTGGCCCTCACCCTTTGTTGTAGCTTGGTTTAGCAACAGAAATTAGCCCAAGACCCTGAGCCAGAGCCACCCCTCAGGGGCAGCTCCACAATTCATGTAAAGCTGCCAGCTGCCTCCTCACTTGTGACTTCTGAATAATGATCAGGGTAAACTCCTGTGGACCAGCAGCCCCAGTTAGGACCACTCTGATCCTGTCCAGATCTATCGAATCAGAATCTGTTATTTAGAAAACCCTCCAGTGAAACATAGGCTCAGGTAAGTTAAACATCGCTCTGGGAGGGACACTGGGGGCAGGGGGACACGTCCTAGCACTAATAAACCATCTGATGTATTTCACTGTGGAAACTATACCTAGAGGCTGTTGGAGGGGTGGGAAAAAACCTGTGATGGGAACACAGAAAGGTAAACAAACAAAAAAAAAAAGATGAACCATTTAATTCCTTCCCTCTTCCATCCCCGAAAAACCCAAGAAATTGTATAGGAAAAGAAATGAATCAGATGTGATACTTGGATCCATAAAATTATAGCTACAGAACCATAGCATTGGAAACATGGAACAAAAGGGATCTATTTCTAATGGTGATTAAAGAGCTGTATCCATCAGGGTTCTCTAGAGAAACAGAACCAACAGGATCTATACAGATGTATAGAAAAAGATGTGTTAGGAGGGCTGGTTTGTGGGATTATGGAGGCAGACGAGCCCCATGATCTGTGCCCTGCAGACTGGATGCCCAGGAAAAGTGATGGCCTACCAGTCCAAACTCCAAGGCCTGAGAACCAGGGGAGCCAATGTCTGAGGGATGGAGAAGATGGATGTCCCAGCTCAAGCAGAGAGCAGATTTGCCCTTCCTGTTTTTTCCATTCGGGCCCTGCATGGATTGGATGGTGCCCGTCCACCTTGTTGAGGGAAATCTACTTTAACCTGTCTACAGAATCAAATGGTAATCTCTTCCAGAAACATTCCCGCAGACACATTCAGAAATAATGTTTTACCAGCTATCTGGGCATTGCTTAGGCCCAGTCAATTGACAAAGGAAATTAACTGTCACAAGAACTAAATCATCATCGACTTAATTGCTAGGGCTTTGAAAAGTGAAATCTAAAAATGATTATGTCAAGAAAAAGCAACAGAAATAGGTTATAGTTTCAGGGCGCCTGGGTGGCTTAGTCAGTTGAGGGATGGACTCTTGGTTTTGGCTCAGGTCGTGATCTCATGGGTGGGGTGGGGAGGTCTGCTTGAAGATTCCCTCCCTCTGCCCTCCACCGCCCCCCCCCCACACACACGTGTATGCTCGCACGCGCTCTCTCTCTCTCAAGTAAATAAATCTTAAAAAAAAAAAAAAAAAGAAGGTAATATATTATAGTCTTGAGAAATACCTAGATAAATGCCAGATAATACAAGCAGGTGAAGAAGCTGTTTCTGGGGAATGAGATGTGGAAGTGAGATAGATGCTTTTCCTAAAAGCTCTTTAACTGTTTGGATTTTTAAAAATCTGTATGGATTACTTTAGCAAGATAAACTAATTTTTTTAACTAATTTTTTTTAAAGATCTTATTTATTTATTTGACAGAGAGAGAGAGAGAAGCAGGAGGAGCGGCAGGCAGAGGGAGAAGGAGAAGCAGGATCCATCAATGTGGGGCTGGATCCCAGGACCCTGGGATTAGGGCCTGAGCTGAAGGCAGACACTTCACCAACTGGACCCCCCAGGTGCCCCTAAAAAAACTAATTTTAAAAAGAGAAGGAGCAGCAGGTCTGACTGGCTCAGTGGGAAAAGCTGTGACTGGATCTTGGGGTTCTAGGTTCAAGCCCCGCACCTGGTGCAGAGATTACTTAAGTAAAGAAATGAATAAACTTAAAAACGCGGGCATGCGCGTGCGTGTGTGTGTGTATGTGTGTGTGTGTGTGTGTGTGTGTGTGAGAGAGAGAGAGAGAGAGAGAGAGAGAGAGAGAGAGAGAGAAGCAGCAAGCAGTTGCCTCAACAAAGAGCAGATGAAGGTCCCGTAGGACAAGGATGAGCGTAATCCCTGGATTCAACTGATCTACAGCACTGGGAAATTAGAGCCATGCTGGAAAAGAGCAAGGGGAGGCAAGTCCTGACATTTTTGCTGTTAGATTTGCTCGTGTGGAGCCCATCACATTCCTCAACTCAAATGATTTTCATGTCTCTAAGGGAGAAGTTTGTGTTTCCAGTCTCCAGGGGCTGGGCAGTAGCAGGACCTTTCCCATAGCAGCCCCACACCATACAGGACTTCACACACAGCGTGAGCCTAGAGGGATAGGGGCTCGTAGACTTTTTCCCTGAGTGAGCCTGGATTCAGAGATCCTGCCTTTAAAGGCTGTTAGTTTATGGAGAGATAACTCAGAGGTCACCCAATTGACACTATGGCTGCCACGTAGCATGAGTTCTGGATACCATTGCTTTCTATTCCCCTGGCCTCTTCCTTGTCAGTCTAGCTCCCTTGAGACAAGTAAAAGCTTTTTTTTACCCCCGCCCCCCAATTTTTTTGACAATGTAGAGCAGAGGTCAGAAGTCTAGTCAGAGTGGGTTGAGGAAAAGAAACTGATTATAGGTGATATTTCCAAAAGCCAGGTTGAGAACAAGACAGAAGCACTTCAAACTAGGAAGGGCAAAGACCAGCTGGTTTGATTTGAGCTGCAAATTCTATTTTGGTTTATATGCTGATGAAAAGCCTGAGAATAGGAACTTCAAGAGTTTAGGTTAGGAGAGGAAGATAGACTTGCAAACAAAAGACAGAAGTAAATATATGAGCTTGTCAAAGCAAGACTCAGGTCAGGTGTGCACTAGCAGAGAAAGGGGCCAGGAAGTTGTCTGTCACAGAATAAACCCAACCATCATCCTGGAGACTTGGTTTCACTTGGAGGGGGCATAAGCTATCCAGAGTCATATATAAACAAACCTCATAAAGAATGAAGTACAATGCTGTAATTTACTTTAAATTTATGGATAAGACCCAAGATAATACCTGAGGTGTCTCTCACCTGAGTTGGGCAATGCTTGGGAGCTTCTTCCTAAAACCCCTCTAGTTATCGTGCTCAGATGGGACCACAGCAAGATACAAGTGAAGAAACGAGAAATTCTAGAAAAGTGGTTGCACATGCTTACTTTTGGAAGAGATTGACCTTAAATGAGCTTTTGTTTTAAAGATTTTATTTATTTATATATTTATTTGAGACAGAGAGAGAGAGCACAAATGGGGAGGAGGGTCAGAGGGAGGGAGAGGGAGAAGCAGGCTCCCCGCTGAGCAAGGGACCACCCCCCCCCCCCCCCCCCCAGTGTGGATGTGAGGCTTGACCTGGGATCATGAACCAAGCTGAAAGCAGGTGCTTAACAAACTGAGCACCCAGGTGCCCCAGTGATTTCTACTTTTTAAAAATGTTTTTCCAGGGGTGGCTGGCTGGCTTAGTCAGTGGAGCAAGCAAATCTTGATCATAGAGTTGTCAGTTTGAGCTGCACAATGGGTGTAGAGATTACTTAAAAATAGTCTTAAAGGGACTCCTTGGGGGCTCAGTCAGTTCAGCATCAGACTCTTGATTTTGGCTCAGGTCCTGATCTAAGGGTTGTGAGATAGAGCCCTGCTGTGGGCTCCTGTTTAATATTCTTTCTCTCCCTCTCCCACCCCACCCCCCAGTTCATGCTCTCTTTCTCTCTCAATAATAATAATAATATCCTAAAAAATAAAAATGTTTTTCCATATTTAAAATATTTTTCATAACAATAAGAGGTTTAGTTCAAAATAGGGAGATGCAGGTTGAGTTGCTTGCAGGGAGGTCACTTTGAGGTCTTGCATCATACACATGCATTCCCAGCCTACCTTTAAATTTTCAACCCACATAAACAACAAACAGGATAACAACTTACCGTCTTCTAAATCCCTACGGTTCTCTAAGCACTTTACTTGCTTCATCTCATTTAATCCAGTGCCTTTCCAAAGAAGGTATTATCAACAATATTCCTAATTTAGAGCTAAAAGGAGATTAGATTTGAAGAGGTGAATGAACAGGTTTAAGGCCTTACAGCTCATTTTAGTGTTCTCTTGATCCTCTCTTTTTCGTCCAATCACCTTTGATTGAGTCCAGCTTATCAGTGTATATTCTGGTCTTTGAGCTGAAGACCACAAATACACAGACTCACCATCTCTCTGGAAAACTACCCCTCCCCCCCCAAAAGTAAAGTCATCTGGGACCTGGGGGCAGGCTTTCCTGAGAGCACTTCCCCCTTCCTTCTTCCGCTGTCTTTAACTTTTGCTCCTGGGGCCACAGCCAGCTCTGCCGATTGCTCGCTGGACCCCCTGGTGCATCTTCCTGCCAGAACAGAGATCAGTACGGTGACCGCTCCCGCTCGTCCAGAGAACCCGAGAGCCGCAGCCAGCAGCGCATTTGCTCTTCCTCTGGCTCCTTCTTCCCCATTTCTTTCCCAGTCCCTCTATCCCTCTACCCTCTACTCTTTGCTCTCTCGGTTCATTCTTGTGCCTTCTCCCCTCATCATTTCTCTGTTCTCTTCCATTTCAACCCCCGGTTTCTGTCTCAGCCTGCATTGCTCAAAGCGAATACCAAACTACTATATTTGGGGGGAAAAGAGGTTTTTGAAAAGCCGTGGTCCCAAGCGTTGTTCGTTGATAAGAAGCGCATTCATGGTTACTAGGCCTCACCATTCTCTTCTAAGATTCTCTTGGGGTTTTAGGGTCTCTTTCGCGGCGGGATGCGCGGCCGACCAAAGGGGCAGTGGGTGCGCGGGGGCCGTGGCTGCGGGACCAAGGGTCTGTAGTGGGAGGGGCGAGCGGAGGGCTTCAGGTGCAAAGGTCCGGGGCGTTCCAAGCTGGAAGGAGCCGCGGGGAGGGCGGGGAGGGCGCAGAGAAGGGTGTCGAAAGAAACGTCGCGATCTCCCGTGCATTCATTCGTTCGTTCATCACCCAGGCGGGAGTTCTGACGACCACGACCAGGTAGGCCACCAGTAGCTTCTGCCCCAGGAAGGCTTGGAGATGGCAGTTTCCCCAAAGTCGTGTCTACTCTTCCTCACTGTCTTCCAGCTGTCCAAGCCAGATTCGGGTAGGTGCCCCCTTCCCCCGCCCGGGCCTCCCTCTCGCGGCCCCAGCGACCTCCGCCGGGCACTCCCGCTGCCCACACCGACCTGGGTCCCGCGTCCACGCTGTCTGCCTGCCCGCTTTCCGCAGCCCGCTTTGACGTGATTGGACCCGCGGAGCCCGTCGTGGCGGCGGTGGGGGCAGACGTGGAGCTGCCCTGCCACCTGTCCCCGAACGTGAGCGCCGAGCGCATGGAGCTGCGCTGGTTCCGCGGGCAGGCGGCGGCCGCGGTGCTGGTGCGCAGGGACGGGCGCGAGCAGGAGGCCGAGCAGGGGGCCCAGTACCGCGGCCGGGCCTCGCTCGTGGACGCCGACATCGCGGCCGGGCGCGTGGCCGTGAGGCTACACCGGGTGAGGGCCTCGGACGACGGCGAGTACCGCTGCTCCTTCCGGCAGGACGCAAGCTACGAGGAGGCCAGCGTGCACCTGCAGGTGGCCGGTAAGTACGCCTGCTTTGACCCGGGCGCGGTGGGTTATCCTGTGGCCCTGGTGCTTTGGAAACCACCAGATGCAGTGCCCAGATGCCTTTTAGGATGGACAAGGGGGCAGGCCCAGAGTGGGAGGGGGCGGGAGGGGCGTTTGGGAGTGGGGTCAGAGCATTTCCCCGTATTATTAATCAAATAAATGTAAGATGTAATGGCTCTAGAACACTCTTTTCCATGGGCACACCGTAGTCTCCGTGATTCAGGCTCAGCCCTGAACATTTTGATCTACTTTTCACTACGTACTTTTCACCCACTACGATGAGGCTGTGTAAAGCAGCACATCCTCTGAGGCTGCTTTATGGATTAGCACCCAATGACTGATTTCCTAAGATCCTAGAGCCTGGCTGCTCCTTAACATTCTTGATCCACCTAGACAAGTTTTTGGTTTTTGATTCCTTTTATTTTGCTTCAAGCCAAAATTCAGGGCGAAACAATAAAGGAAATGGTAAGCATTCAGGAGGAAAGCATGCACTGTCTCTGGTTTTCCCACTTACTAGTGAATGGCAGCAAACAAATCTCTTTCTGAGCCTTATTCCTTGCTGTAAAACTGTCAAAAGATTTTTCAAGAATGAAATAAAATTGGACAATACCTAAGAAACTGCATTATCAATGCTTGTAGAAGTATTGTATATTTGTCAATATTATTACTATGCCTCAGACTGCCCTATAATTTCCAGTATATGAATATATTACCTTTTATGTTTATACTAAAAGTTTAAAAAATACTTGGGTGTAATTTGGGTCCCTGCCTCAGAACAGGGACATAATGCATTATGCACAACTCACATTTCCTTCTTCGGGAAGTATCTTAAACATTGATTATAAAACCCTAGAGATCTGATAGCATAAAACTGCCGTTGTTACCTTTTATGAGTGATAGACATCTTTGAGAATCTGCTGTAGATGGCAGCCTTTTCATGAAAAGAATCCACATTTTCACACAAATTGGAACCTGGATTTAAACCAACAGTTGTGGACACATGTTTGAGGATTCTTCTCTGCAGCTTGGTTTGTTGTTTGTTTGTTTGTTTGTACTCTGTAGAAGTGTAAGAAGATAATCAGGCTGAAGACAGAAAGGAAAAACAGCTTTATGTTGATATATATTAGGACATAACTGTGTGTAGGGAAGATGAGGTTGAAACCCATTTAAGAAAATCCCTGAATCAGTAACACAGATGAAGGAAACTTAAATTGTCAGCTACAATCTCAATGCAAAGAACCTCCAACCTCCTTCTCTTCAAGGATACTCCTTCTCTGATCATCCTCAAATACCCACTCCTAGTTCTCCTACCCCCCCCCCCCAAAGGCTTTCATAATACTTCTGACCAAAGCCCTCTCCCATCTCTGGAGCTCCCTTACTTGTGTCTATGCCCTTGGTCTTGCTCTTCCTGCCGATTAGAAAAGCTCCCTTTGTTGGCCCATCAAACTCCTGCCCACATCTCAAGCACTAAGTCCCGATATGGCATCCCTCTCCGATAAGGCAGGAAATTTCTTTTATTGATAGCACAGCTTTCTTGTGTAATGAAATAGGAGATGAAGATGGATCCTTCACTCCCAGTCCCTGCGTGCTTCTGTTTCTAAAACTGTGTAACCCTATGGTTATAAGACTCCCAGGAGAACGTCCACTAAAGAAGTAAGGCCAGTTTCTCTCTCCATAGCTCTGGGCTCCGATCCTTACATCCGTATGGAAGTTCAAGAAAGTGGAGAGGTCCGGCTGGAGTGTACCTCAGTAGGATGGTACCCAGAACCCCAGATACAGTGGAGAACTTCCGAGGGAGAAAAGTTTTCATCCACATCAGAGTCTAGGAATCCTGATGAAGAAGGCCTGTTCAGTGTGGCTGCTTCAGTGGTCATCAGAGACCCCTCCATGAAGAATGTAACCTGCTATATCCAGAACCTCCTTCTTGGCCAGCAGAAGGAAGTAGACATTTCGATACCAGGTCAGTGAAATCAAGGCTGGGTTCCTATTTGATGCCATTTCAGGGCCATATTGCCTGGGACACCTGCCCACGCCATGCCCTCATGGTACAATTGTCTACTTTCCCCACCTAAGCATAAAGGACCACTGGCATAAAGGAACCTCCCTCAATTTCATTAAAAGAGAAAAGACTCTTTAAAAAAAATATTTATTTATTCATGAGAGGTACATAGAAAGAGAGGCAGAGACATAGGCAGAGGGAGAAGCAGGCTTCCCCGGGGGGGATCCTGATGCAGGACTCGAATCCAGGACCCCGGGATCACAAACCAAGCCAAAGGCAGACGCTCAATCACTGAGCCACACGGTGCCCCGGAAAAGAAAAGATTCTAAATGCATAAAATCAGGGGGCCCTGGGTGGCTCAGTCGGTTAAACATCTGCCTTCAGCTCAGGTCATGATCCCAGGGTCCTGGGATTAAGCCCCACCTTGGGCTCCCTGCTCAGCCAGGAGTCTGCTTCTCCCTCTGCCTCTCCCCACTGCTTGTTCTCTCTCTCTCTGTCCAATAAATAGAATATTTTTTAAAGATTTTATTTATTTATTCATTAGAGACAGAGAGAGAGAGAGAGAGGCAGAGACACAGGCAGAGGGAGAAGCAGGCTCCATGCAGGGAGCCCGACGTGAGACTCAATCCTGGGACTCTGGGATCACGCCCTGAGCTGAAGGCAGACACTGAACCGTTCAACCACTGAGCCACCCAGGTGTCCCAAAAAATAGAATCTTTAGGGGCTCCTGGGTGGCTTGGCGGTTTAGCGCCTGCCTTTGGATCCTGGAGTCCCAGGATCAAGTCCCACATTGGGCTCCCTGCATGGAGCCTGCTTCTCCCTCTGCCTGTGTCTCTGCCTCTCTCTGTGTCTCTCATGAATAAATAAATAAAATATTTAAAAAATAAATAAATAGAACCTTTAAAAAAAGAATTTTAAATCCTAAATCCATAAAATCTGCCTTGATCTCATAGAAAGTCCAGATTTTCCATTTTGGGATATAGATCTTAGATACAGAAACTTTGTCTCTGGGGGTGGGCCTCCTCTCCTGAAATAACAAGAAAACCCATTTCCACCCTTGCCCCTCTGTCTTTCTCATCCCATGCTAGAGCTCTGTCTAGGTTTCCAGGGTCCTCAGGAAAGCAGGTATTCTCATTATTCCCCCAAACTATCTCTGGCTTAGGCAGGAACATTTCCTTATTCTTTGGTCATTGAGTCCCATTCTGTGGCACACGGTCCCATTCTGTGACAATTCCCTTCCTGATTTACTTCCTCCACCCACTTGGCTCCCATCCTGTATTGACAGTTAAGAAAGAATTTTCACAATAACCTGAATTGATCCATTATTTTCTTTATTTCCCAGGTCCTGTCCCAAAATGACTTTTTTTTTCTTGCCCATATTCCAAACTTTCTTGAAAAACTGACACCAAAGTAGATCACTGTTGTATACCTTGCAAAATTAAACATAATTACATCATCTTGGTTATATTAACTGGAATTACTAAACCATTAAGGCTTTCTGAAATATAACAGAAATTCAAGAGGTTGTGTGGACCATACATGTTGTTTTCTTCTAAACAAATACACTTGTGTGAGTGGCCTTTTGTCCTGTTGGCTGTCACGGCACTGTTAAATAGCCTGCACAAGGAACCACCATCTGAGCATAGTTGAAAAACAGGGTAATCTTGTAGCAACCTTGACATCCATAAACTAGGAATTTGGGCTCTGAGCTAGCTATTTCTTTTTACGTTTTTTTCTTATCCCTTCCAAGGGCAGGTGTAGTAAATCCTTAGCCAAAGGCATGAAAAAAAACAAACAAACAAAAAAACAAAGGCATTTTGATCCTTTCACAGGCAGCCAGTCCCAATCTCAAAGGTGACACCCCTAGTGAGCAGCACGCCATCAGGCCCGAAATGACTCCTGTTCATTTCATTCCTCTCTTTCTCTGCCCTCACCTACTTAAGATTGAAACTTTTCTGAAAAGCTTAAAGCAGCATTGGAAGGACTATTTTTTGCCAGAGGAGGAGTGGGAGAGGTCCAAATCATCCTCTCTTCCAACCCTTTGGAATCAGAAAACAGAGCTGGATTTATTCAGAGTTGTACAACAACTTGTCCTTCTTGGGATTTTGTTTCAGCTCCCTTCTTCCCAAGATTGACTCCCTGGATGGTGGCAGTGGCTGTCATCCTGATGGTTCTGGGACTTCTCACAATTGGGTCCATAGTTTGTACTTGGAGACTATACAAAGAAAGATCTAGACACAGAAAGGATGAATTCAGCTCTAAGGGTAAGTCGTGGGCTGCTTGTCAGGCGTGCTTCCAAATGGGGTTAGATCCAAATCCTTTCAGATGGCTGCCAATGGGAAGATATTTGATTCCAGAATTCTGAAAGTCAAGGCGGGGGGGGGGGGATTATAAGGCACCTGAATCCACCGATACCCAATATGAAGGTCTGGGGTGTAGAAGGAGTCAAAAACCAATGCTAACTGAGATATTAGACCTGATATTCGCTCACTATTGCCACTCCCCAGCCCCCAGACTCTCCTCTCACTTCTAACTCAGTTTCCCAGTAAAGATTGAAGATCTAATCCCAAACCAGTAGGAACTTCCTACTGGCACATTTCTTAGGAAAAAAACAAAAAACAAAAAAACACCACCATAATCCTTGTTCCTTATTATTGACAAAGTTTCTGTAATCAGGTAGTCATAAATTAACAATTTACTCCTTTATGTGTTCCTCACACCAGTTTTTTACCCTCCCTCATGCCTACTATAAAAGGTCATAAAGGTATTTGTTTGTTTTCCAGAGAAACTCCTGGAAGAGCTCAGTAAGTTCTCTCTTCTTGTCATTATTTCACCAACAAGATATTCTCTCTTGTTAGAAAACCTGTCACTGACTCTCTTTCTCTCTCTCTCTCTCTCTCTCTCTCTCATTGCAGAATGGAAAAAGGCTACACTGCACAGAGGTCAGTGGCTCTGAACTTCTCAGGAGCTCTGAGGCTCAATCCCCCGGGGATTCAAAGTCCTATCATACTTGGAAATAAAAAACACTAACCCATTTTCCTGGTAAGGATAGATAGGGGAAAGATGATGGCAAATGGCCTCCACATTTTCCTTGAAGCACATAGAGGGCCCTTGGGAGATGATGAGAAGACAAGCCCCTCTGACAGGGACCATTGGGCATTGGCGGACAGTCGGCTCACACTTCACCCCAAGACTTTTGATGGAAGAGGAAAATAGAGACAGCTGCACAGGCCAAACAGTTCTCCTCCTAAGAGGACCTGCTAACATCTAGAACAGTGCTTATTTACTTACTTACTTACTTCTTACTTACTTACTTACTTACTTACTTACTTACTTACTTATTTATTGGAAAAGAAAGAATAGGTCTTGTAACCCCTAATGGTCACTGATGCTCAGACTTGCGCTCTCTGTCTCTAGTTGATGTGACTCTGGATCCAGACACCGCCCACCCCCACCTCTCTTTGTCTGAGGATTCAAAGTCTGTCCGACTGGAAGATTCACGTCAAGAACTGCCTGAGAAACCAGAGAGATTTGACTCCTGGCCTTGTGTGTTAGGTTGTGAGACCTTCACGTCAGGGCGACATTTCTGGGAGGTAGAGGTGGGAGACAGGGCTGACTGGGCAGTCGGCGTATGTAGGGAGAATGTGGTGAAGAAAGGGTTTGACCCCATGACTCCTGAGAATGGGTTCTGGGCTGTGGAGTTGTATGGGAATGGGTACTGGGCCCTCACCCCACGGCGGACCCCTCTCCCATTGGTAGGACCCCCCCGTCGGGTGGGGATTTTCCTGGACTATGAATCAGGAGACATCTCCTTCTACAATATGACTGATGGGTCCCCTATTTATGCTTTCTCCAATGCCTCCTTCTCTGGTCCCCTCCAGCCTTTCTTCTGCCTGTGGTCCTGTGGTAAAAAGCCCCTGACCATCTGCCCAATCACTGATGGGCCTGAGAGAGTCACAGTGGTTGTTGATGCCAAGGACTTCACTAAGGAGATCCCGCTGTCCCCCATGGGGCAGGACTCTGCCTCTGGGGATACAGACACCCTCCATTCTAAGCTAATCCCCACCCAGCCCAGCCAAAGGGCACTTTAAGGAATATCCCAGCCAGACTGCTTTCCTTTGCCCTAAGGCCTTCCCTCCATGCCTCTGAAGCACCACCTGCCAGCTTCTCCATTTCTTCATGTTGGGTAGGGATCAGTTGGTCTTGGGGAGGTTGTGCTGCTGCTGCTGCTGCTGCTGCTGCTGCTGCTGCTGGAGAGTGTGGGGTGTGGGACCTTCCTCATCTGTTTCTGTACTGATGCTCAGGGGGCAGGGAGGTGACTCTGAAGCTCCTTCCAGTGTTCTCCTATCCCCAGAGGCCAAATCCTAAAGGGAGGGATAGCTCGGCAATAAGATGGGGGTTGGGTTGGCATGGGGTTATGACAGAAACCTCTGGGTGTCCAGAATAGGGATGTGTAGAGGAACATGCTTTAGGCAAGCAGGAAACCCAAAAGGTTCTGGGAAGAGAAGATCCAAGGTTGAAATCCCATAAAGTAACTTGTGAGGGGGGGGACATCCCAAAGGAGGACAGTGAGGGGAACCCAGGCCAAGGATGAACACCTGGCCCACTTCTAGGGTTTCTGGGCTTGTATCTCCAGTTCCCTAAGACACACCCTCCAGAGTGGAGACCACTGGCACCACTTCTGTGGGATCTGAGCAGTTGGCCTGGGGGCCTAGAGAAGGGATGAAATGAGCAGGGCTGGGGGCCAGACTGAACATTTGATCCAGGAGAAAACTTCAGACAAAAGCCAGGCTGCAAGCATTGCCATACCCCAGATCCTGCTTTCCTCTCTGCTGTCTCCTGTTTGCCTCTCACCCAGGGGTCATTCCAGTCTCACTTTGTGGACTCCACACACATTTTCAGCTCTCTCCTTCCTTTTGATCTAGAATCTGTCCATCTCAGAGGCTTTACAGGAATCCACCTGAGTGACTGCACCCCTTTATCAGCCAGGGTCAGCCTCAGGGCCCCTCGGCCCTCATCCCAACATCTGGTTTAAACCCCTCAGACTCGGAACCTGCGTGGCTCAGTTGGTTTGGTGTTGGCCTTTGGCTCAGTTCCTGGTTCTGGGGTCCTGGGATCGAGTCCCACATGGGGCCCCCTGGTCGGTGGGAGCCTGCTTGCCCCTCCCCCCTGCTCGTGCTCTCTATCTCAGTCAATTAAATAAACACATAAATCTTAAAAAAAAAAAAAAAAGACCCCAAATGTACCTTCAATTTGCTCCCCTGCAGTCCATGGCCACCCCAGGCCAGCATTCAGTCTCCCCACCCACCATCCCTGTGCACTGTCCCCTGGGTCCCCAGATGCCTTGTCCCTGTGCTCAGCACAGCTAGGCTGACCATACCTGTTCATGTCTGCATTTTCCTGTAGACATGTAGCTTATCATGCCAATGGACTGCTTACACCTTCCATTTCCATTGTGTTTTTCCAGTTTCCAGAAGAGAGGTCACCCATGGTTTTAGCCTAATAAGTCTGTTGATTGCTGAAAGTGGCATCTGCACATTTTCTTTACCTCAATGAGTAGAACTGAAACAAAAACAGGAAAGAAACTGCATGTGTAAAGAAAGAAAGAAAGAAAAAGAAAGAAAGAAAGAAAGAAAAGAAAGAAAGAAACTGCATGCGAATGCAGCTGACTGGACAGAGCAGCGTGCGTTTCTGTTTCCAAGACTCCTCTGCAGGCCTGATGGCAGTGGGCTGGCAGGGGCAGGCAGGCACTAGGGGCTGCTGTCCCCTTAGCCTCTAGCTGCTTACAGAAAGGCCGGAGTACCCGTGGCTGCTGACTTGTAGCCTCTGTTTGGGAGGTGACTCCATGTCTACTACTAAAAAGGTAATTGACTCCTGGTATAGGTGAGTGAGGCCACCTCTTCAGATGTTAACAGTACTCCTCCAGGAGGAGGAAAGATTTGGGAAATTTTTAATGGTAATGCCTTGTAATTGGAAAACCAGAAACACTTGGGTGATCTTTAGAAACCACTCTTCCAGAGGGGAAGCCCTATGGTTTCCTATTTCAAGACCCTTGTCGTTCAGTAAGATGCCCACTTTCCCCTGTGTGGTCCCAAGCAAGGATCGAAAAGGGTCTCCTTCACAGAAGGCCTGACCTTAATGCAATTCAAGCATCTCCACAGCCCAAAGGGGCAGACTGTGAGTCTCCAAAGGTCCACCAAATGGTGGGAGACCATATCACCTGATATGTGTGTCGCCTGCCAAGAAATCATCAAAATCAGATCTATTACAGATCCAACAACAAGAAAGCCAGCTTCCGAATTATGTTCACACTGGACATATTATTTCCATCATTGTACCACATGACATATCTCATGAGTAAGCTAAGAACCAATTTTTCTTCATTTTCAGTCTACTAACTACCCTCATAGAGGACTGTGACAAAGTAAAGCCCAACATTGTCTCTTAGGGGGCGATTCTGAACACCAGACAGGCCTATTATCATCACATTCACTGTGTATCGTGACATACGACATTGTCAACAACTCTCTATTACTCATCTTTGTTACTATCAGCCTGGAGACCCCAACCCCTTTATGAATACACATAAAGGCTTGTATATCAGGAGACCCACACAGGTGTTATTTGGGGATTTCAGAGATAAACTGAAGCCAGGAGACATAAAGATATCTAATTAAAGCATATAGTCTGTGTCCAAGCTAGGATCTGAAAGCGAGTGTCCTTGTTCTCTCTCTGTTTAGGACATATTCCACAGAACAAACCACGATTGAGTAGCAAGACTAGAGACTTAGAGAGATTACCAAGGTGGGATCCATTGATTGGGTGAGTCTTAGGCATGAAGAAGGTCAGGAGAAGAAAAAAAGCAATGAAATGTGCCACCTTTTATTCGGACCAAGAGCAGGGACCTGGAGAACCAGATAGAAAGGGCCCCTTCATCATTTCATGGATCCTCAACACCCAGTGTCTTCCTTTCCATTGGAACCCCTACCTCAAACACTTCTCACCACATTGTCCACCTCATGCCATGCCCCACACCCCAATACCCTTGGGAGAAGAACATTATTTATCACGGTTTTAAGTATTCATTTGTGTTCAAATTATACTTCTAGAAAGTCAAAGAAAAACAAAGTCCAAAGTTCTTTAAAAATATTTGGGAACCTTAGGCAGTTGCTCTGCTGGCTTAATGTATAACGTGTATCCTGAGATGTTTATGTGAAATCTCACTCATAATAGACAGGGCTGTCACAAGAACCCCTCTCTGAGAATAGAAAGACATCATAGGTTTTAATCAGTTCTGTGACTCCTCTCCCCTTCCTCCTAATCCTTGACCTCCCCATGATCCATGATTTCCCTGACCACTCAAGGAAAATGGTCACCAGGTACAGTACTGAGCTGACAGTAGATTCTTAGGAAACATTTGTGTCCTTCCTTTAAACTCACCCACTCCACCCCCAGCTCTCACCTCTTTGCCTGAGACACCTCTAAGGAAGAACTTATCTGATGAACCTCCAGGCTCTCTCCAACTGGCACCAGCTACCAGTGCCTAGAGGAAACAATCAGTCTTGGTAGTCCTGGCTTTATTTCTGAATTTTCTAAAAGAGATGACATCGGGTATTGCTAGACCTCTATAACCCAAAAAGTTTATCTGTATCCTTGAGAGATTATATTTGTCTTCACAAAACGCTTACATACAGCCTCCTCCTGTACAACCACTCCAATAATCGGATTTTAATATTCTCTACAGATTATTTCCATCTTTTCTCCTGGACAGGTGGGCTCTGGCATTTCAGGTACCAGGGGACGCCTTCCTTTGGTTATAGTCATCCCTGGCTATCTCCAATGATTCATATCCAGACATCCCAGTGCACGTGGGTTCACATATACGGAGCCTATGAACATCCATCATAAATTGTGCTTTGGACTCTGGCACTCTAGGATTCACAAATATTTTGGGCCAGAGGCCTGTACCACAGAGGTCTGAACATTCTTTTGAATGTGGTTCCTCCACTTTACCCTTAAAAGAAAGATTCAGCCTGTTTCTAAAGCTCCTAAAATAATGACTCAAAAGTGGGTTCACAGGAGAATCACCTAGGGGTGGAGGGGAATTCTTAACAAATACAATTCCCAGGTGGAACTCTCAGGTCTGAGGTGGGGAGGATGTTGGCAATAGCTACATGCTTTCACATGTCACCTCCTGCTACCGGCAGAGCAGTGGATCTGTTAAGAATTACAGGTTGCGCCCCTCGGACCCACTGCGCGACGGATCCACCCGCGGAAGAGCCTGCCCAGCACCTGCGAAACCTCTGGTTCCTCCAGCGTCACCGCGATGAAGAAAGTGGTTCAGCAGCTCCGGCTGGAAGCGGGGCTCAACCGCGTGAAAGTCTCCCAGGCAGCTGCAGATTTGAAACAATTCTGTCTGCAGAATGCCCAACACGACCCCCTGCAAACTGGTGTATCTTCAAGTACGAATCCCTTCAGACCCCAGAAAGTCTGTTCCTTTTTGTAGTAAAACGAATCTTTTGATGGTTTTCTAAACCACTTTACATGAACCAGTGAATATTCAAAGGAGAACTAAATTTGAAGCCTGTACAAAAGCTTATCCCAATAACACGTGCCATACTATATAAACTTCTACCTTTGTCAGTCCTTAACATCTACCTCTCTGAATTTTCATAAATTTCTATTTCACAAGAAATAGAATTTACTCACCCCCGTAAATTTATATACACTGGCAGCAGCATATAATAAAATACTTAAGTGTAAAAGTTAAAAAAAAAAAAAAGAAAGAAAGAATTACAGGTTGCTAGGCTTTAAGCGGGTGACTCTCACACTTGGGCCTGCCTTGGAATTGCATGGAGCGGTTATTAGACACAGATTACTGGACTTTGTCCCCAAAATGTCTGATTCAGTAGGTCTGAATTTGCCTCTAACTGGTTCCCCAGAGAGGAGGATTTGATGCATCATTTATGAGATGAAGCACTGTATTTCCTTAACTGAATTTAGATGAAACTGTAAAGCACCTAGGAAAGCAGTTTCTCAGATGGACAGAGACAAAATGTCTTGTCTGAAATACTGCGGGCAGTTAATACACTAGTCCTAGCTTTGTTTGAAACTCGCAGTCAGGTTCCCGGACTTGCAGTGAATGCTTTTCTGACCACAGGATCCTGATTGTAACACTTGGCGAGAAAAGGTCATATATGATGTTAGGTATGTTTAGAAAGGTGGCTGCATGGTATCAAGGGCCCCCTGTGCCAGGTTTACTAGATACAGAAACTACTCCCCCCAACCCCCCCCCTTTTTTTTTTCAAACTACCTCTTGCAGTAAAATATCCATAGAGTAACACCGTAAGTCCTCAGTGCATAGAGCAAAATGAACTCAGAACCCGGAGCCAGACCAGCCGGCCTCCTAACCTGGCTCCCAGAGTGAGCACCTGCGGGCTGGGCTTCAGCCGCACTCACCTGCCGCGGCCTAAGACCTGGGAGAACGCGGTGGCCTTCTGCAGGACTCCCCGAGAGTGGAGGGAGGGTGCCCTTCTTCTCCCGCATCCCGCCCCGCCCTCCACGGGGCCTGGAATCCAGGTCGCAGAGCAGGTGCTCCTCGGCCGCCCCGGGAACCCGGCCGCGTGCGGCGGTTCCCAGGCGGGCGCGCCGGCGGCTTACCCCGGCGCACTTTAACTCTTTCTCCGGGGAAGTCCCTTATCTTGAATAAATTAATAGTGTTTCCGGAGGCCCAGAAATATATTCAGAGCCAGGGACACTTCCAGTGAGTCAGGATGGCCGAGCGGTCTAAGGCGCTGCGTTCAGGTCGCAGTCTCCCCTGGAGGCGTGGGTTCGAATCCCACTCCTGACAAAGTCGTTTTTAGCAATTGAATGTATCCTGCCTCCTTTTCCTATATTCTCCATCGTGTGGAATGATCAATATTTCAAAATTTCTTATCAACGCTCTAAAATTAAGCACTCTATCTAGAAGACATAAGCTCTAGTAGTTTTACCTTCATTTCCTATCTTTCTCACATTCAAGGAATGAAAGGCATGTCAACTCCTAAATCACAAACACTGATGATGTTCCCCAGGACCCCTCTTTTGTTCTGTTTACTTATAGATTTCTTTCTAATATTCACCTTCAAGCTTATTTCTCATCCCTCACCCCCGTAAGAAATTACTGGAGAGAGGTCATCTTTTCCTTTCTAAATGTTTTTTTGTAGAACATTTCTTTTTGGTTTCAGTGCTTCCCTCTTTAATTTACATAAATGACGCTGCCTCCTATATCATTCTATTTTTACCATATTCCGTCCTACCATGGCTTTCAGGTTTATTTATGCTGCTGTATGTACATCTAGGCCTGGAAAAAAAAGACCAATTTCTTTCAATTGTCACAAGTGTGTGTTTGCCTACTCACCCAGGGATGACTCCCAGTTTGGGTCCCATGCCTCCCCACCACAGAAAAGGTGCTCTCAATGAACATCCTCCCATCTATTCCATTATGAAGCTTTCCCTGTCACAAGAGCATGAGAGTCTGACGGTTTGCAAACTTTGAGCTTCAGAAAAGGATTCAGGACCCAGGGAATGTGATTTAGAAACACAGAAATTCATGTGTAGTGACATCTTCAGAAATATTCCCCAAATTCAAGGTTCCTGATGTCCAGCCTGCTTATCTTAAGCATCAATAGCTAATTACAAATATTAGCATACGGTGTTTCTGTTTTGAACTCAAAACTTGGACAGTGAATATTATTATTCTTACACAATTTATTGCAAAGCCCCAAATAATAAAAAATCTCAGGTAACTGGAATTTTCTCCCCACTGTTCCTTTTTAAAAAAGAAATCTAATCAAATACTCACTTAGAAAGACAGCAAATGGGGCAAATCTGTTTTGTGATCATTGACATTCAGAATCATTCTGCCCTCTCCCAAACTCCTTAAAATTCACAGGAACATTCATACATATAGTGAAAGAAAAATGAATTGGTATTTCTTAGAAAGATGGTCATCAATAAGGTTAGTAAAGAACAACCAAAGTAGGTTTCTCCTTATTGTCCAGGTGGCCATATATTCAGTCCATTTCTGCCCGTTTTGAGTCCCCACTTGGGTCTCAGCAGCACATGACAAAGGAGGGAACAGCAAATAGGTGCAAAGAGGAGAAGCATTCGGAGATACTTGGGGGGCCAACAGGTTGACTTAATGCTATTCTGGTTACATGAGCTCACCCCTGACTCTGCCACTTATGAACTCTATGACTTTCCAGGCAAGTGACTTTGTATCCCTCTGCCTTGGTGCCCTCCTCTTTAAAATATGGGAAATAATTGAACAATCCTTTGTAAGTGTGCTGTGAGAATCGCATAACTTAGTATGTATTAAGTACTTGGCAAATAATAAATGCCTGGTAAATAACCAACACCGGATAAACGATATTTTTTTGTTCCAATAGAGCACCTGCTGTTTGCTGGGGCCTATGTTGAACTCTGAAGATCCAGAGATATAGCCCTTGCCCCAAGAAGTAGACAGGGTGGCAACAAAGATAAAAAGCAAGTAGATGAGTATTGCTATCCGGGGTGAAATGGGAATTCCAGCTCCACCTCCTCACAGAAATTTCAGCAGTCCAGCTGTAGACTCTACTTACTCACAACTGGTAAATTCCAAATGCCACCCTTTCTGCTTTGGTAACACATGGTCTTTTTGAAAAACACAAACATAAACACAAACAAAACCAAAAAGCAAAAACAAAACAAAACAAATGAACATGAAGCACTTGATAACTGTCAATTATCAGGTCATGTCCATCTGTGATCTTCATGAGGCCACAAATGATGAGGATGCCCAAAGGCCTTTGGTCATCTCCAGACACGGAAGAGTTTCAGGTGCAGACATACCTCCCTGCCCTCATTGCTTCCACTTACCTGCACTGGGCATCCCCTTTCACACCTCTGGTCACACAGTTTCCCTTTTGCCCTGAGCACTTTTTCCACTCCTTCTCCTCAATCCACTCTCATGTCTGCAAGAAGTCTCCTACATTTCCTTCATGCTCAGTCTGGATGTCACTTCTTTCATGAAGTCTTCCCCCACTTCCTTCTATCTCCGCCAGTCTGGGTTAAATAGCAAACCATGTCCCACAGTGTCCCCACTCCCAGTATTATTCCATGCTACCATCCTGGAACTGCCATTAAATTGTTTGCCACACCGTCCCCTAGTCTTTTTAGAACAGAATTCAGGACCCATGTGTGATTAGTATGGTGCTTGCCTTATAGTTGGCTCTGGACAAATAGTCACCGCTTGAATAAACAAGCATTTGATTAAGTCATTTCCACCGGTACGTATAAATCACTTTCATGATTGAAAATATGGAGAGTTAGAAAGGCTTTTAAGCTTTTGGGAGAGATGGTTAGATTCATCACCTGGAACATTCTATACATTTTAGTAGCCAGTACTATTACCTCATGCAATCAATTGAGGGCCTCTTGGCTGGAAGCATCCCAGTAAAGGTGTTCCTGGACCCTATGGAGCAGGGGGGTGAAGATTAAGTCAAATTCAGTAACGGGATTAAGTAGTGGTTTAGTATTGACTTCTATACGGTGACTCAGCTGTCCTCTGCATTTGATAGAATTCTGTACTCTAGGCCTGGAAAAAGACATAAGGTAGAAATTCTTTCTCCCTAAAGAAATGTAAGTTCATCTTTACATTTCCTCTATGCAAACAGAGAGGCCACCCTCAGACCCATATAAAACAGTAGAGTTAAATTCCAAACTCTGCAGAGTAATCTATCCCAAATATTACACTTTGATCACTCATCCTCTTTATTGAGGGTGGGAAAATCACAAAAGGCCCCGCTGGGATTCGAACCCAGGATCTCCTGTTTACTAGACAGGCGCTTTAACCAGCTAAGCCACGGAGCCAACACGCTCACCGGCTCCTAAATCGACTGTGAAAGGGAATGATCTTTGCTTTTGTTGTGTGCATCTCTGGATTTTCTCACTATAGAGGCTCAGGAGCAACACAAATGCTTCACCCCCACGACGACCCCAGACCCTAACGACGAGTCAATCCCGCTTCACCACCACGAAGACCTAAGAAACCGCGCGACTACAGGAAAACTTGAGTCCCTTCCCGCGGGAGCCCGAGGCGTCCTGTCCCAGAAACTGCGAGCAGGGCAGTTCTCCTGCCTCCGCGGGGAGTGGGAGTGGGACCTGAGGCCCAAGGGAGGGAACACACCACACTGACACCAGAATACTCCCAGCACCCAGAACTGGTCCCCGAAGGGAGCGAGCTCTCAGTCCTATGTTTCAGTCTTTAATTAAAAATTCAGTCATTCCTTAACCCCATTTCTTTCCAGAAAATTAGCTTCCACCTGCCTGCTTCTTGCTTATAATGTTAGCTAGTGGAATTCCAGAATCACACCTTAAAAATACAAGACTTCATAATTAGACCTAGTCTTAGAGAGAAAGGAGAGAGCAGTCCCTTCTCCTCTGCAACTACAGAGGGAGAGAAGCTTTCTTGTCCCAAAACTTGTGCAAAGGATCTGTTTGGTAAGATGTCAAATTGAGACATTCATAAGAATTTCTAGATTGTCATGAGGTCTCATGTGAGTATTTGTAAGTGTTCCCAATTTATTCTATTCTCTGTAAAATAAATCTGTCCTTGGGAATAAAATTTGAACAGTAAGCACCAGTGAAACTCCCAATTGTTGCCGTAAACTGCGAAAGTAACTTCCCCTATGAGATGATGATTGGTTGTGTTGCTTGAAATCTATTGTCATGGTGATAATGTTGAAATCAATATTTTAGTTTTTCTAAACTCTATCAATATTTGAAGGAGTTCTCTGTCACACTATAAGAGGCCTTTACCTCCACCTACATATATGATGGGAGGTGGGGGAGTGAGGTGTAAAAGCCCATGACTCTACTAGATTTCTCATTTCAGTAAAACATAGAAAGTCTATACAATTAGTTTGAGACTCTAAGGAATAATCACCTATTTTCCTTAATATGATAAGAGTAGCCATTATATTATTAGTGCACTTGGAGCTAATATAGTCATAAGCAGCACAGTCACACCTCATATGGCTTTGATCAAACTGTGGCAGTCAGAAAGACAGCAGAGCCAATAGTATTTTGTTTGGCTTTTCCCTTTGGTTAGCAGCTGTCTACATTTGCACTGAAATTCTGGGAAGGCAGTTGTTTAACAAGCTAGAGGGAAAAAATTGAGACTTAGAGCAATTGTTTCCAGAAATCTGGGTGTGAATTCTCTCTTCTACTCAATTCCAAGTGTGACCAGCAAAGACCATGGAAGGCCTCTTACATTAGCTCTGTCCCACAAATCTGAAATTGGAGAAGGTGGGGATCTCTGTGTCGCAGCCTGCTGACATTAATGTAAACAAGCGTGGGAGGGGCAGACAGTGCCATTTTCCATATGTTTGAGAAGGAAACCAGAAGAACAAGTATACTGGGACACAGAAAAGGAGAGGAGTCTACCACCGTGACAGTTAGCTTGGTGTATTAACTCAACTAGGCTATGCTATCCAGTTATTCAACTGAACAGTAATCTACATGTTACTGTGAAGATATTTTGTAAATATGGTTAAATCTACAATTACTTGACCCTAAGTATCCACAGTAATATGGATAAGCTAGCCAGTTGAACCAATTATTATTTATAACCCATTAATATTTCCAACCAGTTGAAAGGCTTTAAAAGCAAAATGGAGGTTTTCCTGAGGAAGAAGAAATTTGGTTTCAAGACTGTAGTCTCAGCTTCTGCCTGAGATTTTATTAAAGTACAGGCCTGCCCTGCAGATTTCATACATGCCAGTCCTAGAAACATTCATTCATTCATTCATTCACTCATTTATATTCTTCTACTGGTTCTATTTTTTCTGGACTCTGTTTCTCTGACTGATACAACCACTAAAGAAAAGACTGGAAACTAGAAACTGGAACTCTCAGAAAAGAAGGCGCAGTATAAAGATCTCCAAAAACAAAGTGAAAGCCTGCCCCAGCTCATGTCCATTTGTGAACATGGCTAAGAAATTTGAAGCAGCAGGAGAAGCTTTCAAAACCTGCAAAACAAAGAGAGGTCTTTGTTGGTGAGCGGATGAGCAGAGCAAATGTGGACAGGGCCTCCAGCTATCTGAGTGGAAGCCCATTTTAGAGGTGCAGGATGGGACCCGTGGCTCCAGGGACACCGTGGGATCTGGCCTGCCTATCCTGAGTATGTGATGAGGATAAAACAGAACCAAGAAGTACCCCAGTTTGCTTTATTTCTGAAAACGCAGGCAAATTGTTCATGTTTCCAAACTTCTCTTTAGAAGTCTTTTGCTTCCTTTAGGGACCGGATAGTCTGTGAACTTGGATGGGAAAATACATTTTTATTTTGACTAACTTGCTACTGAAATTTTGGGGTTTCTTCCATTATGAATGCAGGCAACAAATCACACTTGTATTTCAGTCCTTTTTACTTTATCGCTTTTGGAAATCACGAATATTTCATATAAAAGAACAGTTGTTACAAATTTCTTTAAATACCATTTATGCTCACAAGTGCTTTGAAATCACAGTACTTATTAGACCTCCTGCTGTATATTGTCATTCAGTGCATTAATAAAGGAGCACAAATATTACCATATATTCCATTTTAATACTTTGACAACATATTTCAATATAATTGATTTCCCTTTGAAATCTTACGTTATTTTTTTCTTTATATTTAAAATTATTATTCTGTGAAGCAATCAATAACCACCAAAGTGCCCTAGGGGTACAAGGACAAAACCCCCGTCAGAAGTCCCCTGTTCTACCATGGGCGTGTGTGTGTGTGTGTGTGTGTGTGTGGAATTCCCAACGAGGTGTACTTTGACTTATGCAGAAAAGAGTAGCAAGATGCATATTCTTCTTAAGGGCTGCTGCAATCTTACGAGCTGAAAGCAAGTATTTTCTAAACTCAGCGCCTATGTTCTCCACGTCAGGCAGTTTTACTCTCTCTGTCAACAGCCCTCAACTTTACAACGCTCAACCCAGGCATGGAGAGAACGCTGACTCCTCAGGAATACAGAGGCTGAACCGCACACGTAAGAGAATAGAGATGCTTATTTGAGAAGGCAACCCGTGAGCGTTCCCGTGTGTCCGGGCTGATGATGCTCCATTGACAGGTGTCAGATGCTGTGCGGTGGGGCCCAGCGGTGGAAGCACAGGCAGAGCAGGTGCTTAGCACCGAGTCTTGCTTAGTAAATACTGAGATGGAAATTTTTTAACGACTCGAGGAGAGACAAGAAAGCATGTCCGATCACGCCATCCCCCAACGACTTCCAGTTTCCTACAGGTCCCACGCAGAGCCCTCGCGGGGGTCGCCTGCGCGCACCGGTCCCTCCTGGCTTCCGCCCTGACCTCCAGCGTTCCAATGGCTCCTTCCCCCGGTGGCCGCGTTTCTCTATCGTTGATCCCCGACTCCGCTGGGCTTTCCTGGACTTCCCGGTTTATTTTCCTCCAAGTGCTTATCATAATTATTCTACTTATTTAGTGATTCACGGTTGTAATCTCCTCGATGGGCAGGGATCACACCTGTTTTCTTCTAGGCTCCGCTTCCAGAGCCTTGAACGGTGGGTGACACAGGCTGCGGCGCGAACGCGTGGATGAAGAGGGAATGCGGGCGGCGAGCAGGTGGCTGCCCCGGAGCATCCTCGCGGCGGCCGGAGCGCGACCAGAGCGCGGACGCCTGGCGTCGGGCCCCGCCGGAACCCGAGTCCTCACGAAGACCTGCAGGCGCCCCCTTCCCGCATGCGGGGCCAGTGGCGCAATGGATAACGCGTCTGACTACGGATCAGAAGATTCCAGGTTCGACTCCTGGCTGGCTCGGTGGGCGCGCTTCCGTTTTACTCTTCCCTCCACGCCTCGGCGGCGAGGGACGCAGGGTTCCAGACCTCGCGCAGAGGGAGTCTCCTGCAAGTTCTCCGCGGCGAGAAAGCCCCCGCTTTTACCACCGCGGGGATCACCACGCCACTGCAGAGCGGATGCCGCGGCTCGGCCGCTGAGTGCGCGCCGTCCCGGGGCGTGCCCGTTCCGGTCGAAACGCGTGAAGATCGTAGTCTCTCTAGTTTTCCTCCGTCTGGCCATTTTGAGCGTGAATTGTTAAGGCTCTGGCCTCAGGCATGTACTCTGGAAGGACTCCATGTGCGCGTCTTACCGCCTTGTCAGGTGCGAGCGCTCAACGTGCAAGCACCGACGCACCCGCGAACGAAGCTCGGCTGCAGGGATTGGGGAAGGGGGGAGCGGAGCGGAGCGGAGCAGAGCGAGCGCGGGGCGTGTTCCGCAGGGACAACTACCTTCGAGCGAGGCAGCCTCGCGGCTGGTTTCCGTAGTGTAGTGGTTATCACGTTCGCCTCACACGCGAAAGGTCCCCGGTTCGAAACCGGGCGGAAACAGGTGCGCTCCGTTTTGCGACTCATTCTTCAAACTTTTGTTTTATGTGATTTTTAAAAATACCACGCCTTCAGAAATATGCTCCCCAGCCTTTGGGGGTCCTGTCGCCGGGCCATAGTGCTGAGGCGGCGCCGCCCCAGGCGGGTCGGGGGCTCGCGGCCCGGGCGGCGGCCTGACGTCTCGCGAGGGGAGAGACGGCTCTCCCCTGCCCCGACGCGAGGTAGCTGCTGCCCGCAGTCCCGGAAGCGGTTCCTCGCCGCCGGTCACCTTCCTGTCCCCGGCAGGGCCCGCCGCGCGCGTCTCTCCTCCGCCCCACGGCCCGTGCCCGCCCTGCCCCAGCCGAGGGCACCCGCGCGGCCCGGGCCGCAGCCGGGCGCCCTCGCCTCCCGGACGGTCGCGGACTCGGGTAAGCGGCGGAGGCCTCGGGGCGCGCCTGGGTGCGTGGGGAGGTCCCCCAAGTCTCGGGTGCGGGGGCCTCCGCAGTCGAGCCGGGTCGCCGTGAGGGCCCGCCTGGCCCGCCTCTCCGGAGTAACGGCACCGCTGCTGGCCCGGGGGGGCGGGGCGCCGGCACTGGGTCCCCGAGCCCACAGCCCCGCGGGGACGCCGGGGCACGACCGGGGGGGGGGGGGCGACCGGGGCACGACCGGTGCTGGGTTCCTGAGCTTACAGCCCCGCGGGGACGCCGGGGCACGACCGGGGGCGGGGGAGCCCTTGCAAGGACGTGAGCTGCAGGGCCGCGGCGGGCCCGTACTCTCCCCGCCTTCTCCCTGGCCGCGCCTCGGGCTACCTTCACCGTGGCCTTCTGCTTTCCTCGCCAAAAGAAAGAAAACGATCCCAAAGTTAAGAAACGGACCAGCTGGATTCCGCGTATTGCCCTGAAGCTTGAGAAAAGCACCTGGTAGCCCCCGTTTAAAATCAGGTCTTGAGCCCCAGTGTTTGGCCTCTACCTCTGTTTTGCCATACATGGCCTGCTTCCGTGTTAATGGGATCCGTCAAAGGCTTTTCTGGTGCAGAAGTCTTAACATTCCACCGGACAGCTTCAGGTATATCCTCGGGATTTCCCTCCTAGATGAATTATTACTACAATTAATACTTGTATTATTTTTATTACCGCTGCTACTACTACTGCTATTTTTAGGGGTTAGCCAAGCCTGGTCTCTCAGATCCCATTGCTCTAGGTTCCCTGAAATGATTGCTATGAATGCGGTGTTTTTACGACCATAATATAAAAAAGAAAGGGCAATCTTTATCGAATGAGCTGTTTCTTTCTTTCACTCTTTTTTTCTTTCTCTTCTTCCTCCATTTTCATATCTATTCCAAAAACCCTTGCCTTTTTCTTTTTTTTTTTTTTTTGAAGTTTTTATTTATTTATTCATGTGAGACACAGAAAGAGAAAGAGGCAGAGACACAGGCAGAGAGAGAAGCGGGCTCCATGCAGGGAGCCCGATGTGGGACTCTGTACTGGGACGCCAGGATCTTGCCCTGGATGGAAGGCAGGCACTCAACTGCTGAGCCACCCAGGCATCCCAAAACCTTTGCTTTTGTCATCTTTTTAATTTCCTTGTTAGCAAGATAATAAGCTTTGGCATGTGCTCAATAGAAATGTACCCAAGACATTTTCATTTGAAATCTCTCCTCTATCACTCAGAGGTGCCCTGAAAGGAGGCACGGGTCTCAGGAACCTGGGAGATGCTGGCAGATTTGTCCTCTCCCATCCTTCTGGGATGCCAGTGGGCAGGAGTACCTTAGCTGGGAGACCATGTGTGCCCCAAGCCAACTAGTTGCAGACGGGGGACAGTTTCACTGGAAGCCTGTGGCTCTCTGCTTTTCTTCAAACCAGGTGTATTCTGGCAAGATGCAGAAGCAGCCCTACCCTTTGAGACACCCTGCCTGTTCTTACCTTCTCCTACTACCCTTCCCTCCCTGCCTCCCTCACTTAATGCCAAATGGAAGCTAAGGCTGCCCACCTTGGCTGATAATTCATTTGGAAGGTGGAGAACAAAAAGGCTCTAGGTAATGGCTGACGCCATGTGAGCTCTTGCTCCTGTGGCACACCACACCCTGCATGTACAATTTTTTATTTAATTGTGTTATGTCCTTTATTCTCTCTTTCCTAACCTTGGTGTTAGCAGTCTTCTTCCAGGTCTTCCCTCCGACCCCAAGGTGCAGAGAGAAGAAGGTGGCCTTCTGACTTTGGGGTGGGATTGAGACTAGAACCCAAGTTAGAACTATCTCCCTGAGATCCAGGTCAGTAACAGTCAAGGGAGCAGAAGAATGCTGCTTAAATGTGCCTTGTACATGGTTGCTGGAAATGGAGGGATGTGTGTGTATTGGATGAGGTAGGATTTGCTCCATGGATACTGGAGACAAGCTTACAGTGAAAGAGAAAAAAAAAAACAAAAACAAAAAAAACCAGGAAAAGGATTTTGAGAGCTATGCAAAACCTCAGAATGTACCTAATCCAAGATGTGTCGCAGGCCACTAAGGTCTTTACGCTCTATTCTCCTGTGTTGGTGGGTGCCAGGACTGCTGTAACAAAAGTGCTACTGACCACATATGACAAGCAATGGAAGTTTATTTTCTCATAGTCCTAAAGTCTGGAAGTCAGTCATCAAGATGGTGGCAGCTTTGGTCCTTTCTGAGGCCTTTCTCTCCTTAGCTTGCACATGGTCACCCCTCTGTGTTGTCTGTGTTCTAATCTACTATTATTAGGGCCCACCCGCATGACCTCATTTTTCCTTAACTACCTTTCTAAAGGCCCTATCTCCAAATACAGTCACAGTCTGAGGTCCTAGGGGTTAGGACTTCAACCAATGAATTTGGGTGGGGGCTGGGTGAGGGACAAATTCAGCTCACTTTTGGGGACTGAGATTGACGTTTTATATATATATTATTATTGCCACAGTTTGGAAAATTTCCACCAGTTAACCTCACAGAAAACTGTAGTACCCTGCATCTCCTCATTACTCATCATTTGCATATTTCTGTTTCAGATGAAATAGATTATTTGCTTCTTATTTGACTTTTAGGTCTTTGAAGCTACTTCTGCTGGTTAATTTAAACTTCATGGGTCTGTTTCTAATGAAAAATACAAGTCTTCATAGCTAACAAAAATATTTTTAAAAAAGGATGGGGCAGATGTTCCCTCTCCCTTGAGGCTGCTGAGGGAAAGATACCTTTCCACATTATAGAACAAGCAGTCTGGTTAAATGAAGAGTTGAACTGTGAGCTTTCTTAAGGATTTCAGTCTGATTCTTTACAACGTGAAAATGAATGATTCAACACTTTCATGAACTATTTTGTTTGTTCTGTTCTCTGTTAATATAATTCTGTCCTTGGATGTGTTATTTTAACAAAGGGGAATTGTTAAATTCCTAAAACTTTAAAAATTGTTGCCATGTCTTGGTAATTTCTTGCCCTGGTGATAGTATTGAAAGTCCTATCTCTGTATTCCCAAAGTTATAAAATTACTTATGTGATTTATCTGCCAGTTTATAATATTTATTTCTCTCACATGCATGATGGAATATTTGTAATCCTATGACTTCTATATTTTATTGCCTAACAAATTATCACTTCTTTTTTTTTAATTCTTAAAATAGTTTTTTTTTAATTAGTAGACTTTATTTTTTTAAGAGCAGTTTTAGCTTTTTGACAAATTGAGCAGGACGTAGGTTCTATTATTAGTTTCTCTTATTAATAACAGCTTGCGCTCGTGGGATACATCTGTTACAATTGATGGAAGTCCATTATTTATTTAGGCTTCACTGTATACAGTTGAGTTTTGTTAACTGCATAATGTCATCTATCTACAATTATAGCTCATACAGATTAGTCTCATTATCCTAAAAAATCCCTGGCCCTCCACCACCAATAATTTCTATGCAGTTAACACCACTGGGTGGTGAGAACCCTCCCTACCCATCTATCTTTGGCCTTCATGGAAATGAAATCACTTTATTCCACTGGCCCTTTTTCCTTATTTGTGTATCTGTCTCCTGATTTGCAAGGTCTCTGGAGAGTCAGCCTGTGGTCTCCTGATAAGCTTCCGCAAGGTGAGTTTCAAGGAACTAATCCATTTCATATACTCAAATACAGCATCTAGCTGGTGGCCTGTTTTCCTTGAATTTATCTTTATTGTTACCTGCTGTGTTTCGGCCTTTGACATGTGGTGATCACGGCCCCCCTGCTTGGGACGGACTGCAAGGGATCTAACATGAAGAAGACTGAGCCCACGAAACAGACTGTGAGCGTTCCCACACCAGGACATGGGCTAAGATACACAGTTTTGGAGTGAGATGGAAGGAGAATGGTATGAAGTGTCCATTCTGTAGGGAAGTGTGTCCTAGAAGAAAAGCTCACCCTTTGGTCTCCTCTCTCATCCTCTGGTAATGAAAAGGCCTCTAAAAATATATGCAGAATGTTTACAGTGACATTATCATTTTTTATTCACATTGGCACACTTTTGAGAGTGAATGGGGACATTATTAATAATCGCACCAGGGCAGTGGATGTAAACCAAGTTACCCTAATAGAAGACCAAATGATTTTCATGCCATAAAATATCTCGCAACGTTGGTTCCTTCCTCATAAGAACAGCTGTCTTTTCCTACCTTTTCCTTTCTGGGCACACCTTTACCATACCCAGAGTTGACCTATGTGATTTCTGGCATCCTTCTCAAGTACTTTCTTTATAAAGTATTTTCTTTTTTGTGTCAGAATTTGGATTAAAAAAAAAAAACTTTTGTTCTCTAAGAATCGCTTACACATTTCTTTAGTGATACATTTGGGAGAGAGAAAAAAAAAGAATAAATCAGGCATAAATTCACAAAATGTCTAGGGAAGCATGTCCTCAGGAGAGAGCAGGTTGAGTCTACTGGATCAGTTGAACTGCAGCGTGTATCTGTGGCAACAGGGACTTTTCGGCCCTCAGTAATTTCGATTATTTAGAGGCAAAGGAAGAGCACAGTAAGGGATTAGAAGGGTCCAGCTAATTTCACATTAGCTTTTCAGTGAATTGCTGTTCAGCATGAGCATGGAACTGTTTCTCCTCTCAGTTTCAATCTCAGTTCCCAAAGTTTCTTATAAGGTACCAAGGGAAATACTGACTGATTCAAGTCACTTTGCTTCTTCTTTTCTTCTTTATACTAATACACTTCTCCCTCTATTGCACAAGAAGGAAGGAAAAATGCAACATTTCCAGTAATTCTAGTCATGGTGAAAAACTGAGGAGAAAAATAGATAGTTTGATGTTTTAGCACCATTTGTAGGTGATCATTTTTGTTGGTCAAGGAACATAAAAATCAAAACCAAGTTTGCTCAAGGATCATGTTTGCCCTTTATGTATTTAGATACTGAGGTCCAGCAAAAACAAAACAACAAAACAATACTCTGGAGCAGTTTAGGGACAAGATAATTTTTTTTTCTTAAATTAAAACATGGTGGAATGGGACAGGGCATAGGTTACAGAATTCCCCAGGAAATGTTTTCAAGGGTGGGACAGAAGTGTGAGTAGCTAGTCCTAGCGTAAAGCTTTAAAAAAGTTCACACAGTGCTTGTGAATGCCAGCCATAGGCCTAGGCCCTAATTACCTAAACTCAAATCACTTTCCATTCTGTATATCCTTGAACCTGTGCTTTGGGCTATGTACTTTTTTAAAGTAATTTTTATTAATTCTTGAACAGATACATAAAATGGCTCTGTGTAGAATCCAGAGAATAGTACACCAGCCATGTCACTCCTCCTCCACCCCACCCTCAATTCAAGGGAGAGAATGCTACCCCCAGCCCTTTCTCTGGATCTTTTTACTCTCCAACCGCCATCCCTTTCTCAATTCCTTTTGCTGTGACTGTTTCGATTTTTATCTTTATCTCTTGTTTTTCTTTTTAGTTTTACTATATGCTTGTAGCCTAAACATGTCATTTACTCTTGTACTTGTAAATGGACCTATACTGTACATATTTTGCAACCTGTCATTTTTGCTCAACATTATGTTCTTGAGATTCATCTCTGTTTTTGCGTGTCACTGTAATCTACTCGTTTCTGCTGCTGAATAGCATTCCCTTGCATAGATGCTACTAAACATATTTACCTATTCTATCATTGAAGGCCGGTGGGTGGTATTGTGTTTTGAAATTACAGATTTGCCATAAACATTCTTGTAGGGATTTCTTTCCTGTGCACATTTCTAAGAATTCCTCTAGGAAATACCCAGAAGTGAAATTGCTTTTCAGTATGTTTTCAAATTTAATACACTAATTTGTATACACATAAACACACATCCAAGCAGTATTTGGTGTTTTCATTGTTACACATCTACTGAGCCCTTGATTTTGTCAAACAATTTAGTTTCCGCTAGTTTAATGGGTGTGAAATGTTAGTATGCATTTTAAGAGTACTTTTTTGTGTTTATTCACCATTCATGCTTCTTCTAAAAAGTACTTGTTAACGCTTCTGCTCACTGTTTAAAATTTTCCTTTTGTCCTTTTCTCATGGATCTGTAGAAATTCATTATATATTCTGGATTCAAATCCCTCGTCAGTCATATATGTTACAAATATCTTTGCCCAGCTTGCAACTTACCTTTTTTACTTTTTTATAGTATCTTTGATTTACACAAAGTATTCATTTTAACATAGTCAAATTTGAATCTTAATGTAGTTAAATTTGTCAGTCTTTCCCATCATGGTTTATACTTTTCTGTGTTTGTGAAAGAAATCTTTCTAGGAGCAGTGGGAAGGAGACAGAAACCACCCCTTCCCTGGACTGACAGAGCTACCTGCCGAGCGCTGCTGCCACCATGCCCAAGAGAAAGGCAAAAGGAGATGCTAAAGGTGACAAAGGGAAGGTGAAGGATGAGCCACAGAGGAGATCAGCACGGTTGTCTGCTAAACCGGCTCCTCCAAAACCAGAACCCAGGCCTAAAAAGACCCCTGCCAAGAAAGGAGAGAAGCTGCCCAGAAGGAGAAAGGGCAAAGCAGAGGGTGGCAAGGATGGCAACAACGCTGCAAAGAACTTAGATGCTTCTGCAGCCCAGTCACAGAAAGCAGAAGGTGGTGGGGATGCCAAGTGAAGGGTACTTTTTTGATAGCGCTGTCCTTCTAGTGACTATACTGTTTGAAATACTATTTTTCTTTAATCAAGTTTTATAAAAATGTAGAATTTTTTTTTTTTCAAATTTCTGTTGTTAGCCTACAAGACACATTGTTGTTGTCTTTTCTTTCATGCAAAGTGCAAATACCACTAACAGAATGTCTCAGAAGCTGGATTGAAATGGGGGAAGATGAGATCTTCTATCCTTGTGTTTGAAGATTATTCTTGGTTCCCAGGAGGGATTCTCTGACATTCACATAATTCAGCCACTTTGGCTTAGAAGCCTTACATCGTGGAGAAGCAAAACTTTGTCTTCTTTCCTGATGCCATCAGCATATACCTGACTTCCTGAAATAGTTTTGATGTGGCCTTGGGCCTCCTAAAATACTCAGGCTTTCTGGTGATGACATCAACATGGTGTTGCTCAAAAGAGCCAAGGTTCCTGCTCATAGTTTGCAGATCATCCCTTTTGTAATCTGAGAGTTTTAGCATCTTTCTAACATGCTGGAGTTGACCTGCAAAAAGATCTTACATATCTCTTGTGAAACATCCACCCCTACTGAGAACTCTGCCTTTTCAAAACAGCAACCGAAGACTGTTGACTTTCGGGGGAGGGGAGTTTGAAAGTTGTAAAATGTTGTGGATTATCAACTCTCTCCTGGAAGAAACTGGTTTTAAAAAATATCTTATTAAGCTGAATACAAATTAGCTTGGTGGTAGGGGATTTCCTACCCAAAGTTATAGAGCTATTCTTTACTGCATTGTAGACCTTTTATAGTCTTGCTTTTCGCATTTGGTTTTAGTCTGCTCTGAACTGATTTTTGTGAAAAGTATGAGATAGTTCAGTTGAATGTTTTTTTTTTTTTTCCATATGGATAAGTGGTGGTTGTCCCAGCACCACTCTATGAATGACTTAATTCTTTCCCACTGATCTATAACACCAGCTCTTTCATAAATGAAGTCTACACATGTGGGTGACTCACTGGCCAATTTGTCTAGCCTTGTGGCAGTACTATACAAGCCTGAGTACTACAACTTAAAAAAAGATCTTGCTATCTCAGGACAAATCCCACCTCCAAAAAAAAAAAAAAAAAAAAAAAAAAATCACCACCAAGTTTTTCTTCCTTGGGAATATCTTGGCTATTCTTAGCCATTTGCTCTCCTGTACAACTTTTAGAATTAGATGGACAAGTTCTAAAACAAAATTAAAATGTTGGAATTTTTATTGGATTTGTATTGAATTTGTAGACTAATTACAATGTTGAGTCTTCCAATCCATGAACATGATATAGTTCTCCATTTATTTAGCCTTTTTAAATGTCTTTCAATAAAGTTTTATAATTTTCTCCATAAATGTCTTTTATTAATATTTCCTAGGGACTTCAGATGTTTTTATGCTATTTTCATGGTATCTTTTTAATTACTGCAGTTTCTGTTTTTAGCTAAACTTGATGTTTAGATCCAGCAACCTTGCTAAACTCTCATTAATTCATGTAATATGTCTCTATTTTTTTGGGTTTTCTACATAGGCAAACCATACACAGACAATTTTGTTTCTACACAGTTTTATTCCCATTTTTACTCTTTCTAATGCTGAGCATTGTCCAACTGCTTAGTGCACAGGAGCAAACAAAGTTTTTTTTTTTACAAACAAAGTTTTTACTGTCACCAATCTGATATTATGGTTGGGTCAGGGTGGGAGGGAGAAGTAGAAAATACACAGATTTATGTGAGGAGGGGCCTTAAGTTAACAAGTAAAAGTGGGTGCCATTTAGATAGGCTGGTGAGGGAAATCCTTCATGATGAGATGGCATCTGAGCAGAGCACTTAATGAAATAAAGGAACAAGAGATGTCAATATGCAAGGAAAGCACTCCAGCAGACAGGAGGTGAAAATGTGTTTGTTTGGCTCGCTGAGGAAGAATAGGGAATAAGGCTGCAGAAGTGGCTAAACTGGAAAGAAGATGGATAAGAGTGACAGCTGATAGGATTGCAGAGAAAGCCGAGGGCCAGGAAATGGAAGACCCTCCAAGCTGTAATTTTTCTCTGAAAGTGATGGGATACCATTAGCGTTCCAACAGAGAACACATTCTAAGTGGGGGTAGGGGGGCAAGCAATCAGCCATCTGGAGAGGGCAAAAGTTGAAGAAGGAAGACAAATTAGATGGCCGTCACACTGAATTGCATGAAATTCTATATTACCATGCTGTATTGCTGTCCTTCCCTCTGCTCAACTATTCCTGCCCCATTTTATTTGGTTAACAGCAAAACCTGTATCTGTGCTTTCTCTTTGCCAAGCAAGAACAGGTCAGGACCAAAGAAAAGCATTCTCTGTCATCAGAAGCCAAAGTCAAATGCAAAAAGTCACCACACAGTACTGTGCTTAGTGTTGTGGTGATACTGCTGCGGAAGCCCTGAACCTGATGCCAGAGCGTATAAAGGGGTTTCAGGGAGAACTTCCTGGGTAATTTTGACACCTAGGCAGCAAAATGAAAACAGGAGTGGTCAAGCAAGGAAGGAGTGGAGGAAAGCCTTCTAGTAAGAGTAATAACATGTGCAAAGATGTTAAGAGAATATGGTGCATAGTTGATGTTCAATAAACTGTTGAATTAAAAAAAATTAATGCATAGCCAAATTGTAGTAGGTTTTTTTTAACAATAAGTTATTTCTTGAGTGCTTATTGTTTGCCAAACACTGTATCTGTCCAGTGATTTCCATGACCCTTTGAGCTGAATATTAGTATCCCCCTTTTGCTTTACATTTAGTGAAACTGATGCAAATAGAAATGAAATAATTTCCCTTGAGATAATACAGTGAGTAGAAAAATCCAAATTAAGAGCCAGGTCTACAACTGCAGGGCCTGGAAGCTTTCCATTGTTGAAAAGATCAGTGGTATATATATATATATATATATATATATATATATATATATATATATATATATATATTTTTTTTTTTTAAGATCAGTAGTTTAAATTTCAAATGTGATCTGTCCAGTTCCTGTGTAAATTAAGGCATTTCCCAAGACACCATCAGGAAACAATCAAGTGCAAGAAATAATATTCTGCATGTTAAACGGTTGTAATTTCCACTAAAGAAAGATAGTAATTAGGGGTACCTGGGTGGCTCAGCGGTTGAGCATTTGCCTTTGGCTCAGGACCTGATTCTGGGGTCCTGGGATTGAATTCCCTATCGGGCTCCCTGCAGGGACCCTGCTTCTGCCTCTCTGTGTCTCTCATAAGTAAAATAAATAAATAAATATACATACATACATACATACATACACACATATATTAAGAAGGGTAGTAATAAAAGAATAAAAGGACTCTAAATTCAATGGGGAAGTGGTCATATGGAATTCAGGATTTCAGTGTTTCTCTAGCAACATAAAACTAGAAAGACCTATTTTTTTCTATACAAAGATGGTAGTTTTTTAGACAAATATTTCTAAATATTTTAGACAAATATTTCTAAATCTAAATTAGGAAATAGTGATTATTATACTTTAAACCTCTTTGCCCCCTTTTCTGACCCACTTGGTACTTACATTCCTATCTGTAAATTAATAAATTGACATCCTGGTTTATGAATATTTTGAGAATTTGGGTGTCTGACACCAAACAGCTTGAGTGATCCAGAGTTTTCCATAATAAAATTTGTGACTCTCAAAACGGAGGCCCTGGTCCTGGAAGAGCTGGAAAGAGAGAGGGAAACTTACTTTCCTGTATCCACTTCCTTCCGTACCTCTTAGTTTTATTGCCTGGTGAACTGGGGGTACCCCGGGGCCCTGGAGCCTTGGCTCAGCCAGACCTGAAGGCATCACCACAGGTTCTTGGTCACGAGAAGGAACCCCAGGACAGACACACAGCACAGCAAAGTGACACAAGTGGGGCAGTTTATTAAAGCAAAAAGTACAATCTCCAGACATGAGAGCAGGCACCTTGAGAGAGAAGAGAAAGCGCTGCCACCCCCGGGTCAGGTTTCCTTTATTGATGGTTGTTAACTAGGAGGCATGATGTGTATTAGTTGGGGCAGGGAGCAGGGTACCCAGTTTTTCTCCTTAACCCACTCACAGCTTTCCTGTGGCGGCCCCACCATCTGGGGCCTGTCCGGTGCGCTGCCAGGCTGGCCTCCGGCTATCAGGTTGGAGCCTCACTGCCGGCCCTAAAAGCCCTCTTCTCAACAGTGGACACAGCGATCTTCGTAAAAACGGCGCCAAATGCCCTCAACCCGCTCCAGCGCTCCCCACCCCACGTGGGGCACGACCCTGAAGTACGAGCGCCCCCCGCATGCGCGCCCAGAGCCCTTAGGGCCGCACCAAGCACTTCCAGCCTCTCTAGGGCTTCGGGAGGCCTCTGCTTCGGGCGTCGCGGCCCGGCTCCAGCCGGCTGAGGGAGGCCGGCCCTGTGAAGCTCCTTCCCGGATTCCTTGGACCCCTCACAACCGTGCGGAGGCCTGGGGTTCAGGGCGCTAACCCCCAGGACCCTGCCCGAAGGGGATTGTCAGAGCCGGAAGCCACTTGGGGCCTGGGCACCCCTTAGGGGCTTCAGTGCCCTCTGGCCTCGCGATACTGCCCGTAGAGCCCTCCTCAAAATTATATTCTAAGAAAGCAGTAACAAATAGAGAAAGGGCAATTATACGACAAAAACAGTTACCAAGCATGTAAAATAACACTGAGTTGACGTATTGAATGTTCTACATCAAGCCCCGTCTTACGGCCACTGTCACGTCGGAAGAGTAAGTATGAGCCATTTACAAGGTGTCTCCTCGCTCAGGTCTGCGATGCTGCTGTCATCGGATGTGGGTTCCGGTGACAGGGGCCCGGGACCGGTGCAGCAGGTGTTTCCATGGTAGCTGGGGCAGGACCCGCGGGCAGGAGAAGGGGTGATCCTGAGGAGAGGATGATGGTGACACACTTTTTAGTTTGTGCAGGAGGGAAGGTGGAGGAAACCTCCGTTTCTAGGGACTCTGTCAGCTGGAAGCGGGCTCCATAAGACCTTGATGGTCTGGCTGCTGTTAAGGGAAAATAGCTTTAGGGTTTTGGTAAAACATCAGCAGTAAGGCAGCCCCGAGTTCCTTGAGGAGCATCACTCTTCCTGTCTCGGGGATTTATCGGTCGGCTGCAGGCTGTAACCTGTGATTGTTCTTGGCGATGAAACCACAGGGACTTCTTACTGTCCTTTGCTCTCTACATTCATATGTGAAGGGCATGCCAGATTTTAGTTCAACGTCAGAGATGTTAAAGATGTCAATATTTATTCCTTCCAGGTTGACCGACCGGGCCCCAGGTTAAGAAACCTTGCAGAGGTACCTCCTACAGCACCTGGCACAGAGGAGCCATCTCCCCCTGGAGATGTAGATATTAGTAATTTAAGTATTACTTTTCTTGCACCTGGTCACATTTCTTTTAGGTGACCATGATGACATGAATCACATGAGGTTCTGAGGGAGCACAAAAATAAGTCAGAATTCAGCCCATTAATTCGGTCATTTTATTTATTTTTTTCTGAGGTACAGTTGACATATAATGTACTAGTTCCAATTATATGACATAACAGTCTGGTATTTTTGTACATTGTGAAATGATCACCACAATGTCTGGTAAGCATCTGTCATTTTACATAGTGGCAAAAAAAAAATTGTGTGTGTGATGAGAAGGTTCCAGATTTACTCTCTTAGCAACTTTCAAATATGTAACGCAGTATTGTTAACTATATTAATTTTAGTTACATATATATGTAACTAAATGTGTAATATAATATGTACTAAATATATAACATATCTAAATTTACTTATATGTATGACTTCATTTAGATATGCATGCTAAAGAATGCTGTCCACATCCTGAGGAAAGAGAAGAAAAAAAACAAAAGTGGAAAGCTCCAAGATTTGGCTCCACAGTTTCTAAACCATACGTCCTTACAAAGAAAGACTTGCAAAGGAGACTTTGCATAAAGGATTTAGCTCTAAGCACCACTTTTGGTTGTGCTGCCCTGGGAGCCATAGGTTAACATACGGTTAGATAAAACACAAGAGAAAAGAAGGATGTCATGGATAGAAATACCGTAGAGGCAAAGCAGTTCAGGAAGAGTCTTTCTCTTGCAAAGGATTTCAGATTTTATCCTGTTTGACTTAAAAGTTTTAACCCTGGGGAAAAGCCTTTGCAAACTTGCATTTCACAAAAACCTCTGCCAGTTGGCCTTTGTATGGTGGAATTAGAGGGAGGTTATTGGAAGTGGAGATTTCCTGACTATGAAATATACTGCTTTATTCAGGCCTAGAAATGAAGACTTTCAAGAGGATGTGGCAAAAACAGCTGTCCACTATACTAAAAAAGATAGTAATAAAATGATTGTCATAATCCTCAGAAAGATGGCAAGAGCCTGAATTTGCGTGATAGGATGGGAGCAGAAAAGGAAATGAAGTCTTCACAGAATTCCCTGCACCCCTTCCTCTTAAGTACTTAACGGGTAGACTTGGTAATGGGTTGGATCCAGAGGAGGAGGAATAGGGATGAAGAAAGGGAAGGAGTCTGAGACAGGACTTAGTTTCTAGCTTTGGATTTATGTGGGTGGTTGTATAACTAACCAAGATAAGGAATACACAGAAGGAAGAGGAGAGCGTCGGGTTGATGAGTGCCAAGAAATGGGCAAGGTCTGAAATTTTACCCAGCGTGAAAGCTAAACTTGCTACACAGGGTTCCGTGGATACTGGTATAATTCACAAGACTCCTGGGTTAGAGACAATGGAAAGTCCATTACTCTAGTAATAGCAATAGCCAGATTACGAGCATTTTTTTCTCTGGTTCCCTGGCTCTAGTTCTCAGAGGGCAAAACCATGAATGACATCTGTACATGCAGTGGATTCTAAGAAAGAAACCCTAAACCATGGATCTCAATTCTTTTATAATGAGCAGTAAGCATGCCTACCCATTGCTCTGGAGAGACATTTCTGTCTTCACTTCTACAGTGTTTGCTGTATAAGCATCTTTGAAAAGAAAATCCAGAACAAAGAGCAGTCAGTGCCTTGCTAGCAATACATGTAGAAATGTGAGAGATTCATGAAGGATTATGTCCCAACAAAGAGTTACTTTCACTCATTGAGCTTTTCTTTTTCTTTTCTTTTTCTCTTTTCTTTCTTTCTTTCTTTCTTTCTTTCTTTCTTTCTTTCTTTCTTTCTTTCTTTCTTTCTTCTTCTTCTTCTTCTTCTTCTTCTTCTTCTTCTTCTTCTTCTTCTTCTTCTTCTTCTTTTCTTCTTCTTCTTCTTCTTCTTCTTCTTCTTCTTCTTCTTCTTCTTTTTCTTCTTCTTCTTCTTCTTCTTTCTTCCTTCTTCTTCTAGAAGCATGGCTTGGAAAATTCAAATCTGGATGTTTTCCTCAACTCATCTGCCCAATAGAAGGGTAAATGACCCATGGAAACTTCTAGTAGCTTTTTCCTCTGGACACCAACCTCAAAGTAGCTGAGTTTCTTGAGTGGAAGGTGCCTGCCACATTTGGCTTTTTCTGGTAAAACAAATGATTAGAACTAGTTGACTTGTAGGTTTGAAGATTAATGGAGACAGGTTTAGGGATCGGGACAGTAATGGAGAATGGAAATACAACATATCCATTACCTTAATCCAGTGCCATGTTATAATGATCTAATATATGAATTGCTTGTAGCAACTTTGATGATTTTTCATAGCAATGTAAAATCCACTTTCTCTATTATCTTCTGGATCCTCTAGGATGAAAATTCTGCTTTGGGCAATGACCAAATGAAATCTCAAGCAAGGGCTGCCAGGTTCTGTTTCTTCAGAGACTCCAAGCAGGGCAGAGATGATGTTGCTGCCAATGCGCTCAGGTCACTTGAGGTTTTTGGGGCCTGGGATTTCTGGGAAGGGGCAGAGCAGGCAGGTTACTTGGCACAGGATGCATCACCCTGTAATTCCATCTTTGTGATTACTCTAAGCCCAATGTTTCCCACTGAGGGGGATGTGGAATCAATTTACTGGTGGCTAGTTCCCAGCATTGTAAATAGGAGGGAATCTGAAATATCAGAATGCAGTGCATATGTGAGGGTCAGTGGTTAGTCAATTTTGTTCCTGCTACATTTGTGTGTCTGGGTCCAGATGTAAACTCAAGTTCAAACTGGAAATGGCCAAAAAGTTTGGAAGTTGCTGCAACTGGGACCTGAATTCTAAGGGCTGATGTGGGCATCCCCAGAGCTGAGCAAAGTAGAGGATTGGAAAGGAGCACTCCAGTGTAGGGCAGAGGAAGCAGTTCTGTTTTGACTTTTGATAACTTGTGACCGTTGTTAATGAAACTTTTACTTGTGCTCTGGATGAAATGTTTAGCATGCTGCAGCTTCCAGCCACCTTACTAAAAGGCCATTCTACATTCTGGACAAATCCTAGGTTATGATATCTGTATTGTGTTCAGGATCCCCTCATTATTTAGTGAAATCAGCCTTTGATTTGATATTATCTTCTTTCCGGTTATATACTTGCTGGGTTAAAAATGCAGGAGCAGGGGAGAAAAGCACAAACCGCCCGAACAGGGACTTGAACCCTGGACCCTCAGATTAAAAGTCTGATGCTCTACCGACTGAGCTATCCGGGCTCACATAGAGTTCTCATACACCTCAACTGGCTCACATGAAATGCTTCTGACACATCAACTGTAGTCAATCTATCCCTAAATTTGAAGGAGGAAATTATTTTAGAAGTTTCACCTGTGATTCTGGTTCAGCATTGCTCGTTTAGAAAATGCTTAGAAATATACTAATTAGCATAGAAAGTCACAAGGAGGGTCTTCTTTAATACCAAGGTCTAACCATATTATATTAATTATAATGTTGCCCCAAATTCTTTCTCCCTATAAAGTATAGAGATACATATATGTGTATATATATATATACACACAGTATATGTTTATGTATATATATGTATGCATGTATATATATACACTATATGTGTATATACACTATATGTGTGTATATACACACACACTATATATCACACACACACACTATCTGTATAGGTCAATACTATATAGAGATATATACTATACTATATAAAATTCAGTGCAGTCAAGAACTATGGAATGCTGGCCTTCAGTTCCTCAGTTTCCCAGAGAAATATCTCAAATATTCTACGTTTGGCCTCAAACAGAGCACTTTCAAAATGAAGCTGATTCATTGCTGGTGCTTTTAAGGTTTTAGGTGGCACTTTGGACACCTGAATATGGATCGAGAAACAGAGGGAGTGGTTTGATTTTGTGCTGGGTGTCAGCTGTCTTCATTTATTAATTTTTAATTTAAATAAACTCTTAACTTTTGAGTAGTTTTATATTTACCAAAAAGTTGCAAAAATATAAAGTTCCCATATACCCACTGTCCTTGGTTGTCCACATCCTACATTGTATATGGGTTTTAAGAAAACTAATTAGAATACTGTGTACATCTACATGTGCATTTCTCAGCTTAGACAATTACCAATTTTCATTTGTCCCTCTGGGGTCCTATCTCTTCACCCTCCCAGGTAAACACTGTCTTAAATTTGGGGTTTATTCTCTCTCTTTTGTTCTTTATAATTTGGCGTCTATTATAGTGTTTCTAAGTTTGTGAACAATATACTATGGAAATTTCCATAATAAAATCCAAACTTATGTATCTATAAACAAACAAACCAATCTCAGGTTTACTTAGTCATCTCTGTTTACTTAATCATCTTCTCAGTCGGTGTCCTTGAGTACCAGCACAATTTGGGCATGATATTCTATTGATCCCTGAACACATGCCCTGCAAGCACTAGGGCACCCTAACATTTCCAGGGCTGGGAAGAAGGGTCCAGAAGAAAACAGGAGGCCTGCTATTGACCCACTCCTCCCTCCTCTTCCCAGCCTTGTGCTCCAGAGACTCATAGAGGAGATCCATCCTTCTAGAAGCCCGGTTAGGGCTTTGGCCTGGAAATTCTGGATTCTGGGACTGGACCCAAGTGCAGTGGGGTGACTAACTTCCCAGTTTTAGCACTGGATGTCTTGAGTCCCAAGGCCAACTATGACTCTAGAAGACCTTCTGCTCTGTATGGGTGAGAGCCCCTTATAGTATTTGGATCCGTTTTATCCAGGTGGAAGACTTGCCTTAGGTCGTTATTTCTTCAGCCAATTTATCTTCAAGTAAATAAATATCGCCTGTTCTGAGACACTCTTCCACTTCTCTCTCAATTCAGCTTCAAGTTGCCAGGGATCTTATTAGCCTATAGATCACTGCAGTACCTCTCACGTGTCTTTAAAATAAAAGAGAAAAAAAAAAAGGAAAGAAAGGAGCTTTTTATTTTCAAATTTTTATTTAAATTCGAGTTAGATAACATATGAGAAAGAAGCTTTTAGAGTCTCTCTGTCCTTTTTCTCATCAGATTTTTAGGTATTTGGTTCCATCTCTTAGTCTCTAGGTTAAGTGTCTGACAAACGTCCCATAGCTGGAAGACTCCTCTACTTGGAATATGGATGTTGCTCTTTTAACTATGTTATGATTTTGCTGAGCAGATAAAGGAAAATTTAATCTCAGTATTCAAAATATCTTCTGGTTCCTGGGGAGGAAAATAGGAGTCAAAGAATTGGGAAGAGTTAGAAAGACAGGGCTTGCAGGGCTGGGGATGTAGCTCAGTGGTAGAGCGCATGCTTCGCATGTATGAGGCCCCGGGTTCGATCCCCGGCATCTCCAAGATGTTTTGCCAACACAATCAGAAACCATGTTTTTAAAACGTGGAATCACTAGACTTGATATCCTCTTCATCGATTTCCACAGTGTCCTTGTAGCCACTGCTTTTAGAATTGTGTATGTAGGGAGGAAAACAGGATAACTCTAAGGTATTTGGGTTCATCTTTACCTGAAACCAGTAGCCCTGGAAACGTAGAAAAAAAAACACCGGAAGGAGAGATGGCGGAAGCAGATCAGCCTGGAAATTAGCCCAGGACCCATTAATGAAAGGCAATTTGTAGTATCCGGCTGGTCTTCAGAGGCAGAGATAATCTTGGCCTCAAAATACAGAGAGGGAGTGGGGGGGAGGGTATTGCTAGCACCTCGTTGCTGCGTCAGGAGCACGAAAAACATAGGACAAGTATTGGGAAAGGGACGAAGCCTAGCTCGGTGCGGGCAAAATCAGCAGCGCAGATGCACCATGCTGTTTGCAGCGTAAAAAGCTGCAACAATACCTTCTTGTTGTGACTTTGAACGCCCTTGTTGCGTAGTTGGCCGGTTAGCTCAGTTGGTTAGAGCGTGGTGCTAATAACGCCAAGGTCGCGGGTTCGATCCCCGTACGGGCCAGTCCGACGTTTTTTGTTTTTTTTTTTTTGCCCTTGCCTTGAGTTAAATCCTCCTGGTGACCCTCCGGTGGAAAAGGAGGCCCGCGTTCTAAGTTAAGACTGCGTCCCCATAAGAAACGTTTTGCCGCGAGTCCACTCCATCGTAGGAGAGCCCTGGGAACCCCTCTTGGCAAGCCCTCGTGCTCAGAAAGTTTGCTCCGAGAAGCAGAAAAGCCAGCCGGACACCGTAGGGATTGTTAAATTCATTTAGAAGGAAAACGGTGTCGGATTGCGGTTTGGGTCCATCATCGCGCGGGACAGGGGAGGAATCCGTCTGAGAGACGAGCAGGTTCTCACCACTCTGACCTATAGGGCTCTCCCGCACGGTGTCCTCGCCTTGCGGCCCCTACTGCCCCGTGCGGCCTGGTGGCGACGGCCGCAGCCCCTTTGCTTTGGCCGGTTCTGGTCCTTACGCTCTGTGTCAGCCAACTTCTCCACCGAAGCCGGCTCCGGCTCCCTGGGTCTCCCAGTGTTCCTAGGGCCGCTGATTTCCTGTATCCAACCACGACCTCACAGCGGTAGGAGCTCCCACGCGTCCGCTATGGGCGTGGGGGACCTCGGGACCAGGCCGAGTGTCCCGAGGGTCGGGGACGTGCGAGCGGCGGTGGGCCTGGTCCCCCTGCAGAGGGAGGGAGGGGCTGCTCGGGCCTCGACCGGTGCAGGTGAGGAGGAGCTCAGGCTGCTGCACTGTCGGAGCAGCCGCCCTGGCTGTTGCTTACACGGGATGGGTCAGCGCCCTCTGCGAAGCACTAAGGCTTGATGCGCTCCTTGCGAGGACTGGGGAAGTGCTGAGAGCCACGTCTACCCGGTTTTGAAAATAAGAAAGGAGGGAGGGTCCAAATAAAGGTCGGTTATAGTTACACACACCCAAATATGAATGGAATACCAAAAAAAAAAATTGTTTTTACTAAATATTCAATATACTCAGAGAGAGCCTCAGTATAGGTGGCTCGTTGGTCTAGGGGTATGATTCTCGCTTAGGGTGCGAGAGGTCCCGGGTTCAAATCCCGGACGAGCCCAGTTTTTGTGACTTCCCCTGATTCCACTTTTTCTAACTCGGCCTTCAAATTCTCACACAACGCAAACGGATACAGAGGCCATTCAGTAAACTGCTATCACTTCTGGTAGAAGTGTGTAGGCTGCATATTCCCTCAATCCGAGTAACACGGGAACTCTGACTTGAAAGAGACAAGCACTTTTCAGTTTTGCCTTTTATTCCGTGTTCCGCCAACTCTAAAGGGATTCTTGCAAAGGCTGATGTTTCTGGTTCCTCTAGAGTTCCAACCCAGGGGTGTGATCATAGGAAAGTATAGGAAGACGATGCACATCTCAATTCAGTATCATCCACCATCATGCATCGCTTTTTTATGGAAAAATAAAACACCGAACTACAGAGTTGGGGTTTTGGCAAACTTTGTACAAGATATCTTGGCTTTCCTCGTTAGCATAGCGTTGCCTATTCCCCGATCTTTCAGGAGGTCCGGGTTCTGGTTCCTTATTGGGAAGGGGCACTTTCTCTCGCCTCCTGGAGATACTGTTGGTACACTCAGATATTTGGTACACAGCAATTTGTTTAGCATCTGTTATATTCGATGAACTTCTGTAGTCGGTGATAAATGAGACATTAAAAAAAATCACTGGATCCCATATTCTAGTGGTTGTCAAATAATTTATATTAAAATGAATTTGCGCCTCCTCTCTTGAGGTGTGTGTCAGCCTTGATGGTGAAGAAGTACAAAAAATGAGCAAGCATGGGGGCCTGAAAGGGAGGGGAAAAAAAAACCGCATAGATTTTCTTCAGGGCCGCATCCACAGAGCACCGTGGAGGCTGGCAGGTGACAGGGGGGCCACAGAGAGGGCCCAGGAGGGCCTGGACTCCTCACCTCCATGCCTGGAAGAGCATAGGCAACCAGTCCGTGGCTCTGGGAATGCCAGAGTTGGGGTAAGTGTTACAGCGCCCAGAGATGCCGACCTTTGGATCCCAGAAACCTTCTGGGGTCTATTGCAGCAGATGGTGAGAATGGAGGTGGGCCGAGATGTAGTGAAAGTGGGTGGGATGTGCACAGTCATTTAGAATAATGCTTATACATCTTGGCTTTCATGCCATCTTTATAAAACAAAAATAATCAAGCAAAATCTGGAATCCTGCATTCCTAGCAGGCCCAAGAAGAATTTATATGTCCTCATAATAAATTGGGGAAGGAGCTCTTTAGGTTCCCTGACTAGCTCAGTCAATAGAGGTATAGAGCCCTTAATCCAGGGGCTGTGGGTTTGAGCCCTGTATTGGGTGACTGCCTTACTTTTTCAGTGTTTTTTCTTAATTGAATTTCTGCACATTGAGAAATTAAGTCCCACACCGCTGTCGAACAAGAGGAATTTTGGAGGTCAACACTTTTAAGGAGTGGAATTCTGGAATCACAGCAAGTGGCCACGGTTCACCAGCTCTCTGCTAAGCTGCTCTGACTTGCTCTATTCAGCTTGCGGTGTAGGCGCAGCGCCCCCTGCCGGGAATGCATTTTTCTGGCCTAGCTGAGGTAGGGCTTGGGCTCTGTGTATTTAAGCTACACGGATGATTCAGAAGTACTACCCCCCGAGAAAAAAGGTTTAGGATACAGGGAGAAGGATGCAGAAATGTTGGAAAAGGTATAATCTGAAGGTGGAAAAAATAATCCAAACACAGGGCAGAGGTGAGAGGCGGCAATGTCCGCGCAGAGTTTTGAGACTCCACTTTCTGGCCCAAGCAAGTGTCATTAGGGAATAATGGGAGATGAACGATCTTTCTTTCTTTTCTTTCTTTCTTTCTTTCTTTCTTTCTTTCTTTCTTTCTTTCTTTCTTTCTTTCTTTCTTTCTTTCTTTCTTTCTTCTTTCTTTCTTTCTTTCTTTCTCTTTCTTTCTTTCTTCTTTCTTTCTTTCTTTCTTTCTTTCTTTTTTCTTTCTCTCTTTCTTTCTTTCTTCTTTCTTTCTTTCTTTCTTTCTTTCTTTCTTTCTTTCTTTTCTTTCTTTCTTCTTCTTTTTTTCTTTCTTTCTCTCTCTTTCTCCCTTCCGTTTCAAAGGCGGAGGTCAGTGACTCATCAGTCTTATAAGTCTTATAAGTCTTATATCACTCAGTGCTCATATCTTGTACATCACGTGCCCTCTTTCATGCCCATCACCCAGTGACCCCAGCCTCACCCACCTCCTCCCCTCCAGCAACCCTCAGTTTGTTTCCTAGAGTTAAGAGTCTCTTATGGTTTGTCTCCCTCTCTAATTTCATCTTATCTTCTGGGAGATGAATTTCCCATTACCACTACCTCACCCACCTGTTTGGTTCCTGCTCACTCACACCTGGATAGCACAACGTACCTCCTGATAGGTAATGCTGTTTCCAACCTTTCTTCCCTTCATATATGACAAATGGAAGAATCAAACAACCCACAACAGATTGCAGTTACCTTCACAATAAAATCCAAAGATTTAAGCTTGTTTTTCAGAATCCAAATTGCATTTCTACTTCCAACTTCTCTGAACTCTCCACCTCTAGGAAAAACCTGCCCTGTCCAACCAGTTATGTTCGTTCATTTCATTCCTACTGTGTATCCTTTTTACTCCTTTTTTTTTTTTTTTAAAGATCTTTTATTTATTCATAGAGACAGAGAGAGGCAGAGACCCAGGCAGAGGGAGAAGCAGGCATCATACAGAGAGCCTGACGTGGGACTCCATTCTCCAGGGTCTCCAGGATCATGCCCTGGGCTGCAGGCGGCGCTAAACCACTGCGCCACCGGGGCTGCCCACTCCTTTTTTCTTAACCAAATTTCTGCACATTGAGAAATGAGGTCCAAAATGAAGTCTAATTCCATTCTGGTTATGGACTAGGTTAACTCAGTTCTGTGCCTGGGCAATATGATCCCCGATAGGAATGGTTTGTGCTATTCCGGAGTGGCTTGAAAATCATTTCCATGGTGAAATTGACCCTTTCTGTGAGATTTCCTTGTTCCTCTGAAAATTTCATCATGCCTGTCCTCCTTTATCATTCCTTTGAAGCTTCCCTAGGTTTACTAGCACTTACTGACAAAATGCCCATGGCCATAATAGAGAAAGCACACACATACATACCTCCTCGTTTATTCTAAAAGCACAATTAGCCATTTATGTTCCTCTCTCTTCACTAACATTGTCCTAATGTTCTCTTCAGGCCTCAGGACAATTCAGTGGGCATGCTCTAACTTGGGTATCCAAATATGGCCGTACATGTGAATCACCTGGTGAGCTTCAAAAACTTGATTCCTGGGCCCCATCTCAGTCTTAGTGAGGCTGAATCTCTGATGCCTTAGAAACGAGCACTTTTAAGGTTGTTCTTTCTATTTTAACATGATAGATGTGGCAAGTTGGCTGCCTACTCAGGCTAGAATCCCACAAAGAGCCAATATCTGATGGAAAACACTGATTGTAGGTGTTTATCATTAGCTTTTGGTTCAGAAACTTGATGTTATATGCTTTTCTGCCTCTGTCTCTTCCTCTTGCCAGTTCATGTAGACTCTGGAGGGATGAGGTCCTGATAACCCAAATAAAACATGCTCATCCATTTATTCATTCTAGACATTTCTTGACCACTCCTGTGTGTCAGGCATTGTTTTGGGTGTTTGAGATTTATCAGTGAACAAACCAAAGATACCTGCCACTTAAGTTCTATGGAAGGAGGCAGACAATAACAAACAAAGATACAAGTAAACTAAAATTGATGTTAGAATGTGATCAGAGTGCTGGGAATAGGTGGGAGTCTCATCATAGTATTAAACAGGATTATTGGGTTAGCCTTACTGAAGGTAACATTTGAACACAGAGGGGCCACAGTGTTATTTTCAAGAGTTTCTAAGTAGAAGAATCAGGCAGAGCTGAAGGCAAAAGCATGTTTGCAGTAGTGTGGCTGGAGCAGAACATTTAAGGGGAAATGAGTCATGGGAGGAGGTCAAAAAATGTGAGGTCTTACAGTCTTTGTAAGGACTTTGAACTGGGTGAGACAGGAAGTCTCTGAAGTTTCTGTGTAGAAGAGTGACAGGAACTAACCTAGCTTCTAAAAGAATAACTCTGGCTGCTGTGTTGAGAAGAGATCTGAAGGAGATATGCTAGAAACAAGGACACCTGTTAGAAGGCTCTTGGTGGCCGAAAGGGTCAAGTCACACCTGAGTGGTCACAGGGCAGGTGTGGAGAAGTGACCTGATTTCTGGGTATGTCTGGCAGGCTGTCCAAGGGATTTTAATGGGGACTTGAAGGACAAGGATAACTTTGAAGATAGAGTGCCTGCTTTATGAATGAACTTATGCCAAGAAACAAACTGTTAGGTGGCCCAGTACATGTGTGTGTCTGTGTATGTGTTGTAATTGCCCTCAAATTTAGGAAGACAAAAATCATATAAAAGCTTGGCTAGTGTCTAATCAGAGCAGAAGGAGTTAGATGATAACATTTGTGTTGTTGTGAACACCTGATACTGCCTGCTGTCTGCACCTCGAGACTGCCACAAGCCTTGGAATATCCAGACTGCATTGAAAGAATGTCCACGTCCGGGCACGATGGCGTCAAGACAAATTACCACTCTCCATCCTCTTCCAACCAAACCTTCCTTTTTTCCTTACCCAGGAACCTGAATATTGTCATTAATCTATCACTTGCTCTGTGTAATGTTATATTAAGTTCTAAAATTCTTCTGTATTTTGCCTATTTAGATCAATCACACCTATACTGTTGGGTACAGGGAATCATGTTTTAAACTAGGTGGACTCCCTAGTGTTTGGAGGTATTGTCATTATATACACAGTAAAAGCAAGGATCAAGAGTCGATATAAAATGCATGAACAGGCTCTTGGAGGGCCTGGACCGTGCAGGTAATGGCCGGCCCTATGCAGGGCAGGGGGTGGGGCCAGGGCACTCGGCCTGCTCCGGACCCTGCCCCATGTGAGCTTCACCACCCTAAAGCCCAATCCAGGCTCCAGGAAACCGGAAAGATGGCAGGAGATTGGAGAAGAGGTAGAAAACATAGCCAAGGCCATAAAGGAGAACAACAGAGAGGAACCCAGCCCAGACTGGCCTTTGGGCGGGGGGGGGGGGGGGGGGGGGGGGGGGGCAGACTCCATTTTACATTCAAATCCGAAAATATGAGTTTAATGAAGGTCATCATAGCTTCAGATGCCATTATCAGCCTTTGAGCCTCAATAGATTGCAGTATCTTATCAATTTGGCCAAGTGGATCCTACTCAACCAATTGAATTAACTCAGCTTGTCAATGGGAGATGTATGACCATCCAGCCACTTTAAAGAGATTATGGTGTCCAGCTGGTAGAGGAGGGAGCTGACACCGTTATGATGAAAGTTAATATTGGAGTACGGTTGGCATCAGAATTAGCCATTGCTGCAATCGAAAAAAATGGTAGTGTCGTTACTATGGCCTTCTATGATTCAAGAAGTCTAGAAATTCTGTACCGACCTGTTCTATTCTTTCTGCACAGACAACCCATTCCAAAACAAATGCTTCCATCTGAAGCATTGATACCATATTATACTGATGCAAAGTCGTGGTTGCCTGGTGGATCCTGCCAAATTTCTCAAAGCAAGAGTTATACTTGCCTAGAGTATCGCTACATTTTACTTGATATCACTAAAGATGAACTCTTCAAAATGCTTAGTATTTGAAAGAATCCAAGGCAGATTTTCTTTGATCTTGCCTCTGGGTGATAAATACAGCAGATAAGAAAATCTTAAAACCTACAGATGAGAATCTCAAGTATTACAGCTCATGAACTTAAAAGAAAAACAAGTTGTTAGAATTCTGGAAGAACAAGGACAGAAACATGCATATTTCTCACTGTCTTGTCTTCATTTGTGATTCTCTAGATGTTGATGTTTAATTTCTATGTAGCCCTATTTCCATTTTTATCTAAAATTAAATGTAATAAGCAAGGGCTGCAGAGAGGAACTGAATTGGTGTGGGTTCTTTCTCAATTAAAGAAACAAATTCCCTGGTTTTCTGCCGGAGGAAGATGATAGGTTTTAGTGTATTTCTTCTTCATTTTTTCATGATATTTTTTCCAAATCTTGTGTTATCATTGCTGCAAATCAGTATGAATTGTGCAGGTGGAATGGGTGTGACCACTAGGCCTGCTCAGTCAGGGTTAGAGCAGTTAGTAGTGTTGGCTCATCTTCGTCAACAGCCTCCAGGAAGGTCTCCTATCCAGTGTCAAGGTGAAAAGCCTTTGACTCTGGATTATTAAGATGTGGGATGTGAGTTAAAGGTTTAAGACCAGTGAATAAGTAGTACAATATTTGCTAGCAAAACCGAAACAGAAATTACAGGTGCATTCCTTTTCTCAATTCATCTGATAAGAGTAGACAATAATGATGAAGCCATCAGCCTTTTTCTTGAAGAAGTTAAGTGTTCTAATTCTGATACTTTACTTATTTCATAGATATTGGAGACCTTTGTTTCTCATTTAAATGATTTTTGGAAAATTGGTGATTATATAAGCCATAAAAACAACTGGTAATGTGAAAATTAAACTCAGTTAATGTAAAAGACTCAGCAGTCAGCTAGTTTATTTAGCTTTACAGAAATGTGTCATACCTAAACAGTACAAAAGCTCAATTTATCCTGCTGCAATTAAATCTTGAATGATTCATGACAATTTTTCCAGAGGAAAACCCAGGAAATCATTCCTGGTTATTTTAAAAGAAAAAACTTAAAAACCTAAATGATTCAATATTTTGGTTTGTTAACTTATCTACCTTCTATATTGCTAATCTGGGATTCAGTTTATAAAGTAATTTATGCACCAAGAGTTTATTTAAATTTTTATTCAGGATTCCATAACTTGGTTTGTTATTAAACCATTCCTTAACAAACCAGAACTTATAAGAACCTAAAAGAAAATGCATGAACAAGAAGTTTCCTACAAGGGTACACTGAACCTTGACTGTTTTCCAAATCCCCTTTACCAGACAAGGAATTTTTCACATCAACTGATGAACACGTTTATCATAAGCACCTTTCTCATGTTGGATACTTAACAGGAAAACACACAACATGGTCTGGGCCTTCAATAAGGTTGTCTCCTACCTACTGAGGGGATGTAACAGATTGGATGAGCGAGTCCCTGGCTGTGTTTCCTGGCCCTAGGAGAGGAGGGCCTTGCTTTGGCTGATTTAAAAATAGGTGGTAGTGACAGAATTGGGTCATAAAGAAATTACCAGCGTTTACCACATCAAATCAAAGGAACAAAGACCTCATGTCTGATTCCTATAGATATTCTACCTACAATGGAACAACCGTGGAGGATTTCCAGACCACATGTTGTGCATATGAAGAAGCCCTAAGTCTTACTGTAAAGCCTGAACTCCCTTTCCTCACCCTGCAGCCTCTGCCTAATGTTCTGGTTTCTGGGGTGCCAGAAAATCTATATTGGGTTATCCTGGGTGGAACAGGTATTATTGATGAACCACATATGCTTCTGTCAATGAACTTACTGGATTTCTGGCTTGTAAACATCTTTTGAGTTTCTTAGAACAGAAGGCTGTTTCCCTATTTTTACAGCTCCTTGGCTGTATTGTTAAAACTGAGTTGACATATTTAAAAATTGAATTTCTGAACCTAAGACCTGTGGCATCACTTCCAAGGCCAAAGCTGTCCCTGAGCCTTGTCCTGAGCACCAGCTAACCTAACTCCTTTGATATAACATATTAGCTGCAAAGGAGTCATTGATGAAAGGAGGTTTGAAAGAGTGTTGGGCAGGTGGGGTGTCTTATTATTCCTGGGCTGCCAAAACAAAACACCATACCTTGGATGGCATAAACAACAGAAATTTATTATCTCAGTTCTGGGGCTGAGAAGTTCAAGATTGAGGTACCAGCTGTTCAGCTTCTAGTAAGAGCTCTCTTCTTGGTTTGAAGATGCCTCCTCATTGTGTCCTCATGTGGAAGAGAGGGGTGAGCCCTCTCTTGTCAGGAAACTAACCCTAGTGCATCAGGGCTCCACCCTTATGACCTCATTTAACTTTAATTACTTCTATATTCCAAATACACCCACACAGGGGATTCAGTGTAAACTTTAGTAAAGCTTTAACATATGAATTTGCAGGAGGGGAGGACACAATTCAGTTCATAGCAGGGGGACAAAAAACAAAAAAACAAAAAAAAAACACCCAAAACACTAGGTGACATTTGGAATTCAGAAACTTCTCTGGCACATAGTAAGTACTCACATATTTGTTGAATGAATGATTTAGCTGCATTGTCTTTATGACACTTAACACAATCTTTTTTTTAAAAAAATATTTATTTATTTATGAGACACACACACACAGAGGCAGAGACATAGGCAGAGGGAGAAGCAGGCTCCCTGAGAGGAGCCCAATGTGGACTCGATCCCAGGACCCTGGGATCACAACCTGAGCCAAAGGCAGACACTCAGCCACTGAGCCACCCAGGTTTCCCTTGACACAATATTTTATACATTTAACACTGTATAATAAATACTACTAAATTACCTAAAAGGCCATCTTACAGCAGCTTTTCCTCAGGACAGATAATCTAGAAGTAGAATGCACAGACTCTGTTCTTAACTAGAGCTTGAATGGTACTGGATTGAGCCAGATATAAAAAAAATGCCAGACATCAGTAATTTGAGGGGCTGCCTACCAAGCTATGTGAGCTTAAAGATAAATTCAAACTTGAGAGGTGAGTCTCTGAAAAAAATCAAAGGGAGACAAAATCACAATGTTGTGAATATAAGGTTCTAGGTTAGCCTGTTCAGGGAAAGAGATCAACAGCAATTTGTACAGCCACGTGTGCTTCTGGAAGCCTTGGGTAGGTGAGCAGAGTAGAAAGTACAGTAAAGTAGGAGCTTACTCCTGTTTCCAGGGCAGACCTGGAAACCTGGCAGAGGCTGGACCATAGGCCAGGTAGCAAGGAAATATCCTACTCAAGAGAGGTCATCTGCACCAGCAGCTCCAGAGGACAACCCCCTTGGCATTCCAGAAAGAAAATACAGTATCATTTTCTGATTGTGAAATAAAAAGGGAAATGTAATGAATGATGTCAGCCAGTATCAGGGACTGCAGCTCAGAGATCTGCACACACAACTGGGTTAGAGGGTAAAGCCTCTGGGAAAGAGGCCCCAACTGTCATGTAACAAAGAACAAGGAACCAATCCGTTAATGTTGTAATCTGAGGGTTAAATTAATACTCGTTCTTTTGAGCCCGTCAGAGCCCATCACACACATCTCATTAAGGAAAAGCACTACCCCCATTGGTTATGCTTCTGTGAATAATCCTTGGATCTGAGTGGAAGAAATAGCATCCAAAAAAGTTAGGCATGTCTGGGAAGGTGATCTAAAATGAAAATTGAAATTATTTGGGTCACCTCCTGATGTGTTGCCATATGAAATATCAGCCTCGTTTATGGAGTCTTGTCCCTAAAAAAGTTTAACTTGAATCTAATAAAGTTAGACTTAATTAGACTTAACTTCTGATTTGTAGGAAAAAAAGTAGAGCAAGTTGAACAAAACCATGAGACAAGTCCAGAATGCAGGACTTTCCAGAAGACAAATCACCTTCAAAAAGTCAGGGTTATAAGAATATTAAGAGACTGGAGGCATTACAACCTAATGTAATGAGTAATTCTATATTGAATTCTCATTTACCAAATAAATATATAAAAGATATTCTTGGGATAATTGGAGAAATTGGATCATGAACTGATTGGATCATCCCAGAGCCAGGTGCAAGGCAACTAGGGACCATCCCATTACTTAGAGACCATCAAAATTATTCACGTTAGCCAATTTTCTGTTTACTGAGCCTTGTTTTGTCTAGATGTCCCCTACTTCTGGTTCTGCCTCCTGACCACCCTGGAGCTTCCCCACATGAACCTACACTGTGTACAGTACTTTCTGGCTCTAGAGCCCGTGAGTAGAATAAACTTTTGTTTTCCTGAGCCTCCCCTGTGATTTCTCTTGTGTCCCCACCTGAATGACCATCACGTAAAGGAACACAAAATGCATATCTTATAGTAACTGCATTTTTATCACGATTTCTTAAGGCACCAATATGTGGATCAATGAGAGCCAAACTCTGTAGTACTTGTCCACAAAGCTGGACCCAATTTGATGCCACTGCCACCATCGTGGTACACACTGACCTTAGCCACTGAGCCACAGAACTCACTGTAGTCCTTCTACAAGGGAAGAGTAAAAATAGGATGAATTTGATTAGCTGCATGAACCTATTATATAAAAAAGAATGGCACACCATACCTTTTAATGCAGTTCTGCGCTGGTTGGTATAAAAGCAAATGGGTGGAAAGAGAGAATGAAAATAACACTGAGCCAAGGGTTAAGATGTTAGGTGTTAGATACACACAGTTTTGTGTCACTTGGAAGTCTCCTGGTGCTAGACAAACCAATGGAATTCTCAGAATCTCAGTGACCCATTAAAAGGGGTCTAATACTTGTTCTGTGTATTTAACTCATAATGTTATGAGAATCAGGATAACACGTGTAAGGGCTGTCAATGCATACAAATCATCCTTTGGGCATAATGCCTGAATCCCTCTCAGCCCCCTCATAGGAAATATATCAGTGTTCAGGGGTGCCTGGGTGGCTCAGTTGGTTGGGCGTCTGCCTTTGGCTGAGGTTAGATCCTGGGGTCCTGGGATTGGGCCCCATGGTGGGCCCCCTGCTCATCAAAGAGTCTGCTTCTCCCTCTCCCTCTCCCTCTGCCACTCCCCCTGTTGGGCTCTCTTGCTCTCTATTCCTCAAATAAATAAAATAAAATGAAATAAAATAAAATAAAATAAAATAACGAAATATATCCGCGTTCAATGTGGAAACAATAGACTCAAAGTAGGCTTTGGAAAGGGAAAACCATAAAATAAAAGGAGATCATAAAAGGGATACCTCTTCTAGACACCTATAAGAATCCAAGTAGAAGACAAGAAATTACTTTCCACAGATCTTAACTAATGACTCAGTAGGTGTGAAAAAAGAACGGGAGGTGAAGGGGACCTGTTCCAGCTAACAGGCTTGCCCCGAGTCACAGGGTCACAGAGGAGTCAGAACAGGCCTGGGAGAGCCATATTGCAACAAAGCTTCTCCAGGGAGAAGACCCTGCTCTAAGACTGCATGAAAGGAAAGGCAATGTAGCCAAGAGGGTTGGGGACAATCAGATAATGAGTTCTCACATTCAGCTTTCATTTACATTACCAAACTTTCACCAAACTTATCTGCAACTCAAAGTCCTCTCACAGTTCTCTGTGTTGTACTTTTTCTCTAGACCAATCTGCCAAACTCCCCGATTCTCTCCGTGCACGTATTGCTGTGTTCAGCATCAATAGGTTAAGCTAGCACACAGATTGTCTGACATCAGAATAGACTGTGACACTATTTCTCAGCAATAAAATCTTGGACCAGTTACCCCTTTGAGAATATTAATTCCTGCCTCATATAGTGTCATAAGAGCTATATATGACCATTCTTTTATTCACTAAGATTTCTTTATGGAGCACTAATAACAATGACCACTTATAAGGAACTCACCACACTGAAGATTCCATGCAATCTCTATGGTCAAGAGCTAACTAGAAACACATCAGCCCAGAAAGTCCCTGACCTCAGTAAAGAGTATGTAATGCCTAGTGCCTATCAGGCAAGACATGCCTAACATGTCCAAGTATGGACATGTTAAATTTTTTTTTTTCCTGACAGTTATCTAATGTCTAGCAAAGTTTCATAGACTTTACCTTTACTTTTCTTACATTCCTAACTCTGTTTTTCCTTTCTTCAAGCTTACACTTCCAAGTAATACTGCTTCTGGAAATCCTGGAGGAAGAAGTTACAAATCAATTAAAACAAAATCTCAAGGGAAAATAATGTTAAATTTTAATTTGAGAAACTCCTGGAAATACTTACATCTGTTGGTATTTTCGCCGTCTTATGACAGACTTTATATAAGATATTTGCAATCAATCTATACAGTGTACTACAGGTAAAATGATCTACCTTAAGGCAGGGCCTGTGTTGGCAAGTAGAATTAGTTTAGCTTTGCCTTGCCCAGTCATCTTCACTACCTGTGTCTCAGCACATGCTTGCATAATCAACTGAAGTCAAGAGTTCAAGAAATTCCAGGACTTTTTCTAAAAAACAAGTGTTTATAATAGTAGAATAATACACTTTTATTAAAGTTTGGTCCAACCACAAAGGTTCCATTAACTTAAATACCACACTTTCGGGTCAAACCTTCAAAGCTACAACCATTAACTCTATGGCCCACTCAAACTTGTTCTGTGGGCTTTTACATTTTGACAGCTTCTGGGGACAGAGAGTGTCTTATTTAACACTGTGTGTTCCAAGCACATAGCACACATGACACCTGGATAGTCAGTGCCCAATACGTGTTTGTGAATATAAAGGTCACTGTTGTGTATATATTGCTGCTTTTCATTAATTTTGGTCTTAAAACTCCAATAGCTGACTTTTCATTCAATTATGACTACTGAGCCCAATGTTAAAAAAAAAAAATCAAGTAACTTTTAGACCTTGCTTACATATGTCTCTACTTTTTGTCAAAAGTGATTTTGTTATCAATCACTTCTTCAAAATTCCCATATAAAGAATTTCACTCCATCTAGGAAAGCTTCCTTACTTAATCTCACTCAAATCTGATCACTTACGTAGTCTAAATTATGTACCTGTATTTTTTGTGACATTGTTTGGGACCTGTTGTTTTAAGGATTAAACTGATACCCTTATGATTCAGATGGTATATTCTGGAAGTTTCCATTCTGAATTACCCAAAGGTGGGGCCCAGATAGAAATTTGTCAAAGCACCCTGTGGGGGTTCCCCCTGCTTGACCCAGTAGGGGTGGGACTGAGCAGTACACCCCATGCAATTTGCTTTACAAATGTTATTTCATTTGTTATCCACAACAATACCCCTAAAGATCCATACTATCTTTATTGTCATCATCCCCATTTTGCATAGGGCACAAGGAAGTTAGGTCACACAGCTAGAAAGAGATAGGATTCAAAAGTGGTCTAAGTGTTCTAAACACTAATAGTGAAGTAGCAGAAGGAGAATTTAGAAAATAATCCCATTTACAATTTCACCAAGAATAACATGCCTAGGAATAAACTTAACCAAGGAAGTGAAAGACCTATACTCTGAAGACAATTAAATACGGATGAAAAAAAATGAAGATGAGACAGATGGAAAGATAGTCCATGCTCATCAACCAGAAGAATTAATATTGTTAAAATGTCTATACTACCTAAAATAATCTACAGATTTAATGCAATCCCTATCAAACACCAACAGCATTTTTCACAGAATTAGAACAAAATGCACTAAAATTTGTATGGAACCATGAAAGATCCCAAATAGCCAAAGCAATCTTGAGAAAGAAGAACAAAGCTGGAGATATCACAACTCCATATAGTTCATATGTATATATATATTAACATATAACATATATGTATAACATACATACTTTAAGGTATACTACAAAGCTGTAATAATCATATTAAAACAGTATGGCACTGGCACAAAAATAGACACATAGATCAATAGGACAGAATAGAGAGCCCATAAATAAACCCACAGATATATATAGAGCCAATTAATCTATGACAAGAGAGGCAGGAATGTACAATGGGAAAAAGTCTCTTCAGTAAATGGTGCTGGGAGAACTGGACAGCTACATGTAGAAGAATGAACACCACACACAAAAATAAGCTCAAAATGGATTGAAGACCTAAATGTGAGATAGGAAACCATAAAACTCCTAGAAGAAAACATATGTAGTAATTTCTCTGACATCAGACTGAGCAAGATTTTTCTAGATATGTCTCCTCAGGCAAGGGAAACAAAAGCAAAAATAAACAATTGGGACTACACCAAAGCAAGAAGCATTTTCAGAGTGAAGGAAACCATCAACAAAATGAAAAGGTAGCCTACTGAATAGGAGGAGATATTTGCAAATGACATATCTGATAAGGGGCAAATATCCAAAATATATGAAGAACTTCCATAACTCAACACCCAAAAAACAATCAGATTAAAAATGGGCAGAAAACCCAAATCAACGTTTTTCCAAAGAAGACATATAAGTGGTCAACAGACACATGAAAAGATGCTCAACATTACTGATCATCAAAGAAATGCAAATCAAAAGCATAATTAGGTATCACTTCACACCAGTTAGAATGGCTAGAATCAAAAAGACAAGGAATAACAAGTGTTGGTGAGAATATGGAGAAAAAGGATCCCTACTGCACTGTTGGTGGGAATGTAAACTGGTGTGGTCACTGTGGAAAACAATATGAAATTTCCTCAAAAAATAAAAATAGAACTATCCTATGATCCAGTCAATTTCACTACTGGTACTAAACCAAAGAAAATGAAAACACTAATCTGAAAAGATGTATGCATCCCTACATTTACAGCAGCATTATTTACAATAGCCAGTATATGGAAGCAACTCAAGTGTCCATCAATAGATGAATGGATAAAGATGATGTGGTATATACATATATGTACAATGGAACATTAGCCATAAAAAAAGAATGAGATCTTGTCATTTATGACAACATGGATGGGCCTGGAGAGTATAATTCTAAGTGAAATAAGTCAACAAAGAAAGACAAATACCACATGATTCCCCTTATATGTGGAATCTAAAACGAAAACAAACAAAAAAGCAGACTTGTAAATACAGAGAACAAACCAGTGGTTGCCAGGGGAAGGTGGGTGGGGGAAATGAGTGAAATAGATACAGAAAATTAAGAGGTACAAACTTTCAGTTACAAAATTAAGTCAAGGAGATGAAAAGTACAGCATAGGGAATAGACTCAATAATATTGTGCTAATGTCTGGTGACAGATGGTGACTACACTTGCTCCATACTGAGCAATGAGTAATGTTGAATCATGTTGTAGGCCTGAAACTAACATAACACTGCTAATTCTACTTGAACTTTAAAAAAAAGTGGTAGTAATATGTAGTAATTTCCCTGACATCAGACTGAGCAACATTTTTGGAACCAAATGGAACCAAATGGTTCCAAGCCTTTGTTCTTTCCATTGCATCATACACACTGATAAATAATCTGCCGTGTTGCTGTAATTTCTACCACGGTGATTCGGTATTTACTTTTAAATCGTGTTAAACCGGCCTTGCCTATAGAGAAGGTCGTATGTATCTATTTTTTGAAGTATTACAACCCAGTAAGCATTAGGACACACTTCACAGCGGGGCGCCGCGTGTGCCCCCCTGAGCCCCCCTGCACCTGGCCGCCGGCACCGGTTCCAACCTCGCGGGCCTGGCCGGCAGGTGCTCACTGAGCCTGACCGAGGAGACCAAGGAAGGGGCGACCTGAGGTTCGGCAGCTCGGGCCCCACTTAAAATCAAGGGACCTTCAGCGGATGGAGGAGGCCCGCCGCCCACAGCGCCCCGCGGAACCGTCTCGGGGGAGCCCTCGGCGCAGCTCCCGCGGGGCGGGGCGACGTGAGGGGTGGGCGGAGCCCAGCAGCCCGGGCCCTCCGCAGACTCGGGTCGCGCCCCAGTCACCAGGCCGCGGCGCGCCGGGGCCCTCTGCTCCCTCGCGCAGTGCCCTCCCCCGGGGAGAGGGGGGCGCCCGGAGGGGGAACAGACCCAGAAGCCGAGGAAGGTGGAAGAGGGGGCGAGTGCCTGCAGGTGGGAGACCGGCGCGGTCCCACTGGAGACGCTTCCTGCCGAGGGGCACCCCCACGCGCTGTGGTTTTCTGGAGGTGCCGCGAGCCCTTGCACCCCAGTCTCCAGACTCCCGCCCGCGCTTACCCGCGCCCCCCTCACCGGCGCCGCGCCCCGCCCCCTCTGTTGGGCCCGGAGCCCGCGCCCCCCCCGCTCTTCTCTCGCTGGGTGCAGGGACCGGGCAGAGCGTGCGGAGGCAGGACTCGAATTCCTCTCCTACCTGCGTCCAAGGATACTCACGAAGGAGAAAAACTATGGGACACCCACACTTTTCTGCTTCTTCCCGTGTTCACGTGGAATTATATAGTTTATTTTGAAAATATAGAGAAAAGAATCATGTATGTGACTCAGGCAAGATTCTTCACCTGCAAGAATACAGGATGTATATACGCATCTCAGAATCCCCCAAATCTCCTGTACCTTCCCCCTGCCCTCCGCCCCGCCCCCCTTCGTCAGGGCTTCCTTAAGGCCTGTCTTCTTTATCTCTGAATCTCCCCAAATGTGCAGCGGAACAAAATGAAGGACTTTAAAAAAAAATCTGTATAAGGAAGGATCATGCATTTAACTTTTTGAAAGGTGTACTTTGACAAGATGGATAATACTACATCTACAAAATAACTTATTTAGTCAGTGGGGCTTGAGGAGGAGGTAAAATTTTATATTTAATTCATTCAGACCGACCCCTCTTCAAATAGATGTTTCATAAAGACTTGAGGAGGTCAATGGCCAAATTAAAGGATTAGCAACTCGCTTTTAATTCTTATTCGGAAAAGAGAAATGTTTCTTTGTGTCACAGATGGTCTTAATGATCTACTTGCACAAGGAGGATCGTTTGCTCTGTGTGTATGGCTCCCTTATAGGACAATTGAATGAGGTTTAGTGGAACGTGAAGAATAAAACATTCTTCATGTCGGAGGCCACTTCGGATCGATTCCATTAACAGAGAATAATAGACCTTTTGAGATTCAGACAGTCCCAGAAAACTAAACTAAAATCTCACATTTTGCAAAATTAACTAGTATTTGAATGACATGACTTTCTACCTTGTGTTAACATAGAGAATTCAAAAACATTGTTTTAGTTCCTTATGGATAGACTTTTGCTGGGTTTAGAATTAGTGTGTTGGTCTGGCTTATCTACGAAGACTAGTATCCAAGAACTTTTTGGTATGGTTTGGGAGAGTTTAACCCTACACTTCTTTTCTTCCCCCTCCTCTTCCATCAGCATCTCCTCGTCCTCCTCCCCCTCCTGTTAATTATCCTGTTAGAATTGTAGACTGAAGTATTTCAAATCCTGTTTGTAGGTTGAGTCAATATTGACTCCCTTCATTCCTCCTAATAAAAGATGCTCATTGCTCAGGTCTTATCCGTTCCTGTGTCTCCTTGTTTTATTGTCCTTTATGCAAACCAGCGGATGCTCCCGTTTTCTTCTTCGTCGGGGGCAGTGTACCTTTGAGTGTCACTTCCGTGAGGTTGCTGGATTATATTTTAAAAAGAAAAAAAAAAAAAAAAGTGGACGCGGCTGGGGCAGGCAGACCTGTGAGCAACGCAGCTAAATCGAGCCATCAGCGCCTGCAGACGCCCAACCTTGCGCAGAGATGGCATCTGCTGCGAGAAGAGCAGGCGGTGTGATTCCTTCGATAGCTCAGTTGGTAGAGCGGAGGACTGTAGTGGAAGCTCGCACGGCCATCCTTAGGTCGCTGGTTCGAATCCGGCTCGAAGGAGTTCAAGTTTTGCGGGTTTTTTTTTTTAAACCTCCACCCTGAAATGGTGTATTCTAGCTACATATACATATATCCTCGATGCTCATCTACTAAGACTATCCCGATGGACAGCGAGTCCAATTTAAACATTTTTTTTCCATTTCTGGAACAATGACTAACACCGCGCGATCAGAGTTCATTTCAGCCCCATACTTTCCATACAGGATAGCTGCGGGCCGCCGAGAAATACCGGTCCCTGACCAGGCGCAGCAGAGGCGGCCCAGCGGGGCTCGGGGTCGGCAGACGCGTCTCCGCTCTCCCTTCCCGCGATCCGGGACCCCGGCCGGAAGGCCGCGACCGGCGGGTACTTGGTGGAACACGCGCGCCTCCTGGTGGGCTCGGAGTCCCGAGTCTCTGGAAAGGGGTTTTTCCAGGTGAAGAAGGCTCGGGGGTGGTATGAAATTCAGGGGCACTACTCCCCCTTCTCTGTTTACTTATGTAACTGTGGTTTTCTTTTTTCTTTTCTTTTTTTAAATGTAACTGTGGTTTTCAACCTGGCTAAGAAAGTCGGTGGATACAGAGTTACCTGGGCAGATTTTACAACGCACCTTTGCTTGGATAGTTTGGAGATGGGATCTAGGCATTGGTAGTTTTAAAAACTTCCAGATGATATTACTGGGCTGCAAGGTTTGAGGACCATAGATACAAGACAAACAAAAATTTTAGAATTACAAATAACAGACAAGACAGGGGGATTGGCAGGATTTTCTACCCATTTTGGGAATTAGCTCAAAAGAGAGATTTCTCTTAACAATAGAAAGCATTTGCTAATTTTGGGTCAATCTCATTAAGATACATTAATCACACTTGTACCCTGTCTCAAAAATGTGATACTAAGCACCATGGAAGAGTTCTCAGCTACAAATATATTAGACCAGAGTTTAAAAAGCTGTGTGAGAATTTTGTCCTTGATAATGTTTTGTATTTTCCTTACTATGTTTCAGAACTCTTACTCTTTAATGATTCTCAAACTTTGATGTAGGTCAGAATGTCTCGAATTGGGGTAGTGGTTTGAGAACCACTCCCTAAAATGTATTGGAAACTACCCCTATTAAGGGCTGAAGGTTGGTCTAAAATGGTAGCTCCTGAGTCACTTCTTGCTTTTTGAAAACAAATTGGGACAAAAGAATAAAGAAGAAAAATGGTTCAATTTTCTTTTCAAGGATAATATTTGGGCTTTGGATGCAAAATTTGTTAGATAGTCCTGGTCTGAGCTTCTCCCCAAAACACCATAGAGGTCCTCCATCTCCCATAATTGGGCCATACTCCAGTATACTGCCATAGTCCAGTATCAGTATCAGCATTATCACCACCACCTCCAAAGACCACCCCAGAAGAGGAAAAATGCATGTTTCGAAAACAAATCTCCAACATACCTACATATTATCTGGCTCTTCACCATCTCATTAAGAAATGGGAATCATTCGTCACAGTTTTAAGAACTTCAGGTTGCCCTCAATAGATGGGACATGTGGGAAATAGATTCTGCGAATGCAAATATAATATTAATGCATAAATAAATCTAGACGTGTAAATCCACTTGGCAGACACTGATATTCAAATCTGCAAAACGTTTGAGAAATCCTCCATAAAGAACTTAGCCATGCCTATCCCAGCACTGTCCGAAGACAAGACACCAGAGCGTGGCTTTTGAAGGAAAGGCCATCCCTATTAGGGACCTGGCCAAGCTTTATGCTGGTCCTGTTTGAAAAAGCCTAAAATTGGAGAATGCGGGCATCGATCCCGCTACCTCTCGCATGCTAAGCGAGCGCTCTACCATTTGAGCTAATTCCCCACCCGAGATGCCGCCGCGCCTTTCTCACTCCCTTAGATACCTGGAGGTGATTCAGGCGCCACCTGTTAGTACTGGGCGCGAACGAAGCGCGAGACTGCAGCCGGGGTGATGTTCCTCCGAGCCACCCACAACCTGCCCTACGGGTCTGGATCCTGTCGGGAAGACCCGGGAGTGCAGGCGGAGTCCAGGCCAGGGAATCCTCAGAAACGCTAGTCTTAGAAACTGGGCGAGAGTTTAACCCTGGGTTCCTATCTGAGGAAACGGGACCGGAAGAAAGCTGCAGGCGCATCCAGGAGGGAAAACCAAGTTTCTCGAGCAATGAGGCGCGGCTTTGGCCTTCGCAGTAGTTCCCGACAATCCCTGCACCCCTAAATTTTCCACTCGTTGACTCAGCTGGCCCGAGAAACAGATTTTCCAAAGTCCCTACATCTATCCCTGCCTGGCTTTTTTTTTTTTTTTCTTTTCTTTTCTTTTTTAAAATCATCGCCTGTGGACACATGGGCACGAGGGGGCGCGCGTCCCAGTTAATTTCTTCTTCATTCTGGCTTCTGCAGTCCCGGTTTTGATCAAAGGGTGTAACAAGTTTGTTTTTTTCTAAGGAAAACATTACTAGGATGCTAAGATAATTATGACTGCAGGCTTAGATGCAGAGTCTTTGCAAAAAGACAAAGGTGGTAGCCGTGTCTTTTACTTTTACTGGACCTATTGGGTACTTGGTGCTGGTTACTGTTGGGAGCTCGCTCTGGAGAGGAGGACTCGCTGGGCATTGCCAGAAACCCATCACATTCCAGAAAGCCATCTGAAGGCCTTCAACCAACATCCAAACCTTCAACTGTTTCTTGCCCTAATATCCCATCGTGGGAGACTTCCTCTTTTTGGGTTAGTGTTATTTTTACTCTTAATGACATTGAAAGCAAGTGATCAAAATTCAAATGGAGGAGAAACAACTCATTCAAGAAAGTGACTCTATGTCTCTATGCAGAGCAGGCATTTCTGAGATCCTTAAAATACCCTTTACGTTTGTTCTTTTTTTTTTTTCTTTTTCATTGCAATCACGACTGATTAAAAGGGATGAATAACTTTCTGAGGGACAAAACCTTCCACCTACCTTCCTCCTCACAACTTAGACCAGAGAGTCCACAACTCAGGTGTCCTATGTGTGTGTAGAAACCCACCATTCGTTTCAAGATTTGGCTCAAGGTCAGCCTTACCCTGAATCTCTCCATCACCTGCGTGCTTTCTACTTACTCTTCCCTGGACAGAATTTGCCTGGCTGCAGACGCAAGTCAGTTGGGCCTCCACTCATTTTTTCCCTCCCTATTTATTTTCAATGACTCTATTAGGGGTGCAGGTGCAGAATTTAGTGACAGGACGTAGCTCAGATCCATGGGGGCACTGGCACAACTCAGCTGGAAGTGACTGGTTTGTCTGGGGACTTTCAATCGTGAGCTGGGAGTGCTGGTTTCCAGTAATACCGAATTGGGTATTACATTTTCCAACACTCAGTTTCCACAGGTACTAAATGAAAATCAAGAATATTATTTTAAAGTTCACATAGAAGCTTCACCAGTTGTTAAACCATTGACTCAACTCTAAGCTCTCTGCTCTGGATTGAGTTGTGTTCCCTCCAAAATTCAAATGTTTTTAGCTCTAATCCCCAATATGACTGTGTTTGGAATAGCAAAGTAATTAAGATTAATAAGGTTGTAAGGGTAGAGCACTAACCCTGATATCATAGGGTTAGTGTCTTTATAAGGGGAGACCCTTATAAAGCTCACTCTGCCACGTGAAGACACAGCCAGGAGATGACCATCCACAAGCCAAGAAGAGTGCTTTCACCAGGAACCCAATGGCCATCACGTTGGCCATGGACTTCCAGCCTTCAAAACTGTGAGAAAAATTAACTTCCATTGTTAAAGTTACCCAGCCTGTGATACTTTGTCACAGTGGCCTGAGCAGACTAAGACAATAATCATTTTTCAATCTGCCTTGTGAGGCAGGAGCTCTGTATACCACATTATGGAGGCCCCCCCACCCCATGTTAGGCTTTGGCAGGAGGAAGCTAGAAGAAGAATGCAAGCCTGGGAGCAGGGGAGAGTGGGCTTATACATTCCTGTTTCCCTTCTGTGGACTTCCTGTGCCTCATTACCCCAGTAATGAATCTTGCAGCACTCTGAAATCCTGTCACTTGCTGGCAACTTGGCTATTTTCCACTGGGTTTCAAGGCATGGACAGGACACCTAATAATGTCAAGAGAAACAGTCCACTTCTTAAGATTATTTTTCCTCTAGCTGTGAATTTTCTATCAGGCTAGAAACACTGAAAAAAGTCACTAGGTCCTATTCTCTGAGTTTCTCACAGAAAAGGACCTAATGACTAAGTTCAAGAGCAACCATGTGCTTTCAACATTTCTAATAGGCATTGGTGAGTGCTGTTTGAAGAAAATTTTGGAATGTTTTCAATAATATAATTTTGTAGAAATTTTATTTTAATAAGTACAGATATTTTATACAGAAATCCACTTAATCTTTTCCTTAAATATATTACAAAGGAAAATGTATACATATTTGCTCCAGATAGTGTAGTATCTTCTCCATCTGTGTCTATTTCTGCAGCAGATGCAAGGAAACTGATGAATCTATGTTGAACTTCAACGTTGAATGATTGAACTTTGAAAAGGAATATTTATATCTCCATTTAATAATTTTCAGGATTTGTGTTTCATTTTAATTGCTCTACTATAATTACGCAATATAATATGAACCACCCAAACATCAACAACAAAAAAATTTACACACACACGTGCACACACTCAACACTCCAAATTTTTTGCCGCTGGCATTATGAATACACACGATTTCCCATTAGACTTTCAGAATGAAGTACTGCAGTGTACCAAAATGCCAGGCATTGCTCTGTTCCCAACCCAGAGATCTTCAGCCTAGTTGTCTGTATTTATGGCAACTATAACACTTACTGAACAAACTGACGCTTTTGAGAGAAGAAGGAAGTCACCAGAGAGCAGGAAGGAAGCCGGGTGTAACCCAGGGCATTACTTTGAGCTATGCTATTCCTAGGGTAAGAGGACATGGGATGGGTACCCTTTGGGTTTTTTCCTTGAGATAGACATAAGTAATATCCTAACGTCTGAGATGTACAACCCAATGAATTTCATGTATTTCTAAAGCCATGGCCATGACCCAGTTCATTATAGAAAATACACTCGGTATCTAAGAAGACAGCTCAAAGTTGCACTTTTAGAAGCGAATCTGAACGTTACCAACACGGCAACCCTCCGGATAGACATTATTTCAGCAATCCTGCAAGAGGCCCTTCCGGGGTCCTTCGATAGCTCAGTTGGTAGAGCGGAGGACTGTAGATGGAGCAATGAGGCATCCTTAGGTCGCTGGTTCGAATCCGGCTCGAAGGACGACAATTTTGGAGATGCCGGGCTCCTCCGGGGAAGCCGCCGTAACCCTTGACCCCACCTTCTGGCGCGTCTACAGAGGACTTTCCGCTCAAACAGGAACGCGGGCACCTCTCTTATTTACGAGCACGAAATACATCCGCGGCGGGTCCGCGGGCCGCTGTCCCAGCCGTCTCGGTCCTACTAGTCCGGCGCGAACCGCAACCTCTCTGCGCAGCGCAGCTCCAAGGGGGCGCGCCCCTGGGGAGTAGGGGCCCCCGGTTACCCTGGGGGTCCCTGAAGGGGCCTGTTATTGGAGGAATTTCAGACGTACCCCAAGGTGGGAAGTAGCTTAATGAACTTCATTCGCCCATAGCCCCGGCGCAGCCACCCTGTCGGCAGCATGTAAACTAAATCCACCCCCACCCCGCACCCTGACCTCTGCACCACCTGGACATGTGTTCTCATCTCGCCGGCTTCTGTGTTTCCGAGGAGCGGGTGTGAAGGATGAAAGAGGGGACAGGCCCAGCTCATTCCCTCCCCCTGCGCACATCAGCATCGAGCTGTCCCCCTGCAGGCTGGCCGAGGCCGTACCTGGGGGTGGCCCGGGGCTGGGAGGCGTTGGGAGAACAGTGGAGCTCAGACGTGTACAGGCCCAGCACCAGAACTGAAAGTGGAAACAAGTCAACCACCAGGTTTCCTCCAGCTTTCAAGCCACGGAAGTGCACAGGGCACAAATATGTGACGTGGTCATGTAACGTTGGTCAGTCTTTTCACTCCCAGTCTGGTATAAAACTCCACTTTTAAAAATTACCTGGATTGGTAATTTTCAGGAGCAGCAAGGAATCAGGAGAGTTTGGGTTTGAAGACTCGTGCTATAGTTTTCAGCCTGTTCCCAAAGACCAAGTGGCTGGGAGAAGCCACCAAGAAAAAAGGAAAACAGTCTGAATTCTGAGACAGTTTGGACAAGGGCGGCCACTATGGCTGATATGGCTGGGACCTGGAGCAGGTGAAATGCCTCTGTCCGAGACTTTAAATTAAATCCTTTTAAAAAATTTTTTATTTTTATAAATTAAATCCTTTTTGCTTGGAGTCCCAGCTCACGTACGCAGTGTCCAGTCTTGAAAAATTGCCATAGTATGTACAACTTCCAATCCAGATTTGTATTCGCTCCAGTGAAGTGGTTCTACTTTTAGCTCAACACATTCAGGAATTCCACAAAGAGCCTCAGCCTATGAGTAGGAATTATTTCAGAACACTTTCCTAGAACCCATTTCTTGGAGTAATTGGAAAAAAAAAAAACAAAACAAACCCCACATCTCTTAAAGTGGTGTAAGATGACACTAGGCCAGCAGGTAGACTTTCCGCAAAATGTCACTGAGCTTTTTCATCACTCAGTGATATAACATGGACAATTGTTTTAAAAAAAAAATCTGAAAACTCTTACCATATATCTTGGCACAGTCCACACATTTTTGTTGAGTATTTTCTTAGGAGGTGAATAAGCCTTCTTAGTGGATTCAGATTTTCAGATTTCCTGTATATGTCCACTTAAATAGGTTAAGTTACAGTAGAGTAATAAGCATCCCTCATTATTGAGCCCCCTGAGAATCATGTGGGCTCATAACCAGAAACTCTTATTTTTGTGTCATATAAATCATGGTTTGGCTAGTGGACTCCACTCCATCCTGGGACCCTGACTGGTAGATCCTCTACAACTCAGATCATAAATTAGTTTGTCAGGCTGAGGGTAAAGAGGGACATGGTGAATTGCTCATTAACTCTCAAACTTCCAGAAGAGACATATCATTTGTTAAAACAATTGTGTTGCATGGCCACATGTATTTCCAAAAGAGTAATGGACTATAATTCTACATATGCTAGAACACTGTGTCAGAATATTTTTAAAAAGCAGTAATGTCCTTTACAGCTCACCATATATGGCCATATACGGTACACTTGGCTTCTCCATGTGGGAGACAGCATAATAGTCCATTACATCAATTTGCTGAAAGTCTAGGACATCTGAGTGCTGCATGGTGGTTCCTTAACTGATGAAGGATTTGCATTTGTTTCTGGCTGCTTTTCACACAAGCAACTAGGTAACTTTCCCCAAATGTGACATTTAGGACAACTAAAACTGTTGGATATAATACTAAAAACATCAGCTTGAAAGCATTGGAGATTTGAAAATATGGTTAAAACAAATTTGTGTAATTGTATAATATGTTAAAAAGAATAAGTACTATAGGCAGAAGAAAAGAAAACGAGTAAATTGGGAATCTGTGCTAAGGAGGCTGTGTGCAGCAAGAAACCGACTGCTTAGCAAGACGTCAAATTGATGTTGAAGTTTTTGCATGGTTTTGTTTTTAATTACGTCTACCGCGATATAATTTAAACACAATAACATTCATTCCTTTTAAGTGTAGAGTTTGATGAGTTTTGAAAATTATATTCAATCATATAAGCGTGCTGCTTTGAGTCTGGCTTCCTCCACTGAGCACAATGCTGTTGAGATTCTTCCTGGTCGTGTGCACATCCATAGTTCATTCCTTTTTACTGTTCAGTCATCCATTGCAAGGATGTGCTATAATTTAGTTTATTCATTCACCAGCTGATTAAATTTTTTTATTGTTTTTATTATTATTAATAGAACTGAGAAAATATTTACAATTACAGGCTGAATTACGTGCCCCCTTCATATGTTAAAGCTCTAATTTCCTAATTTTTCTAATTTCTAATTTTTACAGGCCCTCAGAATGAGACTGTATTTGGAGACAGAGCCTTGAAAGAAGTTACTTACAACATTCACATGAGGATGTGGGGTGTGCCCTGACCCAATTTGACCGGTGTCTTTATAGGAAGGAGAGATTAGGATAGAGAGAGAGACACTAGAGGCATGGGTGTGCAGAGGAAACAAGAGGATACCCTTCTTTGGGCCAAACAGAGGCCTCAGAAGAAATCAGTCTGGCTGACACCTTGATCTTGGACTTGCAGCCTCCAGAACTATATCCAGAACTATAAGGATATACATTTCTGTTTTAGTCACCCAGTCTATGGTATGTTTTTGTGGTTGTCCTTGCAAACTATCACGTGGCTATAAATATTTTGGGTATAAGTCTTTGCATGGACATGTGTTTTCATTTATTTGCAGTAAATATATAGGAGTGGGATTGCTGGATCCTATGGTAGGTGTATATTTAACTTTTAAAGAATCTACTGACTATTATCCAACATGGCTGTACCATTTTACATTCTCATTAACAATGGATGAGAGTTTGTTTCTCTACATCTTAGATGACACTTGGAACAGTTTTTTAAATATTAGCCATTCAAATTTGTAACTAACAAGACACAATTACATGTCCTACCCATATTTATGGGGTGGGGATTACTCAGATATTATAAGAGGTGGGTGGAAATCTCAGGGCCCTCTTAGAATTCTGCCTCCTACAATGAGTGTGTCCAGGCATCTCATGTGGTTTTAATTTGCACTCCCCTCAGCTAATGATGTCTACGTTTTCAGGTAGTTATTTGTCCCTGTATATCTTCTTTGGTGAAGTGTCTGTTGAAATCCTTCCTTTTTTTTTTTTTAAATTGAATTGTTTGCCTCCTTTTTGAGTTGTAAGAATGCTTTATGTATTCTGGATAAAAGTCTTATCTGTCAGGTGTTTGTCCTGCAAATATTTTCTCCCATTCTGTGATCTGACTTTTCATTTTCTTAGCAGTATCTTTTGAAAAGCAAACATTAAACTTTTGATGAAGTCCAATTTGTCTTTTTTTTTTCTTTTACACCTTATATTTTTGTGCTCTTTGGTGTGCTAAAATTTTTTTGCCTAACCAAAAGTCACAGAGATTTTCTTCTGGAAGTTTTATCTTTTACATTTAGGTCTCCGATCAAAATAGAATTAACTATGGTATTGATGTAGGGTCAAAGATTTTTTTGTTTTATATAAATGAATGTTCAGTTGTACCTACACCAGTTATTGAAAGCTTATCCTTTCTCTATAGAATTAAACCTTGTCTATAGCAAAAACCAATCAATCGTATTTTTAACAAATTGTGGTAGAACAATTGAACATCCACATGCAAAAAAATGAATCAGAAAAATTAACTCAAAATTATCATACACCTAAATGTTAAAGCAAAACTATGTTATTACTAGAAGATAACAGAAAATAATGTAGGTAGCTTGGGGCATGGCGATAATTTTGTGTGTGTGTGAGGCGGGGGTAATTTTTTAGATGCAACACCAGAGGCATGCTTCAGGAAAAAAAATAATTGGTAAGTTGGACTTCATTAAAATTAAAAACTTCTTCAGAAAGACACTGTTAAAAGAATAAGAATAGAAGCCACAGACTGGGAGAAAATATTTGCAAAGGACAAATCTGATAAAGGACTGCTATCTAAAATATACTAAGAGCTTTTAAAACTCAACAATAAAATAAACAACTTGGGCAAAAGATCTGGACAACTCAATAAAGAAGATATATAGGTTGCAAATAAAGATACTTTACATCACATGTAATTAGGGAATTGTAAACTGAAAAACCAATGAGAAACCACTACATACCTATTAGAATGGCCAAAATCCAAAACACAACACCAAATGCTGGTGAGGATGTTAAGCAACAGGAGCTCTTATTCATGGAGGCTTGTAATTTGCATTCCGTAAGGAATAATAATGTTAAGGATCAGTATCACCTGCTTATTGGCCATCTGTACATTTTGTTTTGTGAACTATCTATCCAAATCATTTGCCTATTCATGGCTCACTACTCAGTTGTACTGAGTGTGTTATATATTCTGGATACAAGTCCTTTGTCACTTATCCCTTAAACATTTATCTAAATGTTTTGCATATATTTTTCCCAACCTGTTGCTTGCCTTTTACTTATCTTACATTCTTAAGCATCTTTTGAGATTTTTAAAGACTTTGATGAAGTCCAGTTTATCATTTTTTTCTTTATAGCTTACCTGTGCTCTAAGAATTTTTTGCTTAACCTAAAGTTACAAAGATTTTTCTTCTAGAAGTTTTACAGTTTTAGTCATTATGTTTAGGTTTTCGTCCATTTTGAGTTTTGTCCATTATACTGTGTAGGGTCTGAGTTCATTTATTAGCATGTGAATATCCACTTTTGGCATATTTTTCTGGACTCTATCTAGCTTTGTAGTAAGTCTTGAAACCAGGTGGTGTTAAATCCTCTTTCTTCTTCTCCTTCACAATTGTTTTGAGTATTTTATATCTTTTTCAGTCTATATAAACTTTAGAATCAGCTTGTAATTTTTACAAAACTGGTCATTGAGATTTTGATTGGGATGGCATTAAATGTATAAGTCAATTTGGAAGAATTTGCATCTGAAAAATATTGAATTTTCTGTTTAGAATGTATTGTTTTCATTGTATTTTTTGTTAAATTGATCTCTATAAAGATTCACGTTTTTATACCCTTCTAAATGGTGTTTTATATTTCAAGTTCCAGCTGTTCAGTGTTAATATTAGAATACTTATTAATAAATAGAATTATAATTCATTATATTTGTGTCCTGTACCTTTGGTAAGTTTTTTATTTGCAGTAGCTTTACAGGAGATTCTCCAGCATTTTCTCATAATGGTTGCATCATATGTAAATAGAGATAGCTTTGCATTTCCCTTTCAAATTATGATTTTATTTCTTTCTTGATTTGTACTGGGTAGAACTTTCAGGGCAATATTGAATAGAAGTCAGGATTCAATATCCTTGTTCTAGACCTGATCTTAGTGGCAAAGCATTCAGTCTTTCACTATTAGATGTAGTAACAGTAGGGTTTTCCCATATGTCTTTCATAGGCTGATGAAATTCTCTTATATTACTAGTTGGCAGAAATTTAATCCATGAATGCACCCTTAATTTTACCATGTTTATTCTGCATATATTGAGATAATCATATAGGTCTTTTTAAATGTGATGATAAGATTATATTGATTTCTAAACACTTTAACTTTTCACCTGCTTTAATTTTTTGGAAGTTTCTTTTCCCACTTTAAAAATGTAGGCAACATTTACATAAAACACTCCCTTCATAAAACATGCCACTCCATGAGTTCTGACAAAATTATAGTCATGTAACCACAATGACAATGAAGATAAAAAATAGTTATATCACACCCTCAAACTTCCCCATGTTCCTTTTGTAGTTAGTCCCTCCCCATACATTCTACTTTGTTATCTACTGACTTTTCTATTCTTTTAGTTTTGTGCTTGTAAGAATGTACTATGAATGGAATAATACAGTACGCATGTAGGTGTATCTGCCTTTAGGATAATGCAGGGGAAATTATCCCTGTTGTTACATTTATCAATAGTTTGCTTCTTTTTTTGCTGAGATTCCACTGGAATATTGTCTGCAGGCTTCAGGAGCAGGCAAATTTGAGTCAGAACCATCTAGGAGTCAGTTAGCTATAGAAACATTTCAGACTGAAATCAACTCTGCAATAGAAGTGGCTGAATCTCAGACAAGCACTTGTCTGTGCTTAACCCAGCACTAGCTGATGAGAAAAATATGGAATCATCGGGTAGTGGTTTGAAAGTTTACAAAAGACAGAAAAGAGAAAGAAATTTGGATTAGCTGCAAGGGATGTTTCCAAGATGAGGAGACACATTGGAAAGGAAATGTCGTCCTATGTAATGAAAATCATGTCCATCTGTGTGTGTTCTAAGAGACTTAGGTAAAATTTAAACATTTTTTTCCAGTTAAAAAAAAAAGGAAAGAAAATTGGGGAAGCTTTTACTTGAGAGACACGTGAACTTAGATCCTAGATTTTGGCTGCTTTCATGCCTGTGGTGTTCAAGGCTCTGTCAGGACACTTGATACATGGAAGAGATGGTCTCACACAGAAGCTATTTGTTTCTCTAAGCCTTTTCTACTCCAGCTTCTCACAGTCCCCCCATATCAGGTTAGATTATTGGAAAGAAATGTACCAGACCACATATTCTTAGTTTCTCATGATAGGGAACTGAATAACTGAAACAAAAATGAATTATGTGTGGCAGATTTCTCATGCACCTTTTGAAGAAAAATTTATTTTTTCAAAAGCCCAGTTATGAAGTACTTTGATTTTTATTTTAAAGATTTTATTTATTTATTCATGAGAGACACACAGAGGGAGAGGCAGAGACACAGGCAGAGGGAGAAGCAGGCTCCATGCAGGGAGCCCAATGTGGGCTTTGACCCTGGGTCTCCAGGGTCAGACCCTGGGCTGAAGGCAGACGCTCTACCGCTGAGCCACCCAGGTGTCCCAGTACTTTGTTTTTTAATAAGAAATACTCTTTTATAAATTTACCAGAAATCTTCTCTATAAATATATCGTCAAGAAAAGTCCATCCAGATGGCTTCCTGCTTTCTCCATCCATGTTCTGCCAGGAAGCCAAATGCCGTTATAGGTGCTCCCTAGCAGTGCATGGCAGCATCCCTACGAACAAATATCTACATTTCTCTTTTTAAACTTGGGGACGGGTGTTTCATTTATTTGCCTCACTGTAGTATTGGAGCCACTCAATTCACAAACACACACCAGCACACGCACAATGCCTCTGTTTTCGATCTAGTACATTTGTGTCTATACATTATTTTCATTGTCCTTCAAAAAGAATTGCAATGTTCTCAAAATGAACTCGGCAGTATGTCCACTTCAGGGTGGTAGATCCCTCTTTAACCGCGCTGTCTATATTTAGGATAAATTATCATTTATTGGTTAAATAGAGCGGCGGTAAGCGGAAGGGACAGCAGGACAGCAATAGAATTAAGGGTGATGGTCCTATCAATATTATACCTAAGCAAACAGGACATGGAACATGGGTGGTGGTGTTTTTTTGTTTTTGTTTTTGTTTTTTAAACACCTAAAACAGGACCTCACCAGAAAATGGAGGAGAGGGGTCCTCAACACACCTGGCCCCAACAACTTACCTAGATAACTTTCAAATCATCCTGCAAACCTACAAATTCCATCTGAATTTAAAGAGTGAACAGCTGGAACGCCACAGAATGTAAGGATAGAGGGAACATTCCCCAGTATCTTAAAAGCCATCTACAAAAAGCCCACAGCAAATATCATTCTCAATGGGGAAACACTGGGAGCCTTTCCCCTGAGATCAGGAACACGACAGGGATGTCCACTCTCACCACTGCTATTCAACATAGTACTAGAAGTCCTAGCCTTAGCAATCAGACAAATAAAAGGCATTCAAATTGGCAAAGAAGTCACACCCTCCTTCTTTACAGATGACATGATACTGTACATTGAAAACCCAAAAGACTCCACCCCAAGATTGCTAGAACTCATACAGCAATTCAGCAATGTGGCAGGATACAAAATCAATGCCCAGAAATCAGTGGCATTTCTATACACTAACAATGAGACTGAAGAAAGTGAAATTAAGGAGTCAATCCCATTTACAATTGCACCCAAAAGCATAAGATACCTAGGAATAAACCTAACCAAAGAGTAAAGGATCTATACCCTAAAAACTACAGAACATTTCTGAAAGAAATTGAGGAAGACACAAAGAGATGGAAAAATACTCCATGCTCATGGATTGGGAGAATTAATATTGTGAAAATGTCAGTGCTACCTAGGAGAATTTACACATTCAATGCAATCCCTATCAAAATACCATGGACTTTCTTCAGAGAGTTGGAACAAATAGTCTTAAGATTTATGTGGAATCAGAAAAGACCCCAAATAGCCAGGGGAATATTGAAAAAGAAAACCGGAGCCAGGGGCATCACAATGCTGGATTTCAAGTTGTACTACAAAGCTGTGATCATCACGACAGTGCGCTACTGGTACAAATACAGACATATAGATCAACGGAACAGAATAGAGAATCCAGAAATGGGCCCTCAACTCTATGGTCAACTAACTAATATTCGGCAAAGTAGGAAAGACTATCCACTGGAAAAAGGACAGTCTCTTTAGTAAATAGTGCTGGGAAAATTGGACATCCACATGCAGAAGAATGAAACTAGACCATTCTCTTACACCATACACAAAGATAAACTCAAAATAGATGAAAAATCTAAATGTGAGACAAAAATCCATCAAAATCCTAGAGGAGAACACAGGCAACACCTTTTTTTGAACTTGGCCACAGCAGTGTCTTGCAAGATACATCCATGAAGGCAAGGGAAACAAAAACAAAAATGAACTATTGGGGCTTCATCAAGATAAAAAGCTTCTGCACAGCAAAAGGAACAGTCAACGAAACTAAAAGACAACTTACAGAATGGGAGAAGGTATTTGCAAATGACGTAACAGATAAAGGGCTAGTATCCAAGATCTATAAAGGACTTATTATAACCAACACCAAAGAAACAAACAATCCAATCATGAAATGGGCAAAAGACATGAAGAGAAATCTCACAGAGGAAGACATAGACATGGCCAACAAGCACATGAGAAAATGCTCTGCATCACTTGCCATCAGGGAAATACAATCAAAACCACAATGAGATACCACCTCACACCAGTGAGAATGGGGAAAATTAACAAGACAGGAAACCACAAATGTTGGAGAGGATGTGGAGAAGGGGGAACCCTCTTGCACTGTTGGTGGGAATGCAAACTAGTGCAGCCACTCTGGAAAACAGTGTAGAGGTTCCTCAAAGAGTTAAAAATAGACCTGCCCTACGACCCAGCAATTGCACTGCTGGGGATTTACCCCAAAGATGCAGGTGCAGTGAAAAACCGAGATACCTGCACCCCAGTGTTTATAGCAGCAATGTCCACAATAGACAAACTGTGGAAGGAGCCTCAGTGCCCATTAAAATATAAATGGATAAAGAAGATGTAGTCTATATAAACAATGGAATATTCCTCAGCCATTAGAAACGACAAATACCCAGCATTTGCTTCAACATGGATAGAACTGGAGGGTGTTATGCTGAGTGAAGTAAGTCAATCAGAGAAGGACAATCATTACATGGTTTCATTCACACAGGGAATATAAAAAATAGTGAAAGGGATTAAAGGGGAAAGGAAAGAAAATGAGTGGGAAATCTCAGAGGGGGTGACAGAACATGAGAGACTCCTAACTGGGAAATGAGCAAGGGGTAGTGGAAGGGGAGGTGGGCAGGGGGCACTTGATGGGATGAGCACTGGGTGTTATACTATGTTGGCAAATCGAACGTTAATAAAAAATATACAAAAAAAAAAAAAAGAATAAAGTAAAAAAATTTAAGAAAATAAAAACCTAAAACAGACAGTAAAAAGCACAAAGCTTAAGTGTTTAAAGGTATTAATTATTTAATGTATCTCTATGATCACCACTCCATCCGTTTTAGAACATTCCTAGCATTTTTGTTCACCTATTTTAAAAAGTGAAAAACCACTGAGATAAACATTATTTAAAGTACTCTAAGAAGCCACACCCCAGATCCTTCGATAGCTCAGTTGGTAGAGCGGAGGACTGTAGATGTTGAGTCACGTGGGCATCCTTAGGTCGCTGGTTCGAATCCGGCTCGGAGGACTATGCCTTTTGAAAGGTTTTCATTGACGCAGCAAGTCTGGACCCTTAATGAAAGTTAAGAAAACTTTTTGTTTGTTTGTTTTGTTTTGGTTAAGAAAACTTGAACACAGTTGGGCAGGTTGTCGTTTGTGCTCACAGATGAACTCGTAGGCCTGAAAATAACAACAAAAAATAAAGGATCCTCAGGTTCGTACAAAAGAAGCTGCTTATGTAAGACAGGGTCTCCTGGGAGACTGACTTTTCATGAAGTTTTGGAAAGGGTCATGCGGAGTCTGGAGAAGCAGAAAGCAGGCTTGGCCCAAGGTTTTCATTTTATTTTGGAGGTCCTTTTGGATGGCCTTTCTGGGCTCTCTGTTGATATTCAAGTGAATAAACATTTTATTGATGACAACTTCAAATACACACAGGTGGAGAAAACAGCACAAATTACCATCATAGGCATCACACCTGTACAACTAGCATCATCTATTCCCCTTCATGCCCCCTTCCCACCCCCGACCTTGTGAAGCAAAACCTAGACGTGTGCTCTCACTTCATCCACCGCGGCTCCGTGTTTTGAAGAGGTAAAGATTATTATTTTTTTTAATTTTTTAAAAAATGTTTAATTACTTATTTATCCGTGAGAGACCCACAGAGAGGCAGAGACACCGGCAGAGGGAGAAGCAGGCTCCCCGCAAGGAGCCCGATGTGGGATTCAATCCTGGACCCCCAGGATCTCGCCCCGAGCCAAAGGTAGACGTTCAACCACTGCGCCGCCCAGGCGTCCCTGAAGACCTTAGAATTAAATGCGGGACCGAGTCTGTATCTCTTAGCGCCCCCATCCTTCCTCCAAAAAAGCAGCGGCGGGCAACTGATAGAAAATTCCGTTATAAAATTAATGAAACTAGTGTAAGCACCGGAGAAGTCTGGTTTATTCGATCTTTCGTCCGCTGCATCAAAGAGCTAGGCGCCGTGTTCAGGCAGAAATACACTGGGAGGGACGCCTGGGTGGCTCAGTGGATGAGCGCCTCCCTTTCAGCCCAGGGCGGGATCCTGAAGTCGAAGAATCGAGTCCCACATCGGGCTCCCTGCATGGAGCCTGCCTTTCTCTCTCTGTGTCTCTCATGAATAAATGAATAAAATCTTAAACAAACAAACAAACAAAACAAAAAAGCCCACAAAACACTGGGAGAGCCTTCCCCTCGGATGATAGCTCGACCCCGTGCCCCTGCTGCAGTCCTCCGGCTTCGTGTGCGCACACGTCCGTCTCAGCGGGATGGGAAATTTTGTCCGGCTGCAGCGAGGGCGGGTTTATATTATCCTCACACTCGCCCGGGGCCCCTTCTAGAAAGCCGGCTGCACCGCTGTCCACATTGGTAGCCTCGGGGCTTTGCATTTGGCCCTGCAGCAGGTGCAAAGGCGGGGGCGAAGGGGTGGGGCGTGGCGGGGAACCGCGGCGCCAAGAGCAGGTGAACGGCGCCCCCTCCCGGACGGTTTCTGCGCCACGGGAGAGGTCTCGGAGGCGGTAGGGAGGGGGCTGGGCGGGGGTGGCCGGGACTGCAGCAGGGGCACGGGGTCGAGCAGGGGCACCGGGTCCTCAGGGGCGTGAGCATCGCCGGCCCGGAGGTTCCTTACTCCGGGCCTCTAGCAGGGCAGGGCCCAGGGGGCCAGAGTTAGAGCAGCGCGACGCCCCGGGTCGCCAGGGCCGAGGGGACACAGGAAACCATGTGTTCGTAACATCAATATGAGTCACGTGTCAATACAAAGCTATGACAGGCGCCGAAATAACGTTTTTAAAACCAGAGAAGTAACTGTTGCATATTAACTGTTGCACATTTTTTTGGTAATCTTATTCACAAAATCAAATTTATAATTAATATTTTAAAGCAAACAAAAGGTTTTACACTAAATGAGGTCACAATTGAAATCTTTAAAACTTCTCTAAATTTCCGAAACGTGTATTTTCAAAGCTAAACTACATTTCCAAAACCTAAAGACATTCAGAGCGCTCGGATTCTCAAAAAAATAATTGAAACGTCCAAACTCCAGACAATTTTAAAAACTGAAAGTTAAGTCCACTTTGAAAGGTGGTATCATCTCCCAACCGGAGTCTTGCCCAGGTCCGTAGGTCAAATGTCGGGTTGATGGCTAAGACACAGAAACCTCGCCCGACTTCCCAAAGCTTTGCAACGTATCCAGAAGAGGCCGCCTCCTGCGTGTTTCCACGCAGCCGAGGCGTTCTCTAGGGTAAGTGACCCCCGGGGACCAACTCCTCCACTCCCGCCTCCCCATCGCCAGCCGCAGCCGGCTTCACCATCTCGCCTTTGATCCCGCCTTCCCGCTTCGAATCCCGCGGCCGACCAGGCCCCCACTTCCGCTTGCTGCGTCCAATCCGGTCCTTCTATGTACTATGACGGCATCTCCCCGCCCTTCGCCGCCGGCCGGCGCACGCGGTGTGCGGCAGGCGGCGCGGCGCTTTACGGCTGTCGTACGTCTCATCGGCGCCAGCATGGAGGCGGAGGAGTTGGAGAAGGAAGCTGTGGGGCAGGAGCCTCTGGAAGGGACAGACCAGAAAGCAGAGGCAGAGGAGGAGCAGGAGGAATCTGAAGAGGCGGCGTGTGGCGCCAAGAAGCGGGTGGTGCCGGGTATTGTGTACTTGGGCCACCTCCCGCCCCGCTTTCGACCTCTGCATGTACGGAACCTTCTCAGCGCGTTCGGAGAGGTTGGACGCGTTTTTTTCCAGCCCGAGGGTAAGAGCGCGGGCCCTGGATGTTCGGGAAGGGGGTGGGTTCCCTGGCGCGGAACCAGGGCGCTGCGGGGGCACGGGGCTCCAGGCCGGCGCCCGACTCCCTTGGTCATCAGCGGAGCTCTCAGCTTTCAGGAGGCGGGATCGGGGGTGGATAGCTCAGTAACACACGATGAGTAGTTCTTGCTTGGATGGTTAATTTGGGCTTGTCGTGTCGATTCCGCACGCCCCCGTTTCCTGAACCGGATTTGCCGGCTTGTTAATGAGTTCACCCTGAATAAAAATCTGAGGCTTTTTCAAACACAACGGCACCCATCACCTCTGCTCTCGTGACCTGAGTCTAGAAACAGACTCAGGACGGGTGTATGGCCAGGTGACCCCAGCTTTCGTCTGAGCTCCGGTTGAATTGGGTTTGGGGGCGTGTGCGAGTTTTAAATGGAATGTCCTGAGCCGATCTGATGCAGAAGTTGACGTTTGAAGAAAAGATTGAGTTTGACGTAGGGAAATGGCGTACGGGGAAAGGCCTTGCGGTGGGTTCCTGGCCCGAGGGGTCGTAGATGAAGTTGACTGGGTGCCACGTCGGCCTCCTAAACCACTGCTGTGCCTTTGGTTCACAGACGGGTTCGTGAGGCGCAAGAAGAAGGCAGTGTCAGCCTCAGCCACGGGAGGGAAAAAGCGGTCCAAGTACAGCAAGGACTACACCGAGGGCTGGGTGGAGTTCCGGGACAAGCGAGTAGCCAAGCGTGTGGCGGCCAGTCTTCACAACACGCCCATGGGAGCCCGAAGGCGCAGCCCCTTCCGTTACGACCTATGGAATCTCAAGGTGAGGGGGGTTAGGCTCTCCTGCCGCATCTCATCCTCCCACCTCCCCAGCCCCAGCCTAGGCACCTCATTCCCTCTTGCTGGCCTCACTCTCTCTCTTCACCTCTGCATTCCTGACATATCTTACCTGGATCTTTTCCTGTTTTCCTGTCCACAGTACCTGCACCGTTTCACGTGGTCCCACCTCAGCGAACATCTTGCCTTTGAGCGCCAGGTGCGCAGGCAGCGCCTCAGGGCCGAGGTTGCCCAGGCCAAGCGTGAGACTGACTTCTATCTTCGAAGTGTGGAACGGGGACAGCGCTTCCTTGCTACTGATGGGGACTCTTCCCGCCCGAATGGCTCCTGGAACTTTGCCCAGCGTCCTACTGAGCAAGAGCTGAGAGCCCGGAAGGCAGCTCGGCCTGGAGGAAGTGAACGGGCTCGCTTAGCTAATGCCAAGGACCAGGCTCGTTCCAACCGAGGGCTGCTTGCCAAGATCTTTGGAGCTCCACCACTTTCAGAGAGCACAGAGGAACCCTCACTAGTCAGGGACTCTTAAAAGGGAGAGAGACCCTTTTCATCTCCTGGCCCTGCTTCCTGTCTACATGATAATGACTACTCAGGCAGACATTTCATTTCTAAGACCAGGAATCTCTAGTGGGTGCTTAGACATAGACGTCTTATGGATCTCTGGTCCCCCCTCCAACTCCTGTTGCCTGGCTGAGGCACCTAATTCATACTAGCATGAGTATGACTAACTGCACATTCCTATTTTGTTTGATTCTTGACTGTCTGCTTCCTGCCCAATAGGCTCTTCTAAAAATCCCACTTTCTGGACCCAGGAAGAGCCTTTACTTCATGCTGGAGTGATAATATCTAATGCAGAAAGCTATTTTACTAACTTAGGTGAAGGGCAACAGCACCATCCTTTCTATTTAGATAAGATTAACAGGGACGGGTTAATGGGGTGGGACTGCATTGGGAGCCACCTTCCAAATGTTTGTATAGAAAAGAAAAAAATGTGTTTGTAGTTTATTGGAAATGGGAGGCGTTTTGTAAGTTCTGACTTCTGTCTCTTCATGTCCTGTTCACTCCCCTTAACTTCATCCCCTGGTCTCAGAGACACCATTCCTCCCTGACCCCTCTCAATTCAGCCTGGGACCTTTTCTATCTATCAAATTAATTTCTTAGCCCATTTTATCAGTTATCTAACCCAGCATTTACTAAGTCACTGTATGAGGACACAGGAATGGTAGGTAATATAATACATGGCCCTTGGCATTAAGTTATAGACCACTAGAAAGAGACAGATACATAAGAAATAAATATACAGAGGTACTACAGGCATCATTGTAGATATATATAAGGGATAAAGTAGGGGCCATGGGAGGGCATGGTTGACTCTATCTTGGATGGTAAGCCATGCTTAATATGGAGCTGATTCTGAATCACAGTCTTCCAGAGATGGATCACTTTCACCGGGTTTCTAGATCATTCCTGAAAAGTGAATTTAAAATCGAAATTAACTTGGTTTAGTCCTGATGTTGGAAACAAAGCTCCATGGATGGAGTGTTTGGTTCAAGAAACCATTGTAAAGGCAGACAAAACCTAGGAGGTAGTCAGGCCCAAATGATGCCCCTCAGGGGCACTTTTATGAATTAAGGCTTAGATGAGGGCGGGTTCACAAACAATATTCAAAGCAGCTCTGGAGGCCACAGAGTCTATGTTAGCCATGAAGAGAAGCTGAAAAGTGAAGTGTCACGATAAACTAAGGAATTAAATGATAAACATTAAAACTGGGCAGGGTTCCTGGCTGGATCAGTTGGTAAAGCATCTAAATCTTGATTTCGAGATTGTGAGTTTGAGCCTCATGTCAAGTTTAGAGATGACTTAAAAATAAAAAATCTTGAACAAACTGATCAATATCTAGTTTTTTAAACTTCTAGGAAGTAGTAGAATGTAATAATTTGGATTTTGCTAGTGCTATTTAATTTTTTTTCCCCACTATGCTTAATATAATTATGCATTTGTTCTTTGGGTGAAGTGGATTAATCCACTTACTTGGTTCTGAAGTAAAATTTTAGTCATGCACTTGTTTTGAGAGAATAAAAATGACCATACGGTAAAAAATGTTTGCTTGGTGTAACATTTTCCACAATGCCTATACCTTTCACACCCATGAAACAAAAATGTGTGTAATGTTACAGCCTCAGTCTTATAAGAACTCCATACCCTTGTTTCTGTGTTCATTTCTTGTGAGTTTGTTTCATGTGGATTGTTTCTTTGGGTCCTAATGTCTTCCACCTGAGCCAGAAAGATCCAGTGTCAGAATTTGATCAGCTATTTATGTACTCAGAATTCTAAGTGCCCATTGCCACCTTTGCTAGATAAAGAGAATATCAAGATTAAGAAACTTCTTTCCCTTAGGTTGCTAACAACTTAGAAAGTAAAATACATATAGGGCTTATGTATTTGAAATAAACTTCTCAGGCTAGGTGGCATATTCAAGGTCAGCATCTCAGGCTCCCAGTCAATAGTTTTGCATGATTAGCTCACACGTACAGCCTGGTAAATTGGGTAATTCACAGGTCCAGTGAGAAATGAAAATAAAACGGGTGGAAGAAAATGAATTTCCCGAGGAAATGTCAGCTTGATTCCTTGGGGACTGAGCCCTTTGAGGGCAGGAAAATTCCTTTTTTACATTTACTATTTTATTTCTCTTTTAAATGTTGCCATGAGTGACCCTGACATAGGTCAATTTTGTACAAATGCAGCACTTCTATACATTTCCAGAAGTGGAAAGTCTGTGAAGACTAATTTTGGTAGCTAATGTCAAAATGCCTTTTATGAAAAGTGCAAGAGACCATTTTGGGGATTACTCTTAAAAGCGAGGAAACATGGTTTGCAGAAATACCAGTCCCTGGAAGCCAGGTGCTCCAGGTAGAAGCCTCAGCACTCCTCACTGTCACTTACAGACGTGGGGGTCCGACCTGAGAACCCGACTGAGGGAGAGGCCGGGCCAGCTCGGTGTAAGGGGCAAGCTTTGCAGGACTTTGGCCAAGCGCCCGCTGCTGCCCTTCTCGGTGTGCACGCTACCGGACGAACCGACGCAGGTACAGGAGGTGGAATCTGGAAACAAAGTCAGCAGCAGCAGGTACAAAGGACGGGTTTGCGCTTGTATTTGAGGGCACCGCGAAGGGACTCGGCAAATCCGTAATCACCGAGCAAGAGAATATGACGCGTATCTCCATTCTCGATTTTCATTTAATTTGTGACAATGGTCAGAAACAACCTAGTCAGACAAAATATCAGAAGTAAAACCACTGCAAGAGATCCTTAAATGGCAACCACCGTCCCTGGGTGGGCTCGAACCACCAACCTTTCGGTTAACAGCCGAACGCGCTAACCGATTGCGCCACAGAGACACCGGCGATGAAGTGTCCCTCCTCAAACATGATCATTTCATTTTTCCAGTTCAGCCTGATATTCTATGAGTGTAGTTTTCGTTAGGCCTATATATGGAAAAAAATGTTCCCTCGTGATTTTTTTTTTTGTTCCTATGTTTGTTTTCAAAACAAGTTTTGGTACTACAAGTCTTACTCATAGAGAGGAACCTCGGAATTCCGATTAGGCGGGGAGCAGGGCGCAGGACCTCACTTTACCCGAGTGTGACACCATCAGAACAAGGACACACGGACAGAGTTTATTTTCAGGTCAAAAAGAGAGTTCTCGCTGACACTTGAGTTGATAGAGCAGCCCCTCTAAGAATTCTGTATAGATGAAGATAGCAGTAAGAGCGACAGAAAGGAAAACCACTTAAGGGAAAATCTAGAGGCTCATCAATGCATCCTTAAATTATCAAATAAAAGTGTGCTTCCTGGGCAACAGGAGATTCTCAGGTACCAAAGTAGCAGTGCACAGCTATCTGGCTAATTGGAAAGAGAAAAACAAATCTCTACAGAGAGGAGACTTACCTCTCCACTGAAACTAGGGATCAAATTTAGCATCATTAACAGCGGCACAAATTAACACTGTGTGCTTCCTGATGAAGTCCCAGGAAGTACACAGCACATGATATTCGGCGAAAAAGGATTACCTTGGATGCAATCAGATCTGTAGACAACTACTAGCCTTGTCGCTTCATTAAGCTATTGCTGTGTAACAAGACACTAAAACGTCAGTGGCTGTGTGAGTCATGGTTCTTCCAGAAAAGCTTTTAATGAGGGATAAATCTCTCCTCTCTACCTCAATCCCTCTCCTTATAGAGATCTTCCTTCTATATCTATTTATCAATCTGTCTCATGGGGATGCCTGGTTGGCTCAGCGGTTGAGCGTCTGCCTTCAGCTCAGCCGTGATCTCTGGGGCTGGGGGCCTGAAACCGCATTGGGCTCCCTGCAGGAAGGCCTATATCTCTGTCTCTCTCTCTGTCTCTCTCTCTCTCTCTCTGTCTCTCATAAACAAATAAATAGTGTAGAGCGGGCCAGCAAGCCGGAAACTCAGGATTTCTATGTCACAATCTTGAGACAGAATTTCTTCTTCAGGAAGAAAAGTAGTGAAACATTAAGAATTTAAAATGTTGGTTGAGTAAAATAAGATATTGGAGATTTCAAGGTCAAAAAATCCAATTAAGGTCCTCAGTATAGACTTTGAGTGTTTTTGGAATACAGAGTGCATGGAAAGGTCTGGAAGGTAGTACAAAATTGACATTAATATGTCCCTAGAAAGACTCCCCAGCTGGGAGCAGAGGTAGAGGCAGGTGATCACAAATATTATGATGCAATGCATTTTTCTTTGCTAGGAGAATAATGAGCCAAGTAATGTACTATTTTGTCTTAGATAAAACTTTGACTCAGAAAGGTTGAGTGACTCGCGCAGGGTAACACAGGTGGACTTCGTAATCCTAAACTCTGAACCAGTAAGCTCTAGTGTATTTCCTACTACATCATGACAATGAGGAGTATTTCAGAGAGTTTCTGATCTAGGGTAAAGAGAATAGTGTCATGTAAGTTAACCTACTGGCTAGTGTCTGTCTACCCACACTTCAAACTAACGTACCTGGGAAATGGAAAGTTGAAACACTTGCCTCTTGGGTTAAAATGTGCTTAGAAATATCTGATTATTTTGATCCCACATCAGAGAGAAGTCAATTAAATTCTTGTGATACGTCAGCGCTATTAACAGAGGCAAAAGGCATTTCAAAGGGAATAGGAATTTTTGACGAGTGAGATCAGATTTCTGTAATTCTCCATCATCATATCCCAGTGTAAACCCTTCTGTTCAGAATCCAATTGAGCCTTGGTGAATTCTATAGCCACATCCTTAAATGTCACTGTTTCCTTAAAAGCCAAACAAATCCAGGGATGCCTGGGTGGCTCAGGGGGTGATCCCAGATTAGGGATCGAGTCCCACATTGAGATCCCTGTGGGGAGCCTGCTTCTCCCTCTGCCTATGTCTGTATTTCTCTGTGTCTCTCATGAGTAAATAAATAAAATATAAAAAACGAACAAACAAACAAATCCAGAATAACCTGAGGGGCTACAAGCCCAGGGATGAATAGAGTGTAGAACAAAACAAAAACAAAGCAAAGCGAGATATAGTTATGACAGAATAAAATATTCTGAGTCAAGACAAGCCAAGTCTATTCATTCTTACTTTGTGTCTAGTACTGTGTTGGAGTCTATGCCAGATACAAAAACAAAGAATATCAGTCCACAAGAGATGGGAAATTTTACATGTGTAATAATTTCAAAATGATATAGCACATAAATTGTGAACTTCTCTCGTGTCAAATAAATAAAGTCTTAAAAAAAAAAAAAAGAAGTAGAGGTGCCTGCGTGGCTCAACTGGTTAAGCATCTGCCTTCAGCTCAGGTCCTGATCTCAGGGTCTCGATTCCTCACTCAATGGGGAGTCTGCTTCTCTCTCTCCCTCTGCTGCTCCCCCTGCTGTGCTCTCACTCTGTGTGTAAAATAAATAAAATCTTCAAAAAAAAAAAGGAGAGTTATTAAAAGAACAAAAAGACAAGCCATAGCCTGGGTGGAAAATTTACCAAAAAATCCACACATGATAAATGGTATCCAAAACAGGCAAAGAACTCTTAAAATCAACAGCAAGAAAATAATTTAAAAATGGGCAAAAGATCTGATTAGACACCTCATCAAAAGAGGTGTACAATGGCAAATAAGCACATGAAAAGATGCCCCACAGCCTATGTCATTAGGGAATTGCGAATTAAAATAACAATGAGATACTATTCCACACGTATTAAAATAGTTAAAATTCAAAACACAATAGCACCATGCTGGTGAGAATATGGCCCAAACGGTTCAACGAGAGCTCACGTCTGTCTCTGGTGGGAATGTACAATGGTACAGCTACTTTGGAAGAATGATGGTTTCTTACAAAGCTGAACATAGTCTTCCCATGCAATCTAGCAATTGGATTCCTTGGTATATACCCAGAGAAGTTGCTATGTCAACACAAAAACCTGCGCACAATGTTTCTTGCAGCTTTATTTGCCAAAACTTGGAGGCCACCGAGATGTCCCTCAACAGGTGAACAGATGAACTGTGGTGCATTTGGACAGTGGAATATTATTCAGCACTGAAACGAAGTGAGCTATCAAGCCATGAAAAGACATGGAAGAATCTTAATGCATAAGGCTATAGACCATAGGATTCCAACCCTATGGAATCTGGAAAGGTAAAACTGTGGAGACTGTAAAAACGTCAGTGGTTGCTAGAGGTTCAGAGTGGGAGGGAGGGATAAAAAGGTGAGGCACCAGGGGGTTTTTAGGGCCAAGTATCCTGTCTAAAGCAGTAATGGTGGACACACATTATCATGCATTCTCAAAACTCAAAGAATGTCCTAATGTAAACTACAGACTTAGGTTAATAATAATGAATTAATATTTGCTTACCAATTGTAATAAATGTGCTACTGATACAAGGTGTTATTTATAACAGGAGGAACTGTGTGCAGAGGGAGACGCAGTACATGAGAACTCTGTATATCTGATTCGGTTTTCTATGAACCTACAAATGCTCTAGACAAATCTTTTAATTTAAATCTATCAAATCAATTAGTCCTATTTTAAAAAAAAAAAAAAAAGAAGGACGTTCCTGATGGGCGTCAAAACAGGATCAAAGAGATGGCTCCTAAGCACTGTCGCCTGTTCTTGCACTCAGGACAGAGCTTTAGTCCTGGAGTGAGGACACAGTGGACACATCTGGAATTCTCCCAAAATGCCTTTTTGCTCTGCAAAGTATGATTCACCCTGACAGTAGCTTTAGTCTATGTTTTCATTCAGTGACACATTTTTACTATTCCCCTCCTGCTGTATAGGGTTATAGAAATCAAGCAGTTAAGTTCCAGAGAGGGACATAATGAGATAAAACATGTTTCCTGTTCTGTTATGTATGCAGAATTCATGTCTCATTTAATACATTTATTGGACTGTTCAGTTTCCTCAGGGATTTAATGGGAACATGACACCTGCCCAATTTCTAGAGCCTAGTTGCAAAATGGAAGCCTAGTAATCAGTATTCAACCACATTCTCGGTGGCACTGATTTATTTTACAGATTAAGAAAACAAAAAACAAAAAAAGGAGGGTTGAGAAGAAAAATGTCCAAGAGCAAAGGGTCTTTTTGCCACCAGATCTGGAGCATATATGGTAATTATTTCCTTCCCCTGGGTTTCTGACCCAGAGGTTTGCTGCACACTAGGGCTAGGAGACAGCTGGAGTTGATGTGATACACAAGATTCACAGACACATAATGAGAATGTTGACTGATTTTTTTTTTAACTAAGCCATCTACCGGATTGGTAAAGTTTGGTAAATATGGAATTGGCTCAAAGCTGCCCATCCTACCCTACACCTCACCCCTTTCCCTCTCCCACAGTTCACACCCTTCCCCTGAGGTCTTTGGAGGCTGTCTTCTCATGGGACATGTGAACCATCACTTCTGCTTTTTTTCCCAAAAGGATGGATCAAAAAAATCCTCTATATCTCCAGAAGCTCTAGGATCTGTTTCTGCTTATACATTTCTGGTTTCTTTCTGAGTCAATACCCACAGGGTTGCTAACTCTGTCCAGGACCGTAGCAGTAGCATCCAACTAACCAGTGGATGCATTCTTTGTGAGAAGTCCCATCAGAATCCACCAGCTGGACTCACAGCCTGTGGAGGGTGGGCAGTGGGGTGGAGTTGGGTCGATGCTGTCAACTCTGGCAAAATTCAAAGTGAAGAAATCACAGAATGCAAGGGATAATGTATTTTCGTGACTGACTGATTTAATTCCACTCATTTTACTGAAGAAGATAGGGACCAAAAACATCTTACTGTCATTGGCTTTGAAGTAGAAAAGCAAATAAGTAGAAGAGCAATAGTAACTGCCTGACTTCCTGAATCGATTTCAGTATTCTTTTCACAATGCACCACGTTTCACAGAGCTGCTCCCTGAGATCAGGCTTCATGGCTATTATGACTGTTGGCTTTTGCGTTTACCCCAACCTCCTATCATAATGTAAACTTAATAAACACATGAACTGTTCACTGATCTTTCTGCAGCATCTAGAAAAATGTCCAGCACTCAGTAAATATTTGTTAAATGAAAGAAGTTCTGTGACTGTGATAGACTACATTGGATCTGGTTAAAGCCCTGCGTGTTCAGGCAGACCCCCCATCAGATGCTTTTAGGCCGGGCCACAGCATGCTCCTGTTTCCAACGGGTGTGGAGTCACTTTAGATGTTACTCTACTCTACTACCAGGTTTTAATGTTCTTTGAAAGAAATCATAGTTCTTCATATATAAGAGTGCTTAACAAATGTCACTTCCTTTCCACCTCGCTTCCCTCTAAGAGAGGCTGCTCTCCCTGTAGCTGTTTCATTTCCTACAGCTAATACTTTAACTCCTAAAGTATCTAGTAAGATAGCAGATGTCCTGTTCAGAAAATCTCCACATGCAAACATCACGAGAGATGTATGCAAGAAACTATCCACTTCAGGCTGTAAGTTCAACCATAGGGAGCAGAGAGGCTGCGGCGCTCTGGCCCTCGGGTGGGAACTCCAACCAGAGGTTCTGAATATGAGATATGGGGCTTCCAGAATGGATTTTCCTAACCAGAAGCTCAGTTGGGTGATGCCTCCCTCCTCTGGGTTCTGCCTGGACAAACTCTGTATCACGATTAAGTTCTTTATTGGTATCTTATTTTAAAAGCATTTCATGTATATGTTTTATCTCCCCAATAAAAGGAAACTGTATACATCTTGAACATTGAGGAAAAATAAGAGAGAAAAAGAGGAGAACTACTGGAGACACAGAGTACCAGAGAATCCTTTCAGGGATGTTTACTGACATAAGAGACCTTTTTGGACACTCTAGGGATGTCAGGCTGGCTCAGCCAGTAGAACATGCTTGGGGTTGTGAGTTTGAGCTCCACAATGCGTGGGGAAATTACACAAAAATAAAATCTAAAAAAAATAAGAAAACTTTAGAAAGGAGAATCTAGTCGTCAGTTTAATTTCATAGGCAGAAACGTAAGAACTTCATTGCATCTGGGCCCTAGAAGCTACAGGAAGAACGGTTTTTAAAGTACATGGATTAAAAGGTGAAAACATCCCAAATTTCCATCCAGCAGAAGAGTAGATAAACAAAATGTGGTATATTCATACAGCAGAATATTATTCATCCTTAGAACACAATTCTGATATATGATGCCCAGGAATAAAGTTTGAAGACATGATGCTGAGTGAACCAAGCCAGACACAAAAGGACATGTATAGGATGATTCCACAATGTGAGGAAGCCACACGAGGCAAACTCATAGAGACAGAGATTAAGGTTTCCAGGGGCTGGGAGAGAGGCAATGAGAAGTGACTGTTGAATGGATTCAGTTTCTGTTTGGGATGAGGAAAAAGTTCTGGAAATTGATAGTGGTGATGGTTGTACAACATTGGGAATGTGCTTAAATGCTATTTGTGCACTTAAAAATGGTTAGAATGGTAAATTTGATGTTCTATTTTACCATCTTTAAAAAAAAAACATTTTCAATTTCAAAAATATGTTCACTATTAGATATTTAAGAAATAAACCTATAAACCAACAGAGATAATTGCTGTTACCATCTTAATGTGTATATTCCCAATGTTTTTCCTATATATGTCTGCATATATTAAAACGGAGTCATATAATACATACCATTGTATGACCTGCTTTTCAGTGCTGACAACATATCATGTAGATCCCTTAGTGCCAGACACGTACATTTTATGAATAACTGTGACAAGCACCCTTGTCTGTGTATTTTATCACAGTTTATTGCTTCCTAGTGGTAAATTTCTTAAAATAATTTAAGATCAAATCCCAAAGGATTTGAGTGTTGAGGAATACTAAAGAAGAAATTCCTTGGACACTGAGGGTAGATATAACTCTAGAATAGAGAAGAAAAATGATGAACAACTAAGACAAGCTGTTGGGTTTTGAATACCACAATCTGCCATGTAAATGTTCCATGGTTTATGGTATAGCTATGCTCTGAGAGTTGCCCAACTCCAGTAAAATAGTTGTATTCTTAATATTCTGCTCAGACTGTTTTCTCTGAATTTTAACATTTAAATAATGAAATGATACAAAATACATAAATTAGAAAATACAAATGTCCTCTATTTGTAACATTCATAAAAATACTATCAATATCCTCCTAGAATATTATTTTTCTTTGCATTTACAAACATACCATTTTTTACAATAATGTACATACTACTTTGCTACTCTTTACACAAATATATTTTGACATTTCATCAAATACATTCACCTTATTTAAATAGTTTATTTAACTCGACGTTTGTTTTTTGCTATATCATTATATCACAAGGTGGCTACAATAACTGTCCATATAGATACAGAGACACAGACTTTTATCAGTATATTTATGGAAACATCCTTAATCATTAAATTACTGAGGTAGTATATACATTACATATGAAAGCTACTGTTTTCTCCTAGTTTCCAATCTTTTCAGGCAAAAGTTTGTTACTCCAATAAGACTATATACAAGTATATCCACATATAAATATGAAATACTAGTAATGTATGAGTGTCAGTCTGTTCATGGAGTGTCAGCTTATAAACAGCAGAAATTTATTTCTTAAAAAAAAAGAAATTTATTTCTTACAATCTGGATTCTGGAAGTCCAAGATCAGGGTGCCAAAATGGTAGAGTTCTGTGAAGGCCCCCTTCCTGGTTCTGTTCAAGATGGCAGTCTTCTTGCTGTGTTTTCACATGGCCGAAGGGGCAAGAAGGCTCTCTAGGGTCTCTTATTCAAGGACACTAATCCCATTCGTGAGGGTTTCACCTTGTTGGCCTAATCACCTCCCAAAGGCCCCACCTCCGAATGCCACCACATTTGGGGATTGGGCTTTAAACCATAAGAGTTTTGGGGAGATGCAAACATTCAATCTATAGCATAGTGTCTATTTTTTCTAACTTCCACCTACATGGCTATTACAGTTTTTTACATCTTTGCTAATAGGAAACATTACCAAAAGAGTTGGATATTCAAAATAGTGGAAGTATTTTATATTACTAAGAATATTAATGTGACTCTCTTTCCAAGTGTATATTGGCCAGCTGTATTCCTTCAGTGAACTCCCTATTCACATCTTTTTCCATTTTCTTTTACTTATTGATTTGTAGATGCTCTTTTATAGCATGAATAGGAGCCCTTGTCTATGACATACAATAAATATACTTTCTTACCTGGCTGATTGTGTAATTAGGTAATATAAGTTTTTAGTTTTTACACCGTCACTTCTGGTAACTCTTGCATAATTTCTGGCACTGATACTATGTGAAGAAAGGCCTTCACAAGAAAGGACTGTTATTTTTTTTTTAATTTACCCTAACTTTATTTTGGTACAACCATGATCTTATATTTTACATTAAGAAAATATTTAATTTTTCCAATTAAACTTCTCCAGACTGTTTTTAGATTTGGTGTGGTAGGAATTTAATGCTATTTTCCCCAACCCTTAACGTCCCAAGAATATTTTAAAATAAACTACCCTTTCTCTATGATTTGAATACCAATTTGAAGATACATTGCTTCCTATAGAAATCACTGATCTGTTTCTGGACTAGTTATTCCACAGACTCTGGAGGAAATATAAGCCTGTAAGTATGGTAATAGAATTTTCTGAGTAGACAGAGAAGCTAGTTAGAAGACCTATGTGGAGCAGCCCCGATGCTTGTTTCTTTAGTTACCTAGGTCTCTTTCAAGACTCACTCTCTTTCTGGGATTTTGCTTCTTTATGTCTTCTCTTTAGTTCCTATAGAACCTGGAGGTTCGTACCTAATGAGGCAAACTCCCTTCAGTTTTCTCTCGAACTCTGAGGCTTATTTGTACACCAAGGAGGGAGACAGACAACAAGTCAAATGAAGGGACCTCTTTCCCCAATACATACACACCACCACCACTGCCACTCAGATCAGTCTTGGTGTGAGCTCTGAAGATTGCAAGACACTCAAACTCTAATATAAACATCAAGTTCCATGTATGCCTCAGATATAAAATGAAACGTGCCAGGATCCAGCCTTGGAGCACAGCACAGAAGGGACTTGCTCTAGTCCTGATTCCATCATAGGAACCTTGAAACTGTCTTTAATAAAGGCTTAGTTTCCTCACCATCTGAGAAATGGGGATAATCATTGTGATCCTGCCTGGGAGCTCTAATTGAGACAATATATCATAAAATAGCTGTAGAAGATGTAATTTACTATACAAATGTAAGGAATCACAATAGGCTTGCATTTATTTATTTATTTATTTATTTATTTATTTATTTATTTATTTACAATAGGCTTTTAAAGCTTGAGATGGCCTTAAATATTATACAGCAGTACAATTCCATAGAAATATAATGCAAGCCTCTGGGACACCTGGGGAGCTCAGTCTGTGGAGCCTCCAACTCTTGTTCTCAGCTTGATCTCAGCCTGATCTCAGGGTTCAGGCCCTGTGTTGGGCTCCATGCTGGGCACTGAACCTACTTAAAAAAAAAGAAAAAAGAAATATACTGCAAGTCTCATGTGCAATTTTAAATTTTTTAGTAGCCACATGAAAAGAAAAATGAGACAGGTGAAATTTGAGTAATAAATTTTATTTAACACAATATATATCAAAAGTACTATTTTAATATGCAATTGATATAAATTATTAAGGAGATATTTTACATTTTTTTGGTACTAAGTCCTCCAAATCCAGTGTGTATCTTACAGGTATATCTCAATTTAGACTAAAATTTTAAGTGTTCAATAGCCAGGAGCGGCTAGCTACCTAATAGTGCAATTATATGGTCCAAATGCTAATTTTATAGAGTGGAAAACTGAGGATCAGGGGTATTAAGGGACTTTTTTCAAGGTCATCTGGTTTTATCTTGGTAGAGTTTGGTTTAAAATTCCAATCTTTTAGCCTACCTGTACTTTATTTTTACGCTTCACGCGGCAGGGATGTACTTTTTTTTTTTCTCCCAAGCTTTTATCTGACTAATCTAACACCATTGAGTGAATCATGCCTTCTGCACTAATTTAAAATGACACTTTTTAAAATATAGTAAATTCCCATATAAAATGCAGCTCTGTGTCTGGACTTTGCATTCTGTCCTCTCTACCGCCTTCACAGGAACAGGAGCTTTTGATCGCTCGGGGTCTGCAGCGAGGACCATCTAGTTTACACCACTCAACAACCACGGCGAAGCAAGCGCAACATTCTACAGTTTCCATGTGGACACGTAACTGTAAAAGCACCTTTCATACTGCGGTTCTTAGTACAGAGCCGCTGCCAGGCCGGATCCGGATGCCCCCCACCCCCGCGGACGCGGGTGCTCCCTCGCACACGGGACTCAGCCCCGGACAGATTCCGGGAGCGGGCACCGAGGGGCCGGGGGAGGGCGAGCGCGAAAAGGAGGACAGAGACAGGGTGAAGACGCTAAGAGACGGCAGCGGAACGGCAAAGTGCACATCTTCTTGCGATTTGGTGCAGAGATCAGTGATCTTTGAGAGCATCTCAGTAGAAAACTGAGAGAAGGCAGAGGGTAGCACGATAGGTAGGAAATGAACTCTTAGAAATGGAAGCAGCATAGATTTTAAGCGGGTATATTCTGGAAGGGGAAAAAAGAAGAGAAAAAACTAGCATCTTAAGGGCAACCTAAACTTTTTTTACACAGGAAACGAAAGGATATCTCTATATATTTGAATACACGAGGAACAATCTCAATGAAGGAAATTAATTTAAAATTCTACAGAAAAAAAAAAGTGGAAGAAGGTTCCAGAGGTGGTTGTACCATGTGCTCAGCTTGTGAAAGGAATCAGGACATTTATTCTTGTGGGAGGAGAAAAGCAGGCTAGATAAAACGATTTGTTTTGCAGTGGTCAGGAAGGCTCTTTTTGGTATAGGTGATCCTGTGGGGGCGCTGAGAGGGAGCTGAAGAATGAGGGGAGTGTGGATTTAGCACATCAGCAGAGGTGACCAGCAGCGACTGTTCCATACAACTCCCTCATCAGTCCACTGCCCAGTCAGGAACTCAGCTGCCCAATGTAAACCACAGGCCCTGCTGCCCCTCAGTGCCTGCCCCAGGTCTCCCAGGACAGCTCTAACTTCCTCCACCTGTAAGGCCAGGCTCCCGTTAGAAGATCTGGATTCAATGAGAAAGGTCCACTTAGAATTTCATACAAAGGGCTTTTCCTAGTTTTCAGATATATTAATGCAACTGTCTGAGCCAGGAACTAAGGCACAGAATTGCAGATTTTGAAAATAGGCACAAAAGGTAATGGGAGCCTCTCCGGGAGTCCTTCCTTTCCCTCAGTGGACTGAGAGCACCAATTATTCCATGTTACCAGACACCACTCACAGTGCAGCCCCTACTGCTGTTTCCTTGGCCAGATAGGAGGAGCATTTCCTCTGCAAGAGTAGCTACCTTCAGCTTCTCTCACTTCCTAAAGGCCAAATCTCTGCTTGGGTAAAGTGACAACACAAGCTAATGTTGGGGTATCAAACAAGGAACTTTCAATTTCATTGCAAGCGTTTTGTTTTGCTCAAGGAGCAATGCAAAGAATGATTTCAAGAAACATCCGTGGCATATGTGTGTGTGTCAGGATGCATCTTTGCTTTTCTACTTCCCCAGAGACACCACTTCTCTTCTGGTTACTTGTAAGAGATGTGGCTGTTTTCCAGGTAATCTCTTACCCCCCCCCCCCCGCCCACCGGAGCGCAGGGCTGGAACAGTACTGTAAGGTGGTGGAGGGGGCACAGGAGCTTGCGGGCCTTGTTCCAGGTATTCCACTCCAGGCATCCCTCTCAAGTTCAGAAGGAAAACAAAAGGACATTGTGCTATGCTCCCTTCCCCTTTTCATCTACCCAGCTGTCATGCTTCCCCCTTATTCTTTTCTCACAATTAAAAAAAAAAAAAAAAAGCCACTTTGAAACCTGAGACCTATTCTAGTTGGCCGAGCAAACATACCAACAGGCAAATTTGCTAATGGGAGGAAAGTGGGCGCCACCGTTCTGACCCCGCCTCCTGAGCTGCACTCCAACCAAGGTGGGAAGACAGCACTGCAGCCCTATGCAGCTTCTAAGGAGGACTGCAAATTCAACATTTTTCTTGATTTTTGACGTTGGAGGTTACTCAAACAATAGATGATTTTGTTGTTACGGTCAGTTTAAGCTTTTACTCTCTCCTGTGCTATTTAGGTAATGCAGTGGGGAGGCTCCAAAAGGATCCAGTACCCACAGCAGAGCACAGACAATATTTCTTCCAGGTTTCCATTCACTGCTCTGCCTTAGCATCAAAAACTGGAACTCTGGAGACAGTTTTAACGACGATCACCCCTACCAGGTGGAAGGGTCACATGAATACCCACTTTATTTTTCTGCTGTTTCACTGAGGTATAGCTGACAAAACTGGAAGGTAAAGTGAACAAGCTAATGGTCTGACATATGTATACACTGTGAAAAGGTTCCTGAATACCTGCTTTATTCTTGTGCAAGTGTAGGGGAAGTGCTTGTTCTTAGTAGAGCAGAGACAAAAATGGAGTTTTTCAGAATAAATGTTTATTTAAGAATTTAAGGGAAAACAAAAACATTAAAGCATAGGAATACATAGACTGAATACAAGTGTCTTGTTTGGTCTGAAGTCTTGAAAAAGTTACTCTAACTACTTACCTGAGGTAGATTTAGGTTGGCACTGTCTCAAGAGAACCTCCATCCATCCCAGAAGTTACCTTCTAGTTCTGGTTACAGGCTCCCAGTGGTCCTCTCCAACCTCAGGTTATGCTTTACAAATAACACCAACCCCTCTCTCAATGGGTAAAAGCCCTCACCCTCAGACCTGTCTCATACCCTGCCTGTTTGCCGTTTGAGGGATGGTCCATCCTTAATTTATTTAAAGACAAGAGACAATTATCAGTAAGATTAGTTGAAAGAAGGGGCAAGTCACTGCCCTGCCAACAATACAAACTCTGTCCCCTTCTCTAAGCTGTAACGATTAACAAGTAGCCATGAGGAATAACTCTCATCACCACCATGCCATACACCCAATACTATTTTAAGCATTACAACCGTCAAACATATACTAGTGACAGGCATGATCTGCACCAAAGAGAAACAAATACATCTTGCGTGTTTAATCACACTGGGCAACTTTTCATGGTATAAGAGCTATTTATGAAAATTACTAAAACACAACAGATCAAAGAAACCCTCCAGTATTTGTTTTCTAAAACAAAACAAAACAAAAACCAAAAAAACCAAAGGAAAAAACAAGAAAACCCCACCCTAGAACCAGATTCCTTATTATTACTATACGCTATATCCACTGACTCTTAGATTATCAAGCTCATTAACCAGTTAATAGGACCAAAGCTTAGAGCCATACACAAGGTAACAGCTGGCCACCACCATGAGTCTGAATGCCAGCACTCTCCGATCATTCAGGGATTTGTTAAAATAAACCAGAGAACCCAGACTAGCAACAAAATATTTACTCACCAGTCTATAGTCCCAAATACTGTAGGAATCTTATTTATAGTAAATGTCTTTTAACTTGAGGGAAGAAAAAAAACCTCTGAATGGTCCATTTATAATCCCTGGATTAAGTACAGTATTTCTAGAGAATGTTAGAGATAATCATTAATTATCCTGTTAAATTGGAGATAAGTGCTTATCCTTAGGTCTCTGATGAATCTGTCAACTACTTTTGCCTCCTAGCATTCAGAATCCTACATTCCAAGCCAAACAGATACCTTATGTTGTGGTGACTGCAATCCTTTCCCTGGGAAAAAAAGTATTCTCTCTTTCCTTGGCAGAACTGAAATAAATGAAAGGCATATCATTATGGGGATTGATTTACTATCAACAGCAGGATGACAGAGTGAAAAACACCAGCTTTGAAGTCAGGATACTCAAAGTTTAGCTCCTTCATTAATAATGTATCATTATGTGTTTTTACTCTGTGTTCAGGCTTAAATCTTTCTTTTGGTTTCCCTTAATCATTTTACAAGGAGCTGAAGAGCATCTTTTCATCAAAAGAGATGTATTAAATAAAGTCACAAAAATACAGATGCTAGCAACATCATGACCATTATACTTAAATTTGCATTTCTGAGTTGAAAATAACTCTCTAAAGCTAAAATTTCAAATACCAGTGATAATCTCAAAGATGTTCGAGGGAAAGGAAACTTTTTGGGGGGATCCCTTAACTCACACAGGAAAAAGCTAAGTATTCTGCCTTTTTATGAGGTTGGCCCTCCAAAGAGGGCACTTTGGGGAGTGTTTTGATCTGGCTACTCCCTAGCTGTTCAGTTCTTTTCACTACCAGCAAAAGGTTCCCAGGCTATTGACAACATACTAGTCCCCATTCTTGCCAAGAATTAAAAAACTGACAGAGGCAAAGTCAGTATAATCTTTTCCCCCTGACAGTAACACATGCCACACCTTCTATCACAAGGTTACAGTCCTTTCCTTTATTGGATTTCCAAATTTTAACAAGTGAAAGTAAAGCAATCATTAAGTGGTTCAGATAAAAGTATCTTTACCTGAGTTACCCATCAGGCCACTTCTGACCTGCCTAGCTCCTCCCAGAACAAGGTTCCAGGCATCTAAGCAACTGTTTACATACTGACTCCATTAAAAATCATCTCTACCATATGGGTCAACTATTACCTAACATATGTACACAGTCCACAATGAGATCTCTCATTGGCGCAAAATTCTGTGCAGAGTACGTTCTTTGGGACCTGATAAGGTAGGAGTTTCTAGCAAGGCTTTTTTCAGACTCAAAGGAGGGTTCTTCCCTTATGGGAGTTCCCTGGTGTACCACAAGAGCTGCTCACTGACAGGAGTCTTTCTTACTCAGAGACTTTGTAAGGTCTTTCCTCAGATTGGGTTTCTTTGGTGCAAACCCAAGAAGGCTCTCAGCTAATGTTTTTGCCACATTCAAGACAAATACACGCATTTTCACCAGTATGGCTTCTCTGAAAAGTAAGAAAGTCATAGTTCTGTTAGAAGCTTTTTACGCACTTGCTGGGTTTCTCCCCACGATGGGCTTTCTGACATCCAATTCGACGTACATGCTGTTTGAAGCTCTATTGACAATGAGGGCATTTAAAAAGTCCTCTGGAGCGAATTCTCTTGGGATGAGGCGGGGTGACTGCTGCTAGAGAGCTCTCTTACACTCACTGCATTTGTAAAGTTTCCCACCTGTAGGAATCCCCTTGCGGGTGATCAGATATGAGCCTGGACTAACGGTTTGTCCAAACTCAAGGCATTTGTATGGTTTCTCATTGGAGTGGCTGATTAAGTGTTCTGTTAGGGTAGTTCTCTGGGCAAACCATTTCTCAACTTCCCACAGTTGCATTCTCTGGTCCCCACTGAAGTCTGAGCTCTGAGGAAAGTGTGAGATTTGCCTAGAGTTCTTTAATGAGTTCTCTCACAGGTAAATACATTTTTTATGGTATTGTAACTTCTTGTCTGATCAAGACATTTGTGAGGCTTCTGACGCATGGGGAGGGCTGAGCTCAAGACCTTTCTCGCCCATATTACAGATGTATGGTTTCTCACCGATATGGATTGTCTGATGTTGAAGAAGAGCTGAGCTCTGGTGGAAGCTTTTATCACATACACTGTATTTATAATGCAGCTCCTCAGTCTGAGTTCTCATTTTCTGTTGGGCAACAAAGTCCATCCCTAGGAGGAAGCCACTCTCGCATGTCGACCACTGATGTGGTTTCTCCTCCATGTGAATTCTCTGATGCACAATAAGGTCTGAGCTACAGCTGAAACTTTTCTCATATTCAAGGCATTTAAAAGTGTGAGTATGAGTTGCCTGATGTCTGATGAGGTTGGCACTCCGGGTAAAACTTCTCATACATTCCAAGCATTTATATGGTTTCTCACCCGTATGAACTCTCTGGTGTACAATGAGGTCTGATTTCTGGCCAAAGCATTTCTCACAGGCACCACACTTATAGGGCTTCTCCCCAGTATGAACTCTCTTATGAACAATGAAGGCTGAACGGTGTCGATAACTTTTCTCACACTTATTACATTTGTAGGGCCTTTCACCAGTATGAGTTCTCTGGTGGCTAATCAGATCTGATTTCCCACTAAAAGCTTTTTCACACTCCAGACACTTAAATGGTTTCTCACCTGTGTGAGTTCTTCGGTGCCTTATAAGGTTTGTACTTCGACTGAAGCATTTATCACACTCACTACACAGATATGGTTTCTCGCCTGTATGGCTTCGCTGGTGGACAAGCAGATCAGAGCTCTGACCGAAATTTTTGCCACAAATATCACATGTATAGAATTTTTTACCTGCATGTGTTCTCTGGTGTCCTGAAAGAGCTAAGTGGTGCCAAAAGCTCTTCTCACATTTGCTACATTTGTAAGGTTTCTCATAATTGTGGATCCTCTGGTGTGAAATAAGATCTGAGCTTTGGATGAAGGTTTTCTCACACATATCACATCTACAAGGTTTCTCCCCAGTATGGGATCTCTCACACATAATAAGAGCTAAGTTTTCACAGAAGTTTTGCTCACGTTCAAGGCACTGGTATATCTGATCATCTATTTGAGTAATCTCATGCACATGAATAAAAATCTTTTTACCCTTCTGAGGGCATACATGATATATTTTACTTTTCTGAGTTCTCTGATTATATCTCTCTTGTGAAGTGAACATTTTCTATGGCTCTCTCCTAGGGAGTCTTCCACTTGTCTTCCTGACCCATCATTTTTTTCATTGTTGTTTTCTTGATATGAACTTGAAAGATACATCTGTTGTAGGCCTTTCAGTCATGAGCAGCTCATCTCTACAAGCTTCCAGCATTATACACACTAATTCCTCACTTGGTATTTCCAACCCTGTGAAACAAAGAAGAAATATGATTTATATTCCTGTAACTAGGAAAAGAATGCACAAGGTTATTACTGCAGAAAAGATGGAACTGTTCCATCAGAGTTCATAAGTGCTCTAGTTTTTATAGGGCTTGCAATCTTTTCCTCTTTTCTAACATACAACTAGTCAGAGACACATATGGGGAAAAGTCCAGGAAGAGTTATTTCTGTCTTGAGCCTGGGTGATCTCAACACTAGGCTTCCTCCTCTTTCCCCTGCTTCAACTGAGTAATCACAACAGGCCTAACAGTTAGTGTGCTTGCTCAAGAGGAGAACAACTCCAAAGGGACTGGGAAGGTCTATGCAGTCCTCTCGGTAGCAAAGTTGGGAAGGAATCGGGAATGATCATTAGAATTGAACACACACGTACGTTAAGTAAGTAAATTAATCACTACGTATCTCACAGTAAGCACTCTGTGTTAGCTCTCACGCTCACTGTTATTAAGATGAAGATTCTGCTTTGCTATGAGCACAAACCCTGCTCAAAAAGAAAAATCCTGACTACAGATGAAAGCTTGGGCTTCAAGCCTGCTTTTTGTACCAGGCTCTTCCTTATACAATGAAGAGATACGGAAGAATTTCTTTCCTCTTTTGAGGGATGTGCAAGTATTAAAACAACTGAGGTTGAGCATCTTGAAGAAATAAGCCCTTATACAAAGAAACATCACAATTACATAACTCTCCTTTGTCACTTCACTGAAAAGGGCCCTCTGCTCAGGCTGCCAATGCTCCACTCTTCCTGGGTAAGGGATGCAGCCACATCTTCAAATGAGTAGGAGATTAAAAAGGAAGGAGAGGAGAGAAATGCGGAGGTCTTTCAACTAAGGACCTATTTTCCATGAAGCTATACTAGTAGATGAGTTAAAGATGCCATGGCCAACAGGAAATAACACAGACTAATGCTGTACACTGGGCTGATTCGAGAGAGAAGCACGGCGGGGGGGGGCGGGGGCGGGGGGCAATGAATTGGTCACTTAATCAACCACTCACAATATACCAAAGAAGAAACACAGGAGAAACAAGAAAGGGGAAAAACCATCACATTCCGTGTCCTTTACACTCTTTTCAGTGATCATTTCCATATTGAATCCTCCCCTCATACATTCTAAACCTTTCTCATCATCTAAGGAGTAAAAGCTGATGACTTTGCTTCCTATTTTTGAGAAAATTTAAGTAAGCCAAAAAAAACCCCACAATATAACACAATATACACTTATGCTCAAAACAAAAACATAAAAAACCACTTCTACATGCTCCCACCACATCAACTAACTTCTTGCCAGCACGGTCATGCGCTCCATCTTTCCTCTGTCCTTACGGATGACAAACTGCCTTTGCTCAGTCTAAGGACAGACAGCCCTTCCACTGGCGTACTGGATTCTATCCCTTTACTCCACAAGGACATCACTCCAGCAATTCAATCCTCCCTATCCTGCACCTGTTCTTTTTGTGTGGATCACACTAACCAGCAAGCTGGCTGTCCTGTTCTCCTAAAACAAAAGCACAACCAACATGAGAACTTCTCTTGACCACCTTGCCCTCAAGCTATCATCCCACTTCTGTTTCTTTTTCCTGCAAATTTCTTCAAAAGAAATCAATCTGTTTATTGCCTCCAAATCTTGTCTTCTAAGGTTTCTGGAACATCCTCCAATCTAACATTCGCCCTTATCGCTCTGCCAGACTGCTCTTGTTAGAAACCAACAAGCCCCTAAGAACTCTGCCTCCTGGTTACCACTCTGACTCTTCTCCTTGCTTTTCTTCTACTGTGCACATGTCACATTGTCTCTCTGCTGCTGTTCAAACTAGCAGGTCACCCCCACTTCAGGATCTGTGCTGTCTCCTCGCTAAAGTGCTATCCCCTCTAGATCTTCAAGGTTCCATCCCCCTCATCACCTTCAAATCTTTGCCTGGCCATCCTACTTTACATTGTAATACACCTGCATCCCAGCTGACCCACACATATAACACTCCTGATATACTGTTGTATTTTCCTCCATAGAATGTCAGCCCCTAAAGGACAGGGATTTTTTTCATTTCAATGCTGTTTCCCTAGTACCTGGCACATAGCAGGTGCTCAAAGCTAGAAAAGAAGTCCTTATCCAGCATCTATGGACTCCTAAATAACCACAAAAACTGTGAAACTGATTGCAAATGTTATTTGGTGTATGTACATACTTCTGGGGACAGGGTCCACCATTCATCAACTGTGACATATAGGACTAGAGCCTGTGTATGTGAGAGGAAACAATATGCAGGCCACCAGAATTCAGAGTAAACAATGAGGCGAAAGGATCCAGAAGATGGGGGACTTTCTGTTTCATCCATTTGCTAATTGGTTTCCCAATTTCCATTCAGCAATTTGCAAACTCTCCATGCGTAAGGCACAGAGATGGTTGTCATAATTAAAAAAAAAAAAGGTTATTTATAAATAGAAAAAGAAATACCAAGGCTTTAGGTGTCAACTCAAAACTGAACAGGGTGGAAGTAGAGCAGTTTCTTGAAGAAGCCAGAGAGAGGTCCACAGAAAGGTAGTGTTCAAACCACTACAGAGGAACAGTATGAGAGAAAACTGATGCATGGCTGAAAAGAGCGGTGATGTCCACAGCTCGGAGAAGGGAAGGAGGTGGGATACACACAAGAGATGGTGTGTTTATGCTAAATACAGTAACTCTACATCCTAGATTTCAAATATTCTATCATGTCACCGTGATCAACAAAACTGTCATAGAAATTACATTTTTTGGTCCAAATTACCTGTTCCAGGTGACCCTCATAGTTATCATACAAGAATTCCTTACACTCCAAGATCATTTCTCTCTGTTCATTCGATAATGGATCCTAGGAAATAAGTGTACACATCTGACCAGTCAAATGAACTCCTGCTACCCAATGAAGTATCTTAAAGATGAGTACATTTCTGTCCTGATGATACAAGAGAGTGAATACTACTCTATGTATTTACCAAGATGCTGAGTCTCTGAGTTCTAAGGGGCTGCAGGCAGCCACAGAACACATACCCTTGATTACTGATGAACCATGGGCCTCTTGAGAAAAAGTTATCTGAAAACTACTAACAAAACAAAACAAAACCCCCAAAGCTAAAACAAAACCAAAAACTACTAATAATAACATATTATTAGTTACTAAGTACCAGAGTGTATGCTGCAGCTTCCACAATCAACCCCCAAAGCCTAAAGTGTCACAAAAAACGTTTTCTGTTAATAGAATTTAGAACTCGATGTCCCGTATCTGATCTTGCCTTACTTAGTCAAAAAGCAGGCCAGCAGAGAAGCTGCACCGAGCTGAAATCCAGACCTACTCCACTACTCCTCCGCCTGATCCCAGTTCAGGGCAAATCTATCCTTTCCTGTCCTCAGGCCCAAACCCTGGAGTCATCCTGTAATCTTCTCTCTCACTCTCTACAATTGAGTCATCAACAAATTCATGGGCTCCATTCTCAAAACTAGAATGCAACCACTTCTCACTGTGTCTGCTGCTGCAACCTTGGTCCAAATCATGCTCATTTCTCATTTGGATGATGGTAAAAACCTCCTAACTGGTTCCTATCAATTAAGGGGTGAAAGGGGTGCTTCCCAGATTTGTATGTTGAAGCTCTAACCAACCCTACACCCCATTACCTTGGAATGTGGCTGTATTTGGAAACAGGATCTTTAGTTTACTTTTTATTTTTTTTTTTAAAGATTTTATTTATTTATTCAATGTACAATGATAGTCACACAGAGAGAGAGAGGGGCAGAGACACAGGCAGAGGGAGAAGCAGGCTCCATGCACCGGGAGCCCGACGTGGGATTCAATCCCGGGTCTCCAGGATCGCGCCCCGGGCCAAAGGCAGGCGCCAAACCGCTGCGCCACCCAGGGATCCCTAGTTTACTTTTTAAAAAGATTTTAAAGTAAACTCTACACCCAATATGAGGTTCACTTACAACCTTGAGATCAAGAGTTACTTGCTTTATGGACTAGGCCAGCCAGAGGCCCTGGAGACAGGACTTTTAAAGGGTAAAGTTAGGGACACCTGGGTAGCTCAGTGGTTAAGCATCTGCCTTTGGCTCAAGGCATGATCCTGGAGTCCTGGGATCGAGTCCCACATCGGGCTTCCTGAATGGAGCTTGCTTCTCCCTCTGTCTATGTCTCTCTCTGTGTGTCTCTCACAAATAAACAAACAAAATCTTAAAAAAAAAGGGGGGGGGTAAATTTAGGTGGGCCCTAATCCATTTTGACTGATGTCTTTATAAGAAAAGATTAGGACACAGAGATATTTGGGATGTGTGGGCAGGGGGAAGATCATATGAGGACCAAGAGAAGGTGGCCGTCTGTAAGCCATGGAGAGATCTCAGAAGAAACCAAACCTGACACTTTGATCTTGGACTTCTAGCCTCCAGACTGTGAGGCAACCAATTTGCTGTTTAAAGCACTCAGTCTGTGGCATTTCATCATGGTAGCCCCAGCAACTCCTGCCATCCTATCACTACCCTCCTTATACCCACAAGCCCTCAACCCTGCAACCAGTGAACTCCTGTTAAAACAACAGAACAGGAGTGCTTGGGGTGGGGCTCAGTCAGTGAAGATCTGCCCTCTGCTTGGGCTCTCTCTTCCTCTGCCCTTACCCCTGCTTTACGCTTGCACTCTGTCAAACAAATAAAAATCCAAACAAAATAAAAATAAAACAACAGAATCCATTCTTCTCTGCTCCCTTCAGAGGCCTCCCCTTTCCCCACCTCTTTCAGTCCCCACAATGGCCCTAGAGGCCTCAAAGGGGCTGCTTTGTGACCTTACCACTGCTTCTCTGACCTGCTCTCTGTTCTCCACATGATGTGCCCACAATGGCTTCCCAGCTGTTCTCACCCCAACTCCCTTTAGAGCCTCAGTCCTTCCCTGCTGGTTTCTCCAGCTTTCTTCCTTGTGGGTATGCACAGCTCTCTTAATTCCCTCAACTACTTCTTCAGCTGTCACTTCTTCAGGAGGCCTCCCGTGACCACCATATTCAGAGCTGTGGGCCATCCCCACGCCCAGTGTTCCCAAGACTGCTTTTCCGATTTTTCCACAACGCTGACCACTTTGGATATGCTACATAATTTGTTTTTTTATGGTCTAAAATATGGCAAGGATGTTTATGTGTCTTGTGTACTGCTCTTTCTTTAGGATACAGAGCAGTGCCAGGCACACAGCTGGTGCTTACTAAGCATCTGCTGAGTACGTGAATAAACCTCATTGTAATTCTTCGTGTCCCTATGGTAAAAGCAAAAGGCCGAGTTCCAGAAGACAGGGGGCCACTCTGACAGAGCACGATCTAGGAGAAGGTACATCCCTGAGGACCAGAGAAACTTAGCTTACCTAGAATCTAACTGGAAAGAAAGCAGCATTTACCTCCTGGTCCTAAGAATTTGATTTCTCAAGGAAGACAGCATTCTGTAAAACACAAGGATGAGAAAAGAATACACCATCATAAATGAGCAAATTTAGCACCAGATCATTTCACTCGAAGAACCTGAAAATGGGTAAACTGATTTCCTTAAAAGAGCAGATGGGTTTTCTTATACAATGCCTTAAATTCAATTCTGAGGTTAATCGGAATCCTACACCATCTCAGAGAACTCTACAGGAAAGGGACAAGGGAGAATCTGAAGACCACCTGCACAATCTACAGCTTCCTTGGGGATTCTAACAGCATCAAAGGAAAGGGCCCCTATCCCTAAATCTCAGTGGAAGACAACACATGCTAAGGCATCATCCTCCCAGCAGGAACTCGGGCTGCAGGAGGGACCTACAGAGCAGTAGGGAACACACACTATACCTGCATTCCCACGAAACCACTCCTTGACTATAGGCATCCTTCCTTCACTGGAGGGCATGACATCATCACACTTCTGGTTATCCAAAATTTACAGTGGCCTAAGGGGACTTGTATTTCAGCCACAAACAATTCGGAAGGTAGCCCATTACGGGCATAAAAGAAGTCAGAGAGCTCAGACTTGTCCACTGATTCCTTCCCTCGCAGCTTTAACCTGCCTATTTCAGGCCATGGAGGTTTCCGTTTCCTCAAGAACCTTTCTGCTCTGGAGGATCAGAAGCATGAAAGGAACTCCTGAGACCCAGACAACAAGTGGGCACATTTAGTTGAGGCTCTCTATGACATGGAGTCCCTACGTAGCTGCCAGTATAAAGATGACAAGTGTCATGATTCTGGTTCCAGGCTAAGATGGAGTAAACACATGCCATTTTTGTTCTCCCTCAGAATGCATTTCTGAAATCTGGACAGAATCCATGGGCTAGGCACTTAAGGCCTCTGAAAAGTAAACAGTGCGCAGGTTAAGGAAGACCAAACTTTCAAGCACAACCCAATGGGCAGTGAGTTGACTCTTCTGAATGCTGTTTCCTTCAGGGTGAACCCAATACAGCCTGAAACAAAGAAGTCAGGGAAACCATAAATTGTAGTTCAACTGGGATTTTTCAGAAAACCTATGAGCTTCTACAACAATGATTTAAAACTGACTTCAGTGGATAGAAAACCGACTTATGTATGGAAAAAGGACAAAATACCTCTGGGAGAACTCTACAGAACACAGTAATAAAGCAAAGTCAGGGTAATGGTGGCTGTAGGAAGCCCAATTTCCCGACACCTCCTTTAGAAGCTAAAGGAGCAAGAAGAAAAACAAACGCACAACACAAGCCCACATCTTCACCAAGTCACAGCTGGCCGGCTCTCAAGTGCAAGTTATGCATGCTGCCCATGAGAGCAAGGGTGGCCTGAGTATGTGGGGTGCAGACGAGGGCTCAGGGTACACAAAATCAACTGAGTTTCCTGCCAGAGAGAGAAAACCCACTCTAAGTACAAAACACATTTTGAAAGTTCTGATCAGAAAAGGGTATCAGAAAGGGACTTAACACCCACACCAGAGTAAAAGAGGCAGTCCTGGCAGGTGCTTCAGGAGAGAGTAAACAGGGAGGGAGAGGAACCAACCCTCTGGGCTGCATAGTGAAGGAGAAAAGAAAGAAAATTTAAGGGTCCTTCAAGATGAAGGGAAGATTTTTTTTTTTAGAAAAAAGGAAAATAAAAGAGACACACTCTATCTCCCCATTATCTTCAAAAAATGCCAACTCATTAAAAAAGACAAAAACCAAAAAAAAAACTTAAAAAAAAAAAGACAAAAACCCCACAAAACCTTACCACAATGACAAAAGTGCCAAAGTGTTACTAAATTAGCAGTCTTGTTAAACACTTTATGTTTCAATAAAACAGACATAATTCAACTAAAAGCTGAGAGAAGAAAAAGAAAGTGGCCTCACTAGTTAGTGCATTAATGGCAGACAGGAGGAAAGGGTTCCTACTAAAAACTGAAAAACCAGATAATTAAAGGCTCAATAAGAAAATGGGACTAACATCACAAAAGATCTATGCCATGATAACAAAAACCAAACATTCTAAAAACATTTTTAATGAAAGAGCAATGAAAACACAACAAGTAGCTGAAAAATTAGGACAAGTATAAACAATATGATCATGCGGAGACCAAATATATCAATCATCAATGCATGCGAAGGAGTTTGGCTCACCTCTTCAAATGTTTTTACCATGGTTCACAAAGCAAGATCCAACTACATGCCAACTACAACAGATGTTTAAAGACTCAAAAAGGCTGAAACTAAAGGGACAGAAAAAGGATCACAGGCAAAAAAAAAAAACAAAAAAACAAAAAAAAACCCACAGGTAAATAGAAAGAATAAAGGAAGGCCCTGAAAAAAAATAAAAATAAAAAAAAAAATAAAGGAAGGCCCTGTATCCAAGATATCAAGAAGAGAAGAACTCAGGCTGAAAAATATTAGACATGATGAATAACTTTTTAATGTTGAAAGCCGTAATTAAAATAGAGCTTGTAAGTTATAATTTTGAACCAAGTTACACAGCAGTCACCCTTACAAAGCAAAAACTACAAGAGATAACAAGAAATACAGATAAAAACATTAATAATAAAACAACATGCCACTATCAGTAAAGACTTACAAAGCAGAACAAAAATAAATAATGATGCAGAAGACCTAGATAATCTAATTATCAAGTAAATCTTAAGAATAGCTATGGAAACTTATGCCCTAATAATACGAAGTAAACTTTTTTCTCAGGCACATGTGACTCAGTCACAGAATCCTGTCATGTATTAGGTCACAGAGACAACATCAGTAAGTTCCATAAAGTGACATGAAACTAAAAATTTATTAAAATGCAAAATTTAAAAAGCCCCTCCTAAGTGGGGAAAATAAGCTATTAAGACAACTCTTCAGCAAATGGGGAGATGAAACGAAATTTCTTTTTTTTTAAATTTTATTTATTGAGAGAGAGCACGATAGGGGATGGGGAGAGAGAGAACCAGACTTCCCACTGAGCAGGGAGCCCCATGAGGAGTTCCATCCCAGAACCCCAAGATCATGACTTGACCCAAAGGCAGAAGGCAGGCACTTAACCAAATGAGCCACAGAGGCACCCCTGAAATAAAATTTCTAAATATTGATAATTAAAACTATTACAGATTATAATCTATAGAGTAAACTTAAAGCAGTGATCCAGGAATGTTCATAGTCTTACTTTTATATCAATAAAAAGATTAAATGAACAAACACTAAATTCTCAGATCAAAGAACTAAGAGAAAGGTAAATCAAAGGAAATTAAGGAAGAAAATAAAAATAAAAATGGAAATCAGTGAACTAAAGAGAAAAGCAACCTAATTATAAATCAAAATCCTACTTATTTGGAAAAACTTAAATGATTTAATGAAGACAAAGAAAATGTACATATTTATTAAAAAAGAAAAGGAATTAATAACAAGTAAAACAAAAAAACCCCACATACACAAAACATCACTTTGCAGACTTCTACACAAATAAATGGGATAACCTATGAAACACTGTTTCCTGGGAAAAACCTAATTTACCAAAGTCACACTTATCAGAGACAGAAAGTTTTAAAACACTAATATGCACAGAATAAACAGAAGATTATTAAGGAATTATCCCACAAAAAAGCACTAGATCGACATCATTTCTAAAGGGTATTCTAACAAACTTACCAAGACCAAATAAACTCAATGCTGCAAAAATGTTTTCCAGAATACCAAAAATTAAGAAATACTGCTAGTCTTTTGTGAAAATAGCTTAATGTTGACAACTAAATCTGATGAAAAGTATAAAAATGTTTATAGCCCAGTATTAGTGTGAAAAATACTAATAAAAATCTAAAACCATATTAAAAGTAACATCACAAGAAAGATGAACTTATTCAAATGTAAGATTTGTTCAAATATTAGGAAATCCATTAATATGATACCATATATTAACTGATCTATGGAGATAAATCATGACTATCATCATAGATGCTGAAGGAACTCACAACAGAAATCAACATCTATTCCTAATGAAAATACTCAAAGTAGGAATTGATGGACTTCCTTTTAAATAATAAATTATACATTCTTTGGTCTAACAGCTAGTATCTAAGTGAGAAAAACTAGTCATTTCCAGTAAGATCAGAACAAGTCAAGAACAATCACTATCTCTTCTGTTACTAAACACTAACTTGGAAGTATTAGCTAATGCAATAAGAAAATAAAAATCAATTAGAAGTATAATAATAGAAAAGAAATAAATTTATATCTGTTTGGAGATATAGGTTATAATTCAAAAACCCTAGAGAGAATCAACATTAAAATTGACTCAAAGGGGAGGGATACCTGGGTGGCTCAGTCAGTTGAGCATCTATCTGCCTTAGGCCTGGGACTTGATCACTGGGTCCTTGGATCTAGCTCCACCTCCAGCTCAGCAGGGAGTCTGCTTCTCACTCACCCTTCGCTCCCCTGCTCCTGCTCTCCTGTGCTCTATCTCAAATGAATACATAAATAAAATCTAAAAAAAAAACTGACTCAAAGGAATTCAGCAAGGCAGCAGGATATAATACACACAGAAATGAACAGCACTTTTTTGTACACAAATAACTAGAGTATACAATGATAGAGAATACTCTTTGTACAACAAAATATGAAATACTTAAAGATAAATTAAACAATAATTATGTAAAATGAAGAAGAGGAAAACTTTCAAACACTACTGAAAGACCCAAGAGTACACTTAAACAAATGGAAAGATATCTTTTTGGATAGATTAATTCAGTATGATGAAGATGTTAGTTCCTCCTAAAAAGACTTATAAACTAATACAATTCCAACAAAAATAATAAACTTCTTCATGGAACGAGACCAAAGGTGGGTAAACTATGGCCACAGGTAACTCTGGCCTGCAGCCTAGCCTTTTTATAAAGTTTTCCTGAAACAAGGTAACACTTATTCATGAATGTATTGCTCATGGCTTCTTTCACACAAGCAGAGTTAATTAGTTGAACAGAGACCATATGGCCCCCAAAGCCTAAAGTATATACTTTCTGAGACTTTACAAAAAAAATCAACAATGCCTGAGCTAGTTATTACTCAGATTCACTTGGAAAAACCAACATGCAAGAGTAGCTAAGAAACGATGAAAAGATTGAGAGGTGATTGATAATCCCAGGAGACATTAAAATATACCATAAAGCCTCTATATTTAAAAAAATGTCATTCTGGTACATAAATACATAAAAAGATAAGTGGAATAGAATAGAAAATCATATACAGAAATTTAGTATATAATAAAGATGATGTCTCAAATCACCAGGAAAATAATGCATTTTTAAATAAATGATTAAACGATTAGATTAAATAATTAGAACATCAGGATAGTCACATGGAAGTTGATACAATTGATCTATACCCCATACCACATACCAAAATCAACTCCACACTGATCAAAGATGTGAATTTACAAACTGAAATCATACACATACTGAACATACAGGTAATTTCAGTGTATAGAAAGGTTTTTGGCTTATGATACAAAATTGGCCATTTGAAAAAAATAAAAACATTTTTGCATGTAAAAAGAATTGCAATAAATGTACCACTCTGGGCTGAGATGTTGATAGCTGGGGAGGCTGGGGTCGGTGGGTGGAGGGTGGCAGAGGACATACAGCAACAATACGTACTCAACTCAATTTTGCTGTGAACCTCAAAGTACTCTAAAAAAAGTCTATTTTTAAAAAATGAAATAATTGAAAAGGGTATGGGAAATGCCCAATCAATTTGACATACACTAAAAAGTATGACAACCCATTTTGTTGTCAAAACCGTGGGGAAATAAGACACTTTCATATGTTGCTAGAGGTAACACCAATTGGTACAACCTCTGGAGGGGAATTTGACAATGTAACTAATAAAACTAAATGCATGTATGCTTCAAAGTATTGGTTATTTTATGATTTCTAATAAAACTAAATATGCATTTCTATCTGACTCAGAATTCCATTACTAGAACTTGACTCTGAAGATACACCTCCAACAATATAAAAATATACAAGCATAAGGTTAGTCACCGTAGCAATGTTTGTAACTTGAATATATTTAAAACAACTTAAATACCCATACGTAAGAAAGTGGTTGAACAAACTCAGTATAGGCACATATAATGGAGTACTATGAAGCTGTAAAAGAATGAAGAAAACCTTTATGAATTGACGTCGAGTGATTTTCAGGATATTCCATAAACTTTAAAAACAATGGTATAAAAAAGCATGCTACATTTTGTATAAGAATGAAGTAAAAATAAAAAAATACACGTGTATGTGTGGGCACCTGGGTAGCTTGCCTCTTGGTTTTGGCTCAGGTTATGATCTCAGGGTTGTGGGACCTAGTCCCCGTTTGGGCTCTGTGATGACCTTGGAGCCTGCTTGGGGGTTCTCTTTCTCCTTCTGCCCTCCCCCTGCTGATGCTCTCTCAAATAAATAAATAAATAAATAAATAAATAAATAAATAAATAAATAAATAAATAAATAAAACAACTATAAATCCTTTCATTTGGCCAAAAATAACTCTTTTTTTAAAGATTATTTATTTATTCATGATAGTCACAGAGAGAGGAGAGAGAGGCAGAGACACAGGCAGAGGGAGAAGCAGGCTCCACGCCGGGAGCCCGACGTGGGACTCGATCCCGTGACTCCGGGATCACGCCCTGGGCCAAAGGCAGGTGGTAAACCGGTGAGCCACCAGGGATCCCAGGCCAAAAGAACTTTGCAAAAGGTTAAAGAAACTAATGCATGTGCTTATCACCACAAGGTAGGTGAAATGGGATTAAAAGGACCAGCAAATGGCATCAGTGTCAATAGGTCAAGGACTATACATTTTTGTAACACACTCAACATTTTTACTTTTAGAACTGTTACATTTCACACATTCAATAAAACAGACAAGAGAGAAATGTTAAAATATAATACAAACAAAAACAAATGAGTCTGCTTTTCAAATGATTAAACACCCAGAAGGGAAAAAAACAACTCAAATAGCACTTTAATACAGTCTTAGGATTATATAAACTCAAGCTAAACATAAAAGAACTATAAACAATTACTAAATTCTCATTAGTGGGGCTTTTTTCTCTCCTGTGGTATAGATATATTACTTAGAGTATACCCTAGAACTGAACAAGTATATACTTTGGGTAAAATGGCACACAGATTCCTCTTTCAGAGAAGGGAATTATAAATATAGAAAAGGCAAAGGCAAGAATGAACTCTGTAGTGATTAAATGGAATTAGAAGTATCAGTATGAGGCCAAGGTTTTATAGTATATATGAAAACAAAGGTGTGTATGTGTCAAAGTATGTGTTTATTTTATTTTTCTAATGACGTCTGCTGAAAGGTTATATAAAGAATGAAATCCTAGTAGTAATGTGCATACTAAACACTCAGGTCTTGGTTTCTAAACACATTCTCCACTTAATGCTATCAGGGCTCCTGGAGTAATGGCTGATTCCCGGGCTTAGAAAGTATAAGATGAACCCAGAACATCTTATTGTGCCAGGTAAGAAGTGCTCAAATAGTGGTGACAATATGCCAAAAGGACCCAGGAGCCAGGCCGAAGGGGCTGCTACTGTACAAATCTGGAACAAACAGAACATCAAAATAAATATTGACTATGATAAGTTTTTTTTTTCCAAGATTTATTTATTTATTTTAGGATAGACATAGAGAGAGAGAGGCAAAGACACAGGAGGAGGGAGAAGCAGGCTCCATGCAGGGAGCCCAATGCGGGACTCAATCCGGGGACTCCAGGATCACGCCCTGGGCCAAAGGCAGGCGCCAAACCGCTGAGCCACCCAGGGATCCCCTGACTGTAATAAGTTAATAACACAATAAGAATCCATACAGATTCAAAAAAAGTGAAAATGGAGAAGGGAGTTTTTCTTATTTTAAAAAAGTCAATAAGTAAATGTAGAAGAAATGATGGAATTTTAAAAACCACCATGTCAAAAAAATAAATAAATAAAAATAAATAAAAATAAAAATAAAAACCACCATGTCCAATCAAAACTAGAGTATTTAATTGTTTCAGGTAGAAATCTAGTGGGTGAAAAGTTTATGAGATCAGGATATTTATACAATCTGAAAGTATCTCCCTACTAGATATTTAATAATTATGAGACAAGAGTACTTCACAGTACCGAAACTTACAGAAACCTGGAAGATACCACCTTAACCAAATGATCAAAGTTACTATTACCAGTAACACGATGTCCAAGTTACCCAACAGAAGGTAAAGAACAGAATAGGACATCACCTCTGTGCTATCTTGCCAAAAATGTATAACCTAAATATGCGGAAACATCAGACAAACCAAATTGAGGGAAATTCTACTAAATACATGACCTAACCTCTTAAAAAAAAAAAGCCAATGGGGCACTTGAGTGGTTCAGTCAGTTAAGCAGCTGCCTTCAGCTCAAGTCACAATCTCAGGGTCCTGGGATAGAACCCTGGGCATGGGGCACCCTGCTCAGTGGAGAGTCTGTTTCTCCCTCTCCCGCTTCCCCTGCTTCTGCTCTCTCTCTCTCCGTCTTGTTCTCAAATAAATAAATAAATAAGATCTTAAAAAAAAAAACAAAAGAAAAAAGTCAAGGTCTGAGGACATATATTCCATGATAAAGAAGACATGACAATTAAATGAAATGGGGAATGATGGACTGATCTTGGGCAACAAAAACTGGTTTCTTCCCTTTCCTGAAAAGGACACTAGTGGAACAATTGACTCAACTTGAATAAGATAATAGTGTTATATGAGTTTTAATTTCCTAGCTTTGATAGCTGTAATGGTAAGGAGAACAGCCTTGTTTTCAGGAAATAAACTGCTGCGTATTTAGGACAGGCATTCTCAACTGGGGTTCTAGGAAAGAATGAAGCTCTATAGGAAACAATTTGAGTATTTTTTCAATTCTCTCAAGAATGGCATGTAACTAGGAGCACTGGACATGCATAGGAGAGAAGTTAATTCACTACATACTTTTAGGGCTTAATTCTCTTAAGACTTTAGGGCTTAGCATGTCATAAGACTTTAGCGCTTAATACTCTCATAGTTTGAGGAGAATCATTATGTCTATAACCTAGTCTTAAAGGGTTCATATAGAGACACATAGAATCATAGAGTGAATACAGTAAAATGTTAACATTCAGGACCATGGACAAAAGGTATATAAGCATTCTTTGTACTACTCTGCAACTTTTTCTTACGTCCGAAATTATTTCAAAATGAGAAGGTATTTTAGTTTGTTTAAAAGAACATGAGAGCTGAGAGTTGATATATTGTACTAGTTAAAACTGAATGTTCAAGTTCTGGAATCAGATTTTGGTTCAAATTCCCACTATGCTTCTCTGTAGCTGCAAGAACTTGGGTAAATTACTTAACTTCCTTCAGCTTCAATTTCCCCTTTGATAAAATAGGAAAGATCCCATTACATGCCTCAAGAAGCTGCCATGAGAACTCAGACATCACCACGAAAGGACTCAGCTCAGTACCTATGTCTCTACAGATACTCAATAAATGACAGGTTCTATTATTTTCTTAATTTCATCTTCACACACACAAAAACCCTCTTTATCCAGTCCATCCTCTGCATCTGCCTCGTGTAAAGCTTTGCTCAGAATCCACTAAAAATTAACTAAATCATAAGTAATAAAATAACTCAGCCAGTTAACAATGAATATGGAGATTCTGCAAAAGCTAGAAAAACAGTAATGGATAAATATTAGGAGAAAAAAGAAAAATTCAGAATCAAAACCAAGTAAAGATATGCAGGCATATGGACAAATAGCTAGTAGAAGACAGTAGAGACTGTGGAAGCTTTGTCTTTTAAAATGTGTATTACTGCTCAGGTCAAAAGTACAGCAGAATGGAAATAAAGGATTCTGAGTTTGGCAATAGCCTGGTAAATGAAATCAGAGTCTTGCCTAAAGTTATCAGCCCAGGATATTGTATTTATCCTAAGTAGCCAATAAACTGTGGGACACCAAAAAGAAAAAAATTAAAAAATTAGGAAAATCATTTTCTCATTCCTATCTAAGTCTTTAGAAGCCAGCACCTAGAAAATAAAACACTCTGGTTTGTCAAAACTTAAAGTAGACCATGACACTTCCCTAGCTCAAGATATTATCATTTCCTATCACACTCAGAATAAAACCCAGTTCTCACTGTTCTACATAATGTGGCACCTCCAACTATCTTTACCCTCACGAACCATCTTGGAACTTCTGCACTTGTTCCCTCTGCCTGGGACATTCTTCCCCCAGGTAGCTTGCTTCTTTCTTTGATCCAAGTCTCTGCCTGAAAATTAATTCCTCAAAAGGAGGCACATCCTGACTACTTTATATAAAATAGCTATGTCCTCTTATTCTCTTTTATTTCTCTTCACAGCACTTTTCATTCTCCAACTTTATGGTACATATTTTATATCTGTTCATTTGTTTCTCTCTCCTAGTAGACTTTCATTAGGGTTAGGACTTAGTATTTCATTCACTGCACTATCCCTATACTCTAGAACACATTTGTTGAATGAATGAAAAATATGAATAAATACCAGAGCAACAAAAAGGACCGACCACCATAATTCTTAGGGCCCCCATAGCAATGCAACAGGCCAGGCTGGCAGTCCTGGCTGGTCCATCTGGCAATCTCAAACATATCCTGTGTGTCCTAGCTTCAGGGTGCCCTCCTCCAAGAGGTTTATCCTACCTCACCCTAGGGGGAGACTGGTTCTCTCTTCCATGGCTAGGGTCAGAGTGTGCACAATAAGCAGGCATGCAATAGAAGTCCAAACAGAGAATCTGAGTATTGAACTTCAAAGCTCAAGGTTATTCTTACAGTTGAAGGATATATGGGACAAGCAAAGTCGATAAGGCATTAATCTAAAAAACAGATAATGCTTATTGTATCAGGCCCGAGGCGATACATTTATCATTTATCTTTCATTGACTGCATGGATTATCTCATTTAATCTTCCCAAGAGCTTGGTAAAATAGGTATTAATACCAATATTTGCACTTAACAGAAAACCTTATGCGTAGGGCAATTAAATAATTACTCAAGAACTCATGGCTATTAGGTAGCATGGCAATGATTGAAATTTCAATCTTCTAACTAAGGAAGCTGCCTAAGCATTGGGCATACTGCCTTTTTTGGGCTGGAAATCAATCAAGAAGCAATTGCTACAAGCCTACTGCGAATACATATGTGGGAAAGAAGTAGAAAATACACTTAAGTTGGCAGAATAGGATCCAGTTTTAACACTATCTCAGGACCTAAGAAAGTATCAATCTCTTTTTCCTGTTATCTTCTTCCAATCCTTCTTGTCCTCCCCCACCTCCTGCTCCCAAATCCATATTTATAGAGAAACATGTAGTCTGGTATGCCACTTACCATTAACAAAGATTGAAGATGGCCTTCCTTTGGCTTCAAAAAGTCTCTAGTCTGTAAGTATTCACAATACTCAATGCTTCCCTCTCCTAGAGAAAAAACCAATAATGTAGAAATTTATAATTTTTTGGTGAAATTTATATATCTTTCTGGAGCTGGACGTCTAAATATTGGTCCCATTTACGCCCCAGTCTGGTCAACATCCTTCAATCACATCTAACTCTTCCCACAATTGCTTACATTCCGTTTCTCCTGCAAGAAATAGCTGCCACTGGTAGCCATCACTTCCTTCCCAAGCAGCCCTAGACAAAACATCAAGAATCCTTCTGGATAATGACTAACTTTCTTAGGAAAACTCTGAGTCTTGTTTTACTTGTCTAAAATATTTTTTTGCTCATTTTTCGTTTGCATTATCTCCACTTCTAAGGTCAAGGACCCATTCATTATTCGACCACAATACATCCCAAGACACACCAGTAAGTGTATATAATACACTTCTCCAAACATAGTTATGAATGGTTAAAAAACGGTATTCTTCTGCATATAGATTTGAGTACAACAGAACTAATCTCCGCCTTAAAAGACGGGGCGGGGGGGGGGGGGCTTCATTCAATGTCCTTGGGTTTTTCCCCAACGGGAGAGATACAGATCGCTCAGAAAAGTGCCCGGTAATGTTTATTGTTATCCTCTCCAGGAAGGACCGGACTGAGCTGCTCTTCTTTCAACTTTTCATTGACCGTCTTTCAGTCCGCTGTCTGGGCGGGGGCGAGGCGGGGGAGGGGATACGGACCCCGCTCGGCAGCCGGCTGCAGGGGCCCAGGGACCGTGGAGGGCGTGGGGTGGTCGGTCTCCGGTCCGGCCGCGACCCCCCCCCGCCCCTGGGCCCCGCGGCCGCGCCCCTCCCAGGCCCCACCGGCCCGGCTTACCCCGGCGGCCGCAGGCACCGCCCCTCCGCCTAGGACCGCACTTCCGGTTAGTCTTCGGACACTCGGGTTTGGGTTTCCCGGCAGCCGCAGGCTTCGCGGCGGCGGACCCCAGGGCCCACCTTCGGGAAGAGAAAGAAAGCAAACCTGGGGAGCCGACGAGAGCCAGAAGCAGCTTCCTTTGCGCGGCTCGGGAGGGGAGCCGAGGCCAGGCCGCCCAAGGAGCGCTTTAAGGGCCGACAAGGCCGGATCCGCGAGCCTTTTCAACCAGGCTGGGAAGCAGCCGGCGTAGCCCCGCCCCCTAGAGTCACATGACCACCCCTGCTCCGGAGGCTGGGGCGCCCCGCCCCCGGCCTCTGGGCCAATGGGAGATGAGCTTCTGTGAGGGGGCGGGGCCTCGGGGCGCCTGCGCTCCGGGCCGCCGGTGGTTCGGGGCGGGGCGGCCAACAGCCCGGGGCCTGCGAGACCCCTGGGGTGCTGGGTTGAGGGCGGGCTCCCTTACCGCTTTGAAGAGAAACGACGTAGTTTCTGTTCCAGTGTCTGCCTTCTGTGCTCTTTCCTGAAAAGCAATTAAAAGAGGACTCGAGCCAGAAGTAGCGTCACGGAGACGAGGGCCACCCTGAGAACACCCGGAAGGATCCGGGAGAGATGGAGGCTCCCGGAGCGCGGCGGAAGCGCTCAGCCACCCGAGATGGGGCTGGCGAAACGGAGGAAGTACTTTACCGGGGGTGCTGGTAGCAGCCGCGCGGAGGATGGGACCGCCCGGGATCACGGGGGTCCCCGGTCCTGCTGCTGGGCTGCAGTCAACGAAGACCAATCACTTTTGTTTGGGTTGGAGCAGAAATAAGATTGCCTGCACAGTGAGAAATCTGTGAAGGTCTGCTTTCCCTGTTCGATTGTTCAGGGAACAAAAGTTTTTAAAAGGCCCTCAGACAGCAAAGAGGGAGGATAAATACTAAGAAAATAAAGGAGGAAAGGCTGGGTGAGGTAGCCAGGGACCTGACCTGGATTGTGAGCTCAGTACTGGGGCTGGGGAGCGGTGAAAACATCAGTGTTTTACCAGTCACGCCTTCAGGAGTAGCCAGTCATGTTTCTAATCCTGGAATTCTCCAGAGGAGCTGCAGTTCATTTTAATTTCATATATATTTTTAAAGATTTATTTAGAGAGCGTACAAGTAGGGGAAGAGACAGAGGGACCGACTCTTGAGCAAACTCCGCACTGACAGGGGAGCCCAACACAGGGCTTGACCTCAGGACCCTGAGATCATGACCTGAGCTGAAATCAAGAGTGGGTCTCTTAACCTAGGAGTCATCCAGGCGCCCCTTTTTAATGAGAACTAAGGCCAAAATATTCTATCTATCCAGAGTCGTCTTAATATTTGAAATAACAACTTTTAAATTGATATATGTGGTGTGTTCCAGACACTGTTCTAAACACTGTATATGTGTTATCATATTAGCTTGTAACACAAATTCTGATATGTATTATTATTTTTATCTTAGAAGGGAACTGGTGCACGCAGAGATTAAGTGACTTGCCCAAGATCACACATTTAGTCACTGGTGAAGCTGAAAGATGAACAGTCTGATACCAGAGCCTGTGCTTGCACCCGCTCTATTTGTATGGCTACCTGGATAGTGGTGAGTGTATTCTGGGAAAGTACTGTAGTAAAAATCAAGCAAATGGTTCTGATCCCTGCACTCCATGTAGGAAGGATTCAGTACATGTTGAACTCTTCAGCCTTTTCTTTCAAGAGACATTGGCCCAATCAAAGTGCTCATCCTATTTATTGTTTCATTCACTCAACAGGTGTTTCTCAAGCACTGCCAATTCATGTGACTATATTGGATTTTAGGAATTTGTTTTTTATTTTTAAAAATATTTTATTTATTTATTCATGAAAGACACACACACACAGAGAGAGAGGGGGGTAGAGACACAGGCAGAGGGAGCAGCAGGCTCCACCTAACCCCGGGACTCCAGGATCATGCCCTGAGCCAAAGGAAGGCGCCAAACCGCTGAGCCACCCCTGGATCCCAGATCTTAGGAATTTAAAGATGAGTGAGACTCAGTCCCATTCCTCTAATGGCTCACATCCTAGCATGGAGACAGCAGGGGCCATAAGTGGTATGACAGAGGTAGAAGTTCCATAATATATTCTGGGAGCATAGATAAGGAGTACCTAAGATTTTTTTTTTAAGTACATAAGAATTTGAGAAAAGTTCAGAAAAGCCTCGGCTGGGGTGGGGGTGGGGGTGGGGGGAGGGACGAAATAGGAGGTGGAGCTTAAAAGAACAGAAGCAATGAGATGAGACTGGAATGAAAGATGGGAAAAAAGAGATACTTGAATGTGATTTCAATTAATGGATTTATCCATTAATTTCCATTAATTTAATGGAAGCTCTTCATGAGATAGCTTAATTATTTTCAAACTTAAAATCTTTAGAAATAATGGTTTTATTTTTATTAGTTATTTAGAAAGATGATTTTACTTTAAAATACAGAAGCAAAACAGGAAGCTGGGAGAAAAGGATAAAGAATAAGGAGTAGCCAGCAAATTATGAGGAAAATGAACAAACAAAAACGGGTCAGGACAACCAAGGGAGGAGAGTTTCAATTAAAAGTTTGACAACAGGGGCTCCTGGGTGGCTCAGTCAGTTATGTGTCGGCTTTCAGCTAGGGTCATGATCCCAGTATATCGGGCTCTTTACTCAGTGGGGAGCCTGCTTCTCCCTTTCTGTCTGCCTACTGCTTCCCCTGCTTGTGTTCTCTGTCAAATAAATAAAATATTTAAAAATAATAATAAAAGAATAAAACGTTGACAACAGTAATGTCATATGTTATAGAGATCAGTTGGGAATTCCTATATTCTAGGCATGTTATAAAGCTCCTTATACCTACTAACTCAATCATCCAAGAACCCTTTGCTGTTTAATCCTCACAAAAACCCCATCCTAGGGATGATGGAAATGGAAGTACGAGGAAGTTCAGTGTTTTGTGCAAAATCATGCTGCTGGTACGTGGCAGAATGGGGATGTAAACCCTGGCAGTCTGGCTTCCTGAGTCTGTGCTGGTTACCATTACCTTATACTCTCTCTCTCTGAAGAGGATCTATGGAATTTAGGATAACCAGGAGTCTTTTGTGTTTAATAGGGGCAGCTTGCGTGCAGTATGGTGGAAAGGGAAGAAGGGGACACAGGTTGTATCATTTCTTTCCAGAATCTTGGTTATAAAAATGAACGATGAAAGGCCATCTCTACTGCAGAACATAGGACTACTAGAGGGAGTAGGGCCTACAGCTTCAGGGTGAAAGAGATTTGAATATGTTGCTAAAGGGAAAATGGCAGTGGAGAGGATGGAGATTCGGGAAAGGAGTATCTGAGGCCACTCAGGAGATAGGAGAAGCTAGGTTCTAAAATATCAGGGGAATCAATCCTTTAACCGAGAAAGAGTCTGAGATCAGAGGAAGGAAAATACATCTGCACTGCTCGGGGCTTGTTCAGAAACACTTTTAGGATTTGGAGGGAGGAATCCTAACTAGCCACAGGTACCTTACTCATCAGGCATCCAATTTGTTATATTAGTCATTCACTAAAACCCTGATTCAGCAGAGTTATAGTCTCACAAAGGTGTCTTCTGTTTGATGTACTCCAAAGTCAACAACCAACAGCACATTTTAAAAAAATCACCATCTTGCTGGTTCAACAATTCCAAGAGGATAGCATCGCTGTCCTTCATGTTTTGATTTCCTAGGGCAGCTCAGATTTTCTCACTGAGGAACACCCAAGCAAGAGGAAAATGAGCAGACACCCCAAAGTGGCTTGTCACAGGTATCAAATTAATTTGAGGATCTCATTTTATCTTTTTGTTGTTAAGCCACAGCAATTGCTTCACTGTTAAAAGTATTTATTTTTAACTAAGTATTTTAGGTCACACAAAAGTTGGGAAGAGAAAGATGGATGTCAACTAGCCCATGTCCAAATCTGAGGACAAAGAGCTGCCTAAAGAAATGAGTAGCTGGAACAAACCACAGAGATCACAATGGCCACTGACCAGTGGAGTCAGCTTCCTGGGTGCACATTCACAAGCACCACTGGGGTGTAGTGAGGGCAGCAAAGCTGCTGGCCCCGGTCATTACAACTTTTTAGGAAAGGAGAAGCATGAGCTCCCTCTTCAGACACGGCCTTGATGCATTTGTGCTCCTTCCTGGCCCTCTCCCAATCCATGGCATTGAATTCCTCAGTGGCCATGCTCCACACACCACTCTCCTCCAGGCGGGCAGCATGTGGCAATTCCAAAACCTCCAGGGTGTGAGCAGGATATGTAAAAGCTCTGAATGCCACAGCTCTCACAGAAGTGTGATGAGAAAAAAAGTCTCGAAAGACCTCATACACAAGGGAAGCCATTTTAAATTTCTTTCTAAGTTAGCATGAGTACCTAAATGTGGTTCAAACCCAAAGCCTAATTTATGGCCCACCACACATGCGTTGTACATCTGCTTTGTAAATGAGTAGCCTGAAGGAAAATCAACTTATCTTTGAGCTGTCAATGTTCCTACCACTGGCATTCCTTTGCTATAAAACTCATTCCTGCCTATGTGCTAATCTATGATCTTCTAAGCTCCTACAAGATGTAAAAAAGTATATAACCCTGTAAAAACTGTTCATTCTCCAGAATATTTTCTAATCTGTGAACAGTGTGTTTCCCTGGCAGCTGGCCTAAGTTGGGCTCAAGTAAAACACTTTCTTACTTTTAGAGATTCTAAAAGGCTTGTTCATTTGGCATGGGCCAGTGTGCTAGGCTTTGTTGTGCTTTGAGTGTATATGTGGTTATGCCCTTAGCTCCCTTCAGGAGCTTGGTGAGAGAAGCCTGAGCAATGAAGTATCTGTTCTGCTGTTTCTTGCAGATACTGCAATTGCAATCAGAAAGGTACATGTCTGGAAGATGGCACCGAAGGCAAAGAAGGAAGCCCCTGCCCCTCCCAAAGCCGAAGCCAAAGCAAACACTTTGAAAGCTAAGAAAGCGGTGCTGAGAGGCGTGCACAGTCACAAAAAAAGAAGATCCATGTCACCTACATTCCAACGACCCAAGACTCTGCATCTCCGAAGGCAGCCCAAATATCTTTGAAAGAGTGCCCCCAGGAGAAACAAGCTTGATCACTATGCCATCATCAAGTTCCCCCTGACTACTGAGTCAGCCATGAAGAAAATAGAAGACAACAACACACTTGTGTTCATTGTGGATGTCAAGGCCAATAAGCACCAGATCAAACAGACTGTGAAGAAGCTCTATGACATTGATGTGGCCAAGGTTAACACCTTGATCAGGCCTGATGGAGAGAAGAAAGCATATGTTCGACTGGCTCCTGACTATGATGCTTTGGATGTTGCCAACAAAATTGGGATCATCTAAACTGAGTCTAGCCGGCTATAAATTTAAATATAAATTTTTTCACCATAAAAAAAAAGAAAGGTACAAGTCTGCTGAGACCCAAATGTTAAAGTGTCCTGCTCTGCATTGGCAGCCTCCTGAGTGTTATCCCAAGGCATCCTGCAGCAGCTCAGTGGCCCACTGGCAGGGTAGTGCCTGACAGCTCCTGGAAAGTCTTCCACTGGTCACCAGGAGAAGAGAGCTGCTGTCCAGGGCCACCTCCTGGGCCCAGTGACCACTATCTCCATTGCTGCTTGTTCTGTGGGTGCCTCACTGGCCACAGCTCCCACTCCCAGCTGGCCTGTGGAGTGCTATTTGTGGCTGGTGTTCAGGCCTTGGAGATCCAGCTGCTTCTGCCCCAGGTGGCTTGGTGGCCCTGCTGCTCCTTGCTGAGAGCATTAATTTAGGAGTCTCATTTTATCTTTAAAAGTCATGCAGTTTACATTCTACTCTATAATCTAGTTGGGCACTAGAGACAGAAAATAAGAGACTGGTTCCTTACTCTTTAGAAATCATATTTTATTTTTTTAAAGATTTTATTTATTTATTCATAGACACACACACACAGACACACACACACACGTGCGCACACACACAGGCAGAGATACAGGCAGAGGGAGAAGCAGGCTTCATACAAGGAGCCTGACATGGGACTCCATCCCAGGTCTCCAGGATCACGCCCTGGGCTGAAGGTGGTGCTAAACCACTGAGCCACCCAGGCTGCCCTAGAAATCATATTTTAAAATGAAATAGATGCATGCCTCACTCAGGTGGCAAACTATTAGTCTCCTTGCCATATTTAGGCAGGTAACACCAAGCAGTTGTGACTTTCTTTTCCACTCAACAAAAACTTGGACTCAGGTTCTTCCTCGATACAGTATTCACTCAGGTTCACCTCGATACAGTCCATCCACAGAATGGACTTTGATTTGGGAAATCTCTATGTATAAGAGACAAGTTTAATTCAATAAGCTATGCGTTGGAGGAAAGATCAGTGCAAAGTGCAGTAAGAGCACTGAAGGAAGGGGTTTTCTGCTTGGACGGATCTAAGGGAACTTTACAACAGGAGGTATTCAGTCTGTGACTTGCTCTGGCTTTGCTCTACAAAGTCTTCAGGGGTCCCAGTTCCTTCCAACTTATATTCCATCATCCCTTGTCCGGTAGGTAGATTTCTAGTCGTCACATTCAGATTTTAGATAGAAACATGGAGGAAGAGACAAGAAAAGGTGAAGGGTTGTGGGCCAGCTCTTATTAAAAGAAGTCTCCAAGAAGCCACAGCTCAGGCAGCCCGCCCTCATCTCCTTGGCCAGACCTTAGTCACATAGCCACACCTACATGTAAGTTCCATTCCTATAGAAGAAGATGCATATGGACATTACATGGGGCCAGGGTGGGGGATGGGAAGGAGGGGGAAAATGGTTGTTTTGTTAAGTAAATGTTGGAAATACTGGATTCTATTAAATGGTCTATTTTTATTTTCAGTGTGACTCTTGTATGCCCAACCCCTGACGTGTAATATATATGTCTTCTTCCATAGGAATAGAACCTCCTATAATTAAGAAAATGGACAGCAGAATAAGACTTAATTCCCTTACAGCAAGGGAGGATGAAGAGGGATATCCACTGAGTAAGAGGGATAAGAGAGGTTAAAACAACAACAACAAAACCTCAAAAAACTAGAGAGAATCAGCTTAGGGAAGCAACAAGAAATAAAGCTAGTAGTATGCGGGGTCCAGTACATAGGGAGGGAGTGGGTTATATGGGGAAGGCAGAACTTCTTTTTTTTTTTAAGATTTTATTTATTTATTCATAGACACAGAGAGAGGGGCAGAGACACAGACAGAGGGAGAAGCAGGCTCTATGCAGGGAGCCCGATGTGGGACTCGATTCTGGGTCTCCAGGATCACACCCCAGGCTGCAGGCGGCGCCAAACTGCTGTGCCACTGGGGCTGCCCAAGGCAGAACTTTGCGCAATCTGATAGAAAGCAACTGGAGATTTGGCCATATCCAAAATCTCCTTTCAAAAGAGCTCAAGTGGAAGGAGCTAGCTCAGGCCTGCCAGGGAGAAACAGCAGAGGGATGTTCCTAAGCATGTCTTGTCCTATGCCATCACTGGCTCCATTCCAATCTTCACCAGAACATGAATCTCTCCCAAGAAGAACCCAAGGAAGCAGGTCAAGTCTCTGTCTTGGCCCTCAACTTCATGGCCACCTTCTTGCTGAAATAGACTTATATCTCCTTATCCTGGGTCCCTGTCATGTTCCTTGACAAGCTGACATTCAGTAGTGTCTGGGATATCTGTTTGGAAGGTGATTTTTTACTTTCTCCTGGTGCAAAGGGACTAGGTGACAACTGTGAGGAGTGGTTACTTTTATTGTAGGCTAGGTCCCCTCTAAGGTAGGGTATTCCTGACCCAGACCTTATATTGTGTTAGGAAGACTTAAGAAATGCAGACCTCTGGGGTACCTGAGTGGCTCAGTTGATTTGGCATCTGCCTTTGGCTCAGATCATGATCCCAGGACCTGGGCCCCACATTGGGCTTCCTGTTCAGCTGGGGGTCTGCTTCTCCCTCTGGCCCTCCTCCCCATTTGTGTTCTCTCTTAAATAAAATCTTTAAAAAAAGAAAAGAAAAGGAATGCAGGCCTCCAGGTAGACTTTTACCTCTAGGTAAGTGCCAGCAGGCAAACAGGCTCAGACTGAGATCTCACCCTTCCTGAACTCCTCCATTTTCTCTATCTTCTCCATCTTCTCTGAGTCCTCCAGCATCCTGTCCCTGAGCTCACCTGTCCATCTTTGAGTTCTCTCTCAGTTCTTCTCCTCTGCTCTTGACAGTCTGTGAATATGAGTAGGGCAGGTGGGGAGGAGCATGTGAATTTAGAGGCTAACAGAATCAACTCCTGTCCCAAACTGGACTTCCCACTTCCTCCTCAGCATATTTGTGGCCGGTGTTTCATTGTCTTTGCCATTATACTCTCCTCCTCAAGCCTCATTTTGGTAGTATCCTTCCAGACCTTTCCTCTTTTTCCCTCAGAGTTATCTGTTTTTGCCGTCTGGGAATTCACTTTGGTTAAGGGATTCCCATCCAGTTGCTTTGGTACTGAAGAGCATCTGGGTTTAGGGATTGAGATGAAGGGGAAGAGACAACATTGTGAGTAGGATTGAATGGTTAGAAATTGTGATCTGCAACCCCTGGACAGGCACATTTCATCAGTCTGAGACCTTTTTCTAGGATGAGACACTAAAAAATGAGATGCCATATTGGTCCTAAGGGGAATGTATGGTATCTGGGGTTGCCAGATTTAGAATGAAAAAAAAAAAATACAGGGGGCCTACTTATATTTGAATTTTAGATAAATAATGTATTTTTAAGCTTTTTTTTTTACATGGGGCTACTTATACTAAAAAAAGAATGATTCGTTGTTTATTGAAATTCAAATTGAAATGGGCATCCTGTATTTTATTTGGCAGCCCTAGAAGTAGCCTTTGTGCGGAAGGAGAGACAGATTGTGTGAAAGGAATTCATTTCTAAGTAGGAGGATTCGTGTTAAATAAGGCAGAAAATTCCACACCTTCCTAGGATGCCTCTATTTGGGATGGTGAAGAGACAACCACACGAGTGAGATAGATCATGTGATTAAGATAATGAGATCTGATTATAGGAGGGATTGATATCTGTAGTTAGGGTGAAATATTTGGAAAGAATAAGAGTATGGCAATTTGGGAAAGGAGAAATTTAAGTTTGGGCTAATGGTAGGTAGGAAGACAAGGCATTGGACATGTGGGGGAGAGGACAGGATCAGGGGACAGCAGAGGTTTAGTGTGTGGGCCATATTTAGGTAGAAGGGTGAGTTTGGATGGAAAGTGATTTCAAATAGGTGGATGATAGATTTACATTGGTTGGACAAGCATGATTAGGCAAGCAGGTGGGCAGTACAGAGGTATGAGTTGTGCTTGGCTGTTTAAAGTGTGGAGAATTGATGAGTTGTAGAGGAAAGTGATCAATGAGCTTTTTTGAAGGATATGTTTTATAGATACATTGGAATGCCATTTAAAAAGGTTTTAAATCCTCCTTAAACACTATGCAGTCTTTTTTAAAAAAAAATCATTCTGCAAAACAACTTACACACTAAAGAAGCAGGCCTATTTTACCCGTATGACATGCACTAACACAGATGATCTTAGTGATGAGACATAATCAAGATCAAAGTGGAACTTCCTAGGACACTTTAAGGAAATAGCTGAGATCAGGGCTGAGGCTTTTCCTCCTCAAACCTAAGCTCACACCAATGGTGGACTCCAGAGAGCAGTACTTTTCTTACACATGGAGGATACATTTGTGATTACTGAGCTCCTGAAGCACGCACTGCCAATGACGACTTTCACAGGAGTCAGACCCCAAGTCACCTGTTAGTGTCCTCACTTTATACTTCATCGTGTCCCTGAGTTCTGGTGATTGTCCTCGCACCTGTAAATCCAGCCAGATTTTAACTTGGTCAAGGGAAAGGTTTTATGCCATGCCACCTCTTCTTAATTTACCTGTTCTCTCATTTGTTGAATTTATCTGGCTACCCATATGAAGACATCCATTTTCCTTCTCCTGAATACCACCTGACTGCCCTTCTTGACAGTATATGAATATGAGTGGGGCAGGTGGAGAGATGTCCAGCATTCCATATTCTCTGCTTTGCAACTCTCCATTGTGTCTTTCCATCTTGATTATTACAAGTTGATAATGCAACACCTCCTTCCCTGAGTTGTGGGAAGGTTGCAATTGTGGTAATTGGTGCAAAGAGACCAGCACAGTGGCTAGGGATGAAATAGGTACTCATTAAAATGATAGTTCTCTGAAGAGCACAAACCACGCCTTTGGTTTCTTTTGGCTCCAAACTGTTCTGAACCCAGCAAACACCAAACAGATACTGACAATTTGAGACGGCTTGTTAAAATCTGTTTCTCTTTTTGTCTCCACTTCTCAATGTTTTCATATCTCAATGGCTTTGTGAAATTTCTCTTTCTCCTTCTATTTCCCAGGATTCCTTTCTTTTAGTTCATTCAACCTGGAGGACTGGCCTTGAGGGATGAACACAACCTGAGGAAGTCTGAGCCTAAAGCATGTTCCTGGAATAGACTGAGGCCTTATGAGATAACCCTTGCAGTAGTGAGAGCACCTGAGTATTTGACTTGCATCTGCCAGCCTTCCTGTGCTTTACATTCTGTGCTCTAGGAGTCTCTCTCGTAGTTCATGGGTCGTTTGGTCAAATTCCCATTCATTCCTCCCATGGAATTAGATTCAGATTTAGACAAGAAGGTGGTTTAAAGAGATTCATTCTCAGCTCAGATGAGCAAGTGAAGCCTCTTGTACAAGCCTGTGTACACCTACACAACATTTCTAAGCTTAGGGACTCCCGTGATTCTGCCTCCCCTAGCTGAGTGCCTATACAGCACAGCTATTTCAGAAGGCAGACTGCGAAGAAGGTATAATGAGCCTAAGTTTAGCATACAGCTGGATCAGTGGGGTTGGGAGGGAAAAAACCTCAGACCACCACCCTCTCCTTTCTTGCCCTCATTTCAAGTGGATTATGCAAAAGCAGCTGGTTTTAAGTAATTTTCAGGCAATGACTTAGTCCGCCATTTGCTACTTCAGAGTTCCTGTTTTTCCAGTGTTGACTGATTTTGCATTGTTGGGGGATCATGTTAAAAAATCAAATTTTTGGAACGCCTGGGTGGCTCAGCAGTTGAGCGTCTGCCTTTCATTCAGGGCGTGATCCTGGAGTTCCAGGAATGAGTCCCACATCAGGCTCCCTGTAGGGAGCCTGCTTCTCCCTCTGCCTATGTGTCTGCCTCTCTGTGTCTTTAATGAATGAATGAATGAATGAATGAATGAATAAATAAATAAATAAATAAATAACTTTTTAAAAGATCAATTTTTTCTTTTTAAAAAATTGTATTGTGGTAAAATATATGGAGTGTAAAAGAAATGTAAGCATGCCACCTTTAACCACTTTTAAGTGTACAATTTGAAAACATTAACTAAATTTAGTGTTCTCCAACCATCACTACTATTTCCAAATCTTTATCTATCACCCAACTAGAAACTCAACCATTTTATACTTGTTTTCCTCCAACTCCTCATATTCTCAAATCCATGTTGTCTCTATGAATTTGCCCCTTCTAGGGCAGCCCCGGTGGTGCAGTGGTTTAGCACCACCTGCAGCCTGGGGTGTGATCCTGGAGACCCAGGATTGAGTCCCTGCATGGAGCCTGCTTCTCCCTCTGCCTGTGTCTCTGCCTTTCTCTCTGTGTGTGTCTCTATGAATAAATAAATAAAATTTAAAAAAAGAATTTGCCTCTTCTAGATATTTCCTATAAATGGATTCATATAATATTTATACTTTGGTGTCTGGCTTATTTCACTTAGCATAATGTTTTCAAGATTCATCCATGTTTTAGCATGTGTGAAGACTTCCATCTTATGGCTGAATAATACTCCATTGTGTACACACACACACACACACACACACTTGGTTTATCCATTCATCTGTTCATGGATGTTTGTGTCATTTCTACCTTTTGTCTATTGTGAACAATGCTACAATGGGCATTGGTGTGCAAGTATCTGTGTGGATCTTTGTTTTCAGTTACTTTGGGTGTATACCTAGGAGTAGAATTGCTAGCTGATAATGGTAATTCTATGTTTAGCTTTTGGAGGAAGTCAGCTGTTTTGCACAACAATTTACATTTTACATTCCCATTGGCATTATATGAGGGTCCCAAATTTCCTCACAACCTTGCCAACATTTATTTTCCTGTTCTTTTTAGTTATAGCCAACCTAGTAGGTATGAAGTGATATCTCATTGTAGTTTTAGCTTGCATTTTCCTGATGATTAATGATGAACATCTTTCCATGTACTTTTTGGCCATCTGTACATCTTTAGAGAAATTTCTCTTTGAATCCCTTGCCTATTTTACTTTTTAATTAATAAAAAATTTTAATTGAAGTATAGTGGACTCACAATATTACATAAGTTTCAGGGTACAACATAATGATTCAGCAACTGTATATGTTAGTCTACATTCACCCAAGTGTAGCCCCCATCTGTCACCATATAATGCTATTACAATACTATTGATTATCTTCTCATGTTTTCTGTACTTCCCACCCCTGTGATTTATTCATTCCATGACTGGAAGCCTGGACCTTCCACTCCCTTTCAACCATTTTACCCGTCCTCTTGACCTCTTCCTCTGTCAAACACAAGTTTGTGTTTTGTATTTAAGGATTTTTTTTCTGTTTTTGTGTATGTTCTTTTGTTTTTTAGATTCCACATATAAGTGAAATCATGTGGTATTTGTATTTTTCTATCTGACTTATTCCACTTAACATAATACCATCTAGGTCCATGCATGTTGTCACAAATGGCAAGATCTCATTCTTTTTTTATGACTAAGTAATGTTCCTATATCTGTTTCTATATACCACATCTTCTTTATCCATTCATCTATTGATGGACACTTGGGTTGTTTCCATATCTTTGCTGCTGTAAATATTGCAGTAAACATAAGGGGAGCATATATCTTCTCAAATTAGTGTTTTTGTTTTCTTTGCGTAAATACCCAGTGGTGAAATTACTGGATCATATAGTAGGTCTATTTTTAAGTTTTTGAGAACATCCATACTGTTTTCCAGAGTGTCTGTGCTAGTTTGCATTCCCACCAATAATGCACAGGGGTTCCTCTTTCTCCACATCCTTGGCTCCACTTGTTGTTTTTTGTCTTTTTGATTCTAGTCGTTCTGACAGGTGTGAGGTGTTACCTCATTGTGCTTTTGATTTGCATTTCCCTGATGATTAGTGATGTTGAGCATCTTTTCATGTGTTTGTTAGCCATCTGAATGTCTTCTTTGGAAAAATGTCTTTTCAGTTCCTCTCCCTGTTTTTTAATTGGATTATTATTGTTATATACATACAAGAATATTATGTATTATATACAACTTACAATATTATATATTATAAAATATATAATATTATTATATTGTTTAAGTTCTTTATATATTTTTGGATATTAACCCCTTCATGGATATATCATTTGCAAATATCTTTTCTCATTCAGTAGGTTGACTTTTCATTTTATTGATGGTTTCCTTCACTGTGCAAGTTCTTTTTGCTTTGGTAGAGGTGGCAGGAATGTAGGAGCCCACGCAGGATAAGGAAGACAAGTACAAAGACTTGGATTGTTTAACCCAAGCATAGTGCAGAGGGCATCCATTTAGGAATGGGCCCAAAGTATGGAGTTGGAGAAGAAGAGCGTGGGTCAGTATGAGATGTTCAAGCCTAATTAGTGCAAGGAAGGTGTCTGTCAGAGGCAGAAGCCCAGCCAATGATGTCAAACCCTGAGCAGGATGAGGAGAGCATCTCTGTAGTACAAGGCAGAGGCAATTGAAATAGAATTTGTGAAAAGGACTTTGGAGTGAGCTGTTGGTGAGCTATTATTTTTGTACATTGCCCACATACAAAAGTTCAGAATGAGTTGTCTCTTCTTTTTTACTAAATCTTCACAAGAGAGATGCCAACAAGGCCAGTCAATGGCACCAAAATATGGGGGACACAGTGGAGAGGCCATGGGTAATATTAAGGCAATGTTACCCAAATTAATTCTTTATTGAGATTAGTCTGCAGTTTCAGAGCTCTTTGGGGACAACCAGGCATGAACATTTCCCACACGTGTGGGAAACAGAATAGAAAGAGGATTGGCCCAGGAGCAACTTAAAGCCAGTTTAGGGATGCCTGGGTGGCTCAGTGGTTGAGTGTCTGCCTTTGGCTCAGGGCATGATCCCAGAGTCCTGGGATTGAGTCCCACATTGGGCTCCCTGCAGGGAGCCTGCTTCTCCCTCTGCCAATGTTTCTGCCTCTCTCTGTGTATCTTTCATGAATAAATAAACAAAATCTTTAAAAAAAAACAGCATAAATGGGCTGAATAGAGAAATGAAAGCAACTCAGAGAAAAAGAAGCAGGAGGAAAGAGAGAGGAAACATTTTCCCCAACAATTGTCAAGTAGCCGCCATTCAGCAGCTTCAGGGAGTGAAGGGAAAAGTTTGATATTTATGTCAAGTATGAGTTTGAATGTGACAGGGAGCTCAGCATTTTAATTTTGGGACTGAGACTGTATTACTCAGGATAAGTCATGAAACTACTTAGGTCTTCATATGGACATAGGGGAAAAAATGAGTCCCAGTGAATGGAAATAAAATGATAATGGAACACCTTCAAATATATGGTCTATATCATCATGTCCCAAACCCATAAGATAGTTATGGACAAGGAGTCACAGGGCTCAGGGAAAATAAGACAAGATCATATACGAATGAAAATAGCAAGAATGGGCCTTGAAGAATGAAGATGAGAAATCATGGATGAAAAGAAATAATGGATGTATGGATCAGGCATGAAGTTGGAATTCTTCTAATGACTTTTTTAATTGAGGAGGCTTTAACAAACACATAAAGGGAAGTAGTGACAGCAAAGGCTGAGCATTTTGAGCATGTTATGGGCTGAATTGTGTCCCTCCAAAATTTGTATGTTAAAACCCTAACCCTTGCTACCTCAGAATGTAGCTGCATTTAGAGATAGGGCCTTTAAAGACATAATCAAGTTAAATGAGTTAGAGTGGACCCTAATCCAATCTGACTGGTATCCTTTAAGAAGAGGAGATTAGGACAGAGAGAAACCAGACATGTACATACAAAGGAAAAACCATGTGAGGACACAGAAGGTCGCCATGCACAAGTCAAGGAGAGAGGCCTGAGGAGAAACCAAATCTGCCGACACCTTGATTTGAACTAGGATTTGATCTAGCCTCCAGGACCGTGAGAAGAATTTCTGTCGTTTAAACCATCCAGTTTGTGGTATTTTGTTGCAGCAGCCCTAGCTGAAGAATACAGAGCGGAAGGGTTATGTTATCAAAATGAAGTATTTCAGAGGATATATTTAATTGTAAGAATGAGGAAGTTTGAGAGTGTGGGAACTGGGCCTTTGTTTATCCGGCCAGCTCCTGAGGTTAAGGATTGTTCAGGTCTCTGTAAATCTCCAACCTCAGTATAATGCTTGGCACAGAATGTGTTCTCAATAATTATACGTAAAATGAATGATGGGATGAAAAGGAAGAGAGTTTTAAGAGAGGTTGTATAGAAATAATCTGTGGTGATTCTCAAGATTTCTGGTACCAGGACCATTTTTTAAAAATTTTATTTTTAAGTAATCTCTAAACCCAATGTAGGGTTTGAGCTTATGACATTTTTTTTTTTTTAAATTTATGATAGTCACACAGAGAGAGGGAGAGAGGCAGAGACACAGGCAGAGGGAGAAGCAGGCTCCAAGCACTGGGAGCCCGACGTGGGATTCGATCCCGGGTCCCCAGGATCGCGCCCTGGGCCAAAGGTAGGCGCTAAACCACTGCACCACCCAGGGATCCCTGAACTTATGACATTGAGATCAAGAGTTGCATGCTCTACTGACTGACTCAGGCTGGCACCCCAGGACTCTTCATACTCTTAAATATTATTGTGAAACCAAAGATCTTTCTGGATTATATCTATCAACATTTACTATGTTAAGATTTAAAACTGCAAATTTAAAAGCATTTACTTGTTGGGGTGCCTGGCTGGCTCAGTCTGCAGAGCATGAGTCTTGATTATGGGGTTGTGAGTTCAAGCCTCATGTTGGGTGTAGAGGTTACTTTAAAAACAATTTTTAAAATCTTGGAAAAATTGTTAATTTTTTCTAAAATAAAAACAATCAACTTATTAAATAACATTTTATGAAAAAATAACTATATATTTTTTCTTTAACTGTCCTTAATGACTGGCTATGTCGTATATGAACAAAGTTTGGCTTCATACAGATATGTTGTTAGAAAAGGAAAGAGTATTTTAATAGCTTTTTTAGTTAATTGTGGATATTCTTTTTTGATTTTATAACAAAACTTGACAGGTGGCATCTTCTTAGGGTTGATTGTAATGTGGAATCTGAAGCCTTATCATTAAGTTTGAATGGATCTTTTAACCCATGTGCGTTTGGTAAATAGGTTGGCATATTGGTCCATGGAGGTGTTCAGCTTTTCCAAATATTGAAACATTTCAGTATATAATGTCAAACAAACAGAAAAGAACATTCATTAATACCATCACCAATCTCATCAGAATATATCTCATCAGAAATATCTCTAAGTATTAGGGACACCTGGGTGGCTCTGTTGGGTGGGTGTTTGCCTTTGGCTAAGGTCATGATCCCAGGGTCCTGAGATTAAGTTGGCATGGGGCTCCCTGCTCAGTAGGGAGCCTGCTTCTCCCTCTCCTCCTGCTTGTGCTCTCTAGCTCACTCACTCTCAAATAAAAAAAAAAATTTTTTTTAAAAAGGAAATATCTCTAAGTATTGCAAAGCTGCAAGTTCATGAAGTCTCCTAACTGCTAATTTTCACTTGAAAGCTAATAATTCATCATTGTAAACAAATCCTCTCAATTATTTTCTTTGAATTGTTTTTTAGACAGATTTCTTGAGAAAAATCTCTGAGTATATCATAGTTTTGCCTATTTGTGCTTTCAAATAAAAATGATGTTCCATGAAAACAAAACATCTAGATCAGTTTGCAAGTCAAAAGTCATCCAAACACTTTTCTTAGACAATCATCCTATTTTTATACACAACTGAAGTGCTTTTTCTGCATTAACATTTATTCATATGGATTATTAAAAAGACATGTACTTAAGGGTAAGAGCTAATAAAGTGATTTTTTTTGTTACTGCATCATCAAGGATATTCTCAAATAAACCAACAACCACCCCCGCCCCAGCCCTATATGTGACCCCTATGAACACAATGAGAGCGAGTACCTCTTGATATACTGCCTTGATCCATAAAAGGAACCAGCAGTTTTATCTACTGTTTTTGCACCATCAGCCTTTTTCATAACAAATAAAAGCCTTGATATTATTATGAAAATAAGTTTGGCTTCACATACATTGAAAATGTCTCAGGATCTCCATGGATCTGTTCACCACACTTTGAGAACTGATGTTCTGAAGTATGGGGATTTGAAGGACAAGAGACCAAGCTTGCCTTGGAAGTTTAGAACTGAGTCCTCAAGCATATGGCAGGTTGCGAATTAATGTTGGTTGAATGGACTGGAGAATCCATAATTGTATAAATATTTGCTTAATTGAATGAATGCAGTGATGTGGATAAAAATGGTGGAGAAAGCATGCTTTTTGGAATCAGAATCTGCTTTAAAGGTCTGGCTTTGCCACTTAGCAGCTGTGGGGTTAATTCTGCAGAGCCTCACTTTTACCAGGATAATGATATATAGATTTATGACCAAGAAATTAAATTGGGACTAAATGAAATTATGTGTATAAAAGTCTTTTAACAAGTGCAATCTACCCCCTAACATGGTGTTTGAACTCAAAAATCTCAAGATAAAGGGTCACACACTCTACCCATAGAACCATCCAGGTTTCCTTATATGGATAAAGTCTTTAATAGAATTTTTGGTTGTATACAGGTAGAGAGAGCATGGAGACTTTAAAAATCAGTTTGTGATATTTCAAGGGTAATAACTCCGGAGACATCAGTGGGAATGTAGTCAAATTGACAGGTAGGTATGGACCATGGACATACTATTTAGTGAGTCTACTCCTCCAACAAAAGAGGCTGTGGACGGCAAAACATCGGCATCTCTGAAGAGAAGACGATCTAGATCAATAGGGAATGAAGAAAATACTGTCCACAGGTCAGTTTTTTAGTAGGTACACCAGGAATTCCAGAAATTCCATGATTCATTTAAAATCTAACCAGGGGTGAGTCCTCACCGCCTTCTTAGCGCAGTGGGCAGCGCGTCAGTCTCATAATCTGAAGGTCCTGAGTTCGAGCCTCAGAGAGGGCATGTTTTTGTCTCGAAGCTTGCTCACCTCACCTCATTTTCACAGTCGACGACAACCTCACTTTTAGAGACCGGGGGGCATCCTGAGGGCTGCGCTCACTGCGCCTGGGATGTGGTTGCTCCTGTCCCAAACCGAGAAGGTGACAATCCGTGAGATGCGGGGAGTTCCCGCAGCAGGTGTTGGGAGCCGCATTCCACCCGCGCTCTGCCTCCTGCCGGGGAAGCCGGGGACCTGCGGGTCGCGAGAAACCGGCGGGGAGGGGGGTGCGCGGGGGCGGGGGCGGGGGCGGGGGCGGGGGCGCGCCACCCGGTGCCGGGACAGCCAGGGGCGCCGGAGGAAATCCTCCACGCAGGCTGGGAGGAGCCGCAGGGGCCGCGCTAGTGCCTGGAGGTCGGGCCGCGCCTTCCCCGGCGGCCACCTGCCGAGCGCATCCCAGCGCCGCGTGCACCTCGGGGTCCTGCTTTTCCCGTCTGTTTTCAGTTTTAGGGGCACGTAGAAGACGGGGACATAGTGGATATCTTTGAAGCGTAGTGAACGGGCTCTTTCTGCCCTTTTTTCCTACGTTTCCGCCCACCTCGGCAGGCCCCGCGATATTCTGATCGACCCTCCTAACAGACCGCTTGTGTCCGACGAGGGGACACAGGGGAAGCGGGGTGGGGGTCCCCGCGGCCTCGGAAGGGCTCAGAGAGGGAGGAGGTCCGGGCCAGGAGGCGTCCTGGGGCGCCCGCAGTGCGCTGAGCTGGTGCAGTGGGCCAGGCGCCCCGCCCCCCTTCCCAGCAGCTGTGAGAAGTTCATTTTAGTGGTGACAGCACCTCTCCGCTCCCTGGATCTGGGATTTACATGCGGGATTAGCCTGGGGTAAAGGAAGCTAATGTCGTGGGCCTGGAGAAGCTGGACTATTTATAATATGCGGGGGCAAGGTCTCCAGGCAGATACTGGCTTGCAGAATGATGGAGTGCAAAGTGCCGGAGACTCAGGCAAAGGAAGGTTAGGACACCCAGTGGAATTTATAGAAACTGGATTCACGTGGAAAGAAAGGAAGGAAGAAAGTGTGGGGAGGTCTGTCAACTCAGTGCTAACCCACCTGCCCGGGACCCCATGGCCTCCCTATTTCAACTGTAAGACCAGTCCTGAACAATAGCTTCTGAAACCCTTCAAAATTAGAGATGGAGACAAAGAGGCCATTGTCTGTGCCATACACAGAACCCAGATAGTTTCCCCTCTTTTGTTTTAGAGGCTCCCGGAGATGGAAGCAAATGTGCAACAGCTTCCCAAGCAAAAAAGCAATTCCACCCCGACTGTTGTCAGAACTTACTGAGGTCTAGACAGTGGGAGGGAAGGGACTCACTCAGTGGTACTGGGCAGTGGGACACTCTCTGCCTTTGGGCTCTTTCTCACAACCTTTTCACGGCTTCAACATGAGCCCAACCCCCAAGATATCTGAGGATGATGCAGGCGGCATGAGGAGGTCCTGTGACAGGAATCACCCTTGGATAATAAGACATTATCATGGCTTTCAGATCCACAAATGCCATGTGCCCTTGACTTTTAAGGCCACCAAACTGGAGTGAGGATGGAATAACCGTCTACTATTCCAGAGGGTACCCAGGGTGGGAGCAGGAGGACCAGCCATGGCTCTGTTGTCTCCACAACAGTAAAGTTCCCAGGCCCATGGAAGGGAGCATGGTCCATCTGGGGAAGACCACACCAGGAACTGCCTGGCTAGTTAATACAGGTATTCCAGAATTTCCTTCCATATTTTTCAAAGTTATGATTGTCAGCTGACTGTTGTGGCTGACACTGTGGCTATCTGGTAGCTTTGGGGTAGGCCATTCTACACTCTCTGTTTGCACATCTGTTCCCAGCATGTCTAGTCCACGTGTAAGTGGAAAGATCATGTCTATGGGAAAAATTATCATTTATATGTAACTCAAGATAAACACTTTTTGTTTGTTTGTTTAAAATGCCAGTAAAAAAAAATAAAACGCCAGTTAAACATTCTCTCCTTAGACGTAAAAAGGAACCAGGTGGGTTTTTTGTCTTTTTTTTTTTTTTTTTTAAGTAGCTGAGCTTAATTGGTGGAAAGAAATCAAGGTTCATCTTTAATTTTTGTTGCTACAAGAGCCATTTGGAAACAGACAGGGACCATGCGGTGTCTGAAGACTGTCATTTAGGCTTCTGCTTCTCACTCTTCCCCCAACAGTACTGCTGGTCTGTTGTGCTTCACACTGTCCCTACTCCATCTCCTTCATAGGTAGACCATCAGCCCCCCTGGAGCAGCAGCAGCGGGCTTTCCCTGGAGATCTGGGGGCTGCATGCTGTTCCCTTGGCTCAGTTCTCAGTCACTCTGATGGATTCCAATTCTGAGTTTCACTACCCAGCAATCTCACTTTCACTGCATATTCCTGGCAACTAGAGATCTCATCCCACAAATTCCATACTAACTGAATGAATAAATACACTACTTATGTGACTTAAATAAAAGAGAGGTTGATTGATCTTTGAGGACTGGGACAGCCTGATAGAAACTTGATCAAAGGCCGGATCGATCTGCAGAATGTTTCTTGTGCAGGAGCAGAGACTGGGAGGAGACTTGAGTGCAGTATCTCTAGGGTGAATGGCAGCTGTTGGATTACCAGCTGATCTTCTTGCAGTTGCAGTCAGAGCAGCAGGGCTAAAGCCTCATCTCATTACAGTTCAGGGTCTGCAGGGGACATGACAGGGGCTGCATTCTGTTACCTCCCTTAGATCCCTATACCCCAGCAGGCCCTAGTTGATCTTTTCCCCACAGAGTGCCTGAGCAGCAGGGGAAGTAAATACTGGGCTTGAGGTTTCTGCCACCTGAACTTCTTTACTCCTGTGAGCATCTATCTGGCCCTCAAATTGCTAAAGCTTCATGGGTACCACTGAGGCTGCCTGCTTCAAATTTCCCCCTTCCCTCACAACTCCAGCCCAGTCTGATTCCTGCTCTCAGCCTTGGGCAGGTAAAAAAGTAAGACGTGCCATCGATGAGACTCAGGATCAAGATTACAATGACCCCATGATGCTTGTGTGGCCAAGTGGGTTAGTTCTTGACTCTTTATCTCAGGCTTGTGAGTTCAAAGCCTGTGTTGGGCTCCACCCTACTTAGAAAAAAAAAAAAAAAAGAATATGATGAATTTTTGCTTTTTCTTTTTAGCCTGTGTTGGGCTCCACCCTACTTAGAAAAAAAAAAAGAATATGATGAATATTTGCTTTTCTTTTTATCCTTTTGAAATAATAAACTAGTAGTGTAGAGACTATTGGGGCAGTTACCTTACTTTTAAATTTTATATTTTTTTTGAATAGATAACAATTTAACACAGTTCAATATTCAAGAGGTTTTCCAAAGGGTGACAATGTTCCTGGTGTTCAATTCTGTCCTCTGAAAGCAATCAAAGTTAGCAAATGCTTATGTATATTTCCAAAGATACTTAAGGAATGTACGAGAAGCTATCTGTGTAGCTAAGTGTAATTTTATTTATTTATTTATAAAAGATTTTTACTTTTTTATGAGAGACACACAGAGGCAGAGACATAAGCAGAGGGAGAAGCAGGCTCCTTGCCGGGAGCCCAGTGCAGGACCTAGGACCCCGGGATCACACCCCCAGCCGAAGGCAGACACTCAACTACGAAGCCACTCAGGTGTCCAGCTAAGTGTAATTTATGTATCTGGTCCCTTGCTACATGGTTTGTGAAAATCTGCTTTTAACAATAGACCTTGGATCTGTTTGTTTTTTACTTTATGCTCCTCTTTCCCCTTTCAATCCCATTAAAGATTCTATTTTATTCATTTACCATATTTGGTTTAACTGTTCTCCTATTGATGGGCCCTTAGGGGGTTTCTGGTCCCTTGATGTTACAAACAATGCTACGATTATTATATTATGCACATTTTTTGGCATATGTAAGGGGATCTGTAGCATGAATTCCTAGAAGTACAGTTGCTGGGTTAATTTTGAGAGATTTGGCCAAATTGTGCTCCAAAAAGTGTTGTACTAGATTTGGAGGGAATCACCGGTGAAGTAAACTAACCCTTTGTGGTCAGGGAGGAAAATAAATCAGGTTTCTCAGAGACTGATATTTATTTACAGGAATGACAATTCTCAGAGAAAGTGTCACTTGTTCAAATGGCCCAACATTTGTATGGGCACATTTTGGGGCAGGGAAGACGTACAGCTCCTTGCTGGTGGGACTTGTCAAGTCCCAGAAACATGTAGGTCCTGGGGTTATGGTAAGACAAAGAAAAAATATTCTGCCGGGGGAGGGGGGAGACCTGGGGTGAAGGCTGGTGGGGAGAGGAGGTTCTCAGTAAGAGCAGACAGAACCCCAGATGCTGACTGCATGAAAATTTCAGAGACACTTCAAAATGTAAGAGAAAGCAAAATAGAATTGAATACATATGAATAAAGGAATAAAATAAAATTGATTTGCTGTGTTCTCAGAGGTATGCTGTGAACACACACACTTTGCCTCATGGCCTTGGCCACAAGTCCACGGAGCCGGCGCCACGCAGTTAGAGGCCTCTGACTCTCTTTTCTGTCCCCTGTCCCTTAGAAGCTGGATTCCTGGAAGGAATGACTGGAAATTGAACATTGTTCTAATCAGAAAACTAAAAAAGAACATTTGTTCCTGTTCTTCCCTTTTCTTTCCTCTTCTTCTCAAGGTCACGCTTGTAATTACGTTTTATTGGCTACAGAGCCAAACAATTTAGAAATGGGCATTTTAAGCACAGGCAAGGTCCCAAAGGCATGAAGTCATCAGGAATGGAGGAGAACCAACAGGTGGCTAATGCATAGAAGGGAGAGCAGGGTGACATTCTCGAAGGTGAGAGGCTCTGAGCACTTTGTTGTCTGCTAAAGGCCCTGTTTCAGTGATTTTACACTGAACTGCAACATGGCCAAGTCTGTGTTTCTCAAAAGATAGCTGTGGTGCTGGCGCAAAGGGAAGAGTGGAAAGTTAAGTTCAAAGGTCAAGAGAAACATTAGGGCATCACTTTAGTGGACCTGGAAGAGATGTGGAATGGCTTTTCTGGCAGTCAGGGTAGGCTCATTTGTTCCTATGAGCCTTGGGAGTTCAGTCACCATCGGGGCAGACATCAGCCTCACACTGTTGTATGGGGAGATAAAAACAAAAACAAAATAATAAACTAGATAGTTTCAAGTGTGATGGAAGTAACAACTTGATGATTCAGGGGCAAGTGCTCTGAGGGGATGATTTTGAGGTGAGTCTAAATATGTGGAAAGTCAAGTATATGAAGACTCTTGAGCCTTGAAGCAGACGGAATAGTAATGCAAAGACCTTGAGACAAAATTCACTTGAGTTATCAAAAGGGAAAAATGAAAAGAAGCTAGTGTTTCTAATTTAGACAAAGAGGTAGAACTCATAGAATGTAGTGAACAACTGAATGCAGATGATGAGAAGGGACAGAAAGTCCTGGAGTCTCTTGCTTGGGGCATTGCATGGTTGGTGGTGCTTTTTCCAAGACTGGATATTCTTCACTAAAGCAGATTTGGAGAGAGAAATTATTAGGTTCTTGCCATGATCTATTAGTTCTGAAATATCATGGGATGATATTCAGAGATATCAGTGAGGGGTGGAGATATCAGTGAGGGGTTATAGATAAAGGTTGGAACTCAGGAGAGATGACCCTTCAGAATATAGATTGGGCTTGTAATGAAGCACAGAGAAATAAATTGTATAGGGCTGTACTACTCAATACAGTAGCCACTAATGATATGTGGCTATAAAGTATTTGAAATATGCTTTGAAATGGGATGTGCTATAAGTGTAAAATATATAGCATATTTCAAAAACTTAGTAAGAGAGAAAAAGAATGTAAAATACCTCATTAACAATTTTTATATTGATCACTGTTGAATTGATAATATTTTGGATATAGTGTTAGATAAAGCATGGTATTAATTTCCCTTGTTTCTGTTTGCTTTTTTAAAAAAAATGTTTTATTTACTTATTAATGAGAGACACAGAGAGAGTGGGGGCCGGGGGGGGGGGGGGCAGAAACACAGGCAGAGGGAGAAGCAGGCTCCATGCAGGGAGCCTGACGTGGGACTCGATCCTGGATCTCCAGGATCAGGCCCTGGGCTGAAGGCAGCGCTAAACCACTGAGCCACCCGGGCTGCCCTCTGCTTTTTTAATGTGACTGCTAGAACATTTAAAATTATGTGTATGATGCATATCTCTATTGGGTAGCACAGGTATAAGGCAATAGTTCTGAACCTCCTGGTGAGAAGGGGATCACATTTGCGGAACTCTTCACTTACAAGAATGGTCACAGATTCCTGCCCTCCCCCCAAATTAGCTTGAGATAAGAAGTGGCCCAAGGACAGAACCTCAAAGAATATTTATAGAGAAAGATAGAGAAAAAGTGGAGATACAAAAGCCCCTGAAGAGTTCAAGGAGAACTAGTTGGGGGAATCCCTGGGTAGCTCAGCGGTTTAGCACCTGCCTTTGGTGTGGGGCATGATCCTGGAGTTACAGGATCAAGTCCCACATCAGGCTCCCTGCATGGAGCTTGCTTCTCCCTAACTGCCTGTGTCTCTGCCTCTCTCTGTGTGCTTTTCATGAATAAATAAATAAAAAAAAATTTTTTTTAAAGGAGAACGAATTGGTGCTATCTAAATCCAAGGAAGAGATCTTACTCATGTGATAGGGGGAAGGCGGAGAGTATCGCAAAAACTACAACCCCAAGTAGGAAAAAATATAGACGTTCCCACTGGATTTTACAATTTCAAGGAGATCATAGTGGCCTGAAGGAAAGCAGTTTAAACAAAACCCACACTTTCTTTAGTGTTTTAAGTCTCTCTTCGTTCATAGATGATCCCTTGCTTTTCTTTTAAAATTGTCGTTAGTTAACTAATATACTTTATTTTTTAGAGCACTTTTAGATTTGAAGAAAAATCGAGCCAGTTACATAGTTCCCAGTAGACAAGGTCACCCTTCCTTCTGTATAGTTTCCCCTATTATTAATATTGTGTGTTAGTGTGGGACATTTGTTATAACAGGTGAATCAATATTGATACATTATTATCATTGACTGAAGTCCATAGTTAACATTAGGGTTCACTCTTTGTGTTATACATTCTATGGGTTCTGACAAATGTACAATAACATGTATCCACTATTCTAGGATCATACAGATTATTGGTTATGCCAACAGACTTGTTGAAGGGACTATATATTTTTTATCCTACATAATTTCCTACACTGTGGATTTATTCAATCTCATCTTCTTGGCATCCCTTGACATATTTTTCAATTTGCTCTACTTCTTGTAAACTGGTAGTTAGAGGTACAGGCTCACTTAATTTCAGTTTCAAATATTTCAACAGTAAAATTTGAGAGGCATTATGTGCATCACTTTACGAGGTACATAATATCTGAATTTCTCAATTTTAGTCGTCAGTGTTAACGTTCATCTGTGGGCTCGAATGTCATATACATAACATTTATATCATGTTAATCATATATTGATACATACAATTGACACACAAAATAAATTTAGACACTATTAAAAGAACAAACATAAGTGCAAACAAAATATTAATTCTCAAATGAACACCTTAGAGACAAATCAAAAGCATACTTTCAGACTCCTTAGATGATCAAAAAAAATGGGAATTTTGAATGACCTATTTCTTGGATTCTGCAGAAACTGCTCTCTAGTTTAAAACTCTATCCTTAAATACTCTTTAGTTATAGAGCATTATAATAAATCATCTGTGCATTTAATATAAGGAGTAAAAAACAGAAAGAGACTCTAAAGAAAGCCAGAAAAAAGAATGGTAAATGGAAAAACAGGGATTAGCCGGAATATAGCAAATCTAGTTCATCATTTGAAACAACAACAACAAAAAAAAACCCTAAAATTGCCAATTATCAGTCAAATGTAAGAAAAACAGGAAGATGAAGAAAGCACAAGAAAGAAGCAGAATGAGTTAGTGGATGTTATTTTAGATTTTAGAGATGTGGTGGGATAATTTTTTGAAGAATTAATCTGTTTGATTTTCCCGCACCACCAACTGCATCTGGGCAAGGCAGTGGCCATATGTCATAGAACCTTCACTCTAGATGCTGGGGGTACAGTAAGACTCAGTGGTCTGTACAGACTGTGCCTGGGCACTCAGGAAGCTCTAGGAAAGAGAAAAACAAACCAATAACTTTAAAAACAAACTTTCTGGAAGACATAACATTTGTGAAGAAGATAGGACAAGGAGTGAGAGACCGTGCAGGCGCCATTTTAGCTTTACTTGTCTGAAGAAGGAAAATTTGAGTTGGGACCAGAGTACTTAGAAGTGCCAAGCCTGGGGCAGGAGTAGGAAGGAAGGGACGCTGGATGGTGGACCAAGGCTCTCCATGAGGAACAGTAACAAAGTACAACAGAGGAGACAAAGTTTCTTGGATCTTTTCCCAGGGGAGAAGCTTCAGGTTTGTAAATAGGAGAGCAAGCAATATACAAACTAAGGAAGGGGGGTGGTTTAGAGCACCTCTAAACTAAGCCAGTGCTCTACCACTTGAGCTAATTCCTGTAGCCCACCCATGGGCAGACTGACCACACCCCACTCTCATTCCGAGTTCATTCCTTGTTGCTGGGGCTGCCCCAGCCAGGACCAGATTGAGGGTGGAGATGATCAGACATTGCCATGGGCAAATCTCTGAACCTCAAGTGTGAAGGATGGGGACTTCCTTGGAAAGCCTTGTCACATCTTCCCAGTTTCACTTTCTTGACCTCTTGGAAGTAAAGAGAACACATTCCAGATGTGGACACACCATGTCTATTCCAGCCTGCTCCCAAGCTGTGATCATTAATGTTCATTGCAGGCATGGCTGCCAGAGAGAAGTAATGGGGCAGCCTCTCCAAGTCCAGGGCCTCAAGCCATCTGTGTCACATCCCTGGGTCAGGCCACTGGAAAGCCCTACTCCCACTTCCTAGAGAAGCCCCAGAAAACCAAAAACCTAATTTCGTTCAACTTCCCAAAGGTGAAACTTGTCTGTAGCCCAGGATGGGGACAAGAGGAACGACTGGGAGAGAATTTTGAGGCCAGTAGGTCTAAGTGAAAACACAAGCTTTGTTAAGTTGGGTGGATTAATAGTTTCAAAGAAAGGCAGAGAAGGCAACCGCCAGCATCAGTCCCTTCCCAGAACTGAATATCTGTGGGGATAGTGACTCTGAAATAATAGTTTGCTGTTAGCCTGAGAGAATGACCACGTTTGCCTCTCTTCTCCTTTCTAAATGCAGTGGACACTCTTCCACTTTATTCTCCAATTCTGGATATGGAATCAACACACTTGACCTCAGTATTTTGTCTGTTGCAAGCTGCCCACCACAATCTGGGTATTCCATTAAAAGATCTTGATCTTCTTGCCTCCATTTCAACTTTGATCTGAGCCTCAATGTTCTCACAGTTATGCTAGTCTGTAGTGGAGATTTCTTAGATTTCTCAGAGAATACCCATTCCTGAGGCTGCACATGGCATTTTTCTCCTGTAGGGCTCAGGGAGCGATGATGAACCTCGAGGGGAGCCAGTATTGTATCTTGAGCATTTTACCCTTAATCTGTAGATTCATTGCTGAAGCACTTAGCACCAGGCCCAGAGGGTGAGACCAGTGACCTACTCAGAAACTGCAGCACTAGTATTAATTTATGGAGCAATTTCTGTGGTCTAGAACTGTTCTTGATGCTGTACATGTATTAATCCAGGTAACATACCTAGAGATAGCCTACAGTCTCCATTTCCATCTGAAAAAACTTATGAAAATTTCTTGCTGCAGACCTCAAGACTCTCATGGCCAAAAGGGAAAACAAATGGAAGTGATACATTGCTCTTTAGATTCTCCTTCCTCCATCCCTACCTCTCTCTCTCTGGTCCACTTGGCAACCACATCTTTCTTACTACTATCTAGACCTTCACTTCCACAGGCCAATAGAAGAGGGCTTTTCCCTTGTCATCTCAGTGGACCCTAAATTAGCTCGTGTCCCAGAGTGTAGAGGACTCCAAATTTGTTTTCCACCCAAGCAGAATTCTTGTTTAAGATAGAAACATAGGCATTTCCTCTAACTATCACTAATATCAAGTAGGGATTTTTGTTTAGTTAGTATTTGATGTGTGGAGAAATGATATACAAGTAATTAGAAGCCTTGAAGGAGAGAGTCATTTGAGATTCAGTAAAGACTGGATAGTGAATAAGAAGCTCGAGCCTTTCGGGAAGCCTGGGTGGTTCAGTCAGTTGAGCCTTTGACTCTTGGTCTTGGGTTAGGTCCAGATTTCAGGGTCTTGAGATCAAGTTCCACAACGGGCTCCACTTTCAGCAAGGAGTCTGCTAGAGATTCTCTCCCTCTGGCTCTCCCCCTGTTCTCTCTTTGTCTCGATCTCTAAAATAAATAATTTTTTTTTAAAGTCTTGAGCCTGACAAATCCACAAGAATTCCTATGTGTGAGAAGGAAATGTGGTTGGGGAAGATTAGGAGGGCATGATCCAAAGAGTGACTGGCAGGTACAGGCATGAGGCACTGACCTTCTGGAACTGCAGATGGTTTTGAGCAGCTTCAGGGCAGGGTCCTTCTTCATGGTCCCAGTTTATGAGGAGTGCACATCCTAAGAATGCGATTCTCATATGAGAAACAAATTCATCAACATGCATTATTATTTGTAACATTTATTGGCAAAATGTATAAACAAGGAAAGAGATAAGCACATCTAATAAATAAAAATGTTTTTCTACTTTGATCACTATCGGGCAATACTGAGAAGGATCATGTAGTGTCAAAGAGGGAGATATGGGAGGGGGAGAAGAGAAAGATGTTTGATGAAAGGGTAAAACATTGGCAGCAGCCCTAAGGACCCACAGGATCTCCCAAAATCCAGCACAGAGATCAATGCCCCCTTCAGCATGACTCTGCTAGGGCCAACTGAACTGAATGAGAACTTCATGCTGTTTCTAAGTAAAATGGAATAATGTTGCAATTTCAAAAATACATTTTTAAAAATGTGGTTCCTCTTGGTAGTTAAAGGAAAATCTGGAGCCCAATATATATTGAGCACATTTTCAGAAAATTCAGGGAGTTAAGCAAAACACTGGACCTTGCCTTCTTAGTGAAGGCATACCTGAAAGCAGAATTAATAGCTAGCTCACATCTTTTCCCATCGTCCTTCCAAATCCCTCTTTCCTTCTTTGTCTTCTTCTTAATACTTAGCCAACTCTCAGAGAACCTGATAGACAAATTTACATTAGCTACCATACCATGAGTTGTCACTGTGAATGAAATACTAAAGCGATATCATGATAAAAATAAAAAATAAAATTTATTGTTTATAAAGTGTAAGATGTATTTTATGAAAAAAAATTAAGATGTAATAAAATCCAGATTCTCCTATGTGTGCCTCCTGACACAATTCTCAGGCTGTTCCTCACACTTTGTACCCCAAAGGAGAAAGTTTGGTTTTCCTACCACATTTTTTATTAACTTTGAGCAGAGGCCCCAAAACCTGTGTTTGTAAAAGACATTTTGACCTATCTGTTCCTTTTTTGGTTTTGTATGTAACATTTTATGTTTTATTTTTTCTTTTTAAACCAGCACATAAGTGTTCAGGGGAGATGAGCTAAAGAGAAGTCTGCCTGGTGTACACCTCTCCAGATGCCCATGCAGCCCGGGAATTGGGGGAGCCTGACAGGGGTGCAAAAGCTGGAGAATGCAGGTGTCGATCCCGCTACCTCTCGCATGCTAAGCGAGCGCTCTACCACTTGAGCTAATTCCCCCTGATATCTTTGCTCTTCAGCCTATTTTTTATAATCTTGACACAAATTTCATTCCAGTGCAACTTCAGTTTCCAGGTAGTTCACACCCTCAGGAAACTTCACTACCAAGGGAGAGCTGGGACTGGAGCTGGTCAGAGACAGCCTGGGACCCGAAAGGCACACACCACCTCTGCGTGCAGAAGGGAGGGACAAAGCTGTGCAGCTAGCTCTGCTTCAGCTTCACTCTCCGGATTAGATGAGAGTGGGGGGAGGGGTCCTTCATTAGCAACTACTCGGAGTCATCTGGGAGTGCATTGCACTTGAATACCACCTTCTGTACTCCGTCTCCTAAATCTGGGAACAAACCCAAGCATCTTTCCACGTGTTGTTCCTTCAAATAATTCATCTTTTATCTGATATCTCTTAATAGTTTCTCCTTTAAGGGAGTTGGGATCTGCTGTTATCTATTTCCTCCTTGAGTCATGGGCTTATCTGTTGAATTATAGATCACTGGATCTAGCAATTCTTTTTTAAAGAAGTAACTGGATTGGGGAACTCAATTATGGTGGTTTATTTTACAGTGGTCCATATTGTGATGCCTATTTTAAAAATATCAACATGGTTGAAGCATAATGTATATACTGTGGAGGTCGAGAGAATTAGGGCTATTCAAGTTTAACATTGGCATGAGTACAACCATTGTAGCTTTGGCAGCCATCTCAGGCCCCTATGACCAGACCAGGCCACTGTGACCAGGAACTGAACTCTACCTTACCCTGGCTACAGGCAAAATCACAAAGCACGCCCTTATCGGAATAAGGAAGCAAGAGCTTGTGAGACCTCTTTACTGGAGATTCTCACACCCTTACCCTTACTGAAAAACCCCACCTTACCCCTAGACCAGCCCATAAAAAACCAGCTGTAACCCACCTCGGGGTCCAAGTCCCTGCTCCGCTGTGTTGGGTATACTTGGACCCAAGCTCGAGTTTGTTAATAAACCCTCATGTACTTGCATCAGTGTCGGTTCCTTGGTGGTTTTCTCAGATTTGCAATATTGGGCACAACAATACAACAAAATGCACACATTTCAATGAATTTTGACAAATGTACCCACACATGAAACCATCACCACAAAGAAGATATAGGACACTTTCACCCTAGGAGTTTCCTAGAGCTGCCGTAACAAAATACCCAAGGCTGGAAGGCTTAAAACAAACATTGATGGTCTTAGTTGTAGAGGCTAGATGTCTGAAGTCAAGGTTTCCCTTAGGCCATAGCTCCTGAGCAGAATCCTTCCTTGAATTGCGTTCTTGAATTTTGGATGGTTTTTCACTCAACATGTTTTGGAGATTTCGCACAACTTTGTTGTGTGCATCAGTTGTACATTCTTGTTACTGCTGGCTGTTTTTCCATAGTCACATCAGCTTGCCTTTGGTCTTAATCTTGAAACAGAGGGTCTGAACCAGCCAGTGTTAGGAAAATTGGAGCTTCGTTTGTGTCATTCAGCATAACTTGTAAACTTTTTCGGTGTTGTGAGTCATAGGGCTTTTGCAAATTCTCAATTTGTTAATTTCTCACTTTGTCCTCTTTCCTCCCACTAGGGCCACGCAGACCCAGTTACAGCCCAGTCGGGGAGGCCTTAGCTGCGAAAATCCTCAGCGAATCCGGAGAACGGTCTCCTTCTAGAAATATGAAAGCCGAGAAGTTAAAGGACTTCTCTAAGGACACATAAGCTAAAGAGGGAGAGGATCCCATACCGAGCTCGCTCGGTCTGTGGCCGTATCCCGACGGACGCGACCTTCTAGACAGCTGAGGGGATTGGGTGTGGGGAGGGGCGCGGGGCTCCGCGGACCTGGTGCTGCGTTCCCCGGGGGTCTGTGCCTGGTCTCGGGCGCCAGCAGGGCCCGGGGGCGGTAGCGATTGCCGGCCGCCTGTACCCCTGGGACCCAGCCCGGGAGCTGAGGGGTGGGCTGTGCGGGTGGGAAGAACGGAGTCCAGGCCGGAGAAGGGGAGCTGAGGCGCGGAGAGGCCTCTGTCCCGCTGCGCATCGGCTTTGCAGGCCTGCTCTGAGCGCGCTGGGACCGCACTGGTCGCTTCCCACCGACCGTGTTGCCAACTCCGGGCACTCTCCCGTCCCTCTCCAGCGGGCAAAGGGCTCGGGTCCCTGACAGCTTCTTTCTCTCTCCCTCAAGGCCCCCCTACAGATCTGAGAGAGTGGGGTGTCCCCTGATTGTCTAGGAATTCCGCAGGCACCCCAGGCTGGAGCGTGCTTGCTTGCTTGCTTTCTCTCCCACCCTCCCAGGCTGGGGATCTCTCCTCTCCTCTCCTCTCCTCTCCTCTCCTCTCCTCTCCTCTCCTCTCCTCTCCTCTCCTCTCCTCTCCTCTCCTCTCCTCTCCTCTTCCCCTTCCTTCCTCATCTTTCTTTTTTCCCTTTCTTCTTTCTTTCTTTCTTTCTTTCTTTCTTTCTTTCTTTCTTTCTTTCTTTTTTCTTCTTTCTTTCTTCCTCTCTCTCTCTCTCTCCCTCCATTCCTTCCCCTTCCTTCTTTTTCAGGAATATAATTGCTATTATTATTGAAGTACAGTTGGCACAGTGCTAATTTAGCTACCAGTGTACAACATAGTGATTTGACAATTCTATACACTAGTCAGTGCTCATCATGATAACTGTAGTCACCATAGCAAGTTATTACAAAATTATTTATTATATTCCCAATGTTGTGCTTTTTATCTCTGTGACTTATTTATTTTATAACCAGAAGTTTGTACCTCTTAATCCCTTTATTTCATACTCTCATCCCTCTGTCAACCACTAGTTTATTCTCTGTATTTATGAGTCTGTTTATTTTGTTTTTTTTTTGTTGTTGTCATTTGTTCTTCTTTATTTCTTGTTTTTCTTTTAGATTCCACATGGAAGTGAAATTATATGGTATTTGTCTTTCTCTGTCTGACTTATTTCAATTAACATAATCCCCTCTGGGCCCACTCATATTGATACAAATGGTAAAGTCTTATTCTTTTTTTTTATGGCTAATATTACATTACATATATGTACACACCTGTCGATAGACACTTCTATCCATTCATCTGTTGATAGACACTTAGGTTGCTTCCATATCTTGGCTATTGTCAATAGCGCTGCAATAAACAGAGGTGCATGTGTCTTTTCAATTAATGTTTTCATTTCTTTGGGTAATGGAATTACTGGATCATACAGTATTTCTATTTTTAATTTTTTTGGGGGGACCCTCGTACTGTTTGTCATGGTGGCCACATAGTTTGCAGGAGGGCTCCTTTCCTCCACATCCTGGTCCAGGTGCCTCATGTTTGTTTTTGTTTTTCTGACAACTTAAAGATACGTTTCAATTTTTTTTCAGGTTCCCAGGGGTTTGACCTGTGGGGGGTGGATTGGGGTGGGATGATCGCTGAGGTTGGTCATCAAGTTCAAAATTTGGAGGCAAGGAGAGGAAAAGCTTCTTTGTGTGTCCTGTTCTCTCCTGCGTGAAATTCGCAGGGAAATGATGACAAGAAAAGGCATCACAAGGCTGGGTTCTCTGCAGATCGTGGGACAGTCGTGGGACCGTGTCACACGGGAAAACATAGCGAGCTCAGGCTGAGTTCACCAAGCCCTCACAGAGACTGAGTACTACAGGGAACTGTAGCTCGTCGGGCTCCAGGGCGCGGGAGTGCTCCGCCCCAGGGCGCCACGACCTAGCCCATTCCCGGAGTGCTTATCTTTTCTGTCTTTTCCTTCCCCTTCTTGGGCGTCTGCTTTCCCGCCAGACAAAAGGCACAAAGAGGATGTGTTTCCTCAACTCCTTTTCTAGGAGCTTTTTATCCAGTTTCTTGTCCGCAGCCTCTCCCCCAGGCTGGGTGCCCAGGCGGTCTCCGGAGAGGAGGAGGAGGAGGAGGAGGAGGAGGAGGAGGAGGAGGAGGAGGAGGAGGAGGAGGAGGGGTAGGAAGGAGGAGGAGGGAGCCGAGGAAGACGCGGAGCCTCCACCCGCCAGCCGGGAGCACTTGCAGCAGGTGCAGGAGGCTGGGCCCCGGGTTTGCACTCTGCGGCGGTGCCTGGGCCTCAGGAAGCCGACCCGGGAAGACCCGCCAGCCCGAAAAAAGTGAGCTGGAGAGAGGTAAGCGTCAAGTCCAAAAGTCACGAGCAGTAACGGCACTAGAGCAAACGGTGAGAGGCCGCGCACCTGCTTGAGAAGCGGGCGGTGGGCGGAGACTCCCTCACTAGTTCAGACGCCCGGTGCGGGGCTCACGGTGCCGCGAGGTCCTGGCTGCTGCGGGGGTGCCTGCCCCCTCCCCGTGGCTCTGCGACGCTGCGGGCCGCCCACCCCACTTTACCTAAGATCCCAGACGTTTCCAAAAACGAATCGCACCAGATTCGTTTGGGGGAGAAATGGCTAGCCGGGCGGAAACCCGCGGGCGGAGGGGACGTCGGGGCTCCTATCCCAAGCGGAGCGGTCACCCTCGTCCCAGAGCGAGACCTGCGGAGCTCCCTGAGGTCCGCCTCTTGGAGCCCCAACTTGAAGGTGGGCGGCTGTTTGCACCCACGGCCTGAACGCGTTTCGAGAAACAATGCAGACACGAAGAATGCAATGGAACGTGTTTGTCTCAAGTGACTTTTGCAAATAGAACTATGGGAGTGCTTTCCCGAATTGGGTAAAAATAGGGAATAGGGGTAAAATTCTGCCTTTAAGGGAAAATGGGCGAAGAACCCAGTGGGGATGGTGCTAGAAGCCGCGTGTAGAGGAGCAGGTGGAGAGCCAGGGTCTCCAAATTCGACTCCCGCCAGTTACTCCGTGGGAGTGAGTTCGGGAAGCAAAGTAGAAAGGATGGAAGGAGCCGGGCCAGAGGAGGGATAAAGGGTAGTGAGATTGTCTTTCAGATGATTGTCGCGAAAACTCAAGGTCCTGAAACACCTGAGCAGGTGACATTTGAACTCTCCATGTGTAGTGCTGTATTTTAACTGAAATATCGGGCTTACAACGAACCGAAGATCGTGACTTCTCCCAAACTCCAAGGTGAATTTGAAGAAAAGACTTTCTTTCATAGTGATTGGAATAATATTGTTCTTCATTATGTGTCTAAGGTTAGAAAATGCCCAGCAGCGGTCGGCCGGTTAGCTCAGTTGGTTAGAGCGTGGTGCTAATAACGCCAAGGTCGTGGGTTCGATCCCCACACGGGCCAGTATGTCTTTTGTTCCCTTTTCCATTAAAAACTGCTGTGCTCTAAAAAAAAAAAAAAAACCAACAACAACACAAAAAAACAGAACCCTAAGAGATTAATAGAAGAACAGATTAACAGCTCCTTAATCTCAACAGGGTGGAGAGTGGTCAACTGTGGTTTTCTGTGTGGGATTTCCTGTTCTTGGAGGATCCGATGAGAAGGGAACTGAGAACAGAACGAAAAAGATGTGAGCCTCCAGAAGGGAAGTGAAATCGGTAGCAATGTGAAAACCAGAAACGCTGGGCTTTCCCATCTTTTTACATTTCCCAAGATGTTCAAAGATTCCTCAACCATTACTAGCTCCTCAGGTGAATTTTTCTAGTTATGATTCTGCTTACTTGCAGGGGGCTGTCCTTGGCCTGAGCAGGGTGAGTAAAGCCTTTCAGAGCAAGTCAGAGCAGAGCCCTGGCCTCTGCTCCAATCTTCACTCCTATTTCCTCTTTTTACCAGGACTTGACTCCAGGGGTGTTGGACTTAAGATGTTTCATACAGAATGCTCAAACTTTCATTGCTCTTTGCTTGTCAAGGTACTTGCTAGACCTGAAACCATCTTCCGGGAGGCGTCTTGTCTCTGATGTCTCTCCCAGTTTTCTGAGGTTGGATTGTGTTCCTTCCAAAACTCCTGGAGATCCAGGAAAACATCTATTTTGTGACATTTACCAAGTTATGAATGTCTGTTACTCAGCCATCTTCCCTATGAGATCGTAAGAGCCTTGTGGGCAGGATGCTTATAGCCTAGTGCTAAGTGCTTTTAAAAATCTGCATTAATGATAAAAGAATGAAAGAAATATGTGCAGGCCTGAAGGAAAGAGTGTGACAGGTGCTTCACATGGACCTTACAGGTCTGTGACATCATGCTGTCTGAACACAGTGCACTGAGGTCCATTGAGGGGTAGACTACAGTACATGGTGGTTGGACCCATTTCTCTGAATGTATCCCCAAGGCTCAATCAGAATGGCTGTGTCCACAGGATCAAGGTGGTGGTACCAGGATCAGGACAGAGCATGTCCAATAGATCCAAAGTCAGGGAAAGTCTAGAAGGTTGAACTAGGCTGAGGCTGGGAGATGGGAGAGAGGAATCTGACCACCTCAGACCCTAAAAGATGGAAGGATAAATATAGACAAGAAATGATCCCTTTTGGTTTCACCACTCGTAGTCTCACTGACATCTACCGACAACTCTAAAACATCAGTTTCATTACTATCACTCTTCTGCACTCTGACCACTCTTGATTTCCTCGTTTTGATATGATCTTGGTTTCCTCTCAACTCTGGCTTTTGTATCTGTCAGAGCAGGTAGTTAGTGAGACTTTCATGGGATGGCTGGAGGCCAGCAAGCGGGAGGCCATGGCCAGCCACAGGGAAGGTCCAGGCCTGTCCTGGCAGCCCTCACAAGAAGCTGAATCACCCCAGATGGGCCCCAGATGGCAATGCCACCACAGGAAACCCCTGAGCAAGTTAGGAAGAAACACTGAGAAACTTGCCTCTAACCTCAAGTTATAAATAGCCTGCCCCTATTAACAACCATCAATAAAAGATAGAAATCCAATCTCTAGGATGCACAGCTGTCTTTCTCTTTTTAAGACTTACTTATTTTAAAGAGAGAGCAGGGGCAGGAAGGGGCAGAAAGACACTTTAGCCCACTTTGCTTCCCAGAGCCTGGGGTGGCACTCAATCCCAGGGCCCTGAGACCATGGCCTGAGCCACAAGCAAGTCAGGTGCTTAGCGACTGAGCCAGCCAGGCTTCCCTCACCAGCCTTTAATCTTCCACCCTAACGTCTTTAACATGTGTGTAGTACATGTAGATACATCAATTTTGTGATTTTCACTTTCTATCATCAACCAGGCTTTAAAGAACTCAAAAGAGAATAACAGTGTATCATATCAACCCAGATGTTTCCTGTCTCTGTTCTTCTTCATTCATTCTTAGTATCTAAGATCCCTTCTGGTATCATTTTTCTTTTTTCTTTTTTTTTTTTTTGGTATCATTTTTCTTGTCTCACAATCTGTCTAACTCTTTTCTAGCACTTCCACTAATAATGGATTCTCTGTTTTACCTTTGAATGAGGATGTATTTCTTTCACCTTTATGTCCAAAGGATAGTTTTGCTCTACTTAGCCTTCTGGGGTTAATGGGTCTTTTCTTTCAACATTTAATAAATGGTGTGTCATTTCTTTATGGCCCTTGTGGTCTCTGATGAGAAATACATAATCATTCAGATTGTAGTTTCCCTTTTGTTTTTATCTTGACATGTTCAAAAAAATTTTTTTCTATTGTTTCCAGCAGTTTAATTGTGAGATGTCTGAGTGTGGATTTATTCAGCTTTATCCTGCTTGGGGTTTGCTGAACTTCTTGCATCTGATTTATGTCTATTGCCAAGTTTGGAAATTTTTCAACTATTAACAATTCAATTATTTTTCCTTTTTCTGGGACTTCTTTCTCCTCTTCTTCTGGGTCTCCAATATTGTGAATAGAATTTCTTTGTTATTTCCTGTTTGTCCCTGAGGCTCTGTCCATCTTTTAAAACCCACTTTTCTCTCTGTCATTTAGATTGGGTTGCTACTATTGTTCTATCTTCATATTCACTGAACTTCTCTCAGTTATCTCCTGATACAGAGACAACTCAGTGCTTTCATAATTTTGGTAAATACACTTTTCAGTTCTGAAGTTTATACCTGGATTTACATCTTCAGATGATTTGCTAAGATTTTCTAACATTCCATTCATTTCAAAGAATTCTTGCCCCTGATTCTCGGAGCATGTAATCATCACAGGTTTAAAGTGTTTGCCAGATGATTCCAACACCTGTGCCATCCCAGAATTGGTATCTGTCAATTCTCTCCTCCAAGTGATTTAGGACTTCTTGGTTCTTCATATAATCCATATAGTTTTGGATTATAACCATTTATATATTATAAGATGTTGTATCTTACTTAGATCTCAGGGAGAATAGCACCAGTTTTGTTTTCCTGGGTGCTTTGCCTTGTACCAAGTACTAACCAGACTTCTAAGTAAGTGTTGTGGTTTCAAGGTCCATTCCTTTTTCAAAGCCTTTACCATACTATTTGGAGATCTCTGGAGTGTGTGCAACCCCATGACCAGTGTGGACTTGGGCAGTGGGCTACCACTTTCTGCAGTTCTCAAAGTCTGTGCTGTGTTCTTTAGGGTCAGAGCCACTTATTCACAGCTGGAAAGTGCGTTCAAGAGTTCATAAATAACTTTATGAGTTTGCTTTCCATGTGTCTCCCCCAATATTTTTTGGTTCCCTGGGGTTCACTGTCTCAGTCCACTGACCAAAGAGTTGGGCTCTTATTTCCCTGGCTCTGCCCTGCACTTCCAGGACTGTGCTACATTTAAGGCCAAACTGCAGGAGAAATGGAGAAAGAGAGCAACTGGGCAAGTTTCTTGGGATCACAGCTTCTCTGAACACAAATTGTAAATTGATGGTAGATCTGCTTACCCAGGGGTAGGTGGACTCGGGAAAGCCAGCCTTAAACTTGCCCAGAGGTCATACATGATAGAAACATCCAAATTACTGCGTTCAAAGTGTCTAATATTTTCTCAGTGCAATAGGCTGAAAGATGTGGGGTTGGGAGCTGGAGATTTGGGTGGAAACAGTAAAATGTGGAGAATGTGGGCATCGATCCCACTCCCTCTCACATGCTAAATGCTAAGCGAGTGCTCTACCTCCTGAGCTAACTCCCCTACCCTATGTGTTTCTGTCTCCAGTCTTTGTTCTGGTCTCCACGTCATGGTCCACTATGCTGAGAGGCCCCCAAAAGACGGGGAAATGTCAAAGCCTTTCATATGAAACCAGGAATCACCTAAAGGGTGTCTTCTCAGATGACGCAGGGCCAGAGAGGGATGGATGGGCACCTATTCCTCCGCCAGAGAAAGGAAGAGAGCAGCTGTGGGGGAACTCTGGCGTCTGAACCAACCCATTGCGCAGTTCAGACTTTCCAGAAGTGGGACGGGATGCGGGGCGGTACCAGATAAGCGCGCGCCCCCGGGGTGCTTGGGAGGACTCATCCGGCACGCGCCCGCTAAGGTGGCACAGCTGTCTCTGGATGGTTGTTTCTTAAAGACAAAAACCAAAAACACAGCAACAAAAGGGGGATTATCACTGTTCTTTTCAGCTGGAATAGAAAGAGGCGGTGATTTCCTTTCCTCCCTTCTCCCGGGAGAGGGGCAAAAAGCAGACACTGTTTCCGCCCGGTTTCGAACCGGGGACCTCTCGCGTGTTAGGCGAGCGTGATGACCACTACACTACGGAAACCCACATCAACCCGCCCCTCCGAGATCAGTGTTCAATTCTTGCTAAGTCGTGCCGTGGAGCCGATCCATATCTACCCCAGGTGAGAGAGCAGAAAATAAACCCCAAAACCCAGACAGGAGAGCTATAGGAAATAGGAGGAGAAATCGCGTCAGAGCGAAGAAATAAAAAATGGACATGGAGGGATACAGATGAGGAGAGAACACAGGGTGGAAGGAACAAGCATGTAGGCCCGACTTCTTGTGTTAAGAGATATACCTGTTCAATTGGAGGTGTGTGTGTGTAAAATAGACACAGAGGAAAATGTGATTGAAAAGCCTGGACATAGAGAGATATATTGAGGAGAAGGGGTTGTCCAGGCTTAAGAACCTTTGAAAAATCCCGGGAAGGTGGTTTACACAATCAAAGTAACATTTTGGAAAAGGTTTTTTTATTTGGAATGACAAAGAGGTTGGAAATGGGGCAATTAGAATGGAAGAAAAAGGAAAGAAGTTATAGAGTAGGAAAGGGTTGGGGTTTATCCTGTTAATTCTTGAGATTATCAGTAGCAGGGGTCTTTCTGGGTCATCAGTGCCTGGTACACTGCCTGGCATAGAATACTTCCTTCACAAACATCATAAGATGGATGAAGGGAGAAGAAAGAAGGATTCTGGCGAGGTTGTGTAGGAAGGATTTACAGTATTCGTCAAGACACTGGGTATAGAGATCTGAGGGAGAGGAAGGAGTCAAAGGCACTTAGAAGTCTTGAAACAGGGTGGCCAATACAGAAGAGATTTTGATTAATGTCTGATGAATGGAAGAATAAATCCATTCATTTACAAGCACCTGTTATATGAATGAAAGAATGAATGGTCCTGCCAGATGGGTATGGGATCTCCTTAAAGAAGAACTACCTGAAGATCTTACTTATTTCTATTATTCTTTCATGCCTTTTCTCTAAAAATTTCCCTAGCTTCACAATTTTTTTTTTTTTTCTGACAGTCTGGGTCTGTATGATCCCTTCAGACCCGTGCTACTCAGAGACCTCAGACTCACAGATTCTTTATTACATCCTGTCTCTCTAGGTGACCCTCACCAGCCTTCTTTGCATCCCAAGGCTAAGTAACCCCCACAAATCTCAATTACAAAGTCACGGAGAGGTTTTCTTCTCACCAGGATCTCTTTGTCCAGAAAACAGGAGTAGGAGGTCCACCTTCCTACTAGCCAAAAAATTGTGAATCTTGAGTTGGAAATGCCCAGCACAGCCCAGTGCAGATGATGATCTCCACAGAGCTCTCTCCACAGCTTTTTTCAGGTTTTCTTTCTTTGTCTATAGCCCAATGACAGAGTATTGTCAAAGATTAAGCCTGAGATGCCTTGTGGGTGAAATAAGATAAGAATCAGATAAGATAAATTGATAAAGATAAGATAAATCTTAAAAAGATTCAATATTTCCTGCAGTTGAGTTCAGGAGAGAAGCTCTAGGGATCACAGGTGCCTATTAAGAAGGAATGAAGAGTCATAACAAGAAAACAGGTGCCTTTTCCTCTAGCTTTGAGTGCAAAGAAGGCATTCTAATATTTGACCTGATTCCCACACTCTAACCCTCTTTTTGACTAATGGTCATTCTAAGCATGTGCCCTAACTAATTTTATGGGTTTAACCTGGTACCAAAGGGTTGCTTCCCTGCCATCGAAGAGGACCTAACTAAGGGCAGGTCATCTCAAACATGATTTCAGCAACAGCAGAATGAAAAACAATGATTCTGTTAGAAAGTGTTGGCGGAAGGAGAATCCTACCATATGTCACCACAAGAATGATCTATCTCTGAAACAATTTCACATGATCTTGAATGACAGAGGGCCAATGAAAGGTCCCAACTGGGTGGGGTAGCTAGGTGAGATAACAGGGCTTTCCAGAGGTTGTGTATCTTACTATAAAAATAGGGTTGTGATTGTTACCTGGTTAGAAATATGGCCATCTAGGAGGAGAATTTGGGGCTGCCTCTCTGGTCCTCACATCTGCACCATTATCTCCTCCCATTGTGACCCAGGTCACTGGGTGGGGCCTGATCCTTTTCCCTAACTTCCAGAGAAAGATAAGACTGTCATAGGGGTCTTCCTGGGACAAAATAAGACAGGGGGAAGAGGAGGAGGAAAAGTTTTTAAGTGAACACCGAAACTGGTTTTACTAAGCATTTAATTTTAAAGAAACTTAAAGAAATTTAAAAATGGTCAGGAAAGATCAACAATAAAAACACTAATGCTCCAGGAGTCAGAATCTCTTTTCATTCTAATTATCTGTCAGAAATTTTGAGATTTTGAGCCAGAAATAATGGGAAAAGGCTTTTCTCCATTATGAAAGAAAACCTTACATTTGTTGTCTTCCTTTTTTTGCCTGAGCTCAAGAGATAAGAACTCTGGTGCATATGTCTTTCAAATTGTGAAATGAAATCAAAATTGCTTCTCTCCACCGTGGACTTTCTGGTCAGAGTCGCTGCTTACCATCCTGACCTCTTGAGCCCTCATCTGTGTACTGAGACCCTACTATGTGCTCAGATGACATCCTCCCACAGCTGGGCTTGCCGCTTTTCCCAGAGAACAATCGAAGCCCATTTGGAGCACTTTCCTTATCCAGGAACTATGGGAAAATTTAGAAGGGAAGCCTGTTCTGTCCAAGAAGAGAACCCTGGTGAATTCTAATCTTAATCTGCAAATCCATTCCTCAAGCATCTCTGGTGAGCATCTATTCCACAGGGAGAAGGCAACCAAAGTAGTAAATTGTCTACTGATCAATTCCTGACTCTGCTCCAAGAATCCCTTGCTTCTCATTCTCCATATGAAGAAACATGTTAAGGATCTATCAGGTACCACTATTTATCCAACTAAGCCCCTCTTATGGGCAAATAGCTCTCATATCCCCCAGTTTTCTTGATAGGTAAAGATGACTCTAGTGACAGTGTTAGCAAAACTTTGGTCACAAGGATCTCAGCAAGCAGGATGGAGAGACTGAAAAGTTTCTTCATGGTGACAACTCTCATCGCTCTTTTCTGGAAAGCTAACGGAGCCACCTCCACACTCTTGACTCCTTTGATTAGCTAATGATTACCCCCCCAGTAAACATTATCACTAGTTGATTATGCATTTTTCATATTTGCTTCTTGTTTGTTTCCCTTACACTCCCAACTGAGCTGTAGCTCCAGGAGGGAGGGAATTTTTGCCATGTTTTCACCCTTTAATACTGCATCCAGGACCATCCATTAATATGTGCTCAAGCAATATTTGTTGAGTGACAGAATAAGTGATTTGACACTTCTTTCACCTCCTAACTGTGGTGGGGCCAGTTCAGAGCAGGAAGTGGGAAGAGAAATTTTTCCTGTTTCTTCCATAAGACAGAAGGAAGACCAGAAATATAGTATAGCTTGTAGTTTCTGGTGCAATCTAAATTTCTTCACCTTTCATTTCCTGAAACTACCGGGAAGCTCAACGAACTATAAAACTGATGTAACCTTCCTCAGCAAATTCTCCATCAATGCTCAAAAATCCTTGTAGGAAATATCTGAGAATTTTTCCTTCCGTTCCTGTTTTTTAATCAAAGTAACTGACCTGGGGAAAAACCTAGTCTTGCCCTCTCTGAGACTCAAACTGAGGACCTTCAGATTATGAAATTGACACTCTGCCTACTGTGCCAAGAAGGCAATTGCCCATGATCTTTCACATTTAAAATAAAATAACAAATATTATTTTCCAAGCACCGCTGTTTTTTTTGTTTCCAGCATTTAAGAAATGCTACCAATGTGACTTGAAAATCACTCCATGTAAGCCAGTGCTGGACCCAAAGGATTTCACACCCAAGATGAGTGAAGTCCAAGCCTTTCCAGTATTCACCCAAGGATAGGTCCATCTGGGCTGTAAGACTGGGGGCAGTGATGCCTGTCTTTGCTGCTCTGCTGTTCTAATGATGTGGTTTGTCCTTCCCTCAGAGCTCTCTTACACCTCAGGAAGGTGTAAGGCGATCTTACACCTTCCTGGTCTCCTTTGTTGAAAATAAACATAGGAGGTGTTTATTTACTATTGGTTCGCTGATGGCCGACTAAAAGAATGAATGAGTGGGTGAATAAATAATCCTCATATTTGTCTACAGTTCAAACTTCTCTGTCTTGGTCTGTTTTATCTTCACTTACATCTACATGACTGGAGACATTCTCCCTACCAACCAGCAACAAAACAACAACTTAATAGAAATCTTGCTGTTCGCTTTGTTTTGTTTTGTCATGTACCATTAATTATACTGAGAGATCTATGGAGATTATCTCATATGGTCCAATTGGATTTTGGCAACAAAACTACTTATCAAAATCTACACTTTCAAGATATAATGGAAGTGCAAGTAAGTTAAGTATTGCTCCTACCATCCCGGAGCTTCTAAGTGGCAAAGCATGAGTCAAGAAGCATACTTCTAGATTCTATAATGTACGCCCTTTCTCTGCTCCAACTCAAGATGTCTCTGTTCTCCACAGTAGCTCATTCATTCATACATAAATATCTCACTTTCAGCCTCCTTTATGTTGGCCTTTTGGGCTTAGACCCCCCACATCAATATTGATTCGTTGTCCTCCTTCAAATCCCACATCCAGTGACTTGAAAATTACTGAGCACTGTTGTGCAATTTTTTTGAATCCATCACTTCTCTTCCATTCATTTAGTACATGTTCACTGGACAGCTGTCCTTTGCCAGGCACTGTACTGTGCTCAGGTATTCAGAAGGAAATCTGATGACTGCAGACCTCAAGAGATGGGAGGATAAATATGGACAAGAAACGATCCATTTCTAGTTTCACTGCTTTGTCTCTCTGGCATTTACAGATAAATAACTCATTCTAAAATATCAAGTTTAATAACATCACTCTATATTAATTTATCTTTGTGGTGGTTTTTTCTTTTTACTATATCCCTTTTTATAGTTTTTTCCCCTTTTTATAGTTATTTAGCAATTAATCTAGGTTGCTAATAGTAATTGGTACATGCATTACCATATACATACCTGATATTTTACAGTCTATTATAGAATCAGTGTTAGACCATTCAAGTCATATATAGAAACCTTATCATCATGTAGGTCCCTTTATTCTAACACCTTTGTGGTGTGTATATAGTATATTCAGATGATGTGTTATAATTTTTGCTTTCAGGCATCAAAAGCTTACTTTAAAAAATAGCAAAAGAGAGAGAGAGAGAGAGAGAGAGAGAACTTTAAAGGACTCCAGAGAATAACGCTCTATTGTCTCTACCCAGATATTTCCTATTCTGCTCTTGTTCCTTTGTTTCTGATGTTCCAAATTTCCTATCAATTCTCTTCAGTCTTAAATCTTTTTTTTTTAAGCCATTCTGTTATCAGTGAATTTTCTCAGTGTGCTTTCAAGAAAGAATGTGTTTATTTCACCTTTATGTCTGAAGGATATTTTTGCTACTTAGATAAAATTTCAGATGGACAATTATTTTCTTTCACCGTTTAAAAAATATTCCTTCTTTTCTCTCTAGCTCCTACGGTTTCTGATAAGAAGCCTTCACACACACAACACCTTTTCCTTGTCCTCTGGCAGCTTTCAATTTCTTTTCTTTAATTTCATTGTGATGTGTCTGGACCTGATTTTCTTTGAGTTCATTCTTCGTGAGCTTTCCTGAACTTCTTGAATCTGGCTTATGTGTTTTGCACTTTCCCGGACTGTGCTGAATGTCGGGCAAAGTTGCAGGGGACACATGGAGAAATACAGAAAATGTGTATGCCTCATCCTTCGGGGATCACACCTCCTCCGAAGAAACGGGACTTACTATAAACTGGCAGTCTACATACCTATGTCTTGGAGAGCCCTCACCAGCCCTGTCTTGTCCATTCCCATACGTCAAAATTCAAAGAAATACCCCCAAATACCCGCCACTTTCTCATTTTCTTGAGGCTTGAAATCACCCCCTGGAAAGCCAACGTCGGACAAAACTTGGAGAATGTGGGCATCGATCCCACTACCTCTCGCATGCTAAGCGAGCGCTCTACCACTTGAGCTAATTCCCCAAGCACGTCTTAGGGATCCTTCCAATTTTTCTTTCAGGAATAGAAGCGCCGGTTTCTGCTTATTATTCGCTGTTTCTGATGGCCAAGAGCAAGGGGCAGTCAAGGCCATTAATGCAGAACTGGAATTCAGCGAGGAGCGCCTCTTCTGCAGACTGCCCCCCGCTAGGGCGCGGGGAGGGCACCGGTTCCTCTGCGCGGAAAGGAGGGGGAGAAAGTCGCTAAGAGAAAAATCCGGTGTGGCCCAGATCTCCGGGTGCACATTCCCGGGAGAGGAGCGCGCCGTTTCCAGCGCGGTAGGATTCCGGGCAGCGAGGGTCGGGTTGCTCGGCTCCCCCGGGATGGGGACCACGCGCTCGGCGCCGCTGCAGCCTCAGGAAACGGGCGGTGGGGACCGTCCTGGGAGGTGGAGGCAAAAGGAGACGGTTGTTCCCGCCCAGTTTCGAACCGCAAGCCCCTAGTGTGTCAGGCGAGCGTGAGGACCCCTAAACTACGGAACCCGCTCGCCCCGCGGGGCTTTATCTTAATTTCTGAGATCGCGTTGACTGCAGGTGCAGCGCTCCGAGCGGCGGCCACCAGCGACCCAGCGCGCGAGCACAACGCGACCCACGAAGGGGGCTCGCGGGAGGCACCAAGAAGCACCGGCGCATCAGAGCGGAGAACCCGCAGCCGAACCTTGCCGGGTACAGAGGACGGGGGAGCACCAGGGGAAGCGAGCAGGCGCGGGCGTAGGAATTGCGGGGATGGGGGGAAGGCGGGGCGGAGGCGACGCCTGTTACATTGTTTGAGTTAAGAGCGCAGGGCTCGGGGAGGGCGGGGCCGCGGGAGCGCACGGCAGAGCGCACGCCCTCTACGCCGGAGAGGCTGCGCGCCCCCCCCGGGTGCCCGCCCGGCCCGTGCTCCCCGCTCCCGCCCACACTCCCCGTGCTGGTGCCAGGTGTCCCCCCGCCCCGCGTCCTTCCGCCAAACCCTTGACCCGCCTGGCGGCGCGATCCCCACCATCGATCACACGCCTGGACAGTAACTGATCTTGGATCTTTCTTTTTCTTGTAAGGGCGCACCCAGCACCGGGGCGGGGGCCAGGACTTCGCTTCCACCGCATGGGATGAGCTGTGCAAGGTGGAGGAAGGCGGCGCAGAGCCGGGGGACGAAGCCCGGACCGGACAGGAATCCCGGGGAGAAAGAAGGGGGCCCCAGCCTGGCCAGGAGGGGCATTTTTGTCAGAGGGGGTATTGGGGGAGTCCCTGAGCGCCGCGGGTTCCAGGGGGGCAGCGCGGACGCCCATTCCCTGTTCTCCCCCGAGAGAAGCCGTTCCCGTGGGGCAGGAAGGGCTCTCAGCTCTTTGAGATTGAGATTCACAGGAATCTAACAGGATTCACAGGAAGGGTTAGCCTGGGAAATGAGAAAGGGAATAGTAGCGGGCCCGGAGACGGCTGACGCAGGTAAGGATGTGTGGATCTGAGGCCTCTGTTCAGGGCAGCACTGAGAGATTACCTAAAAGCAGAGAGGGAGGGACTAGAAGGTACTGACACGATCCAGGCTCTGAGGCAGATCAGGGACAAGGTGTGGGGCAACAGGCACTAGGATGTGGTCATCCCTGGCTGCCTGGGCCTCACCATTTCTGTAGTGCATCCATTGTTTCATGACACCCAGAACAAATTCCTCCGGATCACCAAAGAAATTATTAACAGAACCAATGAAGACCTTTCCCAAGGCCATACCTGTGCCCCAAGACAGATTTTTCTCTAGGGACTCAGTCAGCTGCAGATTGACCCAACATGCTGTCCGTGCCCAGCAGGAAATGCTATAAGGTCATTCCTTTCCCAGCAGTGGACAGAATCTTGTGAGAGTTTGAGCAAGGGTGTGAGGTCAGGGAGGTCATGACCCATAGTGGGCTGAGCAGTGGGACAGTCCTTGCATCCATCCCACTTACAGACACCAAGGGTCCAACATGAGGTTCTGGGAATGGAGTGGCTGGGGTCTTAAGAGGTGCAAGGCTGCTTTGGGACTGTGAGGTACAGTCTGGAGAACTGAGGAAAAGACAAATCTCATATGTGGCTGTGCTGAGGAACTGTCTTCTTGCCGTTCAGGGAGGCCCCTGCCCTAGCTGTCAGCCTCTCAATTCTTCCACTCTTGCTCCAGACCCGATAGAGTTGACTCTTTCATCACTGAGGCCGTTACTCCAATGTCACTGCCTTAGAGGACACTTTACTGGCCTTTCTAGCTGAATCAGTACCCTACCTGTCCCTCTCTTCATCATCTTTATAAAACTCTGTCCTGAAAAGGATACTAAATTATTGTCTTATTTTCCATATTTCCTCTAGAGTATAATAAGCTTCTTGACAGGTTGGCAGTATAGATCCTCTCAGGGTCTAGAGTTAGGATGATGCTATTCTTAGCTATTGGCTATTCAGACATTAGTGACTTGGAGAGGAAGAGCTTTTCTCTGTGTTGTGTTCTTTCATAGGGTAAATTCAGGAAGAGACCTTTCTTAAACTGAGGCAACATGCCAGCTGAGAGGCCCTTTGATTTTCTGCAATGGACAAGATAAATGGGCACAGCTGAAAGGAAACAAGATTATTCCACTTGTCATTTTTGAATATGCATTTCTGTTTTGCAAGCATATAGTACGTCTCTTGGAGCTCTTACTGACTTCATGGTAAGGCAATTGCCATGATTAATTTGTAAGAAATAGAAGTAATCTGATTTTCTTAGTGCCCTGCATGATCATATATAGTGGTTAGTACTCTTGTTGTGACTGTAGTGGGGATCTGAGTATGGCAGTCTGGAATCTACTGCTTTCATTCCCTCCACTCCAAAACTGAACCTAAGGCTTTGATTGGAAGCTAAGTTTTGTTCCATTCAGAAGAAATATATAAAGAAAACCTTCTGTGCTTCTTTTTGGGCACTGTTGGTCAAATCAGGAGGGGAAAGAGTATCTGAGTTTTCTCAATTTATTGTTCTCTTTCTCTTTCCACCTCCATTCAAGGCAGTGCTCACTTTAAAAAAAAAAAAAAGATTTATTTGAGAGAGAGCACCAGTTGGGGGGAGGGGGAGCGGGCAGAAGGAGAGGGAGACAGAATTTCATCTCAAGCAGATTCCATACTGAGCTCATTGAGTAAGGAGCCCCCATGGGGCCCAGGGCTCAACCACATGACCATGACATTATGACTCTGAGATCTTGACCATGAGATCACAACCTGAGCAGAAACCAAAAGTCAGATGGTTAACCCACTGCACCACCCAGGCATCCTCAAATTATGTTTTAAGGATGAGAGGCCATACAGCTGCTTTACCCAAGGGAATTTGCAAAGTCTCAGAAAAATGAAAGAACAGGTTTGTTTGTTTTTTTTTTTTTTTTTTGAAAGAGCAGGTTTTGAAGGTAAATAAGAATGACTTATTTTTTCCTAGAGTCGCATGGGAGAAAACTTCAGGAGTGAAGCTGTTAGGCAGGCCAACCCTCTTCATGAATGGCTTTGGATGCCAGGTAAAGTATTTGGACAGTCTCTCTAGCTAAGTTTGCTGGTGAATGAATTTAGTCTGGACTGTAACTGAATTTGCACCTCAACACCGCTCCCACAAAGGCCAGAACTTAGAGCTACGTGCAAAGGCCAGGAGGAGGGTCAGAGCATCATCAGAGTGGTCCAGGCAGAGAAACTGATACAGTAACTTTGGTGGAGTTACGACACCTTTATTCATTCCACAAATCATTTGAGCGCCTACTGCTGTTCCTAGGCTGTGTGCGTGTGTGTGTGTGTGTGTGTGTGTGTGTGTGTGTGTGTATGGGGGGGGGCGGGAATCACAGTGCCTCCTAGGATTCAAGGATAGCTGCTAGGTGGTAGTGACCCCTGGCCCTTGGGTGAGAAACTCTTTTGAAGTCTGCTCTCATATTGAATTTTCTGGGGAGGTGCTGAGGAACACTGCTCTGCACGTGGAGGAATGGCATTCCCTAAGGCAGCATGGTGCATGAGAGGAGCAATCAGTTCTTGATTTTGAAGTTGGATGCAACAACCCTAACCAGAAGGGTGATTGGTGGGACTTTCCTCTTCCAGAGTCTGAAGATCCCAGCGCAGGAGTTCAAAGTGAGTTTATTTTCCTGTGTACAAAATATCAATCGACTTATCTGTGTCAAGAATAAAATGAATCCTGAATCCAACCAACAGAGACGTTAAGAAAACATATACTCCCACAGTTCCTTTTACAAATAGCAGGTTTAGGACTGCAATCAGAAGTTGATGCAAATTTCAGGAGAATAAAAATGCATCCCTTTTGGGAAAATAGGTGGAGTGCAGAGTGGGAGCTGGGCAAGAATCTAGGAGCAAAGGGGCAGAAAGTGCATTTTTGTCTGCATTGGTCAACTTGACAGTCTGGGAGAGAAAGAAGGAAAACGTTTGTGTTCAGTCAGATTCTAAGGGTCATCCAGGTGCTGTGAAGACAAATCAGGCAGGAAGTAGGTCAGGCTATGGGGTAACAGGGTAGGTTGGTAACTGGGGTCATCACACTAGGCAGATGACATTTGAACCTTCTCTCTTTCTTTATTTTTTAAAGAATTTATTTATTTATTTATTTATTTATTTATTTATTTATTTATTTATTTATGATACAGAGAGAGGCAGAGACATAGGTAGAGGGAGAAGCAGGCTCCCTGTGGAGAGCCAGCTGTGGAATTCTATCCTGGACAGTGTGGAACTCAATCTCAAAACTCCAGCATCAATCCTAGAGCCAAGGGCAGCTGCTCAACTGCTGAGCTAGTCAGGTGTCCCTCCACTTCAGAGTTTCAAGGTGACTGATGTTTTAGGCTAAAAATTAAAAAGAGTGATATAGTCTTTTAGGCTTCTAAATGAATTTGAAGGGGGGGGATTGAGTTACTCTAGAACAGTATTATTCACCATTCAGGGGAATGCTTGAGATATCTGATTAAGGCTTTAGTTTTCTTAAAGTTCTACTGGTTACAGCGCGTTGCTAATGTCCATCACTTGCTAATGATCTGGGTAATCTAGATAGCCTTTACCTTGCTAGGAATTTCCAAAGCAGAACCAAGCATAAGTACACCCAGAGGTCTAGTACCAATGAGTCTGTAAGTAGGAAGGCGCTGCCAATGCAAATCCCAACATAGGTTTGTACTGCAGGGAACACACCAGAGCTATTACTAGTAGTTGTCACTAGCAGTGGTGGTGGCATCTGAGTTTTGAATCCAGGGATGTATTTCCTCTTCCAAACTTTATTTTTTTTTTCCAAAAGCACTGTTTTTATTTATACAGAGTCCTAACCACTTCACAGTGGCAGGAGGAGTGGGAGCGGTTCCTTTTTCAATCCCGGGGCCTCCACGATATTGGTGTGTTGTTACCAAACACAGGCAAGTGGTGTCATGGATTTGGCAAACTAACTACAATGTTTAGTCTCTCTCTGTTAGAGCAACAAGGTGAGCATCAATCTCTGCTTCTGAAAGAATTCTGAATTTAAGATTTTCAACTGTAACTACTCCAACTTCTATTTCTGAAGGTTTAAAATCAATTGATAGAACAGTTGATAGGCATGTAATTGCAGTTTCCACTGTTTGTTCAAATGTCTGATCAAATTTCTTCTTCACTTTTTTTTTTCAAGGAAGCTGGTTGACTCTGTTTGTTTAACTCCTGCTGCAGTGGCTTTAAACCCACAGTAGTAACCTGCAGGATCACACTTGTACACCCGAGGGCCTTGTTCTTCATCTATACCAATTAAAATCATACAACAACCGAGAGGCCTCATTTCAGCATTCTGTGTGTAGACCTGAGAAATATCAGCAATTCTTTTGCATAGCATGTCCACAGGAGTCTCATAGCCATACTTGTATTTCCAATTAGCTGCCTCATAGCGTAACCTCTGCACCTGGGATCTGCTGTCAGCTGTCATTCCTGTCATCACACAGCCAATGTTTTCAGTTATCTTGAATGAGTGAGTCACTATGCTGGAATCCAATAATTTGTCAGGTACTTTCTTCTGTGTGACAATTACTGCACAGTCTTTCCCTCTAACAGCTACTGATGTAAGGGCATCCTGGTTAATAGCCTTAAAAGCATATTCTACTTGGTAGAGCCAGCCCTCAGGTGAAAAAATGCTAATGTGACGGTCAAACCCAGCGCTGGAACCCCGGGACATGTTGGTGAACCCACTACTTCAAGCATTGTCTCTGAGCCCCGTCTTCAAACTTTAAAAGGAAAAGTTTGGGCTACATTATCCTACCAGGCCACAGCACAGCCAGGATGGAAGGAGCCCCTGACTCCAGACCCTTCTTTTCTCTTTTCTGACGCTCAAATTCTTTCGGCCTCCTCCCGCACTCTCCCAGCCGTGGTCTTAAAGGAGGATAGAAAAATTCATCCTTTACTGGCCAGGATCTGTTCTCTGTCCTTCTTCTGCCAGCTGGCCTGCCCTCGTGTGCATCTGTGACCCCCCTCCCCCCCCCCCGGGGGGAGATGAATGCTGGCAGGACCCAGGGACCTGTCACTTTGGGGCGGTCAAGCATGGAGGTGGGTGGGGTGGCTGTTCTGCAGGCACCGGCCAGCGAGCTCCATCGCATTTTATGCAGCCACCCCGTCCTAGCTGAGCCCAGTTCCGCACCCTAGTCACCTGGTAGATACAAACTCCAGGTCTTCCCTGTCACCGTGTGAAGGGCTCCCCACCTGCGGGCTGCTTCTCACTACAGCAGGTTCTTACTCCTGACCCGAGATCCCCCTGTGTCCTGCCCTCATCCTTCGGCAGCTTCTCTCTTCTGTTGGTTATGAAATCACTGTCGATTGTTTCCGGATAGACCTGAGCAGCTGAACACTGGAGGAAATTAAGCGGGATTCTCTGAGAATTCTGTTAATTCTCAAGAGAGCATTAACAAAGAGGCAAATGTTCTCAAAGGGGAGACTTTTTCATGCACAATGGGCAGGTATAGAAGATATTATGAGTTGATTTATGCCAGATTCTTGTCTTACTCTTTTGTATGTCTTTTCCCACTCCTCTCATCTTCCCTCAATCTTTCTCAAGGATGTGGTGATGGAACAAGAGTTATAATGCAACTTTTATGAGGACCTCTTTATAATAAGACCGCTTCAGAAGGATTATTGGGTGCACGTTGGGTATAAATAACACAGCATACCACTCCCATTCCCTCACCAAAAGGAAAGAAGCTGCTGAGCCAGCCAGGAGTCGAACCTGGAATCTTCTGATCCGTAGTCAGACGCGTTATCCATTGCGCCACTGGCCCTGCTGGCAATGGTATCTTCTAAAGCATTGTTAATTAGTCTTCATGAAGTGCCTGGATTTTTATACCACCCAGTCTCTGGATGTGGCTCTTGGGCACTGGGCCCCCTTCCGCTTTTCTCTGCTCTTCAGTTCCCTGGATGAGAGAATGTAAAGCTTTGCAGTCTATTGTGAAGACTCACTATCCTGCCAACCTCAGGACGTTAACCTCACGGTGACAGACAGACCTGCAAGCTCCCAATGATGGCGTTTAAGGCTTAGCTGTTGGAAACTGGAAATCAGGGGCCAAGGCCAATGTGAAGGAACAGAATGAAGAAACACTCTTACAAACCTAATGGGATGAATTCTTACCCAGTTTGGGTTTTGTTCTTTCCTGTATTCCCAGGTAGAGAGCATACACAATTGTGGCATTGTGATGTCAGCTGCTGTTTGCTCAGCGATCTTTCTTACCAAATTTTATATTCTTTGAGGGCAGCTCCCATAGTGTCTACAATAACTAATTTTTCATTAAAAGTCTGTGTGCATGGATAAAGAATTGAGAGCATAAAAAGGCATAGCTGGTGGTATATGTAGGTAGGCATTCCGTGTCTGTATTCCGTGCTCTCCTAACCCTGATATTTAAATGGAAGAACAGGGAAGGAGTATGTACAGCTATGGTGTTCTCATTTCCTGAACATAGCTTGGGGGCTCACAAATGGTTTCCTTGCTTCGGAGCTGGGGCTGGGCAGGTCCATTGTCTAAAGCTAGGGACAGACAGTAGGGCTGGGCAGGAGCTAGTGACTGAGAATTAGGGCTCCTCCTAAGTGAATAGACATCTACTCTGATGATATGAAAGAAAAAGATTTGGATGCCTGGGTGGCTCAGCAGTTGAGTGCCTGCCTTCAGCCCAGGGCGTGATCCTGGGGTCCCGGCATCGGGCTCCCTGCTTGGTGCCTGCTTCTCTCTCTGTCTCTCTTCATGAATAAATAAAATTTTTTTAAAAGAAAGCTTAGTGAACCAAATGCACACCAGATTGACATTTTTCATATCATTTAGGTGGTTGGTTTTGAGTTTTTCCTAATGCCAGTGATCAGAAGGATTTAGAACATAATGCTTATGCAAAAACTCACTACAAAACTTACATATCTACCCCTAAAGAGCACTCCTCAGTAACAGGAAACTTTCAGCAACAGATCCAGAACAATTGAAAATACAACATTCGATGGCTTAAACAAAGTGATTTATTATCACACATAGTCCAGAGGGTAGGAAAGCTATATGTCAGGTTAATTCAGTGGCTTCATGATGTCATCAGGACTCAGATTTAAAAAAAAAAAAAATTGCACACTGTCCTTTTCAACCTGTGGCTCTCATACTCCAGCTGGTTTCCATGCAGTTCCTCAAACTCAAACAAAAAGCAGGCCTCTTTCTGGTATCTCTTGTTGAGGACAACTTCTCCTATACACTCCTAGTAGATCTTCTCCCACACTGGCCAGATTTGCATCACACACTTACCTAACCCAATTATCTCCCAGAGTAGGATCACTGTCATTTAGTAGATCAATCATCATTCTTTGTTTGGAGCTGAGAATGGAGTCCATCTCCTCCAAAGCCAAGGAATACAGAAAGTTATGTGAATAAAAATATTTTTCTGTTGGAAAGGAGGACTGAGGGCAGTGGTGCAGGGGACTGGTGGTGGTGTAGCCAAGCAGTATTAGCTGCTATACTCAGCTCCAGCCCCATATTTGAAATAAAATGAAATAAGTATTTTTAAAGCATTTTTGAGGGCTGAGAGCTTACATTAACCTTCACTGGTTCTATAGCTAGATTTCCAGGTCCTTCCAGAGCCTCAAAGAAGGATTTTGACCTATGGTGTGTGTTCAATACTGTGTTCAGTGCAAGTACATTACTTGCATATGACATTAATTGTACATGATTACATATTGATTCTGATATTGCAATTATATAATTGTGGCTATTAGTAATGCCATACATCACAGATCTTTGTAACTGTCCAGTTAAACGATCCCACAGTTTCTAGATTTGAAGCATCAGAGGGTGATGTGCACAACACAGAGCAGAGCACTGGAGTTCAACCTGAAATGGTTGCCTCCATCTGCTTCTCCAGGATGGAGCAGGAGTCTTACATTATTAATTCCAGAATCAGTAATTTATGCCATCTATATTTGTCTATAACAAATATATATCTCTCAGTGGTTCCCACACTTATTTTTGCAGTGCCTGTATAACTGTTGATATTTTTAATTTGTTTTATCATCATGGTCTGCTCATCTCCAGCATTACTGTAGCTTAACACTTTCTGTATTAAATTTACTCCCTATTCTTATCATTATTCATTAGAAGAAACTTGATGTGGAAAGAAAGCAAGTGTAGAGAGAAACCCAGATTAAAATCTTGACTCTGCCTTTGATTAGCTATGTGAAATTTGGACAATGTAAGTTTTCAGTCACTGCATTACTTTATCTGAAATAGGAGGACTATAGTCACTTTGCAGATTTGTTGTAAGATTAAATAACATAACACAGGTAAAGACCTGGCAGGTATTTCAACTGTCAATAAAATACAGTCATCATTGATAGCAATGTCCAGTTCCTGTCCTGTCTTCTAAAATTTAATCTCAATATGTCAAAAGGCATTTACTGCATATTCATTTGCCAAGCAAAATGTGAACCCCTAAGGATTTACATATAAAGCTTAATCCTCCTTTCTCAAGGAACTAACATCTAGTCAGGGAAACCAATTTAAACTCGTCATTACAATAAAACAGGAGAAGTGCTACCCCAGAAATAAAGAAGAAAATGTGTTAGCAACATGGAAGTAAATCAGTGAACTCTGGAGAGGCAGCCAGGGAAGGCTCTCAGGGAAGGCTCTCTCAGACCAGATGTCAGTGAAGCTTAATTTTTATTTTATTTATTTGAGAGAGAGAGAGAGAGCAAGAGCAAGCACACACAGAGAGAGTATGAGTGAGAAAGAGCACATTCCTCACTGAGTGGAGAGCCTGCTTCAGGATTCAAACCCAGGACCCTGAAATCAGGACCCTGAGGTCAGGACCTGAGCCAAAGGCAGACACAGTCAAATGAGCCACCCAGGTGCCCCAAGTGAAGCTTAATCTTGAAGGAGAAGCAAATTTGACCTTGTGAAGAAGGAACTAAAGGGCGACAGGGCTCAGGATGTGCAAGATTAAAAGTTGCAGAAGGTGCCTGGCATAGTTGAGGAAAGTGGTTTCATGTAGTAGAACTATGGTTTGAATTGGCCTGGAGAAAGGAAACTGGAGAAGAGGCTGGAAAGGCAGCTTGCGGAACACACTAGACTTCAAATATACTAACAATAGTTTTTTCTAGATTTTGTAGGTTCGTTTCTTATACATTTTAACTTCTTTTGCATGTATGACATGCACTACAATAAAAAAATTAAAATATTTTGAAAGATAGGTTGGTGCCAACTTGTAAATAACTTTATCAAGATAAGGCATTTATCCTGAGGGCAGGAAGAAGGTAAAATAGGTTTTTAAAGAGAACATTTTCAGTTCTATATCTTAGGAAGATTGAATTAGGCTCTACTAGAGGGCACCTGCAGTGGGGGAGGAGCCAGATTTCTAGACCCCCATAGTCTGAGCAGGAATGGCAAGAATTGCTCTGGCTACTGAGTGTGAGGAGGGCTCAGAGAGGGGAACAGAGATCTGGTTGTGGTGGAAAGGTTAGGTTTTGGTGATTCAGCCAAAGTGGTAAGCAAGGAGAACTTAGGATAATGCTTATATTTATGGATCAGGAAATTCCATTGATCTTCATTGAATATTAAAAATAAAAAGTATCCTGAAGGAAATGAGTTCCACATTTTAGTTTCCAAACTCTCTTTTGTAGCCCTAATTATACCAGAACTTTCTTTGAGTCTATGAACTACCCCTATATCGTTCCAATAAATTCAACCTTGTTACTATGCTTTTCTGGGGTGTCTGGCTGTCCTGTCTCACCACCTGGCCTGGAAGTCCTTGGAGGACAGTAGCCCTGACTTAACCTCCCTGGTATCACACTTTGCCCCGTGCTTTACATGAGGGAGGATCTCAGCAATAATTGTTAACAGAACAGAAAAAAAAAAAAAAATGGCAGAACCCAAATCCATTCCTTGGTGATGTCAAGAGAAGTAAAGTGTTTTCTTTGTTGTTGTTGTTGTTGTTGTTTTCCTGATGCTCAACATTCCCTGAAGTCATAGCCCTTACCTCCCCTCCCCTATGGCTAATGATCCTGGTTTACCTTTTATTCTTTTAATCTTTCTGTTTCAGCTTTTGATTACACTGTTTTCTACAGAGGACCTTTTTACATTGAGGTCATCCTAACCTTCTCTTCAAGAGTAGAACCTTGTGGTCCTTTCCTGTGTCCCCATTGGTAGGAACATTCAGTGACATCATAAGGATGTGAACTTTGCCTTCCAACAAAAAGGTGAAATCCTACCCTGATGCTCCTGTTTAAATACACATACACACACACACACACACACACACACACACTTCTCAGGGGTGCCTGTCTGACTGAGCCAGTGGAGTTTGTGACTCTTGATCTCAGGGTTGTGAGTTCAAACCTCATGTTGAGTGTAGAGATTACTTTAAAAAATGAGGGGCAACTGGGTGGCAAGTTAATTAAGTGTATCACTCTTGATTTCAACTCAGGCCATAATCTCAGGGTTGTGAGGTTGAGCCCCGTGTTGGGCTCTGCACTTAGCACAGAGTCTACTTGAGTGTCTCTCTCTACCCTCTCACTCATGCTTTCTTTCTCAAATAAATCTTTAAAAAATTAATAAAAAACTTATCACTTCCCATATTTCTCCACCCACCAATGTCTGTCTTTATGGCTTATGCCCTTAGTTCTAACTTCTAATACTGAATAGGCAGGAGTATTGTATTCCTGTACAAGGCTGAAGGGCACTTGAGAGAGAATACAGGGTAATCAGGAAAATACCTGGGAAGACATTAGGTGGAAAACAGTTTTGTGTTAAGGGTGCAATGGGTCATACTACACTCTTCACCCCCTTCATCAGAATGATGTTAAGATATGTAATGCCTCCGACACCACCTTTATTGTCTAGCACACCGCTTGGCCAGTGGTGGGTACCCTGCATGTTTGCTGTGGAAGAAATTAATGAGTAAGTGAATAAATAAAAATGATGAAAGGACAAAGCAGAGGGTTGCTAAGAACCTTTCTTTAGAAGTTTTAAAAATGTAAATTCTGGGAAGGCTGGAATTATCTTTGTCTATTCTATTCACTTCTGTGTTCTGAGCTCCCAACATTGTCTGGCACAAGGCAGGTACTAAATAAATCTTTTTGGAATGAATCAATGAACAGGAACAAAAGGCTCATCCTCAGGGTGGAGGGTTGTCCATTTCTGTTGGGTATATACTATGCTAAAATATTTATCAAATTAAGTAGGATGTTAGAGTGTGCAACAGTAATACATTTCTAGCTCGGAACTATATAGCTTTTTGTGTCAGTCAGTTGTACTATTAAAAGAGGATAGCCTGATAATGCCATTGGCTGGGGAAAGAAGGGATATTCATGGCAGGAAATCAGAGGTAATTCAACAGGGTAAAAGATTGCTTTTGACAATCACATGCACCTGGAAACCCAATCCTGAGACTTAGGAAGAATAGATGTTCCAAGGGAATATTTTTAAGTTTCAACGTTGGTGGAAGCCCCATTGAGAAGAGCATCATATTTTCTTAGCTCCATGGCTCCAGAGAGTGTGATTCTTGAGCATAGTTTGGGACTGGTGGGATGGGGTCCGCAAGACAGATTCCAAACCTTTCTCGATAGAGGATCTACAGCTGAGCTACAGAAAAACAGATTCTCACATAAGCCACTATCTTCTCAAAGGGTGGTACATGACCAGTTCCATTCGAGATGCCTCGGAGAGGTTAATTCATTACCTGTGGTGGATACCCCTTAGGGCATTAGGACACCTTAGGCTACGTCTGAGGATGGACAGATGCTGAGCCCCCTACACATTTTCCACGTGAGAAAAGCTTAGGATTTTCTCAGGGTCTATGTATCTATAAAAAATTCAGTACACTTTTCCTCTGGTGCCCAAATCCCCTTTATCCCCGGTGTTGAAGGCAGTGGGACATTGCTTAGTGCTCTTATCTTCGGTGGTAATCTTTTATCTGAGTTGCAAGACAATCTACCTTTAAGGTCAAATATTATACATAAACTTCAAGAAGACTTCAGGGGCTCTTTTTCCTCTTTTGAACTTTAGATACACAGTATCTTTCACTTGACTCCACATTTTTTTTTTTTATCTTACCTCACAGCTTTTGTTTTGATGTATCATATGCACGTGAAAAATGGTAACTTTTTTTTTCTTAAGGAAAAGAAAAACAAGAAAATGCTTGGGATGGAAATGCCAGCTAATTCAACGTATTTAATGCCAGTTAATTCAACGTAACCTCTCCTCCGCCTCGCCATCCACAACAAAGACCCCAACACTCCGGGGCAACACGCACACACGCGCACGCACCGGGGATAGCTCCTTGTCCCATCCTCCCATCTCAAAACTCTCCTAAGTATGGGGTCTTAAAAAACAAAACAAAACAAAACAACAAACCCTAGTTCAACGTAGCCTAGAGGCAGCCGGCACTCCAGAGACTCAGCCTTGGGCCTGTTTCGGTCGTTTCCCCTATAGTTTGCAGTCCCCGGAGAGGAACGCCCGCGGGCGGGGAGCTCCAGGCTCCATTTCAGGGGCTGTTTCTCAGACCGCGTCATCGCAGCCAACAGCCTCGGGCACACTTTGGTTTCTAACCTGCTTGTCGGGAGAGGACTGGAGAGAGGCGGGGGCACCTGTCTCCCACCTCCGCCCCCGCACCCCGGGTGGCGGGGAAGTGGCCGCCGCGTTCCCGCCGGCACAGCGCCCTCAGGGCCCCGGAGTGGGTGGCAGCCTCGTGCTCAAGAGGCGGCCCCGGGAGCTCGGGGAGACCCGGGGCAGGAGGAGAGCGGCAGCGCCCTGGCCTTGCCCCCAGCGGAGACCTAGGACCGGTCTCCGTAGGCCGTGTAGCAAGTGACCGGAAGCGGGGAGCAGGTGCTCCAGTGGCGCAATCGGTTAGCGCGCGGTACTTATACAGCAGTATGTGTGCGGGTGATGCCGAGGTTGTGAGTTCGAGCCTCACCTGGAGCATCATTTTCCAGCCAGAGCGTGCAAGAGCCTTTCCTCTTTGTATTCCCACGTCCTCTGGACCATGTCGCGCCACCTTTGATATGTTTGATGGGTTCTCTAGCAGGTCTCTTCACCCTTCTCCTTGGCGCTTTTGCAATGGAACAACGTCAAGCGTTTACAGACGGAATCCGTGATGCTGCAGTGAGTTAACTTCTCTTTATCCGCCCCGTGTTCTGCAAGCGTTCTCCCATGAACATCTCCTGACACCCCGTCTTCCCACTTTGCCCTAATGTTTGGTGATGGATACTCAGGGAGCCCCGGCACGTACTTAGAAAGTGCTAAGTAACTTCCCTGCAGCGATAAGTGTGGAACTCCAGTAGAGGGAACTCAAAAATGAGAAATAGTGTGCCGTCCCAGCCCTATTAAAGTTCCAGCTTGGGGGAACAATGAAATACTGATTTCTGAAGGTCACCCCTAGTATTTACCCCTCCCCCCACTTGAGTCTACCCTGATGAACCAACAATCAGAGACCATAGAGCAGCTTTTGCCACCTGAGAAACAGAGCCTGGCATCTGCTGATAATCCAACAGCCTAGGACTGGAAGAAGATGTGTGATAAAGAGACCTAGAGACCAGAAATCTGTAGAACAACATCACAGGAATAAGCATACTGTTGTTCCTGAGGTAGGTAGGAAGTAGGGAGTGATTTTGACTTTTGACTCCCTTAACCCATTTTACCTGCCCCTCCCCCTTACCTCTGACAACCACCCGCCTGTTCACTGTATCTATGAGCTGGGTTACCCCCTCACCAAAAACAAAACAAAACAAAACAACTTTTCATGAAGCCTGAGGCAGATGCAACAATTTTTCAGAGGCGGGATTCAGCCAAACTTTTATCAGAGTCAGGAAAACCAGCAGCAGGACACAGGACCACTGAAGGCTCCAGCCTCAGGCACTGTCTTTCATGTTAAAGACTGCAGAGCTCATTTGATTCTTCTATCTCTGGACAGAATCTCTTACATATCTAATTCACAATTCTCGAGCATAACTTGTTGACCCAGTAAGACCACATTTCCAATATCCTAATTAATTAACAAGGGTAAATTTCACTAAAGAAAACCAATTTCATTATGTTAATTAGCAGAGCCTCTGGCATTTATCAAAAATAAACAGAAGTTTTTTAGTGAACACTTCTGCATTGTGGTTTCTATGATGCCAACTGACCATCCTCCAGATTGTGATATCTGCACAATGTCCTGACCCTAGAATCATTTAAAATCATTTTATACACACATTTATATTATGCTGTACAGTTGATTAATTTATTGGTCCCTCTCTGTATCCATACCAAGATTGTGGTAGAGTGTATGTCTTCATCCACAGTAGACTATATTTGTGAAATAGCTCTCATTCTTTTCTGAATGTGACCTTGGAACTGCCTCACCTATAATTGGACTCTGTTTCTCTTCCCCGTGAAGTTGGACTGGATTTCTAACTCCTTGGAGCAATGGAATGCAGTAAAAGTAATATTCTGGGGCTTGTGAACTCAGGCATTAAGAAAATATGTCAGCTTTCAATTTGCCTTTATTTTTTATTTTTTTTAAGGATTTTATTTATTTATTCTTGAGAGACACAGAGAGAGGGAGAAAGAAAGAGAGAGAGGCAGAGACACAGGCAGAGGGAGAAGCAGGCTCCATGCAGGGAGTCCGATGTGGGACTCAATCCCAGGTCTCCAGGACCACACTCTGGGCGGAGGGCAGGCATTAAATGAATAAATGAATCTAATAACATTTCTGCCACTGCTTTAATGAAGATACTCATTATCTCTGCCTGGACCATTATGAAGGTCCTAACCCTGTTCCTGACCTTCAGAATTTACCCTGTATGAAGACATTCCTGCCTTTCTCTAATGCAAATTCAGTCATGTGACATTTGTCAGTTGATAACAAACTGTTACCAGAAAGAGATGTCCAAAATCCTTAGCAAACTTTTTTTTTTTTTTTTGAGGAGAGCCAGCTAGTCTTCCAACTCCTGAAATTTTGTCCATTGTGCCCTTTCTGCATGCTACCATAGACTGCTTCTTCCTCATACCATCTTTGTTCATTTTTCCAGGTTTTCTAGTCCATTCCCAAAATGCCATTCTGTAAGGCAGCTAGATCCTTCTCAGTCCTTAGGTGAAACTGTAGGCATAGATTTAAGCAGAGGTGGAAAAAGAACTGGGAAGGCAGATGGAAGAAAACACACCAGGGAGACTCACTTCACTGGTCTGAGAGCAGCTCCTGGAGAGAATGAGATGCAGAAGAAAGGTTTTCTTTTAATTTTCTGATTGAATCAAGGCCATAATTCCAAGTTTCAGTATTAGATTCAGTTTCCAAAAGAGGCCTTCAGGAACACAGATGTTTCACAGGATCTTTGATTCCAAAGTAAAATTGAAGAAAGCCGGAGAGGTTCAAAATGTGTTCGCCAACCTAACAGCAGTGCCTCTCATTCAAACACACACTGTCTGTGACCACAACTCGGCACTGCCTGGAAGTCAGTATCACTGGGTTGTTCTTATGCTCCGTGACCTATTGTAATTTACTCAGATGCTGCTCAGAAAGCACCTGGGATCAAAAAGTTGTACAAGTGTTCCCTCTGCTAAATGCCCAGGGTTCTTTCTGCTGTCAGCTGTGAAAGGACTGTTCGCTTCAGTTCCAAACACCTTTTACTCATTCGTCTCATTTCCATCCTGCAGACAAACTTAAAAGAGAGAAAATGTTTACAGCCATCACCTCCAGGTCCTTCTGAGATTCCACATGGCAGAGACTAGGGCCTATCAGGGCCTGCTTTTCTCTGCACACTTATTTCTGCCTTGAGCAGTCCTCACGTTCAACACCCCACCCTCTGCTCAGGCAGATCAGTGTCCCTTCTAGTCAGACAGGAGGTGCCACTGAGCCAGGCGGAGGGCCTGGAGATCAACTCTTCCAACCCTGTGTGGGGCCTTAGGTAGAATCTGAGCCTGATGAGCTAAGGGGCCAGACACAAAAGTTGGTGGTCCTGCCCTTATCAGGCTTCTGAGGACACAAGGTGCAGTGAAGGGCAAATGGGGCCCCAAGATGGGCCTGGGGGTCAGAGAGGCGACCAGGAGAGACTTGTCCCAGCCTGGCAATGGCGTGACAGGAGCAGGAAGGGCTGCGGGTGGTGAGGGGAGGGGAGGGTCTGGCGAGGACTGGCTACCAACTGCACATATCCTTTCAGTGCACATTTTCCAGGGCATTCATTTCCTCCCATCTTCAAATTAATTGGGATGAGAATGTTTCAGGCCAGAACGATAAGCATTTTATCTAATCTTCCTACCCAGATTAAAATCGCTGTTTTTTTGTTTTTTGTTTTTTTGTTGTTGTTTAAATTTGCAACAGATTCAAAACGTTTATGTCAAGATTCTTTGGGGACGAAAGCAGACTATGAGCTCCGAAGTTTGGAAATTCCCACTGTCGCTCCAGAACTCCCAGAGAGCCCAGGAGGTACCCTACTTCCTGAGCAACCTTTTGATGCCTCTGGTTTTCCCCTGATGGAAGAACATCTGAGCCAGGCCAGCCGGATACTCTTCGGTCCCTTCTGTTCAACGTCTGCGCTGGCCAGACCAAGGGGCCAGGCAGCCAGAACGGTAGAGGTCTGTGCTTTTCGGGCGGCGGCCGGAAGATGCGCTCTGGGAGCAGGCAGAACCACCGAGGCAGGGTGCGCAGGGTGGGGAGGCCCGCGACGCCCCCCACGCCACCCCCCCACCCCCACCCCAGGGGACCAGCAGGCCATTTTCTGAACGAGATCTGTAAGTTCGTTTTCTTAGGGCGCTGTTAGCAAAGGGCAAGTTCCCACCGGGGCACCAGCTTCCTGCCCAGGGAAGCGGGCCTGCTCCCTGACCGGCAGACTTTGGCGGCACAACAGCGGAGGAATGGGCGGCCAGGGAGCTAGGCCTCTGAGCGCCCGCAGCTTCTCTTCCACTGATTGCTTCCTGGTTCACCTGTGAGGAAAGCCCAGCCTTCCCTAAGGCGTCCTGAGCACAGGCTTTGCTTTGCAGGAGGACCTGGATCGAAGATGAGCAAAAACCCTGATGCTGGATGTACTGAGGAGTCCTTGACCCTGTTGGTACCCGAGGTGGCCCCCAGGCTCTTGGTCTCCTCACAGGAGAGAATCCAAGGGCAGGCACAAGTCGGATGAGCCATACAAGTAGGAAATTTGAAAGCAAAAGTGCACTCCCAACATCCCAGGATGTGAGAGGGGTGAGCTGAGGAGGGAGAGAGTGGCACGACCTGGGGCTGGGTTTCTCTCTATTACTGACAGTTGTTAACTAGGGGGCAGAATGTTTATTACTTGGGCCTGGAAGCAGGGTTTCCCACTGTTTTTTCTTCCTAACCTGCTCAGCGATTTCCATTTCCGGTGGTGGCTCCACCATCTGGGGCCCCTGTGGTGTGATCCTGCTCCTTGTGGAGTGCTGCCAGGACCTTCCTCACCACTGGCCACTGCCTCCTCCTTGCTGGCCTCCGGGCATCCCATGAGAGCCTCACTGCCTGCCTCCAAAAACCTGAGGTTTGTGAGAGTTTCCTTTCCCCATGCCACACATTGAGCCAGAGGCAAAGCCTGACCTAACACCTGGGTTCTCTGACCTTTGCACTCAGCACCGTATCAGAGCTGTTTTATATATTTTTTATATTTTAATGGGAGACTGCATTTATGTTCATTCTGTGCTGACAAACAGTAATCACAGATGTCAGACACGGGTCCTCTTTAGCCTGCCCAACCTTGGACACATCATTTGACTCCTGTGACTCCTCAGGTTCCCTATCTGTTGTTCCAAATGACATAGGGCCTTTTGGCTTCAGTGCCCTTTAGCTGGAGCCACAGTAATGATCTGAAATTTAGAATCTTGGGAGAAGTACAAGTCCTGGCCCCTATGCTTCAGTGCGGCCTCTACAATGATCGGTGCTTAATTAAATAAAGGAATGGCATTCCCAGGGTGTCCCGCTGTATAAAATGGATAAGTCCCCAAATCTACAGCTAAATAGTTCAGCACCACAGTCTGGACTCAAGGGAGAAAGTAGCTTGCAAGTCTCAAGGCTTCATGAAGTGGAGATCACAGAGCCTGTGTGGTCTGTATGGTTTATAACAACAGATGAGGTGCATTCATTGTTGAAGGGACAGCAGATGAGAAGTATTACTTTTGTATATGTCTCATTCATGGGGAGAGGTAAAGAAAGTGAAGCAAACTAAAAACACAGAGAAACCGAAGAGGGTTTAGAAGGCATTCTTCAGTGCTGTCTGTGGTCTCTTTTCTCACTGCCTCCACAGTAAACTCTCCTGCCATAACCACCCTGGGTTTCCCATAGCTCTATTTATTTCTTTTATAACCATTGTTTTTTTTTTTAAGCACAATATATATTTTAATGTGTATCATTCCAGTTTTTTAAAATGTACACAGATACAATTATACACCTATAAAATACATTAAAATAGAGTTGTAGGGGATCCCTGGGTGGCTCAGCAGTTTAGTACCTGCCTTTGGCCCGAGGCGTGATACTGGAGTCCTGGGGTCGAGTCCCACGTCGGGCTCCTTGCATGGAGCCTACTTCTCCCTGTGCCTGTGTCTCTGCCTCTCTCTCTCTCTCTCTGGGTCTCTCATTAATAAATAAATAAAATCTTTAAAAAATTAAAAAATAAAATAGAGTTGTACTGCATGGACTGTTTTGCAACTTACTGTTTTTCATGTAACCACATATTTTATTTTATTAAAAATATTTTTAAACTTAAATTCAATTAACATATACTGTATTACGAGTTTTAGACATAGAGGTCAGTGATTTATTAGTTGCATATAACACCTAGAGCTCATCACATCACGTCCCCTCCTTCATGCCCATCACCCAGTTACCCCATCCCCCACTTCTCTCCCCTCCAGCAACCCTGTTTGTTTCCTATGATTAAGTCTCTTACAGTTTGTCTCCCTTTCTGATTTCATCTTGTCTTATTTTTTTTCTTTGCTTCCTCTATGATCCCATGTTTTGTTTCCTAAATTCCACATATGAGTGAGATTATATAATTATCTTTCTCTGATTGGCTTATTTCACTTAGCATAATACCCTCTAGTTCCACCCATGTCATTGCAAATGCTAAGATTTCATTTTTTGATGGTTGAGTAATATTCCATTGAGTAATATTCCATTATTCCACACACATCTTCCATATCCGTTCATCTGTTGATGAACATATGGGCTTTCCACAGTTTGGCTATTGTGGACATTGCTGCTATAAGCATTGGGGTGCAGGTGCCCCTTTGGATCACTACATTTGTATCTTTGGGGTAAATACCCACTAGTGCAATTGCTGGGCTGTAGGGTAGCTCTATTTTAAAATTTTGAAGAACCTCCATACTGTTTTCCAGAGTGACTGCCCCAGCTTGCATTCCCACCAACAGTGCAAGAGGAACTCTGCATCCTCGCAAAGATCTGTTGTATCTTGGGTTGTTAATTTTAGCCATTCTCACTGGTGTGAGGTGGGATCTCATTGTGGTTTTGATTTCTATTTGCCTGGTGCCGAGTGATGTTGAGCATTTCTTCATGTGCTTATTGGCCAACCTATGTCATCTTTGGAGAAATGTCTGTTCATGTCTTCAGCTCATTTCTTGATAGAATTATTTGTTTTTTGGGTGTCTAGTTCGATAAATCCTTTGAAGATTTTGAATACTAACCCTTTATCTGATATGGCATTTGTATTTTTAAAAAGTCTTCCAGTCTCACCCCTTTTTCTTCAGTCTTAGGAATTGAGGGTGATAAGAGTTCTTGAAGAGATTACAAGCCTTTTGAGATAAATAGGGGAGGTTTTGGGATTGGTGGAAGTGAATGGGTAGAATTTGGCCTGCCTCTAGAGCTGCATTTGTTTTCTCATTTTACAAGTTGTAAGATAGAGGGGCTCTCAATTTCTCAGAGAATAAGGTTGTAACTTAATGACATGATAGATCCATCTCTCCAACTTCATTATCCTCCATTTGCCTCTTTTTTTTTTATGTGTACAAAGTTCTAATTTTAATGTGGGGCAGGGGGAAAGGCTTTGAACAATTCCTACCGGACTCCCAATGTCGGGTTCCAATCTGGCCAACTTTTGATTACAGAATTACTTAAAACAGAATTATTTTAAATGTCTTATCATTTTCCAGCTAGAACAAATAGTACATATTTCTAATGGTATTGAAAACCCCCTTTGGGTATAAGAGTCAACCCCAAAAGGGGGGATAGGGTGCTACCTTACCAAGATCCAGATCATCTGCAAAAGGGGGAATAGGATGCTACCTTACCAAGATCCAGTCATCCCCAAAAGGGGGGATAGGGTGCTACCTTACCAAGATCCAGAGCCACTCCCAAAGACAGCCAAATACAAAAACCAACAACCTGCATGTCTCAAGCAGAAAGGCAAGCCAAGTTCATAGGACATAAAATCAGATCACAGAGATCTTCATAATTGACTAGTTGATTATGGTTTTGTTTAACTGCTGTATATAAGAATCTACTAAAGTCTCACTTGGTCTGGAAAAGGAGAAACATTCCAGGCCGTGTGAATATACACCCGACTTGAATCACTCAAGCACCATGGATAATTGTGGATCCTTAAACATCCCCAGACACGACCTGGTTCTGTGACCCAGAGAACCTTGAATGATGGGAAAGATAGATCCCCATGGAGAAACTCTACTACATTGCCAAGAACATAACAGTGATAATCTTCCCGCAGCCATCCCCGGAGGGACCCGCAGTCACTTATTATGGAGACTGTGTAGTGGACAAAGGGACATAATCAGTCTTCTCAGAGACTCACGGTCATTGGCTCTGAGCTGACAATAATTCCTGGAGACCCAAAGTCACACTATGCATCACCAGTCAGACTAGGAACTTATTAGGTTAAGTTAGATGATCAATAAAGTTTTATCTCAGGTCCATGGTTTCTTCCAAGAAATCCACTATCATTTAAGAATTGTAGATAACTTGTCGTTTAACTCTGGCTGCTTTTAAGATATTTTGCTTTCATTTTTACAGACTGGTCTGGATATAAACATTTTTGAGTCTATGCTGCTTAGAATTCTCTGAGCTTTTGAAGCTACTAGTTTGAATTTCACCAAATCTGAGACATTTTCAGTTATCATTACTTCAAAACTTCTGTAAGATTTCACAGGCAAAATTGATACAGAGTTCACCTTCCTACTCTATTTTACTCATAACAGAACTATAAATGAGAGGCAAGAGGTAGTTGGTGGGGGTTACCAGCCATGTCAGGGTGTTCTAAATTTCAATATTCTCGGTTTCTCCTTCCTCCCTCCCTCCCGCTCTCCTATATGGGTAACAATTTAGTCATGTGTTTCTCACTTTAAGTTACTTTCTGCTGAAGATTCTAGATTCAATTTAAATTTCTCAACTCCATCCTAACTTTTCCAAGGGAATCACAGAAGAACACTTACTTTGAGAATCCAAATTCCAGGCTCTCTGTAATCACTAATTTTGCGTGTCAACTTAACTGATCTAAGGGATGCCCACATAGCTGGAAAAACTGACTTTGTCTCTGAGGGTGTTTCTGGAAGAGAATAGCCTTTGCTCAATAGACTGAGTAGGGATGCCCTGTCACCAATCTGCTAGGGGCCCTCCTGGAACAAAAAGGCAAAGGAAGGCTGAATTCCTTCTCTCTTCTTGAGCTGGCAAGTGAATCCGCTCCAGCTTTCCATCCTGGCAGCTCCTGGTTCTCAGGCCCTCAGACTTGGGTACGTAAACAAGGAACCCCTTGGTTGTCAGGCCTTTGGACTCCTACCGGACACTACCACTGGCTTTCCTGGTTCTCTAGCTTGCAGACAGCAGACTGTGGGACTTCCCTGCCTCCAGAACGGAGTGAGCTAAGTCCAATCATTTCTCTCTCTCTCTCTCTCTCTTCAGAGAGACAGATACAGATACATAGATATAGATATTTCCTGTTGATTCTCTTTCTCTGGAGGACCCTGACTAACACACTATCCTAACCATTTTTGTTACCAAGCACACATCTCCGTATCCATCTGGATACTTTCTATTTTAATGCTCATTAAGTCTCTTCTTTATAATTAATTTTAAAATGCTATTCTTAACTTCATTTCCAAGCTCTTACATCCCTTCCTTTGGGGTCCGTTACCCATGACCAGTTCAGGGAGTGCTTATTTTGTCTTGTTCTCCATGATAGAAAAAGATGTCATAGGGAAGTTACAAAACTAAGATAAATAGCATAATCTTGGCCTTCCAACACCCACAGTTATATAAAGGAGTTAAGCTCCTAAACATATTACAATATAGCATAATAACACAGATAAGTTATTTAAAACTGTGTTGACATGGTCCAACAAAACCAAAGGGAAGTTTAGTAGGGAAGTAAGAGACTCAAATGTATACAAGGGTGACAAAACAAGTATGATACAGGCATTCATAAAAATGGGATGGAAAATGCCTATATGAATTCTAAGATTTGCATCATAAAATATGTGAAATCAGTAAAACAGCATCAGGTAATTTTCAAAACAGCTTGAGGACATATCTTATTGCCAGAATGATGACTTCTACTCAAATACCTATTTGGGTTCCAATTTAAGAAAAATATAAACCAAATTTATTATTTAAATTAGTGTAGAGGGCAGCCCTGGTGGCTCAGCGGTTTAGCGTCGCCTTCGGCCCAGGGCGTGATCCTGGAGACCTAGGATGGAGTCCTATATCGGGCTCCCTGCGTGGAGCCTGCTGCTTTTCCCTCTGCCTGGATCTCTGCCTCTCTCTCAATCTCTGTGTCTCTGAATGAATGAATGAATAAATAAATAAATAAATATAAATATAAATAAATATAAATAAATAAATAAATAAACAAATAAATAAATAAATAAATTAGTGTAGAAACCAAATTATTTTGTAGCTCTTTGATGGCACACCAATGTGAGACTGATATTATTGTGGCAGTGTCAGAGCACTAACAAATGTGTTTTGAAACAAGCCACGCACTATTTTCAAACTAATTTTTTTTTTTAATTTTTTATGGTCACACACAAAGAGAGAGAGAAGCAGGCTCCATGCACCGGGAGCCCGACGTGGGATTCGATCCCGCGTCTCCAGGACCCCGCCCTGGGCCAAAAGCAGATGCCAAACCACTGCGCCACCCAGGGATTCCCTTCAGAACTTATTCTTTATTCATCTTTATAAAGATATATTCAAAGATTTAAAGACTCAGAAGATAGGGGGTCCCTGGGTGGCTCAGCGGTTGGCGCCTGCTTTTGGTCCAGGGCTGCGCGATCCGGGGGGCCCGCGATGGAGTCCCGCGTCGGGCTCCCGGCATGGGGCCTGCTTCTCCCTCTGCCTCTCTCTCTCTCTCTCTCTCTCTCTCTCTCTCTCTGTCTATCATGAATGAATAAAATCTTTTTTAAAAAAGACTCAGAAAATAGAGAGAGATATAAAAGGAAATTCTACTGATTTGTTTCACATACCTAGGTTCTCTGAAACCAGATCATACTGTTTTAAGGTTCCTTTGCACTCTTGCAAAAGAGAGGGATCGGATGGAGTTGAAATGTTACATTCCATTTTTGAATACCATTGCTCTTGAGTTACTATCTTTTATTAATTACAGATACATCTTGCTCATCATTCCATAGCAATACATTTTGAACTCACCCATTCTTTCATAAGCTCAATAGCATCCTCTTGTATGGCAGAACCCTCTAGAATATTTTCACAAAGCCAGCAAAAAATAGTCTATTTGCTGGATACTAGTTCATGATTTTTCAAAATCGCCACGATGTGTAGTAATTTTTATACTGCAATTCTCATATGAGCAATCCTCCTAGAAGTGACACAAGTCAAAGAGAAAATACAGTAGCGTTTTGAAAGAATTTGCCAAATTTTTCTCCTTCCTATAGGAAGCTTGGTAGTAATAGAGGCATCTTATAAGCAGGAAAGCTGGAATTGGCTTCTTCCCGAGGGTGGCAGGATGGACAGGAGAAGAAGGCAAAGTCCCCAGAGGGCACCCAGAAGTTATTATGATCTCCTTCCTCTGTCAGCTCAGGGCTACTGGTCAACAGCTTTGCTGTATAACATCATAATTTAATTTGTTGAGGCTACTCTTCATTGTTGTTGTTGTTGTTTTTTGTTTTACACGCAGCCATTACATGTCTTATTTCAAACTTGCTACCCAAGGGATCAATGAAACAGTCATTTTCCTCAAGTCTTAATGAATGTGCCAACATTTAGCCAGATGTCCATCTCTGTGAGTCAGCACAAATGGGCTGAGAAATGAATAACTAAGGCTTAGTTATTCAGATTTCTAAAACGCTTAGCTTTATGAAATTATTCTCAAGGAAAGAATTTAAATATAAAGAAATAATAGAATCTGTCCAAGAAAAGAAAAGAAAACAAAGCATCAGAAGGAGAACACTGTGAACGGCTCTTACCTCAGGGGGGTTCTGGTAGAGAACCTTGGATCTCCGCAGGTAGTGGGCATGCTTGTGGTGCTTGTGGAGAACATGTACCATGTAGACAGTGGCCCAGCCCATGAGACTCAGAAACAGGAAATCTCGCAGGGCCATGAGAATGAGAAAAATCCACTTCATTGTCTGGCTTGCTGGTAGGAAACAAGAGCCATCACTTGCACCAGTTCGTGATCTGTTTAGGCTGTTGATGTTTCTGATGTAATAGAGTAAGTTCACGCTGACCAAGGAACTGAGTATCCAAAAGAAGAGGAAAAAGGGAAGGATACGCCATGTGGATGCTGGCTTGAAAATGGTGCACGGGGGGGCTCTGGGGCTGATGGTGGCTGCCTGGACCACAGTGAGGAAGCTGCTGATGGAGGTCGAGAGGCCTCGATCATCTGGGAAAGGTATCAACCCAAAAGTTTGTATTGTTTTTAGCATGAGCTTGGAAAAAAGAATTAGGATATTTGTAAAAGCCAAGTGGATGAGAATTACATGTATAGATTTCTTTTTAGTGTCTCCAAAGAAAATGCACACGTAAGTCACAGAGACAAAGATGTTCCCCACAATGCCAGATCCAGTGAGTAAGAGAAACATTGGTCCCTTGATATTGTTTGAAACCATTTCTTACTTCATGGGCAGAAAAATTTGAATCCAGCAAGCACCTTTTGAAGAAAGCAACGGTATGATGTATCTTCAAAGAATGATTCGTACCAAAGGGTTTTTCTAATGTATAAAGGACAGTTAGGATATATGTAATGGAGCATATTTTTGTACAAATAACTCTTTTCCTTTCCCTGGAAGCACTCTATGTAGACAATTCTATGTGGCTTCAAATGTAATATTGGTAATAAGAATACAAAAATCTAAATTTGCAACCTAGATTTTTTTTCTGGCTCCATGCCAGCAAAGACAATCTATGTGCTCAATAGCTTGTGTATCCCAGCTATTTTCAATCTTGGCATGTGCCAAATTGAACTAAAAGAGACCCCACCCGATGTCACCCTGTGTTTTTCTACTTCTTCATTTTGATATTACCATGAGCCAACTCCAGAAGATCTCTACCTCCCCACATTCCACAACACAGACTTAAATACTCTTCTTGCCCCACATATTTCATAGTTCATGAATTTAGCCTGTCTCATTGTTCATACTGCCCCTTCTTATGTTTACATCCATCACATACGGCATTTTTTTAAAGATTTTATTTATTTATTCATGAGAAACACAGAGACACAGGCGGAAGGAGAAGCAGGCTCCACGCAGAGGGCCCGATGTGGGACTGGATCCTGTGACTATATGATCACGCCCTGGGCCGAAGGCAGACTCCCAACCGCTGGGCCAACCAGGGATCCCCACATACGGCATTTTGATTAGTATATCAATCTCCTGGTTTGTCTCTTAGATTCTGGTCTTTATATCTCTGACACATACACTTAATATTTCCTGACTTCTCTTTTAATGCCCAAAATGATTTTGTGAGTTCATCGCTTATAAGATTTCAATGGGTTTTCCTAATTGTCAACATCAAATCAAACTGCATAACCTTTTGAGACAGGACTCCAACTCTTAAAGCCTCATCGGCCAAAGACCTCTAGAAACAGTTTGTGGGCTGCACAAGCTCAGACCAGACTTGATGCAGCCTGGGCAAGAGTCCGGGGCAACCTTGGAATGCTGCCCTGCAAGGGTCTTTATAGGAGGTCTGAGTCCCACGGAGGAATCTGAGGAGACCCTAAGGGAAGCCTGGATGTGTTCAGGATATGTTACTATTTCCCGGGGTGGGAGTTGGGGTGGGGGGTGCTGGTGGTTAAAAAAGAAAGCCAGTTAACAAGGAATTGGGGGTTGTCAGGAGAAGAGTGCGGTTTATGACTTAGAGATCCCTAATAATGGTAAAGTGCAGCAAAGTGGGGTGGGGTATGTTTGGTAAGAAAAGAGAAATCACTCAAACAAAGGTTTGTAACGGCCTTTCACAGTTTCTGAATAATCCTGGGATAAACAAGCTTTCCAGGTAGTTTAGCAATTAGCTTTTACCAACTTCTGTTTTCCCAACCTGGGCAACAACAGAACTGACTGAATTGTCACCAGTCCAAACCGATTGTCAACCTTTCAGGCCCGGGTAAAACTTGGCTCTTTCATCAATAGCTTCTCCAATCTAATTTTTCACCTAGAAATTGATATAAAACTGCTGACAATTCCCCCCAAACAAAATAGACCAAGATGTTTGATTTAACTCCCAGGGGTTCCATAGATTCTATATACTTTGGAAGCCTTTCCACAGCCTTCACCCCGTTCCATATCCTACCAGGGTTGTAAAAATTTAATTACCTATATTCAGTACTTTCCTATACAAAATGTTTTACCATTTTTCCAGCCTTCTTTCTATCTTCCCCAAATCTCAAAGTTCTGAATCAGGATGGGGACTGCTTTCCGTGTCAGCTGGTAAACCACTCGTCTTTCTTTGTGACTGAAATATAGGAACAATGTCAGAGGAGGGAGGGATGGGACTGTCCCAGATTACTTTTTTGGAAATGTTAAAATAAACTATCTTTTTAAATTTTTTATTTATTTACTTGAGAGAAAGAGAGAGAGAGAGAGAGAGAGAGAGAGAACAAGCAGGGGGAGAAGTAGGGCCAGAGGGAGAAGCAGGCTCCTCGCTGAGCAGGGAAGCAGATGTGGGGCTGCATCCCAGGACCCTGAGATCATGATCTGAGCCGAAGGCAGACACTTGACCAACTGAGCCATCCAGGTGCCCCTTTAAAGTAAGCTATTTTAAGAGACATGCTTTACATTCAGGTAGTCCTGAATGCAAGCCCACAAGCCCATTCTGGATCTAACACTCACTGCCTTAGCCAAGTAAGTGCATCCCTCTCAGCTCCTTTTCTCAACTAAAAAGTGAGAGGAGTGCTTTCTGCTACGTGAGACGACAGTAGAGGTAAAGCGGACTGCCTCAGGTTATTCACAACCTGGCTGTAAAAGTAAGACTCGGCCAACAGCCCCTGTCATTTTCATCCTAATGCTGCTAAGAGGTGCCTCCGTCAAGCTGGCGTGTAGTGGCCGAAGCTGACTTACACATACGGTGCCATTATTAGTGTTAGGATGGGGAGGCTAAGGACAGGTGAGGGAAGAAGACCTTCAAATTCCACACAAACACTTGGAGAATTTTCAAGACACCTGGGAAGACCAAGCTGGCTCATATGCAAAACCCAGGAATGCCCCCAGTGAGAGCCACAAACTCCATCCCTGCTAGTGTTGCTGACAGAGCAGGATGCAGGGGGCAGCGAGGCAGAGGGAAACACAGCTGCTCCTGGAGACTGCAGGCACTCTGATGCTTCGCGGATTTCCTGAGAAAAGAAAGCGGTACCTTGTCTACAGCGCGCCCCAGAGCTCTCTCGTGGTACCGATCCTGAACCCAGGGACACCTGCTCAAACGTGTCTGGAGGCACATTTGCTGAAACCGGTCCCCGTCATCTTTCTGGCCCCGGGGAAATGTACCTTTGCAGGATCAGGAGTCCAGGTGCTCAGGCTCACAGACCCTCTCAGGAACTGCCTCACTTAGTCAAAGACAGGAGCAAGGTCCCTGCATCTGAGGGACGGTTTCTGTGGCACAGGGAGTAATAAAAGACTTGGTCAGCTGTGCTCCCCTGGCAGCTGCTGTGCAGCCGTGCTCTTTGTTGGTCCTTCGGGCAGGTGAACCCTCCACCGAGACATCCTTTACCTTCTGGATTTGAAGAGCTCTTGGCTAACCTCAACTGGAACCAAGACTTGGCTTTTCAAGGTTGTCAGCCTGTCAGGGAAGAGAACACTTTGGTCAGAATCTCAGTCCCTGAAGTACAGCTTTCCCTGTCCCTCCAAATTACAATGTGTGTTTTAAAGTTATATTAAAATGTTTTTTTTTTAAAGAAGATTTCAGAAAAAATATTTTTAGTAAAGTATCTTAAAAATAATAGTTTTTAAAAATTTTATTCGTTTTTTATCAGATACATGGAGAGAGAGGTAAGAGACATAGGCAGTGGAGAAGCAGGATCCCTGCAGGGATCCCCATGTGGGACTTGATCCCAGGACCCTGGATGACGCCTTGAATTGAAGGCAGTTTCTCAACCACTGAGCCACCCAGGTGTCCCTAAAGATAATAGTCTTTAAACAGAAGGAAATGTAATTGTAAAAACTAGTTGAACATTGAGGATGGGAAATTCCAGTCATGTTCCTAAGTGGATAGAACTAAACATCTATCTATCTAAAACCTGTATTCCATTGTTATATAAATATAAAATAGTAAAATAATTTTGAAACCAAATTTCCATTGTACTGGAGAATTTGGCTTATTCAAGTATCTGTGGCAACACTGTAAAATGAAACAAAAATTTGGGAACTAGTCAACTTAGAGATTGGTCGATTGCTAAAAAGATTCATAGAGTTCAGGCCTTGACCAATTAATTCTCCAAATTATGAATTGGTTTTAAAAAAAAAAAGCCCTTCAAGGAGTATGGTACATGTCCAGGGAATACATTACATTGGGTCAAACTGAGGAATAATCTGCAAAATCTGCTATAAAGAAATTAATGTCACAAACACAGGAATACTACCCAAAGGAAGGCAGACATAATGGTACAGGTTGTATAATCAGTAAAGATGAAGTTAAACTTCAGGTGAAACTCAGGACACTAAACTGATTTTCTTTTTCTAAGGTTAATTTATTTGAGTAATCTCTACACCAAAGTGGGTCTGGAACCCATGACTCCGAAATCAAGAGCCACATGCTCCATCCACTGAGCCAAGCCAGCCATCCAACTGAACGGATATTTGAAAGGAGCTTATCCCAACCTGGAAACGCCAGGAGACCTTTGAAAATATTCCTACAGCTTTCACACCAAAAGGTACACGACCGACGAAGGTGGGACTTGAACCCACGCGTGCAGAGCACAATGGATTAGCAGTCCATCGCCTTAACCACTCGGCCACTTCGTCTCTATACCATGCCGTTTGGGGTACTTTCTTCCAGAATTTACACTTGGGAACTCATTGGATGGAAGGACGGTCAGGAGACGTCCAGGAGACGTGGGGCCGGCGGGCTCCGCACAGAGCGGCCGCGGAGCGCGGGGGACCCTCGCGCTGGGGCAGGGGCGGGGGCAGCTCTCGCCCGAGGCCCGACCGCGCCCGCAGCGCCACAGGCCCCGCCGGGGTCCGGGCTGCAGGGCCGCGTGCGCGCAGGAAGCCCTCTGAGCCCGCCGCGGGCAGGGGCCCCCAGAGTCGGGCCGCCAGAGCCCACCCCAGGGCCCCTGGCGAGTCCGGACCCCGAATTCCTGGCGGCTGAGACAGCCTGGGCGACCGAAGCACGGGGCCGAGTGAGGCGGTGCTGCCTCTCTCACCGCCTAACGCTGCGGGGTGGGGTTGCAGAGGTGACCCTGTACCGGGGTGGGGCGAGAGCCCCTTTGCCGCGCATCCGCCCGGGGGAACCCTGAGTTCTCAGCACCCCCCCCCCCCCCATATCCGTGCCTCTGGGTGATTTTCTAGGGGACGGGTTCTCAGCTTCTGTCCGATTTTACAAGGCATGTGGTGCTAGGGATGTCAAAAGACTCACTCCTAGCGAGGAAATTATTTGGGGAAAGGATGGGGGTGAGGGAGAGTTTTCAGCTTCTTCGTAGTTTCTAAGAATGAATGCAAAGCACAGATGAATAAGCGAAATAAGTAGGAGTGAATTCTGACTAATCAGAATGAATTTAAATGCATGGGAAAGGAAAATAATACTGAAAATTAGGGTGTTTTCCCCAAAATTTTAAGTTAAATTCCAGTTGGTTAACCTACGGTGTAATAATAGTTTCAGATGTAAAATGTAATGATCCAGCGTTTATAAACAACACCCAGTGCTCATCACAAGTGCCCTCCTAAACCACCATCACCTATGTCACCCATCCCCTCACCCACCTTCCCTCTGGTGACCATCAATTTGTTCTCTAGAGTTACGAGTCTGTTTCTTGGTTTTCCTCTCTTTTTCCTCCCTTTGTTAATTTGTCTTGTTTTTTAAATTTGACATTAGTGAGATCATATGGTATTTGGCTTTCTCTGACCTATTTTGGCTTAGCATTATACTCTCTGGCTCTATCCAGATGGTTGCAAATGGGCAGGATTTCATTCTTTTTCATGGCTCAGTAATATTCCCTTGTGTATATATACCACATCGTCTTAATCCATTCATCAGTCGATGGACACTTGGGCTATTACCATAATTTGGCTATTGTAAATAATGCTCCCGTAAACATCAGAGTGCATGTATCCCTTCAGATCAATATTTTTGTATCATTTGGGTAGATACCTAGTAGTGCAATTACTGGATTGCTCAAGCGTAACCTTCAGAAAACAGAACTGCCCTATGAAGGTTAGTCTGAGCAAGTTTTCTAGAGATGGCTGAGAGAGAAAGTGTGTCCCAGACTGAGGAAAGGGTCTGAGCAAAGGTAATCATGTAATTATGTGGGGCTTTTTTCCTCCTTAAAACTATTAATTTGATGTGACATTAATAGGTCTCCTAATACTCAATCATTATTCCATTTCTAGTATATACCCTGTTTGTTCATGGTAGGTTAATATTGGCTAACATTTTGTTTAAGATTTTGCATTGGTTTTCAGAACATGTTGGTCTGAAATTATCTTTTTGTGCATATGCTAACTTTATCAGGTTTGGGTATTATTATACCTATTCATTAAAAGAACTTGGAAGTTTTCTTTTGTTTCCTATCAACTGAAACAATTACATAATATTGGGGCTGTTTGTACTCTAACAGTTTTGTGGAAGGCTCTAGTGAAACCAATTGAGGTTTTTGTTTTGTTTTGTTTTGTTCCTATGGTATTTTCTTGATTACTCTTTCTCTTCTATGGAAGTTTGGGATTGTTTTCTTCAAAAGGCATGTTTTTGAAAATTTCTCAAACTTCCTGTATGTCAAACAGTGTTTGGAAGGAACTATGTTTATCAGAAACTATTTGTTTTGCAGGGAGAGGCACCCCCAGCATATCTGGTTGATCGTATTGCCCCTCTCTGCCTCCTCCTTATGCTCTCTAATCTGAAACTAGAATATTTAGGTTGAAATTTTGACTGTCTTTTGTCCTTTGTTGCTTGCCCATTAGTAGGTTGGCCATAGGACAGAGTCTGGCTTTTGTGGAGAAAACGGACTCTCATGAATAAATAAAATCTTTTTAAAAATAAAGTGTATTCAACTGATTATCTAGAGTTTACCATTTGACCTCTACGTTATATAGATATCCAAGCCAAACTATTTGTAGTCTCCAAGGCACTTGGCAATCAGTAATAAATAAATACTTGAAATCTATCTTCTTTTCTAGACAAACAAGGTTATTTTTCTTATTCACTTGCGTACCTACCAATTACAGCAGATTTTATTCTCAGTGAAGGCTGTTTCATGAGATTTCCTCCTGAATTGCTGCCAAGCCTTGCACCTCCAGGTGGCTGTCCACCTTCCTTAGGGTCACCGCCCTTCCCAGCTAGCATGCCCTAATCTTGAGGCCAGTGGCGCAATGCAGCCTCTACACTGAGATGGGGAGAAGAACTGTCATCTATAAATACACACAATTTCTCCAGCACTGTGTCTGAGGAGTTCATCGAGCAGGTGCATTAGCTCTGGAATTCGGTCAGCTGTCCTGCTGGACACCCTCCCTACACCACAGACCCCAGCTGTGTAATATATCACCCATCATCCTGCATGATGAGCTCCTAATCCCCTTCCAGATACTGGCAAGCCCAGAGATAAAGGTGTTTGACCCTCAGCAACTGCAAGTTGGTCAAGCACTTCTTGTGAGATGCAACCTCTTGAGGCCTTCGTTTCAGGTGTACAACACATTGATTCAACAATTCTATGTATTACTCCTTGCTGACCACAATTGTGTCATAATCTCTTTGCTGGTGGAGAGTCTTGCTTTGATGTTGATGGCTGGTGGTGGTTGCTCAAGGTTAGGGTGGCTGTGGCAATTTCTTAAAATAAGACCACAAGTTTGCCACATCCTCCTTTCACAAATGATTTCTCTGTAGCATGTGATACTGTTTGATCACATTTTACTCACAGTAAACTTCTTGCAGAATTGGTGTCAATCATTGTAAACCCTGCCACTGCTTTATCAGCTAAGTTATTCTGAATCCCTTGTTGTCATCTCGACAATCTTCACAGCACTTCTCCAGGAGTAGGTTCCATCTTACTTTCTTTTACTCATCCATAAGAAGCAACTTCTCATCTGATAAAGTTTTATCATGAGATTGCAGCCATGCAGCCACATATTCAAGTCTCACTTCTCATTCTAGTTTCCTCACCATTTCCACCACCACTGAAGTCTTGAGCCACTCAAAATCATCCATTAGGTGGAATTAAGTTCTTCTAAACTTCTATGGATGTCAGTATTTTGACCTCTTCCCATGAAACTCAAATGTCTTGAATGGCTTCTAGAATGGTGAATCTTTTCCAGAAAGTTTTCAATTTACTTTGCCCAGGGCCATCAGAGGAATCACTATCTATGGCAGCTATAGCCTTTCAAAATGTTGTTCTAAAATAATAAGATTTGAAAGTCAAACTTATTTCTTGATCTATGGGTTGCAGAATGGATGTTGTATCAGCAGGCATGAAAACAACCTTAATCTCATACATCTTCATCAGCACTCTTGGGTGACCAGGTACATTGTCAGTGAACAGTAATATTTTTTAAACTCTTTTTTTAAAAGATTTTATTTATTCTTTCATGAGAGACACAGAGAGAGGCAGAGACACAGGAGGAGGGAGAAGCAGGCTCCATGTCGGGAGCCCGACACAAGACTTGATCATGGGACTCCAGGATCACGCCCTGGGCCAAAGACAAGCGCCAAACCGCTGAGCCACCCAGGGATCCCCTGAAGAGTAATATTTTGAAAGGATTTGTTTTTCTGAGCAGTAGGTGTCAACAGTGGGCTTAAAATAGTCAGTAAACCATTTTGTAAAAAGATGTGCTGCCATGCAGGCTTTGTTCTTCTTATAAAGCATAGACAGAGTAGATTTAGCATAGTTTTTAAGGGCCCTAGAATTCTCAGTATTGTAAATGAGCATTGGCTTCAACTTAAAGTAACTGGCTGCATTAGCCCCCAACAAGAGAGTCAGCCTATGTTTTGAAGCTTTAAGTCTAATGCATTGACTTCTACTGTCTGGGTGTGAAAATCCTAAATGGCCTCTTCTTCCAAAAGAAGGCTGTTTGGTCTACATTGAAAATCTGTTGTTTAGTGTAGCCACCTTCAGCTAGATCCTCCTGATGACTTGACATCAGCACCTGCTGCTTCACCTTGCACTTTATGTTATGGAAATGGCTTCTTTCCTTGACCTGATAAACCAACTGTTGCTAGTTTCAACCTTTTCTCCCACAGCTTCCTCACCTTTCTCAGTCTTCACAGAATAGAAGACACTTGAAATCTTGCTCTAGCTGAGGCTTTGACTTAAGGGAATATTGATCTTCTATCCAGACCACTCAAACTTTCTCTGTGTCAGCAATGGGACTGTTTCACTTCCTTATCATCCATGTGTTTGCTGGAGTAGCACTTTTCATTTTCTTCAAGAAGTTTTCCTTCTCATTCACAACTTAGCCAACTGTTTGGCACAGGAGGCCAATCTTTTGGCTTATTTTGGCTGTAGACATGCCTTCCTCATTATGTTACACCATTTCTAGCTTTTGATTTAAAATGAAGGATGTTAGGGCATCCCTGGGTGGCTCAGCGGCTCAGCGGTTTAGCGCCTGCCTTTGGCCCAGGGTGGAATCCTGGAGTCCTGGGATTGAGTCCTGCATCGGGCTCCCGGCATGGAGCCTGCTTCTTCCTCTGCCTGTGTCTCTGCCTCTCTCTCTATGTCTATCATAAATAAATAAATAAATAAATCTTTTAAAAAAAATGAAGGATGTATAATTCTCAGAACACTTGAAAACTTTGAGGCCAGTGTAGGGTTATTAATTGGCCTAATTTCAATATTGTTGTGTCTCAGGGAATAGGAAGGCTAGACAGAGAAGAAAAAACGTGGGGGAAAGTCCAGTCATTGGAGCAATCAGCACACACACAACATTTATTAAGTTCACCATTTTATATGGGTGCAGTTCCTGGTACCCCAAAGCAATTACAGAGGTAACATCACTGATCACAAATCACAGTAACAGATTGAATGATGAAAAAGTTTAAATTATTGTGGGAATTACCAATATGTGACACAGAGATAGAAGTGAACAAATGTTAGAAAAATGGCACCAACAGACTTGATATACAAAGGACTGCCACATGGGCAGCCCTGGTGGCTCAGCAGTTTAGCGCTGCCTTCAGCCTCTGGCGTGATCCTGGAGACCCAGAATCGAGTCCCACATCGGGCTCCTTGCATGGAACCTGCTTCTCCCTTCCAGGCATGGAGCCTGCTTCTCCTTCTGCCTGTGTCTCTCATAAATAAATAAAATCTTAAGAAAAAGAAAAAAAAAAAAGGACGGCTACAAGTCTGCAATTTGTAAGAAATGCTGTATCTGTGTAGTGCAACAAAGTGAAACTCAAAAAGCAAGGTGTGCCTGCAAGTAGGACAGCTCCATAATATTGAATGTCAAGCATATGTAGTTGTTTTTAGTTACCTCCCCTTTTCATCATAAATATATGGTATTTGTTTTGACTAGTGAGGATCTTGCAATTCTAAGAGAGTTTAGCTGTGAAAGACATATTAAGCTCATTTTAATTCTCACTTAGTACAGCAAGGATACAAAAATCAACACACAAAAATCAGATGTTTCTATATACTAACAATAAACAATACAAAAAAGGAATTTAAAAACAATTGCACTTAAAACAGCATCAAAAAGATAAAAATACTTAAAAATAACCTTAGCCAAAGAGACAAAAAGCTCATACACTGAACACTGTAAATAATGCTGAAAGAAATTAAAGAAGACATAAATAAACGGAAAGAGATCCCATGTGTATGGATTGGAAGCCTTAATATTGTTAAGAGGTCAATACTACCCCAAACCATCTACAGATTTAATGCAAACTGTATCAAAACTTCAATGATATTTTTCACAAAAACAGAAAAGTATGATCTAAATTTCATATGGAATACAAAGGACTCCAATTGGTCAAAAACCACTTTAAAAAAAAGAGAAGAACAGAGTTAGAGATCCCACACTTCCTGATTTCAAAACTCACTACAAAGCTATGGTGATCAAACAATATGGTACTGGCACAAAGACAGACATATAGACCAATGGAATAGAATAGGGATCCCAAAAATGCACTTTCACATCTTTAGTCAAATGATTTTCAATTGGAGTACCAACATCATTCAATGGGAAAAGGCATTTTTTTTTAGCAAGTAGCATTGGGAACACTGGATGTGCAAAAGAATAAAGTGAGACTCTTATCTCACACTATAAACAAAAATTAACTCAAAGTGGACCGAGACCTGACTTTATAGTTTTAACTATAAAACTCTTACCAAAAAAATAAGACAAAAATATTAATGGCATTAGACTTTGCATTGACTTATTGGAAATGCCTCAAAACATAGGCAGCAAAGTAAAAGTAGAAAAGATGGATTTCAATCAAATGTAAAACTTTGGTGCATCAAAGGACACTATCAACACAGTGAAAGGGCAGTCGTTAAAATGGGAGAAATTATTAGTAAATTATGTGTCTGTTAAGTGATACATATAGAATGTACAAGAACAAAAGACAACTCAGTTACCAATGGGCAAAGGAGTTGAATGGACATTTCTCTAGAGAAGAAACAGGAAAGGCCAATAAGCACATGAAAAGATACTCAACATCACTCATCATCAGGGAAGAATAAATCAAAACCACCATAACATATCATCTCACACTCAGTAGGATGACTATTATTAGAAAAAAAAATGAAAAGAGAAAATAGTAAGCATTTACAATCAAAGCTGGGTTTGGGCTACGATGCAGGACATGAGTTTCCAGGGCCACTGACACTGTTTGGCAGTACACTTATGAAAGAAGTGAACATACTAAGAACAATAGAAATCATAAGTGACCACCTAAGTGGTCACTTAGGTGACCATATGAACTGGTTCATATGCATATAGCCAGCACCCAGAAGTCCCCCTTTCATGCTTTTCTAGACACTGTCTCTCATGGGGAGTCAGTATTCTGACTCTACTGCTCAATGATCTTTTATTATCAGTGTATAGTTTAAAAATATTCAGAAAGTGACCACTTGTGATTCTCAAGTGTTTCTTCTTGAGCTTTGGTGGTGGCTGTGGGTGTGTGGGAGATGGCAGGAGGTCCTAATACAATCAAGGAGACCAGAGCTTCTCTGAGACATGTGCTGTGCTGAGGGCTCATCCTTGCAGTGCTTCCTATTCATTATTGCACATTTACTATAATTGGGATCAGAGTGTTTCTGGGCTCAGCAAATGACAGAGGGTCAGGGGAGACGTGTGCCTCAGGGATCTATATGGTGCAGAAGTTGCCCTATACCCCTAGCTGAGAGCCAGAACTTGTGACATTGATATGGTTACATCAGTAAGTTAGCCATGACCACAAGGGCTCAGAAAAGTATAAACAGGGCCTGGCTGGTGCTGCTTTGCCACAGCACCTCTCCTGTCCCAGAGCAGAGCTGAACAGAGCTGCCAAGGTGAGTACACCTGACAGCCATGGATAGGGGCTGCCTTTGGCTCTGCAAGGAGGCTATCTGGGGCAGAATGGGGAGGGGCAGGCAGAAGACAGCAGTCGGAGCTCCCCTGTGCCTTGTGCAGGACCCAAAGCTGTGAGAAGACAGCTGATCACTTCCCAGGCCCTGCAAAGACATCTGTTCCTTTCTGGTCTGTGAGGAGGCTGTTGTGCAGCAGCAGACTTGATGTGCTGTGCCTGAGGATGCCCCTGTGTAGCAAGGAGGGACGTGTAGGAGACATCACATGCCAGGACATCTCCCCCAGGTCTATGGGAGTGCACATCCTCTGTGGTCTCCTCAGTGCCTGGGCCTTTTAACTCCCAGACTTGGGGCTTTGTACTTAAGCTTGTATGTTATCTTTGGTGTCCTTCTGTCTCTTCAATATGGGGCATGCTTGCCTGTTTTACTAAGATTTTATTTATTCTGATGTTTTCCTTCTCTAGCTACCCAAAATGACACAGTACACTATTATAGAGAATTTTTTTAAGGTGTGGGGACACACAGTAACATGAATAGTTGTTTTTAGAAAATTATTCTTTTGTGCTTTCCAGGCACTGACATAGCACTACATATATCACTTCATTTAATCCTCAAGACAGACCTCCAAAGTGCAAAGTTGTCACCCCTATTTTACAGATGAGAACACTGGGCCTGGGAGAAGCCAAATAATACACCCAGAGTCACCCAGACAGAAATTGGGAAGGCAGTATTTAAACTCCAGAACGTGCTTGTGAACATTGTTATACTTCTCAGATCTAATGATACTGCACAAGCATCTGGAATGCATTGACTCACGCAGACTGCATTTGTTCATCCTTAAATTATGGAAGTAAGAAGCTTTGAAAGCTTCTTAAAATCTATATAAACTCTCTTTCCAACATCCTCCAGATCATATAGACATGTGTAGCTTTTACACATCTGAGGAAACACTCAAGTCCCTTGTGAATGCGACATTCACTGTGAATTGTCTTCTCCAACTCATTCAGTTGTGACATTTGTAAAGAAACACAAATCAACTCAAATCTCTCTCCAAACTAGCTCACAGACTTATCTCTGATTAACAGGCAGTTTTACAACCATAACCATATGTCTCATTTAATAACATTTTCATAAACAACTCCCTGAGCAGTTAATAGCAAGCGCTGTAACGTGAAATGTAGGTACAGGATGGACAGAGAACACCTCTCAGGTGCTCCACAACTGAATGAAGGAAGGAGACATGTAAACAAACCAGGGCAGCAGAGCCCAGAGAATCCAGGGAAAGACACCAGACAATAAAATCCTAAGCTGATGTGTGATAGATGAACAGCAGTTAGCTGCGTGAAGGGGCAGCTGAGGGCAGGAGCATCTCAGCATCTGGAGTTCATGTACATTTGTTGGCAGGGGAGCTGACAGTAATTCAGAAATAAATTTGGCAAGAAGGAGAGGAGGCCCAATTGTGAAGGACAAACTTGTTTAGGCATAAGGTTAACATGTGAAGCCATCTATGGTTTGTAGGCCATTGAAGCAAAAGGAACAGATTCATGTTTCAAAAGCTCTTTTTAGTCTGACATAATATAGAAAGAGAATAAAAAGAAAGAGGGATGCCATTTATAAGGTGGTTATATAAATCACAACATGGAATACTGAGGACACTTGGCCTTCAGGGTGAGGCATTTCTGACTGTAAGAGTGTCACTAAATTTGAAAAGGGGAAGAGAGTGTGTCAGTAAGATGTGTGTCTTTGATTGCATTTCCATGAGATCTCTATGGAGCCAGAGCTCTTCCTCTGTTGGGGGAACATCCTCAGGAGAGGTGGAGCATGCAAAGAGCACAGACAAGAGAAAAAAAATCTGCTCCAGTCTGACAACACTCAGGTGGAAAATTAGGAACACACATGTGACCAGAGTTAGTCCCCCTTGAGGCAAGGGGGCTGGGACTCCCCTTCTGCACTTGGAGAGAGACAAGTAAGCCAAATAGTGTTCCCTGAGAAACCACTCTCATTGAGCCAAATACAGTTCTTTGGGGCAACTACAACTGTGTTAGCCCAGTATTCACAGTATCTGAGGGTTAGGTAAGTCTAGGCTGCTAAAGTGGACCAGGAAGAGCCTAGCACAGTTCTCTACAGTGAGATCATGTACTGGGTATGAGCAGTGAAGGAGGAGGTGTCAAAAATGATGTTCAGCAGTAGAGCTTAGAAATGGACTGTAGCAGGTTCCTGGGTGGCTCAGCAGTTTGGCGCCTGCCTTTGGCCCAGGGTGTGACCCTGGAGTCCCGGGATTGAGTCCCACATCAAGCTCACTGCGTGGAGCCTGCTTCTCCCTCTGTCTGTGTCTCTGCCTCTCTCTCTGTCTCCACCAGTTCTTTTCACTGGAACAGACACGGACCTAAAATATGTCATCTTTACTTATTTGTGTCTGTCCAAAGTTTTTCCTGCTTTTGTGCATGATGTCAGAAGATAATTTGGAGTAAACTCATCCAGGGAATAATCTTGCTTTCTGTTATTGGACTTGAAATTGTGGGGAACTTCTTCATACTTGTGAGACATGTATATACTTTGCTCATGGGGCCTGAAAAAAAAAACAAACAAACAAACCCCATAGGCCTTATCCTCAACCATTTGGCTTTTGCAAATACAATTATTTGTACCAATGAGAGCAAAGATATAACCGTATTTTTTCATCTCAGAAATTTCCTAGGCAATGCTGGTTGTAAGACTGTGCTTTACCTGGGGAGAGTGGCCGGTGGTCTTTCAATCTGCACCACCTGCCACCTCAGCGTGGTCCAGGCCATCAGCATCAGTCCCAGGACCACCTCATGGAGGAAGCTGAAACCACAGACTACATGGCAAGTTCTTCCATATCTCCTCCTCTTCTGGATCTTCAATTTCCTGATAACCTCCAACTTGCTCTACTGCATCACAGCAGTCAGTAGCATGAACAGATCTGGGATTACAGCATTTGGGACTACAGTTATATGCTACCACCTGGGCAACTTATTAGGTGGCTTTTTCCTACTCTCATGGCTCTGCAGGATGTTGTCTTTCAGAGTCTCATGGGCTGGAGCAGTGGGTACATGGCTCTCCATCTTTATAGGCATCACCAGAGTGTACTCTCTCTCCAGAGTTCCAGGCTTCAGAGAAAATCCAGCCCAGGGATCAGAGTTACTCATAGTGCTCTCATTCTCATGACCTGTTTTCTTCTCTTTTATTGGGCATATTTCATTGTCTCCTTCACCACAGGCTCCTTCCTGACAAATAATTACACAATATTAAATATTAAAACACTTATAACATTTGGTTATGCCAGTGTCAGCCTCTATGTGCTGATCAGCAGGGATGCCCAACCGGCATAATGCTGGGGTGCTCACTGAGAAATTGGGAAAACTGCTTTCTCTAGTGATTCCATTAGTAGCTAAAGGTACATCATTCAGTGATGGTTTGGGCCCAGCAAAAATTCCATCCAGCATAAATTAGAAGTATATTATAAAAAAAGTCCACTAGTCTGGGTCTTCTGAGAAGCAAACACCAGGACAAGGTTAAATATTCAGAGAAGTTGTCAGGGCAAATGCCTGAAAGAAAATGAGGAGGGAGCCAGGAAGGCTGAAGAGCCAGCTGATGGAGATGTAAGTGTGATGCTGAGGAAAGGGCAGACAGTAGAAGGTTGGGTGGAAGCATCCTAGGCCAACTTCCAGCCTAAATAGAGTTGAGCAAGGGAATTCTGGAGTAAATTTAGCCATGAGTAGAACTCTTGGAACATCTCCAAACTCATTTAAGAGACTAGCATAACTTTGATACCAAAATCTGAATGAGGACGTTGCAAGATAAAATAACTCACAGGCTAATATTGCTCATGAATGTAGATGCAAAATTAGAAACAAAATATTAGCAGATGGAACCAAACACTATATAAAAAGGATAATATTTATTCCAGAAATGCCAGAAGGGCTTAATATTCAATAAATAAGGGAATATCATGAGTCTCATAAAGACCACAAAGGGAAAAAATGCGTACATTTTAATAGAGTCCTGAATACACTTGGTAAAAATTGACACCCAGTCTTTAAAAATATAAATAAAACTTCTCAGAGAAAATTATATTAGAGAAAATTATAACTTCATTTGATAGAGATTAACTACAGGAAAACCACAGTTAACATCATATCCAATGCAGAAATTTTAAATGTTTAATTCTGAGGTTAGAAATGAGACAAATATTAATCATCATCATTTCTACTCAGCATTTTTCTGAAGATTCTAGATATTATGGGAAGGTAAAAAAAGAAAGAAAGAAGGAAAATGGATTGAAATAAGTGAAATAGTTCTTAGTCACTCACCATTAATAAAATTATGTGTGTAGAAAACTTGAAAGAGTAAAAAAGAAATAAAATTAGCAAATCCCACAGATGGAAGGTCAATATAAAAATAATGGCCTACTACATATTAACAATAAATAATTGATTAATTTGCTTAAAATATAAAAATCAAATATATAAGAAAAAACAAAACGCTTACACTTTCTCCAGTGAAAACTAGAAAACATTGGGTTATACATTAAAGCTAAATAAATGTATAAGAATCCCATGTTCAGGGAAAGAAAAACTCACTATGTTTAAGGTGTCCATTGTCTCCAAAGTACTCTTTTTTGAAATTGAAGTATATTTCAACTTATGAATCACTGAACTCTACCTCTGAAATTAATAATATGCTAGATGTAATTTAATTGAATGTATATAAAATAAAATTGAATGAAAAAATGGAAATATAATTGACACACACTATTACATTAGTTTCAGGTGTACAACACAGTGATTGGACAACTGCATATGATATGCTGCACTCACCACGAATGGAGCTGCCATCTGTCGCCATACAACACTATTACAATACCATTGACTATATTTCCTATGTTGTAGCTTTTATTCCTGGGACTCATTCATTTCCTAACTGGAAGCGTGTATCTCCTACTCTCCTTCACCCATTTTGCCCAACCTCCCATCCCGCTCTTCTCTGGCAACCATCAGTTTGTTCTCTGTGTTTCTGGATCTGTTTCTGTTTTTTGTTTGTTTGTTTATTCATTTGTTTTGTCTTTTAGGTTCCACTTCTAAAGGAAATCATATGCTATTTGTCTTTCTTTATCTGATATAATTCACTTAGCATAATATCCTCAAGAGGACCATCTATGTTGTCACAAATGTCAAGATTTCATTATTTTTTTAATGGCTAAGTAATATTCCATTGTGTGTGTGTGTGTGTCTTCTTTCTCCATTCATCTATGGATGGACACTTAGGTTGCTCCCATACCCTGGCTATTGTAAATATTGCTGTAATAAAAAATAGGGGTGCACATAGCTTCCCCAAATCATTCTTTTTTTCCCCCAAATCATTCTTAAGTTGCAGTGCAATTTGGATTAATATCCCAAAGTGTGTGTGTGTGTGTGTGTGTGTGTGTGTATAAACTAGTAAGCTTATGCTAAGTTTATGTGAAAATATAAAGGACCCACTCTAGGCAGATAACAGATGCACTACCAGATATCAATCCCGATTATAAATCTATAGTAATAAAGCAGTATACTTTTGTTCCAAGAGTAGGTAAACTGATCAATGGAACAAGATATTGAATTCAGGCTACATATTTGTAATAATCTGATTCATAACAAGGGCAGCCTTACTACAGTGGGTAAAAAAATGGTCTTTAAATGAATTAGGTTGGGTCTGTAAAATAGCCACCTGGAGAAATGTACCTGATCTCCTAACCTACAAAATACAATCAGTTAGAGATGGATTGGAGAGTTTAAGAAAGAAAGCAATAAAGCTCTTAAAAGAAAACATAAGAGAATGTCTTTATGACTACATAGTAGACAAAGATATTTTTTTTAACAATTCAGGATGTCAAACCAGCTAACCATAAAAAAATTATAATTTGGAAAATATTAAAATTAAGAATTTCTGTTCATCAACAGTCATACTAAGAAACTGAGTCAAGAAACCACGGATTGGGAGAAGATGTGCACAATACACATAACTGACAAAAGACTCAAATCTAAAATACATGCAGACTCTTATTACACATAAATAAAGGAAATTAACAACCCAGTAAAAATGGGCAAAGACTTGAAGCCACTTCCATGAAATGATAGTGTCCAGTAAGCATAGGAAAAGCTGCACAGCATCATTAGTCATCAAGGAACAGTAAATCAAAATGGTAAAGAATTCTCACTACCCATACAGCAGGGGGCATAAAACTAATACATCAACAAGACAAAGTGTTGGCATATGTATTTTGTTCATTAGATTTGTTAATTTTTAAAACATTTCATAACATTGAATCCAATAGTGGAAACTTAAACAGAATTTGAAAACCACTGGCCAGGAACCTATCACTATTCTTATTCATCTTCTAAAAGACCCCTAGAGACACTACTGTTACTGCTGATTATCTGAATGCTGGTAAGTCAGTTCTGGAACTACCTGATGAAGGCAATGAAGACTTGACAAGAAAGAAGGAAAGCAAGCAAGCAAGCAAGGGGGACCTGAAGACACAGTGGGAGGAATGAGAGATGGAAGGAAATTCCATTAAGAAGTAGAACTAGAATCTCACAAGGTCTTTTTTTTTTTTTTTTTTTTTTTTAGAATCTCATAAGGTCTTGAACCAAAAGCTCTCACTTAACAGATAAACAAGCTGAACAACAAAACTACACTGCCTTTACTATTATTTGAAATATGTAATATAGAAAACATTGACTAGCACTAACTATATACATTTTTGTGAGAAATTACATGGCCTTGAGAAAGGAAGCATCTCTTACCGGCCCAAACCAGGGAGAACCGCTTGATACAAGGCCTAGGCAGAGGAGGCCACCCTTTGTGGAAATTGCCAGCAAAGGGGACAAAGTGTCCCCCTTCTAATTCATCTTTTTTTGTGTCTTTCCCCTAGTCTTTCTAATCTCCATGGCTCTAAGAAAGCTGTTCTAAGCTCTGATATTCAAGTTAACTCAGCTGTTCTCACTCCATCCAGCTCAATTCAACAAATACTGTAGGTGTCTGCAGGCCAAGTGTTGGCGTTGTGGTCACTGCCCTGGAAAAGATGGAGTATTGAGAAAGGAGGTCACGTGAGCACACTAGGTAACAAAACACCTTCACCTTCGGGAAGATACAGCCTGAGGGGCTCCTGGTACAGGAGTACATATGGCCTGGGATTTCTCAGCCCAGCAGTGAGCCAACCACCTGCCAGGGACTTACCAATGGGAAGGGCGCCACCATGGTGACAAACATTCCATGGAAGGTGTGATCACTGACCATTTGAGTTCTATATTTGTATGTGTTTATTTGTGTTTGTATAAAGAAATTCCAGGTGGGTACACAGGATAAAAGTGAAATCTTGATGTTGATGGGGGACTGGGGCGGCTTGGGACTGGGGTGAGAATAGGATTCATTTCTTTATAGATGCAATTATTTAACCCTAGCAATGCCATGCTTATTCAAGACTACAAAACAATATTACATATGTATGTATGTGTGTAAATATACATATATAGAGAGTGCCATACACTAAATGACCTCAGAGATTTTTTTCGGTCAGCATAATGCCCTTGAGATCTAACTAAACTGTTGCATACATCAATAGTTAGTTCATTAGGGGTGACTCAGTCTGTTGAGCATCTGCTTTGGGCTCAGGTCAAGATCCTAGATCTTCAAGTCCCCGCATCAGGCTCTCTGCTTAGTGGGAAGTCTGCTTTGCCCCCCCTCTCTCTCTGCCCTCCCCCCACTCGTGTGCTCTCTCTCTCCTATCAAATAATCTTCCCACCAGCAATAGATAAATATCCAGCATCCTTGCCAACATTTTGTATTGTCACTATTTTTCATTTTTGCTGTTCTCATAGATATGCAGTAGTACCTCATCTTAATTTGTATGTATCTGGAAACCAGTGATATTGCACATCTTGTCACATGTTAGCTTTCCGTCTGTATGTCCTCTTCACTGAAGTATTTCACATCTATCGCACATTTTCTAGTTGGATTATTCATCTTTCCACTCTTGAGTTTTGAGTATTATTTCTACATCTAGAATGGTCCTTTGTTGAATATGTTTGTCAAGATTCCTCAAGTCAGAAGTTTGCCTTTTAATCTTCTCAGCACTCTTTCACAGAGCAAAAGTCTTTATTTTTTTGATGGTCAATTCAATTCATCAATCCTCTTTCATAGATGGTGGTTTTGGTATCATGTCTAAGAGCTCCTTACCAAGTCCTAGGACCTGAAGATCTTCTCCTCAAGTTTTATATTCCTAGGTTTACTTTTGTTGAGGGAGGAGTTCACTGTTTGTCTTGTACTCTTGTTACTGGGCCTCCAAGGCCAGGTTCTTGAGTCTCGATGTCATGGAAATGAACGTTAACCTTGAGACAAAGAAAACAGGTGGAGTTCATTAGAGATAGCTTGTGTACCAGGGAGCTGACAAGAAAGAGAAATGTCACTCCCTGAAGGGATAGTGTATTTTCCCGAAGAGTGAGGAGCTGGGAGTGGAGAAACATCCTTCAGTTCCATGGTCATTATCTTGCGATGGTTACTTTTTTTTTCTTTGGGTTGCTTTTCTTTTCTTTCTTTTCTTTTCTTTCTTTCTTTCCTTTCTTTTTCTTTTTCTTTTTTAGTACGGTTGGCACAAATGTTACACTAGTTTCAGGTGTACACTTGAGTGATTTGATAAGTCGAACATAGCATTATGCTATGTGCACCTAATGTAGCTGCCATATGTCCCAGTACATGGTTATTGCAATATCACTCACTGTATTCTTTATGCTCTGCTCTTTATTCCGCTGACTTGCTCCATAACTGGAGGCCTGTATCTCCCTCCCACTTCTCCCATTTTGCCCAGCCCCTACCCCTCCCCTCTGGCCACCACCAGTTTCTTCTTTATTCATTTTTAAAGATCCTATCTATAAATGAAATCATATAACATTTGTATTTCTTGGTCGAACTATTTCACTTAGCATAATATCCTCTAGATCCATTCACATAGTTGCAAATGAAAAATTATACACCAACAAACCAGACAACCTAGAAGAAATGGATAAACTCCTGGAAACATCCAATATTCCAAACCTGAACCTGGGAGAGATAGAAAATCATAATAGATCTACTCCAAGTAAAGAAATGAGTACAAATGTACCATATTCAATGTCCTTACTCATTACAGTATTCTCTTATAATCTTTTGCATGGGTATGGGTTGTTACTTCTCTCATTATTCTTCCTGTTGGAGCACATTCCTGTGTCTCCCTTTTTTGCTTTACTTTCAGTATTAGATTCTATGAATTAGGTGAAATGGCTACTTCTCCTAAAGTTGAAGCAGGGGTCTTGTGTATGGTGACTCCCGTGCAGACCATGTATGCTTGCTGACTTTTGCTGGCTGGCTAGAGTTGTGGCCCCAAGTGCTCAGTTTCTTTCTTCTTTCTTTCTTCCTTTCTTTCTTTCTTTCTTTCTTTTCTTTCTTTCTTTCTTTCTTTCTTTCTTTCTTTCTTTCTTTCTTTCTTTCTTCTTCTTCTTCTTCTTCTTCTTCTTCTTCTTCTTTCTTTCTTTCTTTCTTTCTTCTTTTTCTTTCTTTTAATTAATCAATTTTGACTTATTTATTTGAGAGAGAGAGAGAGCGAACACTGGACCTGGATAGAAATAATTTGTGCCAGTCAAGGGAAAGATGATAAGAAGAATAAAGACAAGGTTTATACATCACCAACCAGTGATGCCTAATCAGGATGTATCATAGATAAACCTGTAGACAGAGAATACAACTCTGAGTTCTGTGCTGACCTAAAGCTATCCCTGGCATTATAGGAGTCAGACTGTGTACACAGAGCAGGGGACAAGGCGGAAGCAGAGAAGGAACTCATTTTCACTTTTAAACAAAGCTTAACAGAGTTTGTTAGCAAATGCCTGTTTTTAAACAGTATTTTGTCTTAACATTACAAAGAGCAATAAAAGAAAAGGAGGTATTCCTTGGAGACATTGGACTTGTTAATTACTTGTAGAACTAGTGAATGTCAGAGAAGTACAAAGCTTTCATGCTTTTATCAGGTATGCCATCCAGATCGTGTTGACCCAGACCTGCCCTAGGGATGAGCTAGAGATTCTAAGTCACACAGCTCCATGCCAAGAAATGCACATGTGGTCCATTGGTATAAGCCACTCTGTCCTGTTATTTCCTTAAGACTGGGAAAGATTTTTCTTTTATTCACACAGAACATACATAGGCAATATTTCTTGACTGTCTTTCTAGAAAGACTGTCTTTCCTGAAAGCCCACAAATACTCTCTGAGGTAGGTCTTTTCATTGTCATTTTACATAAGAGAAAGGATAGCAATAGAAGCCCAGTAACTCATTAACTGTCTACCATCACTTGTGACTTAGTCAGCATGAGGGCCAAGGACAGGTTGCCCCAAGGTATGCAATTTTGGTATACTGATTGTTTTAAATAAAAGTTACTTAAGAGACAGCTTGTGTAACCAGGACACTCAGACCTTTCACCATTCCCCTGAAAGCAGGAAATAAATCTGCCAGAAAGGCATCCTCGCTGTACCAGGAGGTAAAGACACATCCATATCCACCAGAAATAGGAAATTTTGAGATAAGAAGCTATATAAACACCCCTTATCACTCTCTATTCATTACTACCCAAGCCTAAATTGTTTAGAATTCCTTATTAATTGAAGATCCCAAAGTTAAGTTTTCTTTGTAATGTCAAATCCTTACAGATTTATTGTCTCATTGTCTCAAAAGTATAAAAACCACCTGCCTTGGTCATTTCTTTGGGTCTCAGTTTCATTATTACACCTCAGGGCGCATATAATAAAACATGTATTTTCTTCTCCCGTTAATCTGTCTCCTGTCAATTTAATTCATAAACCATCTGGAAGAATTTGAAGGGTTGAAGGAAATACTTCCCTTTCCCTACCGTGGGAATCAGTGGAATCCACATGAAACTCCAGAGCTGCCACTAATGGTAGAAAGGAGAAGTTGAGGGACACACATCTAGATGCAGAGGGAAAGATGTGGGCAGAGGCTAGAGGACTTGGCAGTGGTGCTGAGGAAGAACACACTGAAAGAGAGAATGACCAGAAGGACATATGTCAAATGGGAAGGGAGTGATGGTTGGCAGTGAGATTGTGTCAGATTCTCTGGGTTCAACCCTTGATTCAAGTCTTCCTCCTCTATGTGTGTTGGAAAATGATAATTAGAAACAAAATGTCCTGCCAACCCACAAGACTCTCTATAAAAGCAAAAGAGAAGGAAAACAATTTTATTATTGAAAAGGCATTAAAACATAATGTGATGAGCATCACAGCCAATCCACTAAAGAGATTGCAAGAACAGAAAAAAAGCTCATTTTTTTATACAGCCAAGCAGATGGAATCCATTACATACATGTTCTCATGATAAATGATAGTTTGCTCTCAATAAGAAGTCTTCACAGTACTATGTATTTGTCACACATAGAACCTCCAAAATTCATCTGATCTGGGGGTCACTGTGTAAATGAATTGGTTGTATTTAAAAGATAAATTTCTTCATCTTCATGACAGAATAGAGTTTTGCCTTTTGGAATCAGGTCCTCCTGGAGTTGGGCTTTTAATCTCCCATAGAAACTGGGAGAAAAGAGCACTCTTTTCAGGGTGATGTTGCAAAAGGTGACAACTGGCAAGAGCTTTATTTAGGTTTTTAAAAAACTTACACACATCTCAAAGGGGCCAAGGAAAAATTTACAAGTTATTTTGTTGTTGTACTTTTTATAGAAAACACTCTAAGGAAAGGGAGGGTGGAAAGTATGTCTTTTGCACCAGGGAAGATAATTGTCTTTTCCTTTTGCCTTTTTTTTTTAAATTTTTATTTATTTATGATAGTCACACACACAGAGAGAGAAAGAGAGAGAGAGAGGGTGGGGGGCAGAGGGAGAAGCAGGCTCCATGCACCGGGAGCCCGATGTGGGATTTGATCCTGGGTCTCCAGGATCGCGCCCTGGGCCAAAGGCAGGCGCTAAACCGCTGCGCCACCCAGGGATCCCGTCCTTTTGCCTTTAGATGTCTCATTGGCACCTCAGGCAATCTGTCTGTGCCTGCATGTCCTTGTTCAAAATTGGGGATTGAAAACAGTACTTAACTCAAAGAGATTCTTCTGAAGTGTTCCTTAAGTATTTTTAGCAAGTTCCCAGTACACCTGTAGCTAATGTTAGAGAAGAAAATATTCACTGATGCTTGTTCAAGGTGGTGAGGCAGACTTTATTCAGGACCACTGTGGATGGTATAGGGAAACCCTGCCCTGGGATTTTACAATGACGCAAGGAGACACTGACCTCAATTCAGAATACAGCACGGGCAAGGAGAACTCAGAGCCAAGAGGCACGAGGGGGCTCAGTAGAGGATTAAAAATTACTAAGAGAACACATCAAGGGTAAGGGCTTGTGGCTTTATCGACCTCTCAGGATTCTTGCTGCAGACAGGCCAGGGTGCTTGGGTATCACCTGGGAGGTGACAGGTATGAAGCCCCCAAATAGATAAGGGAGTAGATACAGGGTTCTTGCTACAACTAGATTTTGCAAGAGAGCACACATAAGCTTCTAGGAGAAGGTTGAGGAGCCTGATTAATTGTTGGCCAAATAAAGAATGTTTGACCATAATGAAAATACAGCCCCACAGAAAATGAGGGGAAATCTGGCCTTTTCAGACTCTTTGATGCTTTCATTTCTTGAAAAATAATTCTAACCTCACCTCTCATCTCAACCTTTTGCTCAATTTTGTTTCTATTCCTTTGCATCAGTGATGGGAAAGTTCATTCTTGGGGGAGAAAGTTATCTAGATGATAGAAGTTCCTGTTCATGAAGCTTTGTAGGCCACGAGGGATTAGGAACAAAAGGGGCATCCTTCCAGATTTCTAGTTCCATTTCTTTTTAATAGACAAGAAATTTAAAAATAATAACTTGCAGGGCACCCGGGGGGCTCAGTCTGTTAGGTGGCTGTCCTGGGCTCCCTGCCCAGTGGGGAGCCTGCTGTTCCTGCTCTCTCTCTCTCAAATAAACAGAAAATATGTCATCTATTTATTTGAGAGAAAGAGTGAGAGAGTGAGAGAGAGTGAGAGTGAGCATGAGCAGGGGGACAGGGAGAAGCAGACCCCGGAATGAGTGGAGAGCTCGACCCAGCACTCCATTCCAGGACCCCAGGATCATGACCTGAGCTGAAGGCAAACACTTAATGGACTGGGCCACCCAGGTGTCCCAACAGAATCTTGTAAGAAAACAAAAACGAACAATCACTTGAAGAAAAGATCTCCAACCCCCTGCTACTCCAAACTATGTTGGTTTGTATATTGATTAGGTAGAGCCATAGGCACTTGGAAAATAGGAGAGCAAGGAGAGGTGTCCTTAAAACTCTCCTAATCTGCTAAAGACAGATTCTCAGCTGTCATAAGTTACCTCCCTGGGAGTTTCATTAACCAGAGAAATTTGGTTCCTATCACAGGAGAGAAGCTTAGAAGTGGACACCATACACAGGCAAACTTTGCCACAAATTATCAGACCTCCCAAGTATGCATGTAAGGGCACATTTATCTTTCTTAAAAATCATTTACTTTCTCCAAAAAGACCTACGCCCCCAATACCCTTTCTCTATTACAATGGCATTTAGACCAAATTCCAGCCACCTCAGAGACTTGCTTGTTTTTCTCTGGATATCTTCATGTGTGTATGAGATATATGTGATAGTAAATGCCTGCTTGTTTTTCTCTTGTGGGTCTATCTTTTATTACAGAGGTCCCAGCTTGAAACTCAGAGGGGAAGGAGGAAAATCATTTCCCCACTAAAACCCTGAGTGCATGGTGATACTTGTACTCTCCATATCCATGGTTATGATGAGCTCACAAACCAGAATCTCCAGCCATCTTTGCAATAACCCTGAGCATAAAGAAAACCTACAGAGAAAAAGGAAAACACTCAGATGTGTCTGGGAGCAGGTCCCCATTCTGATTCAAGGTCTGGAACTCAGGGAAGAGGAGGAGGGGCCAGAATAATGTGAAATGCTGGATACAGAACCTAACTAACTACTTGTTCATTTTCTCACCACACATCCTTCCTATTCCTATAATTAAAATTAATTAAGACCAAGAACATTTCTGAGCCAAACACTCATTGTAATTTGGAGGGACAGGGAAAGCTGTACTTCAGGGACTGAGATTCTGACCAAAGTGTTCTCTTCCCCGACAGGCTGACAACCTTGAAAAGCCAAGTCTTGGTTCCAGTTGAGGTTAGCCAAGAGCTCTTCAAATCCAGAAGGTAAAGGATGTCTCGGTGGAGGGTTCACCTGCCCGAAGGACCAACAAAGAGCACGGCTGCACAGCAGCTGCCAGGGGAGCACAGCTGACCAAGTCTTTTATTACTCCCTGTGCCACAGAAACCGTCCCTCAGATGCAGGGACCTTGCTCCTGTCTTTGACTAAGTGAGGCAGTTCCTGAGAGGGTCTGTGAGCCTGAGCACCTGGACTCCTGATCCTGCAAAGGTACATTTCCCCGGGGCCAGAAAGATGACGGGGACCGGTTTCAGCAAATGTGCCTCCAGACACGTTTGAGCAGGTGTCCCTGGGTTCAGGATCGGTACCACGAGAGAGCTCTGGGGCGCGCTGTAGACAAGGTACCGCTTTCTTTTCTCAGGAAATCCGCGAAGCATCAGAGTGCCTGCAGTCTCCAGGAGCAGCTGTGTTTCCCTCTGCCTCGCTGCCCCCTGCATCCTGCTCTGTCAGCAACACTAGCAGGGATGGAGTTTGTGGCTCTCACTGGGGGCATTCCTGGGTTTTGCATATGAGCCAGCTTGGTCTTCCCAGGTGTCTTGAAAATTCTCCAAGTGTTTGTGTGGAATTTGAAGGTCTTCTTCCCTCACCTGTCCTTAGCCTCCCCATCCTAACACTAATAATGGCACCGTATGTGTAAGTCAGCTTCGGCCACTACACGCCAGCTTGACGGAGGCACCTCTTAGCAGCATTAGGATGAAAATGACAGGGGCTGTTGGCCGAGTCTTACTTTTACAGCCAGGTTGTGAATAACCTGAGGCAGTCCGCTTTACCTCTACTGTCGTCTCACGTAGCAGAAAGCACTCCTCTCACTTTTTAGTTGAGAAAAGGAGCTGAGAGGGATGCACTTACTTGGCTAAGGCAGTGAGTGTTAGATCCAGAATGGGCTTGTGGGCTTGCATTCAGGACTACCTGAATGTAAAGCATGTCTCTTAAAATAGCTTACTTTAAAGGGGCACCTGGATGGCTCAGTTGGTCAAGTGTCTGCCTTCGGCTCAGATCATGATCTCAGGGTCCTGGGATGCAGCCCCACATCTGCTTCCCTGCTCAGCGAGGAGCCTGCTTCTCCCTCTGGCCCTACTTCTCCCCCTGCTTGTTCTCTCTCTCTCTCTCTCTCTCTCTCTCTTTCTCTCAAGTAAATAAATAAAAAATTTAAAAAGATAGTTTATTTTAACATTTCCAAAAAAGTAATCTGGGACAGTCCCATCCCTCCCTCCTCTGACATTGTTCCTATATTTCAGTCACAAAGAAAGACGAGTGGTTTACCAGCTGACACGGAAAGCAGTCCCCATCCTGATTCAGAGCTTTGAGATTTGGGGAAGATAGAAAGAAGGCTGGAAAAATGGTAAAACATTTTGTATAGGAAAGTACTGAATATAGGTAATTAAATTTTTACAACCCTGGTAGGATATGGAACGGGGTGAAGGCTGTGGAAAGGCTTCCAAAGTATATAGAATCTATGGAACCCCTGGGAGTTAAATCAAACATCTTGGTCTATTTTGTTTGGGGGGAATTGTCAGCAGTTTTATATCAATTTCTAGGTGAAAAATTAGATTGGAGAAGCTATTGATGAAAGAGCCAAGTTTTACCCGGGCCTGAAAGGTTGACAATCGGTTTGGACTGGTGACAATTCAGTCAGTTCTGTTGTTGCCCAGGTTGGGAAAACAGAAGTTGGTAAAAGCTAATTGCTAAACTACCTGGAAAGCTTGTTTATCCCAGGATTATTCAGAAACTGTGAAAGGCCGTTACAAACCTTTGTTTGAGTGATTTCTCTTTTCTTACCAAACATACCCCACCCCACTTTGCTGCACTTTACCATTATTAGGGATCTCTAAGTCATAAACCGCACTCTTCTCCTGACAACCCCCAATTCCTTGTTAACTGGCTTTCTTTTTTAACCACCAGCACCCCCCACCCCAACTCCCACCCCGGGAAATAGTAACACATCCTGAACACATCCAGGCTTCCCTTAGGATCTCCTCAGATTCCTCCGTGGGACTCAGACCTCCTATAAAGACCCTTGCAGGGCAGCATTCCAAGGTTGCTCCGGACTCTTGCCCAGGCTGCATCAAGTCTGGTCTGAGCTTGTGCAGCCCACAAACTGTTTCTAGAGGTCTTTGGCCGATGAGGCTTTAAGAGTTGGAGTCCTGTCTCAAAAGGTTATGCAGTTTGATTTGATGTTGACAATTAGGAAAACCCATTGAAATCTTATAAGCGATGAACTCACAAAATCATTTTGGGCATTAAAAGAGAAGTCAGGAAATATTAAGTGTATGTGTCAGAGATATAAAGACCAGAATCTAAGAGACAAACCAGGAGATTGATATACTAATCAAAATGCCGTATGTGGGGATCCCTGGGTGGCTCAGCGGTTGGGAGTCTGCCTTCGGCCCAGGGCGTGATCATATAGTCACAGGATCCAGTCCCACATCGGGCCCTCTGCGTGGAGCCTGCTTCTCCCTCCGCCTGTGTCTCTGTGTTTCTCATGAATAAATAAATAAAATCTTAAAAAAAATGCCGTATGTGATGGATGTAAACATAAGAAGGGGCAGTATGAACAATGAGACAGGCTAAATTCATGAACTGTGAAATATGTGGGGCAAGAAGAGTATTTAAGTCTGTGTTGTGGAATGTGGGGAGGTAGAGATCTTCTGGAGTTGGCTCATGGTAATATCAAAATGAAGAAGTAGAAAAACACAGGGTGACATCGGGTGGGGTCTCTTTTAGTTCAATTTGGCACATGCCAAGATTGAAAGTAGCTGGGATATACAAGCTATTGAGCACATAGATTGTCTTTGCTGGCATGGAGCCAGAAAAAAAATCTAGGTTGCAAATTTAGATTTTTGTATTCTTATTACCAATATTACATTTGAAGCCACATAGAATTGTCTACAAAGAGTGCTTCCAGGGAAAGGAAAAGAGTTATTTGTACAAAAATATGCTCCATTACATATATCCTAACTGTCCTTTATACATTAGAAAAACCCTTTGGTACGAATCATTCTTTGAAGATACATCATACAGTTGCTTTCTTCAAAAGGTGCTTGCTGGATTCAAATTTTTCTGCCCATGAAGTAAGAAATGGTTTCAAACAATATCAAGGGACCAATGTTTCTCTTACTCACTGGATCTGGCATTGTGGGGAACATCTTTGTCTCTGTGAATTACGTGTGCATTTTCTTTGGAGACACTAAAAAGAAATCTATACATGTAATTCTCATCCACTTGGCTTTTACAAATATCCTAATTCTTTTTTCCAAGCTCATGCTAAAAACAATACAAACTTTTGGGTTGATACCTTTCCCAGATGATCGAGGCCTCTGGATCTCCATCAGCAGCTTCCTCACTGTGGTCCAGGCAGCCACCATCAGCCCCAGAGCCCCCCCGTGCACCATTTTCAAGCCAGCATCCACATGGCGTATCCTTCCCTTTTTCCTCTTCTTTTGGATACTCAGTTCCTTGGTCAGCGTGAACTTACTCTATTACATCAGAAACATCAACAGCCTAAACAGATCACGAACTGGTGCAAGTGATGGCTCTTGTTTCCTACCAGCAAGCCAGACAATGAAGTGGATTTTTCTCATTCTCATGGCCCTGCGAGATTTCCTGTTTCTGAGTCTCATGGGCTGGGCCACTGTCTACATGGTACATGTTCTCCACAAGCACCACAAGCATGCCCACTACCTGCGGAGATCCAAGGTTCTCTACCAGAACCCCCCTGAGGTAAGAGCCGTTCACAGTGTTCTCCTTCTGATGCTTTGTTTTCTTTTCTTTTCTTGGACAGATTCTATTATTTCTTTATATTTAAATTCTTTCCTTGAGAATAATTTCATAAAGCTAAGCGTTTTAGAAATCATAAGCCTTAGTTATTCATTTCTCAGCCCATTTGTGCTGACTCACAGAGATGGACATCTGGCTAAATGTTGGCACATTCATTAAGACTTGAGGAAAATGACTGTTTCATTGATCCCTTGGGTAGCAAGTTTGAAATAAGACATGTAATGGCTGCGTGTAAAACAAAAAACAACAACAACAACAATGAAGAGTAGCCTCAACAAATTAAATTATGATGTTATACAGCAAAGCTGTTGACCAGTAGCCCTGAGCTGACAGAGGAAGGAGATCATAATAACTTCTGGGTGCCCTCTGGGGACTTTGCCTTCTTCTCCTGTCCATCCTGCCACCCTCGGGAAGAAGCCAATTCCAGCTTTCCTGCTTATAAGATGCCTCTATTACTACCAAGGTTCCTATAGGAAGGAGAAAAATTTGGCAAATTCTTTCAAAACGCTACTGTATTTTCTCTTTGACTTGTGTCACTTCTAGGAGGATTGCTCATATGAGAATTGCAGTATAAAAATTACTACACATCGTGGCGATTTTGAAAAATCATGAACTAGTATCCAGCAAATAGACTATTTTTTGCTGGCTTTGTGAAAATATTCTAGAGGGTTCTGCCATACAAGAGGATGCTATTGAGCTTATGAAAGAATGGGTGAGTTCAAAATGTATTGCTATGGAATGATGAGCAAGATGTATCTGTAATTAATAAAAGATAGTAACTCAAGAGCAATGGTATTCAAAAATGGAATGTAATATTTCAACTCCATCCGATCCCTCTCTTTTGCAAGAGTGCAAAGGAACCTTAAAACAGTTTGACCTGGTTTCAGAGAACCTAGGTATGTGACACAAATCAGTAGAATTTCCTTTTATATCTCTCTCTATTTTCTGAGTCTTTTTTAAAAAAGATTTTATTCATTCATGATAGAGAGAGAGAGAGAGAGAGAGAGAGAGGCAGAGGGAGAAGCAGGCCCCATGCCGGGAGCCCGACGCGGGACTCCATCGCGGGCCCCCTGGATCGCGCAGCCCTGGACCAAAAGCAGGCGCCAACCGCTGAGCCACCCAGGGACCCCCTATCTTCTGAGTCTTTAAATCTTTGAATACATCTTTATAAAGATGAATAAAGAACAAGTTATGAAGGGGGTCCCTGGTCGAATCCCACGTCGGGCTCCGGGTGCATGGAGCCTGCTTCTCTCTCTCTTTGTGTGTGACCATAAAAAATTAAAAAAAAAATTAGTTTGAAAATAGTGCGTGGCTTGTTTCAAAACCCATTTGTTAGTGCTCTGACACTGCCACAATAATATCAGTCTCACATTGGTGTGCCATCAAAGAGCTACAAAATAATTTGGTTTCTACACTAATTTATTTATTTATTTATTTATTTATTTATTTATTTATTTATTTATTCATTCAGAGACACAGAGATTGAAGGAGAGACAGAGATACAGGCAGAGGGAAAAGCAGCAGGCTCCACGCAGGGAGCCCGATATAGGACTCCATCCTAGGTCTCCAGGATCTCGCCCTGGGCCGAAGGCGACGCTAAACCGCTGAGCCACCAGGGCTGCCCTCTACACTAATTTAAATAATAAATTTGGTTTATATTTTTCTTAAATTGGAAGCCAAATAGGTATTTGAGTAGAAGTCATCATTCTGGCAATAAGATATGTCCTCAAGCTATTTTGAAAATTACCTGATGCTGTTTTACTGATTTCACATATTTTATGATGCAAATCTTAGAATTCATATAGGCATTTTCCATCCCATTTTTATGAATGCCTGTATCATACTTGTTTTGTCACCCTTGTATACATTTGAGTCTCTTACTTCCCTACTAAACTTCCCTTTGGTTTTGTTGGACCATGTCAACACAGTTTTAAATAACTTATCTGTGTTATTATGCTATATTGTAATATGTTTAGGAGCTTAACTCCTTTATATAACTGTGGGTGTTGGAAGGCCAAGATTATGCTATTTATCTTAGTTTTGTAACTTCTCTATGACATCTTTTTCTATCATGGAGAACAAGACAAAATAAGCACTCCCTGAACTGGTCATGGGTAATGGACCCCAAAGGAAGGGATGTAAGAGCTTGGAAATGAAGTTAAGAATAGCATTTTAAAATTAATTATAAAGAAGAGACTTAATGAGCATTAAAATAGAAAGTATCCAGATGGATACGGAGATGTGTGGTTGGTAACAAAAATGGTTAGGATAGTGTGTTAGTCAGGGTCCTCCAGAGAAAGAGAATCAACAGGAAATATCTATATCTATGTATCTGTATCTGTCTCTCTGAAGAGAGAGAGAGAGAGAGAGAGAGAAATGATTGGACTTAGCTCACTCCATTCTGGAGGCAGGGAAGTCCCACAGTCTGCTGTCTGCAAGCTAGAGAACCAGGAAAGCCAGTGGTAGTGTCCGGTACGAGTCCAAAGGCCTGACAACCAAGGGGTTCCTTATTTACATACCCAAGTCTGAGGGCCTGAGAACCAGGAGCTGCCAGGATGGAGAGCTGGAGCGGATTCACTTGCCAGCTCAAGAAGAGAGAAGAAATTCAGCCTTCCTTTGCCTTTTTGTTCCAGGAGGGCCCCTAGCAGATTGGTGACAGGGCATCCCTACTCAGTCTATTGAGCAAAGGCTATTCTCTTCCAGAAACACCCTCAGAGACAAAGTCAGTTTTTCCAGCTATGTGGGCATCCCTTAGATCAGTTAAGTTGACACACAAAATTAGTGATTACAGAGAGCCTGGAATTTGGATTCTCAAAGTAAGTGTTCTTCTGTGCTTCCCTTGGAAAAGTTAGGATGGAGTTGAGAAATTTAAATTGAATCTAGAATCTTAAGCAGAAAGTAACTTAAAATGAGAAGCACATGACTAAATTGTTACCCATATAGGAGAGCGGGAGGGAGGGAGGAAGGAGAAACCGAGAATATTGAATTTTAGAACACCCTGACATGGCTGGTAACCCCCACCAACTACCTCTTGCCTCTCATTTATAGTTCTGTTATGAGTAAAATAGAGTAGGAAGGTGAACTCTGTATCAGTTTTGCCTGTGAAATCTTACAGAAGTTTTGAAGTAATGATAACTGAAAATGTCTCAGATTTGGTGAAATTCAAACTAGTAGCTTCAAAAGCTCAGAGAATTCTAAGCAGCATAGACTCAAAAATGTTTATATCCAGACCAGTCTGTAAAAATGAAAGCAAAATATCTTAAAAGCAGCCAGAGTTAAACGACAAGTTATCTACAATTCTTAAATGATAGTGGATTTCTTGGAAGAAACCATGGACCTGAGATAAAACTTTATTGATCATCTAACTTAACCTAATAAGTTCCTAGTCTGACTGGTGATGCATAGTGCGACTTTGGGTCTCCAGGAATTATTGTCAGCTCAGAGCCAATGACCGTGAGTCTCTGAGAAGACTGATTATGTCCCTTTGTCCACTACACAGTCTCCATAATAAGTGACTGCGGGTCCCTCCGGGGATGGCTGCGGGAAGATTATCACTGTTATGTTCTTGGCAATGTAGTAGAGTTTCTCCATGGGGATCTATCTTTCCCATCATTCAAGGTTCTCTGGGTCACAGAACCAGGTCGTGTCTGGGGATGTTTAAGGATCCACAATTATCCATGGTGCTTGAGTGATTCAAGTCGGGTGTATATTCACACGGCCTGGAATGTTTCTCCTTTTCCAGACCAAGTGAGACTTTAGTAGATTCTTATATACAGCAGTTAAACAAAACCATAACCAACTAGCCAATGCTGAAGATCTCTGTGAGTCAGACTGTTTGATAAGTGTTCATTAAGGCAATCCTGCCCCGCTTAGTTGGTGATTAAGTGTCATCACTTGGCACCTGTCATTCAAGTTATTCCCACTGTACTGAGGCCTTCCAGTTCAACAGTAGTAACTCCTGATGCAATTTTTTATTTGTAGGCAAGAACTCCAACAGAGCTGTGTTAGGATGCTGGGCTATACTCATGAATTTATTTGTCAAAGCTATAGTGAAAGGCTTGTGTTGTAGAACACTTCTGGTTGGCATGGGCTGATCCTACATAGTAAATACTTTAGAATTCCCACAATCTCCAAGATTTCATAACTGCCTCTATAGCATACTGAGGATTTCTTGACATTTCAACCTCATTTAGTATAGGAACTACATTTAGTGTAGGAACCCACGTTTGGGTCATCCAACCTCTGAAACTGTTTGAGCCATTCCTGCACTTAACAGAGAAATTGAATTCATAATCTCAGCTGAGTGGGTCCATCACAATACATCTGGCCTTATCTCTCCTTACACTCTTTTTAGCTTGATCCTACATCATTAAGATCCATTTCCATATACACATCTCTTGCTTGGACTACAAAATATCCTGGGACAGCTTCTGAAATACAGATGAAGTATTTTCTGAAATACATGTGACTTTGCTCTAAAATCTGTCCTGGTCTAAAATCTATTCCAGGATTTTCATCTCTTCAGACAGGTTTCAAAGTGCCTTAGTCAATATCTCCTTACTTAGATCATCTATAGCATCTGTCCCTAATGGAAAGGCTGCCCTTCATGTTTGCACCTGTCTAATAGTAACATGTCATACTAAATTTAATGAAGGCTTATAAATGTAGTTAACGAATTGTCAAGAATAGGGGGTGATAATGGCATGGTTAATGACAGCATAGAAATGGGTAAACTTCAGAAGTGAAAAGTTCTAAATGTCCGGCTTTCCTGAGATAATAAATGAAAAAAAAGAAAACCTTGTTTTCCAGTGATAACTAATGAGACTCTTAGATATTTGAAAAGAACACAGGTAGGATCTTACTGGGATCTTCTTTACTTACTTTTATCCCATCTTATTTTCTTAAGCAACTAAATTTCCTAATTATTAAACAAATGTGTAAATAAATGAATGTCAAATTATGAAACAAGGTGTAGCAAGTAAGTGGGGAAAATGATTCTTGCCCATAATGCTCATTGTATCAACTGTAAGGAAATGCAAGTAATATACATGCATTAAGAGAAGAGAGGAAAGTAGCACTGGATGTGAAATTGCAAGAAGGATTTGGAAAGTAAGAAATTCTCTCCTTCTCCCCCTCCTCCCCCTCTTTCCCCTCCTCCTCTTCCACCTTCCCCTTCCCCTCTTCCTTCTTCTTCCCCCTCTCCTCCTCCTCCTCCTCCATACCCAGCATAATGCCCAACCCAGGGCTTGAACTCACAACCTGAGACCAAGACCTGAGGTGAGATCAAGAGTTGTATGCTTAACCAAGTGATAGAAATTTTTAATTGAGAGCTGTGGGCCACTTTGGTCAGATTGCCAAGAACAAACATTTAAGTGTCCACGACACTTAAAAACTAATATTTGACAACTGGTTAAACTGATTGAACCACCATAATAAACCACTCTTCATTTCCCCACTTTTTGTTGATACTGGAGATATTAAGAGCATCACAGTGCATAATGATGATTCTTTCTCCTAAAGGGAAAAAAATATCTACTTGAATAACTTTCAGTCAAGAAAATACCACATCCACGTAGTCTGGTATATTAGTGTTCTATTGCTACATAAGAAACTACCACACATTTAATGACTTAAGATAACATAAATTTATTATCTCATAGTTTCAACGGGTCAGGAATGCGGCTTAACTGTATTTTCTGCTGCGTGTCTCAGTAGACTAAATTCACAACATCAGCTAAGGCTGCAATTTCATCTGAAGCTCTTCCTGGCCCACTTGATTGTTGGCAAACCTCAGCCTTGTTGTTTTAGAACCCAGACCCCAGGTTCCTAGAGGACACCTCTGCCACAGGACCTTCTTCATAAGCCATTCACATCATAGCTGTTTATTTTCTCCAAAGTCAGCAGGAGAGCCCCACTTACTCTGAATATGTCCCTTGTCCAAAGTGCTCACCTGATTATCAGACGCATCCAGGATTATCTGTCACCCTCTTTGTCATTGTTATTGTTTAGGTTTTATTTCATAATCATAAACCTAACTCTGCATGCAACCCAGCTAGACTTGGAGGGGAAAGGAAAATATGGAGACCATAAAAATGCAATGAGAGTGCAATGGTTATAGTATATTTCAAGCAGATGGAGATGAAGGGGTGCTCTCTTGAGTACAGAAGGAATAGTCTGGTGGTTAAGATAAAACACAAGTCAAATTTATTAGGTTTGTCCACAGTCAGCAACAGTGATCTTCTTGTTGGTCTTGCTATTCCTGGACCCAAAGTGTTCCACGGCTTTCACAATGTTCCTTCCCTCTCTCACGTTGCCAAAAACCACACACTTGCCATCACATTCAGTCTTGGCAATGCAGATGAAAAACTGGCAACCTTTCATGTTGGGTCCAGCATCTCTGATGGACGAGATACCAGGACCATAGGTTTCAGGATGAAATTCTCATCATTAAACTTCTCCCCACAGATGGAGTTGCTGCCAGTGCCATTGTGGTGTATGAATTCACCACTGTGGCAAAATAATCCTTTGAAAGCAGGAATATTTATAACCAAATCCTTTCTCCCCAGTGCTCAGAGTGCAAAAGTTCTCTGCTGTCTTTGGAATTTTGTCTGCAAACAGCTTGAAAGAGACTTGGCCCAAGGGCTTTCTGGCCAGGGTAATGTTGAAGAACACAGTGGGGTTGACCATGGCTGGGCCACACAGGTGGCTCCGAGGCAGCAGTATCTGTAAGACCTAATCTTTCTCTTTTTTATTAATAACTCAAGGCCCATTGATTAGGAACCTTAATTATATCCGAAAAATCCCCTCTACTTTGTTATATAATGTAATCTAATCAGGGCAGTGTAGGGGCCAAGGGCAGGTTGTCCCAAAATGTACCACAATCACATGCTGATTATTTTGAATTGAAGCTATTAGGGGAACAGCTAGTGCACGGACCGCAGACCCTCTACTGTCTCCCTGAAAGCAAGGAATGAATCGTATGAAAGATACCCTCTACTAAGAAGTAAAAGGAAATTCTTATCACAAGAGATGGAAAATTTAAGAGCGAGAAGTCTATATAAACAACCCTGTTATGTTTTTACTAATCTCAATCCAAATTCCACATAGAATTCCTTTAAGTAAAGCTCCCAAACATCTGTTTTCTTTATTCTGTCAATTCCTCAAGAAGTTATTGTTTCTTCGTCTAAAAAGTATAAAAACTGCCTGCCTTGGTCATTTCTTTAGTTCTTGATTTGGTCCTCCAGGCACATATAATAAACTTTGGAGGGCACATGATGAGATGAGCACTGGGTGTTATACTTTATGTTGGCAAATTGAATTTAAATAAATTTTTTTTTAAACTTTGGTGTTTTTTTTTCTTCTTACTCATCTGTCTCACATCAATTTAACTCTTAAGACAGCTGGAAGAACTTGAAAGGTAGAGGAAGGATTTTTCCTTCCCCATTGTAGTGCAATTCCACCATATTCAGAGGTCCTCCTCATATTCAAGGAGGGAAGATCATACAGGTTTACACACCAGAGAAGACGGAATCGTGGGGGTCATCATAGAATTTTGCCTATATCCCTTATGATAGTACCCCTTTCTCTAGTTGTTTTCAAATCTAGTCATCTAACTCTCAAAATGTATTTTGGTGGCAGTGTTGGAAGAATGAGAGATCTGAAAGCAGTGCTGCTTGTATATTTTCCCACTGAAAGAAGTTAGATGGGAGGTTGGCTGGAAGAGAGGAAGAGCAAGAGTGATTAGGCAGTGGATGGAGAAGCTAATCTGTGCTGTTCAGTCAGGACAGTCAGTATTCTGGCACAGTAAGTAGGATGGAGAAATGGGAGATACTCTTGGCTTACCACAGGTAATGTTTCAGTCTTTCATCAGGAGTGTGATTTTATATGTATAGTTTGCAGAGATTCACTGAGCTGTATGTGTCAGGTATATGTGGGTTTCTTTATGTATGGTTTACCTCCGTGAAAATAAGGCCTCAAATACCTAGGCCGTGGAAATTCTTTCTGAGCGTTTAAATGCCTGAAGACTATTGCTGCTGATGGAAGACACTATGGATCATGTAAATGTGTTTTTGTCAAAATAACAAAATTCTGCCTTCTTTTTAATGTTACTTTTTCCTCAGTGCATTATAACTTGTAACAGGCTGTTACAAAGACCTGAGTGGTACAATATAGCCAAGCTGCCAGTAAAAACACTAGATATCAGAAACCTGAAGAGTGGGTTTGGGAATAGCAACCTCATGACCTTTATAAAGGATAACAAGAGGAATATACCAGAACACATGGTTCACTGCCCAGTGCCCTGGAATCACTTACTAATTTTACAGAAATGAATAAAGACCATTCCATGATTTACTAATTAGAACTCTAGACCTCGAATCTGACGAGATCAAGGGCGAACCTTTATGTCTCTAATTAGGTGGATTCTTCCCAAATGTTGGGCAGATGATTGAGAGGAGGTGGTCACTGGCTGACTTGTGAGCAGGACCCTGGCAACAAGAGGTCCTCCCTCTTTCCCTTGTCTTTGGGATATGGCTGTTAACCTTCCCTGTTTCCAGAAGCTGCCCCAAGGACACAGCCTTGAGATAGTGAGATGGTGTTGACACCATCTAGACGCTATATGGGACTGAACCCAGTTAGGACCTTTATATAAACCTCTAAGATTTGGCAGGCAGGTACAGGAATCTATTTGTCTTGGGCCACCAAAGACAAGCCTAATATGTAAATTATCTTGCTAATTAAAATTACCATCTACCAACCTGGAGAGGGCTGCCTCTGTCTCTTCATTCAGTCTCTCCCTGCTCTCCTCAGAGGGGCCAGTTTCAGATTACACCCAGGAAGCTCTGGAGGTTGCAAAATAACACCGAACTCTTGTTTGTTTCCAGACAAACTACTGTTTTCCTTGAAACATGCACGATGAGTTCTGCATACCCGACTGCTTTAGTAAACCAAGCACTGGTTCACTAAGGGACACACTGGCCCTGTCCCTTGATTCCTTGCCATCCCGGGACAATGAAGGTGAAACTGTGACAGAGAGCAAAATGCACACGAAACTTCAAACAGCTGAAATCAGTGTGGATAAAGAGGCTGGGATTTGTCATTAAGAGAAAGGACACAGTTTTGTGACACCAGGCTCGTTAATGGGAATACTTAATTCATTAATGCAAAGTATTTATTTATTTCTTTAAAGATTTTATTTATTTATTCATGAGAGACACAGAGAGAGAGAGAGGTAGAGACCTAGACAGAGGGAGAAGCAGGTTCCCCATGGGGAGCCCATTATGGGATAGATCATGCCCTGAGCCAAAAGCAGACACCCAATTGCTGAGCCACCCAGGCGTCCCATATTGCAAAATATTTAAATCCTAAAGATATTCCTCCAGATATGCATTCGGGAAACTTGAATTTTTCCACTGTTCCCTTTCACCTTTATCAGTCACTTTTGGAAACTCAGTGCACTGTTCTGGTTCTGAGGAGTCCATGTCGGCATCAGGCCAGGGGGGAACAGCCCCTGCTGTTCTGTTAGTGATCTTTGAAAGAACTAGACGAGACAAATAGAAGTAAAGTGTGAGATGATCAAATCAGATGGCATCCTCACAAGATACAAGGCTGGAGAACTGATTAAGATAAAGGAGTTAGAGTTGACAGAAATATCAGACATCTCCTGGGTCTTGTCTTCAATTGCACAAAGATTTTCAGAAAAACACTGATTAAAAAAAAACTTTATAAGAAAGTTAATTGGGTTGATGAGCTATCTTTCAAAGGAGATGCCATTTCAAATTCCTCTCTCTCAATCCCACTAAAAAGCCCAAACCTTCTAAAAGTTAAGGACATATAGGAGAAGACAAATGAAGCATTCATCTGCCAGCACTGCCTTTTTCAGAGGAGAATCTTGTGAGAAACTAAGCAAGTAGGGACACCAGTCTGTAAAGAATTTGGAGACATGTGCTTGCAATGAAGTGTCAAATATTTGAATTTATGTCTTAGTTATAGCAGAATATAGAGATTTCAAAGTCATAAACCAGATGTAGTAATAACGACCCGTGCCTGGGGTACAATCCAGTGTTAGGGAACCACATATTGAAATAAACACCTTGGTAACTCCTGTCACCTAACTGGGCCCTGGGCTCTCTAAGAGAAATTGACAAGAGGCAGAAGGGGTTCCAGGCAGGGTTTGTTGTTGTTTTTAATTATTTTATTTATTTATTTGACAGAGAAAGAGAGAGTTTAAGCAGGGGGAGCCACAGGCAGAGGGAGAGGGAGAAGCAGGGAGCCAGATGCGGCCTCGAACCCAGGACCTTGAGATGATGACCTGAGCTGTAGGCAGACACATAACCAACTGAGCTGCCCAGGCAGTTTTGTCAGGGCTTCTGCGAGAACCTAAGGGAGGCAACACAAAGGAAAGAGTTGTTAGGCTGGCTCTCTGAGGGCCTAGGAGAGCTTTAATTAAGATTCAGTGGGAAAAGAGCATCTGATCTTATAGAGGAGGGGATTTCTTGGCTCTTGTGCACTTAAAGGTCATGCTTCTTCATACGTGACATGTCTAATTAGCATGTTACATCTCTACCCTTGGGCATGATCTTTTTAGTATTATAATGAGGGGTAAATGTGGGTGAAAAGTCAGCACTGTGGTTCTTCTTGGGGCTTACTGGTTTGGTCCTACCTTACCACTCTTTACAGTGAAGACCCACCCCTCACCCCTTCTTTCAGTAAGCATCCTGCCTCTGCATTCCTGCAAAATGAGCTATACAAGGGTGTAGAGTTTTAGCTTTTTTCTTTTTGTGAAGGCAGCCAATAAATGATGGATTTTTGTGGTTGGTGATAAGGGGAACAGTCCAGTCTCCACGCTGTCTCACTTATAAGACAGCAAATCTTTAGGTGACTTGTCAGAAAAAATATCAGGCAATTATCTCCGTGAAAGTCAACTATAGAAAATTAATACGAATGTCACTCAAATCATTTGTCATACCACAGAGCATATTATGGAAGTGGAATAGATTCCATATATATTCTTTAGGTTAAAATATGGATCAAAACTAGAGTTCTGAACTAATGTAAACTTTATCGTAGTAAGTGAGTCATAGTCTACAGATAGAACTCATGTGGGAGTGGTTCTCATATAACAGATGGGAAGAATGAGAAATTTAGTAACATAAGCCTAAGTTAAGAAGTCATCAGAAGGCCCCAAAATATATGTTAGTTGTCATTTAAATATAGTTACATTGATTAAATAGCCAAGAAGATTGTGGCTCATATTTTTTATTCCAAAAGTGTGAAGACAGAAAAATTCCCTCTAACTCTTATTTACTTGGTGCCATGATTGCCTTTTTTCCCCTACCTATAGATGATAATAAACCTAGTGATTCAATAATATTTCCAAAGATAACGTTATTAAGTGGCAACTGAAACCAAACCTTACCACCGTCAGTAGTCCAAAAGGAATAGTCAAAGCCGTACTAGGAAGCTGACTTTTTGGTGAGAGATATGAGAGAAAATGGAATAAAAATCTCAGCTGAGAACAACTAGAAAAGTGACATAGCTACCCGGACAGCCAGCTAGCCAAGTCTCTCTAAGGACTGAAACTCTTGTTTGTTTTTGGTAACCCAGGGCCTAATATAAATCTGACACCGAGTAATTATTAAATAGAAACTTGGCAAATAAGTTTTGTTTTCATTTGTTAGGATATTTTATGCCCTTTGTCCTAATGTGTCTTTTGTAACTGTATCTTCATGATATGCCTTCTGTTTACCAAGGAATGTGAGTATAAGTATGAATATAATCATGTTTGCCAACATAACTAAGTATCTGATTACATATGATCTACATGACTTAGACAAGAACAGTAGACATCTCAGTAAAATCACTGGAATATAAATTTCATGTGGGTCCTCTACTATGTAAAATGATGCTCCTTTTAGCAATGTTTAAATAGTGACCTTTGTTTGGAGTCTGAGTTCTCACTGGTATACAAGTAAATAAATTATTTATTATCCTCAGGGAAATTGGCTTGAGACAGGATAAAGTATATTCCACTATGGAAATAAAGAGAGAACAGAAGTTTGAGGTCTAGAATGTAGGCCGCTCTGTGGAGCATGTGACCCCAAGACTAAGTGAGTTCAGAAATTAGTAAACTAATTTATTCAGTTGATTTCACCGGAAAGGAAGGGCTCTCGTTTACCAAGTAATTGAATCTTTGAAAGTTTTTGGGTTCAGGTTGAACAAGTCTTTTCCACAATGAAGTATTTAAACTTTGATTTAAAGTCTTATTATAGTCCTATGTCAGGGGATCCATCTGTAAATGAATATAAGATGCTATTTTTTGAAGAGAACATGTTTTCGTGGATGTGGAATGCTGAGTCTGAACCGTGGCTTAAGTTTGAGGGCAATTAGAAATTATTACTACTCAAAGGCAGATGTTTCAGAATAATCAGTCAAGATTTTTTAAACTGGCAAGGTAGAAAGCAAGCAGTTGGACGGTAACAAGAATCTTGCTATTCCAACATTAAGATCAAAAGTAGAGTGCCTCCTAACCTCATAATTACTTTAATCCACCCAGTAAATACAAGTAAAAATGTAAACTGAGTGCTGGTTTAAGTCTACTCTCTCTTTCACAAAGGATTGATTTCTCTCCACACATATTCAAAAAAATCATTATTTTTATTCATCTTTGTAACAGAATTTCATTTGGGGTAAAAAATTAAAAAAAGTAGGCATTCTATAAATAATAGAATAATTGAAAGAATGAATGTAATGAGGTGAACTGCTTTTAATTTTGAAGGTATCAAATTCAGTACAGCAAAATAAAATTAAAAATGTGTATTAGTTCAATGCATACATGTTTATGTGCATTTATTTTTAAAGATTTTATTTATTTATTCATGAGAGACACAAAGAGAGAGGCAGAGACATAGGTAGAGGGAAAAGCAGGTTTTCCACAGAGAGCCCGATATGGGACCCTATCCCACAACCCCTGGATCACAACTTGAGCCAAAGGCAGACGCTCAACCACTGAGCCACCCAGGTGATCCTTTACGTGGGTTTAAAATGTGGTTTACATATATCAGCTAATGGCCCATTGTGAAAACTTTGCCTTCAACCAGAGATTTTGGTAAGTCAAGAAACTCACCTAATACTAACCTCTTGGCTCCCCTGAAAAATTAATGTTATGGAATTGAATCAACGTAATTTGCGGAGATTCAGAGTGTTCATTCTGAGGAACCTTTGCTAGCTGCAAAGACTCCTGGTTAGAGCGCATGGCTTCTGAACTCCCCAGTAATAGTAATATCCAGTTTTCAAAAAGGATAATAGTAAGTAGAGGAAAGCCCCAGGACACCTTTTCTAACCGAATTTAATTAAAAGCTAAATGAAAGTGAGTTCAATTACGTAGAGTAGTTCAGTAATGTAGATCAAAGAAAAAAGATAATCTTAAAACTTCCTACAGGTGACCAGTCTTACAACCAAGTGATATCATGGTGGTTTAGATTTAATATACCGTGCCCACAAACAGCTCTTCCAAACTGTTTCATTTATGTAAGTGATTGGTGGGGAATTATACCTTATTGGGAAACAATTTTTTTGTAAACAAAATAAAACAGAATTTGATTCTATTTCTTCTTATACCAAAATATGGACAAGCCTCGCACGTGGGTGGCTCGTTGGTCTAGGGGTATGATTCTCGCTTCGGGTGTGAGAGGTCCCGGGTTCAAATCCCGGACGAGCCCGCTTCCTTTTCAACCACTTGGACTTAATAGCATCAGGGGGGAAAAAAGCGTTTTCCCAAATATTCTTGCCAAAAACACTGGCTGTGGAATGGCAGTGTTCTCGGAGGAGCCGGGCACGAATGCCCGCATCTCCCGCGCGCCTACGCACCTGCGGTGCTGATGCTGCACCAGCCACAGGCCGGCTCTTCTGTGCATCCTTCCTCGGGTGCAGGGAGGGAGGGAGGCGGGGGAGTGGCTGGCGGGCACGCGCATGCGCACACCTGCCGCAGGGGGCGGAGTGAGAGCCATGCTCCGGCACCTTACCTGCTGCCGCCCAGTCCTAGTCCGATTTCCGCTGTTACAGCCCTCTGGTGGGGTGGGGAGGGGTGGGGAGCTCTCCGACCCTCAACCTCTGCTGCTCCCACCACCCTGACCGCTGGCTCTACGGCCTATGACTGCGGCCAGACGCCGGCCTCTTTCTGGTCCTGCACTGCCCTGGTCGGAGCTCATTCAGGTGCTCTGTCAGCCAGTGAATATTCAGTGGCTGCTGTGTGTCCACCTGTGCCTGATGCTAGGGACGTAGAGGTGGGCAGGGAATAAAATAAGGTTTGTTTCTACTAGTTCCAAGTAACTACATAGCGTTTTCATGCGTCCAGACTTCCCAGAAGAGCCTGCAGAAGCAGGGCCGACGTGTACACTCCAGGGAAAACCCCAAGGAGCAACACCTACCCTAGACCCCATGCACACCAGTACTTTTTCCTCCAGGAAATGCTCTCACTTAGGAACTGTGCAAAACGCTCAGGTGAATTAATTAGCATAAATATAAAAGATGACAAAGAAAAAAGATGAGGAGGAAGGTATTAATTCAGTTCTTTTGCTCTTGCCAGCTATCTTAAGATATTTCCTTGGAATAACTGCTGCTTTGTGACCAACACTGAATGCTGACACACACACACACACACACACACACACATCACGGCAATTTCTTTGAAGGCTCATTTTGAAAGTATTCTGGAAGAGTGGTCTTTTTTTTTTACCTTTGTTTAGGGCAATTTTGGAAGCCCAATAAACATGAAGATGCAGGTCCTTTTTCAGAAGTGGTGTAGAATATATTGTCTCTTTTTATACATGAAATATGAGTGTATAATTGATTTGTAAAACAATTTTATAATTTGAAGTAGATGTTGTTATTCATGAAGTTTGAAATTCAAACCTCCTCCAACCTTTGTCCTTCAAGAATTTTCTTAAGATGCAGGAAGTCAGTTCTATGCCACCTAAGCCAGAGATTGAATTATCCTCTTTCAAGACATTTTATTATCCCAAAAAGGATAATTTAAAGATACTGTCTGATAGGAAATGGCACAGTAGATCACTTTACTGTGATGCCCACAGTCAATAAACTGGACTCATAATCTCAGTGTCCAGTTATTGTAAGGGCTTAATTATAACTATAACCAGCAACCAAGGATCACTAGACATCTAAAATAAGTGCCTAACATGATAGAGATAAAAGTGAACTAGAAAAAAATAGAGGAAAATATTATGCAGAAAGAAGAAAACTCAGGAAAGTTATTACAGAGAGAAAGAATGCTATACAAAACAGTAGCTCAACTACAAAAGCATCTTAAAATTCAAATTATGAGAGTAGAAATGAAAAACTTAATGGAGTAACTGCAATAAAATGTGAAGGATATCTTCCAGAATATGGAGTAAAAATATAAAGGGGAACCAACAGTTATGCTCCCTAGTAGATACCCAAATGAATTGAAACTTATGACTACAACAAAACCTGCACACGAATGCTTATAGCAGCTTTATTCATAACTGGAAAAACTGAGAAGCAACCAAAACGTCCTTCAGTAAGTGAATGGATGGGGTGTCTGATTGGTTCAGTTGGTTAAGCATCCAACTTTTGGTTTTAGCTCAGGTTACCATCTCAGAGTCTTGGCATCGAACCCATGTTGGGCCCTGTGCTCAGTGCAGAGTCTGCTTGAGAATCTCTCTCCCTCTACTATGCCCTTCCCCATGTTTGGGCACACACATGCTCTCTCTCTCAAATAAATAAAATATTTAAAAAATTAATAAATGGATAAACTGTGGTACATCCATACAATGGAATATTATTTAGTAAGAAAAAGAAATGAGCACTCAGGCCACAAAAAGACATTAAAGAACCTTAAAAGCATATTGTTAAGTGAAAGAAGCCAATCTGAAACAGGTAGGGAGGGATATAGGAATGAAGAGGTAGAGCACACGCCAGTGAAATTATTCTGTATGATACTGTAGTGATGGGCACATGTCATGACACATTTGTCAAAACCCGTAGAATGTGCAGCACAAGGAGTGAACCTTAATGTAAATTATGGACTTTGGTTACATTGGTCCCTCGGCTGTAACAAATATAGCACAAGACTATGAGATGTAAATAATAAGAGAAGCTGTAGGAGAGAAGAGAGGGTATGTGGGAACTCTGTACTTTCCTATCAATTTTTCTGTAAACCTAGAACTGCCTTTAAAAAAATGTCTGGGCAGCCCCGGTGGCGCAGCGGTTTAGCGCCACCAGCAGCCCGGGGTGTGATCCTGGAGACCCAGGATGGAGTCCACGTCGGGCTCCCTGCATGGAGCCTGCTTCTCCTTCTGCCTGTGTCTCTGCCTCTCTCTCTCTCTCTGTCTCTATGAATAAATAAAATCTTTAAAAAAATGTCTAGATGGCAGAAGAGTAGGGTCTCATTAAAAAATGTCTAGATGGCGGAAGAGTAGGGTCCCCAAGTCACCTGTCCCCATCAACTTACAAATAATCCTGAAAACCTATGAATTCAGCCTGAGATTTAAAGAGAGAACAGCTGGAATGCTACAGAGAGAAGAGTTTGCACTTCTAACAAGTACAACTCTTTTTTAGCCACTCTGCACTGAGCAAAATGACTAGAAAGAACTCACCACAAAAGAAAGAATCAGAAATAGTACTCTCTCCCGCAGAATTACAGAATTTGGATTACAATTTGATGTCAGAAAGCCAATTCAGAAGCACAATTATAAAGCTACTGGTGAAAAAAAAAATAAAGCTACTGGTGGCTCTGGAAAAAAGCATAAAGGATTCAAGAGACTTCATGGCTGCAGAATTTAGATCTAATCAGGCCGAAATTAAAAATCAATTAAGTGAGATGCAATCCAAACTGGAGGTCCTAATGATGAGGGTTAATGAGGCAGAAGAAAGAGTGAGTGACATAGAAGACAAGTTGATGGCAAGGAAGGAAGCTGAGGAAAAAAAGAGAAAAACAATTAAAATACCATGAGGAAAGGTTAAGGAAAATAAATGACAGCCTCAAAAGGAAAAATCTATGTATAATTGGGGTTCCAGAGGGCGCCAAAAGGAGCAGAAGACCAGAAAATGTATTTGAACAAATCATAGCTGAGAACTTCCCTAACTTGGGGAGGGAAACAGGCATTCAGATCTAGGATATAAAGAGATCCCTGCCCCCCCCCCAAATCAATAAAAACTGTTCAACACCTTGACATTTATTTATAAAGATTTTTATTTATTTCTTCATGAGAGAGATATATAGAGAGAGGCAGAGACACAGGCAGAGGGAGAAGCAGGCTCCATGCAGGAAGCCCAACGTGGGACTCGATCCCAGGTCTCCAGGATCATGCCCTGGGCTGAAGGCAGGCGCCAAACCACTGAGCCACCCAGGGATCTCAACACCTTGACATTTAATAGTGAAACTTGCAAATTCCAAAGATAAAGAGAAAATCCTTAGAGCAGCGAGAGACAAGAGATCCCTAACTTATATGGGGAGAAATATTAGATTAATAGCAGACCTCTCCACAGAGACCTGGCAGGCCAGAAAGGGCTGAATTTATTCAGGGTCCTAAATGAGAAGAACATGCAGCCAAGAATCCTTTATCCAGCAAGGCTCTCATTCAGAATACAAGGAGAGATAAAGAGCTTCCAAGATAGGCACAAACTGAAAGAATATGTGACCACCAAACCAGCTCTGCAAAAAATATTAAGGGAGACTCTGTAAAAGAAAGAGGAAGTCCAAAGAAATAATCCACAAAAACAGGGACTGAATAGGTATTATGATGACACTAAATTCATATCCTTCAATAGTAACTCTGAACATGAATGGGATTAATGATCCCATCAAAAGACGCAGGGTTTCAGACTGAATAAAAAAGCAAGACCCATCTATTTGTTGTCTATGAGAGACTCATTTGAGACCTAAGGACATCTACAGCCTGAAAATAAAAGATTGGAGAACTATTTACCATTCAAATGGTCCTCAAAAGAAAGCAGGGGTATCCATCCTTATATCAGATAAATTAAAGTTTATCCCAAAGACTGTAGTAAGAGATGAAGAGGGATACTATATCATACTTAAAGGATCCATCCAACAAGAGGACCTAACAATCATGAATATTTATGCCCCTAATGCAGGAGCTGCCAAGTATATCAATCAATTGATAATCAAAGCTAAGACATACTTAGATAATAATACACTTATACTGGGAGACTTCAACACAGTGCTTTCTGCAAATGACATATTTTCTAAGCACATCTCCAAAGAAACAAGAACTTTAAATGATACACTGTACCAGATGGATTTCACAGATATTTACAGAACTTTACATCCAAATGCAACTGAATACACATTCTTCTCAAATGCACATGGAACTTTCTCCAGAATAGACTACATACTGGGTCACAAATCAGGACTTAACCAATACAAAAAGATGGGGAGTGTCCCCTGCATATTTTCAGACCATAATGCTTTGAAACTTGAACTCAATCACAAGAAGAAGTTTGGAAGAAATTCAAACACGTGGAGTTTAAAGACCATCCTGCTAAAAGATGAAAGAGTCAACTAGGAAATTAGAGAAGAATTTAAAAGATTCATGGAAACTAATGAGAATGAAGATACAACCATTATCCCCAAATCCCAAAATCTTTGGGATATAGCAAAAGCAGTCCTGAGAGGGAAATACATCGCAATATAAGCATCCCTCAAAAAACTGGGAAAAACTCAAATACACAAGCTGACCTTGCACCTAAAGGAACTGGAGAAAGAACAGCAAGTAAAACCTACACCCAGCAGAAGAGAGTTAATAAAGATCCGAGCAGAAACCAATGAAATAGAGACCAGAACTGTAGAACTGATCAACAAAACCAGGAGTTAGTTCTTTGAAAGAATTAATAAGATAGATAAACCATTAGCCAGCCTTATTAAAAACAAAAGAGAAAAGACTCTAATTAATAAAATCACGAATGAAAAATGAGAGATCACAACCAATACCAAGGAAATACAAACGATTTTAAAAACATATTATGAGCAGCTATATACCAATAAATTAGGCAATCTAGAAGAAATGGACGCATTTCTGGAAAGCCACAAACTACCAAAACTGGAACAGGAAGAAATAGAAAACCTGAACAGGCTGATAACCAGGGAGGAAATTGAAGCGGTCATCAAAAACCTCCCAAGACAGATGGCTTCCCAGGGGAATTCTATCAAACGTTTAAAGAAGAAACAATACCTATTCTACTAAAGCTGTTCCAAAAGATAGAAAGGGATGGAATACTTCCAAACTTCTATGAGGCCAGCATCACCTTAATTCCAAAACCAGACAGAGACCCCACCAAAAAGAAGAATTAGAGATCAATATTCCTGATGAAAACAGATGCAAAAATTCTCAACAAGGTACTAGCCAATAGGATCCAACAGTACATTAAGAAAATTATTCACCATGACCAAGTAGGATTTATCCCTGGGACACAAGGCTGGTTCAACACTCATAAAACAATCAATGTGATTCATCATATCAGCAAGAGAAAAACCAAGAACCATATGATCCTCTCAATAGATGCAGAGAAAGCATTTGACAAAATCCATCCATTCTGATCAAAATTCTTCAGTGTAGGGATAGAGGGAACATTCCTCGACATCTTAAAAGCCATCTACAAAAAGCCCACAGCAAATATCATTCTCAGTGGGGAAACACTGGGAGCCTTTCCCCTAAGATCAGGAACAGGACAGGGATGTCCACTGTCACTACTGCTATTCAACATAGTACTGGAAGTCCTAGCCTCAGCAATCAGACAACAAAAAGACATTAAAGGCATTCAAATTGGAAAAGAAGAAGTCAAACTCTCCCTCTTTGCAGATGACATGATACTGTACATTGAAAACCCAAAAGACTCCACCCCAAGATTGCTAGAACTCACACAGCAATTCGGCAGTGTGGCAAGATACAAAATCATTGCCCAGAAATCAGTGGCATTTCTATCCACTCACAATGAGACTGAAGAAAGAGAAATTAAGGAGTCAATCCCATTTACAATTGCACCCAAAAGCATAAGATACCTAGGAATAAACCTAACCAAAGAGGTAAAGGATCTATACCCTAAAAACTACAGAACATTTCTGAAAGAAATTGAGGAAGACACAAAGAGATGGAAAAATACTCCATGCTCATGGATTGGAAGAATTAATATTGTGAAAATGTCAATGCTACCCAGGGCTACCTACACATTTAATGCAATTCCTATCAAAATACCATGGACTTTCTTCAGAGAGTTGGAACAAATAATCTTAAGATTTGTGTGGAATCAGAAAAGACCCCGAATAGCCAGGGGAATATTAAAAAAGAAAACCATACCTGGGGGCATCACAATGCTGGATTTCAGGTTGTACCACAAAGCTGTGATCATCAAGACAGTGATGTTTCTGGCACAGAAACAGACATACAGATCAATGGAACAGAATAGAGAATCCAGAAATGGGCCCTCAACTCTATGGTCAACTAATATTCGACATAGCAGGAAAGACTATCCACTGGAAAAAGGACAGCCTCTTCAATAAATAGTGCTGGGAAAATTGGACAGCCACATGCAGAAGAATGAAACTAGACCATTCTCTTACACCATACACAAAGATAAACTCAAAATGGATGAAAGATCTAAATGTGAGATAAGATTCCATCAAAATCCTAGAGGAGAACACAGGCAACACCCTTTTTGAACTTGGCCACAGCAACTTCTTGCAAGATACAACTATGAAGGCAAGGGAAACAAAAGCAAAAATGAATTATTGGGATTTAATCAAGATAAAAAGCTTCGTACAGCAAAAGAAACAGTCAACAAAACTAAAAGACAACCTACAGAAGGGAGAAGATATTTGCAAATGACGTATCAGATAAAGGGCTAGTATCCAAGATCTATAAAGAACTTATTAAACTCAATGGCAAAGAAACAAACAACCCAATCATGAAATGGGCAAAAGACATGAACAGAAATTTCACCAAAGAAGACATACGCATGGCCAACAAGCACATGAGAAAATGCTCTGCATCACTTGCCATCAGGGAAATACCAATCAAAACCACAATGAGATACTACCTCACACCAGTGAGAATGGGGAAAATTAACAGGGCAGGAAAAAACAAATGTTGGAGAGGATGTGGAGAAGGGAAACCCTCTTGTACTGTTGGTGGGAATGTGAACTGGTGCAGCCATTCTGGAAAACTGTGTGGAGGTTCTTCAAAGAGTTAAAAATAGAGCTACCCTATAACCCAGCAATTGCACTGCTGGAGATTTACCCCAAAGGTACAGATGCAGTGAAACGCTAGGACACCTGCACCCCAATGTTTATAGCAGCAATGTCCACAATAGCCAAACTCTGGAAGGAGCCTCGGTTTCCATCAAAGGATGAATGGATAAAGAAGATGTGGTCTATGTATACAATGGAATATTACTCAGCCATCTGAAATAATACTCAGCCAATACTTGCTTTAAAGTGGATGGAACTGGAGGGTATTATGCTGAGTAAAATAAGTCAATCGGAGAAGGACAAACATTATATGGTCTCATTCATTTGGGGAATATAAAAAATAGTGAAAGGGAATAAAGGGGAAAGGAAAGAAAATGAGTGGGAAACCTCAGAGGGGGTGACAGAACATGAGAGACACCTAATTCTGGGAAACGAACAAGGGGTGGTGGAAAGGGAGGTGGGCGGGGGGTTGGGGTGACTGGGTGACGGGCACTGAGTAGGACACTTGATAGGATGAGCACTGGGTGTTATGCTATATGTTGGCAAATTGTACTCCAATAAAAAAATAAGTCTATTAAAAAATAAGCAGAGTGCAAATAGTAAAAAAAAAAGGGGGGGGGATGGCAGGGAGGAAAGAAAAAAGGAGAGGAAATATCTTGGAGCTATAAAATCTGAGGTAAAAGAAGTTCCAGGAAAAAAAAAAAAAGAAAATAGAGAACATGTAAGTGAGAAAATCAACAACAAAAAAGTCAAGCTAATTTTCCAAACGGAAATACATGATTTTCCAAATTTAATGAAGTAATAGAGCTCTCAGAACAATGAATGAAAATAGAAACACATGATGGCATACTTTTCAGACTTTTGGGAACACTGTAGACAGGGAAATTATCCTGAAAGAGAGAAAAGCTAATTAGAAATGAAGTATCAGTAATTAGAATGACTTCTTAATTCTTGTAAAGTAATACTGAAAGCCAAAGACAATGGAGAACTTTCAGAATCCTGAAAGAAAATATTCCCCAACCTAGCATTCCCATACCCAACCAACCTTCAATCAACCGTTGGAGAAACATAATAGATATTTTCCAATGCCCAAATACTCAAAAATCTTATTCCCAATGAACTTTTTTTTCTTTTCAGGAAGCTACTCTACAATGTAGAAAGCAAATTAAGATAGAAAAAGCCTTAGGATATCCACCCCCAGTGGTAGAGAAAGAAAAGGTACATGATTATGGTGAAGACATCCTGAAGAAAACTGTATAGCAACTACAGAAATCATCCAATTCTATCCCCTCCCCCTTTTAAAGATTTTATTTATTCATTCATGAGAGACACAGAGACACACACAGGGAGCCCAACGTGGGACTCAATCCTGGGCCTCCAGGACCACACCCTGGACTGAAGGCAGGCACTAAACCTCTGAGCCACCCAGGGATTTCCGTCTTAACCCCTTTTTAAAGACAAACGTGTATGGTTATTTGCGGTAACTTGGAAAAAAAAAACTTCTAATGTTCAGGAAAAAGAGGTGGATCTTTTTGTATAATGGATAATCAGTAAAAAAAACAGTAAATTTAAAAAATCAGTAAGTAGAAATAATGTGTATTATTTAGAATATATTTTTTAAGATTTTATTTATTTATTCATGAGAGAGATGGAGAGAGGCAGAGACACAGGCTGAGGGAGAAGCAGGCTCCATGCAGGGAGACTAATGCAGGACTCGAGTATCACACCCTGGGCCAAAGGCAGGTGCCAAACCGCTGAGCCACCCAGGGATCCCCTGGAATATAATTTTGCCTTTGTAACCTACTGTAGCTTAAAGGAAGCAGATGGGACTCACATCTTACATAATTGTCTGAATGTATAATCAATCCTAGGGTGATGCTTTCACTCCAGGGTGTTTCCTTCCAGTATTCTACCTCATTGCTCCTTCCTTCTTATGGTGTTGCCTTTTCCAGCAAGCAGAGAGAGTAGGAAGAGAGAAGTGGGTGGTACTTCTTTCCTCTTTTGGGCATAACCTGCAAGCTTTACATACAGTGACTCTCTAATGCACTAGTTTAGAAATTGGTCACATGGCCATGCTTAGCCATTAAGAAAAGTTGTGCATGGTAGTCTTCTCTGGGTGGCTATAAGCCCTTCTAAATGCCCATTTCTAAGAAAGGAACAAATATTGATGGACAACTAGCCATCTCTGCTATAGTATGAGATTTGGAGACATGCTGCTGGTAAAAACAAAAACAACACAAACAAAAAATCAAATGTCTAAAAATCTTTTTCTCTCCCAAGGGGGAAGAAGAAAAGAGGAAAAAGATCGCTTTTTTATGTATACATGCTTTTGAAGTGTGTAAGATTTTAAAACATGGTTATTGTTAAAAAATATTAATGAAAAAATAAGCTTTAAGGTGAGAACTAAGGTATGGATAAAAAATTTATCCAGGTTCAAATGAGGAAGGGCAAGAGCACTCCATGAGGGAAAAGGTCTTGTTGGAAAGAGGGGAAATAGATCCTTCTTGATACAAAATCAGGAATTGGACTAGAGAGGAAAACAAGGCAGAGGAAAGTGGGTGAAGCTGAGCATGAAGATCCGTGCAGGTCAATAAGGCAAACACTAAAATAGAAGGTTTTTTTTTCAAGTAAGAAGAGAGAATGGTTCATCACAAGCAAAGAGTGGTCTTCACTCAAGATATTAGTGCAACCCAAGGTAAAGTGCCCTCACACTAAGAGTATAAGAATGAGTGGAGATCCATTCCTGCAAGATTTCCCCCATGTCCCCTGCGTAGGTTCCTCCTGTGATTGATTTGCTTAGGCTTCATGGAAAAAAAAAAATCCTGTTGCAGCTCCCACTGCTCAGGCCACTGAATGGGTAGGAACAACCACTGAGTGGTCTTAAGCTGCTCTTCCACAGAAGGAACAGAATGGAAATAAGGTTGACGGAAAATAAAGTTTCTAAAAAAAAAAAAAAAAAAGAAAGAAAAAAAAATCTTCATGACCACCTCCCTTCTCAGGTTTATGGATGCTCCCTGATCACTCACGTGCATCAGTGCTCCAGCCAGTGATTTCCGCATACTTGTGTAGATCCTGCGAGCTCCCTGCCTTTGCTCAGGCCCCTTCCTCAGCGCGGGACACCCTTTCTCAGCCACCTCTAGAAAACTTCCTCTGCAAGACTCACCTTTAATATGACCTTCTCTGACCAGGCATTTATGATTCATTATGATTGGTCAGAATTAAGCCCTACCCATGTTCATTTATGTGCATTTTATTCATTCAGTGAAACTAATCAAAAACCTAAAAAAAAAAAAAAGGTTGAAACAGCCTTTTTTCACCCCTTCCCCAAATAATTTCCTCGCTAGGAGTGAGTCTTTTGACATCCCTAGCACCACATGCCTTGTAAAATCGGACAGAAGCTGAGAACCCGTCCCCTAGAAAATCACCCAGAGGCACGGATATGGGGGGGGGGGGGGGTGCTGAGAACTCAGGGTTCCCCCGGGCGGATGCGCGGCAAAGGGGCTCTCGCCCCACCCCGGTACAGGGTCACCTCTGCAACCCCACCCCGCAGCGTTAGGCGGTGAGAGAGGCAGCACCGCCTCACTCGGCCCCGTGCTTCGGTCGCCCAGGCTGTCTCAGCCGCCAGGAATGCGGGGTCCGGACTCGCCAGGGGCCCTGGGGTGGGCTCTGGCGGCCCGACTCTGGGGGCCCCTGCCCGCGGCGGGCTCAGAGGGCTTCCTGCGCGCACGCGGCCCTGCAGCCCGGACCCCGGCGGGGCCTGTGGCGCTGCGGGCGCGGTCGGGCCTCGGGCGAGAGCTGCCCCCGCCCCTGCCCCAGCGCGAGGGTCCCCCGCGCTCCGCGGCCGCTCTGTGCGGAGCCCGCCGGCCCCACGTCTCCTGGACGTCTCCTGACCGCCCTTCCCTCCAGGACAGCAGGAGTTCCCGGGTGTAAACTCTGAAATAAAGTACTTAGGAACCCCGGCGCGTCGCGACGAGGTGGCCGAGTGGTTAAGGCGATGGATTGCTAATCCATTGTGCTCTGCACGCGTGGGTTCGAATCCTACCCTCGTCGGTTGGGGCATTTTAGTTAGGAGAGGGGGAAAAAATTAAGCCAATTTGTCCAAAAAGTTGACGTTGCGGGTTTTCCACTTTATCGTTCGTTTGGTGGGAACTTTATGAGAGCAGTGAAGTACCTCCTTGGTGCACCTCTCCTGCCTGGTGCCTGCCTGGAGCGCGACAGGAAGAGAGGAAGTGAAAGATGCTTGAAAAAAATCTGCCATCTGGAAACCACAAAGGTTTTGCCCTTTATTAGCACGCACAGACTATATTATTCTACCTCTTAGATTTAGATCTACAACTCACCTAGAACTAATATTTATTTATAGTGGGAGGAAAAATCCATCGAAATATCGATTGATCTGTCATCCATCTATAGATAAATACATTCATTCTGGTATTTAAATAAACACCATTTGTCGAGAAGACCATCTTTTTCTCCTTTGCACTACAAAATCACCTTTACCATACACATCAAGTGTCCATGTGTGTGTAGTGTTTTTCAGATATCTATTTTCTTCACCTGCCTATTTTACAATAACCCTCTGTCTTATGTAACATAGCCTTGTAGGGACGTCTGGGTGGCTCAGCGGTTAAGTGTCTGCCTTCGGCTCTGGGCATGATCCTGGGGTCCTGGAATCGAGTCCTGCATGGGGCTCCCTGTATGGAGCCTACTTCTCCCTCTGCCGGTGTTTTCTGCCTCTTTCTGTCTCTCATGAATAAACAAAATCTTTAAAGATATATATCTATATATATAGATATATATCGCTTTGTAGTAAGTCTTCACACCTTGTTCCTATTCAAGATTTGCCTGTTCTAAATTGCCTTTTTGTATTTTCATAAACATTTTAGAATCATTTTGTAAATTTCTGCCTCCCAAAAAGAGAAGGCTGATGTAATTTTGGATAATATTGTTTGAATCTGTAAGTCAATATGAATATAATTGACATCTGTAAGGTATTGAATCTTGCAATGCATATTATACTTTTCAATTATTTATATCTTCTCTAATTTATCTCAATAGTGTCTTACATGATTTTTCTACATAGAAATATATAGCCCATTATTTTACTAGATATATTTTAGATATTTTTATCTAAATATTATCTAAATTGGGGAGCCCAGGTGGCTCAGTGGTTTAGTGCCACCTTCAGTCCAGGGCTTGATCCTGGAGACCAAATCCCACATCAGGTTCACTGCATGGAGCCTGTGTACATATATATGTAAAATAGAGAAAAATACATCAAATGGCCACAACTTGACTCTGTCTCTTAGATCAATATGCAACTCTTTAAGTAAACATTCAAGACCATCCATGCTCTTAAGACTCCTCAGAGTGAAGCTTTGATCTCTCTCACCTATGTCATATGAATTCCTTCTTAACCCATTTCTTAGGATGCTTGTGCAATCTGTACTGCTTCGTTTTCTTTGACTAATTTATATTTTTTCAAAGAGAATTTCCATATTTACCTTTTGTAGAACGACTATAGAGAAAGGGACTGATTATTTGCTTTTCAACTTTGAGTGTGGCTCTGCGGTCTGTAGCACGTGGTGCTTCATCATATACCCAGCTAATTAGACATCTGCCCAAACATACTTGCTTTTTGGGTGATATTTCTTAACCAACACCATTCTCCATTCACTTGGGTAGAGTTAATCTACTTCTATCAAATATATACAGAAATGTGTAGAACTCTTTCTAGCATATTAGACCAGTGAAGAATAATAGTGATCTGTTCTCAATGTAATATCTTCTGATAACATGAGGACTCCTCAAGAGATTTCTTCCTTCAAATAGCAACTATGTCAGTTAAAATTAGTTATATGCTTACACTTTGCACTGTCTGAAATCTTGTTCTTCTGCACATTCTCTGCTACACAGCTCTAATGCCAACCACCACCTTGGGAGGCCTTTCCCCGTCTCCAAGATTAAGATGTCTCATGTTAAGTTCTCAGAGCCCTTTGTAATTCTTTATGCACATATAAGAATTACAGTTAAGTATTCCCAACTATTTGTTTAATATCTGTCTCCCATCATATCTGTTTCCCTTTCTCCATAAGGGCCTGGGCTATTCTGTAGTGTGTCCGTGGTATCAAGACTAACACATAATGGACTTCTAAAGAAATATTAAATGAAAAAGTTACTTCCAGAATAGTTTTTATATACTGAGTCTAGGTACATATGTCCATGGGTCTAGGCTTGGGGTCTTGTCAAGTTCAGAGAGCAGAAGCAGCCCTTGTATATAGGCCTTGAAGAGCAAAACCCAGAAATTCGGGAGTTAGCACCTCTTGTGAGGTTTGTGAGGCTCACATGATGGCAAATCTAGAGCCAGGGTTAATGACTTCCAAAACACACTGATTCTGAAAAGCCACACATTCATAAAAGGACAAAACATTGATACTGCTCCACAGTGACACCCAGATACACATCAGACATTCATCTAATCAAGGTCCTCTACAATGATTGTTACTGATAAAATGATAGGGACATGCAACGACACTGACACACAGCAACAGACAAGCACAAAACAGCAAATCTCATCCATTCATGTATTAATCTACTGCACAATCACCAAACCCTCTCTATACATGATTCTGTGCTGGGCGATTCTGGTGCAGTGGCTCAGAAAAACCCGTCCTGATTCTTAAGGAACTCCATTGTGGTAGGTGATACAGACCACGACCCCACAGGCCATGCTATTGAGACACAACTTGAACCATACACAATACTACTGAAAGACAGAAGTGCCCACACAGACCTTGAGTGGTAGAGAGACAGATTAATGTCCACAGACACACCATGTGAGAAACAGATCATGATCAAACAGACATAATCACACCCACACACATTAAATAAGGCATTAAGGGCTAAAATGTGCCAGACACTGTGCTAAGCACTTCCTAATAAAATGTGGATCACAGATACCATTATGATCTCCATTTAAACTTTGATAAATCCAAGACACAAAGAACTGAAGCCTTCCCAAGGTCACTAGCTCATAAATTGGGTTGGGGATTTAGGATTTTTACCTGTCTGGTCCAAAATCTAGTATCTGCCTTATCCATTATTCTCAACTGTCCTTTTCCCTGAGGATCTTTTGAGGGTGGTTCTTCCTCCTCCTTCAAGTATCAGGTCTAAGAGGCCTTCCAAGACCCCATATTTTAAAAATCCAACATAGCCTTGCGTTGTCATCTCCAGGAACCCATGAATATTTGAAATTACTCTGTATCTTTTCCTAGTGTATATAGTGGCTTCCCCCACAGGACTTGGGGAGGATCTGGTCCATCTATGACTTCCAGATAAAGCAAATGAAAATACAAAATGCCCAAGTAAATTGGAACTTCAGATAATTTTGTGGTACATCTCACGCAATATTAGGGACATGCTCATATTTAAAAATTATCAGTTCATTTGAAATACAAATTTAATTAAGTGTCCTATATTTTACCTGGCAACCCTACTTCCTTCAGGCAGCCCTGTAGCCTATGGAGTCTTGGCATATAATTGTTACTAAATGTACATTCAATGTAGAAATAAAAGGAGTTTTATTTCTATGGTTGTGGCTCAGGAAATCTATGTAACTCTCTGAGTTTCTGAGTTGGGTAGGGGAATTGATCTATTTGCAGATTTGCAGGGAGAATATCCAAAGATATTTTTAGATGAACAATTACAAGATCAGTAATTTTTTTTTTTTTTTTTTTTTTTTTTTTTTTTTTTTTTTTTTTACTGTTGGTCTCTTCCCAAGTGATTACTAGTTTATATCCGATCACTTCACATGTTGTTGCACGTTGGTGCCATTGTGTGTCTCTGTTATATAAAAGGTTTTTCCTTAGAATCTTCTAAGACTTGTTGATTCCCTAGCTATTCTTTCACAAACCTCCTAACTCCTTTCTCACTATAGGATGGCATAGAGTGACAATGTGTTTCTGGAAAAAGTCTGAAGATGTGGATGTTCTTTATGGACTCACTACTTGTGTGTCTTTCTCTTTTCTTTCCAAGGCTTCTGGTTCTTCATTTTTCTTATATTCCAAATATCATATGCCTCTCAGATTTTTGAGGCAATAAGTAAAATAATGAATGTGAAATCATTTGTAGGCTCTCAAAGACAAAAGAAATGCCAATAATTTATATTCTTTAATATGTGAGTCTCACACTGACAAATGGACACTCAAGAAGGCATCAAGCACTGAACAGAGTTTTGTTTTGAGGTATTATCAGGACTAATAGGTCTTGAAACTTAGCTGCCAAGGTACAGGCCCGGGAATACCCACACCCATGAAATAAGCATATCTCTGTAGGCAGCAGACTAGGTGATGATAGAGGAGAAATGGGTGGGAAACAGGCTCTTCAGCCACCTGTGTTTGGTTCCTAAGTGTTATGGGGTTGTGTATGGAATGAATAATAAGCCCAAGGGTCGGCTTTCCTTGAAACCGGGGCCTGATGCAGAGCCAGGAATAAGATCCATGCCGTCAGGGCAGTGACATATTCTCCTGGAAAACAAATAAGTAACTGAATTACTTAATACAATGTTCATGTGTGCCTTGAAGAACCAGATGAGACAAGTGCAGAAACAAAGGATTCTAAACTAAGGGTCAGGAAAAAAGTCCCAGAATAGGCTGCCTAAAAGCCATGAACTGAAGGAGAGAGCCACACAGGGGATGTGAGTATTTAACATAATTTGATTGCTATCTGACTGATAATGATTAACTCCCTACTCTAGAGAAACCTTTGTTGGCTGGTGAACTGGGAGAGGGTGGTGGGTCTCCAGGCCTGGAGACCTCTACCCAGCCATACCCAAAAGAGTCACAGAAGGTTCTTGGTCACGAGAAGGAATTCAAGGACAGACACCCAACACAAAAGACAAGTAACACAAGCAGGAAAGTTTATTAAAATGAAAACCATTCTCCTATCTTGAGATAGGAGAATGAGAGAGAAAGAGAGAGAGAGAGAGAGCTGTGCACCCTGGGGGTTGTTTTTTTTTTTTTTTTAAGATTTTATTTATTTATTCATGAGAGACACAGAAAGAGAGGCAGAGACACAGGGAGAGGGAGGAGAAGCAGGTTCCATGCAAGGAGCCCAATGCAGGACTCAGTCGGGGGAATCTGGGATCATGCCCTGAGCCAAAGACAGACACTCAACCACTGAGCCACCCAGGTGTCCCTTACTGACAGTTGTTGAGTAGGGGATAGAATGAATATTCATTACTTGGGACAAGGATTTCTTGGAAGGAGGGTTTCTGAACCTTTCCTATTCTGACACCTTCATTTTATGAGGGGTTGCAAAATTGTGATTTAATTTTTTCCACTCAGTGATATATAGACTGGGAGAGGCCCAGAGGTTCTTATAATACATAGTATTGACATATTTTTTAAAAGACTTGTTATAAATTAATAATATTGACTTTTTCAGTTTTACATAATGCAAATATTTTCTAGTTTGTCATTTGTTTTCTGTCCTTATTTGTTGTTTGTTGGTATCTGTCAAAATGTTTTAAATGTGTACATAATAGTATTTATTTTTGTGTCTTTTATTAGATTTAGGATGAAATTCATAAACACAAATGAAAAGAAATAATTTTCTAAATTTTCATCTGGAAGACATTATACTATTGCAGATATCAAGTCTTTCCCATTCACCATTAAGTTTCTCCTTGCAGGGCAGCCCCGGTGGCACAGTGGTTTAGCGCCGCCTGCAGCCCAGGGTGTGATCCTGGAGACCTGGGACCGAGTCCCACGTCGGGCTTCCTGCATGGAGCCTGCTTCTTCTTCTGCCTGTGTCTCTGCCTTTCTCTCTCTCTCTCTGAATAAATAAATCTTAAAAAAAAAAAAAAAAAAAAAAAAAAGGATTCTCCCTGAATACTTATTGCACAAAATAGGTAGCAAGTAAAATTTTGAATGGTGGACTGCATCTTCAAATCACCACCCACAAATCCTGGAGTCTTACATGGGCAGGTGAATTTCCTGTCTTCTTTTAAAAAAGATTTTATCTTTATTTATTCATGAGAGACTAAGAGAGAGAGGCAGAGACACAGGGAGAGGGAGAAGCAGACTCCCTTCAAGGAACCCGATACAGGACTCGATCCCAGCACCCTGGGACCGCCACCTGAGCTGAAGGCCGACACTCAACCACTGAGTCACCCAGGTATCCCAGCGTTTTAGCTCTTAATGTTGGCAGATTTGGTTCCTAGTTTTAGTGTCTGCTGTTTTAGAATCTGGTCAATTTGGCAGGATTGGAAAATGTTTCTACAAATAGTATTAATTCAACCAGAAATGCTTTGCCTGAATGTCTGATATGGCTCCTTGTAAAGACTCTTCAACATATAATAAATATTTAATTGAAGTCGGGTCTTAAAACCTTTGGTTTTTGGTGACCATAAAACTGAACAGGATTTAACATGAAATAGGGTTAAAAGAAAGACTTTGGAGCTATTTTAGCTGGCTTCTTAACAATCTTTGCAAGTCACTGCTGTAGGACCTTGCACTCTTTGCCACAATCTTTATCCTACAGGTTCATCCTCTGTAAATGGAGATAAGTAGAAAAGACCTTTTCAAAATTAGATGTGTTATTATCTTTAAAATTCTTCATACAGGGGACTAGAACCAATGATAAATTTTTTAATGATTCTTTACTCTTACTTTTAGTGTCATTATCAAACTATTTCATACTTTGCTTGAGTGTATATCTCATACTGGTATCTTTTTACTGTGAATGAGTCTGGATTTGGCTACAGCCAATTACAGTATCATATTCTCTGGGGACCTTCAGAGCATCTCCTATTTGGTAGGAGAGATGGAGGGAAAATCTGGGAGGAGGATGTGTAGGACTCCATCAGGGCCTGACTTTATATGAATTGAAAGTTGAATCATAAGGAAGCAATAAAGAAATACTTTACCCTGTGCTGAGATTAAAATTGTGTTCTTCATGGCAATGGGCACTACCTACATGCTCTTCACTCTACCACATTGCTGCTAAAGTATGCCTCACTGAAAGGGTATCCTCGTGCTCTGAGGACTCACATTTGTTAATGTTCTCGGCCTACTAGGAAGTGACATCTTTTACTATGCAAAAAAGTTGGGATCTCATAAGCCACAGAGCAGACACCAGGCGAATTTTCCTGGGAGGACTTTGTGGTCATCATTTCCATATGTGAATTAGAGTCCTTGTCCCTTATTTGTGGGCTTCTCATATTTAATTTAAAAAGGTATATTATAGGGGCACCTGGGTGACTCAGCGGTTGAGCATCTGCCTTGGCTCAGGTTGTGATCCTGGGGTCCTAGGATTGAGACCTGCATTAGGATTTCTCCCTCTGCCTATGTCTCTGTGTCTCTCATGAGTAAATAAAGTCTTTAAAGATAAATAAAAAATAAAAAGGTATATTAAAATTGGTTCTATCCTATTATATTTTTAATATGACTGAAGAATTATATTTTTACTTATTTTTTTAAAAAACATCTTTATTGGGGATCCCTGGGTGGCTCAGAGGTTTGGCGCCTACCTTTGGCCCAGGGCGCGATCCTGGAGACCTGGGATTGAGTCCCGTGTCGGGCTCCCGGCAGGGAGCCTGCTTGTCTCTCTCTCTATCTCTCTCTCATAAATAAATAAATAAATCTTAAAAAAAAAAAAGAAAACGTCTTTATTAAAGTATTATTGGCATGTGATAAACTGCATATATTTAAAGTGTACATTTAATGAGCTTTGATATATGTATACACATGAAAACATCTCAATCAAGATAGTGAACTTAGCCATCACCCCTAAAGTCTCCCTGTCCCTTTTTATACTTTTCTCCTGCTCCGTGGACCCATCTCCAAGGGACCACTGATCTGCATTTTGTCACAATAGATTGGTTTGCATCTTCTAAGTTTTTATATAAATAGGATTCAGTATGTACTCTATTTTGATTGGCTCCTTTAACTCAGTATAATTATTGTGTGGTTATTATCTGTGTTGTGTGTTTGGTAGCCAGACCCCCATAAACCCTGGCATTCAGACTTTTTACCTATGCCCTCCCCTTGATTGTGAGTTGGACCTATTGACTTGCTTCTTTGAAAAAAAAAGACAAAGAAAAAAAGATTTTATTTATGTATTTGAGAGAGAAAAAGAATGTGAGTGCACACAGGCAAGGGGGAGGGGCAGAGGAAGAGAAGCAGACTCTCCACTGAGCAGGAATGAGCCTGATGAGAGGCTCAATCCCAGGACCCCTGGATCATGATCTGAGCCAAGGGCAGACCCTACTGAGCCACCCAAGTGCTCCACGATGACTTTCTTCTAACCAATAGAATAGGAAAAAGTGATGGGATCATTCCTGTGATTATGTTGATTCAATCTTGGTAGCAGACTTAATCTAGAGAATATCGATGCTGGATTCATGTGGTAAATAGTCAAGTAGGGAAAGCTCACTTGGCAAGGAGCTTCAGACATCTCTGGAAACTGAAAGATACTTCCAGCCAACAGCCAACAGAAAGCCTGTGCCCTCAGTCCTAAAGCTACAAGGAAATGAATTCTGCTAACAACCCGAGTGAGCTTGGAAACGGATTCTTCCCCGGCCAACTGAAGGGTAGCAGAAATTGCCACCTCAAAGCATTCTTCTTTGGCATAAATGTTTATTTTGAGCCAATTTTTTTTCAAGCTAATTAATTTTGAGAAAAAAAAAACATACACAGGAAAATCTCTAGAAGCAGTACAAGTTCCTCTTTCATTAGGGCACTTTGCACTTTAATAAGGGAAGTCTCCCATTGTAAGGATGTGTCCCTCTCTGCACCAGGAAGAGAAGTTAACGAATGAAGAGGGTACCCACTGCAGTCTGCATAACAGCCTTCTCTTGTTTACAGCTCTTCTTGATAACTTCCCATACCTGGCCTTCCTAACCTCCAGCGTCTGATATTTAAGATTGGTGGCTTGAGTCATTTCAGGGAGTTTTACTCAGTTTTCCTGAGTATGTCCCATGTATACATGAAGGAGATGTGTTATTAAACTCTTGTTTTTCTCTTATTAATCTGTTTTTTTTTTTTATTACAACAGGGGTCTCAGCCACAGAACCTAAGAAGGGTGGAGGAAAAAATATTTTTTGTCTGCTACATAAGCTTCCAGATGAGAATACAGCCTAGTAGGCATCTTGATTGAAGCCCTCTGAGAACCTAAGCAGATGACCTAGCTAAGTCTTCCCCAGACTTCCCATCATTTACTATCCTGAAGTAATAGATGTGTATTATTCCAGATACTAAGTTTCTGGTCTTACTTTGTGTAAGTTATCCAACTGAGTAAAACTTTAAAGAGCTTACTGGTTTCATTCAGTGATTCATAAATCAGGCAGCATCCAATCTAGCAGACAGAAATAATAAAGTAGTTTGGAGGGTCTGGTCCTACTCCCACGTGGAGGAGGCCATTCTGCATCTTCCTGGGTTGAATTCGTGGGAGCCTAAAGGACTAGGAATGGGATCAAATGGGCGTTCAGCACTAGCAACACCAAGCCGGGGGATATGGGGTTGAGGAAGTTCCCCAACACACTTTGTTCCCAGCAGCAGGATTATTGGGATTAAGTAAAAGTACCGTTAGTCTCTTCCATTAGACTATGAGAGCAAGGATAATGTCTTACTCCTTTTTCCTTTCCAGATGCCTGAAACAGTTCTTGACAAATAAGTACTTATTCAACAGTTATTATTTATTGCACCAATAAACACTGCTTTTTTTTTTCAAACATTTTATTTATTTCAGAGAGAGAGAGAGCACAAGCAGGGCGAGGGGCAGAGGGAGAAGCAGACTCTTCACTGAGTGTGGAGCTTGACGTGGGGATCCATCCCAGGACCCCGGAACTATGACCAGAACCAAAGGCAGATGCTCAACTGACTGAGCCACCCACACACCTCACATCATTAGACACTATTATAGCTACTTTCGATTGTCCAAGTGCTTGTAGGTCAAGTGTGGAACTGACCAGATAAAGCAAATGAGACTTAACCCAAGGGCAAGTTTTGTGGAAAGAAATGAGTATCAAGAAGTATTAGACATGCAAAAGCAAAATCTTGTGAGGATTTGAATCGAATATCTTTTGCTTACCAGATAAGTAGGATGGATTGCAAAGCAACAACCTATTGTCCTAAAAAATAGTTTATTAGATGTGCACCTATGGATAACATTTAGGGGCATGCCAGTACACTTTTAGAATTTTTTAAAAAGATTTTTATTCATTTATTTGAGAGGGAATGAGAGAGAGCACAAGAACAGGGGGAGGGAAAAGCAGACTCTCCGTTGAGCAGGGAGCCTGATGTTGCCGCTCCATCCTAGGACACCAGGATCATAACCTGGCACTGTAAAGCTGGAAAATACAGTGATGATCAAAATAAAGCAAAACAGAAAAATACATCTGTCAAGGGACTTACATTCCAGTGGGTGTTAGGGTGACGATAAGCAAAAGAAGAGGTAGAAATATACAGCATGTCAGGTCCTGGTCCATATTGTGAAGACAAATAGAGTAGTAAGTAGGAATGGGAGATTGCGGTGAGGTTGCTCAATGATAAAGATGACTATCAATGACAGCCCCACTGACAAGGTGAGTGCTCAGTCTTAGGATCCCCCTGTCCCTCCTTACAAAGCTCAGAGATCCTAACCCAGGAAAGAAGCAGGCACTCACCCACCCCACAGCTGTCCTGACTTGCTTCCATCCTCTGCGCTTGCCCTCTCAAAGATGAACCTCAGGCTCACTTTCAAGGGTTCCCAGTGTAGGAACAGGTTCGGCCTCGGGTTACCTTCCTCAGGTTACTAGCTAGGGCGCAACTGCCCACAAGTTTCAGCTGCTCTAGTTAACTAAGGAAAGTGTTCCAAGCTAGGTAATGAGAAAAACAATGAGTAAAACTCTGAGAACATCACCATGGGTCATTTGAGTGAAAGTGTGTGTGTTGTGGCGGGGGAGTTCACGTTTATGTACTTGTTTGTATACAGAAGTTCCAGACGGTTACACACAAAACTAATGAACGTGGTTCCCTGTTACTGAACGGGAGAGCTGGGCGTTGAGGACTATGTTGGCAGCAGAACTGTTTTTTGTGTTCTTTGTGCATGCAATTGTGAGTCCCTCGCAACAGGCTGCCTAATGGAAACCACGCAAGCCGTTTTAGCTGCATTATCCCGAACGGCCAGCAGGTGACGACAGCGTGTAGCTCGCTCCCGCCGGTGGGGAAGGGGGTGGAAGGAGGAGACAGGCCAGGGGCCCCCGCCTCAGGCCCACCCCTCTTCCTGTTCCTCAGCTCAGTGGCGCGAATTTCTGTGTCTCGATTCCTCCGTGGCACCCTTTGTTGACCAAAAGAGAAATAGATTCTTTAAGTGGGCCGACTTTTTAAAGAACTTTGTTGAGGGCGAGGGTGCAGGGGAGGCAGGCAAGCAAAGGAGTGTGACCATATTGAAGCCTACCTCAAATCTCTGGGAATGACCAACATCCTGTCCACGCTGTTTCACTCTCCAGGCTTCATCCGGCAGGAGGGGGACAGTGTGAGGAAATCAGCAGCACGTCATTTCATTCATGAATATTGTCACAAACGTCCCAACAGATACAGAGGTCAACAGAATACAGGATCCTCACACCTAAAACCACTTGGAAGGGATCATTTGTAACATCATCCAAAAAAACCCCCCAAATCCTCAACTGCCTCAAATACTTATTTGATAAAATACAATGATTTTATCTGAATTAGGATTCCATTGGTATTGCTATGTCTTCCAAATCTGTTTTAATTCATAGCGCTTAACCAGATCTCCAAATAGTCAAGTTTGCTATTTGGAAAAGGATGGAGAAACTATAATCTGGGTGATGGCAATTCTCATTGTTCACGGATTGTCTTTCCTTGTAGACCCTTTCTGTGAAAAGTGCTGAGGAGAAGCTGTTTTCTAAAAAACAGAGGTAATATCATACTGATATTTTCTGCTCATATCCCATTCAACATGAAAGTTAGCATCTTTAACTTTATAATTGAAACACTTTTCTTTTGAAAAGCTTAGTTTTTTACACAAGAAGCAAACAAACTTGTTTTTGATATCTATAGACAAGATAGGAAAGATATCTTAACACTTTCATTGTTTTGAACTAGAAATCAAAAGGAAAGAGAGAAGAAAAGAAGGTTTGAACCGAAAAATCTGACCTCAGTTCAGATCAAGGTCAGATTTCAGTGGAAACACTTTTCCATCTCTTCTTCATTTTCAGTTGACACATTCACTAATATCTTCTCCTTCCCAAATTAAAGAACAAAGAATCTCTAGAAGTCTTGATGTTGTGAAACAGCTTAAGAAAAAATGCCTCCTCTAATGAGGTATAACTTAGCACACTTCTTCATGGCTAGTACTTCGGTTTCTTGTTTTAAAAGTCTTTCTCTAGAGTTATATTTTCCTATTTTATCTTTCGAAGGCCTTAGTGGTTTTCTATTTACATTCAGGGGTCCTCCTCCCACAACCGCCCCATAACCGGTTGCCCTGATCAATTTTTTTGTGCAGTCTATCTCTTTCTCACTAATCTGAAATCTCACCTCTTTCTTTTCTGAAGTTTCAACAAAAAGTTAGATGCGATCCTTGGCTTTCTATCTAATTCAGTTGGTAAATGTGTCCATCTCTGTGCAGTACCACATAGTATTTTATAAGTCTTTTATCACTAAATCATATTCTACCTTTTATTGGGATTTCCTTGGATTTTTTTTAATCACTTAGCTCTTCAAATAAATGTTAGAATTAACTTCCAAATTCCAAAACTAACATTAGGATTTTGACTGGAAATACCTTGAACAATTATGCCAATTTTAGGAGAACTGACACCTTCATGCTATTTCATATTTCTTGTCCATGAACATATTCTATCTTTTCATTTAATGTCTTTAAATAAGAGTCTGATAGCATTGGACCTCTTCTTAATCGTATAATGCAGCTATTATGTCGTTCTATATATAGGTTTAATAATTTTTGAAAAAATTTGTTGTTATACAAAAATTCAATTAATTTTTGTAAATTGAGAAATAAACAATGGCCTAAAATCAAAATACACTCTTTTCCACATATAGCTTCTCCATGACGATGATGATTTGCCCGTTTTCCATGTCTCTGTTATATTTTAAGGGCATGCAAAATCTTTTTAGTTATGGAAAATAGCTCATAACCCAGAATCCACTGCTTTTCTGGTTCTATTGTGAGGTCATCTATATACTGTGTGACTTGTAAAGTTATGTGGCACCAAGACACCCTAAATAAAATACTGGGAGAAAGAAAAAGTAGTGATTAGATTAAATAGGAAACGCGTGAAATATCACAGGAGGAGACAAAGGTAAACAAGACAATTTTTCTCAACTCAGTTATCTAAAAATCATTTCACCAAGTGATCAATTCTTAAGAACTGTTGAAACTTTGTGTATCAATTTTATAGTAACTTACATTAGCACAGTTTAACTTGTATTTGCAAATTTCTGAGATTAAGTCAACGGACTTTCATTGTGTATTTTTTATGACAGCCTTTTAAAGAACATTCAAACTGTCTCTGTTCCTGTTGCCTGCCCATCCTCCTAAAAAGAGAATGTGCAGGAGGGAAGAAGGAAAACAAAAACTTAGAGAACATTGAGAAACAGAGGAATGCAAAGGCCTAAATCCCTCAGGTCAAGACTTTCCACATATCTCTTAAGCCAGCTAGTGAATCTAATTAAAATTGTTTTAACTTTACATAAAAAAAAAAATAAACCATTTTTGGAAAATCAATAAAATTTAATAGAGTCATCTCAGTGTCCACCAGCAGAGGCATTCTTCCCTTGAATACTTTTAAAACAAAACTTTTAAAAACAAAAACCCCAAAATCCAATGAACTCAACAGAATGAGCCCTGAGTTGCAAGGATGGAAAGTGAGCTTTTTTGGAGCTGGTGATTAAGCCCTCATAGCAGAGGGACCATTCAATTTCTGCCTCTCTGTTCTTTAATCAATGTTTTTTGGCAATGGCAGGGGTTACAGGTCTTTGTCACTATTCAGTATATACACATTATCCAGCTGAACGGGACTCCAATAACTTGCCAGACTGCTACATGCCGCTTTAACTGAGTCTCCCAGTAACTAACTGATAAGGTTGCCACTCATGAAGGCTGTGGTACGTATGAAGACTAGTGAGTCCCATGGTCATCTTTGCATTACCTTATCTTTTCTATGTAAGGTACTAAAATGGGTAAAAACCACGTCGTACGTATAAAGAATTCACTGAGTTCATAAATAAGCTTGCTAGCAGTGGCATGAGAATGAAGTATACCAAATCTAGAATAAGTATCTATCTCCGTGAAGTCCCATATCTGCCTCATCCATGACAAAATGGATCCAAGAATACTTAGCAGCATCAGTATCCAGGTCAGCTCTGGTGAGCTAAGTCTATATTGAATAGCTTGTGTGAAAACTCTACCAGCACCACCTTGGCCACCCTACTTATAAATTGCTTGGTCAGTAAGAAGGGCGCTGAGAAAAGGCATTTAATCACATACACATGGCTGGTGTTGCATGCCTGATGACTGATAGCCTCCTTGGAAGTGCGAACCTTTTAGTTGGTATTAACACGGATCAACATTATTCTTATACCTTGGAACCATTCTGAGTGCGTCCCTATCACTCTTCCCCCAAACTAGTCAACAAACCTCCATTTTGTCCCCTTCAATCTCTGCCTAGCCAGACAAGTCATTACCCACACACATGAATCAGTTTAGATCAATATCTTAGATCATTTCTCTTCCCAGCAAAAGTAAACAATGAGATGCAATGCTCCCGATTCTTCGCAGTGGCAGCAATTCTCTCTTCCCTCTTGTCTTTCATGGATACTCCTGAGTAGTACATTGTTATTACTGTTTCTAATACTGCTGTTAGGATTGGTGTCAGCAGTGGTATTAGCTCACATATTTTGAATACTTACTATATGCAAGGCATTGTTCCAGGCATGTTAAGAATATTAATTCATGAGAACCACTACTATATTCCCCTTTTAAACGAGGAAAAAAGCTAGAGAAACTAATGTGTAAATGCAAATTTTAAGTGGCATGGCCTAGTTTCAAAACTGGTCTTTCTCAATCAACAATTTATAGGAAACTCCTCGTTTTTAATAATAATAAGTATAACTATATTTCACAAGTAGAAATAAATGGAGTGTGAACTGCCTGCTCTAACAATTTTTTTCTTCAGGACAGGGCCTATGTGGTGGGCCTTGTATATATGACTTCCACATGACAATCAAATGCTGTTGTATGCTTCATAGTTTGCAGATCTGATGGTGTGCAAGCAGTAGGAACACAAACAACACGTGCATTTGGTTTCCCAAAATCAAGTATATAGTATAGTTTCCATAGTAAATGAGAACAGATCCATTTACAAAGACTAGAAAAAATATTAATAACATGCAAAACAAGTTCTTCAGGAATCCTTTTTTTAAATTAAAATTGAAAAACTTCAGTCTACAGTTAAGTGCAAAATGAAAATATGCCTTCATGCTATGCAGACTCAAAATGGAATGGCATATACAACATTTGGGGGAAGTTTCAAGGAAAGTGACAATTCGAAATTAAAGCTAAGAATAAATCATTCAGGTCCATGGATAGTTTGTAAATATAGTTACTACTAATTGGATATTTACCATTTATTATCAAAACTTGAAAATAATATTAGCCAAAATCATATCACAATGCAATTAAGTTTAACATACCAAAGGTATAATGATGTATATCTGCGTGGTCTCTAGATATAGGGCCATTGATCTTTCCATAGGCTTTGTCAGTGGGTCTCTATTAATTCACTGGGGAATGGGTGCCTTGATTTCAACAACTATTGGAGATTAGTTTAAAAAAAATAATGGGGCACCTGGGTGGCTCAGTGGTTGAACCTCTGCCTTTGGCTCAGGTCCTGATCCTGGGATCCTTGGATCAAGTCCCATATCAGGCTCCTCGCAGGAAGCCTGCTTTTCCCTCTATGTCTCTGTCTCTCTGATGAATTTATAATAAAATATTTTTAAAAATGATAATTTTAACAAATATAACAAAATAATGTACGCAGTAGAAAAATAAAATATAATCATTTGACATGGCTGGAAAAAGGATTCCTTACAAACAACTAGTTCTACCAACACAGTGTTCAAAGCGTCATTCTGGCTTGTGATTTCCAAGGAAGCCCTGTCAAATAGTCATGAGTACTTTCATCAACAAATTCTATTTATTTTGTGATATGCTATTTCACAATGTACACTTTTGTAAACGACATACTATGTTAGTTTAGCTTTGAACCAGTTCTTCTGAAGCTGATTAGCAATGGGTTAAAGTGATAACAGCTCTATCAAGGTGCAAATAACCCCAAAGATGAAAATTTGATTTATTTACCTGTTTTGTTTATGGTTTAGGTAGTTTAACTTTCTGAGTAAAGGAGAATTGGCTGGGAACTTTTCAACTTTGTAGCTTTCAAAAACTTAGTCTTTAAAGATTTTCTAATAATGGACTATTGCATATGACTCATCCTCTGTCTCAATCTCTGTCCTTTTCCCACAAATTCTCAATTTTTATTCTGATTTCTATAGCCTAAAAGACAAATAACAACAAAAAAGTATCTAGCTTGCAAATTATCATCTGATTATTTGGATTAATGGAGGATGGGGGCTCATGTGACACATGACAGAGGAAGTGACAAAAATTATTTACATTCTTATTTACAGATACTCAGTTATCATTAGTTTGGGATGGAGATGAAGGAAACAACTTTTTTTTTCTGACTGTACATTTTCTATGTGGAAACCTACAACAAAACAGTAGCAGTTCATACCGATATATATGGAACTAACTATATGCAAGATTGAAGTGGGAATTGAAACATGAGTAGGATTTGAGTCAACAAATAAGTATATATTTGATACCGGATTTAACAAAATACGGTCTTAGGTGTCACCACTATACTAAATTTAGATTCGTTTTAGATAAATTAGGTAATGTATTTAAATTAAATCCACTTAAAATAATTATCTAAACCCAAAACCAGCCATAGTGGAAACTTCCAAATGCTTTGGATCATGACTTTTTAGCTCAGAGATACAGAATATTGAATAGTTTTAATAGAGAGACATTATTGTTGGGAGACTGGCTTTTATTTATGACAACCAAACTCACACGGAGTTTGCTCTCCCTCACTGGTTTCAGGCAAACAGGATTTAAAATACCAACGAAAGAAATTTAAAATATACCGATTTTTGTTTTGAGAAAGTCTAGGATAGATGCAATCAAGCTTCTTTGCCTTCATTGGACGCCCCCAGATAGTCCTGTCTCGTCCTGTAGCATTTCCTATTGTACGGATGTATGGCAAAGGGAAAGTACCGCCCTAATTAGTAAAGCATTGCTGCTCCTCAGGATGAAAATCACATCCTCCAGATTCCTTTCTCTCCAACAAAGTTCCAAGGGGAAATCATAAACGTCACTCCAGACAAGGGCAGAAAGCTATAATCAGGAAAACGAAAAGCATGATAGAGCACGCGAGACTATTCACTCCCGGGTGCTCGTGTGCGCTGGGCTCCGGGGCGGGAGGCGGCTGCCAGTGATCAGAGCGCGGGGAGGGATGGCGGCAAATTCAAACCGCCCGCGCAATCCCTGCAGGCGGGCGCCACGTCCAGCTTTCTTCCCCAGATAACTGAACTGCGGAGTTCTCGGAATTTCTTTCGAGTTTAGCGTTCTCTTCCATGGAGACTGAAGCCTAAGTTATCAGAACTAGTGGTAGAGCATTTTTCAAGAGTTCCCAACGGACAGTGACAAGCTCAGGGCGTTGCTAGTTTGCACAAAAGAGTTCCAAAGCTTTGCCAGGGCTTGGTAGTGTTACTTTGGTCATTTAGTTAAGGCGACAGAAGTCTGACCTTGTTTAATAATTGTCATACTTGGCAGACTACTGCAACGAGTTACAAGAGCGCAGCACGGAATAAAAAGGAACAGCTCTCTTTGAGAATATGGGTGGCTCTTAAAAGAGCCGTTGTTTTTGAATTTGCAGCCAACTTACGGTTTACTTGGCGCTGGTGTACTTGGTGACGGCCTTGGTGCCCTCGGATACGGCGTGCTTGGCCAGCTCCCCGGGCAGCAGCAGGCGCACGGCCGTCTGGATCTCCCTGGACGTGATGGTCGAGCGCTTGTTGTAATGCGCCAGGCGCGACGCCTCGCCCGCGATGCGCTCGAAGATGTCGTTGACGAACGAGTTCATGATGCCCATGGCCTTGGACGAGATGCCCGTGTCGGGATGCACCTGCTTCAGCACCTTGTACACGTAGATGGAATAGCTCTCCTTGCGGCTGCGCTTGCGCTTCTTGCCGTCCTTCTTCTGCGCCTTAGTCACCGCCTTTTTGGAGCCCTTCTTCGGGGCCGGGGCGGACTTGGCTGGCTCGGGCATAATTCGCAAAAGCTCAAACGCCTTCTAAGAAAAAAACTAGTAAGTAAGTGAAAAAAAAGGTCATGGGTCCATTTTATATAGAACCTCTTATGCAAATAAGGTGTCAATGACAGTCCTGGATCTGATTGGTCGCCATTCAGGGTACCGTCAGACGTTAGTTCTGACCAACCATACTGCAATGTCCCCAACGTTGCGTTGCTATTGGTTAAAATGAGGCTGCAATCTTAGCCAATGAAAGATGTCCTTTTTCAAGCCCAATAAGGGTTATAAAAAGTGCTACCCCACCCCCACCCACCCCCTGCTCCCCTTCATTCCTATTTCTGAAGCTTCACGTTGTATTGCAGGAGAACCTTGATACTACGATGTCTGGGCGCGGGAAGCAGGGCGGCAAAGCTCGCGCCAAGGCCAAGACGCGCTCGTCGCGGGCCGGGCTCCAGTTCCCAGTGGGCCGCGTCCACCGCCTGCTCCGCAAGGGCAATTACTCGGAGCGGGTCGGGGCGGGCGCGCCGGTGTACCTGGCGGCCGTGCTGGAGTACCTGACGGCCGAGATCCTGGAGCTGGCGGGCAACGCGGCCCGCGACAACAAGAAGACGCGCATCATCCCGCGCCACCTGCAGCTGGCCATCCGCAACGACGAGGAGCTCAACAAGCTGCTGGGCCGCGTGACCATCGCGCAGGGCGGCGTCCTGCCCAACATCCAGGCCGTGCTGCTGCCCAAGAAGACCGAGAGCCACCACAAGGCCAAGAGCAAGTAGTGGCTGGCCTACATAAAACCTTTCACGGTAGTTGGAGCAAGTCGAATCCAAACAAAAGGCTCTTTTCAGGGCCACCTACGTTTTCTGGGAAAGAGCTTGACATGGTTGATACTTTCACTATTCTAGGTTGGAAGAGCGCCATAGATTTAAAGCAAGAAATCCGCGGTAATTGGAAACGGACTTCAAACGTATATTGCTCAATTGTTCACCTTGTCCCTGTGCGTCCACAGGAAGCTATTAGATTTTGTCCGTTAGTGAAATTTTTTGGTGCAGAAAAGTTGCACCGGCCGCGTTTACCGGCCGGCTCCGCCAGAAGCTGGCCACCAAGGCGGCCCCCGCAAGAGCGCGCCGGCCACCGGCGGCGTCAAGAAGCCGCACCGCTACCGGCCCGGCACGGTGGCCCTGCGCGAGATCCGGCGCTACCAGAAGTCCACGGAGCTGCTGATCCGCAAGCTGCCGTTCCAGCGCCTGGTGCGCGAGATCGCGCAGGACTTCAAGACCGACCTGCGCTTCCAGAGCTCGGCCGTCATGGCGCTGCAGGAGGCGTGCGAGGCCTACCTGGTGGGGCTCTTCGAGGACACCAACCTCTGCGCCATCCACGCCAAGCGCGTCACCATCATGCCCAAGGACATCCAGGTCCCCTACAGGTCACTGGAGAGCTTCGTTACAGGATTGTCTTCCCCCACCCGAAGGCTGTCAAGAGTCACACCCATTTTTCCCAACAGTACAGATGCTTGGAGACCCTGCCCTCACATTTAGGATGAGCCTAAAAACGTCAGGGTTGTGGCCTCAATGTATTTTCTATCCCTCCTTAAGGAAGTCAAAACATTTAAGGAATGTTTACCTTAACTATTGCCATTGAAATGTAAGGTGTTGCTAGTCACACAGGCTGGTCTGCCTGACAGACTTAAAGGTACGTGCGTGCGGAGTAAAGAAAATACTAAAAAATGGAGGATTCTCGTATGGTTTGACCAAGGGCTGCTTACGAATGAAGGGTGGTGTGCTGTGGGCTACTGACAAACCTTGGGCCCTGGGCCAAGGTGGCAGGATTAGCTAATGGAGGAAAGTCCGTTGATGTGCATTACATCTTTTGTCGATGTTGTAATTAAACAAGGAAAAACCCTGCCAAAAGTTTTTGTTGCCCAGAGCACAGACTCTTGCCTCTGACTATTCAATGAACTCCTTTAACTGTCATCTCAAAAAAGAAAAAAAAAAAAAAGTGATCTTAGTTTTTTCTTGAATGTCATGGACACCTTTGCCTTACTGTTGACATTTATGGAAATCCTCAGAATAATATTTGAAGTGTATAAAATGCAAAAATTGCAAAAAATGTATCCCGTTACTCATCTGTTTTTAAAAATAAATTTGATAGGAGTGACGTATGTGCTTAATTATTAACACATTATGTAATGTAATCTTGATGAGCCTAATAGCCATCAATTATTAGATGAGTAAATAATGGTTCAAGATAATTTGGCAGTTATGAGAAATGAGATATCTGTGAATTCCATTGGGTGACAGTCACAGGTACTGAGGTTTGTGGCTTAAATTCATTGCAAAGGGAAATACTGAAATTCAGTCAGAGATAAATTATATTTTTCCCTATCTCAGCTCATGGTGTTCCTCCTCCTCCTCACCACCACCACCACCCCAACCATGCACTGCTGATTTTCATCCTCAGAGGTATTGTGTATATGAGCTCCAGGTTAAAAACCCTTGCTCTATAGTTTGTGCCCATTGATTTGCAACCTAATTATAATTTTTTCCCTGAAAATGTCTCTTTCTACCTGGGATTTCTTTAACACTTAAAGTCTAGTAATAAGTCGTATTAATATTCATATTCTTGTACTTAAAATATAACTTTTTTTAGGTAAAATATAACTTCTAATCCTAGTATAACTATGACTTCTTGGAATAAAATAAATGGTGACAACAATATCTAACAATGATAGGCACTCAAACGCACCCTCATAGTAAAATATTTGACTTTTTGATGGGCTTTTTAGAAGCTGTGTAACCCAAATAATTTTACTCATTATTCAATTGTTCTGTCTTTAAATATGTCTTCCAATTAAAGGGAAAGAAAAATAATTTTTCCTCTACTCTTCTGAGTGTTTGGCTGAGATCCCTTATAAATAAAAGTTTTCGCAAGAGAAAAGCACACAGAAGTTTATTCGCATTGTTAAACAACAAAAATTGAACTGAATAAATGTAAAGGTCAAGTTGGCTTTATTCGATGATTCAGGGATCAGGCAGCGTCCCATTCAGCAATAAAAAGGAGTTCTGCTGAGTTCCAGAAAAGGAAGTCTTTTAAAGGTGGAAAGGTAGCAGAAAAGGAAGATTTTTTAACAAGAGAAAAATCTAACTTAATAGCATTTGTACAGGGAATCCACACAGACATGGAAATTCCAAAGACAGTGAAGGCAAAACAAGGCATATTATCTCATTCTGAACTAAGGAGAAGGGGTCTAGGATTTCCAAGGGAAGGAATGCCCTTCACAGTCTGATAAGAAGATAAGAAGAGCAGATGTTTGGTAATTAGATGTTTGCCCTGCCGTACAGGTGAGTCACTCAGATAAAATTGATCTCTGTTAATAACCGTCTTCTGTCAAAGACTAATTTAGTTTAGTTTTGTTTTGTTTTTGTTTGTTTGTTTGTTTGTTTTTAAGATTCTTTTTGTTTGTTTGTTTGTTTTTAAGATTCTTCTACGTAGTTAAGGGAGAGACAAAGTTTCTCTGAGCCCTCAGGGTCTAATTGCCTTCTCCTACAAATGATCTCATCAAAGCGGCAGCTCCTGGGGCATCCTGACCTTGGCCCCTTTAAGGCAAAGACAAAAGGTGAGCGGAAGTCAGTTATGGGAAAGTTACCAGGAAAACAAGAATCAAGTATGTTAGGAAGATTTAAGGTGGTGCCTTCTCCATTGATATGGGTCTAAAGCTTTCGACTGGTGTTGGTGGGTGAACTGGGAGGCCCTGGGCCCTGAAGTCTGGATCCAACCCCTATCAAAGATGTTGTAGAAGACTCCAGGTCTCCTCTCAAGAAAGAATCCGAGGGCAGACACCCCACAGTGTATGAGGGGTGCAAGCAGGAAAGTTTATTAAAACAGAAGTATACTATCAAGAAGTGAGAGCATGGTGAGCTCAAGAAAGCAAGCTGTGTGAACTAGCGTTCGAGTTTCTATCTTTTATTGATGGTTGTTAAAAAGGGGCAGGATATTTATTACTTGGGGCTGGAAGCAGGGTTTCCTGCTTTTCTTCATTTTTTGACCAGGGGTATCCTGTGGTGGCTCCGCCACCTGGGGCCCATCCGGCTCCTCCTGGAGTGCTGCTAGGACAGGCCTGGACCCTCCCCAGGGCTAGCCACCACCTTCTCCTTGCTGGCCTCCAGCATCCAGTTAGAGCCTCACTAACTAACTGCCTGCTCCAACACTGGGATTAACCTTTGTCTTTCCTAGTAGAGAGGAAAGGAGGGGCAGCTTTGTAAATCTACTTCCTGCTTTTAGGGAAGTAAGCAGGGAGGCAATAGAGCTTTTCTTACATCTGCTTCACCTCAGACACTTTCAGCTCAAAATAAAACTTATGCCAGAGTGGAATGATTGTTTCCTGGGTAGCCTATTCTGCTTCCTTTCAATACTTAATGCTAATATTTTCTTAATATTTGTTAGTACAGTATTAGATCTGTATTTTAAAAAATCTGAAATCTGCTTTATATTTCTAATTAATATACAGAATGTTTTTAAACAAAAGGTGATAGCAAATTAAAGCTCTTTCTTTACAATACATTTAAGGCTTTTTTTTCCCATTTTAAATGGAATATTAAGTCTGGGTTAATGTAATTGAGCACTTTTTCTCATGTTTGTAGATATTTATATATCCATTACAGATGATTTGGATGATCTATCCAAGTTATATGGGCTTGTGAGAACCTTTTATGACAATACAGAGAGACATTAAGAAAACCACTTGGATGTGGTGGGGAGATTGGGGGGAAAGATTGCAAGAGGAGGGAAAGACAGTTATCCATTCATCCTTTAGCCTGATAACTGGCCCTGCCTTGGCTAGATTCTGGTCCTTTCCCTTTTTCTTCCAGGGGCCAGCTTATCTACCTACTGGTGAAAGTACACTCCATCGAGAATGTGATTATGTTCCCTAATCAATGTATTTGTGGGCTGCAACCCAAATCAAAGGGGAATAGGAGATCTGGATTTCTTTCATGGGGAATGACATCTAAAAGCAAACTGGAAGACGTTGACCTCAATGACCCTTCTTGGAAATAATATGCAACATAAACACTGAAAATTTGTATCATTGTACCGGAACTAAGGTGAGTTCTCTCCTGGGGGGGGGGGGGGGAGACCACAGATAGAAGCTGCACCAGGGGGTTGGCTGAGCATCTGACTCTTGATTTTGTCTCAGGTCCTGATGTCAGGGTCATGGGATCCAGCCCTGTATTGGGCTCTGTGCACAGCACAAATTCCGCTTGTCCCTCTCCCTCTGCTCTCCTCACCTCTAAAATAAGTAAACACTTAAAAAAGAAAGAAAAAGAAAGGAAAGGAAAGGAAAGGAAAGGAAAGGAAAGGAAAGGAAAGGAAAGGAGAAAGGGAAGGGAAAGGGAAAGGGAAAGGGAAAGGAAAAAAGAAAAAGAATGAAGCTGCACCAGGAGAGCTGTCCCACAAAGGAAGCTTTATGTGCAGCAAATAAGGAGATATGGGGAAAATCTTCCAAAGCCATGTCTCCTCAAACAAGTGTGAATGGGTTCCTTTTATTTGGGGCTAGGATGGATATTTAGAAAGGGGAGCCTTGTCATTGTATGCAATGGCAGCTAGATAGTAGCATATGCAATTTAAGGAAACACACCTAGACACTCTCTGTAAAAGAGCCTTGTGCTCCTCCAAAGGCAGAGATTTTAGTATTGCAATGAGGTACAGGTAACTGTTGGTGACTCCAGGGGTCACTCCACGGTCCACCTGTGCAGGTTGGAATCAGGATAAATTCAAACTGGTTTGGGTGGTCTGGGCAGTTGCTAATGCTTGAGGTGTAGTTTCAATTTCCCCGCCCGGGATATTATGCCCCTTGGGTCTTTTGCCTGAATTGAAAGATAAACTGGAAAGAAGAGCTGAAGGAAAAATGTGGGGCAAAGGTCAGTGGGTACAAGCAGGTGGGCAGTCAAGGTCAGGTCTTCGGGGCTAGCTGGTGACATTGTCACTTTCCTCCAGGAATGCATCACTTTCCTCCTAAATTTCCATCTGGTAAAGAATGAAAAGACCAAATTCTCTGCCAAAAATTTGGTTAAGGGTGACTCAGGAGGTTAAGAGTCTGCCTTGGGCTCAGGTCATGATCTCAGAGTCCTGAGATTGAGCCCCACGTCAGGCCCCCTGCTCAGTGGAAAGCCTGCTTCTCCCTCTCCCTCTCCCTTTGCCTTTCCCAGTGCATGCTTTCACTCTCTCAAGTAAATACAATCTTCAAAAAAATTTTTTTGGTTAAGATGAACCTCTGTGGATTTATTCTGAAGAGATATTTGGTCAACTGCATGAAGACATATGTTCAAGGTGATTGCACCATTTTTTAATACCAGATTTCATCAAATCTAAAACACCTAAGTAGGCAAGCAAAATAGATGATTATGTGCCAATAATCTGTTAAAAAATAAAATTCAACCAGGTAAGTTTGAAGATCTAATTGACTTCATTAAATGTTTCCCAATTGGGCAGCATCTGAGGAGCTGTACAAAATGGAATGTTGTTGCAAAAAAGGGTGAGGCAAGAAAATTATAAACAAAAGCAAAGAAAGGATTGTTTCAGGCCAGATCCACCTCTTAGGGGAAAGGCCAGGGGGTCTGATTATGCAGATTACCTTGTCTTCTTTTTGGGGGTGGAGAGGGGTCCCTGAGACAGATTACCTCTTTGGTGCTTCTCAGAAAATTTCTAATGGACTGGTAAAAATTTACATTTCTGGGGAAAGTTGAAACTACAATTCGATTCATGATTAAGCCCTGGTTGCTGACCTGGGTTTTTAACCTAAGTGACGCCATTTTGGGCCTGTGGTTTTCTTTTTAGCAAAAGAAATACCAACTATACGTATAATATGCTGTTCATTTTATATCACACACATTTTAGACTCAAAAATATGGTGGCATTAATTTGGAAACATGAGTTTTTTTTTTTGTTTTTTTTTTTTTTTTTTTAGATTTTGTTTATTCATGAGAGACACAGAGAAAGAGGCAGAGACACAGGTGGAGGGAGAAGCAGGCTCCCTGCGGGAAACCCAATATGGGACTTGATTCTAGGACCCCGGGATCACGACCTGAGTGGAAGACAGATGATCTAACACTGAGCCACCCACAGCCACCCAGGTATCCTTGGAAACATGAGTTTCAATGAAGAAGGTAATTAATTACAAAATTCTCCATAAAATGGAAAAATATCACCTATTGAAGATAAGTCATTCATTGCCTCAAAAACTACTAGGTCACACCAAGCTAGACATTGCACATACCAAGAGAATAAGACAACTTCCTTGCCTTTGTAGCCTATATATTCCAGCAAGAAACAAAATAAAATCTTTAAAAATATTACATTTTAGGTTGTGATCATAGCTGTAAGGAAAATTTAATCAGGTTCCTAGGCTATGGAGGCGCAGGAGCAGCTGTGCATGTTCCCTTTTGGGTGACAATAATCATTTCTTGGGCTGCTTGTAACAATTCACCACCAAGTCTTTCAATAATAGAAATGTATTCTTATACAGTTCTGCAGGTCAGAAGCTCAAGATCAAGGAGCTACTAGAGCTGTTCCTTCTGGAGGCTGCCAGGGAGAAACCATTCCATGCCTTGGGCCTAGCTCCTGGGGGTGGATAGTAACACTGTGTGTTCCTTGGCTTGTTTGCAGCTGCTTGCAACAGCTTATCTCCAATACCTACCTTAAGCTTCACCTAGCCTTCTTCCCTGTGTGTGCCCTCCTTCCACTTATAAGGACACCAATCATTAGATATAAGGTCCACACTAAATCCAGGATGATTTCATCTCAAGATCTTAATAAATACATCTGCAAAAACTCTATTTCTAAATAAAGTGACATTCAGAGGAAACCGAGGTAGATAATAAACCGGGAGTGGGGGAAGGAAACGATTCAACCCACTGCAACGACCCTGGAAAAATGCTGACCAGATGGTATTTAAGCAGAGAGTTGAATAATATCAGATGGTAAATTATGTCATTCTTTTGGGGGATGTATTTTTTTTGTTTGTTTGTGTGTCAAGTTTTTATTTAAATTCAAGTTTAGGTAGAGTATAATATTAGATTAGTATCAGGAGTGTAATTTAGTGATTCACCACTTAACACCCAGTGCTCATTACCACAAGTGCCCTCAATGCCCATCACCCAATTACCCTGTCCCCCCACCATCACCCTCAACAACCCTGTTTGTTCCTTCTAGTTAAGAGTCTGTTTTATGGTTTGCATCTCTTTTCCCCCATGCTTCTCTCTTTTGTTTCCTAAATTCCACAGATGAGTGAGACCATATGGTATTTGCCTTTTTCTGACTGACTTATTTCACTCATCATTATACCCTCTAGTCCCAGCCACAATCCTTTTGGTAAGATTTCATTCCTTTTGATGGCTGAGTAATATATATATATATATATATATATATATATATATATATATATATATAGTGTGTGTGTGTGTTTCTTGGAGATATATATATATATATATATATATATACCAACTTCAACTTCTTTTCCAGTCATCAACAGTGTAAGAGGATTCCCTTCTCCACATCCTCACCAACATCTGTTATTTCCTGACAGGTGTGCAGGAGGAAGTCTTCTAAGAAGATAATGCAAATACGTGAGGCCATCATATACATGAAATATTTCATCAGGATCAGAAAGCATAAGGAAGTTCAAGATCAAGTCTAAGATCAAGAATGTGTAGCAAAGATCAAGAGCAGAAGGAACAAGGGAAGAAAGTAAATTCACAGACACAGGCAGAGGTCAGATCATGCCAAGTTGAGTTTTGTAAATCATTTTATTTTTTTATTTATGAGAGACACACACACAGAGAGAGGCTGAGACACAGGCAGAGGGCAAAGGAGGCTCCATGCATGGAGCCCAACGTGGGACTCAATTCCAGGACTCCAGGATCACACCCTGAGCCAAAGGCTGATGCTTAACCGCTGAGCCACCCAGGCATCCCTGTAAATCATTTTAAATGACCATTCTAAGTTTTGAACACAGGAATGGCATACCCAACTCATGTTTCTTTGGAAGTTCACTAAGGCAAGTATGTGGTAAATACAAAGTTCAGAAGTAAAGCTACAAATTTGGAAAGTATTGTAATCTGTTCAAGAGATAGTGGTGGCTTGGCCTAGTGGTAGGCCTAAATACCTTGGTAGGCACAGGATATATTTTACAAGTGTAACTAAGAAAGTTTGCTGCTGATTTGAGGTGTACTGTGTTGAGGAGGAAAAAAGAATTTCCTTCTATCCTTTTGAGTTCTTGGCTAAGATTCCCATAATAAAAGACAGATTATTAAGAGAAAAACAACCAAAATTTTATCAACATGTATATACCTCATGTATACATGAAAGATAGAAAAATGAATAAACATTCCAAAATGGCCAAGCGACAGCCTTATTTATATACCATCTTCAGCTAAAGACAAAAGAAAGGGGTATGTGTTGGGACAAGGGGGTAGGAGGAGGACTGTTATGAGAAAAAATCAGGAAAAGCAAGACAAACAAAGATAAGGTTCGATATACACATTCAAGTAGGTGTCTTCTCCATTAAAATTCTCTTATATGTAGTCTTCCTTCCTGGTACTTAGAAATGGTGATTTCCTTTATAAATGTAAATATCTTTTACTAAAAAGTAACTTCTATTTTCAGGAACAACTGGGTGGCCCCGTGGTTGAGCATCTGCCTTTGGCTGAGGGCTTGATCCCTCATCCAGGGATTAAGTCCTACATCACGCTCCCGGGAGCCCACTTCTCCCTCTGCCTCTCTGTGTCTCTCATGAGCAAGCAAAACTCTTTTAAAAAGCAAAAATTAAAAAAAACTTCTATTTTCAGACATCTTCCTGTATATGCCGTTTCTCAAAAATAATCAGTTCAAAATAATCCCTATGACAAAGAAGCATAGTTTGGGGTGGCATATTCAACTACCCTTCAACTGTTGAAAGATACAAGGAAAATATCTTGATTTGAATGAAGTTTGTCTTGATCTATTAAAGTCAGGATTAGCAAACAGACCAAATAGCATTGTAATTTTACAAAATAATATACTGTAGGTTTATAGAAAAAGAAACGTCTTTGGATATCAATTTCAAAAACTATAAAGGGCCTGACCAAGTTTTCAGATATCAATCTATTGCTACTTTTATCATGACTAGTTGCTATGCAAAAATCTATAACATCAGATGAAGAGGGAGGCTACTGGTTGGTGGGAATTTTACTGATTTTTAAAGTAAAGAGAGTAGGATCTATAAAATGTATTCCAATGAATTAATGTTGGTGAAATATAATGAAGAAGGAAAACAATAAGCATGAAGCCAGAGTATTATGCTCATCACAGGCCAGTCTTCTAAAGAAATGGCAAAGACAGAAAGATATCTCACTTTTTTAGAGCTAAGTGGATACAACTCTACCCACATTAGGTAGGTTTTGTAATGTGGACTCAGATACCATCTGAAGTTAGGTCCATTTTCCTTTCAAGAAAGTGGCAAATAGAGTCCTGTTTTCCTTGACTCAGATCCTGAGTTAAGAGGTAGCCAAAGAGTTACTTAGCCATAAAAAGGATGGACATACATTTGGAAAGGACAGAGAAAGAAATTCTGAAAGAGAAAAGGAAAATAGAGGAACCCGCAAGAAGAAGTAAGTCTCTTATTTTCTATGTTTCTTTGCTCTTAAATCAACCTATGCTATCCAGTCCTCTATAAAATATCCTGGATTTGCCTCTCACTAGTTGAATCAGTTTTGTTTCTTCAAGTGTTTGGCAAGTTTTCTTTTATTGCGACATAAATGCAGGGAAAAAATACAATATTCTAATGACACTTAAAATTACTTTTACTTATTTATGAAATTTAAATGGAATACTTTGGAAGGTAATGGAATGTAATGCAACATTGCTTAAAGTAACTCATTGAAATACAAGGTAGCAAGAAAATAAGTGGATAACAAGGGGATTATATGGTAATGCTGAAAAAGCAATTAAAATTTTTCAGAATTTAAGCAATAGTAAAATTGTAGATATGTAAACTTTTAAAACTAAGTATATAAGTATATTCTTTTATTAAAGACTGTCTTAGAAAGACCAAAGTTTACTTTCTTTACCGTGCATTTGAATGCATTTGTTCATTAAGGACAAATTAATTGCTCTTGTAATTAATGAAAGTTTAAAAAAATTTTAAATTATGTATTATCTAGGAAAAAAAAAAACAAAACCCTCTACAGAGATACACTTAAAGACCTAGCTTGGAGAGATTGGGTAGTTTTCAAGTTAGGAGGACACCATAATTCAAAGATAACAAATTTACCATAATAGATGTATAGCCAAATACTAAGATATCTTTCAATGTTACAAATAATCATAATACTTCAGCACTACAAATACACTGAACAGAACAGTCAAAATTCAAGAAATAATTTTAAGTGAACTATTCGATACATGAACAATTAATTTCCTCAAATCAGTGGAGAAAATATTCGTAATACTGATTAGCCAGCTGGTTAACTTCTTAAAAGTTAATTCTCCATACAAGAAACCAGGTCTGGATTACTAGTCACATTTTTAAAAAATGGTTTTACTCATTATTAGTAAGATATCATAGGAACTGCTGTTGAAAATGAAAATTGTTGGGGATCGAGTCCAGGATCGAGTCCCGGGATCGAATCCCATATCAGGCTCCCTGCGTGGAGCCTGTTTCTCTGTGAGCTTGTGCCTCTGCCTCTCTCTCTCTCTCTCTCTCTCACGAATAAATAAATAAAACCTTTAAAAAAAATGAAAATTGGGAACCCTTTGGTGGAAGATAATATGTAGCCATATACCCAGGTCTTAAAATTCTCTATTTTATTAGCTCGTCTTGTTCTGCTTCTAGATAGTAAAGATTTGGAGCGTACCCTCCACCCCCCCGGGTATAACAAGGAGAAAACCTTTACAAAATGGGGTAGTCTTATGTCAATATTAGTTGAAAAAGAAAATGCATGCATGTATCTAGAGATAATAGAATATTCAGTGCTTTTTTTTTTTTCCTGTGCTTTTTAAAATGTATCCTCTACAATGCTAAAGTTTTGTTTCATGAGGATGAGACGGGAAACACATAAACGAGAAAAGGAGAAAAAATAGCCTTAGGTCTTGAGGATCCACAGCACTCGGAGAACAAAAGGTACGCGAGGAACAGGCCTGTTTCTTCTAGGCCCCTCCTCCCACCAAGGGAGACTTCGAGCTACGGCGCTCTCGGTTTTCACTCCGGTCCGCAGAGGGAACCCTATAAGAGGGAGCTGCGCCGCCCTGGCTGCACTTTCGCTCGGGTTTTCGGAGAGATGTCAGGTCGTGGCAAGGGCGGGAAGGGGCTGGGCAAGGGCGGCGCCAAGCGCCACCGCAAGGTGCTGCGCGACAACATCCAGGGCATCACCAAGCCCGCCATCCGGCGGCTGGCCCGGCGCGGCGGCGTCAAGCGCATCTCGGGCCTCATCTACGAGGAGACCCGCGGGGTGCTCAAGGTGTTCCTGGAGAACGTGATCCGGGACGCCGTCACCTACACGGAGCACGCCAAGCGCAAGACGGTCACGGCCATGGACGTGGTCTACGCGCTCAAGCGCCAGGGCCGCACCCTCTACGGCTTCGGGGGTTGAAAACCAAAGTGGACTCCCATCCTGTACCAAAAAGGTCCTTTTTAGGGCCCCCAAGTTTTCACTGAAGGAGCTTTACTGTTCGTCTGCAAACGGGCTTCGGTGGAGGCGCTGAGTTCCTGACGCATCTTCCAGGGTTAGTGCGGACCACAGCTTCTGCGGACCAGCCGCTTTTCGCCGCGGAGTGGAATTGTCTGCAATCCTGCTGGCTTTAGCTCTGGCTCCTTTCTGGTCAAACTAGAAGGACCAGGCGCCACTCAAAAGCGGCAAAGACCCAGACAGAAGTAGGCTACATGCAAGGAGCCCGATGTGGGACTGGATCCCGAGGCTTGGGGGTAACGCCCTGAGCTAAAGGCAGACGCAACCACTGAGCCTCCTAGGCGTCCCACCGGATTGCATTTCTGATTATAATACAAAGTTGCTAATTTTCTTACAAGCTTTATGGCTATTTTTGAGTCCTGTCTTAATGTTGGATTTGTATTTAGTTTTAGATTCTCATGCACTAACGAGAGATATTATTTAACTACTCTCTCTGGATAAAGAAGTCATCACAAAGAATGGGTTGCCACCCTAGTCCTATACGGGAGACCTGAGGGAAATGTCAGGACAGGCACCAGATGTGCTTCTGACTATCCCAACCAGATCCTATTATTCCAATTCTTTCTACAATAGGTCTGAGGGCCTGAAGGTAACTTGTATTCTCGCACTCTATTAATAAACAGATCTCATACTACTAGCTCTCTGGACAGCACAAATTTAGCAGCTTGAAATCACAAAATTCGATCAATGTTCTTGTACATGCTCAAATTGTTGCAGGCACTTGTGTACCACCTATCACATCTCTAGCGCTATGCATGACAAACTAGTTAAGCTAGCCACATAGCTTATGAGCCCTTCTTCCGGATGGTCTGGCATGCTCCCGATCCCATGTGGGCTACAGAGGCCAACTTTTTAAAGCTGGATAAAAGCATTACTCTGCCAACTTAATGCCCCTTCCAACATGCAAGGTCTTTTTAATCACATCGAATCGTGTAGGACCTAACTGCTGAGTTAAAAGGCTGACTTTAGGTGGTGGGTGGTCACTGGGCTGTAATTTTAGTCATGTGAGCACATATTAGAATTGCAACGGAGGCGACAAGTAGTGGGCTGCTAGGATTTAAGCAGGAAGCCACAGGCTGCTCTCGCTCACAACCAAGGGATCCACTTTAGCGCCAGAGCCAGAAGTTTTTGTGCGGAGTTATATTCACGTCCTTACGGCCGTGGTACTACATGCACACAGCATACAGCGCGCAAGAGGCACTTACCAGCACAGTGCGCATTCCTCGGGGCAGTGGAATCCTCACAACCGCCGCAAAGCAACTGCATGAACTGAAGCCTAGATCCCGATCGTGAAATTCCAGCTCGATTAGTGACAACGTAGTGGCTCTGAAAAGAGCCTTTGGGGCTTGGGCAACAAGACGCTTACTGGGCAAGTTTACTTGGCGCTGGTGTACTTGGTGACGGCCTTGGTGCCCTCGGACACGGCGTGCTTGGCCAGCTCCCCGGGCAGCAGCAGGCGCACGGCCGTCTGGATCTCCCTGGACGTGATGGTCGAGCGCTTGTTGTAATGCGCCAGGCGCGACGCCTCGCCCGCGATGCGCTCGAAGATGTCGTTGACGAACGAGTTCATGATGCCCATGGCCTTGGACGAGATGCCCGTGTCGGGGTGCACCTGCTTCAGCACCTTGTACACGTACACCGAGTAGCTCTCCTTGCGGCTGCGCTTGCGCTTCTTGCCGTCCTTCTTCTGCGCCTTGGTCACCGCCTTCTTGGAGCCCTTCTTCGGGGCCGGCGCGGACTTGGCGGGCTCGGGCATGATGGAGACAACACAGACCTTCCTCAAAAAAGACAAAAACAAGTGTCGTGGGAGCAAAGTGCCGCTGGTCCCTTTCATATAGAACCTCTCATGCAAATAAGGTGTCAGCTAAAGTCCTGTGTCTGATTGGTGACTATTCAAACTAACGTCAGAAACTAGTTCTGCCCAATCAAAACGCGAGAATCCGAAAGTTGCGTTTCCATTGGTTAAGATAAAGCCGCAACCGTAACCAATGCAAAACCTTCTTTTTCGCGCCCAACAGGGGCTATAAAAGGTGCTGGACTCGGCTTTCGCTTTTGCAACCACTTGCAGTGTACTTAGGTGCCTGATGTCGGGACGCGGGAAGCAGGGCGGCAAGGCTCGCGCCAAGGCCAAGACGCGCTCGTCGCGGGCCGGGCTCCAGTTCCCGGTGGGCCGCGTCCACCGCCTGCTCCGCAAGGGCAACTACGCGGAGCGGGTCGGGGCGGGCGCGCCGGTGTACCTGGCGGCCGTGCTGGAGTACCTGACGGCCGAGATCCTGGAGCTGGCGGGCAACGCGGCCCGCGACAACAAGAAGACGCGCATCATCCCGCGCCACCTGCAGCTGGCCATCCGCAACGACGAGGAGCTCAACAAGCTGCTGGGCCGCGTGACCATCGCGCAGGGCGGCGTCCTGCCCAACATCCAGGCCGTGCTGCTGCCCAAGAAGACCGAGAGCCACCACAAGGCCAAATGAGCGACTAGTTGGAGACGTTCCAAATCAAAGGCTCTTTTCAGAGCCACCTATAACTTCACAAAGAGAAAGCTGGTGCGCTGGTCCGCATTTTCGCTTTTTGGTGATACTATTGTGAAGTGCTTATGTCTTGGGAGAAAAACGTAGTCTGACCTAAAGAAAGGGACAGTTTGAAGACTGGCAGGGGCTAAGCTAGTAGGTTCTGGAGGGCTTATTCAGAAGTTCCAGATGGAAGCAGACCGGCAAATCCCTGAACCCACTTTAATTACAATGCTATCCGCTAGTTTTAAGCGGCCAAAAGTACAGAATGCAGTGACTACTCCCGAGACCAACGATTTGAGTATACTAGAAAAGTTATGGTTTGAATAATTTTCACTGGATGTTGGAATTCCTAGTGGCCATTGCTATTTTATTTAGGATTTCATTCTGAAGGGAGTTACTCTCTGATATATTGATTAAAGATAAGCAGAACTTACTGAATCCCATTACCAGTAAATTCTTGATCCCGTTTCTTTGGAGCACATGTATTTGCTTAATTCATTCTTAAAGCAATGGTTGCAACCTAGAAAATCTGCTTGCGTGGAAAACTAGGTGAGAGAGACAAACACAAAGGTACAATAGGTTAGGTGATAAACCTATAAGGAAAGTAGAGAAGCTATGGAGCATAATGGGGACTCTTATTTTAGATAAAGATTGAGTGTAGATAATTTTAGAGATTTTACCTGATCAGAGACCCACATAAACCAAAAAACTGAGCCAGGTAGATATTAAAGGAGGAGAATCCCAAATAGAGGGAACTGAAAATGTAAAAGCCTTAAGACAGGAAACGTGCGTGGCCTTTGCTGGGAACAGCCAGCAGCACCATAAGGCTCTGATGTAAAAGCAGGAGGTGGGGAGCACAATATAGGACTTTGTAGGGTGTGTAAATTAATGTGTATGAGTAATCAAAAGTCATAGCAGTCCTAATCTCTGAGATAAGAATTTTGTTACTACAAATCAGCTAGATGTGAAAATCTATGGACTCCAACTTTTTAAGTATATAGAAAGAAAACCACTATAAAAGTAGTATTAACTTGAGCACGCAGTTCACAAAGATTTAGGAGCACACAGTTTTTAATTCAAATACATACAGATTTATTTGCTACTGAATGGAGGGAAGAAATTCCTGTCCAAGTGTCTTCTAGCAGTACTAAAAATTAAATTGACATGAGACAGATTAACAGGAGAAAAACAGTTTTATTATGTGCATAGGGAGGTCTCCTAATGAAATTGAGACCTGAATGAATGATCAAGGTGGGCAGTTTTTATACATTTTAGACAGAGACAAAAAACTTTGTGGGGATTTGAGAGGATAAAGAAAACCAATGTCTGGCAGCGTGATTTAGTAAGGAATTTTAATTAAAAGTTGGGCTGAGGTTAGATTAGTAAAGAGGTCACAAGGTTTGTTTCTAGAGCCTTCTCGGCTGTAAATTTCCTATGTCTGGTGATAAGGATATCTTTTACTTCTTAGTACAGGGAGGGCACCTTTCATAGGGGAGATTGGTTTCCTGCTTTCAGGGGGACAGAGGAAGCGAGGGTGTGATGTCCTTGCACTTACTGTTTCCTGAGTAGCTTCCATTCAAAATAATCTCTATGCCCTCGTGCTACACTGTGGGCCCCTACACTACTCCCAGTCTTTGCTTGAAGAAGCTCTATTGAATACAAGAATAAAATGCAAGAGACCCAGGACATACAGCTTACAGTGACAGCCACGCAGGTTGGGTTCTCTGGGAGCAGATGCCAAGATGGAGTTTGGGGTGCCAAGATGTGATTAGGGACCAACAGCTGCGAAAGGAGGAACAGGAACGAGGATGGGACAGGAGAGAATGTCTAACGGGGGCTCGGAGGCAGACAAATGTGGGAGCTCTGATGCCGGGGGTGCCTGTCGGCAATGCCCCACACTGAGCAAAATTTCCCCTGGACCAGTCTTTGTGTCCCCACTTTGCTCTGTCCGGGCTGTGGCTCTGTCCAGGAGAAGGGCATGACCTTGAGTTAGATAAAGCTCTGCCACTCAGGCAAGTCCCCAGGGAGCTCAGCAGTGCCCAGATTCTGACCACACCCACTCTGCAGCTGGGATGCAGGTCTTTCCTGGAGGGCTGCAGGGGGCAGGTGGGGGGCTCTGGGCAACGCATTTTGATCTCTGACATACATTAACATGAATAGAAATATCAAAATTATGTCTGACAGTATTTGTAAAACTTACTTTTTAGCATATATCACTAGTACTAACTTCTTTACTTTCACTGGGGAATTCAAAAGGGATGTGTTTTCTTTTTAAGGAAATGAGACAACCGACAGACTTTCTGAAAATCTTTACTAACTTTATATACTCCTGTAAGAGTCTTAGATGCTGCCATCATTGCAAATGGAAGGTGATATAAAACAATTATAAGGGAGGATCTTCCACTGGCCTACTTTCCTTCCTCCAGAGCCAGCAACTCAGTTCACTTGCCACTACTGGGAAAGAATCCAGTTTTAAAAAGAGTTTATAAGGGTGGAATCCCCAGGAGGAGATTTAAGATTGGTGCTCTTATAAGAGGAAGAGACCGGAACACCTCCCTGCCCCCAGCCCACCAAAAAAATCATATGACACACAATGAGTTGACGATACCTGCAAGCTACGAAACAGGTCCTGAGCAGACTGTCTGCTGGCACATTGGTCTTCTACTTCTTAGGCTCCAGAGCTGTGAGAAATAACTGTGTTGCTGGGTAAGCAGTGGGGAGGGGAGAAGAAATCCTGGGCCCTGGGGCCTCGTCCCAGCCACACCCAGACTTGCCGCACAGCTGACAAGTGACCCAAGCTGGAAAATTTATCAAAGCAAAAAGTACAATCTCAAGATATAAGAGCAGGCAGCTCAAGGGAGAGAGAGTTGTGTGCCCCAGGGGATGGGTTTCTATCTTTTTTTGACAATTGTTACCTCTGGGGCAATTGAAAAAGAAGCAGGAGGCACCTCGGGTGGCTTAGCAGTTTAATGCCGCCTTCAGTTCAGGGCCTGATCCTGGAGACCTGGGGTCGAGTCCCACATCGGGCTCCCTGCATGAAGCCTGCTTCTCCCTCTGCCTGTCTCTGTCTCTCATGAACAAATAAATAAAGTCTTAAAAGAAAGAAAAGGGAAGCAGGATTTTGGGCTTTTTCTTCCTTATTTGACCAGGGTTTCCTGTCATGGCACTACTGTCTGGGGTCTGTCTGGTGTGATCTGGCTCCTCATGGAGTACTGCCAGGACAGGCCTGGACCTTCCCCATGGCTGGCCATGGCCTCCTCCTTGCTGGCCTCCAGGCATTCTGTTAGAGCCTCACTAACATCTGTTATTTAAGCCACCCAGCCTATGGTGTTTATCATACCATCTCCAACTGAATAAGACAAGAAAGTACACTTATTTCTTCAGTCAGGTTCTCAATTTGTAAGAGATAACCCGTAAATCGGGATATTATCTACCCCAACACACAGCCCTTCTTCATCACTGCCTTCTCTTAACTACCTGGTCTGTATACTTTGGTCTAGATTGTGCAAAACTCGGGTGAGCATGTTCAAAAGAAGATGTTGAAAGATTTTAGCAGAGTAGTATCATGATCAGATTTGTACTAACAAATACCAAATGAGAAAGACCAAAACTAGATTTAATTATTCAGATAATATTTACAGTAGCAGATTCCTGAAAATGGGGATCACAATTTTTTTGTTTTTAAAGATTTTATTTATTCATGAGAGACAGAGAGAAAAGGCAGAGAGACACAGGCAGAGGGAAAAGCAGGGTCCATGCAGGGAGCCTGATGTGGGGACTTGATCCCAGGACTCCAAGATCACACCCTGGGCCAAAGGCAGGCACAAAACCACTGAGCCACCCAGGGATCCCCAGGGGAGTCACAGTTAATACATACTTTCCCGATGTTCCACTCTTTTCCCCTTCATCTTCCCCATCTATTACTTGATGGAGTTGTTGTAATGCATTCAGAATAGGGAACAATTGTAAGGTCAAATCTAATATTTAATATCAAATAAAACATTTATACTTCAAAGTAACTGCATGATTCAGATAATTAGTAATGGCAAGATCTCAGAAATACACATGGTTATGGATAATGAGGATGCTTGAGTAAGGACAAGAGACTGTAACTTTATACCAGGCTGACTTCATTGACTTGGCTTTGCTTACCAGTAATCTAAATCCTATGTGTGCTATTTTTAAACACCTGAGAAGAGTTTTGATTGTTTACAAGAATGACTGATATGATATGTAGACTCACAACTGGATGTCAGTATACGAATTTAAGATCCCACATCTTCCTTGGAATAATATAAAGGAAAGTATTACAAGAACCCTGAGTGTAAAATTGCTTGTGCAAATCAAAATTTTTTGACCTGTCAAAAACTAGGTCATTAGGTTCATGGTAGAATTGCTAAACTCATTGATATTTTTGTGGAGAAATCATTGCATCTCATACTTTGCTTTAAAAAGCTTATGAATGAATAAAACTTTCAGATCAGAATTAGAAAGCATTGTCAGGGATTGGCCTGTCAGTTTTGGTCTGGTACAACTGCTGAATAAATCAGAAGCCTTCCTGAACATGTGAGTTGGTCTCCAAAATGTCCTTTGAGTAAATCAGTTTGCATAAAAAGATAATATTAGAATTCTTCCATCCCTCTCCTGGGGGCAAGGAGTACTGTGCCACAGTGATTATTTCTCCCCATTCCACCCTCAGGAACTAACCCAGCAGCAACTAGAAATCATGGTGAGCTGCCTCTCTTCCCCCAGTGAATCATGTATGGCAGTACAGTGGCACTTGATTTCAGTGTCCGATTAAGTTTGCAGTAATCTCCTCTTACTGGGTCTGTTACCCATCCAATGTTTGCACCAAATGGAGAGAAGTAGAAAGTTTAAGTTTGCAGAAAAGATCAAGAATTCAGCTTCAGACATATTAAGTGATATGAAACACCTGTTAGACATCCAGGGGAAGTACCAACCAGGAGGCTAAACATCATGTTTGGAGTTTGGGGTAAAGGTCTTGGCTAAAATCACAGATATAATCACCAAGGAAATGAGAGGAGTTAGAGAACAAGACTGAGCCTTGAGGACTTGAGGAAGGAAGCATGAACCAATACATAAAACTGAGGCCTGGGGGGCAAGGAAACAGGATGGAGGTCCAGAGAGCAGAGTCCACAGGAAGAAACATTTCTGGAGGTCAAGTGTGGTGAGGACTACCAGTCAACTACTAGATGTAGCCTTTCAATTAGTGACATCTGAGCGTGGAAGTGGAGTGTTTGTGGAAAGGCGGCCTGAAATCCATTTGGTAAAAGCAATGATGTGAAAGAAAGAAGACAGTGTGCTGATACTTTCAAAAACTCTGGCTGTAACCAGGATAGTGGTCAGTCACTCAAAGGGTAAGCGGGAGTAAGGAAGCATGTCATCCAGATGAAAGAAAGAAAAGCATCTTTGAATGCTGATAGGAAAGATCCTATAGAGATTTTTTTTTTTAATAATACAGGAGAGAGGTAAGAGTTGCTAGAACTACCGCCTTGCATAGGAGAGAGGTTTTAAAATTGATTTCTTTTTTTTTAAAGATTTATTTATTTATTTATTTATTTATTTATTTATTTATTTATTTATGATAGACATAGAGAGAGAGAGAGGCAGAGACACAGGAGGAGGGAGAAGCAGGCTCCATGCCGGGAGCCCAATGCGGGACTCAATCCCAGGTCTCCAGGATCGCACCCTGGGCCAAAGGCAGGCACTAAACTGCTGAGCGACCCAGGGATCCCCTAAAATTGATTTCTTATAGAAAATGCAAGAATGTCAGAAGTAGGGAGGTCCCTGGTGCTGGTCAATGCAGAGCTAGGAGGTTGGACTAGGCCATCCTGTCCAGTCTCAGAGCCAGTAGGGCCAACGTGTCAAACAAGATCCTCAGACAGGCCTTTAACTGTAAAAAAAAAAAAAAAAAAAAAAAAAAAAAAAAAAGGCACAAGAAAAGAGGCTGTTCTCTGAGGCTGGGCCCAAGGATGAGTTTTCATCTCTCCTCGAAGAGAAGCACAGGCAGATCAATCCAATCACAAAAACATTTCAGCAGAGAATGCTGAGTTTAAGTTTGCAGCACCTCTCCAGCCTGTGGCCAGAGGTCAGAGGACCGAGAGTTTGTAAAATTGAGTGCACCCCCAGGGAGGCACCGCCAGGGGCAGTCAAATCCGTGCAGCGAAACTTCTCCCCTTGGGTTTGTGCGCCAGAAGCGAAATATCGGGGAGAGGAGGAGGCGGGGGAGAGGGAGACGAGGAGGGGCCGGGGGAAGCAGAGGAGGAGGAGGAGGGGAGGGGGAGGGGCGAGGAGGAGGGAAGAGATGAGGGAGGGGGACGAACGGGAAGCGGGAGGCAGTCAGCAAGGTAGGCGGTCCTAAGAGAAGACGGAGGACAAAGCGCAGGTTTCTCTCGGCGACAAAAGCTCATATTGCTCAGAGAGGAGCCAGGCAGGGCCCAGGGCGGGTGGCTCCCGGTGGCGCGCCGTGATCGTATAGTGGTTAGTACTCTGCGTTGTGGCCGCAGCAACCTCGGTTCGAATCCGAGTCACGGCAGGAGTCTTAAGCTTCCCCATGTCTTTTTTTTCCTGCCATGCCAATGTCACCTGAACCCGAGGACCCGGATGCCTTCACTGCCACCAGTCCAAGCTCTGGGTTTGTATCTCTCTCTTTTTAGTGCTTCTCTCTCCAGCCATTCCCAAGTCCCACGGTCCTGTTGGCACTGGCTCGAAGTCCCAAGAGGAAACCGAAGTCATAAAAATAAACCTAGAAGTCTTTTCCTTTTAAGAGCGAGGGAATGACCGTCCCAATGCCCAGCCAGGTTGATAGTGGGAATCTTTTCTAGCACACAGAGGCCTGATTATGAATCACACATGCCACAAATCGTGGTGGCTGGGCCAGTGCTGAAGAATTGTGAACTTCTGGGGAAAACTGGAAAAGATTTTGGGGGAAGATTATTATGGCTCAGAAAAATATCTATCCTTTTGAGCATCCAGAGCAATTTAGAAAGGGGCAAGGGGACCAGGTAAGGTGCGTGTAGAGGAGAGCCGACCTGAGATGGAAGGTGGTGGGAAGGAGACAAGCAGACCCCCAAAGAATTCCAGAAGCCTACTTCTCCCATGGCACAGCGCCCTGACAACACACAAGTGGCATCTCAAATCCCCTGGGTCTTGCAGATTTTAAATGCTCAACAAACACTGTCTTCTGTTTTCTCTCTCATATTTTCAGCAGTTTATTGGAAATATCAGCATGAAGATCTTCATTTCTTGAGGCTTAACTTGCCCCATTCCTTCCCCAATGGTCTGACATGGATTCTGAAACTCGCACTCACAAACCTTCAGAGATATTGTAACTGAGCTGAAGTGTCATACTTTGGATGTCCTCCCTCTGGCAGCCCCAGTGGTTTAACTCCACTCCTAGTTATTGACCATGGTCACCTGTATCACATCTACTTTTTTTTTTTCCATTGAGGCATTTTATTTGCATATATGAATTACATCCTTAGCAAAAGAATCCCAGGATTTTCCCTCCTGTGTGTTTTTGCCTTGCTTCTTCATGGTCCATGATGCCAGCTGAGGTTGTCAGTACAATTAAACCAAACTGATGGGATGGGAGCAGGTTATTCTGCCATTTTTCTAAATCTTTCAGTTGTACATCAAATCTGGGGCTGATTACTCCACACTTGTTTAACCTGCCTGTGAGGTTCACAACAATTTTCCCAGCTCTGTGATCATCAATGATTTCAAATTTGCCAATATAACCATGCTTCATCATCACAGTGAGAAATCAGACTAGGACTTTGGAGCATGGCCTAATAAGAATCTGGCGTTTGCCTCTCTCTTCAGCATTGCTAATTCTCTTGAGAGTATCCACCAGGACGTTCATGCGCACCATTGTGGCAGCTCAGCTCGGAGAGATGGTGGAAAGAGGATGGGAGGGGCCACATCTACTCTTTTATGTGTGTTCTTTCTACTTGGTTTTACATGGGTGAGGATAGGAATCAAGTATGTATGGACCCAGAAGGACCAGTGCCTGTTCACTCTTTTGCCACCAGGGAATGAGGAAAGTGTGATTTAGAACAGAGACAAACACCTGAATCTTGTAGTTCTCTAGAACATATTTTCTTCACCTCTTACTGGCCTGAGTAGCAGGCAGTCATGGACTATGGCCTAGAAGCTACTTCTTGGTAAGAGGGTTAGCATCCTGAATCTGGCACTGAATTAATCTGTAGTGACAGGTGCATGAAGGGGTAAAGAAGACCTACACTATAGATCTACTCAAAAAGTATAGAGCTTGCTTAGCATGTGCCAAATGGTACGTTTACATGAGATGTACCGACCACATTTGCAGAGAGAAGACTGCCCTCCTCTATGGCACTCATGACCTGGTTTTACATTTCTCTGCATCTTACTATCCTCTTTGTCTCCCAGTGGATGTTAATGAGAATTACCACTTTTTACAATTGTTCTAAAGAGTTAAGGACCTAATATGTATGATGGCACTACCTTAGTGAGGTACAAACCAAAAACATGGTCAAATAAGCCATTGCTGTTATTGTTAAATAAAAAATCACATTGCTACTTATATAGAAGAAGGCCTTTGTATAGTAGTGATGTTGCAAACACTGGTGCAAAACTCAACATCTTTTTTAAATGACTGCAATCTTGTGCTATTTTGATAGTGATAAGCTAATTCTGATCATGGCAGGAAGAGTTTTGTCTATCCTCAGGATTAAGGTTTATTTCAAGATTTCAGCTAGTCTGTTTATAAAGCTGATCATGGCCTGGATGTTTGCCATAATAGGCCATAAATTTGGGGAAGGCACAGGGAGAGGTCTGGAGAAAGGTAGATCATTGGAAGAACCGCTACAAGTTGAGGAATCAGGACAAGGAAAGATTTAGGTCCAACAAACTTTCTTTTAACATGAGTAGAAATCCAGAGGGAGCACACTAAGCAGGGGCTTTGAATATTAATTTCTCCCGAGTGTGCAGCAATCCGTCTGTACCCAGGCCACCCTAGCATCTGTTAGACTACCACGGCTGCTCGAATTTTAGAACGCTTACAACAGGAGAAACAAGAGAAAGCACTCCCTGGTCAGTGAGGAGCAGAAGTCAGGGAATAACTAAATCCCACAGAGAACCTCTGTCAAGAAAGCTGGAAAATGTATAGGTGGTCTAGGGATGAGCTGGAGAGCTAGGAAAAGCTCCCGGCTCAGGGTGACATTAATCAGAAGCAGCCTTACACTTGGTTAAGGAATAAAACTTTGATCTTAACCTGCACAGGCCTTGAAAGGCCTTCTTACTGCGTGTCCTCCAGCCTTCTCAGTCTTTACTCCAAGGGTGAGGCTGCGGGCACGACAGACTCCTCCAGGCAGAGGGACCAGAGCAAACTCCAATCTGAGCAGAACAGATAAAAGCAGTCTCAACGAGGAGAGAGAGAAATGATGACTCTATGGTTTCTACCTCGCGGCTCTTGGTAGACCTGTGACTGAGAAAAACTTTAGAACTTGTCCTCCACCGCCTTAGCTAAAATATCTACAATCTTTGCTTTTCACGTTTCAGCCTGTGATCTGCCTGTAATTCATTTTTATGTACATTTGAAAGTATGGATTTCCCCTCCTAATATGTATAATTGAGTCTACAGACTTAATGACTAGTTGATATTACCTCCTGCCACCTGTCAGATATGATGGCTTCATTATTTGCTTCAGTTCTATATTGTGCCATCCATTCTGTTCCATGGGTTTATTTACATACCTCTGCAGAAATACCATATATATTCATTGTTATCCTTGGCCGTACATGTAGTATTTACAAGAGGAACCAGTTCAGGGGTGCCTGGGTGGCTCAGTCTCTTAAGCGTCTGCCTTCGGCTCAGGTCATGATTCCAGGGTCCTGGGCCTCATCTTGGCATGCTCCATGCTCAGGTGGGAGTCTGCTTTTCCCTCTCCCCCTGCTCATATTTGTTCTCTCCCACCCAAATAAATAAATTAATTAATAATAAAATCTTTTTTTAAAAAGAGAGAAAGCGGTTCTACCATCTCTTTCTTCTTTTTAAAAATGATTCAGTTAGCCAAAACTCGCTAGTCCTTCCAAGTATTAGAATTTGTTGGAATTCTGATTGAACTCACTTCATCTATAATTTTAAAGAAACTTTTCATTTTTATTTTATAAAGCTCCTGTTCTTATTAATGCCATGCAGCTCTATATTTACTTGAGCAGTTTTTGGTATCTTTCCATAATATTGTATAACTCTTCCTATGTAAATATTATACATAATTTATCAGATTAATTCTTAGGTATAATTTTTCAAGTCTTTTTTTTCTGTATGCTTCTGAATTAAAATTATCAACAGTATCTAGCAAATGTGCTACACTCATTTACTGATTTGAAACACTTATTGATTTTGTTTTCTCTATAGATATCATATCATCTGCAAGTAATGATTCTTTATTTCTTCCTTTTCATTCTAGTCTTTTCCAATTTTAAATCGTTCTAACAGACTATGATTGCACCTCCACATGGAATAATGTTATTTTTATTTGCACAGGTGTCAATAGATCTTATCTTTTGAACCCCAGATTCATCCCCCAGTTATTGAAGTCTCTTTTGAGGATTTCTATGCACATCTGAATTGCTCTCAACTTTTTATCTCCTTAAAGAATTCTTCCCCAAACATTTCTGAACTCTTGCAGTCTGGCACCCTCAGCAAACACATGATGCTCCTGTTACCTTGGCCTGTGCCTCCACTCAGCTTATGCTGTATTTATATTTCATATGTTCTGTGTCTCAAGTCTCATTTCACTTTTACACAGATCCTGGGGAAGGGAGTGCTAAAGGTAAATTTGACAAGGCAATGTACATTTGAAAGTGTCTCTCTTTTATGCTCATACTTGACGGAAATTCGACTTTCTTATAGAATCTAGGGTGGATTTCATCTGCTTTAAGATTGGAAACCACTGCTTCATTGTCTTCCAGCTTCCAGTGTCAACCTTGAAAAGTCAACTATTCTATTATTAACTGATCCTTTATGTGACTTGTGTTTTACCCCCTCTCTAGAAGGTTTTAGATTCTTTTCAATTTCCTCAGTAGTCAAGGATCAGATATTTTTATCCTTTTGACCAAATAGTCAGTCATCCTGACTGCCTAGAATTTTTTTTTTAGGGTTGTGATATGAACCTGATTTTTTGAGGTTTATCTTTCTTGCATTTTCCCTATTATTTATTTTTAGAAGTAATATTATTTAGATATTACACATCCTAGTCTTTTCCTCTACTGTAATTTTCCCCTCCCCTTCAGCACTGTTTTTGCTCGATATTCCAGAATATCGCCACACTTTCTGATCTACTTAGTGAATTTTCCATTTCTGATAGTATATTTTTACTTTACAGGAGCCTCTTTCCTCATGCAGCTAGATACATCTGTCGGTTCTATTATTTGGTGCTGCCTCCACCTCCCTGAGTACATCAGGTTATTCTCAGCATGGTCCCATCCATGTAGCCCTTAGCCCTCAAGTCACTTTTTGTTTCTGTTTTTTAATACCTTTCTGTAAGATGATCTTCAAACAGGTAAGAATCCTGACTTTCCTATTCCTGGCTCGGAGCGGGATACTGGAAGGGTGACTGGCAGCTTGGACCCTTGGAGGGCACCGGCTCCCTGGGGGTGGAAGTGGAATTGAAGAGGTTCCAACAAGGCTCACGGTATGGGGGCGAGGTCTCTGCAGGGGTCTGGTTAGTGCACAGCCGCAGCCACCGGCCGTGTGCCGTGCCCCCAGGCCAGGGACCTGTGCTGTGGCCTCCGCGTCTCGAGCACTCAGACTTCCTGGATGCGCGGTTCTTTCTGACTGTTTAGAGTGGCTGGACGTTGGCAGGAGCAAGACTAATTTTCCGTGACCACCTGATGCTACACCCCGCCTGCATCTGAGCGGTGCAGGCAGATGCATCTCCCAAACAATCCGCAAGTCTGTTTTTCTATCAGCAATCTCGGAAGCCTTAAAAAAAAAAAAAAAAAAAAAAAAAAAAAGAAAGAAAAAAGAAAAGACAAAGGAAATAGAAAAAAAAAAAAAGCATTAAATTTTACAAAAAGAAATGAAGAGGAAAAGCCCTGAAAATAAGCCCAAAACCAAACCCGCTCTGTTTGCCTCCGAGCCTGGGTGGAAAAAGAAGCAAAGCCGCATCTGGTTCCACTGGGGATCGAACCCAGGACCTTCTGCGTGTAAAGCAGACGTGATAACCACTACACTATGGAACCGCAAGCCGGCAGGAGCCTCCCTGTCTCCGAATACAAAAGTTTCTGGAAAAATACGTTGAAAAATGTTTATACTTTTCCCATTGTGACTGTGTTCAAAAGCAGGGCATTTGAAACCGAGTTCCCGGCGCGCCTCCCTTGCACACGAGCTTGAAACAACCTCCCGTAAAGTCATCTGCGAACACGTAAACTACGAAAAACTTCCGTAAAACCGCATCCTTGGTTTGCGCCCCTTCGAACCCTTCCAGACCGCTTCCTGTTCATCCCCACTTTCAAAGACCCGAGCCCCGAGGCGGGCAGAGCAGGGCAGCGGTTAGAACGTCCGCGCGCGCGCACCTTCCCTGCGTTTCCCAGCGAGTCCCGGGTGCTGGGGAGATGCATCTGCAGGTCGAGGGAGCTGCAAACCAACTTAGCTGCACCGTCGTAACCTCCCCTCATTTGCAACGGGGTCAGAGCTGGCCCGTTGGGATTGCTCACTAGTTAAGCTTAGGATGTGTATGCATTAAGGAGGGACACGAATACATGTTTTCAACGATCGGGGTTCAGAGCATGCCATCCCAAAATGTGCAGCTCTGGCATACTGCTTATATTGAGTTAAAGGCACTTGAAAAACAATAGGTAGAAAGAAGAGCACTCTTAATCTTCCTTTTACTTCCCCGAAGCAAGAGGTACAATACCCGTGGCAAAGGTGCCCCCTCCCGGTCCCAGGAGGAAGGAAGCCTTCTTATCACCAGAGCCAGGGCTTCCAGGCCAGGAGAAATCTGTACAGAAACCCTGCTGAAACTAACCCTTATCTTCCTGGACCCTTGTCCACAATTCACTGTCCTAACCCAACCCCTTTGTCTTGTCACCTTTTCAGGATGTTGGCACAGCCTACTATGTAAGCAATGGACTCTAACTGCTGGTCTGAGCCTTTGTTTTTCTCCTGAGGGTCTCCATGTCCATGTAAAAATCACTTAATGAAATGTGTGTGTTTTTCTCATATTGATCTATTTTATGTCAGTTTAATTCTTAGGTCTGGCCAGAAACCCTAAACATGTAGGAGAGAAATTTTACCTCCCTTACACAATTTCTCTCTGTTTCTTCCTGACTGTGACACAACATGGGTCTGGGTCTCCTTCGAACTCTGTGCTCTGGTCTCTAGAGCTTTGGAGAAGAGTTGGGAGACTTTTGAAAGTCAAGTCACTGCTGAGAGCCACAAAGCTCAGGAGGTTGTTCATGGGCCACGTGTTCCTTTGTGTTACCTGAGACCTTCTCGGTTTACATCTTTGCTTAGGATAACATTACAGTAGCCTTAGAAACTGATGGACTTGGGCGCTTATGCCAAATCCATGGTGGGCTAAGACCAGGGTAGAAACATATAATTGTGCACCTAGTAAACACTACCTAATAGGATTTTTTTCCCCCAAGTTCTGGTGGTAAAGTGCAGGATTACAGGAGACAGAAAGATAATCAAATTGCCTGAAGACAAAATAGAAATTCATAGATTTTCTGGAACCAACAAGAGAGGTTTCCAGTTTATATTGAAAAGGACATATTAGAAGATAAGATTATTTGCCACAAGCAAAGATTGGACTCATGCAAACTTTAAGTTCAGAACCTTGCCCACTCATCTATCACAGCAACTTAGAATTTGTATTCTCATATCATTTTCTTATAAGAACCAAAATACTTGTTCACAGTTTGGGAAGCCTAGGATTGACTTTATCGGTCCATGAAACATCGGCTCAGGCTTACAAAAACAAAAAACAAATCCTTGGAAGGTTATACAATGGGAAATTCATAAAATATAATTCAAGTAATTTTTAAATTAAAATACATTCTTTCCATGCTATGACTTGTACTGGGTATTAGGAAATAACTGGATTCTCCCTGACCTTGCAGATAGATATTCTAACAGGAAAAAAATGCATGATTTTATTAAATACATAATTGCCTGAAAATGTGAAGAAGTTAAGATAAAGGAAGTGTAGGACATTACATGACCAACCACACATCTTGGAGACCCTTACCAAACCAACGCTTTGAGAACCAAAAAACATATTTCCAACAGACTGTCATATAAAAAACCAATACACTTACCTAGTGTACTAGATGATCAACATCTCAAATGTGAAAAAGAAAATCTACACATTTTTTTTTTACAGAGGACATTTTTTAACTTAGTAACAGAGAAAGACCCTTTAAACAACCTCAAAAGTACAATCCATGAGGTGGGAGGGAAGATAAATCCTTAACAAAATCAAAGATCTGTCATTAAGTTCCTCCACTGACAAGTCAACAGACAGGTAACACAATGGGAGATGATATTGCAAGATCTAAAATTCACAGTAGCCCAATAACCACAATACACAACATAGCCCCCTGTGCATCAACATGGAAGACATATCAACCTCAATAACAACATAGGCAAATTATAAGAAAAGAGTGAATGTCATAAGATGCAGTGCCAATGGCTAACAGACATATAAACAGATGCTCAAAATCTTTAGAAAGCATAAATGCAAATAAAAATAGGAGATTCATTACTCTACAGTAAAAGGTTAGATTACAAATTAGAAAGCTGAATCAATAATGTTGAGCATGGACAAAGGTAAAGGGGCACATACAGCTGGTGGAGTGTGGACTGGAGAATAAAGTGGGATCAGTTAGCCATTCTGTTCCTATACCCCAATGAAATTCTCAAACAAGTACATAGCAGGGGTAGATGAAAAGGTGGTGTTATTTGGAACTTGTGAACCCATCACTGGGACAGAAGAAAGGAAATGTATCATGAGTGCCCACCATGGGATTTTATAGAGCAGAGAGAAGCAGTGATTTAGGTATACACAGGACAATTTTGATGGATCTTAAAGTCATAATGTTTTCAAAAGACGTAAAAATATATAATATGCCATTTATGTAAATTTATATTTGTGCACAGAATGTCAACTTTACAAAAAGATGCATATCGAAATGATGTATGATAAACAAATTAGCTTATATAAGGAGAAGAATGGCAGCAGGACCTGAGGACAAAGGGAATGCATAAACAGTAAGGTGTTGTACGAAAGGACAAAGAGGTTATACACAGGCTAGACTGGCCGGCAAGAGTCCCAAGATGTCCAGAGGAAAGGAGGTACACAGAGGATCTGTCCCAAGGAAGTCTCACCCCGCCAGAACCCTGCCCTTTGTGGATGCCCAACGAATGCATATGCCCTCACCACTCACAAAGCACTGTTCTATCTTCGAAAAGTACCCAACATAAATTAGTGACTCAACATTTGTGGACAAAATAAATGAATTAAAGGAGAAAATAAATAAATAAATAAATAAATAAATAAATAAATAAATAAATAAATAAATGGTGTTGCAATATCCAATATTTCCTCTAGATGGTGACATTCTCCATGAAATAGGTATTTAATTTTTTTAATTTGAAATTTTTAAAACTTTATATTGAAGAACGCACGTTTTAAATGTTGAAGTAACCGTTTTAGTAAAAGCTCAGAAACAGAGATATCTTTTCTTTGTCAAAAAATTGAGTAAATTGCTGACAAATTGCTACATTTCACAGAAAATGGTATAAATATGATATAACTGAACATAAACACAAAAAAGGGCTCTGTGGCTTAGCTGGTCAAAGCGCCTGTCTAGTAAACAGGAGATCCTGGGTTCGAATCCCAGCGGGGCCTTCTTTGTTTCCTTTTCATTTTCAACAGTGTGGTTACCATGGAATATGTTGGAGATGCCTTGAAGAGTTTATATGGCAAGTAAATGCTGTGTTCAGTTGTTATTCCAACTGAGAAGTCTCTTGCTAGATGATTGCATCACATGATGAGAGACTGGGATGAAGGGAAAGTGAGTAACATTTCCATAGTTGATCACAGCAATGGGTTTGCTGATGATAGGTAAGAGGAGGTTAGGAACCCAGCGACAGTTATCTTGCAGTAGGTGATAGGAAGCAGCATCTCACATTTTGTCTTGGAAGTTCAGTGTGTGATCTCTGAAAGTGTGACAGCCAACATTTTCAGCTAAATGAGGGAGTTTGGTTGTCAGTGTAAGACAAATTCACAAGCCATGGCATCTGGTTTGAGTCAGACTCATATTTTATGAGAACAAGTAAGAGCATGGGGTGGGGGAAAGACACTCTCACCACTCTGGTTTAGGTCAACCCTAAGAACTGTCACCTCTGTGCATCAGACAAGCCACTGAGTGCAAGGGGCAAGATTGAAGCTCAGTAACATTTGGAAAAAATAAATCACAAACGGACAACCACCTTCCTGAATCTGAAGTGATACTGTAGTTCAGAAGCTAAAACGTACGTGTAGCACTGGCCTACACAATGGGCCTTTTGGTTTTATGGAAAGAGATTCCAGAGGTCACGATTGGAGTTCCTTGAGAGTCCCTGTCTTTAAACTGTCCTGCACCGTGCCTGAAATCCCATTAACACTCCACAGTAAACCTGATTTCATTTTCCTTGGATTCATAGCAGTTCTGTGACTCCCAACTTCCAAAGGAATGTGAACAAAGATGGTGGTGAAGGGTAACAGGTGATACCACCCCAAAATGTGCCGCTTTGGCTTAAGGATTATTGTGAGCTGAAACCAAGTGAGAAAAGCAGATTTCCCCAAAAGCTCTCTGTCCTCCCCCAACCTGCCTGGAAGCAGGACAGAAGTTTACAAAGAGGTCCCTTCTTCCCTCTCTCCTGAGAAAGACAAAGGTTAATCTCCAGAGACAACTTTAGGCCCTATCAGCCTGGAATGGAAATAACAAACTTTAGTTTTTATCTCCTCCCTCGGCCTGACTCTGCCTTTCTTGGTTCCATCATTTCACTACAGATTTATTGTCCTTTGTGAAAGGTGGTATATGAGCTGGAATTTTGAGCCACCTGGACAATTATTCATCTTTCCCCAGGGGGCTCCCACCTATACTCAAGGTAAGCATGTTGCCAAATCTCGGTTTGTTTTTCTCTTCTTAATCTTTCATTAAGGGAGTCTCAGTTAAGATCTCAGAAAAGCAGACGGGAAATCATCTTTCCTCTTCCCTCAGGTACAAGCCTCACATAACTTAAATACTGCAGTGTTCTCTCTTTGCAAAAACTAAATCCAGGGAAGTTGATAATGCCTTTAGACCCATAGATCATATATTAAAGTGTTACTCCTGCCTTCTACTTACCAAAACGTCAGGGAGGAAGAGATACGCTCTCAGGTACCTGCCAATCCCTTGTCTGAAGTGGAGCACACAGATCAGGAGCCAGACCCGCCAGCATAACACTGTTGGTGGCTCCAAACTCACAAAGATCAGAGGGAGGCTTCCCTGTTATTCCCTTCCCCAGGCCACCCTCACAGCCTGGTTGATGGATAGGGAGGCTGAACCCTCTCTCCTATTTCTTCTGCCAAATTAGGAAGAGAAGGAGGGAGAGAGTTGGGAGAAACCACAGAACATGAGACAGAACATATGATGCCAACATTTTAAGGTTTGCGAGATAGTAGATTTAGTGAAGATTTTTTTTTAATAGTAGGTTGACATGAAATCTTCTTAGAAAGATAATGATTAAAACAAACCCAAGAAAGCAAGACAGGCAGATCAAAATAAATGAAAAGGCTGCAAATAAAAGGAAAAAATTTTTTGAAAATAAGGATATCTGGTAGTTTATAAGAAGTTGCCTTGGGTTTTAAACAGATTTAGATGTCAAATCCTGAAATATATTTTTCAATGGTTTGTTTGCTTATCCATTTATTTATATTCTGGAACTGGTGGAATATTTCTCAAACTGATGAGTACACCTCAAGAGCCTCCTGTTCCTTGCTTTGGTGCTTCAATGGGCCAGTTGATTCACCTGGGAGAACAGTCAGACGTCTGGTATCTCTGAGCCTCTACAATGGAAAGCTGCTGTTGAGAAACCCGGTAAACAACTCGCTAAACTGTGTCTCAGAGGTTTAGGTACCTCAGTTACAAACTCGAATGCTTGTTCCATTACAAACAATTCCAACACAGATTTTTACAATTCTTATTCATTCATTTGAAGATAACAAAGTTAAACACAATCTATGTTGATAACAGCCTGGCACTAGTAGGAAATTACTTCCTACTGGAGACTATAGTGATGACTTATTGCTGACTCCTGGAGCCAGTCAGTGTCAAATTTTTCTGCAATGGGGAAGAGCATAATGAAGGCCAAATTTGAAAATTAAGTTTATTTATCTTCATTTATAATACCTGAGTTTGAAAAGCCATGAAGTGTATTAAAATGTAGGAAGTTTGCTTAATTTTGATGTGTTTGCTTGTTTGGTTTACTGCTTATTGCTTTCACCTGTAATAGGATAGGGTTCCTTTTGGTTTCCCCTTGTGTAATCTTCTTGGACATCAAATATTCTGTATTTTAGCAGAATGACCTTTTATAGTTTATGCTGACTGTGCTGTCTTTAATTATTGAAGAAAACAAAGGCTTTTCACTGAGGAATGAGCTACAGTTCTTTATAATCACATTACCTTCTATGCTTATTTTTAAATGCTTTATTGTAACTTTGGAACAAGTAGTCAAGTATTTTCTCCAGCAGCCATGATCTGATTCCTCTCTTGTGTTCAAGTGTCCTAACAGCTTTTAATTTTTGCCTTCCCCAAAGCAAATCCTAAATGTACAATAAAACTTTCAAGGTACCTTTTTCACCTATGATTGTCTTCGAGACTTGGCAGAAGGCACCTGGAAAATCTTAAAGATTTGTTCTCTCGCCCTGCAAAAACCAGGGCTATTTGATATGTTACTGTTGACAAGTTGTACAGAAAGACTTGAAAATCAGAAGGGATGCCAGAAGGAAGTAGAGGAAGAAGAAGAAGAGGAGGAGAAAGATTTAGTCTTCTCTGAGTCAAATTATGCATGGCTAAAATGTTAACATAAGTATTTCAGAAATTGTACACTGGATGGGACATTCCTGGAGATTTGTCAATGCTTTTACTGTCCATGACATGTTTCTCTCAATGTATAAAGTCCAGTGTTGTTTTGCCTGATAGTAGACAACAGGGTAGAGTATAATCAGTCATAATTCCAGCTATTTTTTTTAATGTTAACTTGGTCGCAACTTTACTTTTTTAATTTGAATCTAGCATCTTCTGGGCTACTGAATTTTAATTGAGGATTTGCATCATTTATTAATTATTGATAAGCCTTATTAATATATAAATATGTAGGACCTACTCCAGACTTGCCAAGTCTCTTTGCTTCATATTGTTGACATACTCTTGGCATATTCTTACTAGGTGTCTTGTATATTTATGGTATTTGATGTCTCAGGATTATCATATGTTCATTTTGAGATTTTTTTCTCTGTTGAAATTACATTCATCCACTTCTCTAAATTAGATGCAGTGTTTTCTATCTTCTTTAAAAATATGATAGGTCATTATGTCTGTGGCTATTTTGTCCAAAACTTATTTTGGATTGGCTTTGTTAGCTTCTTTTGCATGCCACAGAAACAACCAAAATTCCTTGTTAGTGGTGGAATTCTTGTTATAAATTCTCAGCAGCCCTTTCACCTTTGGAAATTATAAGTAATAAATCAATTACAACCATTTAAAATCTTGTCATATATATATACATACATACATATGTGTATATATATATATTTTTTTCATTTTGTTGGGAAAGCACCTGCAATCAGCTTCATCTTCCACAAAGAAAGACTGTCTCAAAGCTTTACAGGAAGAGACTACAGCACTGGATACACTTGGTCGCAGACTCCAAATGGCATAACTTCAACAACTTTAAGACCATAACCATTCTACTGAGTCTGTATTTCCAGAATTCTGCTCAAGAAGCACATGGGTTCATGAAACTGTGTTGGGGAAATAAAACACCTCTGCCAGCAGAAAGATGCTACCTTATCAATAGAAGAGAGAGAACACGCTTTATGAAGGATTAGCATATTTACATGTATATAAGGTAACACAAAAGTGACGACAAAACTATGAGGAACTCTCACTCATTGTTTATATAGCAAAGCTGAAGAAAGAATATTGACTTCTCTAAATCTGCTTGAGAAGCAAGAGGCTGCACCCTTTGAGTATCCCATAAATCTCCTGGAAGACTCCTGGCCTAATTCTGGAGGTACGTGTTTACATAGCTAGAGGTTATCTGGCCCACCTTAAAAACTTAAAACTGAACTTAATCCACAGAGATATGCATCTCCATTCTGAAAATTCCAGGAAGGACTCAAAGTCTCTAGATATCCAAGGAAACCTGCAAAGAACAGGGAGATAGGAGAAGGGCACTTTTCCCTATATAAACAAAATAATTTCCATACCCTTACAACTGTTAGCTCAAGATCTGGTGGAGCAAGTAATTACAGAGGCCTGGATGAGGGATGACTGTGGTGTATGTCTGGAATACTGCTGATGCTGTTCAGCTCTCTCGTCTAGATCTACAAAAAAGCTCTCTCTCTCTCCTCTTAATCTGTGCCCCGAGCCATAACCATTTACCGGACTTTGCTTTTGTGAACTAAAATGATTGGAAATATCTTATTGCCTCACAACATGCTCATTTGTATATCTGAATCACAGCTTTACCTTTTTCTGAAAATCATCTTTGAACATATCTATATAGAATTTCCTTTGATTGACAGTATGCTTTGGAGCTCCTACTTTAGTATCACCTGAAAGATCAAATGGTTTCACACAGAAAGTGTTTTAATCACAACATATAATTACAGGTGTCCTCTTTCTACCCTCTCTCCAGCCCTACTTGTAGACTTCCTGAGTCAGGAGTAAGAGGAAATTAAAAGTTCAGATGCAACTTCTGGCTAATTGGACCAACCCAATTGAAAATAGGCTGTTTCTGTACAGTATATAATAGTAAGTATGCTGTTCGACAGCTCGGTATATGCTGATGGAGAGACACCTCCAAGGTACATGAATTGAAAAAAGCAGGCTGCAGAATAGTGTGTAAATGTGACATTTCACTTAACTAGGAAGAGAACATTTATTTTCATATGTACGTGTCCATGCCTAAAGAAAATCCAGGAGCATACAGGTGAATTAGGAATAGGAGTAACATAGGGGAGACCCTGGTGAGAAGTGACATAAGGGAGTAGTGCTGAAAAGCGGACAGGTGGGGGGAGCACCCATTTAGATTACTGACCACGTGAAGGTTTTACCTTATCCAAGAAAAAACAAGACCGGGGGTGAGGGTGGGCTCATGGGGCTGGTGTGCAGGTGTCGCAGGGCCCCGGTTCCCGCGGCAGGTGCGGGGCGGAGAGGGCCGTGTCCTGGCAGGCTGCCAGCGCATGGAGAGCTCAGTGTCCAGGCGGGTCCGCGTCCCGTGGCCGCTGCCCCTTCATCCTCCAAGTCAGCAAAGGCCTTGGCCAGTCCTTGTACTTCGAACCTGAAGTCATGGTATTTACCATTGAGAAGTAGGTATCCTTTATTAATATTTTAAACAGGTTTTTCAGACTTTAATTTCGATCTTGTCACTCACTGTTCTTGACGTGAACGATGCATCACTGACTCCCCCAGACGCAGCCCCACTGTCTTGGATTCCCTGAGCATCGCCTACGTCCCCAGCACGCTCGATACACTTCTTATTACATTATTATTCCACCCGTGTGGCCAATGTCACTCTCGCGGCTCTGGAACAAGAGGGAGAGCAGAGCAGGTTGGCAGCCCGCGGGGCAGTGCGAGGGCCTTGGGGCAGCAGGTGGCAGAGGGCGGGGAGGGTCCCGAGGAGGACGGGACGTGCGCTAGGACCCGGGGCGGCCCGAGGCTCCGCCCACTCTCCCCCGCCCCCCACCGCCGCGCTGCGTCCACGAGACTGCAGAGCTCGAGCAGTGCGCGGCACGGGTGGCACCGGTACCCGGGGCTAGTGGGGACGGTTCCCCCGGCGCGGGCCGCCCGCTCCCGGTATCCTGCACGGCGTCAGCACGTCGCCCCAGGCGAGCAAAGCACGCTCCGAGCGCCCCTCCGGCCCCTCCCGAGAGGCAGTACCGCCCCCTCTGCGCTCCGGGACCCCACTCCTTTGTTCAAATACCCGAAGCTCCCAAACACTCTGCTCAGCAGAGGCCCGGTCCCTGGGTGTAAGGCAGACTGTAGGGCGTACCGGACCGGAAAGGAAAAACAAGTGCGTGGCCCGTACGGGGATCGAACCCGCGACCTTGGCGTTATTAGCACCACGCTCTAACCAACTGAGCTAACCGGCCACTCGGGTGCCTCTGCTTGACTTAAATCTTTTAAAGTCACACCCAGCCAAGTTCCACCGGCGTCTTACTGCGCGGAAGGTTAGGGAAAGGGAAAAGAGCCTCCCGCGCTCCCGCACCCGCAATCCTTGGCGTCCGGGTCTGGAGCCGAAGTGATGCTGGCGGGACGCGAGGTGGAGCCCGAGCGCGGGGCCGGCGTCGGCGGGGGCGGGGACCGTGGGAGCGTCGGAGCCCTCCCGCCCCAGGGCACTGAGACACCCCGCAGCGGCCACCGGAGAGGCGGGACCAGGGCGCGTCCGGCGTGGGGGCCGTATCTTGTCTCGGTGGGACCCTGCAGCCCTGTCGGCTCTCTTCGGACTGACCACCCCCCAGCTGCACTTTATGCAAACGTGTATCTGAGTCACACTCGAAAGACACGTCTTCTCTTCTTTTTTTCTGTTGGAGAAAAAAGAGCTCTATCGACGAGGCTGATCGACTATTTATGTATTTGTTTTGCAGTATGCAATTTATAAATTCGGTTTTGAATTTAAAAATAAGAGCTAAAGGATCATATTTCTTATCTTGAGCACATTTCTCTGAGCCAGCGTCCTCTGTAGGAACGAGCGCTTATCTGCATTTGCTTGGTCCTCTAGGAAAGATTCAGCGGAAGGTGAATTGAAAACCAGATTTTTTTTCTCTCTCTCTTTCTCTGGCGTCCCTTTTCTCTTTGTGCTTTACTGCCTCTCCTTGGTTTTCCAAACCCTTTTGAAGGGCCGGAGAGTCAGCTGTTTGGGCTCCTGGGCATCCTCTTTGCTCTCCAGGCTTCCCTCGGCTACTTTTCTTGTCTGGGAGATCTCTCTCCTTCCAGAGAGCCTTAGAGAGATTTCTCTCGGCTCTCAGGCCTGGTTCCTGGAAGTATACTATAGAGAGCCTTGGATTGGTTTGCCCTGAGCTGTCCTGCAGGTTCTCTGACTTTAGAAGGCTTTGCCCTTTGCCCTTGGGGGTGCCTCCAAGGGTATTTCCACTTTCTGGCCTTTTCTCTCAGCCCCTTTTTGCTTACTCTCCCCAGCCATAGTGGTTTGGGCTGCATGGAATTCTCAGCTTGGGTCAAGCAGGCCTACTGACAAACCTTAAAGATCCCTTAGAGTTTCTTCTAGTGTTTCCTAATCGGGTCTTTGGGTCTTTGGGTTTGTCTTCCTTTGCCCCTCTGTCCATCTGCCAGGGATAAAGGCAATCAGAGGCCTCTTTTCTTCTATGAAGGCCTCTTTGTGGAATTCAGTTTCCTTACATTCTTGTTTTGGTTTGGTTTGGGTTTTGTTGTTGTTGTTGTTGTTGTTTTTGTTTTTTTAATTGGAGTTCGGTTTGCCAACATATAGTATGACACCCAGTGCTCATCCTGTCAATTGCCCCCCTTAGTGCCTGTCATCCAGTCACCCCATCCCCCTGCCCACTTTCTCTTCCATTACCCCTTGTTCGTATCCCAGAGTTAGGAGTCTGTAATGTTTTGTCACCCTCTCTAATTTTTCTCACTCATTTTCTCTTTCCCCTATAATCCCTTTCACTTTTTTTTATATTCTCCCACGGAGAAGGACAATCCTTACATTCTTTTGTATCCTCGACTCCCTGATGGGTTCAGAAACCTGATATTTCCAAGTTTTTGGCCTTTCTTTCATTAGTAGGTTGAGAGAGACAAGCTGTTGCAACTTGTACAACCCAACCAAATGTTTCCAGATTTCTGTGTCAAAACTGCTTTCCTCATCCTTGAAACTTGTTCCTTTAAAATATATATGGTAACAGCCTGCTTTCAATAAAGAAATTAACCATTTGTGGGCCTACTTTGTGCGAGGTGATTTGCATGTTGTCTCATGTAAACTTTCCATCACACATCTTTTATTCAATTGATATTAAGAGATAGCCATGATTGTCCTATTGAAGTTGGGAAAAATGAGAAATATTATATACATGTTGCCATGGAAACTTTCAGAAGTGAAATGGCTGGCCACTTACAGTTGCATTGCCAGGCTTTATTTAGACTTCTGGGGGAGCTTGCTGGCCACCGCAGGAGCAAAAGAATGTCATTAGAGTTTAGGATACATTTCAGAAAGTTACCATAATGCTGTTCACTGATTTGACAAATGTTTATGGGCATTCTGCTCTGGCCCAGTCTAGTCTTCACCATGGCAGCCCATAATGGCCCAGAGCCACACATGGTCCCCCCCTTACCACCTCCCAGAGCTTAAAATCCGGTAGCACCCATAGCTTCTAAGTGGTTGTCTTCTAAGCAGGCATGATCTTCTCCACATAGGCAATATCTTCATTTTACCTTAAGAAGGATCTTCTCTTGTTCTTCACATCTTATACTGATGTATTTTCTGACAAATGATCAGGACAGATTAGCTACACTGTCCAGGAAAGCAATTAAACTATTTGCCATGGAAAACATCTCTATTTGGGCTTCATGGCACATCCACTTAAACAGAATATCCTGTGTTAGAAACCTTCTCCCTTTCTTTCTGTAATTTTGGAGAGTATTGTCACCAGCAATGTTGAAGACAGCTTAACAGAGCATGCTGTGTGTTGTTTAGAAGTTAAATGACAGAGAAAATCATGAACCTTGATGTCAGCTAGGAAGTTAGGGTTCTGAGTTCAGGAGTTGACCGTGTGGCCTTCTGTAGAGAAATGCTAATGTGAAGAATTGGTCTATGTAAAAGTTCCTCTGGAAAATCACTCCCAGTGGGGCCTCAAGAGAATATTTAAATTCTGTCTTGGAAACTGTGGAGTGCAGAATTTTCATTCTGTAACCACCAACAAATTGTAGAGAGCAGTGAAGTCTGAATGGGATGTAGGATTTGGTACTTGGGCTCAGTATGTATTTGCCATATAGAACAAGTGATCAAATTTCACTAGTCTCCATGCATTATTATTCTACTTCTTCTGGTTTCCTCTTATCACCATCAGAGCATCCACTGTAGCTACAGGAAGTTGCTGTTTAACCAAATTTTGAAAATGAAAACAATGAATAGCCAATCTCTTCTTTCAGTCGCAAGGAAATAGGACATGCATTCAAAGGAACATAATAAAAAAATAAGAAAAGCAAACAAATCTGGTATAATTTATATAAATTGTTCCCATGAGGATTCTTTCCCATGGACTAAACTCTCTAAAGCCACAGGAACAGGAAAAATTTAAGTCATTCTTAACAGAAGTTGAAAGTGTCATGCTACTTCTCATCACTTGTCCAAAGCTCATATAAAAATTAGGTAAAAGTATTTTGAGCAAAGAGTCAAATCTGTATCTGAAATTATCATTTCAGGACAGCAAATGAGTCATCATGTTCCACTTGTGTGTTGCTAGAAGTGGTACCTAGATATGAAAAATGTCATCAGTAACAATGTGCAATTCCCTAAACACTGTAAAGTGTAGTGGCTTTGAGCAAAGGAAGGGAAGAGAACTCACAGGTTGGTTATGAATGAAGAGAGGGCAGCACAGGTGCCACTTCAGCCCATTCTAGGGCAGAAGAATAAGAGAAAGGATTCATGAGAGGATATCAAAAATAAAGGTGGGACCAGATGTGACCTGGTTGTGAAAATTATGGCATATTAGGTTCTGGCTATTGTGAAAGCTTCACCCAGGAAGTAACCAGATGATATCTTGAAGGAACAGAGATCATTTGGCAACACCAAACAGACAAGCAGAAGGAAAAACAACAGAGAGCAAATGAAACAACAATATAAAAAATGTTTTGAGATCTGAAGGTATTAGAGAATACTTAAGTATTTTTAGAAAGATTTTATTTATTTATTCATGAAAGACAGAGAGAGAGAGAGAGAGAGAGAGAGAGAGGGAGGGAGAGGCAGAGACACAGGCAGAGGGAGAAGCAGAACTCAATTCCGGGACTCCAGGAGCACGCCCTGGGCTGAAGGCAGGCGCTAAACTGCTGAGCCACCCAGGGATCCCTGCTTAAGTGTTTTTGATTAATTTTTTTAGTTTGAGATCATTATGGATTCATATACAGTTGTAAGAAATAATACAGAAAGATCCCTGGTACTCTTTACCATCTTCCACAAAGGTATGATCTTGTAAAACAAGATTACAACCAGCATACTGACATTCAAACAATCACAATCCAGAATATGTACAACAGCTTGAGAATTCCTCAAGTTCACCTTCTATGACCACAAACACTTCCCTGCTACCTGCATTAACCCCTAGTTAACCTTAACCCCTAGTGACCACTAATCTATCCACCATTTCTATAGTTTTACCATTTCAAGAATGTTATGTACATGGCATTATACAGTGTGTAACCTTTGGGAATTTTTTTTTCACTCCAAAATTCTCTGCAGATTTATCCAGATTCTTACAGATATCAATAGTTGATTCTCCTTTGTTGCTGAGCAGTATTCCATAGCAGGATGTTCAGCCATTCACTCCTTGAAAGACATCTGGATTTTTTTTCTAATCTTGGCTAGTATGAATAAAATTGGTACAAACATTCACACACAGTTGAAGGAGATGAAAAATAATTTTTCCCTTTACCCTTTTCAGTTCTTGGCTGAGACCCTCCCACCACCCATTATAAAAGATTAACAAAAGTAAAAGAAACAGAAGTTGAATAACAAGTTTAGTAACAGAAGTTTAAGAAGCTTAATAACAGTAAAAGAAAATGAAGTTTAGTAACAGACCCAGGAATACTGTGTAACTACCATGTATACAGAAGATATACATATCGTTAAACTTGTTTCTTCTTCTCTTGCTAATTTGTCTTTTATTGCAGAGAAGTCTCTGCCAAGAATCTAGAAGGATGGAGGGAAAAATATTTTTCCTCCTCTACATAGTTATTTGTGTGAACGTAAGTCTTTATTTCTCTGGGATAATTGCCAAGGAGAGCAACTGTTGGTCCTGTGGTGATGTCATATTTAGTTTTTAAAGAAAATATAGAGTATTTCCAGAGTAGCTGTATTACATTCCCACCAGTAATTTATGAATGCATTAGTTTGCTAGGGCTGCTGTTGTTCTGTATTAAGTTCACAAATTCTTTCCTATGTCCCTTGCATTCTTCTACTGCTGAGCCCATGCTCTGAGATTTTTATTTGGTTATTGAATTTTTCAATTCTAAAATTTTCATTTTGTATTTCTTTACATTTTTCCTCTTTTCTGATTTTTTTTAACCAAGGCTATTTTTCATTTGTTTCATGCATGTTCATAATTGTTCACTGAAGCATTTTTAAGATGCCTGCTTTAAAATCTCCACTAGATAACCGTAACATTCCTTTAACCTGGTTATTGGACTCTATTGAATGTCCTCTTTTATTCAATTTGAGATGTTTCCAGGTTTTGGTTTGGCAAGTGATTTTCAACTAAAATCTGGACATTGTGTGCTTTGTGTTAGGAGACTCTGGCTCTTATTGAAACCCTTGGTTTTAATTGGCTTTCTCTAACCGCAGGGGAAGTGAGAGAGCATGTGCTCAATACTGCAAGGTAGACAGCACAGAAGTCCAGGATCCCTCACTCAGCTCCCACTGACACCAGCAATAGGGAGCATTTTATTCCTGCTGGCAGCTGGTGAGAAATCTGGCTCCTGTGTGGTCTCTCTCCATCGGCCCAGAGACAGATGGAGGCAGGACCCAGTTACCACCCAGCAATGATGAAAATCCTGTTCTCCACTATCTCCTCTACCAGCAACCCAGTGGGGAGGGAGAGGAAGAGATACTGCTGGGTGGGAGTCCAAGTTCCTTCTTCCTGCTTGAACTTTGCTGCCCTGGGTAGCAGAGAGGCTACAGTTTTATATGGTGTATGGCTAGGGTTAGGGTTAGTTATTGTCTAGAAGTGTTTTGCAATGTTAGGCTGTCCATGTGATGGTCTTTTGGCTGGAGAGAGCAGCTTTTCTTAGGGTTTTCTGTATGCACTCACTGGCCATTCAGGACACATGGGGCAAAAATAGGGAGCCTGCCACCATGCCATTCCTCTGGTCCCAGGGTCCCTAGCCAGGCTCCTTCCTTTCTCCATCTTCTAGATTCTTCTTCTGTTTATTTTATGTATAATGTCCAAGGGTTTTAGTTGCACCTAGCAATGAAAGGATAGAGATAAGTACATCTTCTTCCCAGAAACTCTGGTATGTTTTTGTATTATTATTTCTGTTAATAGACTACAATAAGACATGTATGGAATGTATATGCTATTTATAACAGAACACATTACTACACTACTATTTATTTTCATTATACATATATTATGTTTTTATTATCCTGAACTTGCTTATATTTGTTTGTATAGACCCTATGAAAGCAAACATGAGGTTTCTAGAGCAGAGATTGCATTATTATTACTTAACTGCAAAAACCCCTCAGTCTTTTCCTCCTCTCCACCAGTGTGTCTTAGACTTCCTAGGGCTTATGTCCCTTTGAGAATAGGAATATTCCATGGACCCCCTTCCCAAGCTGGGAAGGACAACCACTTCCAAGTGCCAGACCAGGCCATAAAGATAGCTGCCCCCACCCAACCCCACAGTCGCTGCTGCTCAGTGACAAGCACCCTTGACTGATAGCCATCTTGTGCTGCCAACAACACCCCTTATTTGCAGGGACAGACAGACCAATGCTACCTTTTAAATAATCTATTGGCTCAGAATACTACTGTAGAAACTGCAGGAGGTGCCACCTACTAACTCTTGAAGCATTAAATACTTCGAAATAATAACTGGTATGTTGGTCAGGTCTCTCCAGAGATGCAGAACCAATAGGATGTTTATATTCTAGAAAGAGATTCTTTTTAAGGAGCCGGCTCACATGAGTGTGGCAGCTGAGTGAGTCCAAAATCTGATAGGGAATGATGGCAGACTGGAGACCAGGGAAGGGGTTATAATTGAAGTCCAAAGGCAGTCTGCTGGCACTAGGGAAGAACTGAAGAACTGACCTTGCAGATAAAAGCAGAAGGCAGAGTATGCCTGAGTGGCTCAGCGGTTGAGCACCTGCCTTTAGTCTGGGGCCTGATTCCAGAGTCTTTGGATCGATCCCCCACATCTGGCTCTCTTTGTGGAGTCTGCTTACGTCTTCCCTACTGCTTTCCCTAGTGAATAAATAAGCAATTTTATAAATATCTGAAGGGAGATGGTGTCAAAATTCCCTCTTGTCCCCTGGAGAGATCAGACCTTTTTTCTATTCAAGACTTCCTTCGATTCTCTGATCCTCGCTCACACTATGGAGGGCAAATCTGCTTTTACTCTAAGTCCACCCACTTAAATGTAAATCCCATCTACAAACATCCTCGCAGAAACAACCAGAATAATGTTTGACCACATACCCAGGCACCGGACCCATTCAGGTTGAAACATAAAATTAACCATGGCAATGGGAAATATCTCTAGACTACCAAACGCTTTCTAAGCAAGGCCAAGACAGAGATGTGTGTCTTTGCCGAAGTGTTTCTCCTTGAATGAAATGCAGCGTGTCCCCCCCCCCTTCTCAGTAACTCTGTGTGTGTGTGTGTGTGTGTGTGTGTGTGTGTGTGTGTGTACATAGTTTCTTATCCTCCAGGTCCTATGAAAGGTAACAACTTACTGGATACACCGCAGCACCTGCTCTCCCAGCGGCGCTGGGGTCGGCGGATTGGTGCGCAAATATTTGCCTGCCACGAAACGGAGGGGGGTCGGCGGCTGGTGTCCCTCTGGACTGCGGGTAGCTAGCTGCAGGCCCCGGCCTCGAGGGGGGCCGGAGCGGAGGGCCGGTCCCCTGCTCCCTGCCCACCCCACCCACTACTTCCCCAACCCCCACCCCCTTACCACCCCGTAGAACCCCGTCACCTTCCCCGCGCCCCATCCCCACCCTCACCGACCCCCACTGTCCCAACCCCTCCACGCCCCCATGCCCATCCCTACCCCCCTCACCAGGCTCACTGGCCCCGGGACCCACAGAGGGGAGCAGAGGGGTACAGAGAGGTGTTGCAGTACGTGTCTCTCAGGAAAACTGCTTTCTAACAAAGTAAGGGCGACGAGGCGACGTTTTCGTTGTCTGTGCATATAAGGAAATCGAAATCTCTGAAATCAAGTGCATTCGAGGGAGGGAAAAGGAAAGCTGTTGTTCCCGCCCGGCTTCGAACCGGGGACCTTTCGCGTGTGAGGCGAACGTGATAACCCCTACACTACGGAAACGCCTGGAGGAAAGCTCATACACTGGTGCTTGTGATCAGATAAAATTAAGGAGTTTGGTTTTGCCCTTTGGACATGGGTTTATTGACTACAAAGTCCGCCTTGGAAACACTCATTGTTGAGCGTTTCCCTCCCTTTTTCTTGTTTATGAAGAAAGAAAATCCTAGCAACCAAGCAAAAATTTTGCCCAAGGCCCCAATGCCTGCACAAACTTCAGGCACAATAAACCTAGGCAGCATCCTGGAGAATTGGGAGCTTTTAAGTAATAATATAAGTTTTTACGTTGTAAAAAAAAAAAAGTTCCTAGTTGTATTGAGATATAGTTGACAGACAGCAGTGTATAAATTTAAGGAGTACAGCATAATGACTGGACTCACACAAGTGGCCAAATGATGACCACAACTGGAGAATTTGATTTCAGGATCTCCCTCATGCTGTCTACACCATTTCTGTGCTTGTGCAATGGGGCCTATTACTTATCTCATGGTGACAGAAAATGATTCTTTGGGAACCAGAATTGGGAGGCTAGAGCTCAGGAGATGGTCAGAAGCCACCAATGCTTTCTACCACAGCCTATCCCTTTGCAGATACTTGATTAGAAGTGGTCATGTGGCTCCATCTCACTACCTGGCTTCTGAGACCATCTTACTATCTGGCTCCATCTCACTACCTGGCTTCTGCTCCATAAGGGAGCAGTTGAAATGTTTTGAGAACATCACTGGCACAGAACGTGAATGCAAAAAGTCTTTGTCGTCAAGGAACTCACAGTCTAGTAATAAGTCTTTCTTATAGAATCATGATATTTTTGTTCTTCTGCTCTATTGCCTGAACTTATTGCTGGTACAAATAAGAGTCAAGACAAAATTATGTCACCTCAGTCTTGGATCTCATGCTCTATCATAATTGAGCTAGACACATGATATTAAAGCAAAAAATTAATATACGGTATAATCCAACTAAACTGTCAATATTTGGCAACAAAATGTAATGCCACAGTAGCTCTTGATGAGACTCAGACTGAGAACAAGTCTTTCTAAATTTATTGTTAAAAAGTGAACTGACTCAAATAAAAATAAAATGACTCCTGTAAAAAACAAATTCCTATCTTGGGGAACAGGTAAGGATAGAATTTAGTGATAGGTAGATCTGTATTTTAGTCAGAGATTTTGCTTAAAGTTAGAAATATTGCAGACTTTATTTTCTCGAATGAAATGAGCTTAGAAGGGGAAAACTATCATGTCTCTCAACCATATTTAGGGAAATCGTTCTACACTACCAGATTACAACCCCCCAGTGCTAACTAGTAGAAACAGCCCTTCTAGCCCAACCTTAAGAGGTTAGTGCCCTCTTGTCTGGGATATTTGTAATGGCCTCATTTAGGTACTTGTCTTGCTAACCTCAGCTGATATTCTCTAGGATCTATCAATCACTACCACCTCTCTCCTTTTTTGAGACTCCAGAGAGTCAAGTACAAAGTATGACTGAGGAGGAGATGTGATACACATCAAAGTAACTGCATGATTTTCCCAATTTATACTCACAGAAAACTGACAGGTTTGAATGGGAATGGATCTGAAGTGGATAGGATCAAGGTGGCAGGAATATAAAGTTGCATGAGACCAAGCTCAATGATATAGTTTTACTTGTCAGAAGGTACCCAACTCAATGGTTTAACTCAAGGACCTAGAAACAGCTCTAAATTTATATTAATTAAAAAACATAATTTATAGGGATGCCTGGGTGGCTCAGCGATTGAGCATCTGCCTTTGACTCAGGGCATGATCCCGGAGTCCCCAGATTGAGTCCCATATCTGGATCCCCTCAGGGAACCTTCTTCTCCCTGCTTCTCCCTCTGCCTGTTTCTTGCCTCTCTCTGTGTGTCTCTCATGAATAGATGAATAAAAATCTTAAATATATAATATATATAAATATAATTAATAAATGATTAACATATGGACCAAAGTTAAGGTGAACCAACAAAATGAAATTGAAACATCATTATTTTCTGAGTGTATGCAGAGCAAACTAAAGGCATTAAGGAAATTGCAATTCTAGAATAAATTTATCATGAGCTTCTCCAGAGGAACTAACTTTCACCAAAGTTGAGAGAAATAAATCTATGAGGAGAGCCTCAGGATCCTTAAGCTGCTCAACATGACTTTTCCTCATAGGCCAGGAATTACAGTAGGACCTGCTACTCCTGAACTGCAATCCCTAAACATAATGGAGATGACTGGATCACAGGATGATAGGATCACAAGGTGAATTACCAAAGATCAGATGGTGTTGTTATAAACTCAGAACCCGTATGTTTAAGCCCTTTCCCCTGATGTGACTCTATTTGGAACTAGAACTTTCAGGAGATAAATACGGTTAAACGAGGTCATAAAGGTGGGGCCCTCATGCAACTGGAGTGGTGTCTTTATATGAAGACAAAGACATACCAGAAATCTCTCTCCAAGTATGTACAGAGGAAAGGCCATGTGGGGACAATGAGAAGAGAGCCATCTACAAGCCAGAAAGAGAGGTCTCATCAGAAACCAACCTTGCTGGCACTTTGATCTTGGGCTTGATTTGTATGAGCTCCCAGACTGGAGCCAGTTTTGAATGTAGAAAACTCCAGTTTCCCTTGAGAAAGACCACAGACACATTGCCAAAAATGTATACTGTTCTTCCTCCCCCTAGCCTTTTCTAAAAGGATCTATATCCTTTTACCAACATGACTGCTCATTAGGAAAAAAGAAATAGAATTTTCTGGGATTACTAGGAGATGACTCAATGCTGGCATTAATTCCTAGAGGTACAAAGCATCACTGCTGTCCACCAAGAAGGTAAGTTCTCAATGCTGTTTGCTTCTGGTCCATTTCACTGTGGGTACAGTGAGTAGGTCCCTACGTCCACCCTGAGACTAACTCCAGACAATATCTTTAATATTGTTTCTTTTTTTTTTTTGAGATTTTATTTATTTAGGGGCACCTGGGCGGTTCAGTACATTAAGCAATAGACTCTTGATTTCAGCTGGGGCCATGGTCTCAGGGTTGTAAGATCGAGTCCCACATCCCACTCTGTACTCGGTGGGGAGTCTGCTTGAGATTTTCTTTCCCTCTCCCTCTGCCCCTTCTCTAAAATAAATAAATAAAATCTTTTTTATAAAGAGAGAGAGATAATATCTTTTTTTATAAAGAGAGAGAGAGAATGGGCATCTTATAAATTTTATAATCATTTTATAAAGAGAGAGAGAGAATGGGCTTAAATGACAAACATTGACCTTTCATGGTTCTGGGAAGTAGGAAGTCTCTCAGTGAAGAGAGAGAATGGGTATCTCTATCTCTGTTTATAAAAAATATTTTATTTATTTATTTTAGAGGAGGAGGGGCAGAGGGAGAGAGAGAATCCCGAGCAGACTCCTCACTGAGCATTAAGCCAGATCCCAAAACCCTGGGATCATTACCTGAGTCAAAATCAAGAGTCAGACACTTAACCAGCTAAGCCACCCAGGCAGCCCTAATATCGTTTCTATGACTGATGGAATGAATGCTATTAGGCAGAAAAGGCCAAGTGGAAGCCACTAGAAATTCCTCTAACTGTGACTGTAGAAAACCCAAAGTGACACTGGTATTCTTGGAGGGACCACAGAGAGTAGTGCCAACATCAGGGACTGGAAAGATACAGGGGTGGGGATTCCATCCACACAGCTCCGTTCCACTTGCTTACTCAACTATAGAAGACAGATGGACTACAGAGAATGACAGTGAGCAATTGCAAACTTAGTCAAGGGATCATTCCAATTGCATCTGCTGTTCCAGATGTTTCATCAGTGGAGAAAATTAACAAGTGCACTGTACCTAGTACACAGCTATTAATATGGCCGGTGCTATTTTCTCTGTACTTGATCATAAAACCTGTCAAAAGCAGTGAGCTTCTAGCTGGCTTATCTACCCTTCCTCAGGGGTATATCAATACTCTAGAAATCTCATGTTATAAATGAGTCACAGAGACCTTTACCATGTTACCATGTTCTAAAGTTGAAAGCGGACCATTGTTTTAAACACAGACATTTCAGGCAAATTTATATTATGCACACTGCTCACAAGGTGAATGGATCTGCCTTTCCAGAACTGGCTCAGTCTTGTAGGCTTCATTTGTGTCTCCATCCCTGTCCTAACTCATTCAGGCACCTATAACCAAGAAACCATAGACTGAATGGCTTAAATGACAAACATTAACCTCTCATGGTTCTGGGAGGTAGAAAGTCCAAGCTCAGGACACATGCAGATTCTGAGTCTGCTGAAAACCTGCTTCCTGGCTTTGTGGCTCATACAGGACAGACTTCTCACTGTGTCTCCATATGTAAGGATAGGGGAAAGAACTCTCCACAGTCTCCTTCATAAGCGCGTACTCCCATTCTTGAGGACTCCACCCTCATAACTTCATCACCTCCCAAAGGCCCTCCCTCCAAATACCATTATCATATTGGGGGTTAGGCTTCAAGATACCAATTTCAGAGGAACACAAGTAGTCTCTAGCAATCCCCAAAATATCCACTTCCTTTTCTTACTTCAAACTCTGTTTGTCCCCTGGATGGTGTCCCTTTAAACAAATGCCTTCTTTTTCTGTTTTTCTTTTTTTTTTTTTTCTTTTTTTTTTTTCTGTAGGGACTCCTGAATTCTTTGGTGGGATAGAAGGACTAGGAGAAAAGCAAGATCCATCTAAGAACCATAGATGTTTCAAAGGAGCCTTTAATTTTTGGATAGGCTCAATAGTCTTCATCTCAAGATTACTTGAGTCTCCAAAGGGTTCTGTCAAAGGCCTGAGAATCAAACCAATGACACTGCCCCACAGCTAGCCTTGGGTTGGTCCCAGGTCTGTTGCACAGCTGTGGACTGGTTAAATGGCAAAACTAGGGTCGTGACTGGAGGATGTTACAGAGTTCCTCCACTCAGAGCTCTTTGCCCCTAAAGCCAAGAGAGGATTTCCTGTGAACACAATTCCTGGAAACTGGATGTTGTAAGAACTACATTTTGGCCGAGACAGAAGTTACTACTTTCTCTGCAACAACAAAACCCACAAAAACCCTGATTTTTGAAGTTGTACTCCTAGATCCAAAGGAGGAAGCTTAGGCTATTTAAATTCTTGGACAAAATAGTCCAAGACTACACTGTGGAGAGAGAACTTCTTCCGCTTCTCCCAGAACACCCTAGAGCAAATCCAGACTGCTCCCCCAACAAGCTTTGAAATCAGGGTGTGCATTCCAGGGGCTCCCTGACTCTGAACAGGGCAGGGTTAGATTGCCACTCCAGAACATTCTTGCCTTGTTGCCTCAGGCTTCTTGACTGACTCCAGACTGACTCCAAATTGCAATTCACTCCTCAGAGTCTTGCTGAGTTCCAGAAAGGAAGCTCTCCACTCACCATTCCAGAGAAGGCCTCTGGTAAAAACAATTCCTGTCCCCCACCTCCTCATGTATAGTGTTTCTTGAGCTTTTATTTATTTTTTTTTTAGTAAGTCCATTCAGAGTCTAAAATGGCATGCTGTAGCTTTCTCCCTCCTGCTCCTGAATGATTCCATTTCTTCAGTCTCTAGCCTGTCAACTGATGATCCTTGCAAGATGCTTTGTAAAATGCATATAATCTAACACAAATATCCTTCCAATGGTAGCATTGTATGCAGATTGCTCTCGCCATTGCTTTTATTTTAAAATATATGTGTGTACACAATGATCTTTCTCATTTTATTTTGAATATGTATAGCACTCCATTGTGTAATTATGCCATAATTTATCTAATTAAATAATTTTGAATAACTAAGTTTTTCCCCGATCGTGTTTTTACCATTAATGCTGCAGAGAATAGACTTAAGCACAGGATAATCTCTCCTGTATTTGAAATATTGGTGGGTCCTGACAAATTGTCTTCCACAGCAGCAAAGCACAGTATATTCTGTTAGAGAGCACAACTGAATAGGATCCTGAGCACACTTACTACAACTCCCCACTGCATTCCCTGCCAGCTATGAAGTAAAACCAGGGCATCCGTGAAGACTGTAAAAAATGTTTGAAAATCAATGATTCTTGTGATACTGGAATATTGCCTTCTCTCAAAGAGGTGAGATGTTGCAGCCTGGGGCCTGGCAGAGTTGGGTCGAGTTGGAGGAAGCTGGAAAGCAGTGGAGAGGCCCGATGAGTGATTTCTTTTTGCATCTGCTGAAGATAGCTTTGCCAAATGAGCAGAAGCAGCCAGCATTGGTAAAGCTGAACTGTAAAATCAGGACCTGGTAAGAATGTGTATTTTAATGTATAAACAGCAACATTGTGCCAGGCTGTGATGGCCAAGTGGTTAAGGCGTTGGACTCGAAATCCAATGGGATCTCCCACGCAGGTTCAAGTCCTGCTCACAGCGTATGAGGCTGCTTTTTCTATCCAAACTATGAAATGAAATTCTCACCAACAGCTGTACTCTCAGCTTTTCATCTTATTCCATCAACTGCAAAGTAGGAAGGCAGCTCCCTATCCAGAGGTCTGTGTTGATCCCCCATGCCTTTTCTCAAGCACCACTCTGGGTATTTTGGCACAGGTATCCTTCTCCAAGCCAGGCATCTACAAATCCCTGCCCCTGTGCACAGGTAGCACTTCCTTAGTCCCCAGAGCCCGCCAATTCCTCCTTCAGAATAGCTGCTGGTTTCATATTGAGATTATGAAGTCCAGAGGCAGACCACAGGGGAAAGAGAACCAGGAAATTTTGTTTTAAAAACTCTTTAATAAAATTCCCCATGCTGAAAATAGCAATGTAGGTAAGCTTCCTTAAAGAGTTCTCTGATATCTAAGAAAAGAAAAAGGAAAGGCAAGCAAACAAACCTAAAACAGACTGGTAGGAAACATAAAGGTCTAGGATCCTGAGGAGCCATGAGTGTGTGCATGTGCCAGGTGCTCTTTAAAACATCATACAGAAATGAGAAAGTCAAAGCAAAGAGAAAATAACAATTTGGCCAAGGCAGTAATTCTACTGGGGCAGGAGTCAGGATAAAGACTGCATGCACCTTGCTGCCCAGAACCAAAGCGCCTGTGCTTCTCCTTCTCAAAAGAGAGGACCGCCCTCACTTACAGATGCTTTTGTATTTCCAAGTGTCTATTCTACCTGTATTTGAGCACTTCAATATATGTAGCCGATTTATGTAATGATGACTGGTATTCCTTAATTTTGTAAGTATAAATCCAAACTTCTAAGTTCCTATGTGAATTTGAGTCTTAAAATGCTTACTGTTTTTGAATGCTTGCCACCACTTGGCCTAATTTGGGAAGGTGAGGGTTTCTGAATGTCTGTTTTGCTGCATAGAGTCTGAAATTATCTCCTCTTGCAAGAGTTATGGCTCTTTGGAGAGTGAGGTGGAAAACATATGCCTCATAACTCAGTAATGTATTTTATTCCACTTTCTTTGTCATTGTATCAAATTTTTAAATGATATGGATCACTAATAATTGATCCACACATAGCCTCAGTATGAAGTACATAAGAAAAATAAGATTGCTGATGGACCAATGAACCCATTGTATAAACTACTGAAGTAGACAAGTAGAAACAATAGAAACAAGCATGCACATAATGAAAAAAAATGCAAAGGACATTCTGTCACATACGTGATGTTTCAAGTCAGAAAATCCTTTCATAAATGTAACTTATGGGAGCTAACCACAAAGACAATCAATCTGCTTTAGGGGAATCCACAGGTCTTATTCAACTCACTTCTGCCTGCATCACAAAGCAACTGTATTCTCAACAATTCTAATGAATAATGGATAATCAACACTTTCAAAGCAAGGGGGCCAAAGCAAGGGGGTCAGTGGCACAATGGATAACATATCCGCCTATGGGTCAGAAGATTCTAGGTTTGACTCCTGGCTGGTTTGGGCTTCCTTTTTTCCTCTTAAAATGTCTTTCTGTGTTTCTTCAAGTTGGTAAGGGAAACAAATTCTCAAAAGTCCTTTGGAAAATAATTCATCTGACTTTGTATGGTACTGCCACACATGCTACCTTGGCTCCCCCTTAAGTCTGAATGAGTGGCTCAAATTGTCTCTCTTCAGCAATGTCGTTTTCATCTCGTTCTCTTTACCAAACTGAGAGAGTTAACCGGAAGATCTTTGAAAGGACAACTTAAAGAATCAAATGAGGAGTATTATTTGGCCATAAAAAGGAATGAGGTTCTGAATCATGCTACAACATGGATGAACCTTGAAGGGATGTGCTGAGTGAAAGAAGCCAGACGCAAAATGCCTTATTATATGATTCTCTTTATATGAAACTTCCAGAATAGGCACATCCACTGAGATAGTAGCTGCCAGGAGCTGGGAAAGGTGGAACAATACCTTGGAAAGGTGGAACAATTTGCTTGGATGATGGAAATGTTTTGCAGTTAGGTAAAGGTAATTACATACCTCTGAATCCACTAAAATCCACTGAATTGTACATTTTATGTGAATTTTATGGTATGTGAATTATACCTTGATATTTAAAAATCAAAGAAGCACCAAAACAACAACAACAACAACAACAACAACCCACTACAAACAGTATTTTCTTCACTAAGTTTTCCCCCATTCTGCAGGGCTCTCCTTCTTCGGACTCACTTTGCACACTTTCCGTCCCTGAGCATCAGTCCCTCAGGAAAGAGAAGGGACCCCCACTGGAGAAATGTTGAGCCAAGAAAGAGGTGGCTGTGGACAAACGAAATAGAGCCTCACTTGGACCCCCCATTTGGTGATCTCCGCAGAGATAGATGCACTTTAACACCCCCCCCTCCCCGAAAGCCACTCACCCTCCTCTTCCCTGTCCCGCCCCTCGTTGTCACCCACAGCGCCTCCGCCTCACCGCCATCCCCAGACCAACGCTGGGGACTGTTTAGGGTTTGTCAAGGATCCCAGACAGAAAAGGGACCAGCAAGAGGGCGAGGGTGTTAGGGAGACAAGGGGTCGGCAGCCTGGAGCCGGGTCTTTCCAACAGGAGGGTGCCCTTTGCAGGTTTGCAGGTGCTCTTGCGCGCGCCCCTGGGGCAGCGGGGGTGGGGCGGGTGTTGAGAAGCAAATCCACCTGAAAGGGGTGTGGGTGACACAGACAAGCAAAAGAGACCTTCATCTGTGGATACACACGTATGGATCTTACAACGTGTGTTGGCGCCGGACAGCGTGCGTTGCAAGGGGGGGGGCCGCGGATAAAAAAAAAATGAGCCTGCCACGCGTCCAGACCCAGTTTGATGCACGGCCTGTTGGGCTGAAAGCAAATTAAAAGATGGAGAAGGACAGAAGAATCGTCCAAAGGATTTGGAGCTTCCCAAAATAAATGCTTCCCAAGTTTTAGCGCGCAGGAAGATCACTGGGAGGGAGGAAGAAACACAATTTTCTGGGCCTCACTCCTAGAGATTCCACATTAGTTCGTAGGACTCAACCCGTGAATTTTTAGCCAAGAGATGCTGGCGCGAGTATTCCGCAGACCACACTTTAAGGGGTACTGGACTAGTTAGTGCGTTGTGTTTTATTACCCGCTGTTGCAGCTAACGCCAACTGAGAGCTCTCAAGATAGAATGAAAAAAAAAAAAAAAAAACAGAGCATCTATATGGAGATAAAAATTACTACCTCAGCATTATTCCACCAGGCTTTAACCAAGGTAATTAATTTTTTCCCAGGTAATTTAAGATAACCGATCGTTTCTACTCTCAAGATTTTTGTTCTAAACATGTAAATTTCATGGAATACTTTTTTTTTCTTTTGGGGTGGTGGCTTGTCATAGAAAGAAATCTATTTCCACCTCCCTTTCAAACAAACAAAGATCTTTGATATAATAATCACACTCTTGGACCTAAAGGAGAAAACTTGTGGACTTCTTTCTTTATTTTTTAAAACAAAAAATAAATTAAAATACTCCCTTTTCAAAAAGCTGTCTAAAAGGATGAATTTGTGGCTGAGAGGTGTATTAGGAAAAAAAGCTTTTTTTTTTTTTTTTTCCTCCTGTATGTCTCCTTTACTACTTACACAGGACACTTTACACTTCTGGTCACCAAATGAGTGAGGATTTTCTTTCTACCAAGCAATTTTTCAACACCAGCTGGATGTCTTGGATTTAACTCAATTTTGGGACTATCTATCACACCAGATCCCACTGGTTAAGGGTTCAGTTTCAGGAGACTTCATTCACTTCAGATGCCCCAATTCCTGCCTGACCAGAAGCTCAGGCATTGAGGGTGGAGCTCTTAAAGGGGAAATTAACTTTGGGTTGATTTGGCTGGCCATTTGGTTGGGAAAATCTTCCCTGTCAGCATCAACAAGCAGACTGGGCAGATTTTCAGAAACAAATCTTCCAGCTCCCTGTGGGATATTATAGTCCTGACTATGAATGGAGCCAAGATAAGATAGGATAGTTTGTAGAATGTATATACCTCTCAAATTTGTTAGTGTATTCCGGGCAGGTGAGCTTCTGTCTTACTCACTTAATGAAATCATCCTCCAAATATTCTGCCACAGTTTGGAGGGGTGATCTCCCCTGGGGATCTTGAAATTGAGGGAGAGGGTCTACAGCTGTAAACTCCTGAAAAGTGAGATTCAAGTGTATTCTACTCTTAGCTTTACTTTCACTGTCCATGTATAAATACCTACAGCCACCAATTTTAATTTTTTTTAATTTAGGGGTTGGTTTCCACAAGATAAGTTACATTTTTATTTAGCTTTCCCCCATTCTGGCTTACAACAAACCTCCTTGTGTGTCATGCCATTTGGTTTTCAAAATTTTGGTGCTGCTCTTTACTTTCCTATTATCATCTTTGAGCATTTATGCCTTCAAAACACCCCTTTCTTTCCTTCTTGGATTTTTGGATAGAAAGGCATCAAATGCCCATCTTTAATATGCCATCATTATGACTAGATCTATTTCTGACTACTGTGATTTCTCATCATACTGGACACTCAGAAGATCAGTAAGATAATATCCTAGGCAATGAGTAGTATGACATCATTTATGTTCAGATTACAGTCCTATAGGACTCTAGCTTCCAGCTAACATGAAGAAAGCTGGAAAGGGTGTTGCTCCTAATCTAACAACCAAAAATCTAGGTATTTTTTAAAAATCATCTTTTGTGAACCAATGAAACCTGGGGTATCAGAGCAACCACGTAGTTTGACATCTAAGGAAAACCAGTGCTTCCAAATAGAAATGGGACATAAACCCTGGCTCACCCAAAAGCAATGGGTGAAAATGTGCCCTCCATGCAAGAGGGTGAGGAAAGTCCCCCTAAAATTCATCATTTTGTAATGAATTGCTGAAGTCCAGGTGTGGGCCAGCAGGGGCGTATTCAAGTGGGGTCTGCACACACTTCACTGAGCATTCACAAGAAAGGCTGGGGCAAGAGAAGAGAGCAGAGGAAGCCTCCTTCAGGAGTCCAGACCTGCCAGAGGAAGCGTCAGCCCCCAAATAACAAAGTCTTCAACGCTGAGGGAGAAACAGCAAATACTGTCAGAAACTGAAGAATAAAAGAATAAAAATCTCTACCCTGGGGGGAGTGTCAGAAAGCCATATTGGGCCCAGAATAGTAGAGAATGCCAATCCCCATGGGGCAGAGCAGGCTGCCTGAGAAAGCCCTACCTCAGAGACCCAGGGCCACAGGATCTAACAAGTCTGGGCTGAACTGGAAGAGGAAGTCTTGCACAACCTGCCAGACTAGCAAGGACTAGGCATCCAGAAACAGAAGTGTAGTGCTGAGGGAAGGCAAGAAATCCAAAGGGAGAAACCCTCTCTGAAACTCAAACAGAGATGGCTGAAGCTGAAGGTAGAGTAAAAACACCGAGAAAGCACTCCAAAAAAATTCAACCATACCCTACACCCAAAGTCCCACCAAAAGAATTTGAAGCCGGTTGTGCCCTGAAGGAAATCAGAGCAGTGATGGGAGACACAAGCAGATCTCAACTTCTGCTTAAATTGATATAGCCTCACACATTAATAGCCTAGTAAAAGGGACATAGCCATCTGCAGCCTAAATACTATTTGCCTCACTGGCTACCGTCCTGACACTATGTCCGGCAGCTAATGAAAAATTATAAGACACTCATAAAAGCAAGAAGAAACCATGCAATGTCAAGAGAAAAAGCAATCAACAAAGTGAGACTCAGATTTGTCCCATATAGTGGAACTGTCAGAAAGTGAATTTCAAAAAAAAATAAAAAAAATAAAAATAAAAAAAAAAAGAAAGTGAATTTCAAATATCCATGATGATTATGTTAAAGGCACTAGTGGAAAAAGATGGAGCACATACATCAGCAGATGAGAAATTTCAGTAGATTGTTAGAAACTCAAAGTCAAATGGATATGCTAAATTAAAAATAAAAGTACACATGGTAACAGAGATGTAGAATGCCTTTAATGACTTACCAGTAGACTCCATAGATCTGAGGGGAAATTGAAGGAGGGTCAATAGAATCTACCCAAACTGAAATACCAAGAAAAAAAATCATTGAAGAGTTATTGATTAATGTCAAGTGGTCTAATATATTTATAACTGAAATCCCAGAAGGCAAAGAAAGAGATAAAAGAACAGGAAAAACAATATTTGAAGATATAATGACTGAGTACATTCCCCAAATAATGAAATACATCAAACCACAGCTCCAAGATCAGAGAACCTTAAGTATTTTATACAGGAGGGTTGTGGGGGGGGGGACCCTATTTACCTCATATTCAAACTGCTGAAAACAAGTAGAAAAGACAGAATAATGAAGGTAGTGAAAGAACAAAATATGTATTATATATAGTTGAAAAAAGTAAAAGTTATGGCAGATGTCTTGCCAGAAATTACGTTCACCAAAAGAGAGTGAAACTTCCAAGTGGTGAGAGACCAAACATAATAATAATTTTTTAAAGCCCCAAAATTGTTAACCCTGAATTCTTTATCAAACCAAAAATATTTTTCCAAAATGAAGAAGATATAGATATCTCCAGACAAACAAAATCAGAAGACTGTATTACTAGCAGGTCTGTGCCACAGGAAATGTCAGAAGAAGGAATTCAGGAAGAAGGAACACGAGGCCAGAGAGTTACAAGGACTGAATATCCACAGAAATGGTTACAGTGCAGATATATAGAAGGAATATTTTCCCCAATTTTAATTACTTTCAGTAAGATTGACTGCATAGTAAAAGTAATGACATGCTGTCCAGTATAAATGAAAGCAAATGTCTGATGACAATAACCCAAAACAGAGGAGAGAGTAGCCTGCTATTGCAAGTTGCTCACACCACACAAGAAGCAGCATAATGTGATTTGAAAGTAGACCTGGACTAATTGGAGGTGTGTATCGGGAAACCAATCCAGATGGTTTTAAAAGACATGAAAAACGAGGCAATAGTGAAGATAAAATGAAACCATGTAAAATGCTCATAAATTTCAAAGACAGGAAGAAAGATAAAGGAAAGGAACACCTAAAAACAAGCTAAAAAAGACAGTGGACTTTTATTAATTTTTTATTCTTTTTAAATATTTTATTTATTTAAGAGAAAGAAATGAGTGAGAGAGAGACCAGGAGCAGGAGAAGCAGCAGACTTCTTCCCTGAGCAGGGAGCCCAGCCCAGCAAATATCTCCATCCCAGGAACTTGGGATCATGACCTGAGCCAAAAGCAGATGCTTAACCAACCATCCAGGAGCCCCAAGATGGTAGACCTTACCAATATGTCCGTGATGACATGACATGTAGATTACCTGAATGTACCAATAATAGAGTTTGTCAAGTTGGACAATAAAAGCCCAGACCCAGCTGCAGAGCTGGACCAAGTCCCAAGGGATCTTTAATCTCACATAATGCACACATACTGGGAGTAGGGTTCTAACCTACATGGGCACATGTCCATTGGACCTTAAGTCCAAGGTCTTAACCATTTGGCCATCCCGGTGGTACACTCAAATGTTCATGTCAAAATTACTGAATCAAAATTAATTAGCATTGCTAGTCCCTGGAAGGTTATGAATACACCAGGGAAATCTGTGACCAGGCTTTAATGTATAGAGAGGAAACAAGTCCTTAGAATGCTTTTTGAGGGAAAAAACAAACAACAACAACAAAAAAACAACTAACAAAACATTTATTTTCAACAAATATTCTAATCATCACTTTGTACATTACATTATGGTGGTGTTGGGGAAAGACTGAAGCATCCCTGATCTCGTGGACTTGCATTAAAATGAAAAATATTATGACAGAAAAGGCACAGCTACGGGAATACTCACATTGTCAGATTCAACTCACTTTGTCACCACTTTTATGCTCAAGAAAAGACCTTTGTTTTAGTGGACTTGTAAAGAAAACCAAAAAGGAAAGGGAGTAGCGTTAAGAGGTGGAGAGAATGCAGCCCATGAACTATGTCTCATAGCTCTACAAAGGTGGTGTCTACAATTTTCATCACTCATCAGGGAACAGTTTTGCCTGCTGAATCTTAGCCCATTCCAAACCCATTGAATCTGATTGTCCAAGTGAGGGCTTTGAGTCTGGAACCAGAGAACAGTTAATATTGAGACAAATTACCCTTAAAGTAAGTTTAGAAAGCCCTACTGCACACATATAGAGTTTGGAATTTAATATGTGATGTTGGTTTTAATAAGGAAGTATTGTAACCAAGGGTTCTAACTATCCACTAATGAAATCTCTTTCTTAAGTACCTACTATGTGCTAGGCATTGAGGTAGGTGCACACCATCTACTAAGTCAGTAAGACACCGCCAGACACTTCAGTCACTGGACTGTTTAAGAATTCATGAAAGCAGGTACCAGATGGGCATTTGGGGGGTTGTATTGAAAGTCTGTGAGGGCTTCTGGACTCAGAGATGAAATTAATCCTGATGTAGACTTAGAAAAGAATCGATATATAAACATCATAAAACACCTATTGAGAGCCTCCAAAGTAAGTAAATAAATACCTCTCTGCCATTTTGATGACCTGGAGAAAGAACTGCAATATGAGAAGATTGTGTCAGCTGTACCACACAAGCACAAAAGGTCCAAGGACCAGTCTCCTCAGACTCAAAACCATTGAGGCAGAAGGAGCCCAGCCATTCCTGGCAATTCACAGAGCTACGTTCAAAAACATGTCTTCTCTTGCCTGATAAAGATATGAGAAAGGAAAGTGTCATTCATTTCATTAGTCCATCCAGCTCAGAACTCTGTCTCTGGCTTTGCAGATATTCTGTGCTAGTGAGCAAAGGGATGGCCTGAGAGATTCTTGCCTTTACGTATTGAGGGAAATCCAGGCTTGAGTCAGGGCCTGGGTCAGAGCTGATTTGAAGGGAGGGAGCAGCAGGTACAAAAAAGCATGTATCATAGAAAAGAATTCCCATACATTGACATACAGGAGTGCTTATATGATTCTATCACTGATTCTTTTTATTGTCATTTTTTTAAATTGACGTATAGTTGACATATAGCCTTATTTAGCTTCAGGTGTAAAATGTAATGATTCAATATCTGTATACATTGCAAAATGATCACCACAATAAGTCTAGTTACCATCCATCACCATACGTAGTTAAATTTTTTTGTTGTGATGAGGACTTTTAAGACTGACTTTCTTAACAACTTTCAAAAATGCAGTACAGTACTAATAGCCATCGTCACCATGCTGTCCCTTACAAACCCATGACTTATTTCTTTTATAACTGGAAATTTGCACTTTTTGCCCCCCTTCACCCATTTTGCCAAATCTTACCCCCCCACACACACACTCCCATCACCTTCCACCTCTAGCCACTGCCAATCTATTCTCCATATCTATGGTCTCAGGTTTTTTGTTTTGTTTGCTTGTTTGTTTCTTTGAAGATTTCACATATAAGTGAGATCATATGGTATTTGTCTTTCTCTAATTTATTTCACTTAGCATAATTCCCTCAAAGTCCATTTGTGTTGTCACAAATGGCAAGATTTCATTCTTTCTTACAGCTGAATAATATTCCATTATGCATATATACCACATTTTCTTTCTCCATTCACACATCGATGAGCACTTACACTGTTTCTGTATCTTGGCTATTTGGGATCATTTGCTGCAATGAACATGGGATGCATGTATTTTTTCAAGTTAGTGTTTTCATTTTCTTCTGCTAAATATCCAGAGTAGAATTGATGAATCATACAGTATTTCTATTTTTAATTTTTTGAGGAAATCTCACACTGTTTTCCACAGTGGCTGCACCATTTTATGTTCCCACCAACAGTGGGACCCCAACAGGGTTCCCTTTTTTCCATATTCCTACAAACAGTTGTTATTTCTTATCTTTTTTATAATAACCATTCTGACAGGTGTGAGGTGATAGCTCACTGTGGTTTTGATTTGCATTTCCCTGATGATGACTGATGCTGAGCATTGTTTCATGTGTCTGTGGGCCATCTGGATGTCTTCTTTGGAAAAATGTCTCTTCAGGTCCTCTGCCCATTTTGGTTTTTTATTGTTGTTATTGTTTTTGTTTGTTTGCTTGTTTTGAAATTAGTTGAGGGAGTTCTTTATAATTTTTTTGGATATCAACCCTCTATCAGATATATGGTCTGCAAATATTTTCTCTCATTCCAAAGATTGCCTTTTTATTTTGTTGATGGTTTCCTTTGCTGTGCAGAAGATTTTATTTGATATAGTCCTACTTGTTTATTTTTGCTTTTGTTGCCTCTATTACTGTGATTCTTCACACAGGGTAGAATTATCTATAGTTTATAAAACATACTTAACTAGGGAGTAGTTAAGTATGTTTTAATACTTTAATAAATACTTAAATGTGAGAGCTAAAAATTAATAGAAATGTACGTAGAGAAATATCTTTGTGACCTAGATGTCAGAGAGGAGGTTAAAAAAATTCTAAAAGCACAAACAGTTGGTATAGTTTACTTCATCCAAATAAAAAATGTTCAATGAAGGCAACAATGGAAAAGTAAATGGACAGATGTGACTAAAATAGAAGATGTGTGGAACATTTTAAAATGACAGCTTAGTCTATATTATGTAGTAAAAAGCCATGAAAATCAGACACATAAGACATAAGATAGGTAAAAAAATAGGAACAGGATGCTCGTCAAAGCCAGGATAAAGAAGAATCTGAAAAGATTAACAAAGATTTAAAATATTTAATATTATTAATACTGAATGAAAATGCAAAATAAAATGAGATGTTATTCTACCTCAAGTTTGAAGAGTTAGAAACCTGGATGTGACCATTATTGCAGGAATGGGGATATAATAATCCTCGGGTCCTGCTGATGGAATTTTATCCTGATGCAGCCATCCTGGAGAGCAGTCTATTAATTTTAACTCAAGATTTATCAGATCCAATGATCCTAGGCATTCTTCTCCCAGGTGTATAAAATCCTCACTCCTCATCACCCCCAAAAAAATCTAAGAAAGGCACAGATTGAGTCACATGTGGATGTTAATAGCAGCAGTATTTTTGTTCCTTCAGAATCAGACTCTACCTTGACACCATCATTGGTAATAGGTAATAGATGGTAGGTAGTAGATAGGTAAGTATGGTAAATGTATAATAATGGATATTATGAAACTACAAGATGTAACAGAGTAGATTTTCATGTAATAACACTCGTGAACCTTAAAAAGAAGGGTTTTTAAAAACATATTTAATAAACTCTGTTTCCTTCATTACAGTAATCATCCTGCTCCCTGGTCTTCAAAATCTTACTGTTGCTCACCACTTCTCATCTCTTTGTCTTTGTGCATTTATGCCTTCAAACATCTGTAATGCCCTTTCTAGTTTCTCTAGTTTCTAGAGAAAGCAAATGTGTGCTTAATTTTCCATAATTATAATCAGGTCAATCTTTGAATATGATTTTTTATCACTATAAAACCCAAAGGATTCCTAAAATAGTGGGTGGTAATAGGCAACTACCATTTATATTGGGGTCAAAATACTGAAAAGGCTTAAGAAGAATTTTTTTATGTCAGATTTCCCTGCTTTCTCATTTCACTACTGCCCATTTCAATCCAATGAGATTAAGCTAAAGAAATAAATGTCATTCAAGACATATCAGAAATTCATTTGCAAGCTGCTTGCTGTGTCTGATGACTCTTCCTAAATTCTGAAAAATTCTGACTCAGCTACCACTATCCTTCCCCTTCTACTGTTCCAATTTCTCAGAATATAGAGCTAAGTGTCAGGACCCACATGAAATCCACTCGTAGGAAGCCACAAATGAGACTATCTTTTATTACTGAGCATCAATTTCTCCCCATGGTGGTCATCCCACAGTGCTCAGGTGCCATGGCCTCCTCTTTGTTAGCTGAAGCTGCCTGCATTCCATATTTCCATAGCTTCCACCACAGCCCCCCAAATCAACTGTTAATTTTGTGTTCTGAGAATATTTGGCAATTATGGATACCCTAGTTTTGTTGAAAATGCTTTTAGATGGCTCCTCAGGGTAGCCAGCAAGAAAGGAGGGAGTGTAAATGTCAGCCAGACTCCAGAACCCTTTAGGCTACTGGAGCAGACATCATCCAGATGCCAAAGGTTGTAAAACAATATCTTGGTTTCTCTATTATGAAATTAAAAAAAAAAAAAAAACAGGCCACGGAATCAGTGCTTGGTTTATTTCAGATTTGGGGAATAAGACTAGGGCTTCTGCATGTAACACACAAGAAGTAACCACTACACTAAGACACAGTGTTGGTGCCTGCGGTGGGAGACAGGCACAAATGTGAGAAATAGGAGGCTGACAAAAGATTGGCTCCAGGTAATAGGTCCAGGGACAGTCTAATCACAACTAGTTGAGGAGGGAATTTTAAGTGCTCAGGAAACTCAAAAGCATCTCATTTGGCATGCACCCAAAATGCCCTGTGGTTAGAATACACTAGGAAAAAGTTCAGGTTAGATATCTAAAACTCAGTTCTTGATTTTTTATTTGGTCCTGCTTATTCATTCATTAATTCATCCATCATCCATTCATTCATTCAAGGACTATTAACTCCTATTATATGCCAGGCACTGCTGAATAACTTCAAATAAAGTCGAATAGAAGGTACAAAATATCCTTTTTTCCTCAGGCAACTTGTGTTTTAATGCCAAGCTGAATAAATATACTTTTCTTTGATGAAAACCATAACCATTCTTAGAAGTTTTTATCAAATTCCCTTCTTCAGGATTGGTAAAGTGTGGTCCCCTGGATATTGTTCACAAAGCTGAGATAATTATGCATGAGGAAGCTGCTAATATATGCATGAAACTATAATAAAAATACAGTGTGACATATATACACATACACACACACACACACACACACACACACACACTAGCTCGTTGGTGACTAGCCCATGAATAAATTTTTTCTGCCTTATTTTGAAACTTTCCCAAACTCATCCAGGCAATTTATTTCTTGTTGCACTTCTTTGCATGAACACCATCCCTGTCTTTTGTTTTCAAACTTCAAAAAAGCATCTTATTTAGGAGTGTTAAAAGCAGATGTCTGAATGAATTTCAATACCAAGATCCTGACAGGCTGCCAGCATTAGGAAAAAACACTCGTGGGTGTCCTGTCTGATGAGATTTCAATTCTCCAGGCCATTCCACATCAAAAAGAAAGGAGACTGTGAGGCTGTTGATGCCCTTGGCAACAGAGAAGAACATTTGGTACCCTGCCTCTCCTAGGCAGCCAAAAGAAAGTGAGCCCACCCTGTCCTGGAAAGGTGGCTTGTCAGGGATGCCCAGTCCTTCACAAAGGCTAAGTGTAGGAATGCTGGCCATACTCACTTCACCTTTGGCCCACCATCATGTGGTCCAGACAAGTGTCCTGGGTTCACCAATTGGCTCTGGCTCCTACAAAACAATTTCCTTGAGAGATGAAGGTCAGAACATCTTACAAGATCAGTGATAGGAGCCTATGACAGATTAAGACATGTCCCAGGAGTTTGACTGCAATCCCCCCATGTCTGCAAAGTAATTGGGACTCTCTGGGTGACACTGGCCTGGCTATGAATTGTCTAGTTCAGATATTGTGGATTCTAAGAATCGGAGAGTGTGGAGAGGAAAGTAGTGCCTCCACGAATATAGCCTCAAGGAAAGGATAAACTTAAGGTTCACTTTAATCTGAGAATGTGAGGGGCTCCTACTCAGCGGGTTTCCATAGTGTAGTGGTTATCACGTTCGCCTAACACGCGAGAGGTCCCCGGTTCGAAACCGGGTGGAAACAAGTGCTACTTATTTTTTTCTCCATAAATTCTGTTTCGTTCCAAAAATGTTCTACCTAAACCTGCCTACATTTCTACCACGTCTCAAATGTTCGTGCTCCCTCTGTAACCCAAAACTTTAAATTACAAGAACTATAGTATATAACAAGACCAGAGCTGCGACTCTTCCTCTCCCTCATCAACCATTGATCATGTTGTGTCTTCTCCCCTGGGTCAGAGAGGATTCTACACTAGGCCGCGGGGCTTTTCAGGCAGAGGCTGGTCCGCATCCTTGTGGGAGACACAGGAGAAGGAATAGCCCTCAGACCGGAGTGGGGCCGGGGTCTACAAGGAGAGTCAAGAAGCCAAACTACAGCGGAGGGAGAGAGCCGAGTGGAGAGTAGTTCCTGGAGGAGGCAGAGGGGTGGCAGCAGGGAGCCACAGAGCAGGTCAAGTGCGGCCTTGTTAGTGACTTGGAGGACTTTGGCCTTCACTGATAAAACAGGAAGACGCTGGATTTTAAGCAGTGAAGGGAATCCGTATGACTTAAGTTTTTTTAGAAGGACCCCTCTGCCAGATCTGTGGAGAATATGTTGTATGGAGAAAGGAATGGAATAGAAGCAAGGAAATCTATGAATTGCCTTTCATGCTGCATATCAGAGATAACTGTCAGAATGCTGGCAGGTAAGTGGGTGAAAATTAATTACAGTCTAGATCTATTTTAAAGACAGAGCAAAAGAAATTCCTCAGAAAATGGATGTGAAGAGTGAAAAAAAGTGGAACCAGTGATGACTTTGAGGATTTTCTGCAGAACTGGAAGGATGGAGTTGCCATCAAGTGAAATGGGTAAGACTGGATGGAATAGCATCATTAGGGGGAAAACATGGGAGTTCTGTTTTAGACATGGTAACAGGTAGATGCCTGGTATACAACATTCAAGGGTAATGCTAAGGAATCCATTGAATATACAAGCCTGGAATTCAATGGAGTGGTCTAGACTATTGGATACAAATTTGTCAGTTGTAGTCATATAGACATTATTTAAGCCATGAGAACAAATGAAATCACCAAGAAATGAGTGTTTATAAATAAAGCAGAGGTCCAAGGACCAAACTCTGAGACATTCCATTATAGCAAAGGGTGGGTGAGAAGAGGGGGAAACAAAGGATATTGAGAATAAGAAGCCAGGGAGGTAGAAAGACAACCAGGACAGCAGCATCTTGAAAGTCAAATAAAGAAAATATTTTAAGAAGGATGATGTGCCTATGAACCCTGAGAAGTCAAGGACTTAGAAGTGATTATTAATCTTAGACATTTAGAGGTCATTGATGATCTTGACAAGAAGTTTCCATGCAGTGGTGGTGTAAAAAAAATCCTGGATGTAGTTTGAAGAAGAATGGGAGGAGAGAACTGCAGACTGTATGTCTACATAGTTCTTTAGGGATTTTATAAAAATGCCATCTGACAACTAGGACAGTCGCTAGAAGAAAATCTTGAGGCAAAAGAAGCCTTTTAAAGACAGGAGTCAAATAGTATGTTTGAAAATTCATGAGAATAATCCAGTAGTCAAGAGATTGCTCTAGTCAATGCAGATAAAACCGTAATTCATTAGTAATTCACTGACAGGAGTACAAGTGAATTCCTTTCCCTGAGGAGATGGAAGAATTTTCCAAAGTTCTATGATAACAACATGTCACAAATAGATTTGACTCCATGTTTCTCTACTCTGTTATTTTCCCTTTTCAGGACAAATACATGAAAACTGGTTCTGGAACTATGCTAAAATTTAAAACAGTTGAAGGAATCATGAGATGTCCACTATGGAGTGCCAGACTTGGTAATCCCCTTGCTTGCCGTGTCTTCATTCTCATTTAATAGACATTGCTCCCCCTTCAGCCTGCAGTCACAGGTGTGCTATGTACTCTTTAAGAACGGCCATATTTTCTACTGAGCAATGCTGACATCCAACTTCCCGCCATATATGATTGGGCCAGAGCTCTCAAGAGCAGTCAATCCATGGGCTGGCAACGGACCTGTGAGGAGACTTATAGCCTGATCCTCACTAAAAATCTCTGCCCCAAGGTGATTCAAGTATTTAGACAGGTGGTTCAACTGGATTTTTTTAGGGGGTAAACTGGAACTGGAAAAAGCAAAAATAATGAGACGGTAGACAGAAGAGATTCAAAGGGAAAATGACTTTGAAAGATTTACTGATTCACGTTAATCTCTAGTTGCCAGCATATAGGGCAATGAACTACTGCCTGTGAATGACATCAAGATGACTAATCTAGACACTCTATAGATCTTGTTAAATTAAGAGACCCCTCTGACTGCAATATAGATGATCTTATCCCTAAAATCCTATTGGGTAATTCCATTCCACCTAGCTTCTAGGTGTTGAAAGGAGGGAAAGGAAATGGAAGGAGCTTACACCAAGCGGGTCCTCTTACGAACTTTTGGAAAAGGTAAATGTGTCCTTCCAGCTCTACTGACCCAACATCTCTGGAGGGCCAGACCTAAGGGATGTTTGCTCTATTTCCCACCCTCTTTTCAAACATGTGTCCTCTTTTCTTTGAACAAAGAACTTAATCACTCATTCATTCAATAAATATTTGTTGGAATAACACCTATGAACAAAACAGAAATGCTTCATTTCTACTGGCAAGATTACAGAAAATTTTTTAAAGCAAAGTTACATATAAAATGCTGACATTGTTATAGTAAATGCTAAGGAGAAAAATTGAGAGAAGGAAATTAGGGGTGAATTTTTATTTTCAAATTCTAAATGGATTATTGGTGACACTTGAGCAAAAATCTGAAGGAAGAAAATAAATGAGCTATGGGGCTGTCTAGATAAAGTCATTCCAGACATAAGCTACTGTGCTCACAGGGACCCTGATGTGGAATTTACCTTGTGCATTAAAGGAATAGCAGGGAGGCTAATTCTACTGGAGTGTATTTTAATGTACACTTTGGTTATTTATTGCCTCCAATTTACTGCTTAACAAATCATCCTAATTAGGTAGCTTAGAACAATGAGAATCTATTTAGCTCACTAGTCTGTCATTAACTAACATAGGTTAGAATTGACCAGACTGTTTATCTCCCAGCTGGGTTGATTCACATGTCTGGTGAACAACAAAAATCCGCCAATATCCGTACATCTCATATTCTCCAGCATGCTAAACCCAGGCAAGTTCTCAAAACAATGGCTCAGGGGAAAAACAACCAGGAAAAAAATACTAAATAAACCCTTTCTGGAACTAATAAGCAATTATAGCAAGGTTGTAGGATATATAGCTAATATACAAAAGTCAATCTTTCCTTTCCAATCACCAACAATGAAAACTTGGAATTTGAAATTAAAAACACAATGTGATTTATACTAGCACCCCCAAGATGAAATACTTAGGTATAAATCTAACAAAATTTATATAAAACCTATATGTGAGGAAAACTATGAAACTTTGATGAAAGAAATCAGAGAAGAACTAAATAGATATTCCATGTTCATAGATAGACTCAACATTGACAAGATATCAGTTCTTCCCAACTCAATCTATAGATTCAACACAATCCCAGTTGAAACCCCAGCAAATTGTTTTGTGAATATTAACAAACTTATCCTAAAGTTTATATGCAGAAGAAAAAGACCCAGAATTGTCAACATAATATTGAGAGAAAAGAATCAAGTTGGAGGACTGACTTCAAGACTATGGTATACAATGGAATATCACACAATAGAATATCATACAGCACGAAAAAGAAATGAGCTACCAAGCCATATGGAGGAATCTTAAGTGAATATTACTAAGTGGCAGAAGCCAATCTGAAAAGGCTGCATACTGTATGATTCAACTATATGGTACTAGGAAAAGGCAAAACTATAGAGACAGTTAAAAGATCAGAGGTTGTTAGGGATTAGGAGGGATAGAGGGATGAACAGGCAGCACATAGAGGATTTTTAGGGCAATGAAACTATTCTGTATGGTACGATAATGGTAGACATACAATATGTGTTTGGCAAAACATACAGAATTTACACTATGCAAACTATGAACTTTGGGTGATAATGATGTGTCAGTGTAGGTTCATCAGTTGTAACAAATGGACCATTCTGATGCAGGATATTGATAGTGGCGGAGGTTGTGTGTGTGGTGGGGTTGGGGGTATATAAGAACTTTCCACTCAATTTTGATATGAACTTAAAACTGCTCTTAAAAATAAAGACTAAAAAACAAACAAACAAAAAACAGTAATCAAAGCAAGCAAGTGGAAAGAGCAAAGGGCATATTCAAGAATCTCCTGGTTAAGTTTGCTAACATCCTGTTGGCCTATATAAGTCACAGTGTTCAGCCAAGAGAGAGGAAGAATGCAGAACACGGTCACATGAAAATACAACATGAATAAAGGGAAAGAAGATGAATTGAGGTTATTAGTGCAACACGTCCACCACAGTAGTTAATTCTTTCTAGTTAATTTGATGTGAAAAGATCTAAATAAAAATTACTTTCTTATTATCTGGTTATGTGCTCCCTATATCCCAGTTTCTTATCCTAATTCCACCATCACCCATGCTATGATCATGACCCATCCCTGCCGGTACATCCCCCATCATGTCCCTAACTCCATCTCTGCTACTCATCTCATCACTGAACTAGAAGTTAAAAGTATCTAAGATGGATTGAGAGGCTCAGAGATAAACCATTTTTATTATATATTACTTGAATATTAAAATAAATAAATAGGAAAGGGCAGAGAAAGGGAGGGAGGAAGGGAGAAAGGAAGAAAGGGAAGGAAGGAAGGAAGGAAGGAAGGAAGGAAGGAAGGAAGGAAGGAAGGAAGGAAGGAAGGAAGGAAGGAAAGATCTTTGCCTTTAGGTGGAAGTAAAATGGTGAGAACATAAACTAATCACAAACTTAGAAAACGACCAATTATTGTGTAGCCATACTAATAGCCACCAGAACCGATTTTAAGCCAATTCAATCTCAATAATAATTGTTTTCAAGTCAGTGAATCACTGTCAACCCCTGCCTTCTGAAGGTCAGCCAGAGATGGATTCATTTCAGTAAACAGCCCTTGCGTGCCAAACAAAAACAGTCTCTCCCAAACAATCATACTTCCATAGATCATGTCAACCCACTCTACCCCCTGCCGCCAAAACATCATCCCTCAGCTCTCTCAAAGGGCCAGTGAACTCTGGCTCCATATTTCAAGTATTGAGTGATGGTTTCCTTATCCTTTAAAAGTGCCTGTTTATCAAATCTAAAACATCTACATTTTATTTACTTTTTTGCTGTGGTTATATATAAATTTTTTAAAGATTTTATTTATTTATTCATGAGAGCACAGAGAGAGAGAGGCAGAGACACAGGCAGAGGGAGAAGCAGGCTCCATGCAGGGAGCCCCATGTGGGACTCGATCTCAGGTCTTCAGGATCACGCACTAGGCTAAAGGCTGCACTAAACCGCTGAGCCTCCCAGGCTGCCCATTGATTATATTTCTTAATTTATTTCTCATTTCTGATATTCATGTGAATCCTCTACAATAATGTGACCTTTACAACCATATTGTCTTGTCACAGTGACTTGGGCAGGCTTATACAGGTGTACTGATCAGAATTAGCAAATAAAATGCCAACATTTGGAAACACCCTCTGATGGAAAGTCTTCATATGCTGACTCCACAAATACTGACTGAATGCCTATCTTATGTTCAAAACTGTTGTTGGTCTCAGAGATCCAGAAGGAAAAAAAATTGTCTTATAGAAAGAAATTCTGGTGGGAGCAAACTGATAGCTTTTTAAAGGAAAAGTACATATTGTGACCGATTAGATTTTTTTAAAAACATAAAATAAGAAATACCAACTTCAACGGTATTGAAAGGCAGTGGGGAGATGAGGAGACAATTGGGTACATGAAGCACCCAAGGGCGACATGGAAACTCGGCGGGCTGGGCCCTAGGAAACAGACAAGGACACGTGGCCTTCAGATGGCCAGCAGCCCACAGACTCAAGTCACCTCCAGTACCATCCCTACTTTGTACCCTTGTTTTCTTTTTTCTTTGCTATGACTTCTACCTGAAGGCTTTACGCTACCTTTTCTTCAGTTACTGCTTCTTTTTCTTCCCCTGCCCTGCCCCGACTAGATAGAGAAAGTGTTTGTCACTGTAGACAACTGAGAAATAGTCAACATTTAATCTCAATTTTATGTTGGAGACGCTATTTCCAATGTCTGAGGTGACTGCAGCAAAATTACTTTTTTTTTTTTTCAATTTATCTATGATAGTCATACAGAGAGAGAGAGAGGGGCAGAGACACAGGCAGAGGGAGAAGCAGGCTCCATGCACTGGGAGCCCGACGTGGGATTCGATCCCGGGTCTCCAGGATCGCACCCTGGGCCAAAGGCAGGCGCCAAACCGCTGCGCCACCCAGGGATCCCGCAAAATTACTTTTTTAAAACACATTTTAAAACTAATAATACCTTTTTTGGCAATCAAACTCACAACCATCAGTGTTGGTAGAGTCACCTTCTACCCACCTGCACTAACCAGCCACATGGCCAGATCCCCTTTTTACATAAAAGAGTAAAAAGTTTGTTGGAATTCTTCTGTTTCTTTAAAGCTAAAGGAAATCCTTCTTCTCCAAAGGAGGCTTCTTTTTAAGAGTGGTGAGACCTGGGGGTCACAGGGTTGGGAGTGAGGCAGAAAGAGGAGGAACTGAGGAAGCAGGCAGGGTGAGACTCAGAGACAGAGGCTCAAGTAGAGAAGACAAAAGAGAAGTGAGGGGTTGGGGGAGGAGGAGAAAGGGAAGTGGGGCACCCTGGTGCCCTGGGGCTGAGGATGGGGGTGGTGGGGGCGGGGCAGAGCTGGCAGGGCCAGTTCTGGGTGGAGAGGTGGAGTCTGAAAGGGAGAATGCAGACTGAGGCCCAGATTGGGGGCGCTTGGGGACAGAGGGATAAGAAATCCAGGGACAGAGGGAGAAACCGGATACTCAGATGCCCCATCAGCAGGCCTGTGTGTACAGACTCCGGCGTCCCTTCCCTGCGGCACTGCTTCCCACAGACGCTTGGCCTGGCCCGGGAGAGGCATCTGAAAAGAAACCTGAGCGCCTGATGAAAGCCTATAAAATGTGATGCCCAGTCCTAGGAGCCTGACAAAGGTCCTCAGAGAGTGGGGCAACCAGAGCACCCAGAGCCGATGCAGACCTGGGACAGGATGGCCCACAGGTCTGCCCTGAGGCTGGGCCCTCTGCTCCTGCTTTCCCTTTGTGCATCCTCCACTCCAGGTAAGGAGAGGTGGAGGGCAGGCAGGGGCTCCTAAGGGAGGCCTGGCCTGACTCTATCCCCTCCGTGGCTCACAGTCTCCCTCCTTCGGCGCTTGGGCGAGCACCTTGGACAGATTCAGGACAGCTCCAGCCCCAGCCTGAGTTTAGGGCCAGGCGCTGTGGCCATCCCCAAACAAGGGTGGCTGGAGCAGCCACTGGACCCCTTCAACGCATCCGACACTCGGTCCTTCCTGCAGGTGAGGCCAGGACGGGGAGCCCAGTGCCTTCTTCCCCTCACTCTACCTTCAGTGCCTGGGGTTTTGGGCCTCATAGGCTCAGTCCTCTGCGCTGTAAGTGACCACCCCCTACCTCCATCCGCTTGGGTTTCTCAGCTTCCATTTCCTTTGTCCCTTGGGCATTATCTTTCCCCCTACTTCTCCCTGTCCCTCAGACTGATCATTAAATCCACCACCGACATGTAGATCTCAAAATGCAGCAGAAATCTGGGCCCGTTTGGAACCAGACCTGCCTCACAATAGACACTTGAAGAGATCTAATGAATGATGTCCTCTGTGCACAGGCTGCAAAGGTCAGCTCATCGAGGCCCTATGTCCAAATCCATCCACATTCATCACTTATTCTGCACATATCATCACAGTATGCAGCCACTACCCCAGACCCCAGGGACACAAGAGTGCACAGCTGACCAACCACCTGCTCTTATGGATCTTACATTTTAGCTGAGGAGATGCACAGGAGAGAATGGAACACACACACACACACACACACACACACACACACAAAGCCAATTTCACCTACTCCTAACCATAGAAAGACAGACCCATAAGGGAGAGAGACTGCCATGAACTGAGAATAAAGAATAAGTCAGGGCTCTAGATCTTACTTCTCCTTCCCCATGCAACCTGTTAGCGGTATTGGGTGAATGACCAACACTGGACCAGCCAGCGTGGACCCGTGTTCCTGCATCTGGGAGGTGAGAGCAGCCTCAGGTCTGGCTCAGTGCTGAGAGGTAAGAGGCAAGGGTGGGAGCTGCCCCTGTGGTGCAGTGAGGTAGGCAGCTTGCATCCCCCCAACCACATATTCCTCACAGGGCACCCTACAGCCCTGGCCCCAGCCTGGGGAGCCCTGGTGATAGGCCTGGAACACAGGTTCTATGGCTTGAGTGTCCCCGCTGGAGGCCTGGATGTGGCCCAGCTCCGCTTCTTGTCCAGCCGCCACGCGTGAGTGAGGGTCGGGAGGGCATCTGGGGACTCAGGACTGAGCGCGTCTGTATTTTGGCAACTCTGCACCGGTGTTGCACTCCTCCATGGCCTAAGGTTGGCCCCCAGGTCCCTGGTGCATGTTTTCTTCTCCTTTTCAGTGTCTTATGCTTTCTCTTTCTATCTCCGGGTCTCTGCCCATCCCCTCATCTCTTTCTCCCTCTCAGGCATATTTTTACCTCTTGCTTAATCATTACAGCTTGCTGGTCCAGACTCCCCAGCTCTGGTACTGGGGTTCCACAGCCTCCTCACTGGGCTTCAGTTTCTGCCCCTGGGCTCTTCCAGGTACTTGGTATCCTACAGATGAAGCCAGAGTGACCTGTAGAGCACACACCCCCCCTCCTACTCACCCCCACTCCCCTGCTCAGATGTCTCACATATCTCTCCTCTCACTTAAAGTCAAAATCTTTACAGTGGCCACGAGGTCCTCTTGGGTCTGGGTCCCCAGGTAACTCTCGGACCTCACATCTGCTGGGCTCCAGCTACACTGAGGTCCTTGCTCTTTTCCAGACTTCCTGGCACGTTACTGCCTGGAGCCTCTCAAAGCCTCCCTCTGCAGAGAGTGGGCTGCCCCTACATATTTGTATGGTCCCTCCACTCCCTCCTTCCCCTCCCCCGGGGTCCCTACTCTGGTTAACAGCCCCTCCTCCTCCTCAGTGTCCATCGCCAGCTCCACTGTTCTCCACTGTTCTTTGGGGACAAATCTGTCCTCCCCCACCTGCTGCCTCTCTGCCTCCCTCTGGCCTCCATCCCTCCCCATCTCCACCTATATCTCTTTGCCTCTCTATTTCTTTCTATCTCTCAAGTTTTTCACAGGCTGTCTCAGTTTCTAACCTCAGCAGGATGGCACCAACCACATACCGCGCCAGAAAGCTCCAGAAGGAAAAAAACAGTTGGGATAGAAAAGAGGATATTAGGTCCATTCCACATCTCTCTCTCTCTGTCTCCTCTTCCTCCAGTGGCCTCTACCCGGTGCAGCCTGGGACCTTTATTCTTCCTGAGTAGCTCTCCCTATCTGCCCCCAACCCTCCCCTGTTATTTGTCAGGTTTCCAGCTATGATGCCTTAGAGATTTTTTCTCCCCCAAGTCGCCGGCAGGGAGGAGGGTGGAGGCTTTCCAGGAGGGTCTCCCCTGGCCGGGTGAGTGCCTGCAGAAACGACTGCGGGACACACTTGGGGAGCAGGGCCCGGGTATCTAGCCAGACGCCCCCACCGACGTCTCTGGATCCCCGCCCGCGCAGGGAGGGACTCTTAGGGACATGCACGAGCCTTCCCTCTGCCCCCCCAGGCTGGCGGACGTGGCCTCTGCCCGCCTGGCACTCGCCCGCCTCTTCAACGTCTCCTCCTCCAGCCCCTGGATCTGCTTTGGAGGCTCCTACGCCGGCTCCCTGGCCGCCTGGGCCAGGCTAAAGGTCCCCGGGGCCCGTCTAAGCGGGCGGGGGAGGGTCCCCATCTCGGGGGCAGGGGTCCCCACGTCTTCATTCACTCCCCCCGCCCCGCACCCTCCTTCACCCCAGAGGAGCTCCCCACGAACTGTCTCTGCCAGAGGGCACAGGTGGAGGGCAGGGCCTGGCCTAAGGCCACCGTCCGAGGGAGAGACACAGGGGCAGGGAACGTGGGGTCCTGGTCCCCGTGCCCCGCAGGCTGACGGCGGCCCTCCCTCAGTTCCCCCACCTCATTTTCGCATCGGTCGCCTCCTCCGCTCCAGTGCGGGCCACGCTGGATTTCTCCGAGTATAACGAGGTGAGAGGCAGCGGGCGGCAGGTGCAGGGGGTGCTGGGGGGGGGTCCCCTGATTCCTTCCCTCCCACGGTCCACAGGTGGTGTCCCGAAGCCTGACGAGAACTGCCCTCGGCGGATCCCCGGAGGTAGGAGGTGGGGCCAGATGGGACGTAGGGAGCCGGAGGCCTCGGAGGGTGGGGGCCAGACTAATAGCGCGAAACTTGCAAGGTGGCGGGTCTGAGCGAGGTCGGAGACCCGGAAGGTGGGCGGGTTGGAAGGCGGGAACCGAGAGACGGGGCGAGGCACCTAGAAGGGAGGCGGGGGCAGGGGAGGAGTGCGATCCCGTCGGGAGGGTGAGGCTCAGCGGGGCGGCGGGGGGGCGCGACCCTTCCAGCAGGATGAAGCTCTGCGGGGCGGGAGAGCCTGTGGGGGGGCAACCCTATCAACAGGATGAGGCTTCGTGGGGCGGGGGGGTTCCGGGGGTCACCCTATCAGCAGGACGAGGCTCCGCATGGGGTGGGGGGGGACGGTCGCGAGGAGCACCGCCAGGAGAACCCGGAGCGCGCGTGAAAGACGCGGGTCCTGGGCAAGGAAAGGCGAGGCCCAAGCCCAGGTCTTCGCCCGCGCGGTGTCTCGCTCCCGCAGTGCCGGGCGGCGGCGTCCGCAGCCTTCGCAGAGGTGGAGCGACGGCTGCACGCGGGCGGGGCGACTCGCTCGGCGCTGCGGGCGGAGCTGGGCGCCTGCTCACCTCTGGACAGAGCCGAGGACCAGGCGGAGCTGCTGGGGGCGCTGCAGGCCCTGGTGGGGGGCGCCGTGCAGTACGACGCGCAGGCCGGGGTGCCGCTGAGCGTGCGAGGGCTCTGCGGACTCCTGCTCGAGGGCCGGAGCAACCGCAGCCGCTCCGCGCCCTACCACGGGCTCCGGCGGGCAGTGCAGGTGAGCGGCCCTGCGTGCGGTCTGAGACGGGGTGGGGGCCTCGGCTCGCAGGGGATCCTGCTCTGCTGCGCGTCCTTCTGGGCCCGTCGTTTCCTCATCCACGGGCCCTCGGGAGGTGCACTGACGTCGGTCAAGGGAAGCACGCGGTTTGCAATTGTTAGCGACTCTGTTACCTCTTTTGCGCATCTCGTCCTGTCTCCTTCCCCAGGCCTGCAACAGTCTAGCGCATAGCAGATGCTCAATTAGCCTTTCGAAAGAGGGAGGAAATGTAGCCCTCGGGACAGAGTTCTCCAAGGAACCCAGCCTCGGAACCCATAGTTACAAACGACTCTTACTTCCTAGCGCTGTCTGGACCAAATGCTGTCCTAAGTGCTTTATATATATATAAATATATATTAATATTATATTAATTAATATATTATAATTAATATATTAGTATATGATCATATATTTATTTATATACTCATAAATAAATTTTATATATATAATAGAATCCTCGCAATACTTCTAGGAGACAGGCACTATCTTTCCCCCACTTACAGATGAGGAAATTGAGGTCCAAGAGCTGATCACTTGCCCAAGGTGTCACTGTCATCTAGTACCTTCACGTCTAACCCACAGAGACCCAGGCACCCACTTGCTCTGACCCTTGACTCCCAGGACCTCTCTCTGCAGCTCTTCTGACTTCTGACCTTTGACATGCAGGAACTTATGTATGCTTTCAGGCCCTGGGCCTTGACTTGCTGGGGGGACAGGAGGGATTTATGTATGTATGTGTATCATCCTCTAGGTTGTCATGCACAGTCTCGGCCAGAGGTGTTTAAGCTTCTCCCGAGCAGAAACAGTGGCACAACTGAAGGTCACAGATTCCCAAGTGTCGGGTGTGGGTGACCGGCAGTGGTTGTACCAGACATGTACAGAGTTTGGCTTCTGTGAGTGGCCCAACCCTCAACCCCCAAGACATCCATCTCTGTGGGGTGTCCAGACAAGCTGTCTCACAGGTGGTCTGGATTTGTTTTCTTTTTGGTGGGAGGGGACTGCTGGGTCTTGTTTAGCCTGCAGGGGTGGGGCTGGAGGGTAGACAACTGTATGTGTGTGTGCACTTGGCCCTCACACGCTTCCTCACACACACAGTCCTCTGCATGAATGATTATCCCTCCAATCTGCTCTTCATCCGTGTCCCTGTCCCAGGAATGGCCCTTCTGTCGCCCTGGTTACCCGTCTAGAAGCCCCAGCAGCGTTTCTCATGCCTCCTCTCCTTTGTCCTCCTAGCCTGTAGTCACTGAGCCCTGCCCACTCTTCATCCCGGACAGCTCTCCAGTTCACCTCAATATACCAGTTTCCCTGACATCCCAGGAACTTTGCACATACTGTTTACTTGTCCTGGATGACTTATCTTCCTCTTGTCACATGGTTCACTTATCTTCAAGTCTCAATACAACATGCCTCCTCCTTAGGATGTCTTTCCTGATTGCTGTAGCCTCCCCTCCCACTTCCTCCACAGCTCTGTGTGCTTCTCCTGAGCACTTCCCCAGCCTCATCATACAGACCTCATTGCCTATCTTCCCCTCTACATTGGGAGTCCTATCACCGCAGAGCCTGGGACTGTCTTGGATGCTACCGTGTTCCCATTACTGTTCACAATGCATCTGAGCACACAAGAAGCGCTCAATAAATGGCAAAGAAAGCAATGAGTGCACATAAGCCTAAGAGTGCTGTGGATTCCAAGCAAGGGAGACACGGTCCAATTTGTGCATTCCACTGCAGTGTTTCTTTATCTCTCTAGCCCTGTGCACATTCTGTCTTCCCTATTTGTGGGGCTCTATTCTCTTTGCTTGGCTCACTCCTGACTCCTGAGGGTTTTATCCCTGGCAGATTGCTTTTCTGGAGCCTCTTGTGCTCCCTCTGGGATTTGTCCCACCCCAGGCCTTTTTCCATCGCAGCCACGATGTTCTGGGCTGTCACTGTCTGAGGATGCCTGGTGTCTCTCTAATGAGACTGGGAACTTATGGAGCTGTTTTGGGCATTGCTATGGATGATTATGGAAGGGGAGGGTTGTATGTCCCACATTCATAGGTATTTCCCTCCACAGATATCACCTGTGAGGGCCCCAGGTGCCCTTTTTCCCAGGTCCCAGCACTGCCATCCCAGCTAGAGCTATGTGAGCAGGTGTTTGGGCTCTCAGCCTCATCTGTAGTGCAGGCTGTGGCCCAGACAAACTCCTACTACGGTGGCCAGACCCCAGGGGCCACCCAAGTGCTCTTCATTAACGGTAAGCCTGCCATCACAACCTGACTCCTAGGTCTCCACCTGTTCCAGGTGCAACACACCACATTCTTCCCTTTCTTACCAGGGGACACAGACCCCTGGCATGTGCTAAGCATAACACAAGCCTCAGGTCCTTTGGAGTCAGCCCTTCTCATCCCAAGTGCTTCCCACTGCATGGACATGGCACCGGACAGGCCCTCAGACTCCCCCAGCCTCCGCCTAGGGCGCCAGGTAAGAGGCGGCAGCTCTGCATTTGCATATTAATGTACATGTCCCTGTCCCCTGCTAGGCTGGTATCTGACTCGCCATCCCCACCTCTGCACAGAGCATCTTCCAGCAGCTGCAGACCTGGCTCAGGCTGGCAGAGGAGAGCCAGGTTCGGAGTAGGGCCTGAGGGGCCCCTACCCTCGCCACTCCCTGCGTGGCCACCTCACCCTGGACATGTTCACTGGACAGGAGAAAGCAGCTTGTTCTGAAAGAGGAAATTCCCAAAAATTGGGCTTTAGCACCTGTTCTGCATGTAACTGACTTGGGTCCGCAAACATCCTCGTCACTCCTGCCTGAAAATGCTTTGTGACAGAGAGTTATGTAACTATACGAGGAGAATTATTCTCATTGTGAATAGTGGTATTTTATTTGATATTTTAGAGAGCATTTTACTAATTGTTTCCTGGCTGTCCTTTTTTATTGTTTAAAGTATCTTGCTGTAAAGTCGCTTTGTGTCATATAATTCTGGAACCATTTCACATTGATTTCTTTTTTACCCTAATTTCAAAAACAGCAATCTCTGTCTCTTCTTAGTATCCCAAAGGGACAGGGGGTCACCCTCCGTCTGAGTTCGGGCTGCTGTCACAGAACGCTATGGGCGGGGCGGCTGAGAAACAACAGCTAGTTATTTCTCACGGTTCTAGAAACTGGGGAATGTGAAATCAAGGCACGGGAAAATCAGGTGTGTTATGAGAACTCACTGACTGGTTCTTAGTCAGCTGTTTCTGTGTCACAGTCTCTCCAATGGGTCTCTCTCTGCCTCTTCTCTAGCATGTCCTGCCGCTGGCGGTCACCGCTGCCTGTGTCCCCCGACCTTGCTCTCTGTGTCACCTTAGTCACTTTCTCTCTCACCCTCTATCTCTGCCTCTGTTTCCCTCTCTTCAGATTTGCCCTGTCTCTCCTGTGCTGCTTCTCAGGCTCTGTCTCCCTGAGGCCGTCTCTGTGTGTGTCTGATACTCTTTACTCTTTCCATTTCTCATTCTGCCATTTAATCTTTGTTCTCTCTCTCTCTCTCTCTCTTTCAATTTTCCTTCCTAACCCTTCCCTCACCATCGCTTCCCACTACCAGACACCTCCTGGCACTTCCAGCTTCCAACCCTGGGGGTGTAGGGCTCTGGTTAAGTTTCCTGATAGCCACCCCCACCCCCCCACCCCCCCACCCCAGCCCCCCACCCCCCCGGCCCGCCATCCCATCTCAGTTCTGGGAGGGTGGGCCTAATCCCTGGGTGCCTGCTCAGCTTGCTTCAGTGGTGCCTCAGTGGAGCTGTGGCCCGCAGAACAGGAGGTAGCCAGTCAGGGAGGCGGCACCTTTGGGGAGCTGGGCCTCTGGGGAGCCAGGAAGTACAGAAGTAAAAACAAGTCAGGATTAGGTGTGTGTGTGGGGGGGGGGGGCATGGTAAGAGAAGCCACAAGTCCACTGTCCTGTGAGGAAGTCCCTCACCTATCTTGACTCCAAACTCTGAGGACTAAGTCTTTGCTCTAGCCCAGCCCTGCTCAGCAGGTGTGGCCTATTCTGTTTCCTGATCTTGAAACATAGTCCCTCAAGCGGGGCTCTGTTTAGCCTCCATGCCTCCCTCTCGTATGTTACACATGTGCACCATGGTCCGACCCATTGTGGGTGCTCAGTGCCTGTTGGGAAATGAAAGAATGAAGTCTAACCTTGACTCTTCACACACTTTTGGTTTCCCTTCCACTTTGCAGGATACAACGTCTCTCCAGCTCCTTTGCAACTTCTTTGCAACTTGACACTGGGTTTGGTGCTAGGCTCTATTCTCCAGCGTTCCCAGAGCTCAGAGCTGCCCTCGCCATGTGTCAGAGGTGGCAGGCTGAGCTATCAGGTGTACATCATGGAATATATCGTACCTCTGGGGTGGCCTGAGCCTCCAGGCCGGCTACCTGTAAACAGGCAGCCCCATTTTTTCACCCAGGATTGCTCTATAAATAGCGTTACTCTCTGTCTGCATCAGTCTATGTTATAAAAGGATGGAAAATTCTGAGGTGCTCCCTCTTCCTGTCCTCCTTGTCCATCCTTGGCTCCTAATCTCCACTCCCTACCTGGCAACCACAGGGATTCTTTCAAAAGGTAAGTCAGGTGATGACACTCCTCTGCTTCAAACCCTCAGATAGCTTCCTACTACAATCAGAGTAAAGTCTGAATTCCTTTCCAGGGCTACCAGGCCCTGCATACTTTGGCTTTTGAACTCTTCTCTGAACTCATTTCCTACTACTCTCTCTATTACATGCCAACTGCATAGCCCCTTTGGTTACTTAAAATCCGAAGCCAATTCCTTTTTTTTTTTTTTTTAAGATTGTATTTATTTATTTGAGAGAGAGAGAGAGAAAGAGAGAGAGAAGGGGCAAGGGAGGGGCAGAGGGAGAAGCAGACTCCCTACTGAGCAGGGAGTCAGACAGGACTGGATCCAGGGACTCCTCTGGGACCATGACTTGAGCCAAAAGCAGATGCCCAGGCATTCCCCCAAAGCCAATTCCTACTTCCAGTAGCTGTTCCCTCTGCTCAAAGGTCATTCCTTTAATGACCTTTAAATGACTACTTCCTTCTTAACATTCAGACTCAACTCTAATGTCACCTCCTCTGAGAGGCCTTTCTTGATTGCTTCCATGTCCCAGTCACTACCTATCACATCATCTGTTTTATGTGATTTCCAGCCATGAGCTCTATGTGAAATGACCTTATTTTAATTTTTGTCCAAGCCCTCTGTACCAGAGTGCTGAGTCCCTGAGAGAGGGAACCATGCCATCCCAGCAAACACATCCATCTGAGTTCCATGTTTCACAACTTCCTCAATTTTCACATGAACTCTTTTCAAGAAGCTCAAAGATTGCAAAATTGGATCAAAGCTCGAAAAAATACTTCTCAGGACTACGAGGATTGGCAAACGTGTGGTTCACCTACCTTACTTTCAGTTTACCAGCGGTGCTCTATATCTTAGGAAGCATTTGAATTTTTTTTTTAATTATAATGAGGATAAACAGTGTTAAGAAATGGTGAAGCAGTGTGTTCTGGAGACCCCTGGTTTGTCTCACACAAATTCCACCCTTAAACGTGACCAAGTAGGGCTTCTTTCCTGGGTGCTCTGCTTTGGAGGTTTCTGCGCTAGTGCGGATGCAGGCATAACCTTATCCCAAAGTGAGAACTCCAGGGGCATTGTGAAAATGCCTTTTCTATGCACCTTCACTGACCATACTCTCAACATTACATAGATCTCTAACATTGATTCTAAAGAAGAGCAAAAGTGGAGGACCAGTAGTACCTGATCAAAAGATTTCCAGGGCATCTAGGTGGCTCAAGTGGGAAGTGTCTACTGTTAGCTCAGGTTATGATCCTGGAGTCTTGGGATCTGAGTTCTGCGTTGGGCTCCCTGCTCAGTGAGGACCCTGCTTCTCCTTCTGCCTCTGTTCCTCCCTCCTCTCATGCTCTCTTTCTCTCAAATAAAAATAAAATCATAAAAAAAGAAATATTTCCTATGAAGCTCCAATAATTAAGACAATGTGGTTTTGGCATTACATGTAGACAAATAGATCAATGAGACCTGACAGAGTCCAGAAGTAGACACACACACGATTAATCAATTTTCTACAAAGATGACAATGCTAATCAGGGAGGAAGAAAAGTCTTTTAAACAAATGATCTGGAGCAACCAGATAAATTATAGACCTTCTCTCAATTTCTTTTGCAAACTTCTTTACAACTTGACATCTGAATGAGTCTGGCTTGAGTGCTAGACTGCTTTCTCTTCCCAAGCATTCTCTGAGCTTCAGAGCTTGCGGGGAAATTTTAACCTCACTGCTATCTCATACCATACTCAAAAATTAATACAAGTGGATAGTAGTTCTAAATGTAAAGCTAAAACGATAGCATATCTAGAAAAGAATAGAAAAATTATTTATGACCCTGTAGCAGGCAAGTATTTCTCAGGGAGAAAAGAATAGTGTAAGATACATAAAAAAGGATAAGCTAACATTATCAAAATGAAAACTTCACATTAAAAAAAATATCATTAAGAAACATTAAGAAATGGAAAGACAAGGAAAAGCCTGAAGGAAAACATGCACATGACAAACACTTGACAAAAAATTCCTAGAAATCAATTTTAAAAAGACAAGCCAATAACAAATGGGTAAGAGAATAAGGAAACCCCTCTTGGCGATTTTGATCAGATTTTTTTTGGGGTCAGAATTGCAATTTGAGAAAGATCCACAAGAGAGGAGGGTTCTTCGTTCATACCAAGTGTTACACTTCTCTCCTTTTTTCCGTCATCCACGGTGTGGGAGAGCAAAATAGAAAGAATGTGGGGATTTTTTTGTTAATTCTTTAATTGTTTATCTTTTGTGTTTTTTGTTTTGATCACACCCCCTTCCCCCCTGACCCTACTTTGAAGAAACTGTGATGCCTTCAGTCTTTGTTTACATCCTCTAAACAGAGGGGAGAACTGCCACCAGGTGGCCGGTTAGCTCAGTTGGTTAGAGCGTGGTGCTAATAACGCCAAGGTCGCGGGTTCGAGACCCGTACGGGCCATGTGGTATTGTATTTTACCATTTCTGCGCAGTTCCCCTGTACCAACCCCAGAGGATGCAGCTGCAGAACAGAAATACCTGGGAGTGCCAGTAGACCTAATGTCACATTATTTTGTTTTGTTTTGTTTTGTTTTGTTTTGTTTTGTTTTGTTTTGTTTTTAAGAAGTCACAGATGAAAGTTAAAATGGAGAATATTTTTAAAGGAAGTTGAGCAAAATAGGGCAGGTACATTTAGGCAAGAAGGGGATAGAAGAGTTGGAGAATTTCCTGTTCTGTGTTGGAAAAAAACCTGAAATGGTTTTGGCTTCTATTACACTCTCTACAGGGAGTAAAAAGGTGTCCCCTGGTGGCCAGTTAGCTCAACTGGTTAGAATATGGTGTTAATAATGCCAAGGTCATGGCTTCGATGCCCGTGTGGGGCATGACTGTAGGGTTTTCGTTACCTTTACATGCAAACAGACCTCAGGGTGTCAGACTCACCTGAGGCCTCCCTCCATCAATACAGGAAACATGTCTCCTTGAGAATTTAGACAGCTTGAACAGTCTTCTCTGACTTGCCCTGCCTTAGATCCTTCTTTGATTTCCATCTACAAAGGATAGCAGTGACTGAGCAAAGGAAAAAGAAAAGATTCTTTTGTGGAAGTTTTTTTTTTTTTTTTTTCCCAATTGGGAAACTGATTCTCGCAAAGAAAATTGACCTATTTGGATTATTGCCAAGTGGGAAGAAATTGTAAAGCCGCCTGCACTTTCTACACTTCCATATCTGGGACTTCCACTAGTTCACTGAAACATGAAACAAGGTATTTCAAGTGCCATGTGTGAAACATGTTCTAATTAACATCAGCGCGGTAGAAAAGTAAGGCAGCTTCACTATAAACATTCTGAGAAAAGGCTCATTGTTCACCCCTAAACGTCTAATTTGGGGGTAAAAATACATTCGAGTGTTTCCAAAGTTAGAAAATATTAAAAAGTACAGTGAAAATTTTCCTCTGTCCTTATGCCTCATCCATCCAAGAATGATTTCCAACTCTATAGGTAACCTCTATGCACACTTGCTCATGGATTCTTTCCAATTCTCTTTGTACAAGCAAACTCTTATTTTCTTCCCATAAAAAATTCAGCCTATGTGTTGCAACTTGCCTTCATCACTTAGCAATATAAGGTGGAATCTCTATTTTAGCAGTATTTTTGAGAGCTTTCATATAGTGCTTTCAATATTGTACACTGGGAAAAATTAGAGCTCATTTTCCAAAAAGTTGACATATTCAGAAGTTGAATCTGAAATGTTCTAACCTTTTGCATCATTGATGGAGGGAATGTATGCAACGAGGAGACTTTGGAAAACTTGAGAGCAGAGGGGCAGATGACCTCCATAATGTTCAAACTAAGCACGTTCTGCCTAAACTGGGAGCATTAAAAGAGCCCCAAAAGAAAAGTATGCATTATTTAACATTTGTTTAAATCTCTCCACTCTTCAGAATGCAATAATTAGCTGTTATTCTGCATCTGTTAGATGCTGAAGATATATTGTTGTTGTTTTTTTAAAGATTATTTATTTATTTATTCATGAGAGATACAGAGAGAGAGGCAGAGACATAGGCAGAGGGAGAAGCAGTCTCCTCTCAGGGAGCCGGCGGGATTTGATTTCTGCACCCGGGGATTCAATCTCTGGACCCAAGGATCTGATCTCTGGACCCAGGGATCATGCCCTGAGCAGAAGGCAGACGCTCAACCGCTGAGCCCCTAGGCATCCCTGAAGATATATTATTATGTGAAAAAAAGCAGAACCCAAAATGGTTTGTGTAAGATTCTGATTCTTCTGCTTTAAAATCAGCTTTATTATGAGATGATTTACATACAGTAAAATGCACTCATTTTAAGCATAGATTTTGATGAGTTTTGACATATTTATACACGCAAATAAGAATGGCCACAAAGTAGAGCACACTTCCATGATCCCCAAAAGTTCCTTTGTGCTCTGTGATAGTAAGAACAATGCCCCCTTCCCAAAGATGTCCACATCCTAATCCCTGAAGTCTACAAGGATGTTATTTTTCACAGCAAAAGGGACTTTGCACGTGCAGTTAAGTTAAAGATATGAAAATGAAGCAATATCCTGAATTATTGGGATTGGGTCTAATGCAATCTCAAGGGTCTGTGAGAAGAGTCAGGGTCACAGAAGGAGATGTGACACAAGCAGAGGTTGGACAGTTGCAGGCTATTAGCCAGAGAAGGCAGCAGTGTCTACAAATTGGAGAAAGCAAGGATACACATTTCCTTCTAGAGATTAGGGAAGGACTGTAGTACTGCTGACCCATTTTAGACAGACCTCCAGAACTGTAGGATAGTAAGTTTATGTTGTCTTAAACCGCTGAATTAGTGGTGATTTAGAACTGCAATAGAACCAATACATACCCCTTCCACTGAGTTATACTTTCATCCCAGCCCGAGGCAACTCCAGAGCTTCTTTCTGCCGTGATGGTTTTGCCTTTTCTGGAATTTCTTATAAATCATATACTACATACTCTTGTGTTCCTGATTTCTTTTGGTTAGCACAGTATTTCTGAGATTAATTTATATTGTTTCATGTATCAGTGCTGACTCCATTTGATTGCTCAATTGTACTCCATTATACAGTTATATCACCATTTGCTTTCCATTCGCACGCAAATGAACATTTTCACTGTTTTCATTTCTAGCTATTAAGAAGAGGGCTGCTGTGAAGATTAATGGGACAAATCTTTGTGTGGATATATGTTGCATTAGGCAGGGTTCTCCAGAAAAAGAAAGGAAGAGATTTTAAGGAATTGGCACAGGTCATTGTGAAGACTGGCAAAGCCACATCTGCAGGGTAGGTTGGCAGAGTGGAAACGCAGAAAAGAACTGACGTTACAGTTCCAGTCAAGAGACAGTCTGCAGGCAGAATTCCTCTTCTTCAGGAGAGGAACGTCTTTTTTCTTTTAAGGACTTCACTGAATCGATGAGGCCCACTCACATTATGAAGGGTAATCTGCTTTACTCTAAGCCCACTGGTTTAAATGTTAATCTCATCCAAAAAATACCTTCCATAGAAAAATCTACACTAATGTCTGACCAAATATCTGGGTACTGTGGCCTAGCCCCATTGACACAAAAAGTTAACCATCACATATATTTTCATTTCTTCTGGGGTAAAATACCTAGGAATGGAATTGCTGGCTCTTTTGGTCAATGTATGTTTGACTTTATAAGAAACTACCAAATATTCTCCAAAAAGGTAATGCCATTTTATATCCCAAACAATACTCCATGAGAGTTCCATTTGCTCCAGATTTCTCCACCATTTGATATTGTCAGACTTTTAAATTTTAGACAGTCTACTAGATTTGAAGTATCTCATTGTGGTGTTAACTTACATTTACCATAACTAATAATGAGCATTTCTTCATATATATATATATATATATATATATATATATATATATACACACACACACACATATATACAGCCAATAAGTATATCTATATATATCTACATCTATATCATCTATATCTATAGATAGATATCTTCTTTTTTGAAGAGTGTGTTCAAGTCTTTCGTGCATGTTTTTCTTCGGTTTTGTCATTTAGCACTGAGTTGTAAGAGTCCTTTATTCTGAATACATGTCCTTTCTTAGTTATGTATCTAATATTCTCACAGTCTGCCTTGACTTGCCTTTTCATTTCCTTTTGATGGAGAACATTTGATCAGATGTTTGTGTTTTATTATTCATGCAAAGATATCCTAAAGTGTCTTGGCATTCTCCATGGTCATGATGATCTTCTCCTATGTTTTTTTCTCATAATTACATAAACTAGCACTTTTGTTTAGGTCTATAATCTATTTATAACCTTTACATATACTGAGATAAAGGTCAAAGTTATTTTTTTTCCACATGGCTATTCTTATCTTCCAGCACTATTTTTTTAAAAATCTGTTCTTTTCCTATTTGCTATATTGCCAACCCTATCAAAAGTCATTTCATTTTATATTTATCCCTCTATTTTTGAAGTCTCCATTGTGTCCCATTAATCTATATGGCTATCCAATGTATATTTTTAGAGTAATATCTAGACCCTTTAGGATGGCTCTTATTTAAAAAAAAAGACAGAAAAGAACAAGTGTTGGTGAGGATGTAGACAAACTGGAACCCTCAGATATTAGTAGTGGAGGGGTATAATGGTGCAGCCCATGGGGAAAAGAATATCCCAATTCCTCAAAAAATTTAACATAATATTGCCATATGCTCTACCAATTCCACTTCTGGGTGTACACCCAAAAGAAATGAAAAGGGCAACTCACACAGATATTGTACAGTCATTTTCTAGCAGACTTATTCACAATAGCCAAAACCACAAAATATCCATTGACGGATGAGTAGATAAACAAAATGTGTTATAGATATGTGTTATAGTGGAATATTATCCAACCTCAGAAACGAAGGACATTCTGACACCTGCATAAAATAAGCCAGTCACAAGAAGACAAATATTGGATGATTACACTTTTATGAGATACCTAGAGCAGTCAAAATCATAGAGAGGGAAAGTAAAAGAGATGGGTGCTGTGGGGCAGAGAGGAGGAGCTTGGGGAGTTAGTACCTGGGGCAAGTAAAAGTCCGGAGAGGATAAAAAAGTTCTGGAGATGGATGCTGGTGATGGTTGCACAACAATGCTTAAAAATTGTTAAAATGATAAATTTTATCTTATGTACATTTTACCATAATAAAAAATGTCAGCATTTTAAAAAGGAATTTGTGGAGAGTCTTTGATAAATATGTAAATAGCTTCATTCTCCTCAAAGTTGTACCTACTAGTTTGGGCATCCATTCATAATTCTAGTATCAATCAATTTTCCTATGATCATTTCAAATCATGATGTAAAAAGCCTATTTTTCTTTTTATATGGATTGTTTAAATTCTATTGTAAGGAAGAGCTTCCCCTTCTTTCCTATCTATCTATCTATCTATCTATCTATCTATCTATCTATCATCTTTCATCTTATCTCTCTCAAATGAACTCACACAGATTCCTGCTTAAAGAATTATAATCATTAATAATGCATATTTATGCTCAGATTGTCACAAATCTTTTTTTTAAAGATTTTATTTATTTATTCATGAGAGACAGAGAGAGAGAGAGGCAGAGACACAGGTAGAGGGAGAAGCAGGCTCCATGCAGGGAGCCTGACTGGATCCTGGGTCTCCAAGATCACGCCCTGGGCTGAAGGCGACGCTAAACCGCTGAGCCACCCGAGCTGCCCAGATTGTCACAAATCTGGCCAGTGGGGACCCTTCAAACTAACTCCTGTGTCTTTTTGACACATACCATCATATTTTAGGAAGTTCTTAATTTGGGGGATAAGAAAAAGCCCCACGTTTATATTGTCATTTTGGGGGCTGATCTTGAGATCAGCTATTTTTCAAAGGAGCTCTGGATGCTCTTATCAGGGAATGGTTTTTAGAAATCAAGTTCTAAGTACTTGATATGCTCATTGTTCCCAGGCCCTCTCTCTCATGGACGGAGATAGGAAACCTGCACATACATACATATGCACATCTATGTATTTCAATATTGACATCTAGCTATCTGTAGATAGATATAACCGTGATTTCACACTGATGTCTCCAACCACAATCCAACAAGCCAGGGTTTATTTGATTCTATATTTGTAGCTTCCTTCCCCAGCAAAGATAAACCTAGCTCCTACTATCTTTAATCTGTCTTACAGATTGAAAAAATAGAAACTCATTGAAGAGAATCAGGAATTCTGGCAATGCTGGGAAGCTAAGGTATTTATTTTTATTTTCCAGCAGCAATTCCCAACTTCCCTATTCATTTCTAAAAGGGAAAAATCCACATTTCCACCTTCTGTGTGAAGAAAGTCCTGTTCTTCCCTACTGTGAGTCTTTCATCTGTGCGTCTCTTCTAGTCCTCACACAAAACACTCCACTTCTGACATTTCTGGTCACCAAATGTGTAGAGATTTTTCTCACAACAAGGAATTCTTTGGGACACCAAGTGGGTGTCTTGCAATTTAACTCAATTCTGACGTTATCTCCCTGGAGATAGTTCAGATCCCACGGGCTAAGAGCTCAGTTCCACAACACTCTGACCTCACTTCAGACGCCAATCAAAGGTCTCTGGGTGGGTCATCCACAACTTCTGTCTGATTTGGCCAGAACTGGAGGTTCCCATGGCCACCTCCTGTGGTTGCCTTAATTTGCTAGAGCAGCTCACAGAACTCCAGGAAACACTTACACTTACCAATTTCTTAAAGGATGTGATATAGGATACAAATGACCACCCACATGTAAAGGATGGGCTGGATGAGGTCTGTGGGAAAAGCATGGATCTTCCACACCCTGTCCTAGAGCACCCCTCTCCCCACACCTCCTCATGTCCACCAGCCTGGAAGCCCTCTGAACCTCATACTTTTGGGATTTTATAAATGCTTCATGATCAGGTGGGCACAATCGGTAATTCCATTTGTAGCCCTTACCTTTCTGAAGAGAATGGAGGGTCGGACACAAAATTCCAGGCTTCTTCTGCTCATGGCTTTGCCTTTCCCATGACCAGCCCCTACCTAGGAGCCCATCCAGAGTCACCTCCTTAGAACAAAAGACACTCCTGTCACCCAGGAAGTTACAAGGACTTCGGAAGCTGTTCCAGGAACTGGGGGCAGAGACCCATATATATTTCTATTATCTCACAGTTTCAAAGCAGAGATTGCATGCAGAACACTCCTTAAGGTCCAGGCTGAGTCTTGTGAAGCAGCAAGCTCCTGTCAGGCCCAGAGCCCTGGTTGTAAACTGTTCTGCTAAACGGAGCTTACTCTCCCCAGGAGCTCCCTTTGTGACCTGTTCCATTACTAGTTTTTGTCATTGTTCCCTATGCCCTTGAGAAGAACATATATTCTCTATACCAGGTTATACATTTTGATTGACATCCATAAGATCTACCTTCCTAATTATGCTGCTCTGGTTTTCTACATCCTTTCTTATTTGGATTCACTGCCCCTATCTTGTGCTGAAGATGCCTGTTAAAGTCTCTATTATTGTTTTTAATTATGTATCTTCCATAATTTTTATTTTATAAATGTAATTGGCACATTCTTTAGTAAATAACTAAAAGTGTTCTAACTATCAGGTTCATAGACTTTAACGCTCAAAACTGATCTTTGTCATGTTTATTTTTGGGGGGGTTTGAATTTAAAATTATCTGATGTCAAGATCACAGGCCCTGCTTTTTTATGGTTTCCTCCTGGCATACCCTAGCCCATTTCTTTATTTTCTTCTTGCTGAATAATTTCGTTTTAGATGTACATCTTAACAATATGTTGTTACCCTCTGCTCTGTGAGCCAATTTGAAAACATTTTATCACATGACATAAGCCCATTAATATATAATGATATGATTGATGCATTTGTTCTGTCATAGTTTATTATTACCATCATTATAATGTATATTTCTTGTATTTCTTTTTTGATATTTCTTTTCTCATTTAACAAGTTTCTTGTGACATCTAGAATAGTTTGAATTTTTGTTCTAGCAAGTTACCTTAATGCTCATGTTTCCCCCATTTATTTACACTCTATAACTTGTTTTTTTCCCCAGTTTTGTCATTGTTCTTGGCCATTCACTCTTGCTTATTGTCTATGTGGTGGTCTGTACATTTATTTTGTTTCCTCTTTCCTCTCCCTTCTTTTCCTATTTTTGCATGCACTGTTTCTCTTGTGCCAGAATAGAAACATTTACTATTATTCTCCCACCTTTGCCCTTGCATTTATCTTAGTTATAGATCTACAATTAAATATATTAAATGTTCACCCAGTGGAGTTCCTTTATTTCTTGATTGAATGTACCCACCCTATTGTATACTCTGCAAGAAGAGTTCAGTATGCGTATACTTAAAACTCTCTATAGAAGCGTCTATATTCTTGATTCTTGAAGATCTCAGCTTGGCTAGATATAGAATTCACTCTTTGTGAATTCTAATGCTTCACTCTTTTATGTCAGTTTTTTTAATGCTAATCTAATTTTTTATATTGCTCTTCAGAGGTCTGATGCTAGGTTTCTATTTATAGGAACTTCTTGGATTATAGACTTAATTATTTATATTTTATTGACTGTTTCTTTTCTCTCAGGAACTCTAATTACTCATATATTGGAATTTCTTTGGCTCATTTTACTTCTTCCTTTATTTTCTTTTCATTTTCTTGGTGATTTCTCTTTCTTTAATTCCCATTACCAAACATTTATGTTGTAAATTTATTCTCTCTTGGGTGCCTTGTAATGTAGTCTTCACTCTGATGTGATCCTGGTGTGATTTTTCTTTTTTCCTCTATTTCTTCTACATTCAACCAACTTTCTTATCATTTCTTCCCATTTTTGTCCATTTGTTTTAATTTTTTTGAAATTTCTGACTTAATGTGATTTTTTAAAATCCAAAAATGCTTGTTTGAAAATGTCTCTTGCAACAATGTGGATAGAACTAGAGGGTATTATGCTGAGCGAAATAAGTCAATCAGAGAAAGCCAATTATCATATGATTTCACTTATATGTGGAATTTAAGAAATAAACCAGAGGATCATAGAGGAAGGGAGGGAAAAATAAAACAAGATGAAATCAGAGAGGGAGACAAACTGTAAGAGACTCTTAATCAGAGAAAACAAACTGAGGGTTGCTGGAGAGGAGGGGGGGTACGGGAGAGGGGGGTGGAGATGGCGTAAGTGGGTGATGGGCATGAAGGAGGACACATAATGTAATGAGCACTGGGTATTATATCCAACTGATGAGCCACTGAATTCTACCCCTGAAACTAATAATACACTATATGTTAATTGAATTTAAATTTAAAAAATAAAAATTAAAGAGGAAAAAATAAAAGGATCAAAAAGTGATATTTTCCTTTTTTTTTTAAAAAAAGTGATATTTTCTTAATTACTAAATGTAACATATATTTTACAAGTATATAATGTTGTTAATCTTAACTTTAGTTTATTGATGTGCCTTATCATTTCCTTCAGTAAATGAGATTGTACGCAATCTTAAAGTGATCATGTCAAATTTTCTTTAAGGCAATATACTATGTACTGTTAAAAAAAGAAAACTATTGTATGTCATGAATATTTCTCATATAAAAATAATGGCTTAAGTTAAAATGGCTCTTTATTCAATACCTATTACATAATTAGTACTTATTGCCACTTCACATTATTGGGAAGAAATATGTACACGAAAAATAGTATAATCAAAATATATTTGTTCCTGAGAAACACTACACTTTGAAACTAGATTAACTAGGTAAATACCATACTTTTAAACTAAGTTATACTTTCAGAAAATAGTTTTTTATATTTTCATTTATTTATGCAAACGTTTTTGATTTTCAGAAAATAAATTTTGTATGCATTAATTTTAGCAGATTATTTTCTTCAGCATAAATTTGTAGTTATGTTCAATAATGTCATTATATAACTTGGCAAATTTGTTTTCATATGTTCTCATTAAAACTGCTTTTGAAATGTGAAAAAAAGAAAATGTCTCATTCAAATTTTGAGAGCTGCGTAAAATTTTTCTTCTGCTTTTTCATTTTTGTAAGAATTTTCAAAAGCTAAAATATACTGACTTTGTGTTTTATTATAGTTGCTTTGTATGAAAGTTATTCAGATATTGTGTAAAGAGATTTGGGATAATTTACAAGATTCCTAGTTCAAGGCAAACCTCTTCTATCCCTACATAAAAATACAGTAACTTTAATGGTGTCTTTAGGGGAGGGGTTGGAGGAAAAATTTCTGTGTCTTCAGATTTTTATGTCTCCTTTGGCCTTGCAGGATTTTGAATCCTCTTCTTTTTTCCTTTACCATCTAGTCTTCAAAGGGAGCTTCTTCACCCTATTTTCTTTTCATCCAGAGGTCCTGCCTTTGTGTGGCTGCTGCCTCATTTCTGGCAGATGCCCAGGTTCCTTACCTAGAGACAATGCTTTGATCTACCAGGAGCCCTTTCTCAGTGTTTTCTCACTCCAAGTGGGATTGCTAAGAGGAGGGGAATTTTAGCTGATTCTTGGGATTTCTGTTCCCATTTTCTTACTTCTAGATGAATTTCCGGATCTCCTCCCATCCACTGCAAAGACTTGCCTTTGGGAGCTCTTGAAAGATAGGTTTGCTTGGATTGGGTATTCACAGTTGTACTTACAAGTTACTTGAAGTTTGCAGTGTTCTCTCCTCTAGTTGGGGAGAGGGTATGGTTCTATTGTCGTATGTGTTTTAATATGTTGGGAAGTTCAGATCTGAGTGATTATTACTATCCTCAGGGTTTAAATCACTACCCAAATTATGAGACATTAAAAAATTTCATAGTGCTTTAAAAAGGAGGGAGGTGCTTTCCATTTTATTTAATAGTGTCAAATTTTCCCACATAGCTACTGTAGTAACATTCTGTCTACTGGTGTATGAAAGTTCATGTTTCTTTACAAAACTATAAAAGGATGTCTGATCTACACCTCCCCTTAAAATCTGATTCTGTGGGAAACTGCACATCTCTTATGAAAACTAGAGTTTTTCAGTTTCTGAGATCAATTTCCTTTAACTACATTTTTCACCCCTACTGCTTAAGCTTGCTAAAGTGGATGTTGTTTGAAAATTATAAATCCTTAACATTGTAATTACTGTGGAATTAAACTAATCTTTTCAATAAGGCCCTGCTGTGTATGTATATTTTTAAAGTATTCCACGTTTGTTGTTGATAAGTAATGGTTTTCTCCCCGGGCATGAAAAGCCCAAGCCGAGGAATCCTCTGATAGTACAAAACAGCGAGGCCCCAGCCAGCTCATGAGTGTCCAAAAGGGGAATCTAAAAGTAAGGGCTCCCTAACTTCCCTTTGAACAGAAACCCAGATACCTTTCTGGTTCCACTGGGAATCGAACCCAGGATTTTCTGCGTGTAAGGCAGATGTGCTAACCACTACACCATGGAACCTGGAGATGCCTTTGCTTCCTATGTATTCTTACTAGAGTCAAGGTGAGAACAGAAGATCAAAATTATACATTGTTATTATGACTAAGAATTAACTCCTGTGAACTTCACCCAGTGGGGATATGTAGAACAAATGAACTATCTGCTTCTCACATACACAAGAATCAAAATTTAATGAGTACTGTGACTTCCATTCTCCTGGAACACTCAGTCTGGACAACATTTATTATTTTTCTACCTATATTTATTGAGAGTTTACTAGTTCCAGATACTTTTCAAAGCTCTGGGATACAGTAGTAAATACAAAGAGGAGGGGATCCCTGGGTGGTGCAGTGGTTTGGCGCCTGCCTTTGGCCCAGGGCGCGATCCTGGAGACCCGGGATTGAATCCCACGTCGGGCTACCGGTGCATGGAGCCTGCTTCTCCCTCTGCCTATGTCTCTGCCTCTCTGTGTGTGTGACTATTATAAATAAATAAAAATAAAAATAAATAAATAAATACAAAGAGGAAAAAAAATCCCTTCTTGAGATGACATTATGGTACTAGCCACATAAAGGTGCATTTATATTTCATGGGAACTCTCTTTGAATTTAGCAGGACAACTCCTCCTTTGCCTCTTGTCCTGAAACTACTGCATATTTCAATTAATAAGATTTTAAAAATGCATTCATTAAGATCACTAACAAGCCCATCATAAATATCTAGTATTACTATGAAATCAGTTTAGAACTTGCAGACCTAAAAAAAAAAGAACTTGCAGACCTCTTGAAGACTCTTGAGGTTGTTTAAATGCCTTACCTTTATATAACCAAAGTATCTGTGAGGTTGTACTTACTTCTTTGTGCTCCCATTGGCAGAAGAATATGCCTAAGCCAGTCCGCTAGTTCCATGAGGAGGATGAGACTCACATGGAACAGAGTCCACTCTCCCTCTACACCAGTCTGAGTCTTTATAAACTGATGTGCAGATGTTTGATCAAGGCCAGCTGAAATCAGTAGATTTATCCAGTTGAGTCCAGCCTACATCAAGTGACCAGGAGCCAACCAGTAGTTTTTTGGGAATAGACAGTTATGTTTTATGTGGGTGGTATTTGGGGTGATTTCTTATGCAGTAACAGCAGATTGACACAGAAGAGGACAGAATTTGAGAATATCCACTCTGAGATGAAGGCATATCCATTACACATCACCTGTCCACACCTGTTTAGCCATGAGCTATTGATTGACACACTCTCTGTGGGAAATTTCCACTTAGTGTTGGACCAGTATATTTGATCAACATTCCAATGGTCCCAGATAGAAATTGATTTTTATTTACATTAGGATATATATTAAAATATACATACCAAAATGAGACAGAGCCATTAAAACAAAATTAAAGACCCACATCTTTCTTAAACATAGGCACAAAAATCCTTAAACAAATATTGGCAAATCAAATACATTTGATATAAACAGGGGTAATTAATACATTATTACTACATGAAATTTATCCCAGTCTGTTTTAACATTCAAAAATCAATCACTGAAATTCACCATATTCTTGTAATTCACCATATTAATAGGCTAACTAAATTCAAAAAACCCAATATGATCATATCAATAGAGGCAGAAAAATCATTCAGTAAAATTCAACATCCATTCATGATAAAAATTAACAGCAAATTGGATTAGAAGAAAGCTTTACTTCCTTAATCAAATAAAGGATATCTACCCCCCCCCAAAAAAAAGGTACAACCAACATTATACTTAATGGTGAAAGACTGAATGGTTCCTTCCAAGATTTAAATCAAGGCAAAAATGTCCTCTTTCCCACTTTCTGGTCAAGGAAAGACTTAGAGGTCCTAGCTACTAGAATAAAACAAAATGTGCAGATTGAAATGGAAAAAATAAAGCTCTCTTTTTCACAAACAACATGATTTTCTATGTAGAAAATCCCATACAACCTGAATAGGCATTTTTCCAAAGAAGACATATAAATGGCCAACAGACACATGAAAAGATGCCCAACAGAATTGAGCATTGAAATTTGATTTGCAATTACAGGAATTGCAAATCAAAACCACAGTGATATATCACCTTACACTAGTCAGAATGTCCAGTATCAGAAAAGATAAGAAATTAGCAAGTATTGGTGAGAATGTGAAGAAAAGAGAACCCTTGTGCACTGTTGGTAGGAATTTAAATTGGTGCAGCCACTGTGGATGACAGTATGGAGATTCCTGAAAAAATTAAGAATAGAATTACCATATGATCCAGCAATTTCACTACTACATATTTACCCAAATAAAATGAACACACTAATTTGAAAAGATATATACACCCTTATGTTTATTACAGCATTATTTATAATAGCTAAGATATGGAAGCAGCTCAAGTGCCCATTGATAGATGAATGGATAAAGAAGATATTATACACATACACACCCACACACATGCTAGAATATTACTCGGCCATAAAAATGAATGAAATATCAGAGCTTGCTGAATTATTACCTTGTTTTTTCCTTTTTCCTGCCTTTATCTGTCACATTGTTTTAAAATAAATATTGGCAAGCATTTTTCTTTTTGTAAGATAATGCTTTTTTTAACAATAACAGTAGCCAAAGATGTGATAAAGTCCATACAGGTATTATAGTACATATCATATTCCAATATGTGCTTTGTTTCAAGACGTCCATATTACAAAACTAAAATTAAATTGTGGAGGTGTGAGCAGGGCATTTTCCACTGGAAGGTAAAGCAGTAGGTCTTTTAGAGTGAAAGTCTAGGAAAGACTGCAGAGGCTTTAATCAGTTTGGTGGAAGTACAACTTCCAAAGTGGAAACAACTTGAATTTTAGATGCTCTAGTGAAAAAGATGAATTTTGGCAGAATAGGGTTGTCCATGGAGCTTCAACAGAGGCCCAGACCAAGAATACCCATAATCTCATAAAGAGAGTTCCCACATAACCGAAAGGATAACATAACTTGTAAAATGTACAACAGAAAAAAATACAGTGCCTTATTTCAATACTCCAATTTATTTAGAAATGAAGAACAAATTGTGAAGAATGGAACATTTGTAAAATATCACTGAATTTTAAATAGTTAAAGTATACTTATACCCGACCTCCCACCCATCTTTTTCATTCAGTCTACTGCAATAATATTCAAGAATTAACATAATGTATAAAATGCTTAACAACCGTTTTCAAAGGATTTGCTGTCCGTATATTATAACAACCAGATCTCTTAAACAATTGCATTTTCCCTTTATATAGTAAGGCTTCTTTTGTGTATTTTTATTAGACTTGCTATTGTCATTTTTATGAAACTGAAGTACTTAACATAAATTCTTTAAAGCAGTTCTGTTCATGTGAGACCTATAGTTCAAGAAACTTCTGAAAAAATGCTAAATATAATTACTTTCAATGTAGGCTGGAATGTTGAACGTTTCTATTGAGTTTTCTCATTTTTTCTGTGCATCTAAAAATTTTAGATGTTACTCGTTAGTTATAAATATTTTTTGTGCCTTTGGTACCTATTACATGCAAGAATGCAGTGAGGGAAGAATACCAACACAATTGGCTTGGCCTCTGTTTGCAGTAGTTTTAGAGATTATCAAACACATAGGATAGAACATGATATTGAATTATTATTTGATTTGCCATATTAAAAACACGTTTTCTCCCATACATAATCTACTATTTCATAATCTACTGAAAAGTATTAAAACGTATTAAAAACACGTTTTCTCCCATACATAATCCCATTTCATAATCTACTGAAAGTATGCTATTTCTCTCCTCTGCTACAATTTTTTGCATGCTAGATCGATTTCTTGGTTAATTTCTTGAATGATAGTTGGAATAACATGTGCTATCTTTTTGCAGCATTTCATCTGTTTAAATTAATAGAATACCGATAAAATAAATAAGTCTACTTGAGAGTTACCATTAGGAATTAAACACTGTAACTCTTAATTAAGGATTCATTCGCATTCTCAGGAATGGCTACAGAGATCAACCAACTGCAAAATAGTATTTCACAAGCTCAGAAGTAGACAAACATGAAAGTATATACAAAAGCAAAAAGACCTTCATGGAACTACATCCACCCCATTGCATGTAAAAATGTTCAAAAGGATAGCAACGCTTGTTTTTTATTACAAAAATAAATAAATGAATGAATGTGTATTTTGGAAACTGAGCATAAAGTGAATTGGTCTGAGTTCAGGAATCACACATTCAAGCACCTTCTGTCTGTGTCCAAAAACCAACTACTTCTTCCTGGACTCAACAGATGGTATCTAATGAAAAAGGCATTTTGAAGGTGTTTTCTGGATGAGGTTCAGTGAGGCAGTGGGTATGTCATCTAAAAATCAACCCAGGGGCGTCTGGGTGGCTCAGTCAGTTAAAGGGTTAAGTGTCTTACTTTGGCTCAGGTCCTGATCTCCAGGGGCTCCCTTGAATGGAGCCTGGAATGGGGCTCCCTGTTCAGAAGGAAGTCTGCTTCTCCCTGGCCCTCTACCCCTCCCACCCCTACTCATGCACACACTCTCTCTCTAATAAATAAAATCTAAAAAGAAAAAAAAAAACTTTCCCGATTCAGCAATTGGCTGGCTTGTTCTTGTACTTTTAAAAAATATCTTTCTTCCTAAATCATTTTAAGCATCAGAGAATAACTTGGGAAGAACTGTCTGAACTGTTCCCTCATCTCTCCTGATGCTGACCCCAGTGAACAGTGGAATGCAAGCTTCACACAGGAGACAAACCTCTCATAACCCCAAAATCAACTAGTTTCTGGTTGTACAGGAAAACAAATAGTACTTGATTTCAAAAGCACTTAAATTTATTTAAACATGAGGCCAGGGAAAGAGGTGGTGGAATTCCCTGATTATTATATATGTATTTGTAGGCTGTTATTTACATTTACAAGTGGTTGATTACACTCTTCCTATGGGAGCTAACAGGGAACCGTGCTGAGACTCGCTGCCGGTCAGAGATCATTAGGTTTGTCCTCTCCCTCTCCTGCTTCATTTGACTCTAGATGCTCCTAGTTGTAAGTCTCAACCCTTGGTTCCTCCATTAGTCACTTTGCTCCGCTTTCCCTAGCATCGCTCTTTTCCGTTTTATTTGCACTTTTTTTCCTTCAGAAAGTGCTGCAAATTCTTCAGCCTAGCTTCATCTTTGCAGGACCAGGCCTGGATATTGCCCTGATCTTTGGGGCTCTTCCCAATCGCCCACCCTCCTCAGCTACACCGTTACACCTTCCCTGGGCCTGGGCCGCCCGGGGCAGGGAGCTGGGGGGGTGGGAGGTGGGGGACGGCGCCGGCAGGGGCGGGGCAAGGGCGGGGAAGGGCCCGGGGAAAAGGGGCGGACTCCGAGGGGGCGCCGAGCAGCGACCACCCGGCGAAGATGCTCCCAACCAAAAGCTATTTGTTTTTTAGAAGTTTGTGGAATTATTATAGATATGTGTGTTTAATTAGTGTGTGTTACATGATGAAATTTTGGAGTATAGGTGAGGTCCGGAGCCCACGACAAAGAAAGAATTCTTAAGACGTCTTTGGTGCAAAATGGTGGTTTCATTAATGCACAGGGACAGGACCCGAGGGCAGGAAGAGCTGCTGCCCCGGTCTGTGAGGGGAGGCTGGTTATATACCTGGGAGTTGGGAGGGGTTGAGGGAGAGCTTGTTCTCTAAGGAATTTTGGAAGCAAGGTTCCCAGGACCTTGAGGGGGCAGCTGTTGTTGGGGAAAGGTCACTTATTACCGGCTAATAAAACCTGAGTCATGAGACCCTTCAGATGGATACTGGTTGGCCATGTGCTTGGGGGATGATCGCCAACCTGTAGCTTGGGAGTTTAGAGATGAAGGAAATTTCTAAAGGAATTTTTGTATGTTAAAGTAGGCTTGCAGGCTCCTGAGGTCGGGCTAGGATTGCCTTCTGCCCTTAGCAAAGTATGAACATGGAGGCAGTTGAGTCTGTAGAGGAAGGTCTCTCTGCCTGTTTCAAGGACTTGCCAATGTGCTTTATCCTCAGCTAGTCCTCTGTTCCCCCATCATTACACATACTCTTGCAACATTTGTCTCAAGGTTAGACAAGATGATCTAAAGGATTTGTCCAGCTCCAATTTCTTGGAATGAGAACATGTGCCTTTTCCAAATAATTTTTAGTATTTGTTTTTCAGAAAGAAAGAGATAAATATCAATTTTAATATGAATATCAGGAAAAAGGTGAGAGTAAGAAGAGGTCCATCCAACATTAGTGAGAAAATGTAAAAAGTTAACATACCACTGATGTTTTCATGTGTTTTGGTATGTATTTCTTCTTTAAAAAACTTTTTTCCAAGTTTTTATTTGAATTCCAGGTAGTTAACATAAAATGTAATATTAATTTCAGGTGTGGAATATAAAAAGCACTGTGCATTTTTAATGTATCTCATCGCTACAGCAAATTGCCACACTCTGCAAATACAGAAAATGGTCAGTTACACATGGGATAAAGAACAACTGTTTAGCAACAAAGAAGAAAACTGCCAGCATGTGAGAGCCTGTATTTTGCCAAGTGATTTCATGTCATTCCAATAAAGCCTCAGGGCAACCTGCATTGCTCGGGCCAGCGTAGCCAAGAAGTAGGGAGAAGGCTCCCTATTGTCGACTTCAAGCTGAATCCAGTTTCCATGTGTGGTTGTAAGCGTTCCTGGAAGTGAAATGGTCTGGCTGCCAAGTGCAAGGGGCCCAGGGGTGAGAAGTATTTCCCTGCACAGTATATAAACTGCTGGGCACCTTTCAAAAGAAAGTGAGAAAACTTGATAAAAATCCTAAGAATTAAAAATCAGCAGCAGCAGCAGCAGCAACATCCTGAGAATTAGTCTGCATGCACCTCTGTTGATCAAAAATTCTTGAGAACCACATCAATCAGACCAAATGGTGAAATCACGGTTATTTACAAATGAGCCTCCTCCCAGCACCGGCTCTGTGGTTTAGCTGGTCAAAGCACCTGCCTAATATATGGGAGATCCTGGGTTTGACTCCCAGTGGGGCCTTCAACTGTGAGCTTTTCTAATTTAGAGTGGAGAATTGGAGATCATTGGAGTTTACTTCTATAAAACCCCAGGAGTGGAAAGGACAGTGTTAGATTAAGAATCTTATTTAAAAAAAAAAAAAAGCCAGAAACACCTGTCCCAGGCTACAGTGATAGAAAAACCAAAATATGCTGAGAACCGAAAAACTCAGAGCATTGGAATTGCCTAGGATAAGTGAGGTTTGCTTCTTGGTCTTCTTTTACCATTTTAGATCAAATGTCAGGCACTCACCACTTAGGATTTATGTGAACTCTGTGACTGTCTTAATTATTTTTGCCTCCTAGATTCTTTACCAGTTCAGACATTGTCAGCATGTGTTTTTCTTGCACAATTCCTTGAATGGCCATTCCCCCTCCTCCATCCCCAATTTTGCACCAAGTGAAATTTTTTGGGCCACTGAATAATGCATTTGAGCAGAGCCATGGCTCTCAAAATTTAGTCAGCACATTAATTACCTGGTGATCTGTTAAAATGAAAGATTTAATTCACTAAATCTCTGATGGGGCCTGAAATTCAGCATTTATACAAACTCCCCCATAGCTAATGTCTATGCTGCTGTTACATGGCCCATATTCTGTATAGAAAGGCTAGTGGCTTAGTGATCTAGTTTCAATAGTTGTGGCTTTTTTTTTAAGGTAAAATTGGTATATAATATAATTTAACTTTCAAATGCATATTATAATTAGATATCTATATGCACTAAAAGGGATCACCACCAAAAGTCTAGTTACCATTCGTTACCATATAATGATCCCCTTCATCCATTTTGCCTGCTCCCTGATCCCCTTCCCCTCTGATAACCACTAATGTGGCCTCTGTATCTATGAATTTGTTTTTATATTGTTTTTTTGTTCATTTGTGTTGTTTCTTAGATTCCACATATGAGTGAGATCATACAATATTTGTCTTTCTCTAACTGACTTATTTAACCTGGCATAATATCCTCAAGGTCCATCCATGTTGTCACAAATGGCAAGATTTCATTCCTCCTTATAACTGATAAGTATTCACTGTATATATATGCCACATTTTCCTTATATATTCACCTATCGGTGGACACTTAGGTTGTTTCCATATCTTGGCTATTATAAATAATACTGCAACTGGACATAAGAGTATATACATCTTTTAAAATATTTTCATATTCTTTGGATAAATACCCAAAAGTAGGGTAGCTGGATCATATGGTAGATCTATTCTTATTTTTTTGAGGAATCTTCATACTGATTTCTATAGAGACTGCACCAACTTATTTTCCCACCAACAGTATATGAGGGCTCCCTTTCCTCCACATCCTCTCCACACTTGTTATTCCTTGTCTTTTTGATACAAGTTATTCTAACGGTTATGAGGTGACATCTCATTGGGCTTTTGCCTTTACCTGATAATTAGTCATTTTGAACATCATTCCATGTACCTGTGGGCCATCTGTATGTCTTCTTTAGAAAAATGTCTATTCAGATCACCTGTCCAGTTTTTAATTACATTGTTTGTTTTCTTATTGTTGAGTGGTATGAGTTCTTTTTATATTTTGGATATTAACCTCTTACTGAATAATGATTTTGCAAATATCTTCTTCCTTTCAGTAGGTTGTCATTTTGATGGATGGTTTCCTTTGCCATGCAAAAGCTTTTTGGTTTGATGTAGTCCCATTTGTTTATTTTTGCTTTTGTTTCCCTTGCATGTAGGTTAAAATCCAGGAATGCATCACTAAAACTGATGTCAAGGAACTTACTGCCTTTATTTTCTTCGAGGAATTCTATGGTTTGAGGTCTTACATTAAAGTCTTTAATCCATGTTTAATTAGGATTTCTATAGGGTATAAATATGGCCTAATTTCATTCTTTTGCATGTGACTGTCCAGTATTCCCAGCACCTCAATAGTTGTGGCTTTGAGTCTATTATTTTATATGTTTATGGCTATTTTCCATACCCAGTACTGAAACAGGAGTTGTGTTTACTCATTTGCCTTTTGTCAAATCCAATTCAAAAGAAATGAAAGAACAAGGTAAAAATTATAATATAAATTAGTGTAAATCAAGAGTGCTATAACTGTTTTACCTTTTATGTGATAAGGGATTCTACAATATAGCAGAAATTTTGGAAGGATGAATAATATGATTGTATCTGAAAGAGGAGAGGATAAAAAAAGAATAAATGGCAAAGCACACAAAATTCCCTTAATAATGCCAGAGGCAACTGGAAATAAAAGTATAAATCTGAAAACTCTTGGTGCATTTACTAGTTAGATAACTCTTAAAAAGAAGAATCTGGGAAAGTACTTTTTTAAGGATTTTATTTATTTATACATGAGAGACACAAAGAGAGAAGGAGCGACATAGGCAGAGGGAGAAGTTGGCTCCCCATGGGGAACCCAATGTGGGACCCAATGCGGGACTCCATCCCAAGACCCCAGGATCATGCCCTGAGTGGAAGGCAGAGGCTCAATCATGAGTCACCCAGGCATCCCTGGAAAAGTACTTTAACCCCAAGACTTGAGATTTCCTTGTTTATCTGCTCTATGTCTTCTATATTCTAAGAAATACTTTTAAAGTATTTATCATACTCCCTAAATGCTCTCCTCCCTACTCTTGGTATACAACATTTCTCAAACGAATGGGTTTCATTTCAATTAGTTTCTTGCTTCTCCCCATAGTGGTCTAACAGGCTGATTTCTCCTTTTGTGAGCCGTTTTGGAGGAATGCTATGTGTAGAAGACTTATTTTAAAGAACTCTTGGACTGGAATCCTGGCTACTGTAAGAAATAAAGGTGACTAACAGTGATAGGAAACACTGCTGGGAGAGGAGTGTTTACTTAAACATAAGTGTAAGTAACTAGAGAATGTTTGTTCCAGTTTGATGCCAAATAAGACCTGGAAATTCACCGATATGTCTTTATTAAAGTGTTTTATCTGAAATCCTATTTCTCTACTGACTAAAGTTAATGTAACCTCATTATTACTAGGTCCCATGGAATCTCCCCTGACCCATGACCTACCATGCTGAGCCTAATGCCAGATCTACCACCACACATACCCGCCCAACCTCTCTTCCACCAATGTATTTCTTTTCATCTGTCAGATCATAGGTCAGTTATCACTTCTTTTGAAAGCCTTTCCTAGTCAATAGGACTTGGAAAATTCCCGTTTCTATGCTTCTGTGAAAACACATGAGCATTTATCTCTGTGGTTTCTTTTGGCAATTTTAAGATACTTAACCTATTGTGTGCAATCATATTATAATCATCAGGGCATGTGCCCTTTGCTATATCCCAGGCCTGTCCAAATTTTCAGGACTTCTGGTACCTCCACAGCCTAGATCAGCTTTGGGCACATTGTGGGCTACTCATTAATTCTTTTAAAATAAATGCCTAATCAACTCATCGAAAAAAATGAAGTGTCACTTTTGCAGTCGACTTGATATCAGAAGAAAAAATAAGACCAAAGAACATGCCCTCTTAGAAATACTGTTCCTCTTCTGTTTCAGCAACATTGGGACCAAACCAGTTTTTAATGAGGAAGAGGGAAGGTTTTCCACTTTGCCATTTGTCAGAGGTGCAGATACGTGGATTTCTCACCACAGATTTGAGGAAAGATAATTTCTTAGTGAGCACCTTCTAGATCCTTCAAGAAAATGCTGGGAAGGGTAAAAAGAGTGATGATCGTCAGTTTAAATGAAGAGGAAAAAAATTAAAAATAGGCAAGCATACCAGATGTTAAAGATTGACACCGCTCACTGAGCCCTAGCATTGTAGAGCACTCGGAGGGACACAGAGTTGTCAGGTCATCTCTTTGTCACCACCCCCACACAGTAACTGGGCATAGTCCCCACCCCAGCTCAGCAGAGGCACCCAGACCAGCTTGGCCTTGGAGGAAGTTTGGGAGGTCTCCAGCGAGCTCTATTGAGTCCTGCTTCTCAAGGTCAGGAGAGAGGGGACACCAAATCCCCTGGGAGCCTGAGGGAACCCTGCTGGCGTCTGGGAAGGAATTTGGACTCTGGTTTTGAGTTACATTTGGTGTTGAGTTGTGGAGTCTCTATATTGTTATTTTAACAAACAAAGAGCGTGAGGGGAAATAAATTCATCAAGTGAAATATACTAAAAAATCAGTCAAAATTACTAGGTATGGGGGCACCCAGGAAATAGGTGTATCATTCCATCCTACCCTGGAGGCTTATACTATCAGTGGGTTTCTGTGGTGTAGTGGCCATCACATTTGCCTAACAGGCAAGAGGTCTAAGGTTTGAAACTGAGCGGAAACACCCATCCGTTAGGACTCTGTCACTTTACGGAGGAAATGCCATTCACTGAGTGCCAAAGCCTTTGTGCATGCACCCCTTAGAGGTCTCCCCCAAAACAGATTTTCTGGATTCCAGCAGCGCTGACACCTACATCCTCACCTGCCTGGTACGCCCCTCGCAGGGGAGGCCCTACCTTCCAAAATGAGGACCCTCTTCAAAATCCACCGGTTTACTGCACAGGTAGATCCTTTCTCCTTACGGTTTGTGCTAGAAGAGGTCTTTATGTTGCCTGGATCCCTTTTACGATATACATGTGAGAATGTCTCCTTCAATCTGTGGCCGGTGTCTCCTCTCTCTGCACTGAGCCTTCTGCGGAAAAGTGTGTTCCGAGTTTCTTAAGTCCGGAGCATCCACCTTCCTGTCACGCTGAGGACTTGTTATGTCCTGCACATGAACTATTTGCCTTCCTCAAAGGCACAAAGTATTTTTCTGAACGTTCCTCGCAGGCTTTCCCGTTTGCTCTCCCAGCTCTGGGCCGCCAGCTGCGCTGCAAGGGGCGTGCCAGCAGGCGCGGAGGAATCCTGCAGCAAATCAAAGCACAAGGCAAAACAAATGGCAAGCAGAGGGTGATGCTTAGCACGTGTCATCCATTTCCCACATTTTTTCTCCTCGCCAAAAATATTTCCCCAAACCTTATGCGTGGAGCAGGTGCCTGGAGCTGACTCGGGGTGCAGGGAAGGCGCAGGGCTCTCTGCGGGCAGGGAAGGTTGCTTATCCTCAGCCTTCTTTCCTTTCTCCCTCGGGCCCGCCGGACGCTCGTGGCGCACCTGCAGACCTCGGGGACCGCGCCGCCTGGGCTCGCTCCCACCGCGGGGTCCCCGCCGCCGCACCTGCCGAAGCAGCAGCAGCGCGCGCTCCGGCCCCTCGTGGCCCCACGCTGGAAGCGGCCTCGCGGATCGCTCCACCTGGCACCGCAGTCCCGGCGGGGACAGGCCAGGGGCTTGGGCGGGTCTCCGGGGGGTATGGAAGCGAGAGGAAAGTCTGCGGGACCCGCGCGAGCGGGGTATCCGGGATGGCACCTGCTCCTAGGGCGGTCGCCAGGGACTCGAGCGCTGCTCTGAGGCTGGACGTGCTGCGCTGTGGGCAGGGTTTCTCCGGAATGAGGGAGGACAGAAGGAAATCGCTTCGTGGCACGTGGAGTGGATGTTGTGTGGCTTTTCCTCACGGTGATTTACGCGACGTCTTAGCTACTAGAGCCCTGAATCTGCAGCCACAGCCGTAGCGGGTGGCTGAGAACTGGATGCCTTCAACCCAGGCCACAGGGTTGGTCCCTAGAGGACTAATGGGATTCGTGATCCAAATTCTTGGCTTTTTTCAAATTATTCTGGAGTAATTTAGCTGGTTTCCACTTACTTTCCCAAAGACCAGATCTCAAATGCTGTGTACTTTGAGAGGACAAAAGGATGAAGGCAGAAACTGATATTTCTAGAAGTATTGACAATCGCCTATACATGTTACAGCTTTTTCTTCCTCTTAATCATATAATCCTTAAGATTATGGCCTGAAATCCCCTCCATGGTCTGTCCTGTGTCTTCAGCCTCGCTTCACACTTCACTGCCCCTTCCTCTCAGCCACAACAGTCTGTCTTATTGACTGGATTTATGTATTTATTATTTTTTTAAAGATTTTATTTATTTATTCATGAGAGACACAGAGAAAGAGAGAGAGAGAGAGAGAGAGAGAGGCAAAGACACAGGCAGAGGGAGAAGCAGGCTCCATGCAGGGAGCCTGATGTGGGACTTGATAACTGGTCTCCAGGATCAGGCCCTGGGCTGAAGGCGACGCTAACCTGCTGAGCGACCAGAGCTCCCCTATGTATTTATTATTAGTTCTTACCAGGGTGCTTTTCTATACCTCCTTAACATTTCCTCAACCTTCACACTTGAGTTCAATCATTACTCTTTCAGAAAAATCTTACCCACAACTTTCTAAATAAATCTTCATAGTACTCTCAGCACTATGTACCTTTTATTGCAGTCTGTGTTAATCTGTGTAATGACTTGCTGTGTCTCCCTGGCTAGAAAATCATTTCCAAGAGGGTAGGTGGAGGGCCTGGTCTTGCTCATCAATGAAACTCTGTCTATTGCATTGCTAATATGCTCAATAAATGTTAAGTGAACAAAAATGTGAACCCTTACCATGATCCTACAAGGTAAATGCTATCCCAATTTTGAGATGAAGAACTGAGGCTCATAGTGAGTAGTTAATTGTCTAAGTTGCAGAACTGGGACTCATCACCTGTAGAAACTTATATTTTATTACAAGAACTTTCAAATCTTATAATCTTATCTTTCTTACAAAAGAAACAGAGCACTATAATAAATCATCATGTATCCATGACCCAGTTTCAACTATCCTCAGTATTGTACCATTTTTATCTTTACCTTCATCCATTCTTCAGTCTCATCTGCATTTATTTTTTATTATCCTTATAGTTCTTTTCACAGATGTAGATGTAAATATCAAAGGTAAAATTATATAACTTTTAGATAAAGAAATAGAGAATATCTTCACGATATTATCATAGACAAAAGTATTTAGAGCATGACATTAAAAGCTACGATCATTTCTTTTTATTGGCTCTTCTCTGCAGATCACAGCTGTTGAGTGGGAAGGCTATTACAAAATTAGACTCTACTAACCATCAGACTAAGAGGACATCAAAACCATACAAGCTAAATTTCACTGCCAGAAGCCTCTTGTTTATAAGAAATAGAATAAGCAACAAAGCTGGAGCAGACGCCAAGAAAACCTGAGTCACAGAGAATTGTGGAGATACTTAATGCTCAGTCTGTGTCATTAAAGAAAACAATGATGAATGATCAGGATACTGAGAGTAGTTACACCAATAAAAATCACAATGCTCTTCCCAGTTTCTGAACCTGAGGAAAACTTCAGATTCAGAATCCTTAGAATGAAAAAGAGACATCCTGTATGCCCAGGATGCACTAGTTGCTTGATCAAAGTCATAGAGTAGAGAATCCTTGACTGAAGTCATAAGCAGAGAGTACTGATATAGCATGAGGTGAACATCTACTGCTTTTATTGAGAATACTTAAGTCAAACATTTGGCTCCTCTATGTGCTAATGAGATGTTATGACTCACATTTAGGCATAGCATAAATGAATGATTAAAATATTAAAGAACCACAAAGATGTAACTGAATGAGGACAAGAAAGTTGTCCAGTAAAGGGAGTTTGTAAAAGAAAGGAGTAATTTCTCTTACAGGGAAAATGGATTTAGACTCCTTAATCAATTGTCATTTTTATTTTTTTTATTTTTTGAAGATTTTATTTATTTGAGACAGAGAGAGAGAGAGAGAGAGTATGTGTGAGAGAGAAGCAGATTCCCCACTGAGCAGAGAACCCAACATGGGACTTAGTCCCAGGACCCTGGGATCATGACCTGAGCAGAAGCAGATGTTTAACCAACTGAGCCACCTAGGCACCCTGCCATTTTAATTTTTATGGTTTGTTTGTTTGTTTGTTTTTTGCAGGGATTTGTATAAGGGAGTATTTCCATTTCAAAAAGGAGAAAATTGTGAAAAAAGGGGGAAATATGGGATTTAAACTCAAATTTATGGAGATGAGATCCAGGTTCCATACTCTTTTACTCTCTCTTTCTTAAATTTTTATTTATTTATGATAGTCATACGGGGGGGGGGGGGGCGCAGAGACACAGGCAGAGGGAGAAGCAGGCTCCATGCACCAGGAGCCCGACGTAGGATTTGATCCCAGGCCTCCAGGATCACGCCCTGGGCCAAAGGCAGGCGCCAAACCGCTGTGCCACCCAGGGATCCCTCTTTTGCTCTCAAAGAAAACAGTACCACTTAAAATGGGGAAATGAGCAAGGATATACACCTGATAAAGGTAGTATTTCAGATCTATGGAGAAAGAATGGCATGGGTAGCTGTGTAGCCCTCTGGGTGGGGGAGCAAGGGGAATCACTGTGCAGGAATCATACAGCACGTGTTAAAAAGGACACATTTCCAATGGCTCATAGAATCAAATGTAGCATACAGAAATATGAATATTCCAAAAGAACACTTAGGTAAAAGTTTCTATGACAGTAAAATGGAAAAACAGAAACTAAAAACCTGAAAATTTGATATGTATAACTACAAAAATGACTATTTTGGGGCAAGATAAAATCAATTCTAAGGGAAATCAAAAGGCAAATGACAAATTAGAATATTTGTTTCACATCATAGACAAATGACCAACAGCTCTTATATGTAAAGAGATCCCACAAATCAGAAGGAAAAAGACTAACAACACTTTAGGATGGATATCACACACAGTTCACAGAAAAGAAATAAAAATGTCTCATATATATGACAAGATATTTAGACTTACTCATTATCAGAGGAATGTAAATAATTAAACTCTATGGAGTATACCTTTTCACCTGCCTACCAGAATGGCAAAATAAAAGCATGGGCAGCATGCCCTCTGTCAGGGAGGATTCATTCAATCAACATCTGTCTGTGGATGGAACACTTACTGTGTGTATCTGGCACTGATGCATGCCCTCGGTGTACTTGGATATCTAGACTCAGAATCATGACAAAGCATGTTTCATTTCTAACTCAAAACCCAATGAACTGGTCTCAATGACACAATTTTCTATAATAAGCACCGCTTAGCAGGTAAAACAAGTCAACCAATCCTCAGTTTATCAATTTGGTAGACACCAAAGCCATGTAAAATGCTTGCATCTATATGCAAAGAGAATTCAGATTTAGGCTCAGGTAAGGAAAGCATTTTCACTTTTCACATTTTCACTTTTCACTCCAGAAGGACGGTTGGAAGTCTAGTGGAGCTCAGGACAATCTGTGGACTATCCAGCATATTTTAGGATGCTCAGCATGCCTAGCCTCAGTTACTAAATGCCAGAAGAACCAGCCAGTGTGATGACGACCAGAAATGTCCACACATTTCAGCAATTACCTTAGTGGTCTCAGAAATTCCAGAAATAATTTATAAGGAAAATGGGGGAAGTAAAATGCTTTCTAGCAGGTAAATATGAATAAAATGACTATCTTAGGAATTTTAGAAGCTGGAAAGGCTCCTTTCAGGCTGAAACTGTGAGTAAATGCTGAAGACAGATAAGTTAAAGGAAAGATTTTTGGTGAAACAATTGATTGTAAAATAATAGAATGGATATATCCTGGACAAAAGAAGCTCTCTGGTCAAGGTGGGTGGGGCTTGAACTCCCAAACCCATGATCAGAATCACCTGCGCTACCGACTGGGCCAGTAGGCCACTCTTAGGACAGTAGTCATTAAGAAGCCACTTCAAGTGCCAGCCTTATTTAGAAAAGTATAAGGAAATGTCTGTAGGTAGTATTGAAATCAAAGTGTTAAGAGAGAAAGTGACAACATGCTCATAGGGGGCTCAAACCTGTAGCCTTAGCATTATTAGCACCACACTCTAATCAGCTGAGCTAACCAGCCAATCTGATTTCTCTCTATTTTTGCTTCCAATTTTAAATCCCTGTTTCTGTAGTAGGTCTTCTTGAGAAGGTAGACTTTTTCCTATTTTTCTCTTTCCATCCAACTTAGCAAGAATAGAAAAACTAAAAGAAAAAAAAATCCATTTTCAACCACAAATGAACCTCGCTCCCTGGGAAATTTCGTCTTTCCTAGATCCTGCCATCTGATCAAAATCTCAGCGAAACCTTTTCCCCCCAGAAACAGAAACGTTCATCTTAAAATCCATATGGAAATGTAAAAGAACCAGGAAAGGAAATATAATTTTGAAAGAAGAAGACCAAAGTTGGAGGATTTACACTTGTTGATTTGAAAACTTTCTACAATGATACAGTAACCAAGACTGAGGTACTGGTACAGGACAGACACACAAATCAACAGAACACACCTGAGGGTCCAGAAGTAACCCCGTCCACATACTGCCAACTGGTTTTCAACAAAAGTGCCAAGGCCATTCAATGATACAAAGGATGGTCACAATTTTATTATTTCTTAAATGCACCTATGATATGTATAGCATAGGTATCTGGTGTATAATTATTTTATTACTTAAGCAAACAAATCACTCAAGGAATTCTGGCAGTTATGAACACTTTTATTCCATGAGATAGACAGGAGTGTCTGAGGCAGACACTCTCCCTCTCCACCCTTCTACAAAAGCTGGCCTCCAAAATCCTGGTCCGTGTGTTCAGACCCTAGGATTGGGCTCAGACTGATTTTGAGGAAGTGGCCTGGCTTCCGAGCTAGGCCACCCTGACCTGAGTGTCCTAGGCTCTGTCTCTGGGGGAGGAGGATTGGTTGCCCAGAGCTGAGGGAAAACAAGTTCGAAGGCAATTGTCTCAGGGAACTGACACCGAAGTCAGAAGCCTGTTCTTCTGGATACATTGTTAGTAGAGTCAGTGGTTTTGCAGTGTGCTCATTGGTGGTTAAATGTAAAAAAAGAGTGTTCTTAAATCTTCAAGCTTTTTCCCTCTCTGTTAAAAAAAATAATATTGATGACACTTTTAACAAGAATTAAGACATCAGTAAGTCTCCCAGCCTAGACATAGAACTACTTATTCCCAACAATACCTCTTAAAGCTGAATGAGAGAGACCATGTCACAAAGTGACGGGCAGCCCTTCCTTTTGTCCCTTCGACCTGGTGCCAGACTACTTGGCTTGGATCTCCAAGCTCTGTCCTTCCCTAGGTTGAGGCAATGTGTCTCCATCTGTAAAAGGTGAAAACGTTCACGACGATGCTGACAGTGATGCAGAGGATACACCTAAAACTCTTAGGACATAGCGGGCGGGGTTTGCGCTTTACCTAGTGTGCCCAGGAAAGGGCGGGGAGGAGAGGCGGGGCGGGGGGAGGGCGGGGGGCTGCGGCCCAATCGGGTCGCCTCCCTGCCTCCCTGCCTCCCGGCCTCCAGGGTTTACAGGCTGACTTGGAATCCCCCTGGGTCTGCTCTCCGCGAGCGACAAAGGAACCCGGTAAACCTCTGGGAGGACAGCCCTGTCCTGTTACTGTACCACCACCGAAACGGCGGCTCGGAGGCTGACACGCTGCGCCCGCAGAGACGCACCACGCGGACAGGTCTGGTTCTGCGGGTGTTCCCGGCGAGGGCTCCGGAGCAGGCCCGAGGAAGGGGCGCTCGCCGCCGGGGCCGGGCGGGGTCGTGCTCTGGGCTGTTGGGAGGTCTGGTCTGTCCTGTCCACGCTGCGGGTTGATGAGCGCTCAGGAGCGGGAGGACGCGGGCGGGGGGAGGCACTTGATCTGTCCCTCCTCGCGTCCGCTTCCCGACCCGCAGATGCTCGGGCCACGCAGGGACCCTCCCCCAGCCTGGAGGCGCAGGCACCTGCACTTCTAATCGGGGAGCGCCAGCGCCGCCCCTGCGGGCCCGCTGAAACCTGCCGGGAGCGCAGGGATCGCCCACGGAAGGAGACCTTCGGGAAGAGATGAGACCTGATAACGAAGCGGAGCGAAGGACCTTGGGACTCAGCCTCCGGTGTCCCCCTGCAAAGTAGCGACGGGGGCCCCCATCTCGCAGGGCGGCCCTGGGCCTGAGGTCAGGGAACCACAGAAGCACCTGCCCCAAGGCCTGCACCTCGCTCAGGGCTCCTCTCCGTCGCGGCCTCACCTGTTTTACCGGCACCCAGTTCGGGAACCGCTTGGGATTCGGGGGTGGGTGGAGGGAGGATTCCTGACGTTTGGGGGTCAGGGCGCTGCAGTAAGACTCTGGGGCAGAGGGTGTGCGACAGGTAACCGCCCATGACTTAATCCTAGAGGAGGAAAAGCAAAATGTTCCCACTTTTCAAGCAACTGGATTTAAGGAAGTAGGTCAACCAAGCCTTTAGGGAAGAACCCAGAGGTGGGTCTCATGGTGTAATGGTTAGCACTCTGGACTCTGAATCCCGTGATCTGAGTTTAAATCTCGGTGGAACCTTTGGTGGCCTTCCTTTAACTTTTACACCCTCATCTTCTTTCTGTTACTCATACTTTTTTTTTTTTTTTCCATGCAGATCGCTGTGCTCAAACTTATTCTTGATATTCCTGTCACAAGTATTGACTGAGTCAGGGTCTGCAGTCATCAGCACTGGGGACCAGAAAAATGTCCATTGCCTTTCAATATTCTTTAGCTGAACTAAGAACTTAAATTCACATGAGACAAATTAAAAGGAAAAAAAACAAATTTAATTTCAAAGGTTCAGGGAACCCAAACAGAATGAGATTCCAAAGACAGGCAAAATGAGGTATGTTCACTCTGCTCCCTGTGGATGTGAGCCATGGCTACTTCCACATCCCCTTGCAAATCAAGCCTTTTTATTACTTTCTACTAACAACTTACTGCAGCATGTGACCTCGAGGTGGAGGGGGATATTTCCTGTTGACAAGAAAGAACAATTGATAATATTGGCATCTCCCCTAATCAGTAATTATTGTCTGTAAACAAGACACAGATCAGTGTTTCCGTTGTATACTTTCCACGGTTTCTTCCTGGAGGAGATGATAAATTTCCCCTCCACTTCTGAGTACCCATACATTTTAAAGGAAAGGAATGCACACATGTCATGGGAAGTTAGGGCTTCACTTTTTTTTTTTTTTTTACACTTATTCAGACTCATAAGACAATGTTCCTTCTTGACTTTTGTCAAAGGAAATAGATCATCATGTTTTGTAAAACTATGTTTACGGGGTTGCAAGTCCCCTCTTCACTATCACTGTGATTCACGACTATACTTTATTAAATTTGGATAGAAAAAATGTATTGAAGATCATGCACCTTAAATAATCATAAAAACATCTTTTGTAAAAGCCCCACACTTACTCAGAAGCACAAAACAGTGGTCTTTTTGCTGTTAATTCCCACCAAATTCTTCTCATTCCAGTCAAAAGAGGTTTTCCTCTGAGGACACATAACTTAATAGGGGAAAATATTCCCAGCACTTTCACTAAAGAATGCATTTCTAGTGCAATTCTACTTCATATATGTAGTACTTATCAAAATTATCGATGTGTATCTTTTATTGTGTGTTACTACTAAATGCGAAAGCAATTCAAGTCAGAAGAATAGTCTTGAACAGATGTATCATCCTTGGAAATAACTAAAACTTAGATTTCAATTTATGCTCTCAGTTGCATAGTGGCACAATAGGATGTTTGAGCACAAAAATACATAATATTACAATACAATTCTGTAGCAGATGTGGAATGAAAATACACTTGCAAGTAGTTTTTTTTTTTTTTTAAGAGATCTTGCTTATTTATTCATGATAGACATAAAGAGGCAGAGGGAGAAGCAGGCTCCTGACTTGGGACTCGATCCCAGGACTCCAGGGTCACATCCTGAGCCAAAGGCAGGCACTAAACCACTGAGCCACCCAGGGATCCCCAGCTCACCTGTAAAGCTTCGAAGTACGAATGCAAGGGAAAAAAGGGCTAGGGGGCTGTCAGGGCTTAGTTGACATCTGAAGAATGAGCAGAGAAGGAAAGCTGGCCAATCGAGGGCAGAGGGGACACTAGAATGCAGCGGGTAGAAAATCAAATTTTGGAGTTTAGGGAGAACAGAATTTCCTGGGCCTGGAAGGCCAGTATGATCACCAAGGAAGGATGACCCTGGAGGCAGGAGACGCTGGCAGGCTAAGGTGAGAGAGGCTTCCCAGGGGAAGGTGAGAGAACTGGTCTAACGAGAGAATTCTAGGGGACTGGACGACTGTAGTTTGAAAACAAGGCTGCGTCCCAGGACCCATGTTTGCTAAATGTACGAGTTAAGAGAGTATTCAAGACACACAGCTCAGATGACGAGGTGGCCGAGTGGTTAAGGCGATGGACTGCTAATCCATTGTGCTCTGCACGCATGGGTTCGAATCCCATCCTCGTCGGCTTTCTCCTCCTCTCAGGAGCACAGGCCCCTGTTTTGTGCTTCTTTGAGGGACTTGCCCCAAGGACCACCGCTCCCCCTGCGTGCAACTTTCCTGCTTCCCTTTCTGCACCTTCCCTCTCCCTTCCAACAGGTAGTTTCGCTGGGACGTGTGGGCTCCCACCTGTCTGGGTGAGAGCCACAGCTCTCTGCTTTTAGAACACTATTTATTGCTTCTTCCTGCTCCTTACACATCCGGCAGGTGGACGGTGCCCTAGGGGGACTCAGGTAGGGCATCCTGGTGGGACACTCCCCCACCCTATCACAACGCAGCTCAGAGCCAAAGAAGCCAAGGTTTTGGTCAGGACCCCTCTATGAACAGTGCACAACGCTGTCCACCTCCTTCCTATCCTCAGGCCCCAGTCATTCTTACCTTTCCTCGTTTCTTGTCACAGTGCAGCGCTTGGGACATACCCTCTTGGATTTGCTTCAAAATGCTGATGGGCGGCTGGCAAATAATAGAAGAAAGACATGACAAAATGCTGCTAGCCCTTTATGCTGGTTGGTGGGAACTTGAGTGTTTATCATACTATTCTTTCTTTACTTTTTCAAATTGCCATTATGAGGATCTTAAACACTTTCCTTGGAAATATTCACACTTAAAGAAAACTGGTAAGAATAAGAACAGTAAAAAAATCTACCTAAAAAAAAAAAATCTACCTATATACCTTTTTTTGGGATTCACCTATTAACATTAGTAACCACTCCCTCTCCTTTCCTCTTCTCCCTCCCTCTCTCCCTCTCTCTACCCTCACCTCACTCCAACTTAGATGTAGTCTCCATCTTCATCTCTATATTTCTGTTTTCAGAACCGTTTAAGAGTAAATTGTATATTTCATAGCCTTTTGCTATTATATATTTAAATAGTTATTACCTGGGACACCTGGATGGCTTAAAGGGTTGAGCATCTGCCTTCCTCTCAGGTCCTAATCCCCAAGACTGAATCCAGCCCCACGTAGGGCTCGCTCAGTGGAGAGTCTGCTTCTCCCTCTCCCCCTGCTCCTGTCCTCTCTCTCTGTCTCTCAAATAAACATCTTAAAATAAATAGATAGTTCCTAAAAAGGATATTCTCTCTATATAATGACAGTAGATGTATCAGTTCAGTGTATCTAATGATATTGTTTTAAAAATCTCATCACCCGTATTTCAATATATCTTTTGACCAATAATGTCCTTTATAGCACCTCCCGCCACGGATTAGCTATTGTATCAGTTGCCCATACTCTTTTTTAAAATGTTTTTATTTAAATTCCAGTTAGTTAACATCAGTTATCCATATCCTTTTAGTTTCCTTTCATCTAAGACATCTCCATAGCCTTTTTCTTTTTTATGACATTGACATTTTTTGAGTGTATGGCAATGGCTCACTTTGTTGTTTATTTTGTTGTTGCTGTTGTTGTTTTAAATAACACTTTTAATTTGTGCTTTGTGAGATTTTTTTTTTCCCCATAATTAGGTTCAGGTTATGCACGTTTTGTGAATGCCAAAGTGGCCATGATGGAGCAGCCTCCCTGTGGCCCATTAGTTACCCCTCAGAGTTAGTGTGTATCAATAACCAGTCTTTACTAGGCTGGTTGCAGGATGATGGTATTTCATTTCCAACATTTTCTGCACATTCTATTGCAAGTCATAGTGCATACCCATAAATGTAAAGGACCAAAGCAGTATCTTTGCCCCTTCTCCCTGCCCCTGGTCCTCCAACCCATCACTTTATTTATATTTTTCCATGTGATTTTTAAAATTTTTCATTATTTAAGGTGCTTGTTGTTATAGGAATTTGTATTTTCTTGTTACAATGTAGAAATTCACTGAAGAGTATGTAAGTAAAGTACTTACAAAATTTTCCTCAAAGGTGGTGACCTTGGGCAGCGGGCCTCGTAGGCCCAGCATGGCGGGCCTCCTCTTGTTCACTGTGCCCAGCGGCTGTTTGTCTCACAGACTGAGGGGGAGCTCAAAGTGACCCGGATTCTCAAGGAAAACTTTCCTGGAGCTACAGCTATCCAAGTCACTGACATTTCAGGAGGCTGTGGAGCGATGTATGAAATCCATATCGACTCAGAAGAATTTAAGGAGAAGAGAACCATCCAGCAGCATCAGATGATCAATCAGGCACTAAAAGAAGAAATCAAAAGGATGCACAGATTGCGTATATTTACCTCTAACCCCAAACACTGACTATGGCCTGGCTGCATAGATGCTGCTACTTAATGCCTTGGATGAACTTGGCTGACACCAACCTTTACTAGGCATTTGTCAAAAAAGTTATCTATTTTGTCCATAGGCATTTCCTTATTATAATCATAAAAGGATATATTCTCTTTTTATAGATTAACTAAAGGCAACAGACAACTGAAACCTTTGAAGAGCCACTGGTGATGCATCCGGTTCCTTTGTTTCAGAGGCAGTGTCCTTTTGCCCAAAGTGCTCTCATCCTCAGATACTGCTGTTGTGCTGCTACACACGTGGATTGGAGTGCCAGCTAGTTCTGTTATGTCAAGAGAATTTCTTGTTTCTTCTCCTCTAGGGAACTGCTATTAAGGCCCTTAATCTTACCAAAAAGAAAAGAAAAAAAGGAAAGAGAAAAAAATATCCTTTGGTTTTGCTGTTCCCTCAGTTTAATGCCTGTCTTTCCCTTCCCCTCCAAACTTCTTACAAGAATGTTAGACCTTCAATTTCTTACTACCTGGCATGGACTCTAGTCTGGGATCCCAGGGTCAAGATCTTCCTGTTTGAAGATCTGCTACCCTTTGCATCTCAGAGGGAGGTACAGCCCACCTCCCACAACAGAAGGGGAAAAGGTTTGCTTTCCCAGCTCCCTCCCAATGGGCACAGGTCAGTGGTCTGAACTCAGCCCATCAGATGGATCTGGACTTTGAATTAGGGCCAAGTGAGCTGAGAAGGAGGGGTGGTGGCACATCCATCCCAGCAGCCGTGGCAGCAGGGTCCAGCACTCCGGCTTTGCGCAGTGACAGTTTGTGTAACAAGCTGCTGTCTCTGGAGTCCACCGTGGCCATCTCGGTGTCTGGGTCTACAGCATGATTTTTGGGCTCTGTAACCAGAGAGCCTATTCCTGCCCGAAGCAGAAGCTGGTTCGCCACTGTTCCCACAAATCTGTGACCGTTCCATGTCCTTTCACTAAATTCTTTATTGTTCAAAAATAAAATTTCCTCAAAGACACATTTTTGCAAGTATTGTGGTAAGACTTACATGTTTTGTTTTGTGTTGTGTGCTCTCTGAGTTTGTCCATGGGATCCTGATGCACAAACTTTTTTACTATAATGCCTCCCTTCCATTTTTCTCTTAACATCTCACATTTAACTTCTTTGCTTCTGTTTTGCCATAAAATCCATACAGATGGTGTCTTCATGATTATTCCAACATGTATTGCTTTAGAGAAGGATTCACAAAACATTCCCACTAACTTGATCTAAATGTGATAAATCAGACATAGGACTGAATAAAGAAGTGTCAAGGAACAGATGATGACTAGCGCCCAAGTAAAATGCAATATACTCTTCAGGCAGATATCGATGAAAATGTTTTTCCTTCAAGTGTAAATAAAATATAAAACCATAATTGGCAACAAGTGTGTATTCTGAAAGGTATAATGCTGATCCATTGGAAATTCCAGATAAATTTATCACCTCTGGCAGAGTAAGAAGGGAGAGATTTACTTCTCTTTTGAAATGAGAGAAAAGAGTGGCTTTTGAAAAAAATAAAAAACTTTGGGGGAAATACTAACCATTTGCAGAGACTAACTAAGGTGTGGTAAAAAAAATCACAGGAGTTGCCAAAGGAAAAGCAGATTCTGCAACCTGACCAAAATCTGCCTGAGATCTGGGAGAGAGAAAAATCAGATGCCCTAGCAGAGGATGGTTTCAATCCATTAGCCTCTGGGTTATGGGCCGGCATGCTTCCCCACTGCACCACTCTGCTGGCTATGCTGTGAAGCATGCCATTCTTCTAACTATGAATATGATCAGGTATCTAGTTTGCTTATACCACATAGGTAAACTACAGTTCACTAATAAAATAGAATCCTACTTAGCAATAAAAACAATACATTTCTGTGAATTTTATTGTATATGTAACAGTGCAATTAAATCTCAAAAACATCATGCTGGGCAAAAAAAAAAATACATCCTGTACACAACAGGATGTACTACTATATGATTCCACTTATATGAAGTTTAAGAGCAAGCAAAACTGGCGATAGAAATCAGAATAACGATTAGCTCGCAGGATGCAGTATTGACTGGTAAGGCAGCATAAGACAGCCTTCTGGAGTAATGGGAATATTCTTGATCTTGATGCAAATGGTGGTCACAAGGGATATACATATCTCAAGTTAATTGCTTTATCTACACTTAAGATCTATGCATTTTACTGTATGTAAAGTATACTTCAATAATGTACTGAGATAAAAGGGACCACAGAGATATAATAATCAAAAGAGAAGGAGGGGGGGAGAGAGAGAGGAGAAAGGAAAATAAATACCCTCTATATATATATCAGGGAGCTAAGGCAAAAGTGGCCACCAGAAGACAACTTCCCAAAATAAGTCATAGAAACATGAAGTGGTCCTTAGGAACAGGAGATAATTCACAACAGTCTTTGGGAAAAGTGCCTAAGCTGTGCCTCCAGCAGACAATACCCTCTCTCTGTAAAAGGCTACTTGGGCAAACGTTAGCAGGATTAATCACCATCTTGAATGCATGAAAGAATGACAAACTCAGGGATGCCTGGGTTGCTCAGTGGTTGAGTGTCTGCCTTTGGCTCAGGTAGAGATCCCTGGGATTGAGTCCTACCTCAGACTCCCCATAGGGAGCCTGCTTCTCCCTCTGCCTATGTCTCTGCCTCTCTCTGTGTGTCTCTCATGAATAAATAAATAAGATATTTAATAAAAAGGAAAGAATGACAACTTAAAGGTGCTGAGAGCATTCTCTGCAACAAGTGAAAGAAAATTTATCTTCACAGTATTACTTCCAGGAATTCATTTCCTTCATATCAGTTCGAGGAGTATAATAAGAGAGATCAAAACTAAAATACAGATATTTGTTTTCTGGAAAGTGGATTCTTAGGTAGAAATTATGCCTTCTCACCGAGTTAAGTATTTTTCACAACTTACATATACAAACAACAGTCTTAGTTTTCTCCATGTTGTCCACGAGGTCACAGTTCCATGGACACTGGGAAATCTAGAAGTTCAAGCAGTGGTTGTTTAACTGGAGAGGTGGTCTTGCATGCTTTTGAGAGAGAACAGTATCTACAGATACACCGTCAGAAACTCTGTGATGCTACCTCTGAAGGCTAGGGATTCTCTAAAACCCAGCTTCATGGTCTCTCTGTGAGGAAGTCACAAAGAATAGAGCTAAACCAAACAAATGAACAAAAATATGTGTGGTTTTATAGTGGAGGCCTTTGGGGTGAGGAGGAAATACTGAAGTGGGAACTTGCCAGTCCTGATGTGGCCACTCCACATAGCCACACTGCCTCTTTGTGCCTTCCTCTCAAACGTATCCAGTGTGATGGAAATAGAAACCATACACCTGCCACAGGAAAATGCTATAATTTTATAAGGTAGCAAAGCTGAGCTGTCTGCTTCATCGCTGGCTACACGGGTAAAGACGATATCACCTTGGTTAGAATTCCCTTCTTTCTCAATATGAAGCTTATTTGTATTTTTTATGGTACGGTCTAGTCTGCTTTAAAATGAGACCCCAAAGATACAAAAAAAAATCTTGTTTTTCCGTTCAACAGATACAGGTCTCAACTCTACTAGGGTAGTTTGCTTGAGCAGAAATCTCATTTAGATTGCAAAAAAATAATAAAAAATAATAATAAATTAGAAATTACAATCAAAATGGAAATTTAGATTTCTCAAGAATAAGAAAGCACTCAGGTGTCTGGGTGATTCAGTTGGTCTAACCACCTGACTCTTAATCTCAGCTCAGGTCTTGATTTCAGAATCATGAGAGTCTGCTGGGTGTGGAGCCTACTTAAAAAAAAAAAAAGAATAAGTATATTTCATATACCATAGGCTTGCATAGTTAAAAAAACTTTGAGCCTCTAAAGATGTATGGTCTCCCAAAGGCTACCCTCCTATATTTGCTGTAGTAGGAAAATACACATAAATTTAATATTAAGTAAAAAGTGATATATTAAAATATGTATATACAATAAATACTATGCAAAATAAAACTATTTCTTCAGTAAATCCTTTGAGCCTTCTATGGGATGGTCATGCCCACCCACCCCCAGCCTAACAGAGTTGTTGGTTTTTGGGTTTGTTTTTTTTTTTCATTTTCCATGACATTGATACTGTAGGATGTGACACACAAGAGTCATGGGTGGAAATGGATGAACTGGCCAGCCAACCAGCCTGACAAACTCTCAACACGATCCCCACAATCCCTCCTGATATCCATGCTTCTGTGTGATCTCTTCCCTTGAGTGTCTGGCAAGACCTGTGTTTTCTCTTCTAACAGAATATGGCAAAGGTGACAGGAGGTACGTGATTAAGTACACATGATGATGTGAATAAGTTACATGACATAGTATCACCCATCTATTTGCTGGGGCCTGCCCTAATCCTACCCCTCACCCCATCTCTATCTCTCTCTCTACCTCCTTTCTTCCTGGCTTTGAGGAAGCAAGGGGCCAGTGGTGACCTATTCATGTTGGGAGGCCCACATGGCCAGCAACGATGGCTTAGCCTTCCCTGACACACAGCAAGAAACTGACAATCCTCCATCCTGTAGCAGCAAAGAACAGAATTCTATCAATGACCTGAGTATTCTTGAAAGTGCTTCCTTTTTCAGCCAACCTTAGATGAGATCACAGCCTTAACTAACACCTTCATTGCCACTTGTTGAGATCCTAAGCAGAAGACCCAGCTGAGCCATGTTGAAACTCTTCACTCACAGTAACTATATGCTAATATGTGTTGGTTTTTTTTTTTTTTTTTTTTTTTATTCATGAGACACACACAGAGAAAGGTAGAGACATAGGCAGAGGGAGAAGCAGGCTCCTCACAGGGAGCCCAATGCAGGACTGGATCCCAGATCAGGATCACACCCTGAGCTGAAGGCAGATGCTCAACCGCTGAGGCACCCAGGTAGCCCTAATGTGTGTTGTTTTAAGCTGCTAAGTTTGGGGTCATGTGTTATGCAGCAGTAGAAAGCTAGTACAACCTGGCTTCATAGGCTATAGCACTCAGCACTGCCAGTCTAGAAACTAGGAATTATGTCAGGGAAGAGAAGTTCATCAGAGAAGCTGATAAGGCTGTCAAGAAAAAATCATAACAAAATAACCCACAAAACAATCTTTGCAGATGTAGTTTTAAGTGCCAGTAGGGGCTATACCTTTATAGTGAAATAACTAATGGGATCCATTGTGGTCTTCAGGTTGAGGTGTCAAAATAATCTAATTAGGAAAGTGGAGGGACGCCAGGGTGGCTCAGTGGTTGAGCGTCTGCCTTTGGCTCAAGACATGATCCTAGTTTGGGGATGGAGTCCCACATCAGACTCCCTGTAAGGAGCCTGCTTCTCCTCTGCCTGTGTCTGCCTCTCTCTGTGTGTGTCTCTCATGAATAAATAAATAAATAAAATCTTTAAAAAAAAAAAAAAAAGGAAACTGGAGGTTGCTTGTTGAGCCTAGCATTGGAGCCATGGGAGAAGAATTTCCAGGGGGAACTCATCCAGGCTGTCGTGGGCATGGCAATATGTCCCTGACCACCTACAGAACCTATGTCACTGTGGGCTAATGCTGCTCCTCCCAGACTGAAAAGTGCATCCTCCTCATCATAGTGCTACACAAACCCTGAAAGATCCTGCTCGGTAGGTTCCATTTCTGTGTTGTTTCTTTCTGGGTTTGGGTTGGGTTGGGTTATTTTGGCTCCATAGGGACCATCTCCTTCAGGGTAATTCATTTCTTCTTCTGGCACAAGTCAAGTAAGTTGTCTTCATTTCAATCAATAGATTAACTTACATTTTTACCTATAGTATATTTGAATGACTGTTCTCTCTCACACTTGCCCACTTTCTCTATCCTGAATGTTTTGATTATTTTTTAAAGCTTTTATTTATTTGACACAAAGAAAAAGAACATAAGCAGGCAGAGCAACAGGCAGAGGGAGAGGGAAAAGCAGACACCCTGCTGAGCAGGGAGCCTGACAGGAGGCTGAATCCCAGGACCCCAAGATCATGACCTAAGGTGAAGGCAGACACTTCACCGATTGAGCCATCCAGGCACCCATGAACTTTTTAAAGCAATATTACATTTCAAATTTTCATTCACTAATTGCTAGTCAGTTTAGAATCCTTTATAAAAAAAAGAACAGTACCTCTTTTCTGAATTTTATATTTACATTCCTTCCTAGTTTTCTTTTGAGTTCCTTGCTTTTTGCTTTTTTTCTTCTTGATATGGTGACTATATATATATATATATCCATTATATATATTTCCATTATACATTTCCAATATATATATGTTTCCATTATATATATATATATATCCTATTTGCTGAAAGCCCTTCTCCCAGTTTCACAAGTCTTTATGTTTTGGAGTCTTTTTTATTACAAAGTTTCTCAATTTTAACATAGATATATAAGTAATTTTTCTTATTTTTGGTTGTAAGAAGGACTTCCTTGTCCCCAGGATACAAACGTAATCTATATTTTCTTCTGAATTTTAAAATAATTTTATTACATACTCTTAGAATCATTAATACATCTGGAATTCATTTTTGTTAATTGTATGAAATTAAGCAGTAGTATGTTTTTGTAGAATTGAGCTTCTTATACCAATTACAGTTGAGAAATTCATTAACTTCCTGCCAATCAAGAAACTCTAATTCTGTCCTCTATCACCTCTATCACCACTAATTCACCTTCTATCCCCTCCTCCTAAAGAATAGTCCCAGATGGCCATATTCTAATACACATTGACAAGGCTCAAATCTTTCTCCAGCCCCCCTACCCAGTCAGTCTATCCATTCAGTTGCCCAAACCAAAAACCTTTGCTTTCTCCTGGGCTTATCTCTTCATCTCACACCTCAAAACCAATTTAAGAGTAAATCTCTGAAAATATATACAATATCTGACCACTTCTCACCACTTCCATTATGACCTTTCTGGTCTGGTCCACCATTATCTCTCACCTGGACTCCTCTAGAACTTTCCTCCCACTCTCCCCATCTGCCTGCTTACTCTGCAGTCTCATCTCAGCCAGCAGTCAGAATAATACCTAAAAGTGGTCAAACAATGTCACTTCTCTGCCCCAAAGCCTCCCTGTGCTCCACATCCCACTCTGAAGTCTGGGACCAGTTTTCTTCTTGTCTGGGGTCCTCTTCCCTCATTCGCTGGTATGACTAGGTCTGTGGTTGAATTGCCATCTTTGCTCAGATGTCAATTTCTCAAAAGACCTCAGATGAAATTCTTAATCAACCCACCCTGTTTGTTCTATATTTAGGCCACGCCATTTACCATCTCTTTCACCTAGTAGTTACTTTCTATTACATTTATTATTTATTTTTATCACCACCCAGAAAAAAAGCTCCGTGAGAATAGGAATTTTGTCTGTCACTGAAACATCTCAAATATTAGAAGAGTGCCTAGGAACCAATATCAGATGGCCAGTGTTTTTTGAGTGAATGATTGAATAGTCTGAACATTTCCTTCACATTCTATAGTCATTTCACAATCTATGTGAAATTCCATGCATTCTTCCCAAATTGTGTTACCCAGTCTTCCAGGCCAGGTGGCTAAGAATCTGTCTTCTTCAGCTCCCTCTTTCCATCATTTGATACTCTCGTCTGTCCACAACCATGCAGTCTGTTACCAGTTCCTGCTCCTTAACCTCTGTCCTCTTACTACCTGGCTAGCAGTCATTGTTAGCGACTAGTTGGAACTCACATCTTTAAGTGTCTTCACACTATCCCATGCGTCTCCAAGCTTCCAGTCTGTCCCTGCGTGATTCCTCCCTTGTGTGACAGCCAGAACAGTCAAACCCAAACTTGTGTCTTCCCTGCTTAAAATCTTTCTTTAGCTCTCCATTAGAACACTGTCCATACTGCCCCATGTTTGTCAGCATGCCCACAATCTGCCCCAAGATCGATTGGCTTCTTCCCAGCCGCACTTAGAAGGATCCCTGTATCTCCTTGGAAGTCAACTCAATAGATCTGCTCTGTCTTTCAGAACTGTCTGTGCACATGCTCTGTCTTTGGCCTCCAATGCCTTTTCCACTTGGTGCTCAGAACACACTAAGACAGGTTTGAAGTTCTGAGTCTGAAATAAGATGACCTTGTGCTCTGCTTCCATACCCGTGGCATTGGTCATTTACATTGGATTTGTTGGCTTACTTACCAATGTCACCACTCACTTAATTTTCCCAAACAGGATTTGTCCTTTGCCTCTGAATGTCTGGTAAAAGCACAATACAGAGCATGTAGTCCTCACTAGATAAATGTTAAATTATCATATAAAGACAAAATCTTGTATTTTCCTCTTGCCCCACTCTGTAATGTGGCAATCTTGAGTCATGGGATGCCTTAAAAAATTGAAACAGCAGAGATATTTAGAGTGAGACATACTTGTACAGTAGAGCTCTAACTTTGGTGATCTGCTGTAGTAGGGAAGAAGTGACCAAGGACTTTGGAGCCATTAGGCTTTAAATCCTAAATCTAGCCTTTACTAACTGGGTAGTCTTGGGCAAGTTTCTTAACATCTTTCTGCCTCTCTACTGATAAAAGTTGAATAGTAATTCCTGTATCATATACTTATTTTAACAATTTATTTTTATTTTATCAACCAATTTAAGATTGCTTATTTTTCCAATTGGACCTCTTCCAAGGTATCCATGAAACAGGAGATAGATGTATTCAGGGAGTCATTCTTGCCTCTTTCCCCCCTCCCACTAGGAAGTGCTAAGGAATAGCACTCACTCACAGACATTCCAGGAGAAGTCTGCTGAAGTATCTACTGTTTCCCCTTTCTCCCTTTGTCCTCAGATCCAATAGGCTCCTGCACTGCCTGTCCTTTCCAGGAGAGCTATGAATGTGGAAGGGTGATTTTATGAGGTACGAATTCAAAGAAAACTTGAAATATAAACTTTGGCTCCCTAATTGGGCATTTCTGGCTCATACTGGAAGGGATCATGACCTATAGAGAGAAGAACCCTGTCCTCCCCTCTCTAGGCCCTATAACTTCATGACAAGTCATCCCTTAAAGTCAAAACACTGTTGTGAATTCAGGGATCAACACTTGTAGCCATTAAGTGGTTCTTGCCCTATACAATCAGCCAGGTCCCAGAAACCTTTCCGCAGGTACTCTGGTTCTATCCACATAGCATCACTTTTACAAGCCATCCTCCTCCAAACTCAGCTGACACTACAAAAGGCACAGTAGTGTCAGACAAAATGGTGAGAGTGAGTTTCTGCATAGACATAATGGAGAGTGGCAAGCAGAAGGCCCAGGCGGCTTGCTCCAAGCCTGGAGGGAAACTGCCCGAGAGCTTCCCTTTTCTGGAATGATGAGTGACCACTGGGATCTGACAGACTGAGTCTTGACCCTACCAATGTGTTAGGGGCTAAATCGGCAGGAGGAGGAGGATTGGGCTGAAGCATCACTTCTCCTGGGGAAAGATTAAAACAACTTGGTGGGAGGAGGTGACACAGCAAGAGCAGTACATATAAGTGCCCTCAAGGGTTGATCAATCATGGAAAATGATGTCAGATTTCATCTGATTCAAGGTCAAATTACATCAAAAGCTCTTCCAAGAACTCATTGAAGAATAAAGCAGTGAGGAGTGAGGATGGGCATTCCCGAGGGATAAGAGAAAGAGAATTACTTCTTAGGGCTAAATGAAAGTAGGCTGAGATTTACAGAGAATCTGTTCCTCCCCCCAAAGATGCAAGAGAATGTGAGCTCTACTTGCTGCCTTCCTGGCATGTCTGTTCCCTGAGCTCACACCTGACCCAGAGAGGAGCAGCCAAGAAGAAGAACTTCCTCCATCAAAAGGTTTGGTCCCATCCAGTTTCATTCTGCTGTTACCACTAGATATCTTGGTCATTCACCTTTTTCTAGATTATAAATTTGGACCCACAGGGTGAATATGTAAAGCTCTAGCCTTAGATCTGGGGTATGTTTGCTTTAGAGAATTGGAAGACACCAAGGCTCTTCACAATACTTAGGTCCAGATCTAGGGACAGGGGACACAGACTATTTCTTGTGTGCATGATGCCTTCGGGAATGCCCTTGCTCCCGATTCTTTGGGGGTTTTGATTTTGCACCAATGGAAAATGAAGAGGCTGATGATCTGAGGTCCTCTCCCAGGAGAACCCTGAGCAAGTGGAGAGGGCATCCCAAAGCCAAGGCTACTGTTAGTCTGTATTGGCCCAGGGACAGGCATGCTCTGAGCAAAGGGGGCCATGCAGGGGCCCCCAGACATAGTCTTTCTTGCAGAAATGCTGGCCCTCCCCACAACAAAAGGTGTGTTCTGGCTGGTCAGGCCTTGGGTGTTCTGGCTACAGCCTTTTCCAAAGGGTGTCATGGTACTAGTTGTCCCACTTGGCACTGCTCCAATGCTGAATGCTCCAGAGTTGGAGCTCATGTCTGGGGCACTGATCCCAATCTCCCCACAGTCCATAGGGGTCACCAATCCCCCAAAGGCAAAAGGTCGTGGGGCTGTGCTGCTGAACACTGAACCACAAGCCCCATTCTGGTGGGTCTGGTTGACAACTCCAATATCAGTTGTACTAGGTTGACCAAAGGGAAAACCTGCTAGAGTACTGCCCAAATTTGGCAAGATGCTGGAAGGGATGTGAAAGGTGGAGGTTGAGGGTGTCAAACCCCCACAGGGTGACTGCGTGGTACTGCTGAAGGCTGGCTGAGCTGGAGTTAGGGTTGAGGTTGGGGACACCACTGCAGAGTTTCCAAAAATGAAAGAGCTACTGAAGCTTGGGCCCAGGGCTGGTTGGAGGGCTCCTGGCTTCTGTCCACCTGTAGCCCTGAATGCTGGCTGGGAGGTGGCTCCTGGGGAGAGTGGGAAAGATGGCCTCGAGCCTGACCCCAAGGAAACGGCAAATGCTAAGGTTGGACTGGAGATGCTGGATGATAATGAGGGCTGGTTTGTGGTGACCAGGGCTGAGGCTGAAAGAGGATCACCCACACCCCGAAAATTGGCAGTGCTTTTATTTGGGGATATCTGGACAGCACTGGTAAGAACCTGGCTAAAGATGGTGACTGTGTGTACGGTGGGAATGGTAGCACGCTGCTGTGGTGGGAAGATGAAGCTTGTGTCTGGAGAGAAGCTGGCTCTGAAGGCACAGGCAGCCCCAAGAAGTAAAGTGTGGCAAGTAGAAGGGATGGAGTAAGTGCTGTCCATGGTACTGGTAACGTTCACTGACACCAAAATCCAAAGGCTGTGTGAAAGAAGAGTCTTTGGATGTGCTGCCTGGGGTGGTGGCCATGACTACAGAAGTCGTCTTGACCAGGCTATGGAGCAGATGGATAGAAGTGGGAGGAGCTGGAGGAGAGGTTTGCTTGAAAGAGAAGTGAGCTATCCTGGGCAGAGTTTTCAGAGGTCCTAGGCCACCAAAGATAGGCTTGAAGGTGGGAGCGAAGACAGCTGGAGTTGAAGATGCTGCAGCCACCACAGAAGTGCTGGAATATAAGGAGCCTCTGATCTTACTGTAGGGTGGGGGCCCCCAAACAGGGCTCGATGTGGTCCAGCAGAAGTTGCAGCAGGACATGAAGATGCAGGAAAATGGGGAGCTGGGCTACTCACTCCAAACAAAGTACTTTGCACAGGAAGTGTTGGTGGTGGTGGTGGGGGGGGGCATGGGAGTCCTAGGAGAGGGAGATGAGGGCCATGTGGCATCAGTGACTGGACAGGTGGGAGAAACTGGGGTCAGCAAGATGAATGTGGCTGTGGGATGTGAGTCTGAAGAAGTGCCCAGCAGGGGCCCTGACTGGTGCAGGGGAAGCCATGTGAAGACAGCAGTCTCCAGACCTCCAGAGGTGAATGGGCTACACTGACATCCTCCCCAGGAGGCTCCTGCCTGTCTGCTAAGCTTTCCATCTGTGGATTTGTGCCCTGGGTTGGAGCTGTGCCTGCAAGAGCATGGGAAGAGACAGCGAAGGCTGAGCAGCAGACCAAGTGTCAGAGCCAGAGTGGGTGGTGCCCTCAGGCGTCTCCTCTCTGGCTGGATTGCTCCACTGGAGTCTACCTTTTTTCCCTAAGGCCACGTCCCCTTCAGGGTCTGCATCCCCTAGCTGGGCAGGTGGGGTCTGTGACAGCAGGTCCCCAGGGCTAGAGAAAAGCTGAGGCTCTGCAGACTTGGTTCCCCAGAAGCTGCTGGGAACTGGTCTGAGTACATCGGGACCAGAGAGTGAGAATGATGACCCTTGCCTTTCTTTTTTACAGGCCTTTCTGGTGGCTGCAGAGAGGCACTGGGAACACTTCTCTTCCAAGACTCAGAGAAAGCTCTAGAAGAGCTGTAGGAACTTGAGATTGCATTTCTCCTGGAGCCAAGGGGGCCACCTGTGCGTGTGCTGGCCAAGGAGTTCATGGAGGAGCAACTGGGCCTCTTGTTCAAGCTGTGATCTGAGCTCCAGGAGTCGAGGCTTCTCTTCAGAGCCCCAGGCGTGGGCACAAAAGAAGTGAGGACTCCATTTTTCATCAGGGGCTTAAATGTGGATGGTCTGGCCTCGGGGACTCCTTCCCTTACCTGGCAAGCCCTGGGGACGCGGTGATTCTTCCAACCTGGCCCTCCCTTTCTTGCACTCTCTGAGGGCCCTCAGCACTGTCTCCTTGGCACATGGGTCTGGGGGCTTCTCCGAGGGTGAGGACCCTGCGGAGTCCCTCACCTCTGCTGGGGGGCTGGAGAGCAGCACTTTCGGCTTGGGAGGTGCTATCTTGATGGTCACCGGGCTGCACACGGCCCCGACGTGCCGCAGAGACCAGACAGTCCGCTGGAGGTAGCTCTCCCACCAGTCCGAGGGAAGGGGCCCCACAATGGAATCGTGGGCCCTCTCCATGGGAAAGCGCCTGCAAGACTCATTGGCCACCCACGCGGTGGGACTGGCAGGGTCGCAGTTTGGCCGCTTCCTTCCAGGTCTGTGCCGCAGGGCAGGGCAGGGCAGGCGCGATGGACTTGCCGAACCCGGTGGACCTGTTGAAGCGGCTGAGCCCGTCGGCGGTTCGGCGGCCTCCCGGTCTCGCCCGTGCGCACCTCTGGTGGCGACGACCGCGGGGACCCCAGCTTGCCCAGTAACTGGTCGGTTCCCGAGGTTTCTGGCTGACTCAGCCGGAGTCGGAGTGCGCCTTGTTCCGCGGACGGTTGAACCGGATCCCGGCGCAAGGAAAGTGCGCGGGTCTCGGGCGCTCGGCAGCCCCTTGGGGACCGGGGAGAGTGGCCGCCGCAGCTCCAGCAGCTCGCTGTGCGGTCCTGAGGCTTCAGCGCGGCGCCAGGCCTGTGCGCTCTCGGCGGCGGCGGCGGCGCGCGGGGGACCCGCCAGGAGGGAGCGCGCGGTCTCGCTGGTGCCCACAGCGCGGTCAGGGACTGTGCGGCCCGAGTCCCCGCGCCGTCCCCGAGCTGCAGTCGAGTTGCCGACGGGTCTCCAGCTCTGACTGCGGCCGCTCAGGGGTCCAGGCGTGCGACCCCGGCACGGACGGGTCAGCCCGCAGGTTCCCCAGAGTCGGGGTGAGCCGTGAGGTCCCAGCCCCGCAGGGTGGGTGCTGGTGGCGCTCGGGGTGCGCAGGGCTGGAGGACAGACCCGGGGCTCCGAGCGGCCTGCAACCCTGGACACCGAATTCGGGGATCGAGCTGACGTTTCCCTCGCTTCTCCTTTCCTGCCGCCTCTACGTTTTCGTCTCCAGGGCGGATCATCCGCCGGGAGGACGAGCTCCGAATGCTACGACCTCCCGGCCCGGTCCAGGGTCTTCCCGAGGTCCGAATCCTGGTCACCCTCCAATTGCAGGCGGGACGACAGGAGGACCCTGGAGAGGGCCCCAGAGCCGGGTGGCTCCGGGCGCAGCGAGTCTAGGGCTCTGGCGGGCCCGGCTAGGAGCAGGTCAGGACCGGGAGACACGCGTGAAAGACTGGAGGGACGCCCTCCTCCCAGGGCCGGATAGGTTCCCTCTCGAGTCCTTCGTGACTGTCTGTGGATGAATCTACTCCTGGAGTCTGCCCTCGGGAAAGAAAGATTCTCCGTGTTCCATTAAGTTAAAAGTACAAAAAGTACAAAGTCTCCGAATAAAAGACCCGAGGTACAGCCATTTCTGGACAAAGGAAAGGGCAGAAGTCTTGTGCTTTCCCAGAGCCCAGGCCCGAGGCTGCTCTCACTCCTCTGCTGGGCGCCCAGAGGCCTGGGTCCTTCCAAATAGCGACTTTCGCAAGTGCTTTCCCGACGGTGTATGTGCCGCCAGCCTCTCTAGACTCCAACCCATCCTGAACCAGATGCCAGAGTCTCTTTTTCACAAAGTGACCTCAGGGTCAGCCCCAGGGCTCCCCAACCCCAGCGGATACTCGAGCCTCCATTACAGTTAACCCCGAAAGTTCCCTGGTGGCTTCCCCAGGAGGTAGAGAGAAGGGCGGTAGGACCCAGCACCAGGAGGTCAGCTGGGGGAGGGGAGCCCAGGGCAGGGACCGGGTAAAGACCCTGAGCCCGGGCTCTAATTAGTGTTCACTAGGCAGGCGAGGCAGGCAATGGGCCCTGGGAGAGCAGACAACCTGGGGGAAGATTCTGGCCACAGGACGAGAGTGGGTCCATGGGATGATTCTTTAAGAGAAAGTAAACATGGGCAGCCGGGGTGGCTCAGGTGTGGTCCTGGAGTCCCGCGCCACATCCGTTGGGCTCCCTGCATGGAGCCTGCTTGTGTCTCTGCCACTCTTTCACACACTCTCTCTCTCTCTGTCTCTCATGAATAAATAAAAAAAATCTTAAAAAAAAAAGATTAACAGGAGAGAAGACATTCTCTTCTGTTTAAAAAAAAAGAGGAAGTAAACATGAGAATAGCCAACATGTTCAAAAAATGGGACCTAGTTAAATAAATTATAGAATAGCCATAAGATAGAATAACAAAGACAAGGCAGACCTTTATATATCAATGTTTGTCTATGTCCATGATACATAAGATTTCTTTTTAACCCCATATAATTTTTAAGGTTTTAAAATGTATTTATTCATAAGAGACACACAGAGAGAGGCAGAGGGAGAAGCAGGCTCCCTGCGGGGGGGCCCAGGGTGGGACTTGATCCCCAGACCTGGGATCACCAACTGAGCCAAGAGCAGACACTCAACTACTGAGCTACCCAAGTGCCCCTCATATAATTTTAAATTTGTGTGAAAATATAGCTACAGATTTTTAGATAGAGATGTGGTCACAGAAGAAAGGAGGATATTGACCAAGTCATTAACATCATGGTTATGCCCCGTTTGGTACTGGAGTAGGTTTGGAAGGAATTATTTTTGGTTTTCCCGCATTATTTCATATTTTCTACAAGATTATATCTCCTAAAAAAATCAAACTATTTCCATTTTTAAAAAGAAAGATTAAAAAGGGGAAAAGGTTGGTTGCAAAGAAGGTGTATTTGAACTCAATGTTTGGAGCCAGGAAACGAGAAGGAGGCATTGCAAGAGTTCAGGAATCCAGTCAATGAGACCTAAGTAGGGATGTGGACTTTGATCCTGGACAAAGCCTTGCTAAGGTGCAGGGAGAATGAGAAGCGATAACAGAAGATGACTTTGAGCATTCTTGTATGCATGATGCTTGACAATAGTAACACTGAGTTGGGGGTTCCTGCCAATAAGGAAACAGAGAGCATCAAAAATCTTGGTGTTCAAAGAAAAAAAATGATCAATTGGACTTCATTAAAATTAAAAACTACTCTGCCCAAGACACTGTTAAGAGAATAAACCACAGACTGAGAGAAAATACTTGCAAAACCTATCTGATATAGACCTGGTATCGAAAATATACATAAAACTACCAAAACTCAGCTCCCCCATGCTGGTGTGTTCTCTCTCTTTAATAAATAAATAAAATCTTTTTAAAAAATGGGCAAAGGATCTGAATAGGTAAGTCGCCATAGAAGATATGCATATGGAAAGATGCTCTACATCAAACATCATGAGGGAATTGCAAATCCAAGCATCAATGAGATACCACTATACACAGATTAGAATGGCTACAATCCAGATACCGGCGACACCAAAAGTTGGTGAACATGCAGAGCAAAAGGAACTTTCATTCATTGCTGAGGGAAATGCGAAATGGTACAGCCGCTTTGGAAGATGGTTTGGCAGTTTCTTATAAAATTAAACATAAAAAATAATAATAATAAATAAAATTAAACATAGCATTACCATGCCATCTGGCAATCACACTTCTAGGTATTTACTAAATGAGCTGAAAAGTTCTGTCCACACAAAAACCTGCACATGAATGTTTATGGAAGCTTTACTTAAAATTGCCAGGAATTGGAAGCAACCAAGAAATACTTCAAAATATGATAAACTCTGGCACACTCAGTACAGTGCCATATTATTCAGCACTAAACAGAAATGAGCTATCAAGTCATGTAAAGACCTGGAGGAACCTTAAATCTGTATTGCTACATGAACAAAACCAGTTTCAAGAGGCTACATACTCTGTGATTCCAACTACACGACAGTCTGGAAAACACAAAACTGTAGAGAGCAAATAGATAAGAGGTTTTGGGAAATGGGAAAATAGGTGGAGCACAGAGGATTTTATTCTATATGAAATGAGAATGGTGGATACATGACATTATGAATTTGGTAAAAAAGTATAGAATGTACAACAAAAAAGTGAACCCTAATGTAAACTATGGACTTTAATTAAATAGTAATGTATCAATATTGACTCATCAGTTGTGACAAATATCCCACACCAGTGCAAGATGTTGCTACGAGCAGAAACTAGGATTGGAAGTGGGGGGACTGGAGAGTATATGCAAACTTTCTGTACTTTCGGTTCAATTTTTCTGTAAATCTAAAATCGTTCATAAAAAAATAAAGTCTGCGGGCAGCCCCAGTGGCCCAGCGGTTTGGCGCAGCCTTCAGCCTGGGGTGTGATCCTGGAGACTGAGGATCGAGTCCTGTGTCAGGCTCCCTGCATGGAGCCTGCTTCTCTCCCTTTCCCTTTACCTGTGTCTCAGCCTCTCTGTCTTGAATAAATAAATGAAATCTTAAAAAAATAAAGTATGCTAATTTTAAAAATTGAAATAATTTTTCAATGCCTTGGAGCTTGGACTCCATGCCTCACTTCTCTTAAAATTGCACTTCTCTTAAAATTGCTCTGTGATGGGGTGCCTGAGTGGCACAGTAGTTGAGCATCTGCTTTTGGCTCAGGTTGTGATCCCAGGGTCCCCACAGGGGGAGCTTGCTTCTTCCTCTGCCTATGTCTCTGCCTCTCTTTCTGTGTCTCTCATGAATAAACAAATAAAATCTTTTTAAAAAGTTGCTCTGTGACTTGTACAATAGTGTCATAGTGTAAATCACAAGTATGTCATTATTTTGTTATTTAAGTAAGTTAAGCACACATCCAGCACACTATCAGGTATGCAAGAAATTATGGCAATTTTTAACGGTCTTAGTCCACAACATTGACAAGCAGTTTAGTGTAGTTTAATTTACCCATCTGCCCTTCTGCATAACCTAGCCTCCCCCAGAATCTAGTGCTGGGGCCTTGGGGTGAACTCAGATTGCTTCTGAGAAGGCTGCCAGCAAATATGTTTTAAAGAACCAATTAAGGGTTGCTGTTACTGTGCCCACTACAATTGAGTGGCATGGCAGTGGAGGTAAGGAACGTGGAGGTAATGCACATGGTGGCTGGAAAATTATCTAAAGGCACAGGTTGCGGTGATGCTGGGTGGGCCCCGTAGAGAGAGACGGGGCGGGGGATCCCTGGGTGGCGCAGCGGTTTGGCACCTGCCTTTGGCCCAGGGCGGGATCCTGGAGACCCAGGATCGAATCCCACGTCGGGCTCCCGGTGCATGGAGCCTGCTTCTCCCTCTGCCTAAGTCTCTGCCTCTCTCTCTCTCTCTCTCTCTCTCTCTCTCTCTGTGACTATCATAAATAAATAAAAATAAAAAAATAAAAATAAAAAAAAAGAGAGACGGGGCGGGGTGCTGCCTAGGAAGATGACAGATGGTCTGTCAGGGCAGCTTCCAGAGGTGAGGATGGTAGAGACCCCAATGGCAGCCCTAGGGGAGAGGGAGGCTGAAAGTGGCCTGGGTGGGGGTGGGGAAGGAGTGAGGGATGGCTGGAGCATAAGGCTGAAAGTGGCCTGGGTGGGGGTGGGGAAGGAGTGAGGGATGGCTGGAGCATAAGGCAGATTCAGAGCAGGATAAAGCGGAAGGAGGCCAGACATAAAAGCAACGTGGAGGCAGGGAACGGGGTACAGCCATGCCCTCAGGCTCTGTCCTCTGACCCAAAGAGTCCTCTAAAAGAAGTGCCAGTTTCTGTATATAGAATGATGCTATTTACATTTTTAAAAAATTATATGTATTTTCAAAAAAAGTAAAATAAGCCAGTTTCTGCACTCAGGCCAGAAGAAACTGGTGGCTTCCTCTTCTTACCTCTTGGGACAGTACTGCTAGGAAGCCATGGTATTAGAAGACCAAAAAGGATCCCTAACAGCTGCAGGATAGTGGCTGCCACCCTGAGAGCTAAGACAACACAGGTGCCAGAGGCAGATCAGAAGCATCCAGCATCTGTAGAACATAAAATTTTGGAGGAAGGGAGCCAGATTCCTCAGGGTGGGTTGCTGGCCTGCTGTGCTGTGATTTCTCAGGTCTCTGATGAGGTTGGTTGGGGAAACAACCCCAGAAACTGGAAGAAGCAGTTGCTACTGGAACGTACTGTTGCTGCCAGAGTGAGAGCATGCAGTCAGGATGATGGGATGGTGTGTGCAACAGGAACGGGGAACCAGCAGGATGGAGGACGTCCCAGTCCTCTAGCCTCTTCTAGAGCTCCCACTGGCACAGCCCAACTATAGGAGTACAGGATGGTTTGCAGTCCCATCTCCGGCTTTACAGAGCAGACTAAAGAAGTGTTAAAACACCATTAATATCAAGTTCAGAAACACCCGAATGACATATCTCTTGACACATAAATATGTGGCACATCTCTAAAGAACTGCAAAAGAACGATAAACCTAAAATAGCAATGACTCTGGATAGAAAGAAAAGATGAAAACGAGGAGAAAGATATCTGAGGCTCTAAGGCTGTTGGCAGTGTTTGATTTTGTAAGCCATACTGGGCAAATCTGTATGTTCGTTTTACTTTTTTTTATTTTTTTTTTTAAGATTTAATTTATTTACTCATGAGACACACAGGAAGGCAGAGACATAGGCAGAGGGAGAAGCAGGCTCCATGCAGGGAGCCTGATGTGGGAACTCGATCCTGGGACTCCAGGATCACAACCTGGACCAAGGTAGATGTTCATCCGCTAAGCCACCAAGGCGTCCCTGTTTTACTTCTTGATATTGCATTTTTGAATAGTGTATGGTTTTATGCATTCAGATTTTCACAGTGAAATATACTGTATCATATTAAATCTTATGTTGTTGAAAACAATTAAAATGTTGCAAAAAATTTTAAATCTTAAGTCATCTTTTGCATACCAACTAATATAGGTACTGGAGATTCTAACAAAATTTGGAGGTTAGCTCATTGAAAGAAAAAACTTACAGCATTTCAGATTGCTTTTTTAAAAAAAAAAACTCAGAAATATAAACCCACTCTAAATGTTTTGCTTTCATGGCAGTGTATGGAGGGGAAAAAATTCCCTGGGAAGCTGCAGTAAGGCCCATGTAAGCTCAAAGTTGTGTGTGGAAATCTGTCAGCTGAGTGAAGTTCTTAACTGCCTAATCTCCCCTAACCTCGTCTTGTAGCCCTGCCTGCAGCCCAGGGGGATCCAGTACTCCATGCACCTGCACCACTGCTGGTGAAAAAAGGGCATGTGTGCCCAGGTGTTAAGTTTGCGATTTTAATTAATGCTTATATTAAATTTGCTAGGAGGACGCAGCATCTGGAAAGCAATTCATGGCTCTTCTGGAAACAGCTGAGCAATCTGCTCTCTGCAGAAGCACGTTTGCTGAGGATGACAAGTCACACCGGAGCCCAGCCTTCTCTATAAGTGGGGCGTGTGGTCTGGGGCTCCCCACACCTCGAAGGGGAGCACCCGCCTACATTTATGTGTAGCGGGAACCTCCTTTGGTGAGTATTCTTCAGAGCCTTCTGCTCTCAAAATTTGATGGTGGTTAAAAGATTCTTGAAAGCTTTTCTTATTCTTACTTACAGCCAGCTTCCAGCTTCCGGAGTTTAGAAGGGACTCGTGTTTGGCTTACTGCTTTTGCTGCAGTCATCTTGAAATTCTTAATACTTTTTCTTTTTTTTATTTTTTATTTTTTTTTTTAATACTTTTTCATGAGAGGCCTTGTGCTTTCATCCTGCACTGGCGCTGCCGATGGGTTAGGCAACACAACCCTCATTGATTCGCTCCTTTCCCAAATTAACGTACTTTATCCTCACATTTTTCTCTTCTAGTCTTTATTCTGTACCCATTTATTTCTTATTTAAGGCATTTTGCATACTTTCCAGATATTTTACATATTTTCTTTATGCTTTTTACAACAATTTGTGTGCAGAGTTCTTTCCCTTTTCCCTGTAACTAGATCTCTAACATCCCTTAAGTGCTTTAGCTTTTCCCTAATTTCACAAGTAGCTGTGTGCAACTTCTATTCTTCTTCCTCCTAATAGCCTTAAAAATTTTTTTTACACATAATTCTTCAAATTCTAGCATTCTCCTTTTTGGTCAAGCTGTATCATCTTTGAACATCTCTCCCATTACTACAGAGTCTTTCTTTCTTTCTTTCTTTCTTTCTTTCTTTCTTTCTTTCTTTCTTTCTTTCTTTCTTTCTTCTTTCTTTCTTCCTTTTTAAAGATTTTATTTATTTATTCATGAAAGACACAGAGAGAGGCAGAGGGAGAAGCAGGCTCCCTGCAGGGAGCCCATTGTGGGACTCCATCCCAGGACCCGGGGATCACTGCTGGAGCTGAAGGCTGATGCTCAACCACTGAGCCACTCAGGCGTCCCTACAGTGTCTATTTCTTATTTTACACTTTTCCTTCACTGATTTACACATTTCATTTTCTCTTTCTTCATCCTCACTCCTCCTCCTCAATTCCTTCCTTTCCCTCTTTGTGTTCATCCTCATATTAAATGTTTTATATTACTTTTTAATCCTTGTGTGTTAAGCAAGATTTCCAGTTTTATTTTAATAATGCTTTTAAGGGATCCCTGGGTGGCGCAGCGGTTTGGCGCCTGCCTTTGGCCCAGGGTGCGATCCTGGAGACCCGGGATCGAATCCCACATCGGGCTCCCGGTGCATGGAGCCTGCTTCTCCCTCTGCTTCTCCCTCTGCCTGTGTCTCTGCCTCTCTCTCTCTCTCTCTGTCTCTGTGACTATCATAAATAAATTAAAAAATAATAATAATGCTTTTTATTTTTACTATATATATGTATATGTAATTTATATTATTTTAAAATATTTTACTATATATACAAGTATATGTATATATGTATACAGATGTATATTTATGTATACATATATAAATGTATATATATATGTGTGTGTCTAGAAATTCAGGTATTCTTTTTAAATCCTATATCTTTACTCTTTGCCTCTTTGCTTAATTTGTTTTTGTTTTTGATACTTCTCCTAAGTGTTTCAGACCATCATAATGCAAACATTGTGCTGTCGTACACACCCTATTTTCATATTGTTTTGTTACTTTACCTGCTTCATCATAAGCTTGTCTTTGGAGGATAAGTCAGAACAAATGGGGTGTGGAGAGAGAAAGAGAGACAGAGACAGAGAGATTTTAAGAAATTGACTCACCCAGTTGTGGGGATCGGCAAGTCCCAATCCTGCAGGGCAGGCCACTGAGCTAAAGACCCAGGGAAGAGCTGATATTACAATCCTGGTCCAAAGCCAGTCTGGGGCAGAATTTATTTACTGTTTTGATGACACCTACCACATTGTATAGAGGGCATTCTGATTTGCTCAAAATTACTGATTTCAATATTAATCTCATCTTAAAGATATCTTCATATAATATCCAGACAGGTTTGAGTTTTGTTTTGTTTCAAGATTTTATTTACTTATTCATGACAGACACAGAGAAAGAGAGGCAGAGACACAGGCAAAGGGAGAAGTAGGCTCCCACGTCAACTGAAAGAATATTTCCAATTGCTCTTTTATCGGACACTCTTTTTATTGGATGGAAGACATTTTACAATTCTGGGAACTTCAGACTGGTGAATGAGTTTGAGAATTGCCCATTGGGAGACAGCATGATTTCAAAGATGGCTGGGCCCAAATTAGAGGGCGATATGAAAGATCTACACAGTGGCTTTGGGGCTTATAACCTAATGAGTAAAATTCAGCAATGAGAAGCAAGTATAAGCTCTGTAGCAGAGGATGGTTTTTGATCCACCGACCTCTGGGTTATGGGCCCAGCACGCTTCCACTGCGCCACTCTGCTTGCTGTCCCAGTTTTCCTATCTATTCTGTTAATGATGAAGATCAATCACCTTTTCTGTGTTGAGAAAATTCTTTTTTTTTTTTTTTTTTTTCCGAATGTTTTCCTTTCTGATAGCTTTTGCCACCCTCCTTTCTTCCATGTGTCAGAGATCCGCTCTTTCACCACCAGGTGGCCGAGGGCCGTCTCTTCCGGGGCTGCGCTTTTCCAACCTGCCAAACAATGTCCAAGCTCGGGAAACTATTGTTTTTGTCCTTAATTTTGTTTATTCTTCTGGAGCTGCTCTTTGCTCAGAGAGCCGAGGAACAGCGCGCCGAGCAAAACTCCGGCGGAATCTGGAAGTCGTGGAGCCGACCCTGCTACTACCATCAATCAGAGAAGAAGCGTGTTGACCACCTCCCATGTTTCCTCCTTAAAAGTCTCATGGACCACCATTTGGATAAAATATATATATATATACGGTTATTTTTATTTGCTTGCAAGGGCACAGATTTTCACAAGGACGATGCTCCCGAATAGAAGGAATAAACCCAATTTATTGCTCAAATGATGATATGGTGGCCACAATTTCAGTTGGATCTCGTTTGGAACCGTTGTGACAGGCACACACACAGAAATTTAAAAATGTTAAGCTAATAAAGATATAAGCTTCCGTTTCCTGTGGCTTTTATCAGAGAGCAGAACTTGTTAGGACTTCTCGGAACACTAGACCTCGTGTGTCGCTGCCTCTGTGTTAGGTCCCAGGGCCCGTCTGGACAGCTGTACACCTCTCATCTTTACAAATGTCAAATTTTGCATGATGTGCAATAATGAATTCACTCATTCACAAGGCTGGGCCATGTTACTCCATTTCAGCGTCCGCAATTAAACGGAAGGAGCAGCCTCTGCAACGTTTTCCCTCCGGGGAGTGGTGAGCGCAGCGGCCAGCACAGCGACAGCCTTTCTCGGATTCCCAGCAGCGCGCAAAGCCCTCCCGGGGCAGAGCCGGGGCGGGCACACGCACTGCACAGCTCAGGCGGCCGGGGTGGGGCGGGGCGGGGCGGGGGGGGGCGCCCCTTCCCGGGGCGGAGCCCGGGCACAGGCAGCCTTCCCCGGGCAGAGCTGGGGCGCGCACCCCTTGCCCACCCAGCTGCTGCAGCTCAGGCCGCAGCCTGGGGAACCGGGCAGCTCCCCAAGACCAGCGTCCCTTGGCGGAAACAGACGAAGAAACACTGCTAGTCACCTCTGGGCCGATTTCGGATTTCCCTTGCTTCCAAGGAGGCTCTCATTTCAAATGGCCTTTAAATTTGGGCCTTCTTAAGGCAGTCCAGGTGGGATGGAGCTTCTGTTTAGCGAAGATTTCCTCGGGCCAAGACCAGGACAAGGATGGCCTTGAATTCAGATTTGTTTTCCCAGACTTGAGGTGAAAAAGGAGGGAGTCCAGAGACCGGAACCAGACCACGGACAGCTTGTTCCTCTTGAAGTAGAAACAGATGGACCTAGGCAGGGAAAGATACGGGAAAGGCTCGGAGCCAGGCTCCCATCAATCTCTGGGCTCCCATAAATCCCAAGGACACTGAGAGGCCCCAGAGTCAGGCTCCTACTCATCCCAAGGAAACAGAGATAAAGCAGCAAAGACAGAAAAACAAAACCAAAAACAACCACCAGGCTCCCTAGCTCCGAAATGCTAGGGAGTATCTCCCTTTGATGATTAGCAGTAATCACAAAAACTCACCAGACCCCAAAGCAGCCATATGTCAATCACTCAGGACAGCACAAAGAAATCTCAAGGCCATGGGCTCCTTGGTTAGGTTCTCAATAAAAGGCTAACCCAAAAAAGCCTTCAGTGGCAGCCTTGTTGGGACCCCTTTTACTCCTGAGAGCTTTCTCTGTACCTGCTTAATAAACTTCTATGGCTTTCTTCACTGTCCAAGATCCATTCTTCGACTCCGTGAGAAGAACCAACCGGTCCTGCATCACTCTTAAGCCTCCAGGGAAACTCTGGATCCAAGTAAAGTGAACTTTAATTACTCCTTTCAGGCTTTTACCCTCCTAGGTCTTTTTTGTTCCAAGGAGATGCTGCCATCTTCAAAAGCATTCTCCCAAAAAGCAGTTTTCTTTCATACTTTTCTGACTGCAACTTGGAGTCAGAAATACATTTAAAATCACAATTCCATGCAGTATGCAAACAAATCTGTATCTATATAGAGAATATATCTAACTGAATCTGTCTCTATCTAGAGAGAGAGAAAAAAACCGAACACCACCAAACAATACTTTACCACTTGGGGTTTCTTCTGATATTTTCTATTCCCATTAGATTCTATTTCATTTATTAAAATACCAGTCTTGATCTTTTTTTAAAAAAATATATTGATTTTATGCTCAGGTCATGATTCCTGGATTCTGGGATGGAGTGCTGCATCAGGGTCACGGATGGAGCCTGCTTCTCCCTCAGTCAATGCCTATATCTCTGCATCTCTCTGTGTGTCTCTCATGAATATTTAAAAAAAAAGAAAAGAAAAGAAATCCTCTCTGATTCAGCTTTTTCCACATCTATCCTACACATGTGAGGTGGTTTCTTTTCGCCTTCACCTGCTGAAGAATTCTTGCACCCAACATACTGGATTCTCTACTTGGAGAATTCTTACCTCCTGTCTCTATAGAATTACTCCTGCCCTGGCCTTTGGTCATATGGCAGGACCAATGAATCCAAAGGCTTTAGATAGATGCCCTCCTTTCTCTGTGAATACCTCGAAGATATTTGTATATTAAGTTTCCCTTCCATTTTTCCTAGGATGAGTAATTGTTACCTTCCATTGCTATGTATGTGTATAGTTCAATTGTTCCCTGTCATTTTGTTGTATGTGTAATTTTTTTGTGTGTAACTACTACTGCAACCAAGTTACAAAGCTATTGCTTTACCCACAAAGATCTCTCTCCTGCTTTCTCTCCACCCACCACTCCCCATCATCCTTAACTCCTGTAACCACGAATCTGTTTCTCATCCCTCTAATGTCATTTTGAGGATGATATATACGAGAGATAAAAAAAAGTATGCGACCTTTGAAGATTGGCTTTTTTCATTTAGCACAATGCCCTTGAGATCCATCTAAATTGTTGCATACATTGGTAGTTCGTTCTTTTTTTTTTTTTTTTTTTAACTGTTGAGTTGTATTCCATGGAATAGATGTGTACCACCATTGGTTTAACCAATCACCTGCTGAGAAACCCATTTGTTATTTCTAGGTTTAGGCTATTACAAATAAAGCTTCTCTGAAAAATAATGTATGGTATTTGTGTAGACCTAAGTTTTCATTATTCCTAAGATAAATGCCTGAGAGTGGAATTGCTGGATTGTATAGTAAGTGTCATGTGTCACTTCTTTAAGAAACTGCCAAACTGCTTTCCCAAGTGGCTTCACCATTTCCCAAATGCCATCAGCCATGCGTGACAGATGCAGTTTCTCTGCATCCTTGCCAGCCATAGGCAATGTCAATCAAATAAAATTTGTTATTTTAACTCTTCTAACAGACGTGCAGTGATACTTCACCATGATCTTAATTCATACTTCCTAAATGACTAGTGATATTGAACATCTTTTCACGTGCCATTTGTATATTCTCTTTGGTGAAATGTCTTTTCATGTCTTCTGCCGATTTTTTAATTCATTGTTGTTTCAGTGTTGTGTTTGAGAGTTCTTTGTATATTCTAGATATGAGTCTTTGCCATATATGTGGTTTGCAAACATTTTCTCCCATCTGTAACTGACCTTTTTATCCTCTTAAGAGAGTACTTTGCAGAGCAACAGCTTTTAGTTGTGATGAAATTCAATTAGTCAAATTTGTCTTTTATGTTTGTGTTTTTGGTGTCATGTCTAAGACTCTCCAAGCCTGAAGTCCTCCAATTTTATTTTTTTCTAAAACTTTTATAGTGGGATCCCTGGGTGGCTCAGCGGTTTAGCGCCTGACTTTGGTCCAGGGCGCCTGCCTTTGGCCCAGGGCGCGATTGAGTCCTACGTCGGGCCCTCGGTGCATGGGGCCTGCTTCTCCCTCTGCCTGTGTCTCTGCCTCTGTGTGTGTGTGACTATCATAAATAAATAAAAATTAAAAAATAAAACTTTTATAGTTTAATGTTTTACAGTAAATCTATCATTTCCAGTTAATTTTTAATGAAGTGTAGGTTTAGGTTGAGGTCATGCTTTTTTTGCCTATGGATATCAAATTTCTCCACCACCATTTTTTTAAAAGACTAAGACTTTCATCTCTTCACTAAATTCCTTTTGTACTTCTGTTAAATATAACTTGGCTGTATTTGTATGTGATGATTTATGGTTTCTTTATACTGTTTCTTTGACTTATATGCCTATCCCTCTGCCAGTAATGCACAATCTTTACTACTGTGGCTGTAAAATAAGTCTTGAAATAATAAGAGTGATTTCTTCCACTTTGTATCTCTTTTTCTCAAAATTGTTTTAGTTATTCTAAATCATTTGACTTTCCATAGAAATTTTAAAGTAGTCATGTTTGTATCTAAAAAAAAAAAAAAACTCACCTGGATTTTTATAAGAATTATGTTAAACTGGGGATCCCTGGGTGGCGCAGTGGTTTGGCGCCTGCCTTTGGCCCAGGGCGCGATCCTGGAAACCTGGAATCGAATCCCACATCGGGCTCCCGGTGCATGGAGCCTGCTTCTCCCTCTGCCTGTGTCTCTGCCTCTCTCTCTCTCTCTGTGTGACTATCATAAATTAAAAAAAAAAAAAAAAGAATTGTGTTAAACCTGTATCTAATTTTGAGAAGACTTGACATCTCTTAGGCTTCCAATCAGTGAACACAGAATATCGCTCTATTTATTTAGGTCTTGGATTTCTTTCATCAGCATTTTGTAGTTTTGTATTTTCCAGCATGTACATGTTCTGGTAGATTGGCATCTACGTTATTTTTTAAGCTATGTAAATGATACTGTATTTTTTTTTCTGAGGCCTACATGTTTATTGCTAGTGTATAGAAATAAAATTGCTTTTTGTATTTTGATCTTGTATTCTGAGACTTTGCTGAACATATGTATTAGTTCTAGGAGGTTTTTGTTTTAGGTTCCTTGGGATTTTTCTAGGTGAGCCATCTTCAAATGGAATGGAAAGTACAATCCCTAGGCAGAGAGGGAGGGGAAATGTGTATTTCTAGAGAAAGATACAATCCACTGAGCAATCAACTGCACACATCAGCTCACAATTGTCCAAAATTGTGGAAATGAATGACAAAGTGTCCCTGTGTTTCTGGGTAGGATGAATATTTCACCTAAGACCAAACTGCAGTATATGTCATGTAACTCCATACTAATGACATAGCTAGGGCTTGGCAGAGAGCTCTCCCCATCTGCCAGGTAGCTCAGTTGCAAAGGATTGCAAATCTAAAGGGCCTGGGTTTTGATACAGTGAACACTTCACTCAATAAATCTGGTTTCTAGTTCCTTTTCTAAAACTCCCTAGTCTAGAAGGATAGCTTTCCTATACATCATGGACTGTAAGTCTTTTGTACTGTATTCCTGGGGAAATCTCTATTAAAAAGTGCTAAAAAAAAAAAAAAAGTGCTAAAGTTGGGGCGCCTGGGTGGCTCAGTGGTTGAGCATCTGCCTTTGGCTCAAATCATGATCCCTGGGTCCTGGGATGGAGTCCTGCATCAGGCTCCCCTCAGGAAGCCTGCTGCTTCTCCCTCTGCTTATGCCTCTTTCTGTGTCTCTCGTGAATAAATGAATAAAAATCTTTTAAAAAAATAAGTGCTAAAGTCATCTTCTGCTTGGAATAGAGTAGTAAATCCTAGCTACTGGTTAAGGTTGATGGTAACTGACTTTTTGGTATTCTCTCACTTTAAACAGGTAAAAGTCAAACTCAAACAACTTCCTTCTTTGAAGGAAGCTGAGGACTCCCAGATCTAGGGAAGGTAAAGACCATGCTGCCTGGACAGGGACTTGAACCCTGGGCCCTCAGATTAAAAGTCTGATGCTCTGCCAACTGAGCTACCCAGGCTCAAGCTAAAAAGCCTTCTCCATATCTACAAAAAGGATCAAGCTTACTAGTGTGATCACTACATTCTTGCATTCATTCAGGAAAGGCAACCCAGCAGGTGTAACCTCTATAATCAATTCACCCAGCACTTGTTTATGTTTTCTGTAGGTAGGTAGAGTTTAAGTGGCATCAAGAAAACAATCCTTATTTGAGTACAGTTGTAAAAAGGGAAAATAAACAAAAGAAACCAACTGATTGCTCCCAATAAATATTTATGGAATGCTTAGCAAAATCTGCCAGCTTTTATTTACTGGGCACCAAGAAATAACCAAAAAGGACAGAAAGAGAAACAAAGAAACAATAAAATATAATAATAAATAAATAAATAAATAAATAAATAACCAAGAAAAGTGAAAGGGAACCAATGAAGAACAATGGTAAGAATCTGCCAATTTGGTAACATCTACCCATTTTTTTCTCCGTTCAAGAAAAAAGGTGAGTCATTAAAAAGGAAGGGAAATGTCTGGTGACTATGGATGGCCCTACATTGTCCAGTTCACTGGTGTTCTTGGCTCCTATAAAGAATTTTGACAACTTGGTATCCCTTTTAACATTGTTTGAGTGGACATGCAGCATTTTTCATCATATCTTTAAATTCTTTTTTTTTTTTTTTTTTAAGATTTTGTTTATTTATCCATGAGAGACACAGAGAGAGAGGCAGAGACATAGATACGGGAGAGCAGGCTCCCACAGGGAGCCAGTTGCAGAACTCAATCCCAGGACCCAGGGATCAAGGCCTGAGCTGAAGGCAGATGCTCAACCACTGAGCCAACCAGGTGTCCCTTGTCATATCTTCAAATTCTTCTGAAGGTATTGTGACTTATATCACAGGAATCTAAAAAGTTTAGTAATTTAATACTTAGCAATATCCCTTGAGAACTAGAGGGAGGGAGAGAGACACAGAGAGACCCCTTCTTTAACCTTCTGTGGAAGATTTTACAATGATCCTTTATCTCCTTGAATTTGTTATTTCCATTCCATGTCTCCCATAGAATTTTATCCCAATACCATCATTTTTTATTTAGTCTTTCTTGATTCTCCTATGGACTTCTAGGCACCAAATACAGGTATAAACATTGAAATCTGCAGTTATTTCCTGTGATCCCAAATCTGTGTTAAAAATACTTCCCTGCTGGGGCACCTAGGTGACTAAATAGGTTAAGTGTCTGCCTTCAGCTCAGGCTCAGGTCATGATCCAGGGGTCCTGGGGTCAAGTCTCAGGGTGGGGCTCCTGCTCAGCGAGGTGCTTGCTTTCCCCTCTCCCTCGGCTCCTCCCCCACCCTCAGCTCCTGTGCTTTCTCTCTAAAATAAATAAAATGGTGGTTTTTTTTGTTGTTGTTTTGTTTTGCTTTGTTTTTGTTTTTTTGTTTTTTGTTTTAGTATATGTGCTGCCGAAATGAGCACTAAAATGGTTATTTTTTTAAATGGTTATTTTTTTAAAAAAAAATACCTCTGTGGATTGGGTTAGATTTGCATTTACTTGTAGTGCAAAATAATAGATAATTTGAAGACACCCCCAAAAAAATAAATTAAAAAATTTGAAGACCCCCTTTGCTGGAAGATGTAATGGATGTGGATGTACAATTTGTTATGCTCCCCCTCCTTCCCCAACGAAATCCTGTAAGAGAGCACCTCAACTGAAGGAGGCATCTCTGACTCAGTATCTCCAGTTGTTCCCATTTTTTAGTAGATGTGCTGCCAAAGCGAGCACGCTCTCCAATTGTTCCCACACTGGGAATCCGCAAGGAGGGTAGTTCCGCACCCAGGACAGGGAGCCTCAGGCAAACGGGTGTTTGCAGAAATGCCTTCATTTACTACGCATAAGGATGAGATTTTTCCGAGGGGGGCGGGGGGGACATGGGATTTGGAGCTGTCCTTCCCTGGCAGACTGATTCCCAGAAGAATTTTAGAAAGGCTTTTCCTTAGGAAAGGTTAACCATGAAAGATCTAGAAATAGACTCAGTTAAGCTGTTTGCATACAGTTGAGCTGGAGTTGCGGTAAAACTCGCAGGAGAGGATGGCTCGGACTCGGTGACAGCTGGACCCCGCTGCTCCACGCTGCGGGCAGATGCGTCCTCGCCAACCTTCAATCCCAGGATCGCAGTGAGTTTTTCCAATATGAAAATGGTTTCATTTCTTTCCCCCTAATCCATCTTTTTCCTTCGTCCTTCCTCGCTCATTCCTCGCTTTTCTTGGCTTTAAACCCGGTCCCCTGAAGAGCCAGGTGGTTCCGGCAGCCTCTCCGCGCTCCCGCCTGCGGGATCCGCCCCAGTGCAGCCCTGGAACCCGCTTTCCCGACCCTCGGGGCGCGCCCCAAGGACCCGCGCGCCCTCACCCCCGCCGGCCCTGCGGCCCCGGGCCACGGATGTCGCCTCGGATCCCACCGAAAACCGCCAAGACGCTTTTCTTTGCCTTCCAGAATCCGATTCCGATTGGGTAAGTGTGGATCGGGTCTGACAGGGACCAGGGCTTGCTGTGCTTGCACACAGGTTGTTTCCCGGCGGGTCTGCGGGCCAGGCTCCGGGCGGTCTGTCTGTCCCGCGGGCTGTGCGGCCGGAGCGCTCGGGACCGTGACATCCCCGCCGTGTCACGTCCTCCTGCTTTTCCACTTCGCAGGGGTGGCTGCCTTGGAATTCCTCCGCCTTTTTCCAGTGACCAGCCCCCTCCTTGTTCTTTAGATCTCAGTCCGGACGTTACCCCGACCTCCTCCTGAAAGCTTCTGCTGACTCAAAACTGGTTTTTGAAGCTCCTGGAATACACCCAGGATTTCTGAGATTATTTCAAGTTTATTAATAGCACTTATTACGTGCTATATTATAATTTTCTTGTAAATTCCTTCCCTAAACGTTAGCATGCTCAGGGCTCAATCCTTAAACACCACGCATATGCAAATGTCTCTTTTCATCTTGACCTGCTCCTTCAAACTCCACAGTCACTGATGCAACTGCTTTCGCCACAGGTATTTTATTTTATTTATTTTATTTTATTTTATTTTAGATTGTATTTATTTATTTGACACAGAGAGAGCACAAGCAGGGGGAGCAGCAGGGGCAGAGGGAGAAGCAGGCTCCCCACTGAGCAGGTAGCACTATGTGGGGCTTGATCCCAAGACACTGGGATCATGACCTGAGCTGAAGGCACACACTTAACCTACTGAGCGCCCCTCCACAGGTATTTTATACATAACATTGTCAAAAACGGAACTCCTGCTCTTTCCCCCACCCCAAAGGAGCTCCTCACCCATCCTCCCCATCTCAACAAGCAGCTGCTCCAGCCGTGCAGTTGTCTGTGGATTCTCCCTCCCCCTGGGATCCTAGATCCCATCCATCAGCCTCGCCCTTGAAGTGTATCCATTATCCATTATCCAACCTTTTCTTAACTATTTTCGTTGCCCTCACACTAGACATCTACCATCACCTCTTGCAATTTTTGCAATAGACTCTTCACTGTGTTTCTATTTCTCTTTTCTGTCTATTTTCTAAATACAGAATTAGTGCAAAACTCTCCAAGGGCTCCCCTCTGATGCCAATATAAAAGCCAAAGTGTTTCTAGTGACTTGCACAGCCATCGCCTGCCCTATCCTCTCCCTGCATCCCTCTTCTCCAGCCACACAGCCTCCTGCTCATCCTTAGACAGTCAGCACAAGTCAGGCCTGCCCCAGCCTCAGGGCCTTTGCAGTCCCTGTGTGCTCTGCCTGGAAACACTTTTGTTTCTCCAAATAGGTTCCTCATTTCTTCCTGTCCTTTAGGATTATGTCAAATACCACCTTCTTGGGACACCTGGGTGGCTCCAGAGGTTGACCATCTGCCTTTGGCTCAGGGTGTGATCCTGTCCCGGGATCAAGTCCCACATGGGGCTCCTTGCAGGGAGCCTGCTTCTCCCTCTGCCTATGTCTGCTTTTCTCTCTCTGTATCTCTCATGAATAAATAAATAAAATCTTAAAAAAAAAAAAAACAAGTATCACCTTCTCAGAGAAATCTTACCTGTTCAGCAAATTTAAATTTTTTTTTAAAAAGTATTTATTTATTTATTCATGAGAGACACACAGAGAGAGGCAGAGACATAGGCAGAGGGAGAAGCAGGCTCCCAACAGGGAGCCTGATGCAGGACTTGATCCCAGGACCCCAGGATCATGACCTGAGCCAAAGGCAGATACTCAACTACTGAGCCGCCCAGGTGCCCCAGCAACTTTAAAATTTCAAAACACTTTTTAAGAAGTCATCCCTATTATCTTCCTCCTTTATTTTTTATTAGTACTTATACCATATATTTTAAAATTCATTTGTCTGAATTTCCCATTAGAAAGCAAAAATCCATGAAGACAGAGATGTTTGAACAAAACTATTGTCCCTGTATCTAAGGGAATATGTGTCATACAGCAGCTACTCGTTAACAGTTTGTTAAGTAAATGTTGAATGAATGGCCTACCAGCTACATAGGAAGCGCTCAGTAAACAAGTCTTCTGCAGGAGGATGGGTAAAAATTTCAGGAGCTTAACCCCGAAAGGGGACAGGAATGGTCTTTTCGTAGGTCAAGTGTTCTAGATTCTGTGTATACAGCTCCTGGTCACGTATATAAATCTGAGTTACTAACTGTGAATCTTATGCCTAATTCTGTGGTCTGCCAAGCTAGTCAGTGTTTGAGGAGGTATCAAAGCTTGTGGTGGGACTTAGCACTTGATGTTCCTAGTCCCACCTGCTGGGCCACACGTGTTAACCTCTGTCATCATTAGTCCTTCCCCTTTCCAGACCTGTAGCTGCCCAGGAATAAAGCCTGACTCGTGAGCCACTGGTGCCAAAGGATGAGGATATAATGCACAGGGTTCCAAGGAATGGGATTCTGTTCTTAAGAGGATGCACATTCCTGGAAGGCTTCTGAATATTGCTCTAATAAGAGATTTTACTTATTTAGTTGTTTAGTATTTTTGAAATAGTAAAGCAATCACAAGTTCAAAATAATTATACAGTGACATTTCCCTTATCACCTACCTACCTACCTGGTTCCTACTTTGTTCTGCTGTTCTTAAATTTGTACCTTTTTTTTTAAAGGTTTTTTTTAAATTTTTATTTATTTATGATAGGCACACAGTGAGAGAGAGAGAGGCAGAGACACAGGCAGAGGGAGAAGCAGGCTCCATGCACCGGGAGCCTGATGTGGGATTTGATCCTGGGTCTCCAGGATCGCACCCTGGGCCAAAGGCAGGCGCCAAACCGCTGCACCACCCAGGGATCCCCCTTCTGGAATTTCTTTATCCACTTTCACCTATATATATTCCTTGGTTCTGGGCCTTGCTTTTGATACTTCACTATATGTTGGAAATCTTTACATGATACAGAGGAAGCTTCTTTGTTTGTTCTGTTTTATTTTCTTATTGTGAAATAGAATACACAGAGAGGTAAATAAAATCTACATTGTCAGGTTAACAAGTAATTATAAAGCGAACATCTAACCGTCACTCAAGACTGATCAGGGAGTTGCTGGCAATCAGGAAATTGTGTGTCTCTTTCCTGTATGATTTCTGCCCCCTCCTCCCCCCGCCATGTTCTCCTTATGCTCCCAGGAAAATTCAGTTTTCCTGACTTTTACAGTAACTGTGTATTTACATTCTTGATATATTTCACCATGTACATATATATATCCCTAAACAATATAACCTAATTTTGTTTGGTTTTGAAACTTATATAAGCATAATCCTACTAAATGCTTCCTTTGTGTCTTCCTTTCACAAAATTATGTTTGTAAGGTTCATCAGTGTTGTTTTCTGTAGTTCTGACCTGTTGTCAATTGCTGAATAGTATTCCACACCGTTTATCCAAGTTAGTGCAAATGTGCATTCCACTTGTTTTCAACTGTTAACTCTACAAATAACACTACTGTGAAAATCCTCTTAAAAATCTCCTGCTGTACATTTGCATATATTTCTCTTGGATAGAGATCTAGGATAACACGGTATGTGTATCTTCAACTTACTAAAGTCCAACTGTTTTCTTTTTTTTAAAGGATTTTTTAAAATTTTTATTTATTTATGATAGTCAGAGAGAGAGAGAGAGAGAGAGGCAGAGGGAGAAGAGAGAGAGAGAGAGAGAGAGGCAGAGGGAGAAGCAGGCTCCATGCACCGGGAGCCCGACGTGGGATTCGATCCTGAATCTCCAGGATCGCGCCCTGGGCCAAAGGCAGGTGATAAACCGCTGCTCCACCCAGGGATCCCCAACTGTTTTCCATAGTATTTGTATCAGTTTACATTCTCAATAGTAGTGATGAAAGTTATTACTTAACAGCCTTGCCAATAATTAGTACCTCTTATGTTTTTAATTTTAGCAATTCTGGTGGAAGATCAGTAGCATCTAATAACAGGATTAATTTTCATTTCCCTAATTCATTTTTTTAAGATTTTATTTATTTATTCATGAGAGACACACAGAGAGAGAGAGAGGCAGAGGGAGAAGCAGGCTCCATGCAGGGAGCCTGATGCGGGGACTCAATCCCGGGACTCCAGGATCATGCCCTGGGCTGAAGGCAGGAGCTAAAACCACTGAGCCACCCAGGAATCCCCTTTTTCCTAATTTCTAATAAGTTTGATTGCTGTAGTTGTTTTAAAGTATGTCCACAGGGGCAGTTGGGTGGCTCAGTCAGTTGAGCATATACTCTTGGTTTTGGCTCAGGTTGTGATTTCATGGGTCATGAGATTGAGCCCCTCGACAGGCTCCCAATTTGCTCATGCTCTCTCCCTCTCTCAAATAAATAAATAAATAAATAAATAAATAAATAAATAAATAAATAAATATTTTTTAAAAATAGGGGGCACCTGGGTGGCTCAGTGGTTGAGCATCTGCCTTTGGCTCAGGTCATGATCCCAGAGTCCCGCAGCGGGGTCCCCACAGGGAGCCTGCTTCTCCTTCTGCCTCTGTCTCTGACTCTCTGTCTCTTATGAATAAATAAATAAAATCTCAAAAAAAATATAAAAATAAAAAATAATAATAAAGTAGGTCCACAAACTCTTTGGCATTCCTGTCATCAGAATTTTGGTCCAAATCCTCTCTTCTTGTCTGGGAGGGCCATAGTAACTGACTTCTAACAGAGTAAAGCAGAAGACACACTGATGACATCTCAGGCTCAATGTTTTCTGTCCAGCTTCCTTTCTCTCATAGACCTCATAGTCATAGAAGTTCTTTCTATATTCTATATTTTCATGCTAGTCCTGTGCGAGTTATTTATGTTGCAAATATCTTCTTCCATTTTGTGACAGATTCATTTTTCTTAGTGCTTTTTGGTGAATGAGTTCTTCATTTCACTTATTCTTAAAATCATCTGTGAATTTGATCTCATTATATTTACCCATTTTCCCTGTTTAGTGCTGTTGTGTCTTATGCCTTATTCCTTTTTTTTTTTAATTTTTATTTATTTACTTATGATAGTCACAGAGAGAGAGAGAGGCAGAGACACAGGCAGAGGGAGAAGCAGGCTCCATGCACTGGGAGCCCGATATGGGACCCGATCCCGGGTCTCCAGGATCGCGCCCCGGCCAAAGGCAGGCGCCAAACCGCTGCGCCACCCAGGGATCCCTTATGCCTTATTCCTATCCAAAAGTTCTCAGTGTATTTTGTTATATTCTCTTCTACATCTTTTATGCTTTTGCCTTTTATGTTTCAGCATTAATGTATCTGGAATTTGTTTTTATGTGTGGTGTATTTGTTTCCATTTAGATATGTAATTACACCAGCACAATTTATTGGAAAGTCCTTGCTTTCAATACTCTTCTATATCCTGTTTATTCGATACAAAATGTGCACCCTTTCTATTCCATTGGCCCTTTTGTCTGTCCTTGCACAAATACTACACTGAGTTGATAAGGTTTTAAACGAAGTTTGGCTTTGAGGTAAATTTTGTATATAACATTAGTTTCAGGTGCACTACATAATACTTTGATATTTGTATACAATACAAAGTTATCACCATACTAAGTCTAGTTACCCTGCATCATTATCTGATCCATGCCTTCCACCCACCCTCCAACCTCTCTTCTCTGACAACAACCAGTCTGTTCCCTGTGAGTTTTGTTTTGTTTGTTCCTTTGCTCTGTTTTTTCAGAATCCACGTAAAAGTGAAATCATGCAGTATTTCTCTGTCTGATTCAGCTCACTTTACCTATGTGGCACATGCTGGCCCACCAGCATGAGAGGATGCCAGGAGGTGCTGAGCCAGGGGCTGGCAGGGCCTCAGAGATGTGGGAGGAGAGTGCTGGGGACCCAGCCTCAGGGCACTTGTGTCCTGCCCACCTATGCCTCTGCACCTGTCAGGCAGAGGGAACAGGCAAAAACCAGGCTTATCAGCACCCCCTCTATGAAGAAGTTTCCACTGGTCCCTGCCCCTCCAGCAGACACTTTAAGCTTAGTAAATGAATCTCCTTGACATATAATCAGTCAACTGTGGGAAGAGTGAATCAACCTAGGAGCCTTTCAAAAGGAGTATCTCAGACTCCACAGCCCCCCAGGGACCCAGGACATAGGCCCCTTTAGCTTCCAAAGCCAGGCATTTTGGGGGCGTCGGGACTCTACTGTGGGTCCTGGAATGGGACATAAGTCCCTCGCTCCTCCAAGAAACTCCAGGCCTATAAGATTCCTCCTGCTGTGTGTCTGGTCCCAGAAGTAGAGTTTCTATCTCTCCCACCCATCTGCAATGGCCTTTTCATCCCCTGCTATGGATGGATTTGGTCAGCTATGTGTCACGTCTTTTCCATGGGAATCATTACTTTGGTTTCCAGGTAAGTTGGACTGAAACAAAGGTTCCAACTTTTCTAACAGGTTTGAGTGGAGAGCAACAGACCTTCAATAGGCTTGACACCTATTTATATTTTATATTTATATTTATATTTATATTATATTTATATTTATATTTCCTTTGTAACATGTTTGCTTTGAGGAGGTCTGTCCTTGGCCTGGGCACATCACTTGGAAAGAAAGACCTACTCAAAGTTAATTAAGAAATGAGCTCAATCCCCCCCTTTGAGAGATTGGTAAGGGCTAATCTCTCACATTGCTGAACATGGCTCGTAATTTCTGGTCTACAGAAAGCATAACTGGTCTACAGAGAATCAGTTTTCTCCTTCCCCTGTTACTGAGCTACCCTATTGGGACATCTAGCCTGCCAGCCCACCCTTCAGACTGAATTCATGTTTTATGAAACTAGGTCATTTTTTAATGCAATGTAACTGACAAGGGACACAATCACCCTAAGATCTCTGCTGGTTGTTTATTACCACTCTCCACTTTATTTTTGGGGTTTTTTTTTTATAATAAATTTATTTTTTATTGGTGTTCAATTTACCAACAAACAGAATAACACCCAGTGCTCATCCCATCAAGTGCCCCCCTCAGTGCCCGTCACCCATTCACCCCCACCCCCCGCCCTCCTCCCCTTCCACCACCCCTAGTTCGTTTCCCAGAGTTAGGGGTCTTTATGTTCTGTCTCCCTTTCTGATATTTCCCACACATTTCTTCTCCCTTCCCTTCTATTCCCTTTCACTATTATTTATATTCCCCAAATGAATGCGAACATACAATGTTTGTCCTTCTCTGATTGACTTACTTCACTCAGCATAATACTCTCCAGTTCCATCCACGTCGAAGCAAATGGTGGGTATTTGTCATTTCTAATGGCTGAGTAATATTCCATTGTATACATAAACCACATCTTCTTTATCCATTCATCTTTTGATGGACACCGGGGCTCCTTCCACAGTTTGGCTACTGTGGACATTGCTGCTAGAAACATGGGGGTGCAGGTGTCCCGGTGTTTCATTGCATCTGAATCTTTGGGGTAAATCCCCAACAGTGCAATTGCTGGGTCGTAGGGCAGGTCTATTTTTAACTCTTTGAGGAACCTCCACACAGTTTTCCAGAGTGGCTGCACCAGTTCACAATCCCACCAAGAGTGTAAGAGGGTTCCCTTTTCTCCGCATCCTCTCCAATATTTGTGGTTTCCTGCCTTGTTAATTTTCCCCATTCTCACTGGTGTGAGGTGGTATCTCATTGTGGTTTTGATTTATATTTCCCTGATGGCAAGTGATGCAGAGCATTTTCTCATGTGCATGTTGGCCATGTCTATGTCTTCCTCTGTGAGATTTCTGTTCATGTCTTTTGCCCATTTCATGATTGGATTGTTTGTTTCTTTGGTGTTGAGTTTAATAAGTTCTTTATAGATCTTGGAAACTAGCCCTTTATCTGATACGTCATTTGCAAATATCTTCTCCCATTCTGTAGGTTGTCTTTGAGTTTTGTTGACTGTATCCTTTGCTGTGCAAAAGCTTCTTATCTTAATGAAGTCCCAATAGTTCATTTTTGCTTTTGTTTCTTTTGCCTTCGTGGATGTATCTTGCAAGAAGTTGCTGTGGCCAAGTTCAAAAAGGGTGTTGCCTGTGTTCTCCTCTAGGATTTTGATGGAATCTTGTCTCACATTTAGATCTTTCACCCATTTTGAGTTTATCTTTGTGTATGGTGAAAGAGAGTGGTCTAGTTTCATTCTTCTGCATGTGGATGTCCAATTTTCCCAGCACCGTTTATTGAAGAGACTGTCTTTCTTCCAATGGATAGTCTTTCCTCCTTTATCGAATATTAGTTGACCATAAAGTTCAGGGTCCACTTCTGGGTTCTCAATTCTATTCCATTGATCTATGTGTCTGTTTTTGTGCCAGTACCACACTGTCTTGATGACCACAGCTTTGTAGTACAAAGGGAAGCCATCTGGCCCTGGACTCTTGTGTCTTGGGAGGTTTTTGATGACTACTTCAATTTCCTCCCTGGTTATTGGCCTGTTCAGGTTTTCATTTCTTCCTGTTCCAGTTTTGGTAGTTTGTGGCTTTCCAGGAATGCGTCCATTTCTTCTAGATTGCCTAATTTATTGGCGTATAGCTGTTCATAATATGTTTTTAAAATCGTTTGTATTTCCTTGGTGTTGGTAGTGATCTCTCCTTTCTCATTCATGATTTTATTAATTTGAGTCTTCTCTCTCTTCTTTTTAATAAGGCCGGCTAATGGTTTATGTATCTTATTAATTCTTTCAAAGAACCAACTCCTGGTTTTGTTGATCTGTTCCACAGTTCTTCTGGTCTCGATTTCGTTGAGTTCTGCTCGAATCTTTATTAACTCTCTTCTTCTGCTGTTGGATCTTCTTCTGGTGTAGGATCTATTTGCTGTTTTTTCTCTAGCTCCTTTATGTGTAAGGTTAGCTTTTGTATTTGAGTTCTTTTCAGTTTTTGAATAGATGCTTGTATTGCGATGTATTTCCCCCTTAGGACTGCTTTTGCTGCATCCCAAAGATTTTGAACGGTTGTATCTTCATTCTCATTATTTTCCATGAATCTTTTTAATTCTTCCTTAATTTCCTGATTGACCCTTTCATCTTTTAGCAGGATGGTCCTTAACCTCCACGTGTTTGAGGTCCTTCCAAACTTCTTGTTGTGCTTTAGTTCTAATTTCAAGGCATTATGGTCTGAGAATATGCAGGGGACGATCCCAATCTTTTGGTATTGGTTCAGACCCGATTTGTGACCCAGTATGTGGTCTGTTCTGGAGAAAGTTCCATGTGCACTGGAGAAGAATGTGTATTCAGTTGAGTTTGGATGTAAAGTTCTGTAGATATCTGTGAAATCCATCTGGTCCAGTGTATCTTTTAAAGCTCTCATTTCTTTGGAGATGTTGTGCTTAGAAGACCTATCGAGGGTAGAAAGAGCTAGATTGAAGTCACCAAGTATAAGTGTATTATTATCTAAGTATTTCTTCACTTTGGTTATTAATTGGTTTAAATATTTGGCAGCTCTCACATTCGGGGCATATATATTGAGGATTGTTAAGTCCTCTTGTTGGATAGATCCTTTAAGTATGAGATAGTGTCCCTCCTCATCTCTAACTACAGTCTTCGGGGTAAATTTTAGTTTATCTGATATAAGGATGGCTACCCCTGCTCTCTTTTGAGGGCCATTTGAATGGTAAATGGTTCTCCAACCTTTTATTTTCAGGTTGTAGGTGTCATTCTGTTTCAAATGAGTCTCTTGTAGACAGCAAATAGATGGGTCCTGCTTTTTTATGCAGTCTGAAACCCTGCGCCTTTTGATGGGGTCATTAAGCCCGTTCACGTTCAGAGTTACTATGGAGAGATCTGAGTTTAGTGTCATTATGATATCTATTCAGTTCTTGTTTTTGTGGATTGTTCCACTGGACTTCTTCTTAAAGGGGAATTTTAAGAGTCCCCCTTAAAATTTCTTGCAGAGCTGGATTGGAGGTCACATATTCTTTCAGTTCCTGCCTGTCTTGGAAGCTCTTTATCTCTCCTTCCATTTTGAATGAGAGCCTTGCTGGATAAAGTATTCTTGGTTGCATGTTCTTCTCATTTAGGACCCTGAATATATCCTGCCAGCTCTTTCTGGCATGCCAGGTCTCTGTGGAGAGGTCTGCTGTTATCCTAATATTCCTCCCCATAAAAGTCAGGGCTTTCTTGTCTCTTGCTGCTTTAAGGATCTTCTCTTTGTCCTTGGAATTTGCAAGCTTCACTATTAAATGTCGAGGTGTTGAATGGTTTTTATTGATTTTAGGGGGGATATCTCTATTTCCTGGATCTGAATGCCTGTTTCCCTTCCCAGATTAGGAAAGTTTTCAGCTAGGGTTTGTTCAAATACATATTCTGGCCCTCTGTCACTTTCGGCGCCCTTGGGAACCCCAATTAAAGGTAGGTTTTTCTTCCTCAGGCCGTCGTTTATTTCCCTTAATCTGTCTTCATGGTCTTTTAATTGTCTGTCTCTTTTTTCCTCAGTTTCCTTCTTTGGCATCAACTTGTCTTCTATGTCACTCACTCGTTCTTCCACCTCGTTAACCCTCGTCGTTAGGACTTCTAGTTTGGATTGCATCTCATTCAATTGATTTTTAATTTCTGCCTGATTGGATCTAAATTCTGCAGTCATGAAGTCTCTTGAGTCCTTTATGCTTTTTTCTAGAGCCACCAGTAGCCGTATAATAGTGCTTCTGAACTGGCTTTCTGACATTGAATTGAAATCCAGATTTTGTAATTCTGTGGGAGGGAGGACTGTTTCTGATTCTTTCTTTTGAGGTGAGGTTTTCCTTCTAGTCATTTTGCTCAGTGCAGAGTGGCCAAAAACAAGTTGTATTGGGAAAAGGAGAAAAAGAGAGGAGAGAAAGAAGGAAAGAAAAGAGAAAAAGAAAAAGGAAAAAAGGAAGAAAAAAGAAAAAAGAGAGAAGAAAAAGAGAAAGAAAAAGAAAAAAAGGGAAAAAAGGGTGGGGGAAGCAAACAGAAATCAAAAAGCAAAAACAACAACAACAACAACAACAACAACAACACGGGGGAGTATCTTCTGTTTCTGTATATTTTAAGTCTCTTGACTTCCCCTGGAACTTGTCCGTCTAGCTGGTCTTTCGGGGGAGGGACCTGTTGTGCTGATTTTCAGGTGTTAGCACTTGGGGGAGCTGCTCTGCCCCAGCCTGCTGCAGGGCTCAGTGGGGGTTGTTTACCCCGTGAGGCCTCAGGAGGATCAACGGCAGTGGCGGCGGCAGCTCTGGAGCCCTGGATTCAGCCCCCGCAGTAACTCCGGAGCTCTCCGTCTGCAGGGCCTGGAGGCTCCGGGGTGGGGCCGCTGATCTGCTCAGCTCGGGGCAGGAGCGTCCTCGCTGTCCTGGGCCCTCCCGGCCTCTGCCTTCCCAGGGGGAGGCCGGATCCTGGGCTGTATCCTGGTGCCCAGTGCTCCGGAGCCTGCGCTGTTGGATTCGTGCTCCTGGTGGCGCAGCGCCTCTCCGCGGAGCCGCCGCCGCCCGAGCCCCTCCGGGCTGCTCCCAGAGCCCCGCAGCCCCCTCCGCACGGAGCCTCTTCCTCTGCGGGAGCCGCCTCCGAGCTGCTCCCGGGGCCGCGCAGCCCCCTCCACACAGAGCCTCCACTCGAGCCCTCCCCTGAGCTGCTCCCGCCCCGCAGCGCCCTCCGCGGAGCCGCCCCCGAGCCCCCCGAGCTGCTCCGGGTCCCGCCGTGTGCGCTGCAGCCCTTAGGGAGCTCGGCGCACTCTCCCGGGGCGCAGGTGTCTGTTAGTGTCCCCGGGAGCCCGAGGGCATCCCCGCCCTCCTGGGTCCTGCTTTAACTCCCTGCGAGCGCCTTTCCCCCGGGGAGGTTGGTGCAGCTCCTACTTCTCCCGGACGGGGCTCTCCTGTCCTGGGGACACTCGCCCTGGCCTTAGCCCAGCTCTTCGGGGCCCCTCCCCCTTGGAGGCCTTTTGTTTCTTTATTTCTTTTTTCCCCGTCTTCCTACCTTGATAGAATCGCGAACTCTTCTCACTGTAGCATTCCAGCTGTTCTCTCTTTAAATCTCAGGCCGAATTCGTAGATTTTCAGGATGATTTGAAAGTTATCTAGGTAATTTGGTGGGGACAGGTGATTTGGGGACCCTACTCTTCCGCCATCTTGCCCCTCCCCCCACCACTCTCCACTTTAAAACTCTGTAGGACTTTGCTCCTTCTCCTTCTCCAGTACAAGAGGTTATAAGACCCATATATGGTCAATGGGAGATGAGTGAAATAATGCACAAAACTTCCAGATCACACCCCTAATGGGAAAGAGATGTCTTTTCATTTCTGCTGGGTTGAAAAGGGATAAGATGCCTGGATGCCAGGCAGAAACACGCATCGAGGATAGCGGAGAAACATGACTGAGAGCCTGTGGTCCTGACATCTTGGAGTCCCCATGGCCAGGTAACCCTGGCTTGCTTATGTCCATAGACTTTGGATAACCACTGATCTGGGCCTGTTATAAGAGATACCCATAAGCCTAATGAAAGCAACCTCTTTGAATACAGAGTCAAACCTGGTTGCTAGGGGGTTGATAAAGAAAATCAACCATGTATGACAACTAACCTCAGTATGTTAAAACTCTCAAGTAAAGGGAAAATGGAAGCAGTGATCTTATATTTATATAAACCAGTCTGTTCTCTGTATCTCTGAGTTTTGTTTTATTTGTTCCTTTGCTCTGTTTTTTCAGAATCCACGTAAAATATTCTGAAATCTTCTATTTCAGAATAGACTATTTATGTTGCAAATATCTTCTTCCATTTTGTGACTTAGATTCATTCTTTCTTATGAATGAAACTATTCTATAGTTTCTATAGATACTAACTGGCTTCTATTGTAAATGGAGACAGGAAATTGACATTTAGCAGAGACCAAAGTGAATGGGTGATTCAATAAGTTAGCAGTTATCTCCAAAGCAAGCTATGGAAGAAAATGCCAGAATAACTGTGTGAAAGTCTAGTATCCATAACTGAAATCCAGTGGCAAGTTGCTGGAGAATATTGAGGATGTCAGCTTAAAAATATCCCAGGAGAGTTGTGTTAAGTATAGACATTAGAAATTATTGTGTAGAACCACATCCTATTTGAAAATAGCTGTTTGAAGAAGAAAAAAAAAGATTGCTGTATGGTATCATCTTTGATTTTAATATAATCACTATACATTTTTGTTTTGATTAGTTATATATATGGTTTTTAAAAAGATTTTATTTATTAATTAGAGACACACACACACACAGAGAGAGAGAGAGAGAGAGAGAGAGAGAGAGAGAGAGAAGCATAAACACAGGCAGAGGGAGAAGCAGGATCCATGCAGGGAGCCTGACATGGGACTCAATCCTGAGTCTCCAGGATCACACCCTGGGCTGAAGGCAGACACTAAACTGCTGAGCCACCAGGGCTGCCCATATATATATGTTTTAAAAAGTAAGTGTGAGGGGCACTTGAGTGGCTCAGTGGTTGAGTGTCTGCCTTTGGCTCAGGTCATCATCCCTAGGTCCTGGGATAGAGTCTTGCACTGGGCTCCCCACAGGGAGTCTGCTTCTTCTTCTGCCTATGTCTCTGCCTGTCTCTCTGTGTCTCTCATGAATAAATAAATAAAATCTTTTTTTTAAAAAAAGTAAGTCTGGTTGTATATTCATGGGTGGAACAAAACAGAGTTCAAAGCGCCATTTTGCAAATGAGATAAAGCATGGGTGTTCATCATGGTCTTGTTACTACCACATGCTTCCTCAGTGAAGATTTACTGAGCCTCTACTCTATTTCTACCTCTACTTAGCTTCTGTGAAGTTATAAAACTCTAAGGTATGGAACCTACCCTTAAGGTGATTATTGAACATCAAGGAACCACTGAAGTCCATGTGAATACATGCTACAGACATTCAAAGAAAAAACAGATAAGTGCTGAGAGCCACTGATGGGGAATCATCATTATCATCATCATCATCATCATCATCACCACCACCATCATCATCATCCAAAATTATGTATGTGCAAGACCATAAAATGAAATTTGAGAGGCAGAAATCAGGAAAGTAAGTCAGGAGGGTATTCCAACTATAGTTAGCAAATGGTCAAAGTGTTGGGAAGTAGGGGAGAAAAGCAGGAAATGCCTGGCTGAAGTGCATCTCAAAGAGAGAGTGGTGTTTGCTGTATGGGGAAACAGGCTGAGAAAGCAACAACAACAAAGAAGTCATAAAGTTTCAGCTTTCTCACAATCTTACACTTGTGCTGGAATAATCCAGAAGCACTATTATACAGCTACTGGTGGCTCTAGAAAAAGCCTAAAGGACTCAAGAGTCTTCATGACTGCAGAATTTAGATCGAATCAGGCAGAAATTAAAAATCAATCGAATTTGATTTGATGTTGAATAAGGCCTGAGCAGTAACCGAAGGCTTTTCCACATTCATTGCATTTATAGGATTTTTCACTAGAATGTGTTTTTCTGGTGATTTATAACGTTTTTACTCTGATTGAAGGCTTTTCCACATACGTTTATAGGGCTTCTCTCCAGTGTGAGTTCTCTGATGTTGAATAAGTGCTGACCTATCACTAAAGGCTTTTCTGCAGTCATTGCATTTATAGGGCTTCTCTCCAGTATGAATTCTCTTATGCTGAATAAGAGCTGAACAGAAACCAAAAGCCTTCCCACAATCATTGCATTCATAGGCCTCTCCAGTGTGAGTCCTCTGATGCTGAATATGCCCTGAGCAATCGCTGAAAGCTTTCTCACATTCATTACATTTGTAGGATTTTTCTCCAGTATGAACCCTTACACAAACCATTCCTTACAGTGTTGTGTAAGGAATGAACTCTGGATGAAAGTTTTCTCACATTCATTACATTTGTATAGTTTATTGCCTGTATGACTTTTCTGATGTTGAGTAAGGTGTGTACTTCTGCTAAAGGTTTTTCCACCTACCTTACACTCATAGGGCTTCTCTCTAGTATGAGTTCTCTGATGTTGAATAGGGGCTGAACAATCACTAAAGGCATTCCCACATTCACTGCATTTGTATGATTTCTCTCCAGTATGCATTCTTTGATGTTGGATGAGGTCTGAAGAGAAACTGAAAGCTTTTTCCATAGTCATTACATTCATAAGGCTTCTCCCCAGTATGGGCAATATGATACCAAATAAGAACTGAGAGATCACTGAAAGCTTTTCCAGAGTCATTACATTCATAGAGCTTTTCTCCTGTATGAATTTTTTGATGTTGAGTATGATGGGCACTCTAAGTGAAGGTTTCACCACATTCATTGTATTCATAGGGCTTCTCTGATGTAGAGTTAGGATGGGTGCTCTGGGTAAAGATTTTTCCAAATTCAAGACACTTATAGAGCCTCTCACCAGTGTAAATTCTTTGATGATGAGAAAGGTACCTGCTACACCTGAATGTCTTGCCACATTCAGTGCATTCATAGAGTCTGTCTCCACTATGAATTTTCTGATGTTGAATGAGGATTGAGCAATAACTGAAGGCCTTCCCACATTGGTTGCATTTGTAGGGCTTTTCCCAAGAATGAGTCCTATGATGGTTTGTTACGTGGGAATTCTGGTTAAATCCCCTTCCACAAACATTACATTTATAGGGTCACTCTCCAGTATGAGTTCTTTCATGCTAAACAAGAGCAGTGTGGTCTCTGAAGATTTTCCCACATCTACCACATTTGCAAGGTTTCTTTTCATCACACTTTCCTTGTATAATTAAGTGTGAGTTTTGTTTGAAGATTTTTCCACATTTACCATGTTCATGAAAGCACTCTTCTATGAGATCAGTCTGCTCTAAAACTATTGATTGTATAGTGAAAACTTTTCCAAATTCATTAGATCTATATCTCTTTCTTCAGCAGAAATTTCCATACAGGTGACTTTATATTGTCCCAGATACTTCTTTTGCTTTAGGTGCTAATTCTTACACTATTCTCCAGATTTCCAGATATTTCTCCAAACAAATTTCTTTTTAAGTTCTTCTGTGTTTATGACTTGGGATAGACCTTCTTTGAAAATGTCTTGTTGCTGTAGTGCTGATTTTTTGGCTTTAGGTCCAGACTCGCCATCTAAAAGACATAAAAATACAAATCTACCATGTGTCCAATGCTAGAAGAAAAGAAGCTGCTCTGTGAGGAATGGGGTAATGAAGTTGTAAATACTGAGAACATACAACACTGAGTATATGAATATAATCTAGTAATCTAGGAAAGGGTTAGCTGAAAACGTTAATGGTGTGAAGGATCTGATTTGAAACAAAGTAATCAAAGAGAATGGAATAAATATTGTCAGGCAAGAAAGTGATTTGGGAAAAGGTTAAATTGTAAAGATTAAAAACAGATAAAACCATGAGGATGAGTAGGTATTAAGAAAGGAAAACCATTATCAAAAAGACAGCTTTTATAGAGTCTTCTGTGAGAAAACTACTTAATCAACATTTGAACTATTATCCTAGTGACACCTTGGTGGCTCAGTGGCTGAGCATCTACCTTTGGCTTAGGTCATGATCCCAGGGTCCTGGGATCAAGTCCCACATCGGGCTCCTCACAGGGAGCCTGCTTCTCCTTCTGCCTATGTTTCTGCCTCTCTTTCTGTGTGTCTCATGAATAAAAAGTAAATATTTTAAAAAATATACTAGTATCCTAAAACTTCTTAAATGTTTCTTAAAAAAAAAAAACTTTTCTTTCTGGGGTACCTAGCTGGCTCAGTCAGGGAAGTGTGTGACTCTTGAGCTTGAGGTTGTGAGCTCGAGTCCCATGTTGGTTGTAGAGATTACATAAAAATAAAAAATCTTAAGGGATGCCTGGGCAGTTCAGTGGTTGAGCATCTGCATTTGGCTCAGGGCATGATCCTGGGGTCCTGGGGTCGAGTCCTGCATCAGGCTCCCTACAGGGAGCCTGCTTCTCCCTCTGCCTGTGTCTCTGCCTCTCTCTCTGTCTCTCATGAATAAATAAATAAAATCTTTTAAAATAAATAAATAAAAATCTTTTAAAAGCTAGTTTTTCTTTTAAAATTAGTTTTTTAACTTATACAAAGCAATACTTTTACCTAATCCCTCTTTGTTGAATAACCGCTGTTGACATTATTGCTTTACATTTAATATAAGAAGAGCAGAAACTAGGTCTTAAAAAAAAAAAGAAAAGAAAAAAGTTTAAAAAAGGAGAAATTTATATTTTTTAAATGAAAAATAATTCTCATGGCTTTCCAATGACATGTATTTCTTTTTTTACTCTCAGTCACAGACAGAAAAGACAAGAAGACATAGAGGACAAAAGAGAGATGACCCTTCTTCTTACATATCAGCATATTTAGAAGTAGTCTTTATACTTAAGACTGATCACTAATATGTTCATTGAAAATTAAGTGTTTGTGTGTAAGGACATGATAAATAACGTACAGTCCCATGTAGTAACCTCTAGCCACATGTGGTTGCTGACAACTAGAAATATACCTACATCAAACTCAGCTGTGCTGCAAATATAAAACACATACCAGATTTTGAAGATTCAAAAAAAAACCAGGTAAAATATCTCATTAATAATTTTTTATACTGATTATATATTAAAATGTTTTAGGGCGATGCCTGGCTCAGTGGTTGAGCATCTGCTTTGGCTCAGGATGTGATCTGGAGTCCTGGGATCGAGTTCCACATCAGGGATAGAGCCTGCTTCTCCCTTGGCCTGTGTCTCTGCCTCTTTTTTTTATGTGTCTCTCATCAATAAATAAATAAAATCTTTTAGAAAAGAAAATAAAATGTTTTAGGCATATGGGATTCAATGAAAGATACTCTTAAAATTAATTTTGCCTCTTTTTAATTACTTTTGTTAAGCATGATCCCTAGAAAATTTAAAATTACACATGTGGGTTCCACTCTATTTCTACTGGTCAGTGCTGGCTTACAGAGACTAAGACATTTGTGCAAGGCTGCAGAGTTGGTATGTGGCACAGCCAGGATTAGACCATATCAGAGCCTTCTTCACCACTGCTCTCATGCTGTGCCTGCATTATTCCATCACAGCACTCACCAGTGTCTCTACTAGCCTTTGAGCTTCCAGAGACTAAAGTCTTTAACCTATGAGCCCCCAAATCCTGGCCCAGTATCTGACACAGAATCTGCCTGATGAATGTTTGGTGAGTGGATAAATGCTGGTGGTTTTCTTATGAGAATGCCACTGTGACAGCAGGGTTTAAAAAAAAAAATTCTTAAAGATTTATTTATTTGAGGGAAAGAGAGAGTAGGGGGAGGGGCAGAGGGAGAGAATCTTCAAGCAGACTCCCCCACAGTGCAGAGCCCCATGCAGGGCTCCATCCCAAAATCCATGGGATCACACAATATGAGCAGAAACCAAGATTCAGAGGCTCAACGGGGGATCCCTGGGTGGCGCAGCGGTTTGGCGCCTGCCTTTGGCCCAGGGCGCGATCCTGGAGACCCGGGATCGAATCCCACGTCGGGCTCCCGGTGCATGGAGCCTGCTTCTCCCTCTGCCTGTGTCTCTGCCTCTCTCTCTCTCTCTGTGACTATCATAAATAAATAAAATCTTTAAAAAAAAAAAAAAAACAGAGGCTCAACGGACTGAGCCACCCAGGTGCCCCTAAGGCTTCTCTTTTTGATGTGAAGGGAAACATTAATGCTAAGAAACCTGTGAAGAATAAATAATGCATACTGTAATCCCTAGAGGAACTACTAAAAATAATATTGAAAAGGAACACAGCTAAAAAGCTAATTGGAAAAAATTTTAAATATATATTTAAAAATATTTAAGTAGTCTATGAAACAGAAGGAAAGGAGAATCAGGGGAAAACAAGGAGAGAAACAAAAAGCAAATAATAAAATGGTGAGACAAATCCAAACGTACTAATAATTACATTAAATTCAAATAGTCTAATTTAATAGTCTATTAAATTCAAACCAGGAGCGTTGGCTGCCAAACCAAGAGCAAATCTGGCCCAATGCCTGTTTCTGAACATGAAGTTTTACTGGATCATAGCTGCACCCATTCATTTACATATTATTGCTGCTTTCTCTCTTTACTGGCAGAGTTGAGTGGATGGCCCACAAACTAAATGGCCCATAAAGTCTGAAATACTTGCCATTTGGATCTTAAAGAAAAAGTCTGCCCAATTCTCATCTAAGTCCCCTGATTAAAAGGGAGAGATCAGGAGCACCTGGGTGGCTCAGTGGTTGAGCATCTGCCTTTGGTTCAGGTCATGATCCCAGGGTCCTGGGATCCAATCCCACATCTGGCTCTCTACAGGGAGCCTGCTTCTCCCTCTGCCTGTGTCTCTGCCTCTCTGTGTGTGTCTCTCATGAATAAATGAAGTCTTTAAAAAAAGGGGGGGGAGAGATCATCAGAACTGATAAAACAAACCATATGCTTTTATAAGACAAGACACATGTCATATATGAAGATAGAGGTTAAGATTAAGTGGATAGAGAAGTATTTACTATGCAAGCTGTAAGTGTGAGAAGGTTGGGTGGCTATATGGTCAGATAATAATAGATTTCAAGGTAGAATATTATCAGAGCTCAAGAAGGACATTTCTTAACTTTCAACAGCCATCTCTCTGCAATTGACCAAATGTAATTTAAAAAACAGTAAAGACACAGGAGATCTGAAGAACACCATCAAACATCTTGACCTATTTGATACTTAGTATACTACATCCAATAACTGCTAAACTCACAGTTCTTTAAGTACACTTGGTATACTCGCTAGCATAAACCAGATGTTAGGCCAAAACAGTTTTTAGCAAATTTAACAAGATAGGAACTAGTACCTGAGCAGGAACTTCCACATTTAGCCACAGTGAAATAGTAAGAATCAGATTTATCTTCCTGCCTGAAATGACAAAATGTATATATATATGAATGATGACAAAATCTGAAGCGACAATATATATTTTTGACAGAGGACAAAATATATGAAACAATGGTTTTTAAGATACCAGATATCCAGTAATAAAGGTGACTTTGAGACATGGGAAGCAGATGGGGAGAGCCCTGCAAGTGCCCTTGTGTGGTAGGCAGCCTCCACGATAATCCTCAACGATCCCTGTATCCTGGCCTTCCCAGCCTCATATAATTCCCTTCTCTTGAGTAACATGTTCCAAACAATAAAATATGGCAACTTTGAGGAAATGATTAGGTTACAAAAAGAATGTTATTCCTGTCTTGGTAGCAGATTCTTACTCTTGCAGACTTTGAAGGAGCAAGCTATGATACTGGAGGTCTGTATGTCAAGGGACCAAGGGTGGCCTCCATCCAACAGCCACCAAGGAACTAAGTCCCATGGTTCAGTAACTCAACAAACTGAATCCTGCCAACAACCACATAGGTAAGTTAGGAAGTGAATCCTTCCTTGCTTGAGCCTCCAGATAAGATCCCAGACCTGGCTGCAAAAGGCACAGATCACCATATGCATGTGAAGCAACTACTCAAGGCTAGGAAAAGAACTATTTAAAAATATTAGGGATAACAGTGCTCAGAGCTCAGACAGGGCCTGTTCCAACAGCCATACTAGAAAACTGCATGATACATGAAATACTGGGTTGAATCAAAGAATAGTCATGCTAATATGAGACAATAATTAGCCCTTGGCTGAGAAGTGCCTTGGTCCCACTTAACAAATCTTAAAAGCTAGACCTGAAAGGATCAAACTATTTCCAAGTAACTTAACTGCATCGCAGATATAAACTCATAAATATTTTTAGGAATACAAAAATACCTAGAACCCCAAAAGATAAAATTAACACTGGCATCCAAACAAAGATTATTAGGGAAAAAAGGAAGAAAAATCACAATCCACAATGAAAAAGAATCAGTCACTAAAACCAATCTGAACAAATAGAATTATAATATAGTTACATTCCACATGTTCAAAATAAGCAGAGAATAGCAGATGAAATTTTTAGAAAGGCTCAAGATGAATTCAGAGGTAAAAGCTAAAACGATCATGATGAAAACTGAACTGATGGGTTAATGGCAAATTAGACATTGCAGTGTAAATATTAGTGAACTTGAAGACAGCAATGAAACTATCCAAAAAGAAATTGTGAGAAAAGATAGTCTTTTCCAAAGAATGAACAAAGTATCAGTGTTCATGCAGTTGAAATCTAGAGATTGAGGGAGCAGGGCAGAAAAAAGACTTGAAGAAATAGTGACTAAAAACTGTACAAATCTGATGAAAACTACAGACCCACAGACCCAAGAAACCCAACAAATTCTAAGCACAGAAACATGGAAAAAACTAAACCAATGCTTATAATAATCAAATCAATCAAAACTAGAGATAAAGAGAAAATCTTAAAATCAGCCAGAGAGAAAGAAGACACATTAGAAATAGAAGAACAGGGATCCCTGGGTGGCTTAGTGGTTTAGCACCTGCCTTCTGCCCAGGGTGTGATCCTGGAGTCTCAGGATCGAGTCCCACTCAGGCTCCCTGCATGGAGCCTGCTTCTCCCTCTGCTTGTGTGTGTGCCTCTCATGAATAAATAAATAAATAAATAAAATATTTATTTATTTAAAAAAAAAGAAAGAAAAATAGAACACAGACAGCAGGCCAGAAACCAAGCAATCTAGAAGACCATGGAGCAACATTAGAATTTTATATAGAGAGGAAATACCTTTCAAAAATGAGAATAAAATGGGGGACCTGAGTAGCTCAGTCAGTGAAGCATCTGACTTCAACTCAGGTCATGATCTCAGGGTCCTGGGATCAAGCTCCACGTGGAGCTTTCTGCTCAGGGGGCTCCCTGCTCAGGGGGGAATCTGCTTCTCTCTCTCTCCCCTTCCCCTTCCTCTGCTTGTGCCCTTTCACTTTCAAATAAATAAAATCATTTTTTTAATCCTTTTTTTAAATTAAAATCAAGTAAAGGCATTTTTCAGACATAAAAAGACTGAGATCATTCAAAACATATTCTCTGAGGAAAATAAAATTTAAAAAAATATTTTATTTATTTATTCATGAGAGACACAGAGAGAGAGGCAGAGACATAGGCAGAGGGAGAAGCAGGCTCCCTGTGGGAAGTCCAGTGTGGGACTTGATCCCAGGACTCCAGGATCACAACCTGAGCTGAAGGCAAACACTCAACCACTGAGCCACCCAGGTGTCCCAGGAAAATGAAATTAAATTAGCAAGCATTCACAATAAGATATCTAGAAAAATCCCAATATAATTAGAAATTTTACATAATGCTAAATCAATTGTTCAAAAAACTATAAGAAATATAAAATATTTTAAACATAATTGTAACATATGTAAAACCAAAATTTATGAGATATAGCTACAGAAGCACTGAGTAGCTATGTCCAAAAGAACTTCCAGAAATGAGGAAAACATTCTATTTCTGTGCTGTTAAATGCAGCAGCCATAGCTACATGAGGCTATAAGGATTTGAAATATGGCTAGTACAAGTAAGGAGGTGAGCTTTTAATTTCATTGAATTTTAAATAGCTACATATGGCTAGGGAGTACTTATAGTGGACAATGCAGTTCTATATCTTTTTAAGGATTTTATTTATTTATTCATGAGAGACACACAGAGAGAGAGGCAGAGACACAGGCAGAGAGAGCAACAGGCTCCCTGCAGGAACCCGGATGTGGGACTCGATATCTGGACCTAGGATCACACCCTGAGCCAAAGGCAGACGCTCAACTGCTGAGCCACCAAGGCATCCCAATAGGGTTCTAAATCTTGACGTGGTAGAAGTTACACAACTGTAAACAATTGTTAAAACTTAAACCATTCAAGCAAAATTGGTAAATTTAATTGTGTGTAAAATATACCTTAAAGCTGGGCAAAAAAATAGTAGGAAGGGTACAGTTGCAAAGGTATATAAAGTATAAAGGAGAAGGGAAAATTGAAGGTCTTGAAAATGTAGAAAGGATGAGATCCAAAACACAGGAAGAATTGTCCCAGAAAGACAGACAGAGCTCCTCTACTGACATGGGAGGGATCAAGTATGGGATGAAACAGGTTTAGGCAGGTTTATGTTGATTTCAGGAGAGTGAAAGGGTCCCCATCTGAGAAACTATTTTCTTTGTCATCTGTGAAGAAAATAGAGTGATTCAAGGTTTGGGGAGACTGTAACCTAAATTTTTTTTACACACAACCACGAAGTTTTGTTTTCTTTTCAGTGCTAATATACAAGGATTTTTTCTATAAAGGCAGCTATGTAAATCAAGGTACTTTGTTCTGAGTTTTACTAAGATTTGGTCATTTTATCAGCCTGAGTTGCAATGTTGCAGTGCATTCTTTTTTATATCTCCTTTATTATTATTATTATTATTTTTAGATTTTACTTATTTATTCATGAGAGACAGAGACAGAAAGAGAGAGAGAGAGAGAGAGAGAGGCAGAGACACAGGCAGAGGGAGAAGCAGGCTCCATGGAGGGAGTCCAATGTGGGACTGGATCCCAGGTCTCTAGGATCATACCCTGGGCCAAAGGTGGCACGAAACCGCTGAGCCATCCGGGCTGCCCTTATTTCTCCTTTAAAGTTAGGGCATTATATAGCTTTAAAAATTATGTAGGTTAGTTTTCCCCATTTAATGAACTTCATTTCAGGATAAAAATGAGGGCATTACAAAATATTTATTATAAAAAACGCTCATTAGGTCTGAAATAATGGAGAACCACTGATACACTGGGTCATTTAACCTCACAGCAACTCCTTAATAAAGTTACTAAAAGAAAGATTAAGTAACAGGGGCACCTAGGTGGCTCAGTGGGTTGAGCATCTGCCTTCTGCCCAGGTTGTAATCTGGGATCAAGAACCACATCTCAAGGTCCTGGGATCCAGCCCAATGACAGGCTTCCTACTTCTTTCTCTCTCTCTCTCTCTGCCCCTCCCCTTGTTTGTATGTGCTCATTTGCTCTCTCTCTCTCAAATAAATAAATAGAATCTTCTTTTTTTTTTTTTTTTTTTTGAGTTAAGTAACTAACTGGTCTAAGCTTATCACGCAATCAATAGATCTCAAACAAGCATTCAAATTCAGACCGGTCTGCTTTTCAAAACCAGGCTGAATAAAAAGTTATGTTCACAGAAAAACCTGTTTATGAACATTTAGAACAGTACAATTCAGAATTACCAAAAACTGGAAACAATCCACATGTTCTTTAACAGGTGAACAGGTTGAAACAACAGCAACAATTGTGGTGTATCTACTTAGTGGAATGTTGCTGAACAAGAAGGAACTCCCAGGAGACAAATGAATCTTCTTTGGTAAAATCAGAGACTATTAGAAACTATTTGACATGATTGTGAGGATAAATAAATGTTCCACTCTCGTCTGGAGGATCAGAGCCATGTTTGGCAGAAACAATCTCTTTCCAAATCAGTGGTAGAGCTTTAGATACAGCATTTTCACACACAATATATCACATTTTTATATTAACTTTGAGATTTCAAAAAAAAAAAAAAAAAAAGCAAGACTGTAGTCTACCTTTTAATCCAGACCAGCTGGGGCGCCTTGGTGGCTCAGTTGATTAAACATCTTACTTAATTTCGGCTCAGGTCATGATCTCAGGGTCATTGCATCAAGCCCCATGTGAAGCCCTAGGTCAGCTCTGTGCTGGGTGGGGAGCCTGATTAAGATTTTCTCTCTCTCTCTCTCAAAAAAAAAAATAATAATAATAATCCAGACTGGCCTTCCATTGAGCCTATCAAAACACTTTTCATTTAATTTTACCTAAAATTTCACTTTTCTTCAAAATCCTGCAATAACTCCGTTTCATACTTTGTGAGATGCTCCACAATTCTGCTGGTAATGGTCTACCTTGTTGCAGTAAATGAGTAAACCTAATTTTGTTGTAATATACATTTATTCCTGGTAGTCCCTATCAGATGTGTCTTAGCACATTTTACCTCAAAACAAAAGCTCCAACAGAGACTGGCATGTTACAGATAATCAAATAAATTTTGAATAAATTATTGAAGTCATTATTTTTAACCTCTTTTTACAGGTAAGGAAATGGTCTCAGAGAGGTTGAATAACTCACCCAAGGTCATCCATGACATGGCTACAGGAGTTTTTTTTTTTTTTTTTTTTTAGGGTTTTATTTGGTTTTGACTGATTTGATTATTATAAGCATTGGTTTCATTTTCTTTATGTTTCTATGCTTAGAATTTGTGAGTGAGAGAGAGTGAGCACATGAGCAGGGGCAGGAGAGGGAAAAGCAAAGCAGACTCCCCTGATCAGCAGGGAGCCTGACATGGGGCTTGGTCCTAGGACCCTGGGACCATGACCTGAACTGAAGGCAGATGCTTAACTGACTGAGCCATCCAGGTGCCCCAGGAGCTCACATTCTTAATTGCTGTGTTATGTGCCCTACTACTTGCCCAAGATAGGACTTCCTAAAGTTTCACAACTAGCAAATGGCAAAACTAAAATTGGAGTCTATGTCTAATCCCAGTCCAATTATTTTCCTGCTGTGGTATTTGTGTGTGTGTGTGTGTGTGTGTGTGAGAGAGAGAGAGAGAGAGAGAGAGAGAGAGAGAGAGATGTATACCTCAGCTCATCTACCAGACCTTGTATAGATCTCAATATATTTGACAATATCACAGAGATCCAAATACTGTCATATTTCAAATGAAAACTGTTAGATTCCGTCCCTCAGCAAGGTATGGCCTGATGCTAATTATTCATTCTGACAGTGATGAATGTGAGTGAAGGAGTGTAGCACTGAGAAGCACATTGGTAGTTGGAAAAAGTGAGTAACGAACAGAAAAGTGCAGTGCCTGGTGCTAAATACGTGCTTTTGGGTCTGCATCTCAGAAAACGTCATAGGCTCGTGTTCCTTCCTAAATGGACAAGCCTGAGAAGCAACATCAATGGATTTGTCTGATTGTCCCTCTACATTTCTTAAGTCTTATTTCCTTATATCTAAACAAGCCTCTCACAATCTGTTGGTTAAGGATGGGTGGAATTTGAAACCTCTCACAGTGTGTAGCATTCTCCCTTGGTGCATCTCAGAGATTGTTCCTTGGTGGTTCTGGAAGGAACCTATGAAGATTATGAAGATTAAATGAGTTATTAATGTGATACTGCTGAGAACTGAACCTTGCATATAACACAAGGAGCATCTCAAAGAAATTGGGAACAGTTAAGAGAGAGTCAAACAGAACTCAGAATTAAATATGTAGGTCGTCAGTGCTCCTGAATGAAAGATTCCCATGAAGACTTTAAAAAACAAAAATTGGAAAAATATAAGCAATTATATCTGGAAAAACTAAAAAATAGAAAATCATTGTCAGAATTACCTGAGAATGATTAAAGTTCATGATCTTCAATGACGCAGCAAGATATGGAAATATATATATGTTTGTGTGTGTATGTGTGTGTGTGTGTGTATGACGTGTGTGGAGAGAAATAGATGCTGCTGAGTTTAAATCTGGATCCTACAGATTTGCAAACGTAAATAGCTAGTTTTACAAACTTCTCAAGAATGTGTACATTTTGTAAGGAAAAAATTAAGTGACTCTAAAGAGAAATAGAAATTAAAGGGCTGTTTATATAACATTTTTATCAAATATTTATTGAAAGTATTTTTAGGTATACAGGTGAATGATCTGACAAATGTATACACTTGAGTAACCACCATTCCTAGCCATGATACAGAGCATGTCTGTCCCCCAGAAATTTCCTTTGTGCTTCCTTGCAGACAGTATCTCTGTATAGAACATTTAAGGATTTCCCATTAAATATACGAAGTCAAAAATTTTAAATTAAACACATATTTGAATAATTGATTTTTAAAAAAAATATTTTAATTATTTATTCATGAGAGACACACAGAGAGAGGCAGAGACATAGGCAGAGGAAGAAGCAGATTCCCTATGGGGAGCTGATGCAGGACTCCACTCCATCCCAGGACCCCAGGATCACAAACTGAGCCAAAAGCAGACGCTCAACCACTGAGCCACCCAGGCGCCCCTGGATCACTAATTCTATAATAAAAATTTATATACTGCTTTGGAGTTACGTCTCTTGGCCTTAGAGTCAAACTTTAACTGATTTTGCAAATAAAAAAATAGCATTATTTGACTTTTACATACTCAAACTGCCCCAAATGCCAGCTGTTAGAGTTGTACCAAAATAATCACCATGTTATTAATCCATCAATGGATGGATTAAATAGAAGCTAATGGAAGTTTATACCTGTATTTTCTATTTAATATTATTGAATACTAGCCAAAGATTTAGACAAATAACTTCTGTACACTGCCGCTATTTCTGTTCTCAGTGTTTGGTTGTATTATAACTGTTGCCATACAATTTAGAGTATATTTTAAGTTGTATTTGAACTTACACTGATTAACAGCCAACTAAGACTAAATAGAAGTGAATTTTGGGGGGAGAGGAATCAAGTTTCACAGTTTCAATCAGGTTTAGGTCATTTCTGGTTTCTTCCTTCTATGCTGTGGTTATCTCAAGGGAACTTGGATTTACTGTTATCTTACCTTCTGATCTAAGTCTCAACCTATTAAAATGACATGACCTCACATAATATGGACAATTAGGTTCACTCATGAAGCATAATGCCATAGTGCTTAAAAAAAAGATCTTATTTATTTTGATAGAGTGTGTGCATGAATTGGGGGGGAGGGGCAGAGGAAGAGGGAGAAGCAGACTCCCCACTGAGCAGGGAGCCCAATGTGGGGCTCAATCCCAGATCATGACTTGAGCTGAAGGCAGATGCCCAACAGACTGAGCCACCCAGGCACTCAAGTGCCAAGTAATAAGAAATAGGCTCAGAAATAGAGTATCTGTGTATCTTTCCTAATCTTCTATTTTTTCATTCATCTTTTCAAAGATAGGCTTCAAAAGTATATGCCTATATCCTGTAGAAGTTTGTTCTTGTGATATATATCTTGAAAATCGCTCTCTTTCCACGTGTCTCTCCCCCTTAGATAAAATCTTGTGGTGTTGGACATGAGGGAGATGACCTTTCCCCTTGCTAAAGGTCTTAGTTATTTAAAAGGTGTCCCTTTGCTTCTACAGGTCCTCTGGAATTGTCTCTGTCATGGTTGAGAAGACTTATGAGAGATATACTTGGATTCCTGGTTTCTCTGTATTAGAACTTGTAGATGTAGAATTTGGGGTGATGCAATTAAAACATTTTCTCAATTTTTATTTGAGTGGTTCTGTTTCCATTTGGGGCATTTCTTTTTAAAAGTTTTTAGAAATAAAGTATACCTGACATTCAATGTTATTTTAGTTGACACAACATAGTGATTCAATAATTCTATCCATTGCACAATGCTCTCTTTGATAAGTTTCCAGCTGTCACCATACAACATTTTTAGGATATTTTTTACTAACATTCCTTGTGTTGTACTTTTCATCTCCATGACTGATTTGTTTTATTAGGGGAATTCCTATTTTTTAAAGTTTCAGAAATCTTCTGAAGATGAGGGCATAAAAAGTCTGATGGTAAATGTATTAATGATTGATAGAAGCATTTGCATGGAGTGTCTATATGAAACTCTGATAAAAAGCTGAAATGTCAGAACTACACAATATCCACCATCAAGTATCTTATAAAAATGTATTTGGTAGTGTCTTGCTCACATTAACTTGCTAGCCTTTCATGAAATGTCAAATCTTGCTTAAACTTTATTTGTATTACCAGTGAAATTTTTGATCTCTGGTGATGACTGATGTTACCTGAAGTCATTAATACATTCATCACATTCATAGATTTTCTAGGTAGTATAAGTTATCAATACTAAAAAAGATTGTACTCTGGGGGTACATAGATGGTGCAGTCAGTTGAGTGCCTGATTCTTGATTTTGACTCAGGTCATGACGTCTGGGTCGTGGAATTGAGCCCCACATAGGCTCCACACTCAACAAAGAGATTCTCTCTGTCCTCCCCCCACCCCTCCATTCTCTCCTAAAATAAATAAATAAATATTTATTTTTTAAAAAAGGATTGTATGCTGGCTGAAGTCTTTCTCAGACTGACTACAACCATAAGGTCTTTCTGCAGCATTCAGTCTTCTGATTTTCATGATACTTATGCTCTGGGTAAAGATTTTGCCATGTTTACCACAATCATAGGGCTTCTCTTCAGTGTGGGTTATCTGATGTGTGTTAAGATGTGAACTCTGGCTGAAGGATTTTCCACATTCATTGTTTATAAGGCTTTTTCCAGTGTGAATTACCTGATATAAGGTAAGGCGTGAACTCTAGCTGAAGGCTCTCCCACACTGATTATACCTGTAGGGTTTTTCTACAATATGAGTTCTGTCCTGACTTCTGACAGCAAAGTGGTCACTCCAGGCCTTCCTACAATCAACACATTCATAAGGTTTTTCTCTGATGATGAGTCAGGGATGAGTTTTGGCCAAAAGCCAAAAAGACTCATTACCTTGATAGGGTTTCTTTCCATTGTGTATTTCCGGGTGTGAATAAGAGCTGAATGGATTTAGAAGGCTTTCTCAAATTCATTATACTTATGGGGTTTCTCTCCAGTGTATACTCTTCTGTTTAATAAGTGATAAGCTAGGGCTGGAACTTTTCACACTCATAGGGTTCCTTGCCAGTGTGGGTTCTCTGATGTTTAATAAGAGAAGAGTTCTGACTGAAAGTTTTTGCACAATCATTGCATTTAAAGGATTTCTCTCCACCGTGGCTTTTCTGATGCTGAGTAAAGTTTAGATCGTCACTGAAGACTTTCCAATTATTACATTCAGAAAATTTCTAAGATAAGACGATGGATGATGAATCTTTGGATGATTATTAAGAAAAGAACAGTGACTGAAAAATTTCCCATATTCCTTAGATTTGTACGGTTTCTCTACACTGCATATTTGATGATGTCTTGTATTCTGTTTGAACATATCTTCAGTCATATCACATTTATACAGTCTCTCTCCTATAGGAAGTTTTTGTTGTGTAGTAAGGAATTTTTTTGCAAATTTTGTGTTTGCCTGTTCCCTCTCTTGCTGAGTATTTTCTTGCTAGAAAATGACATTTGATCCCATCTCTTTGCTTTTCTCCCTCCTGGCTCTCCAACCTATTCTCACATACCACATCCCCTACCAAGTTTGGGTCCTAAGGATCATCTTTGATGGGTCTTCCCGTGATTACCCCCAAGGCTAAGTATTCTTCAAAAACATCGTGGTTTTCAATAGACTCCTTGGCCTTGAAACTATTTTCTTAACCTGAAGAAAATTTTAAAGATGCATGTTTTGTGTTGAGTGAAAGGAAACTGGTAAAGATGACGGGATATCATAAAATTAAATATGTGCATAGTTATATGGCTCTTACATTCTGAAACATGTCTTTGCATTTAATGGAGCTTGGGGGATGAGCAAGGAGAAAGAAAGGGTATGCATGGGACAAGAATGGTAGAAAAGGAAATGGTAGGAAAGCCAATCTATATATAGAATTCAAAATGTGAGGGAAGGAAAGTGAAGCATCATCAGAAATTAGACAGGGGCCAATACATATATTTCAAGTTAGTGTTTTCATTTTCTTCAGATAAATACTCAGCAGTGGAACTGCTGGATCATATAGTAGTTCTATTTTTAATTTTTTGAGGAAGGTCCATATTGTTTTCCATGGTGGATACACCAGTTTACAAGCACACCAATTAGTGTATGGGGGCTCGTTTTTCTCCACATTCCTACCAACATTTGTTAATTCTTTTAGCTTTTTTATAATTGCCATTCTAATAGGTGTGAAGTGATAATCTCATTGTGATTTTAGATTTGTATCTCCTTGATAATGAGTGATGTTGAGCATCTTTTCATGTAGCTGTTGGCCATCTGTATGTCTTTTTTTGAAAAATGTCTATTCAGATCTTCTGCTCATGTTTTAGTTGGGGTGTTCAGTTTGTTTGCTTGGGTTTTTTGTTTGCTTTTTTTTTTTTTTTTTTTTTTTTGCTATTGAGTTGCGTCAGTTCTTTATGTATTCTGGATATTAGCCTCTTATTACATATATGATTTGCAATTATTTCCTTCCATTTAGTAGGTTTCCTTTTCATTTTGTTGATGATTTCCTTTGCTGTGTAGAAGTGTTTTAGTTGGATGTAGTCCCACCTGTTTATTTTTGCTTTTATTGCTTTTGCTTTCGGTGTCAGATTAAAAAAAAATCATTGCCAAGACCTATGTCAAGTAGTTTACCACTTACGTTTTCTTTTTTTTTTTTTAATTTTTATTTTATTTATGATAGTCAGAGAGAGAGAGGCAGAGACATAGGCAGAGGGAGAAGCAGGCTCCATGCACCGGGAGCCCGACGTGGGATTCGATCCCGGATCTCCAGGATCGCGCCCTGGGCCAAAGGCAGGTGCTAAACCGCTGCGCCACCCAGGGATCCCGCACTTACGTTTTCTTTTAGGAGTTGTATAGCTTCAGGTTCTGCATTCGAGTCTTTAATCCATTTGAGTTACAATTTATGCATGGTGTAAAACAGTTGTCCAATTTCATTCTTTTGCATGTGGCTGTTCAATTTCCCCAGCACCATTTATCGAAGAGACTGTCATTTCCCCCTTCTATATTCGTGGCTCCTTTATTGCAAATTAATTGAACACATATGCATAGACTTATTTCTGGGCTCTCTATTACGTGATCTGATCTATGTGTCTGTTTTTAGGCCAATTCCATACTGTTTTAATTACTATAGCTTTATAATATAGTTTGAAGTCAGGGAGTGTGATGTCTCTAGCTTTGTTCTTCTTTCTTAAATTGTTTTGGTTATTTAGGGTCTTTAGTGTTTCCATACAAATTTTAGGATCGTTTGTTCTATTTCTCTAAAATAGTCTAATAAATAGTCTAATAAAATAGGGCAGCCCAGGTGGCTCAGTGGTTTAGTGCCGCCTTCAGCCCAGGGCATGATCCTGGAGACCCAGGATCGAATCTCACGTCAGGCTTCCTGCATGAAGCCTGCTTCTCCCTCTGTCTGTGTCTCTGGCTCTCTCACTCTCTCTCTCTGTGTGTGTTCTCATGAATAAATAAATAAAATCTTAAAAAATGAAATTAAAAATAAATAAATAAAATAAAAATGCCATTGGGATTTTGATAGGGACTGGATTAAATCTGTAGATTGTTTTGGGTATTATGAATCTCTTAACAATATTGATTCTTCCAGTGCATGAACGTAGGATATATTTCTATTTATTTGTGTATTCTTCAATTTCTTTCATTAATATCTTGTAGTTTTCAATATATGGGTCTTTCACCTCCTTAGCTAAATTTCTTCCTAGGTATTTTATTTTATTTTATTTTATTTTGATGCAACTGTAAATGAGATTATTTTTTCTTAATTTCTTTAAACATTTATTTAAACAAAAGCATAAACCTCATGGGATAATGACAAATGCCCCAAATATAAAACAGTGTGGTACCTCATGAAACTAAGCTTTGTGGCCTGAAAACCCCACCCTGTGAAAAACAATGTCACCTACAGGTGTCTGGCCTTTGCTGGGGGACTCTGGGGAATGCAGTGAGCCAGGGTCAAATGTATTGTATCTATGTCTGCTCTCTAGGACTACCTAACTTTCAAAATTTAAAGATACTTGGATAATGAGAAATTTCCAGGGCTTCTTTGGGTGAGGGGGAAGGGCTCTCTTCCCACTACCCCTAACCCACTTGAAATATGCATATGTACATGAACTGTGGGAAGCAATATGAACTCCAAATCCCGGTTTGTACCTAAATTATGTGAGTCTCCTGACTAGTTACGGCTAGCAGACTCTTCTCACTGCAACCATCCATATTCTCCTAATCTGCTCCCCAAAATCTCAACACAGCAAGCTAAGTGATCTGGTTAAAAGGCAAGTCAGGGCATGTCACTCCTCAGCACAGGGCCCTGCTATGTCTCCTACTTCACTGAGTATTAGCAAGATTCTTACAATGGCCTACAAGACCCTAACAATCTTATCCTATTACCCTCTGACACCAATTTCTACTTCTGTCTCCCATGCTTACTGCACTCCGGGCATATTGGTCTCTTTAGTGTTCCTTGGACACACCCAGCATATTGTTCTCTCTGCCCTATTTGCTCTTTCCCCATTACCTCCATGCCTCATTTCCTTACTTCTGTTCAATTCTTGCTCAAATATCACCTTCTTGGCCAGACCTTCCCTGACCATTTTGTTTAAAATTGCTACTATTGGGATCCCTGGGTGGTGCAGTGGTTTGGCGCCTGCCTTTGGCCCAGGGCGTGATCCTGAAGACCTGGGATCAAATCCCACGTCGGGTCCCTGGTGCATGGAGCCTGCTTTTCCCTCTGCCTGTGTCTCTGCCTCTCTCTCTCTGTGTGTGACTATCATTAAAAAAAAAAAAAAAAAAAAAAAAATTGCCACTATCTTATCACCCTGATCTTCCCTATCCCTATTCCTGATCTTTTATCTATAACACTTAGGACAATATAACATACCACATATTTGATTAGTTAATATATTCCCACAACTGTAAAAAGTCTCTCTATGAAGGCTGGGATTTCTGTTTTGTGGACTGCTGCATCTCTGGCACTTAGAGTATGTGGCACACAGCAGACACTAAAAAAATATTTTAACATAAATTAATCAATGAATACTGTCACACATCTTAAAAGATAAAGATTAATCTAACAGACCTTTTAAAGAATCTTAAAGGATGTGACAGTATCCTCAATAAAGGAATACAATTAGTAAAAGATGATGAATAGTCAAAGTGTTGTGCCCAAGATTGCAAATCCGAGAAACCACCAAGGAGCCCACACCAATGCAAGTACATGAGGGTTTATTTACAAGCTCGAGCCTGGGTCCAAGTATATTCCATACAGCAGAGCAGGGACTTGGACCCCGAAGTGGGTTACAGCTGGATTTTTTATGGGCTGGTCTAGGGGATCTTCAGAAGGGGTGGAGGAATTTTTTCCATTCCTATATGGGGGAAAGGGTGGGGAGTTTCTTAAGATCTGATACAGGATTCTCTGCTGAGGGCATTCTGAGCTTTATTGTCTTTCTGATATGGGATTCCCTGCCTAGGACAATCTGCAGTTTTTCCTGTAAAGTTCAGCTCTTATTCCCAGGGACCTAAGATGGCTGTATTTGTGCTAATGCTAAACTTGAGGTGGAATGGCCTTAATTTTTCTCGGCCTCCACAAAAGATGGTAATATCATGTGCAGCCAGAGAGACATAAATATAAAGAAATGAGATAAGATTACCATGTGTTTATTGTTGTTGAAGCTAGACAATAGATACATGGAGCTTGATTATACTATTCTGTTGGCTTTTGCAAATGTTTGAGATTTTCCATAACCGTTTTTAAAAATTAAAATTTTAAAAAGGAAATTCACTGAAGAAACAGGAATACTGGGAAGAAGTCTGATTTTGACTTCAGGCAAATTTAACTTATGGGGATGGCTAGTCACCCATGTGAATGTGTGATGAAGGAAGGTGGAGAGAAGGTAAGAAGTTGGAGCTACAGAGGTCAAATCTGGTAGTCAGAATGGAGAGTTTCCCACAGGCCACTATGGACATGGTGAGAGGAGCAATTCTTTGTTATGCTAGATGTCCCATCCATCACTGCGCATATAACATCCCTGGGCACTAAATGCTAGGAATGCTTCTACCCCCAAAACATCTCTACACATTTCCAAATGCCTCCTAATGCCCACTATGGGAGTAGCCCCACTGTTGGATGAAAACTACTGGCACAGAGAAGCAGAACTATGAGAAAAAAATAATTAAGTCACAGTATTAGAGAGCAGAAGTAAGAATAATAAAAGTAACTGGGGGAAGGGAAGAACACAAGTCAGGTTAGCCCACTGTATCAAAATTGACAGAGCAATTAGGAACAATAGATTAGATATGCTCAAAGCAACCTTCAGAGACACAATATTAAGTGAAAAAAGTAAACAGCATAGGGTCTCTGAGTGACTCTGTCAGTTACACATCTGCCTTCAGCTCAGGTCATTATCCCAGGATTCTGGGATTGAGTCCTGGTCCAGCTCCCTGCTCAGTGGGGAGTCTGCTTCTCCCTCTGCCCCTCATCCAGCTTGTGCTCAAGTAAATAAATAAAATCTTTTTTTTAAAGAATGGGGGCAGTCCTGGTGGCTCAGTGGTTTAGCGCCGCCTTTGGCCTGGGGTGGAATTCTGGAGACCCGGGATCAAGTGCCATGTCAGGGTCCCTGCGTGGAACCTGCTTCTCCCTTTGCCTGTGTCTCTGCCTCTCTCTCTGTATGTCTCTCATGCATAAATAAATAAAATCTTAAAAAGTAAAAAATAATAAAAAGAATGGGATTTGTAACAAAATCATTTAGGTTAATTAAAAGTAACCATTTACATTTTATAACAATATTACAAAAAGTATACATTATTATATAGCAATAAGAAAAGATTTGCTGATATACACACAACATGGATGAATATCAAACATAACATTGCCTATGGATGATGTGGAGATATAGGAATAAGGAACGAAGGTAAAAGGGGAGAAAGAAAGAAACAAAATGGCAGGGGGTAGAAATAATGAACTGAGCAGAGACCTCCCTGAAGATAACTTTCAGTAGAATGAATGAGAGGCATATTCCAAAGGAAGAGGAAAACAAAAGGTGAAGAAGTGAAGGTAGCAGGTGCATATCACTCAAATCTGGAGTTCATTAAGGGAATACAGAAGAAAAACATTCTTTTCTGTCTGAAAAAAATAGTAGCTAGAAGTGGCAATTTTAAGATAAAGGAAAGCAATAAACATATGAAGGCCCAGGAGAAGGAGCATAGAAAATGAAATACTGAGGATGCCTGAAAAGGAGCTAGGTAGGTTTCAAGTAAACATATCCAGAGGTGGGATCCAGAGCTTAGGGAGAGTGATTAGCTTTAACAAAGACTATGACTCCTTTGAAGACCAGAAATTCTGGTAAGAGGTAGGGAGAGGGATTCCCTAGGCTATGGGGAGAAGCCCCAACTTCTTAGGCTGCCCTGCACCAAATGGTTGGGATGCTTCTTCCATTCACATCCATTGGCTTCACCCATCTGGACAGGTATATGTAGGAAATTCTTTCTTCAACACACATGTTTTTTTTTCCCTCTTGTAGGTAAATGATCACATCAGGCTTGGAAACTGGCAGCCCTATGCATAAGGAAAGGCATGTGACCTGGCAGTGGTACTGGACATAATAAGATCTGAAACTATCAATTATTTCATGACATAAGGCTATAGGGAGGGTTGGAGGAGGTTTGTAGGACTTGTTTTGAAGGCAGCACTCTGAAGAAGGGGAAAGGGAGTTGGCATTATGTTCAAGGAAGAGATGAAGATCATGGTGAAAAGTTCATTCATAACCAGGAAGATTCATGATTTGTCCCACTATTGAGAAAATGCTGTCTCACTGCCTCAGCCCTGGCTCCTTGGGGAGACTTGCTGGCAGACACAACAAACATGTTGCCTATAGTCAACTCTACCAACTGCAGACATTCACTTGGGAATGAAGAGCAGAAACATCTTATCACTAAACCTAAATATATCCATATTCATATATATATATGGAGTCTATGATGCATGAACTCCAACTCACAGCTTAAGTAAGCCCTTTCTATTAGCAGCCCAATTTGCTTTCCTGGACAAATGTCAAGACTCAAGGGGAAACCGCTTACCCACAAAGACTGGATTTCTGCAGTTCTCCAGCATCACATCTCTGTATAAGTCCCTCTAAATGGAGTCTGGGTGCCACTTTTCCTCCCTAAAATATATTGCCACATCTTGAAAAAAAATCAAAGCCCTCCCCCACAAAAAAACAGACAATACTTGTTCAGCAGAAGTTTTAGAACAAGCGAGAGGCATGCAGGTAGTGCCAGCGAATAAAGCTCTGAACACATGAAGTCAAGGCAAGTGTAACTCAAGTATCTGCTCTATGTTAAGATTTGTGCTGGGAATAAAGAAGTATAAAAATACTGTCAAGGTGATCCAGCCAGGAGGCTACTGTCATGAGCGGCTCCTCGGAACCCCGATACCCCAGCAGCAAGATCGGCCTTGTCTCCAGAGTATTCCCTACACCATCGAATCCTCTACACCATCAGTGTGGACAACACCATGGCGCTCGCCAAAGTGAGGTCTTTTGGTGCTGAAGACCGCCCCACAGATGGGCGGGTCCCCCAAGAGAGGAAGTGCGTGCCTGCATCATTTTCCTGGGGAACGATATCACACATACCTCCATGTGTGAACCTGCGAAAGCTCAGCATGCACTCCTGCATGATCCTGCTGTTGCTCCGTCTCCTCCAGGCTTGGGCTCGGCCACCTTCCAGCCACACGTGCTTCACAGTCTCTTCGGAGGGATGCCACCCACAGCTAGCTGGCTGCCAGCCCTCTGCTCAGCCAGTAAGACCCACTTTCTTAGGTCTGGAGAAGCTGGTGAGCCTTGGTTCTCCTCCATCCCCACAGCCCATCTCAGAGCATACTTGTCCTCAGAGCCACATCAGCTCACCTCGAAGGGAGCTGGTTTTCCATCTGTCCCAGGCTGCAAGAGCCCCATGCTGGAACAGGCTGTCCATGCTGGTTCTGTTGATAACCTGAAGGCCAAGAAGCTGTTACCTGGCAGGGCCCTGTGGGGTGCAGGTCCCTGGGGAGTGCCCCATCCCCCAACCAAGCAGCAAGACCACCAGTGATGCTGTCCAGTCAGCAGGTGTGCACAGTCACCGGTAGGTAAATGAGGACAATGGAAGGCCTCAGAGCAGGACATTAGGGACCAGACGAGTCAGGAAGCACACCAGAGGGCAAAACTGCCAGACTGATGTCAAAGAAAACACTACTAAGCTTGAAGGCAACTTTGCTTTTTTTTGAAGGCAACTTTGATTTTGAGACTGTCAATGCCCAGTTGAACAGAGCGGAGCTGGACAAAGAGCTTAAGGAGAAACTGAATTTTAAAGATGACAAAGCTGAGAAGGGGACAAGAAGGAGAAGTCAAATTTATATTCTCACCCTCCCTCCACCCACTGTAAAACAAAAACACAACTATTGACAATTGAGAAAAGACTGAGACATTTAGAAATTAAAAACACATTTCTAAGTAACTTGTGAGTCAAAGGAAAAAATCATTAGGGAAATCAGAAAATATTTCAAACTAAATGATAGTAAAAGTGCAACATAGCAAAATGCATGAGATCTTGCTGAACAGCTCTGTTAGAGGGAAGTTTGTACCTTTAAATGTTTATATTAGATAAAAAGATTTAAAATCAATTATGTAAGTGTCTATCTTGAGAAGCTAGAAAAAGAGCATATTAAGCCCAACTAAGTAAATAGCTGTTAAAGACTAGAAGGCAATGAAGTAGAAAATAGACAAAGGTTTAAGAAAAATCGATGGAAAAAGTAGTTTTTTTTGAAAATATTGGTAAAATTCATACTTCCTAGAAAAGCTGATCAAGAAAAAAGAGAAAGCACACAACTTATCAATATGAATAATGAGCAGAAGATATCATTACAGATTCTGTAGACATCAAAAAAATAGTAAGGGTATTAGTATGAACAAACTCCTGCCACTAAATCCAACTAAGATGAAATGGGAAAATTCTATGAAAAATACAATAAAACTAGCACAAGAGGAAATAGAAAATATGAATAAATAGCCCTGTGTTTATTAAAGAAATTTAATGCATTATTAAATAGAATACTACAAAAAAGAAAAGAAGAAGAGGAGAGAAGAAAAGAGAAAAGAAGAGAAAGAAGAGAGAGAAGAGAAGAGAAGAGAAGAGAAGAGAAGAGAGAAGAGAAGAGAAGAGAAGAGAAGAGAAGAGAAGAGAAGAGAAGAGAAGAGAGAAGAGAGGAGAGGAGAGGAGAGGAGAAGAGAAGAGAAGAGAAGAGAAGAGAAGAGAAGAGAAGAGAAGAGAAGAGAAGAGAAGAGAAGAGAAGAGAAGAGAAAACAACCCTCCGGGCCCACATGGTAAATTCCATCAAACACATAAGGAAGAAATAATACTATACTTCCCCCAAATCTTCCCAAAAATATAAAGGAAGGGAAGGGAACAGTTCCCAGGTTGTTTTATGGGGACAGCATAATCCTGACACCCAATCCCAACAAAAATATGATAAAATTATAGATCAATATCCTTCATGAACATAGATGCAACAATCCTTAAAAGTGTACTATCAGATAGGATCCACCAACATTTAAAACTTTTTTTTTTAAAGATTTACTTATTTTTATTTTAGAGAGAGAAAAAGAGTGGGAGAAGGGGCAGAGGGAGAGACAATCGCAAGCAGACTCCACAAAGAGTGCAGAGCCCAACATGGGGCTTGATTTCATGATCCTGAGATCAAGAATCCATCAGTATTTAAACAAAATAATATGTCAGGATCACATGGGGTTTATGCCTGAAATGTAAGGTTTACACAACATTTGAGTAATTGATGTAATTCATCATATTAACAAAATAAAGGAGAAAATTACATGATCTTTTAAATAGATGCAGAAAAGGTGATAAAATTCAATACCAATTTATTTTTTAAAAAGTCTTAGCAAACTAGGAATAGAATCAAAATTCTACAATTTAATACAACTGATTTATTTAATGGTGAAATATAAAAATTTCTGCTAAGATTGAATATAGGACATAGGCATCTGCTGTCATCATATCCATTCAGCATTGTACTAGAGGCTCTAGCTGGTGAAATAAAAGTAATAAATATGAGGAATAAACAGATAATAACCAAATATTTAATAAAATAAGACAAATAGAAGGCCTAAAGATTGGGAAAGAAGAAGTATAACTCTATATTCACAGTTAACATTATTTATATGGAAAACCCCAAGGAACCTACAAAACAATTACTGAAAAAAATAAGTAAATATAACAAGGTGATACAATATAAGATCAGTATAAAAAAAATCAATTGCCAGGGCACCCAGGTGACTCAGTCAGTTAAGTGTCCAATTCGATTTCGCAGCTCAGGTCATGATCTCAGGGTCGTGAGATGGAGCCAAGGCTCCATGCTCAGTGAAGAGTCTACCTGAGATTCTACATGACATTCTCCCTCCCTCTGCTCTTCCCCTTGCTTGAGCTTCTTTCTTTCTAAAACAATAAGTAAAATTCTTTTTAAAAATTGTCTTTCTATATACTAGAAGCAAACAACCAGAAAATGAAATGCAAATGATTCCATTTCTATTATAAAAGCCATAAACTATTTAGGGTTAAAGTTAACAAAACACATGTATGAACTTTAAACTGAAAACTAAATAGATGGTTCAGAACATTAAAGAAAACTTAAATAAATTGAGAAATATACCATGTTCATAAACTGAAGACTCAATATTTTTTAGACACCAACTCTTCAAGATGGATGCATATATTTAATACAACCCTGGTCAAAATCACAACAGGAATTAAAACAAGAACTGACTATAAGGACTCAGGTGCTTGTAACCAACGTTCACAGCAGTAGTATTCACAACAGCCAAAAGGTAGAAACAACCTGAGTGTTGAACAAGAGATGAATGGATCATGTTATAATATGGATGAACTTGGAACACACTATAACACAATACATGCTATAACATGCCACACCCTATAACATGGATTAACCTTGAAAACATTATGCTAATTGAGATAAACCAGATACTAAAAGATAAATTATGTACTATTCCACTTATATGTGTTGTCTAGAACAGGCAAATTCATAGATGCAGGAAGTAAAATGGAATTACTAAGGGTGGGGAGGAGGGTGATGAGGAGTGACTGCTCAGTGTGTTCCAGGGTTCTTTTGGGGTGAGGAAATGTTCTGAAATCAGATGGTGGTAGTGTTTGCACAACATTCTGAATACACTAAAAACTTCCCCATGCAATTTAAAATAGCTAAAATGGGAAATTTTGTGTTGGGTATATTTTACTACGATTTGAAATTTCAAATAAAAATATAATGAAAATGGCAACAGTAGACGGTCTCCGGGTCCCTTGTAGATCTAGGATCGGGATCCTGGTCCTCTTGGATTACTCCGTGGCCCCTACACACGGCGGTCGCACACCCGGTCCACAGCTCTGCACACGCTCTCCACTCTGGTCCATCAGTTCCCTCCGGGATCTTCCACTGTTTCTCCTCCTCTGCGCCACACTACTCCGACGTACCTCGCCCCATCGGTGCTGTCCCCTATGAAGGGCCCGAACAATTGTACCGACTTTGGTGCCATGACACTGTCTCCTTCTTCTTCTGCCATGACACTGTCTTCTTCTTCTTCTTCTTCTTCTTCTTCTTCTTCTTCTTCTTCTTCTCCTTCTCCTTCTCCTTCTTCTTCTTCTTCTTCCGACTTCGGTGCCATGACACTGTCTTCTTCTTCTTTCTTCTTCTTCTCCTTCTCCTTCTCCTTCTTCTTCTTATTCTTCTTCTTCTTCTTCGGTGCCATGTCTTTTCTTCCTTCTTCTTCTTTCTTCGCTGTCTTCTTCTTCTTCTTCTTCTTCTTCTTCTTCTTCTTCTTCTTCTTCTTCTTCTTCTTCTTCTTCTTCTTCTTCTTCTTCCTCTTCTTCTTTTTTAATAAGGCAATAGCTCTGCCTTTTTTTTTAAGATTTTATTAATTTATTCATGAGAGTACACAGAGAGAGAGAGAGGCGGAGACACAGGCAGAGGGAGAAGCAGGCTCCATGACACTGTCTTCTTTTTCTTTCTTCTTCTTCTTCCTCTTCTTTTTTAATAAGGCAATAGCTCTGCCTTTTTTTTTTTAAGATTTTATTTATTTATTCATGAGAGTACACAGAGAGAGAGAGAGGCGGAGACACAGGCAGAGGGAGAAGCAGGCCCCATGCAGGGAGCCCGATGTGGGACTCGATCCCGGGACTCCAGGACGGCGCCCCGGGCCGAAGACAGGCGCTAAACCGCTGAGCCACCCAGGGATCCCCTTCTATTAAAATTTTGTGTAGCAATCTAACAGATTAGGGTACGTCGCTATAGCCCTGGAGGGATCTGGAGGCGGGCAGAGCCAGGTCTCCGCCGTGAGCACGGGGGCCGCCCGCAGAGAGCCTGGAAGAGCCGCGTTCCGGGGACCCTGCGCAGGCCGGGGACGTGGGCGGGTACGCAGCTCCCAACCGCGCAGGCAGCAAGGGTCCGAGCTGCGCCGAGCGGCGCGCACCAGGCCGTCCAGGAGCCCCACCCCCTGCGACCTCGCAGCACCCCCTCCCCCACCGCGGGAAGGGCTCCGCACGCCGCGGGCCAGAACTCTCGGGCGCAGGCGCAGAGCCGCGCCGCCCACGCCCCCGCCGGCGCCCCAGTCCTGCCGCAGGTCTGCGCGGGGAGGACGAGGCCGGGCCCCACCGAGCGCGCGAGGAGCCGCTGCTGCCCGGGCCGCCTGGGTGAGCGGGTGAGCGAGCGAGCGAGCAGGCGGGCGGGCGCGCGGGCTCCGCGCTAAGCCTTCCGGCTCCCTCGCACTCGGGTTCCATCCAGAGTAGGTCCGGCCGCGGGGGTGCCCGGCCTCGGTGTGTCCCGACGCGGGGCTGGAGGCGGCCGCTGAGTGCAACGCTCAGGGCGCCGGACGCCAGGCACCGGGCCTGGTCTGGGCGGGAGGGCCCGGAGGCCCTGGGAGGCCCTTTTCTAGCCCAAAGCCCGAGCGGGTTGCTTGTAGATCCTGCCGGGAGGCGCCTCCACGCCTGAGGCTCGGGGTGCGCTGGCCAGGGATCCGGTGCTGTCCTGGGACTGCGCTGCGGCCAGACGGTGGCCTCCAGCTGCATCCCCGCTCCCCTGGGCCCCCCAGACCCCCTGCCCCCCACGCCACAAGTCGAAGGGCCCCTGGGTGAGCCTGTCACTGGCCCTTGAGTTTCTACCCAGACTGACTTTAACCTCGCAATCACCCCATGACATATACTCTTAGTATCCCCGCGATGCCCATGAGGAAACTGAGGCACACAGAAATGAAGCACCTTCCTTGAAGTTACACAGCTTGTGAGTAGTAGCTTTTATTTTATGGTTCTGATGTTAATAGTTGGTACTTCAGATAGTAGGTCCTTGTTTATTGACAAATTCTGTGTATCAAATTCTGTGTTATTTTGAACCAGTTTCTGTGAACACCTGTTGCCTGAAGACTATCTGTTAGTAGGTTTCAGGACTTGACAATCTGTGTTCCAGGGTCGAACTCTGGCTGCCTGGGCCCTGGTGCCTGATTCCTTTGTGCGTAGGCAAGGTCTCCAGCAAGCAGTCCGCCCAAGACCAGAAAACAAAGCCCCTGGACAATAGCTATCCCAGAACCTTCAGAACCTGCTTCCTTCTGAATGAGAGAAATTCTTAATACTGAAGGGAATAGAAATAAGGGAGAAGTCTTGCTGGATTACACATTGATTTGAAGAGGAAATGGCATGGTCAAAAGAATTTCAGATGGTTAGGGTAATAGAAGGTGGACAGCGGTGGGAAGTTAGTCCCAGAAAAGCAGACTGGGTTGGCTGGTGCTGCAGCACTTATGACGTCTGTACTTGAGAGAAGAATGATTTGGTGGGGCTACAGTATGTAGAAAGCAGTAAGGTGATCCAGAGGTAGAAAGGAGGAAAAGAGAAAAGGACTTGCCACTCTATGGCAGAGAAATCCCTTGGATGGCACCTGAGCAAGGGAATGGCTCTGAGCTTGCAGACACAATAACCTCCTAGCCTCTCTGAAATATCTGAGGGTTCCCCGCTGAGACTTTTGTCACACACACCAGGCCTGCCTTCGAGTGCATCCTCCAAAGCCAGGAACTCATCTGTCCCTGCTCTAGAGCAGTAGCCGCTGAAGAGAGCCTCACACATTCTCTGAGAGCATCTTTGCTTAAATGTACACCCTCACAATTTTAAAATTAATTCATTTGAGATGTACACTGCAATAATATCTCTTTATGTTGTATATGATATTCTTTATTGTAAATGCTTTGCTGTCTTTTAACTTGTAGCATTAACAGAAGCTTTGTGAGAAGAGTAAGGACTGAGGTATGCCATCTTACAGTGTGGACCAGACTTTCAGAAAGGTGAGTAGACTTGCCCAGGGATGCCCAGCCTTATGGTGGTGGAGCAGTGTGAGCTGCCTTCCGCTTTGATCCTCAGGAGTAATTAAGAGACTGCTGTCATACTCTGCTTGAACTCCTATCCCATGTGAGGAAATTCATAAAGAGCCTGGATTTTGGCCTCAGATCACCTAGGGAGTTTAGGGAGGGTTTAGACTTGGTCCAGATCCATCCCTTTTACTTTTTATCATTAAAGAACTAGGGACTTTGGGTCACACATCAATGTCTATGGGAGGAGGTAGGCTTGCTTTTAGGCATTTGTTTTACCTCAACCCTTACAGTTGCATTCAGTTGGCCAGATGTGGACATTACCAGACCAGTGATTCTGGCTGCCTGGGATACGGCCTTTGCTAGCTTTGCCTTTGACCCAAAAGAAAACCAAGAGGAGGCAGGAAGAGGTAAAGGCAATTGTCATCTTACTAGAAGAGCTATGTCCCATGTAAGTAAAGGATTCTTCCTTCTTTTCTGAGGGTGTCATTTCACCAAGCAGGCGATACATTTATATCTCTTTTCGTAGAACTTCCCTTGGGTGAGTCTGCCACATTTTGCCCAGGATGGGACTATTCCTTGTTTGTCTGCTGACTTATTACCCTTAATGTCTTCCTCCTTTTCTCAATTTCATCATTAGGTGATGATGAAACACCTTACTGGCCTGTTTCTTAAATGGTTTTATCTGAAACATGGACCTTAGGATCTCACATGTCTCTGGTGATTTGAAAAAGACAAGGTTCACATTAGTCTAATCCCCTTAGTCTAAGCACACATGTATGTGCCTTAGTATTTGGGACCTAAAACTAAACTCCAGGAATCAGAAAGCTTTGTACCAAACAATCAAGTCCAACATCTTCATTGGACGGATGAAACATAAATAGATTGATTATTTTCCCCTGGTTTTTATATAGCTATCAACAGAACTACGATCAAAATCCAGATTACCGAGGCACCTGGGTGGCACAGTCAGTTAAGCATCCAACTCTTGGTTTCAGCTCAGATCATGATTTCAAGGTTGTGGGATCAAACTCATTGGGTTCTGTGCTTAGAGTAGACTGCAGAGATTCTCTCTCTGCCTCTCCCTCTGCCCTCTCCACTCAAATGAATAAATAGATTTTTTTTTAAGTCCAGATTACCTGGTAAATGCTTACATCACAGGACCTCTATCTAATGTTTCACTGCATCGTGCCAGCGGTGCCACCTGCACTGAGGTGACCTGAAAATTTAATGCTCAGGTTATATAGATAGGGCTTTTGCATGACTGGGACTCACTGTAGCCTCTCAGGGCAGTCACCTTTCAGAGGCAGGCACTCTCTAAACCCCCATGGTGTTCTGTGGTTACGGTCATGCTGGTACCCTGGGATCGGTGGAGGTTAATTTCTTGGCCATTTAGGGGCCACAGGAGTGGAGAGTGCAACTCAAGTGTTGTTCTCTAGTGAGTTTGAGTCCAGTATTTAACACTTAGCTTTGGGCCAAATTACTTAACCTCTTCATTTCTCAGTTCTTCATTTGTATTATGGAAATAACAGTAGTACCCCACTCACTGTTGTGAAGCATAAATGAGTCCATATTCATGAAATGTTTATAATGGGCAGATCCACAAGACCTAAAGAATCTCCCAAGTTAGGGTCTTCTGTTTTAATGTAGAAACTTTCCCCAGTGGAGTTTCTATGTTATCGATCATGTGTCACATATACTAACATAAAATGTATATTATACTTATATATATATAATGAATTTATTTGAAATGCCAAAACAACTACAGTTTGGGATACCTGTACTACATGGTATATATGTGAATTGAATTATGTAGATAAACCGATAGCACATTGGCTCAGTTTGTCAATCCCAAGGTGTGAACGAGCATGAAGGAGAACTATCAACCTCAAACTGGCCATCTCCTTTGACTTCTGTCCTAGTTCTTTTCTCTAGTCAGGATATTCTGCTTACTTTTAGGTAGCTTATGTTTTCATGGTCCTAGGAAGACAATTTACAAAGATCTTCAAATTTTAGATCTTCCTGATTAGAGGGAAGACCTAAACCACCAAAAACCTAAACATTTTCTATATCTCTTCTCCAGGATGGAATATTAAATGTACTAATGTAGTAATATTCCACTGTGAATAGAAGTCCCATTTGCTATCCTGAAATAAAACTTACAGATAATATTACCTATAGATATAATTTCTGAATATCAATATATTATCTAACTCTGATATGAAGGAAAGAATTTATATTAGGATAGTATATATTTCATTGTGTACAGATTGGATGAAATAGAGGCCTGCACCTATTCACAGAATCACTGTGCATACAACAGCTCCAAATATAGCCTGATACATGAATGTCGTATTTGTGAATCTAACTCCATAAGTGGTTTAATTTTCCTGAAATGGTGAACAATTCTTAACATCTAAAGAAGGAGAAGTATATTTCCTTAATTTTCCAATATCTATCAGCTATGCAAAATATATTGTAGCTCTATGTAATATAGTGTTATGTTCTAGCCTAAGGTAACTATTAACTTTTTTAAAATTATTTTTTTTTAATTTTAATTTTTATTTTTTTTTAAGATTTTATTATTTATTCATGATAACACACAGAGGAGACAGAGAGAAAGAGGCAGAGGCACAGGCGGAGGGAAGAAGCAGGCTCCATGCAGGGAGTCCGACGTGGGACTCGATCCCGGGGTCTCCAGGGTCACGCCCTGGGATGAAGGCAGGTGCTAAACTGCTGAGCCACCCGGGCTGCCCTATTTATTTATTTTTAAAGATTTTATTTGTTTATTCATGAGAGACACAGAAAGAATGGCAGAGACACAGCCAGAGGGAGAAGCAGGCTCCATGCATGAAGCCTGATGTGGGACTCCATCCTGGGACTCCAGGATCACGCCTTGAGCGGAAGGCAGATGTTCAACTGCTGAGCCACCCAGGTGTCCCTTAACTTTTTTTTTTAGAGCAGGGGGAGGGGCAAAGAGAGGAGAGAGAGAATCTTAAGCAGGCTTCATGCCCAGCACAGAACTTAACACAGGGCTGGATCTCATAACCCTTAGATCATGACCTGAGCCAAAATCAAGTGTCAGACACTTAACTGACTGAGCCACCCAGGCGCCCCTATTAACAACTTTTGAAAGTCATACAGGATGAGGAACATTTTTTTGTTTTGCAGGAATATCCATTATCCCTGACCCCCACTAAATTCCAATAGCACCATCCAATCAACATGACAATCCCCCAAAAAACCCTCACCAATTCCCGGAACTCTCCCTGGGAAGTAGTACTACTGCCTTGAGAATTACTGTAATAAAAGAAATAACAGTGAAGTGTCAACAGAGTAATGATGGAGAAGCTGAAGTGTCTCTGCTATAAGAATGAGGCCAGGGATCCCTGGGTGGCGCAGCGGTTTGGCGCCTGCCTTTGGCCCAGGGCGCGATCCTGGAGTCCCGGGATCGAATCCCACGTCGGGCTCCCGGTGCATGGAGCCTGCTTCTCCCTCTGCCTGTGTCTCTGCCTCTATCTCTCTCTCTCTGTGACTATCATAAAATAAAAAAAAAAATTAAAAAAAAAAAAAAAGGAAGAATGAGGCCAGCCACCTTGTAAGAAGGCAAATTCCTACTAAGGAATGATGGTACCATAAAGTATGCAGCTGGATCTTACTGGAAGGTTCTATATAAATGAGACTTATTTAGTCTAGTGGTAGGGCTTCTGTGTTCTCTGTTTCCAGATGAAAGGCATGGTTTTGGCAAAGCTGAGTCCCAACAACATCATCATACTGCCATTGAGGTTCTGTATGCATGACTTCTTGGTGGATGTCCAAGGTTCACCTGTGCATCTGGGAGGTTCCCAGTCTACAAGAAAGGAAATACCTGTGAAACTAAATTATGTCTTGACCCAGGGGAGTTTAAACTATGCTGTGAGCAGAAGCTTTAGAGGAAATGTTATAGTTTGTAGCCTGTTGTCAAGCACAAGTGCTCAAGAGGAATCCACAAGAGAATGGCTTAAAGAAAAAGCATTAGTGGGGAAGGCTGAGTTTATATTTTAGACCCTCCCGCTCTGTGAGGAACGTTCGTTGGGGAGCACATTTTTCAGGCAACCCGGAGTATGTTTCTAAGGTTCTTTTTGGACAATTCTACTTGTCAAGTTAGATGAAGTTATAAAATACAAATGTCTGGGCCCCATATCATACCTATTAGCTCTGAAGCAAAGCCCAAGTATCTTGAATAATAAGTTCCACAGGGGATTCTGATGTGAATGTGTATAACCTTCTGGAACCCAATTTTGGCCTCTTTCAGAAAGCCATTTTCACCAGGCCCTCCTCCCACAGTTTCTGAACGTTTACACTATTGTTTCTATAGGTCAAAGCATTAAGATTGCACTCTGAATAGCCCCGTGTCTCCAGCACCCAGAGCCTTGTGTTAAATCATCATTTCCCATCAGGAATCCCAGCATGTGAACTGGACATGGTCCTTCAGTTAGAGAGAGAACAGCTGTGATAGCTGAATCTTCAGGAAACCAAAGAGGGCAGTGAGTGAAACTACCTGTTTGGGTAAGTGACCCATGAAAAGACCACCAATTTGATATTTAAGAGACATGAGTTCTAGTCTGACCTCTTGGAATTCGCCGGGTAACTTGAGTCTGCTTTCTATTTGTCAGATAAATATGAGCTGGCCTGGGTGAATTCTGATAGTAGTGTTGTTTAGAAGAATTCCTAAACTAATTGGAAGGATGGTGGGGAGACAGGTAGGGGTGGCAGTGTCGTAGATAGCATGTCTTAAATCCTATTCTCTCTCAATCCCATGAAAATGATTACATCCAAGCTTGATAGAATCATCCTTACTGTGCTTTTTTAGAGGGTATCTTTTCTACACTTCAGAGTCTACTCTTCTCATCCCTTTCCTTTCTCCCATTTACCATTGCTGATGATCAGTTACAGTAACTGACAGATCATTTTACCTCCTAATCCCCTACTCTCTGCTCATCAACTGGCATATCTGCTTATTTCCATTTTGGGGGGCTCAGCGTAGTACACAGTCACCCTTCCTGTATATCCTGGTATATCCTGATGTCTCTGAGCTTCCTGTGCGGAGTAAAAAAATTCTGCCTGTTATCTCTTCTGCCCCATTCACTTCCCTCCTCTAACTGTCCCTTTTTGTTTTCTTCCCATATAAAGTTGCTAGTGTGCGTGAATTGCAAATTTTTGTCGTTTTTTTTTTTTTTTTTTTTTTTTTCTGCTGGTTTATTTTCCTTGTTCTCCATACTAGATGCCGGTGACATCTGCACTTTAAATGTCTTTCAGATAGGGAGATTTGAACTGAGCCAAAGCATCTACACCTATCAGGCTATTTCTGAAGAACTAAAGTTTTCAGGGTCAGCGATGGAAATTCTCAGGGAATACTGCCCAAGGTCCTGCAAATGAAGAGGCCTATAAAGACAAGGGCCGGTTATCAAGGCAGACAAAATGTCCTGTACAAAAGATATCTTTCGAGAAAACAGCCATCAGAAAAGTGTCAATGACCCTCAAGGAAATTTTCACTAGAGAGAGAGCTCCTGAATCAGTGAATTTAGCCTAAGCTCAAAAGCTAATATGCAGCAGGACATTCCAAACGGAGCTAGATCCCCCATGTCTAGGAAGAATTCCAAAGATAATTCAGACTTTATTGAACACCAAAAACTTTTCCCACAAAAGAAACTTTGTAAATGCATTGAGTGTGGGAAAGCCTTCAGTTACAAATCAGACCTTATCATTCACAGTAGAATTCATGGTGGAGAAAAGCCTTTTGAATGCAATGAGTGTGGGAAGACTTTTAGCCGAAGTACACACCTTATTGAGCACCAGAGAACTCACACTGGAGAGAAGCCATATGAATGCAGTGACTGTGGGAAAGCTTTTAGCCGGAGCACTCATCTTAGTCTACATCAGAGGATCCACACTGGAGAAAAACCATACGAATGCAGTGAATGTGGAAAAGCCTTCAGCCGAAGCACTAACCTCAGTCAACATCAGCGAACCCACACTCAAGAAAAACCCTACAAGTGTAATGAATGTGGAAAAGCCTTTGGTGATCGTTCCACCATAATTCAGCACCAACGAATCCATACCGGTGAGAACCCCTATGAGTGCAGTGAATGTGGAAAGGCCTTCAGCTGGATCTCCTCCCTTATTGAGCACCAGAGAACACACACTGGAGAGAACCCCTATGCATGCTGTGAGTGTGGGAAAGTGTTCAGTCGAGGCTCATCCCTCACCGAGCACCAGAGAATCCACACGGGAGAGAAGCCCCATGAGTGCAGAGAGTGTGGGAAGGGCTTCAGTCGGGGCTCCTCCCTTCTTATTCACCAGAGGACTCACACTGGAGAGAAGCCCTACAAATGTAATGACTGTGGGAAAGCCTTTGGTCAAAGTTCAACACTCATCAGACATCAGCAACTTCACACCAAAGAATGATATTTGAGCTTTCATCAGTGTTCACAAAAGAGCACACAGCATTAACTTCCTACAGCTGAAAAGAAAAATATAGATATCTTTGAAGTTTTCTTCTGTACTAGCTAGCTATAAGCTACTTTCAAGTTAGCCTGCCTGCCTTCCTTTCTGTAAACTAGATGCTGAAATGAGTGCTTGGTACAAGGGGATGATTTTAAGAACCTGATACAGTCCATCTCCTCTTCTGGAGGACTCCAGCCGTAGTGTATAGACCTACTTGACACCTTGTATTTGCCCACTTTATCTATTCCATGGGGCTTAGGTCCCTGAACAGTCAGGGAACTTTGTTTCCCAAGCACATCAGCCCCATCAGCAAAGAGGAAATCCAATGTGTGACTGTGTGAGTGTTTCAGTGTGAGTGATACTGGCTCCAGTAGCAGAAGAGAGGAGCTGGCTTTAGAACAGGACAAAAAGCTTCCCACTAGTTTGGTGATAATAGTGTTGAGGTAAATTCAGTCTCTTTTATAAGGACAGATTTCTCTCTTACACCTTTTTTTTTACTGTAGTAGATTTTCCTCAAAGTATAAACCATAGTTCTAATGTGCCTAATTAATCCTAATATTATTTTATCTTATTCTTACCAAGACTGTCTTAAGACTTTCATTTAGTTCTTCCAGTATTTAAAAAAAAAATGCTGCCCTAGTTTTAAATTTTTCTTTTGTTTATAGACTTCATGAAATGTACACCCTCTGGCCCCAACTCTCCCAAATCCTATAAAGCTGATCTCTCAAGGACAAATTCAGTGCCTATTTCTTAGTCTTTTTTTTCTACTTGACATTTGCAGAACTGGCACTTTTGGCCATGCTTATGCCTTAAAATTTTAACTTCTTCTGGCATCCTATTCTGTGCTGATCCACACTTTTCCTACCTCCCAGACACTCTGATGAACAATGATCAGCTCTAGAACTTTAGGCAAGAGTTAGACCAGAATAATCTCATTTTATCAGGTTATATATATAATACCTGAGGTTACTCAATTAGATTGTAAGCTTCTTGAAGACAAAAATCTTTTAGATCCCTGTAAAACATCCAAAGTGCTGAATAGTCACTAAATGATCTGTAATTCCTGCCTACTTTCTCCCAGGTAATCAGTCTGCTAGGTTTCATTTGAAATGGCTTATGAGTTGATTTCTCCCTCTATTCTTGGTGCTGCTGCTAGGTGCTAGGTGCTCAGCAGTTTGGGCCCAGATTACTAGAGTCAACACTGCTGCCCTTGTCTCCCTGTCTTGATTTAGCTGCCTGACTAAACCACCACCTTGTTCAAGGAGGCCACAGTTCCCAGGAAAAAGATCAGATGGTTTAATTCCAAGGCCTTCCACAGTTAGATCTATTTACTTATTTTCCTTTACTCCCCAGGAGCTGTGGGCAGGCCTTTCCTGTGTGTTTACTATGCCCTATTCTCACGTGGCTCCTTTTCACATGATTCTATGGCACCCTTTCACATGTCCTGCTTTCCTCCTGGTATCGCCAGAAATCCTGTCCACTTTGTAAAAGGCCTTTCTCAAATCCTGCCTCATCTGACAGTCTGAGTCCCCCACCTCAGAAGTGCTTTGCTCTGGAGGTTTGAATTTATTTTCCTGCATTACAAACTTTCCTGTTCTGTTTTCTGATTCTTTCAGGTGCTTTTTTCCCAGAAGCTTCTGAAGTTAGAAATTGTCTTAAATCTCTCAGAAGCCCCATCTAAATACATGGTATAATACAGATCTGGACTCTAGTTTTAATCCAGACCAGCAGGGTTTAATTTACGAGTACAATCTCTTTAGTCTTTTGAAGGGAGAGATAACCTCATAAAAATTTTGGTCCTTTTTGTCCTACCTTGAATTATATAAATTCACTCTTGGGACAAATTTTCCTTTGGAGTTCCAGGGATGCTGGCCTCCTGGCTTTCCCTTCCCAGAGACTGTTGTAAGGAATAAGGGAGCTTATTCATGTAAAATGATGAAAACAGTGCCTAACATAAAGTAAATGCTCAATAAATGCTAATTGTTATGATTCTGCGGTGCATCAACCTATAGCCTTTCATTTCATCTCCTGCAGGGTCTGTAAATCCAGTGCCAGAAATGGAAAACTAGGATTACAATTATATTAGAAGACATTTCTGCTAACTGTAATGATAGGCAACAGCCATCTCTTTTATTATAACTATCACGTGTCAAAAAGGATTCAATATAACTTTAAGATTGATAAACTAAAAACTTAAACACATATAAGTCAGCTTTAGAAAAAGGAGAAAGCCTTGGAGACCAAGATCAAGACAATCTATGGTATGCTATAGTTACCCAGATAGAGGTGCCAACAGAGCATTCCGCCAACTGAGGTTAGTTACTTTGTATTTAGAAAGAAAAATATATCCATTCTTCAAGGACAGCAAAGCTTTCCTAATAGACTTAAGATGAATTTCTCCATTTCTCTGCATTTAATTATACAATGCATTTGAAACCAAAACAAAAAACAATATATTTTCCACAACATCTAACATGTAAGTTCTACAGTAAATGAATATTTAGTTCATAGTGGAAGGCTATGAAAGGTAGGGGCAAAGATTGTCTTGGGGTGGAGTGGGGTTAGAAGGAGCAGAGCATAGAGCAGATAAACACATAATAACCGTGAGCCATAAGAAAAGCTCTTTTCACCCATTTGAGTCTTAATTTCCTGCCCTATACAATGAAAAAATCTGAAGTTTACAGATGTTAAGATACTTACCAAACACCAGGATTTGAGCCCAGTTCTGCTAACCAGTACTGGACCACATAAGGTGGCAGGAAGGAGAGAACTATGAGTACAGGCCAGGGATCCCTGGGTGGCGCAGCGGTTTGGCGCCTGCCTTTGGCCCAGGGCGCGATCCTGGAGACCCGGGATCGAATCCCACATCGGGTTCCCGGTGCATGGAGCCTGCTTTTCCCTCTGCCTGTGTCTCTGCCTCTCTCTCTCTCTCTCTCTCTCTCTCTCTCTCTCACTGTGTGCCTATCATAAATAAATAAAATAAAATAAAATATGAGTACAGGCCAAAAGGAGGGGAAAGGCCCTGTGTGCTCCTGGATATGCACTGGACAGTCCAACAGGGAGAGAACAATGAGTTCAGACCCAAGTTTGGAGAGCCCCTGTCTCCTCCACAAGATGCGATGTCAATCAGGGAGAAAACTGTGAGTGCAGGCAAAGAGGTAGGGAGAGGCCCTGTCTGCTCTACAAGATGCAGTGGACTGTCCAACGGGGAGAGAACTGTGAGTATAGGCAGAGAAGTGGGGAGAAGCCCTGTGTGCTCCCAAAGATGCACTGGACAATCAGGAGAGAATTGGGAGTCCAGGCACAGAGTTTGGTAGAGGCCTGTTCTGCTCCTGGAATGGGCTTGACTATCCATCAGGGAGAAAAATGTGAATATAGGCACAGAGGTAGGGGGTGACTGTCTATGCTCCAGGAGGTGCATTGGACTGTCCATTAGGGAGAGAACTGTGAGAATAAGCACAGAGATGTACAGAGGCCTGGTCTGCTTCTAGACATGTGCACCACTCTCCATTTCAGAGGGAGAATCATTTCAGAGGTGGGGAGAGGCCCGTTCTGCTCCTAGGGATGTGCTGGACTCTCCATCAGGAAGAGAAGTTTGAATACAAGCACAGAGGTGGGGAGAGGCTCTCTCTGCTCCTAGAGATAGGCTGGACTACCTATCAGGGCGATAACTGTGAGTACACACACTGAGTTAGGGAGAGACCCTGTCTGCTCCTAGAGATGCGCTGGACTGTTCATGGCAGGGAGAGAACTGTGAGTAAAGGCACAGAGGTGGGGAGAGGGCCTCTCTGCTCCCAGAGATATGTTGGATTGTCCACGGTAGGGAGGTAACTGTGAGTTCAGGAACATCAGGCGTGGAGATGCCCTGTCTGCTTCAGGAGATGGGCTGGACTGTGAATCAAGGAAAGATTGGGGAGGTGGGGAGAAGCTGTGTCTGACACTGGAGATATGCTGGACTGTCCATTACAGAGTAAACTGTGAGATAGGCACAGAGGTGGGGAGAGGCCCTGTGTACTCCTGGAGATGAGCTGGAGTGTCCATCAGGGAGAGAAGTGTGAATACAGGCACAGACTGTGGAGAAGACCTGTCTGCTCCTTGGATAATTTCCAAGGCAGGTAGAAAACTGTGAGTATAGGCACAGAGGTGCTGAGAGGCCCTCTCTGCTCCAGGAGATGTGCTGGACTGTCCATCAGGGAGAAAACTGTGAGTACAGGCTCAAAGGTGCAGAGATGCCCTGTGTGCTCAAGGAGGTGTGCTGCACTGTCCATCAAGGAGATACCTGTTTGTATAGACACTGTGGTAGGGAGAGACCCTGTTTGCTCCTAGAGATGCACTGAACTGCCCATGGCAGGAAGAGAACTGTGAGTGTAGGCCCAGAGGTGAGAGAAGCCCTGTTTGCTCCTGGAGATGTGCTGGATGGTAGATCAGGGGAGAACTGTAAGTATAAGCACAGAGGTGGGGAGAGGTCATGTCTTTTCTGGTAGATGTGTTGGACTGTCCATGGCAGGGAGAGAACTCTTGAGTTCGGGCACAGAGGTGCAGAGAGGCCCTGTCTGCTCAGGAGACAGGCTGGACTGTGAATCAAGGAGAGAACTAGGGAATCCCTGGTTGGCTCAGCAGTTTAGTGCCCCTCCTTAGGCCCAGGGTGTGATCCCGGGGCCCAGGGATCAAGTCCTGCATCGGGCTCCCTGCATGGAGCCTGCTTCTCTCTCTCTGTGGGTCTCTGCCTCTCTCTCTGTGTCTCTCATGAATAAATAAATAAAATCTTAAAAAAAAAAAAAAAGAGGAGAGAACCGTAAGTACCAGCACAGAGGTGGGGAAAGGCCGTGTCTGCTGTTAAAGATATGCGGGACTGTCCATCATGGAGAAAACTGAGCACAAGCACAGAGGTACAGAGGCCTCTCGGCTCCCTAGAGATGCGCTGGACTGTCCATCAGGGAGAGAACCGTTAGTGTAGGCAAAGAGGTAGGGAGTGGCCCTGTCTGTTCCTAGAGATGCGCTGGACCGTATATCAAGGAGACAACTGAGTCCAGGCACAGAGGTCCGGAGAAGCCTTGTATGGTGCTCGAGATGCACTGGACTGTCCATGGCTGGAGTGAAATGTGAATACATGCACAGAGGTGGGGAAAGGCCGTGTCCCCTCCAGAGATGTGTTGGAATATCCATCAAGGAAAGTACTGTGTGTACAGACACAGGTGCGGAGAGGCGCTGTCCTCTCCCCGAGTTGGGTGGGACTCTCCATAGCAGGGAGAGAATTGTGAGTACAGTCAGAGAGGTGGGGAGAGACCCTGTCTGCTCCTGGAGATATGCTGGACTGTCCATCTGGGAGAGAACTGTGAGTACCAGCACAGAGGTGGGAAGAGGCTGTGTCTGACCCTGGAGGTATGCTGGACTGTCCATTACAGAGTAAACTGTGAGATAGGCACAATGGTGGGGAGAGGCCCTGTGTACTCCTGGAGTTGAGCTGGAGTGTTGTCCATCAGGGAGAGAACTGTGAGTACAGGCACAGAGTGGGGAGAGATGTGTGTTCCAGATATGAATTGGTTGTCCATGGAGGGGAAAGAAACGTGAGTACAGGCACAGAGTTATGGAGAGGCCCTGTGTGCTCCAGGAGATTGCTGGACTGTCCATGGTAGGGAGAGGACTGCGAGTACAGGCACAGAGGTAGGGAGAGGCACCTTCTGCAACTTGAGATGCGCTAGACTGTCCATGACGGAGAGAAGTATGATTACCAGTACAGAGCTGGGGAGAGGCCCTTTGTGCTCATGGAGATGTCCTGGAGTGTCCATCAGGGAGAGGACTGTGAATACAGGCACAGAGGTAGGGAGAGACCCGTGTCTGCTAGAGCTGGGGTGGAGTGTCCATGGCAGGCAGAGAACTGTGAGTAAAGGCACGGGGGGGAGAGGCCCTTTGTGCTTATGGAGATGTCCTGGAGTGTCCATCAGGGAGAGAACTGTGAATAAAGGCACAGAGGTAGGGAAAGACCCGTGTCTGCTAGAGCTGGGGTGGAGTGTCCATGGCAGGCAGAGAACTGTGCGTAAAGGCACGGGGGGAGAGGCCCGTTCTGCTCCTATACATGCACTGGACTGTCCATCAGGGAGAGGACTGTGAATACAGGCACAGAGGTGTCCAGAGGCTGTGTGTGTGCCAGGGGATGTGCTGGACTGTCCATCACGGAGACAACTGTGAGTACTGGCACAGAGGTGGGGAGTGGCCCGTTCTTCTAGAGATGCGCTGGACTGTCCTTCATGGAGAGAACTGTGAACAGGCATAGAGGTCAGGAGAGGCCCTTGTCTGAGCCCGGAGATGCACTGGATTGTCCATGGAAAGGAATTCGGGGTATCAAGAACGAGATCGCTGTCTGGGATTGGATAGGTTGGTGATGACAACCTCCAGGTCTGGATAGTGCTTGTGTGAAGTAAGGGGATTATAGGAGGCTCCTGATCATGTTCAAGCAGTTCAGTCTCGCGGGAGAAAAACCCAGGAGAGAGGCCGGAGGGCATGGACCTGAGTCAGAGCATAGGGGGAAAGTTGGGAGCTGCAGAGCCGGGAAGGTGGGGAATGCAAGTCAGGCTGCCGGGACTCTGGCTGGGAGAACTGGTCCAGGGGCGCCTCCGGGATGGCCATGATTCCCTGTGCCTTTGAAGTGGGGTCTCCCGTAGGGCGGGTCTGACACACCTCAGGTCAGCACCACCGCGACGTGATCCCGCTTCTCTTAAGTCAGAGTGGAGCTAGAGCCGCGTGGTTTCCACGGGGACCTCGGGGCAGAGGGCAGCATGACCGGGCGGGGACAGCCTTACAGCGAGGAAAGGCGGAGGGTCCCCCGGACGTCCCCGCGGTCCCGGGAGACGCGCCCCTTCCGCGCGGCCCCGCGTTCCGACGCTCTGCAGCCCTGCTCGACCCCGCAGGCCGGCGGCCCACGCGCGGAGGCGTTCCCGGGCCGGGAGGCTGCGGGCGGGCTAGGGGAGGCGGCTCCAGCGCGCAGTGCGGGCTCCCGAGCGGGGCGGGGGCGCGGGGGGCGCGGGGGGCGCGGGGGGCGCCTCGGCCTCCCGTGCCCGGGTGCCCTCCCGGGTGGCCTGAGTGCGACACGTGGGCCCTGCCGCGCTTTCCTCCGACGGGGGGGGGGGGGGGTGCCCCGGATTTCCTGACAGCTTCGGGATCTGCTGTGGTGCCAAAAACTGGACTGCGACTTGCGTGGTTTTCATCATTGCTTTAATGCTTTTTGATGCAGGGATGTGGGATCTGACGAGATTCTGTTTACTGGAAACATGGTTTGAATGAAGAAAGGGTATTGCTGGCCTCTGCCTGTGGAATCCGTATACTTATTTTTGGGTCCCATTTTTATGCAGAGGTCCTTATTGGAATTGTGCTGGTGGTTCTCTGTCTTTCCTGATAGGAGTCAACTTGTTCTTGCAAACTAATCGGAAGGTGTTGCATTTTAATATGTTTTTTAACAAAGATAGAAAAAGGAACGCCGACTTTGCAGTTGCTGAGATATAGCCCTGGCCCTAACTCCTAGCTGATGGCTCCTTACGCTGAGTTTTGGGACATGGAGGCAGCAGCTGCTGATTAATCTAGATTTTTTTACCTCTCACCAAAGCCATTTTTATCTCTTCATACCACTTTTTGCCTTTTCTCTCCCAACACATGGTGTTTGTTCATATTTGGCTGTGAAAGGAAATGAAGGAGATGGAAAGCAAGGGTAATCATATAAGGTGATAAAATTTAGGAAAAGGGGTTGGAAAGGGATAAAGACACCAAGTCCATACCTTCTATGATTGCTTTGAAGTTTCATCTCAAAGATCATAAAACCAGTCGAATCCATTTTAAACTTGTTCTCTAGGAAATAAAAAACTGATAAAACAGTGTTCACTTATAAAAATATTATGACAAATTTAAAACATACACAAAATTAGACAGTACAATAAATTCCCATATGCCCATTGTCCAGATCCAACAATTATTAAAAATTTGTCACATTTGCTTTATTTGTCCCTCTTTTCTTTCTTTGTTGTATTCTTTTGCTGAGACTTAAAAAATTCTTTAATTAAAAAAATTTTTTTAATTTAAATTCCAGTGTAGTTAACCTATAGTGTTATATTAGTTTCAGTTATCCAGTACAGTGATTCAACAATTCCATACAGTGCCCAGTGCTTATCATGATAAAATGCCCTCCTTAATCCCTATCACCTATTTCCCCCATCCCCCATCCTCCCCCATCACTTGTTCTCTGTAGTTTAGAGTCTATTTCTTCATGTGTCTGTTTTTCCCCCTTTGCTCATTTGTTTCTTGTTTCTTAAATTTCACATGTGAAAAAAAAATTGACACGTGAGTGAAATTGTATGGTATTTGTCTTTCTCTGACTTTTTTGCTTAGCATAGTACCCTCTAGTTCCATCCATGCCATTGCAAATGGCAAGATTTCATTCTTTTTGGTGGCTGAGTAATATTCCATTGTGTCTATACCACATCTTCTTTATCCATTCATCTGTCATTGGGCACTTGGGCTGCTTCCCTAATTTGGTTATTGTAGATGCTGCTGCTAGAAACATAAGGGTGAGGGGATCCCTGGGTGGCGCAGCGGTTTGGCGCCTGCCTTTGGCCCAGGGCGCGATCCTGGAGACCCGGGATCGAATCCCACGTCAGGCTCCCGGTGCGTGGAGCCTGCTTCTCCCTCTGCCTGTGTCTCTGCCTCTCTCCTCTCTCTCTCTGTGTGCCTATCATAAATAAATAAAAATTTAAAAAAAAAAAAAAAAAAAAAAAAAGAAACATAAGGGTGCATGTAACCCTTTGAATTGGTGAATATTTGGGGTAAATACCAGTACTGTGATTAAGTCATGGGGTAGTTCTATACCTAACTTTTTAACTTAGAAGAACTTGTGTAGGAACACATCACAAAAAATACCTTTCTGAAGAAAAGGGCTTCACAAAAAATACTAGTCACTGACCTGAAAATCGCACTGTGCAGCATAAGTATGAATGTAATACGTTTAGCAAAAGCTAAGACTGTCAGGTTTAGTCAGAAGTACCCCCAGGGGGCCATTGAGCCTGGTGGTGAGAAGAGAGAGGTTCCCCACCAGCGTGGGGCCTTGATCTCCTCCCAGGTTTTGGCACCAAATGTCAGGTTTAATCTGATCGGTAGTAAAATGAAATAGAGAGTCCAGGCAAAAGTTGGTCGAAGCAGGAATTTTAATGGGACGTGCTCTCTCTCAGTCAAGGTTCCGCGGCCACAGGGGAGGGAGAGAGCAGGAAAGTCGCGGGCCAGGGAAGTCGTTCTCAGGGGAGGGCAAGCAGGCTTTTTAAGGGGGAAGGGGGAAGGGGTTGTATGTCTGTACAGGGTGATAGGTATTAGGCATATTACTGGTGGAATCGGCCTGGGGCAATAACTGCCCATACCCTTATATGGGGTCTGGGTAAAGTGGGTTCAGGTTTCCTGCATAGGTCCAGGCTCCCGTGATGCCGTGTCCTGGGGGGGCAGGGTGTCTGCTGGTGATGGGAAAGTTCTGAGGTTGGGGCAACAAGGTGGGGGGTCCACGCCATTTTGTTGGTGCCTCCCGATCCCCCTTGATCCCACTGGCCCAACAAAGACAGTATTCACTGAACAATAGAGTTCTTACAGGAAGATCTCATTAATCGTAATATATATGAGAAAAGCTTCAAATGGAATTCAAAGCCAATAAAAGATCAGATTATTTTTACTAGAGAGGAGATATACTCTTGTAATGATTGTGGAAAAGACTTGATCATTCCAATCTTATTCAAGATAAAAAAGAAAGAATTTGAAAGCCTTTATTTGTTATCAAAGTCATAAGAAGAAAGGTCTTGGGATCCTTGGGTGGCTCAGTTGTTTGGCCCCTGCCTTTGGCCCAGGGTGTGATCCTGGAGTCCCGGGATCGAGTCCCACATCAGGCTCCCTGCATGGAGCCTGCTTCTCCCTCTGCCTGTGTCTCTGCCTCTCTCTGTGTGTGTGTCTCATGAATAAATAAATAAAATCTTGAAGAAGAAGAAGAAGAAGAAGAAGAAGAAGAAGAAGAAGAAGAAGAAGAAGAAGAAGAAGAAGAAGAAGAAGAAGAAGAAGAAGAAGAAGAGAGGTCTTGTACATGTATTGAATTTGGCAAATCCTTTACTCAGCAAGCTGTCTTGAGCCAATGTCAAATAATACCTATAGGAACTGAGGCCTTAAAAATGCGCTGTATGGAAAAAGGCATTTCCTTGAACTACTTCCCTTACAGTGCAAGGTAGAATTCATTTATAGCCAGTGAATGTGGGAACATTTTTTGACAGATGTGTTTCTTCTCTTTCTCTCTCCATCAGCATCCCCCCCCCCCACGTCCCTCCCTCTCTCCCTTTCTGTCTCTCTCTAGCTCCTTTCTCCATTACTAAATCAGAAGTCCTACAGGGGAGAAACCATATAAATTCAGTAAATGTAGGAACACTTTTAGTCATAGTTCACATCTTGTTTAACAAGAGTGATAATGAGAACTCTTTCAACCAATATGCATAGCTTATTCAGCGTATAATATACTTCATGCTGGAGAAAAACCAACAAGTTAAATTAATATGGGAAGGCCTTAACATTTGCCCTGCACACTTTATCAAACATCAGCCACTGATACTGGGAAAAGCCATACCACTGTTGTAAAAAGGAAGAGCCTTTAAACTCTAGGGGCCAGTAGCAGGCTGCCCCCAAGTTAGGCTACTTTGGAATGAAGACTATTTTGACTCATTTCACTCAGCATAATACCCTCCAGTTCCATCCACGTTGAAGCAAATGGTGGGTATTTGTCATTTCTAATGGCTGAGCAATATTCCATTGTATACATAGACCGCATCTTCTTTATCCATTCATCTTTCGAGTGAAATGAGTCAATCGGAGAAGGACTAACATTATATGTTCTCATTCATTTGGGGAATATAAATAATAGTGAAAGGGAATAGAAGGGAAGGGAGATGAAATGGGTAGGAAATATCAGAAAGGGAGACAGAACATAAAGACTCCTAACTCTGGGAAATGAACTAGGGGTGGTGGAAGGGGAGGAGGGAGGGGGGTGGGGGTGAATGGGTAACGGGCACTGAGGGGGGCACTTGACGGGATGAGCACTGGGTGTTATTCTGTATGTTGGCAAATTGAACACCAATAAAAAATAAATTTATTATTTAAAAAAAAGACTATTTTGAATTAAAAAGCAGTCAACAGGGCAGCCTGGGTGGCTCAGTGGTTTAGCACCGCCTTCGGCCCAGGGCGTGATCCTGGAGTCCTGGGATCCGGTCCCACGTTGGGCTCCCTGCATGGAGCCTGCTTCTCCCTCTGCCTGTGTCTCTGCCTCTGTGTGTGTGTGTGTGTGTGTGTGTGTTTGTGTCTCTCATGAATAAATACATAAAATCTCAAAAAAAATCTTTAAAAAGCAATCAACAGGGACACCTGGGTGGCTTAGCAGTTGCCTGTCTGCTGTTGGCTCAGGGTGTGGTCCCTCAATCCCTGGATCAAGTCCCACATCAGGCTGCCTGCATGAAGCCTGCTTCTCCCTCTGCCTCTCTGTGTGTTTCTCATGAATAAATAAATAAAATCTTAAAAAAAAAAAAAAGCAATCAAAACCCAGGAGATTCAGGAAAAGCTCTTTACCTTCCCCACATGCCTAAAAAGAATGTAGATAGGAAGAGAGCTGTCACCATGGATAACAACATTGTGGTATGAACTAGGTACTGTGGACAAAGAGGAACCTAGCAAGCTGTTTAACCAAAGTCCTCCCTGTGTCCCATTGTTTCTGAGTGGCCCAGGAAATATCTGTTTACCAAAAATTTACTACTTTTCATCTTCCTAAGGATTGCACTTCTTCCCTTTGAGTTCCAGACCCCTATCCCCTTCTCCTTAGTTGAGGAAGACATAGTATCTCATTTTGCTTGATTGCCTTTGGAATATCCATGTCTGCATGGATTCCCTGTATATATGTCATTAAATTTTATTTTCTCCTGTTAATCTTTCTCATGTCAGTTTGATTCTTAGTCCAGCTAGAAGAACCTTGAAGGGTATTCTTGCTCCCCAACAAAGCATAACTCATCTCTTGACTCATACAGATTAAAAACATGATCTGATCAATGTGGGAAATCCTTTGGTTTTGTTTCATGTCTTAACATCAAAAAATATTAGAAGTCCTATCAATATGGCAAATGTGGAAGGAACTTCACTCAGCTCATGTCTTTCACAGCATCAGAGAATTCTGAGAGAAAAATCTGAGGCAGTTCTGTTCTTACATAGCACCAAAACTCCATAACATACAATATAGACTTCTGGTTTCCAGGGTAGCATGTAAAGAGCTTGGAAGTTATCACTCCTATCATCACAACAAGAAAAAAGCTGAACAAACTGAAAATTAACAAATTTTCTTAGATCCATCATAGAATTGAGGTCACAGGGTAAATACCACCCTGAAAACTGGAGAGACAGACAGGTGGATACAGAGAATCACCACTTATCAAGGGCAGAAACTGAGGTTGGAGCCAGCTACTGATAGGATTAACTAAAGGCTAATTGACTAGCTGCTGGAGACTGAGCATGGTCTAACTAGAGAGTTAAAAAACCTGAGAATCCAACCTTTGTGGAGACCAACATTATGAGGTTTACCTCTAGGAGCCCTGTCAGGTTCTTACTGTGAAGATCTGAGAAAAATCCTCTCCCTGCTAGAAGTAATAATTTTGAAATATGCCCAGAGCTATTCTAGTCTCCTTGACAAATGCCTGCGGTCTAGAGAACTATTTTACTAGAGTCTAACTATGTGGGGGAAGGGAAATTCCCAACTCTAGCTCTTTCTTGCCTTCCTCTCTCCTAAAAGGGAAGAGGAGTACTGAGAAGTACTTGTGAAGGTCCCAGCCCAGGGTCAAAAGCACACAACAACTGTTGCCTAACCAGAGATTATAGAACACTGCTCCCTCCCGCCCTGACATACCACCACATCAGTATAGTTCCTGTATAATAATGGAGGATTACACATGAAAGAGTTGTAATGTTGCCAAGTGAACTGGGAGGGCTCCAGGCCTTGGGGCCTTGACCAAACCTGTCTTCTTAGTCATGTCAGAAGAAAGAATTCAAGGATAGACACAATACAGTGGATGAGCAACACGAGTGGAAAAGTTTATTAAAGGAGATTGTACTCTCAATATGTGAGTGTAGGTGAGCTTGAGAGAGAGCAAACTATGCCCTGGGGTTTGGGTTTCTGTCTTTTACTGATAGTCGTTAATTTGGGATTATTCATTACTTGGGGCAGGAATTTCTTGGAAGCAAGGTTTCCTCCCTTTCCTTCCTAACTTGCTCAGGGGTTTTGTCATGGCACCACCATCTTGGGCCTGTTTGGTGTGATCTGACTTCTTGTAGATTGCTGCCAGGACAGGCCTTGGACCTTCCCCAGGGTCCTCCTTGCTGGCCTCCAGGCATCCTGTCAGAGCCTGACTATCTGCCTATTTTCAAGTAAGACTCAGGATGTATTTGAGAAAGAATCTCTAGGGAAACCCAAGAACAACAGAGAAGACAAAAACAAGGACAGAGGAAATTAGCCTCGAAGGCTGTGGCTGCAGAAAATTACAAACACAGTCTAGGGGATCTCTGGGTCGCACAGCGGTTTAGCACCTGCCTTTGGCCCAGGGCACTATCCTGGAGACCCAGGATCGAATCCCACGTTGGGCTCCTGGTGCATGGAGCCTGCTTCTCCCTCTGCCTATGTCTCTGCCTCTCTCTCTCTCACTGTGTACCTATCATAAATAAATAAAATTTAAAAAAAAAAACACAGTCTAATTCCTAGTCACACAAATTCCACGTTGAAGACCTGTTTACTATTTACTTCAGTTCCTTTTACCCAATACATCATGTCTGGATTTTAACAAATAATTATAAGGAGTACTACAAAGCACAAAACACAGACTAATGAGACAAAGCAAACAATTGGAAGCAGATTAAGACATGGCAGAGATTTTGGAATTATCAGACCAGGAATTTAAAATATGATGAGTACGTTAAGGGCTTTAAAAAGTGAACAAGATATAAGAACAGATAATGTAAGCAAAAATTCTAAGCATGAATCAAAAGGAAATGCTAGAGTTTAAAAGCACTGTAAAGAAATGAATAGTTTAGATAGGCCCATCAGTAGACTGGACACAGCCAAGGAAAGAATCATTCAGCTTGAATATATGTTGATAGAAACCCCCAAACTGAAAAAGAGAAAAAAAAGAATAAAAAGCATAACAGAATATCCAAGAACTATGAAGCAGTTACCCCCAAAATTGTGACATGCTCAATGGGAATACCAGGAGAAGAAAGAGACAAAGGACCAAAAGATATATTTAGAGTAATAATGGCTGAGAATTTTTCAAAATAAACGACAGTACATACTGGGGGGACAAACTGATGTGAGAGCAAAACAATGTCAGTCATATTTATCATTTTGTGAAATAATTAAAATGTATAAGACTTCTCCACTGTTTGGATAAAATAGTATTACCTACCCAAAGACCAATTTATGTACATTTAACTTTCTTAGGCCAGTCTTATGCATCAAGACCTCATAAGTATTATAATCTCCACCTCACACATTTATTCCTCTTAGTGAGCTCTTTGGGAAGAGCTGAGAGCAACTTCTGCCCAGTCTCAGGAGTACTGATTTAGCAAACTGTTATAAGGAAGAATGTTTGGAGGCCTTTCTAAGGCTTCTACTTCTAGTAAATAATAGTATCCTACTGTATACTTCCTAGATAAAAGGATGTAAGTCAGGAAATGGCCAGATAGAAGAGTTGTATAGGGCAAGGTATTGAGGAAGGGGCACAGAGCTTCTGTGCCCTCCCTTTGTACCTCAATGTATTCATCAACCTGGAAGCTCTCAGAACCCCTCAGGGGAGGGTTTTTAATGGATGCTTCATTACATTGGCACGATGAGTTAAATCACTGGCCATTAGTGATTAACTCAACCTCCAGCCCTTTCTCCCCTGCTTGGAAATTGGGACTGGGAGTGAAAGTTTCAACTCTCCAATCACAAGGGTGGTTCCCCTGGTAACCAGTGCATACTTAGGGGCTTTCCAAAACTCACCTCGTTAACATATAAATTCAGGGTGGCTGTAAGGTTTTGTTTTGTTTTTTTTTTTTTTATAACAAAAGATGTTCTTTCATCTTTATCATTCTATCATTCTGGAACTGTTTTTAGAAGCTGGGGACAGAAACCAGAAATAGCAGAAGATGCTTCTATTGCTTTTATTATTACGAAATTGCAAGGGTTTTTGGAGCTCAGGAATGGGACAAGGCCAAATACATGTATGTATGGGGAACAGAGGGTTAGATGAGGACAAAGCACAAGCTGATATCCTACAAACAACCCCCCTACCCCAGGATGGGATATGTGTGACACTCCTCAGAGAGTTTCTAATGGTCTTAATGTTAATGCCTTGCTAGAGAGAAAAACAAGCTTTAATCTGACAATGGCAAGGCCTCCTGTATCTTGGAGGTCCTCCTTAGCATATGGAAATCCTTAGAAATCTCCCTTTTCCTTATTTCCCCCAACTCCCTGGTATATAATCAGCCAGTCCTCACAAGCCTGGGGCAGCATGGGTCCTGTACCCATGCTTTAATAAAACCATTTTGCACCAAAGACATCTCAAGAGTTCTTTCTTGGTCGTGGACTCTGGACTTCACCTATATTCCAAAACTTCACCACTATCACAACCAGAAATACAGATATTTGGAAAGGAACTAACAAGAAAGAATTGAAAAAAAGAAAAATAATTTCAGAAATGAAGATTAAACTACATGTTGGGCTGGTGAGACTGGGGACCTCAAAATGGCCGACATGAGGCCAGCAACCTCCCAATAACGCAGCCTTGCTGCCCCACCCCCATCTTCCTGCCAAAAGCTTTATAAACTCCCCTGCAGTTTGCCTGGGCCGGACTTTCCTAACTCGAGCCTCTCCAAGTCAGGAACCTCGCCCAGGAGCGCTCCCCATTAAAGCACTCTGGAACCTGGCTCTATCTTTAAGTTTCTCCGCTGATCATTAAAAGAAAACCTAACACTACAAGGAACAGAAGAGCAAATAAACACAATAATAGATCAAAAGAAATAAGGAAAATATTTAAAATCAGAAATCAATGATGATCAACTAATAATGAATTAGTTGATTGAGGCAATGATCACCAATGGCTGCCATCACTGCCATTATGTACCTCTAATAGATGTATATAGAACACGCCTATGAAGTATCCTTTCTGCCAGAATAAATATAGAGATATATAGATATAATTAAAATATATAAATAGAAAAAATAAAAAATAAAAAAAAATAAAATATATAAATAGATATAATTAAATAGATATATATAAATTATATATAAATGTAAAAATATAAATATAGATATATTTGATGAAGCCTCTTGGATCTATTGATTTATAGGAAACATGAGGGACAAAAGAAATCTATTAAATGACACTGGGCATACAACCAGCAGAACCAGTACAACAATGGAAAGCACTATTAACCTAGTTAATTCAATAAAAAATTGCAAGAAAAAAATACAGAGAAGACACTATAGATTAAAAAGTCTCAAGAGACATCAACCAATCTTAATATATGGATCTTATTTGGATACCAGTTCAACTTGTTAGAGCGAGTTAGTTAGGTTCTAGGAAGATGCCTGGAGGTCAGTCAAGAGGAAGTCTTTGCTAACTCAGAAAGTCAGCCAGTCCTGGCAGCACTCCAAGACAAAGCCACAAGAAGCAGGATCCAACCAGACAGGCCCAAGATGACTGACATGGAAGGTCAGAAACCCCTGACCAAATAAGAAAGAAAAGCCACAAAACCCTGCATCCAAGAAATTCCCACCTCAAATGATGGATATTCCCATCCCCTTGTTAACAACTGTCAATAAAAGAAGCACAACACCCCCCCCCCGCGCCCCCCCCCCCCAGAGGGTATACAACGAATGCTTTCTCTCTCTCTCTCTAGCTTGCTTGCTCTCAGATAGGGAGAGTGTGCTTTCACTTCAATAAACTTTCTTGCTTCTCTGCTGTGTTGTCTGCCCTTGAATTCTTTCTTGTGATACAACCAAGAGCCTTTGGTGACATCTTTGTGGTTGTCTGGATCAAGAGGGCCTCTCCAGTTCACCCAGCAACAAAATAAATAATTGTAGTTATATAAGCAACAGAATGTGAACAGGGATATTGTCTGGATCCAATGAGGGAACATATATAGAAGCAACAGAAGCAATGTAAGTACTGTAAAACACCAGACAAATATAAGGTACTATTATCATTTTAGAATGAAAGCAGAAAGTACCTTACATGAGGAAATTTGAATCTTGGGAGAAGCTATTATTACCTATTGCTACCAGTTTTTATAATTTTTAAGCATCACATCCCTATATGTCTGTCTGAGCAAGGTTCACTTGTTGCCCCTTCTCCTGGGTAAAGTCTAAAATCATCCTTGGATGTTATCAGTTCCTAAAACATCAAAGATATATGGTACCAGTAGGATAAAGAATGAAGTAGCCAGAAGTGAGAGAGGATCAAACTAAAATAACACTGATAGTGTTCCAAGCTGTAAGTCCTCAGGATGTTAGCTATGTAGTAAGCATAAAGAGTCAAGATGAGAACAGGAGGAGGCGGCCCCCAAAAGTGTTGTCAGCAAGGAAAAACAGATGACCTGATATTCTGATGTGTTTGACCATACCAAGAAGATTTTTATGAATATATTGGTGAATTTGTGAATTGGTATTTAGAAAACTAAGCAAGCAAAAAAGGATTAATAACTACCTTTAGGAAAAACAAAAATCTGTACCAAGAAAAAGAAAATTAATCATAGTATACTATGTGGCTTATCTGTGAACGATATGTATATAGTCCTAGTTATCAAAATTGATTTCACTCAACCTTGTGATGTCAGTTTGTTGGAAAGGTTGGGGACAGGGTATGTATAGGGAGGTTGAGAGAGGTAAAAATTCTCATCCTCCATAGCAAAAGCCCATATATAATTACCTAAAACCGAAAAACCAAGAATAGACAATGCTGTAGAAACATTATTCTTAGGAACATTGAGGGTAACGCCAAAATAGCCAAAAGACTTAATAATAGTTCCCTTTGGACAGCAGGTCATGGACGTAGGGATAACTGTTTTTCCTTATAAGTCGAATAGTATTCTTTGGCTTTTAAAAATATGCATAGATATTATTTTGTTAAATTTTAGAACTAAAGTATTTTTTTTGAAGAACTAAAGTATTTTTATAAATGTTTCATGGACAATTATGGAGAGATTTATTATTATTGTCTACATAATTATTCACACTACCTCCTTGCCCAATAATCTCCCCATATGCTTTTTTAAATCATTAGAAAATATTCAAGACATTCAAAATATTACAAATGTTAACATATTGAACAAACATGTATCCACCATCTAGCCAAGGAAGTCAGCATTAACTGTACAGGTGAAACCCAAACAGCAAACTTTCTAATTTAAAATGAGTTATTTATCCCCTCTCTCTCTTTTACTAAGATTAGAATCATCTGATGTGATTTCTCTAGTATTTGCTTACGGGTTTGCTAAAGGTTCTTAACCATTTTCTGTCCTGGTTGATAGGAAATCTAGATTATTCCCATCAAAAGCCCAAATCTGATTTCTCTATCTCTTAATGGTACAACCATTCTCTCAGGCTTGAAATATAGCCATCACCCTTGACCTCTATCTCTTTGACAATCCCACTCTGCCTTGGCAAATCCTGTCTTTACATGGGATTAGAGGAGGGAAAAATAATCTAGGACAGGGAAGTTTGTTGCCACTCCAGAAACCCAAATGGCATTTTGGAAAGAGCAGAAACTCAGCCTCACCTGGGTCTCAGCCTGCGAGAGAATGGTAGCCAATCCCTGCTCTATGCCCTACTTGCTGAAGAGAGGAAAGAAATAGATGGTGAGTGCCCTGCTTATGCTTCTCAGACTCACCTAATGTAAATGCCCACCCTCCAGTTGACTTTTTCTAATCAACATCAGAGATGAGTCAGACATTCTTCTATCTCGGTCTACTTTCCATAAGACATAACTAAAATTACAGTTTTCAACCTGAATAAAGATCAGTATTCTAAATATGACCTACAAAGTCTTTAGAGGCCCTGGTTAACCTCCTTCCTCTATCCTCTCAGACCTCTGCTCTTGATACGCTGGCTTTCTCATGGGTTTTCACCAGTCTTAGGCCTGCCTAAAAACCCTACCTTGTTTTCTTTGCCTCTTTCTTAAAATGTAGTTTTTATTATTCAGGCATGGTGACATCAAGAGATAAGATGATTGCCATTGAAAAGAGAGTTTGTTATTCACTCACTGTTCCTGAAAAGCAGGCATGCTGTGCCAGGCAGGGCCACATGGGAGGAAAGTGCCCTGGTGGGAGGAAAATGTGGGCAAAAGCCTTTATTGTGGTTTCTATGGAAATGGCAAAGGACAAAGGAGGGTAGGTAGGTTTAGAATTGTCCAATCTGAATTATTTCAGTGGGGGAGTATAGGGACTGTCCTTAGTGGTCTGGTACCTGAAGTGAATAGGACAGGGGAATAGCAAGGAGTAAGAGCCAAAGGGCAGGTGGGGAGGGGTGCTGTGGGCCCTGGATGGGTTAGTTCACCTGTGAAAGATATGCAAGGGTGGGGTAAATTGTTGATATCCCTAGGACTTGGTGAGTCCTGGGAAGGCACAATCCCTCTCTAGTCTGTGAGGTTCCAAATACCAGAGCATCAAGAATACAGGAAAAACAAAAACCAGAAAATAAAATATGGTTAATACAACCTGTTTAGTCTTCCTTATCTATGAGCTCTCAGCCCAAGTGCCGCTTCTTCAGGGGAGCTTTCTGTGACTTCCCAGAGTCCCAGACCGTCATTTTACTAACAGCTCCTTCACAATTTCTAGCTTGTATGATAATTTGGTTAAAGTCTCTTGTCCTGACCAAACTACTTGACCCAAATCCAACATGAGGGCAGATACTTGTCTGTCCACCTTCGTACCCACAGCTACAAAACAGTGCTTGGCACACAGTAGTTGTTCAAGAAATATATACTGAATAAATACATGATTGAATGTCTCTGAGCCTTAGTGACTGCCACACCAAAATGAAACCTGCAGGAATTTCCCTTTTACCTACAAGTTAAATCCCCAAGGCCAGCAAGTTAGAAACTGTTTTCCAAGGCTACAACGCTTGTCATTCAGGGTGCTAGGTCAAATCCTAAAAGCTTATGCAATAAGTAATATCCGTGATGTGTTGGACTCATGGATCATCATAATGATGTGGGAAAAATGTGTTCTGAGTTATGGACATGGGAAGCCAACACTTTTTCAGTGTAGTCAGCTTCTGTACTTGCCATTCTAAAATCAGCAAGGCTCTAGAATGAGGCTCCATCTGGTGTGAAAGGAGAGGATCAATTTGCTACAGTTTACATTTCCATAGAGAAGGTCTGTCCATAATCCCATACTGTATACATGATAATAAATAATGAACGTTCTCCTAAGATGCTTTGAAACATGCAGAGATCATTTTAGGACTCAGAAATTTTTTTTAAGATTTTATTTATTTATTCATGGGAAACACAGAGAGAGGCAGAGAAATAGGCAGAGGGAGAAGCAGGCTCCCCACAGGGGAGGAGGGACTCCATACCGAGATCAGGCCGAGCCAAAGGCAGGTGCTCAACCGCTGAGCCACCCAGGCATCCCAGGACTCAGAAATTTCTCTGCAGCCCATCAAAGTTCAGTTTCTGTTTATGAATTGAGGATTGTCTGAATCACTCTGCAGGTTTGTAGCTTCATTGATACAAGTGAGAAGAATTAATGTAGCGTGATACAAGAATCAGTGTAGCTTTATTGATACAATCACTCTGCAGGTTTGTAGCTTCACTGACTCAAGCAAGAATACCATGGTGTGGTGCTCAGAAGAATTATCTATTGGATGAGGCTTCTGGCCCCAACAGTGCTACTTCCAATTACACAAGTGGGTCATTTGGTGTGAGTCTGTTCCCTCATCATTTACACTTATCCCACAAAACTACTCTGATTAAGAATCTGGGTGGCGCAGCGGTTTGGCGCCTGCCTTTGGCCCAGGGCGTGATCCTGGAGACCCAGGATCGAATCCCACGTCGGGCTCCCGGTGCATGGAGCCTGCTTCTCCCTCTGCCTGTGTCTCTGCCTCTCTCTCTCTCTCTCTCTGTGTGTGTGACTATCATAAATAAATAAAAAAAAAAAATTTAAAACATATAGAAGTGCAAGGAGCAAGATGCTCAGATCTTATTTAATAACTTGTAACATAAAGCGATGACTAATGTTGAATGTTTATCTGTGAGCCATTGTTGTAAAGCTTTATAGGAATTTATTAAATCTATTGAACACAAACGGATATCCATGATATTATCCACATTTAAACACGAGGAAGGTGAGGCAGGGATACATAATTTAATCACAAAGTCATATAGAGCCAGGGCTTGAACCTAGGTTGTTTGGGGCTGGGAGGCACATTCTTCTATGCTGCCATGCCTCCCTGCAAGGAAAACACCTTTGGAAAGTGGGCTAAGGGGCTTGATAACTGTAGGGTTCCCTCCCCCCACCCCAATTTCATAGACCAAACGAAACGGCACACACAGCAGCGCCTACGGGAAAGAAGTGGTCTGCATGACCTGATGTGAGGCCACATTACAGAGGCCCACGGCTTCCGCCGGCACCTCACACGGAAGCAAGACAGACCTCCTTTCCCCGGACTTCTTCTCTTCAAGGGTTCTCCTCGGGGATGTCTATTTTTCATCTTTCCAACCTTTGGAGACTGATCTGCTCTTCTCTTAAATCTCATCTTTCTATTATCCTCCTCTGAGGCTTCGAAACCCCCAGCACTCACCATCTCTGATAGTCACAGAGGATTTTGCAGCTTCACCTTAATCCTACATTTCCCTGGTAAAGCAATCAGAAACGGCTTCGACCTCGGCGGCTGCACGATATATTCCTTCCTGCGACTCTTCTTCCCTGAAATCTCAGGCTGAAAAGCTGCAGGTCAGGTTTGTTTTCCCCGGTGAGGATCCCTGTCTCCCAGGGGCGCGGGCGCGCGGTGGTCTCGGCCTCTGGGTCCGACCCCGTCCCGCGCCTCCTTTCGCGCAGGCCCGCACAGGCACCGGGCTAGAGCAGGCCTTTCCTCCCGGGCAGCACCCGGCGTACTCAGCCTCCCCCTCCTGCACTGGCGGGCAAGAGCGCGCCGAGCCTCGGGTCCCTCCGGCAGTGCGGAGGTGCCTCGGGACCCCGCAGAGCGCGCCCCCAGCGACCCCTCACCCTCCCGGCGGGGGCTGACCCGCGACTGAGAACTACATTCCCAGAACCCCCCGCGGTGTCCCAGCGCGCAGACTCCGTTTCCCAGGGGTCTCAGGGCCAAGCCCCGCCCACACCGCCGGCCCTGTGTGACGTCAGGGCTGCGGGCCGGAAACGCTGCGGGGCGTCGACGCTGCGGCCGCTCGGCAGGTGCTGCCCGGGCGCAGGTGCGCCTCGGTCTGGGAGGGTGAAGACCCGGAGTCTGTTGCTGTCTTTTCGAGCGAAGTGATAAGTCAGAGTGAAGCCTTCGCTCTTTTTCGTTATTCGTTTAACGTGTTTAACATGTTAATTATGTCCATGGATACCTGTTTATTCGTTTGACGTGTTTAACACGTTCTTTCCCTGCCTGCCCTGCGCTCATCTGCGTTTCTGGTTTGTGGACGGGAGACTGAGGATGAGTCACTTCCCTGAATATTATTTCAGCCCAAAGAGGCGGCGATCCTTCCCCCAGCCCTCCCCGACCCCTCCCCCCAACCCCACCACCTTCGCTGGAAAAGCAGAAATGCACGCCAGGTCACTCATGCTGGAACATGCTCTTTCAATCTTTATTCCCCCCAATATCTGTTGATATCTGCCTAAGTGAGGTATGGAGAGAGAGGTGTATATGTAACAGAATGTTTATACGTTCATCTAGAACTTCCCCCATGTTAATATTTTACATGATCATTTTTAGTAGTCTTATCAAAGACCTAAGAATGCTGTCCCTGTATCAGCATTTCTTTCCAGGCTTTCTAAATAGCAGTGCTTTTTGTTTTGCACCCTAAGGAAATGCTTCAGTCAGCCCGTATCAAAACAATATTATCAAATTATTAATTTTGTTCGTTGTGATAATGACATTATGGTTATGCTTAAAAGGAAGCAAAATCCTTTATAGGTTAAAAGACATGAGTTGTGTGATATTTGGGTCTTGCTGAAGAATACTCTAGGAATCAATAAAAGTGGGGAGCGAAGGGGCAATCACTAAATAAGATTGGCAAAATATTGATCATCTTTGGGATACCTAGGTGGCTCAGTGGTCAAGCATCTGCCTTGGCTCAGGCCCTTGATCCCAGGGTCCTGGGATTGAGTCCCGTATCAGGTCCTGGGATCAAGTCCTGTATCCCGTAAGGAGCCTGCCTCTCCCTCTGCCTATGTCTCTCATGAATAAATAAAATCTTTAAAAAATATTGATCATCATCGGAGTGAGGGATACACTGGAGTATACTATTCTGTGTCCATTTGGAATTTTCTGTAATGACTTCTCTGTACCAGTGTTCCTCCTGGAACAGTGAGGTCTGCTAATTCCTGCCTCATGTTCAGGTCATCCAGGTGAAGAATTTTTACTTGTGGTCATTCCTAGGATGCTGGTGATCCCTCTTCCTGAGACCCATCTTGTTACTAGATTTTCCACAGCACTTCTGAGGCCAAAGTAAATCTCAGGTTTTCCCAGAACACACTTTTTATCTTCCTACTCCCTCATTCTCCCTCCTCCTGGTCTCAGACATACGTGACTTCAGTATCTGGCTTATAGCCTTCTGCTCTACTTCCTGGTCTCATTTCATTGTGAGTGACATCAGTGTGGCTCACAGGGTCAATGCTCAGTAAATATTTGTTGAATCTCGGTGTCCACATGGATGAATCATCCAGCAAACATTCTGCTTTTTCTCTGGAAGCCTGGGGTCCTGGCAGCAGGAATCCCCAACCCTGTAGATTGCTGAAGCATCTGGAACCTATGCCTTTCCTCTCCCACCAGTGGTGAATCTAATCCCTTTTTAATTCTTGTTCCCAAAGTTCTCCTCCCCCTCTGCCTTTAAAAGGTGCCTGCCATCTGCTCCCCACCCACAAGCGTCTGTCCTCCACACTTTACACACCCACCACTCAGCTCCTATCATCCATCCCAACTTTGTGGGAGATACAATTCTTGGTCTCTTTTATGACTTTGCTCTCACACCCTTCAATTTTCAGTCTCTCTTCTTCTGGTGACTTGTTTCATTATCACTTTAAACAAGTCTAGTGGGGGGTACCTGGGTGGTTCAGCAGTTGAGCCTTTGGCTCAGGATGTGATCCCAGGGTCCTGTCTCTGCCTCTCTCTCTGTGTCTCTCATGAATAAATAAATAACAAAAACATCTTCATTAAACCCACATGCTACTCTGGCCACCAAGTGAATTCTCTCCTAATGTTGCCAAATTTCTGCCCCTTTAGACTACCTGTTTCTTCTGTTCTACACCTTACCATCACCCACCTGTTCCCTAGCCCATGAAATTTGGCCTGTCCCCTTGAAATTCAGCTATATCTGCTCACAGAGAAAGGAGAATTAAAACTACATGGAGCTATCATTTTCATCAATCAGATTGGCAGATATTCCCCGATTTGACAGCTTAGTTCTTGTCAAGGCTCTGAGGGGAGAGTCGGTCTTGTATGTTGCTGGTAGGAGGAGAAATGCCATGAAGGGGAATTTGGCAATATCGGACAATATATCTACACATATTTAGAATGACATGTATACAAGGTAATTCATTGAATAGTTTGTAATTGCAAAAAAATGATAATAACCTAGATGTCCTCCATCATGGAATTAATTGGTCTAATAAATTCTGGCTGTCCCTACAATGAAATACTGTGCATCTTGTGGTGGTTAATTTTGTGTGTCAACTTGGCTAGGCACCATATGCTTAGTTGTCTGGGCAAACACTAGATGTTTCTGTGAAGGTATTTTGTAGAGGTGATTATTTAGTAAAGTTGATAACCCTCCGTAGTGTGGGGTGGGCCTCATTCAATCAGTTGTAGGCTTTAAGACAAAAACTGAGGTTTCCTAGAGCAGAAGGAATTCTACCTCTAGACTGTAACACAGAAATCTTGCCCGAGTTTTCAGCCTGCTGGCCTGCTTGAGGGATTTTGGACTTGTCGGATCCCACGATTGAATGAGCCAATTTTTCTTTTCTTTTCTTTTTTTTTAAAGATTTTATCTATTCATGAGAGGAAACAGAGAGAGAGCAGAGATATAGGCGGAGGGAGAAGCAGGCTCCCTCAGGGAGCCCATGGGGGACTTGTTCCCAGGGTCCTGGGATCATGACCGGAACCAGAGGCAGATGCTCAAACTGACCTACCCAGGGGCCCCTATTTTTACCTATTCAAAAACTTGAACTTTTTCCTTTCATGATCTCCTTGTTGCTGGATGTGCTTGTTCCCATGTCAGTGCCCGCTCAGTAAGCAGCATGCTGCACCTGCAATCTTGCCTTGGGATTGCCTCATTTCACTTCTCAGAGTTTTGATCCAACTCATACTCTGACTTGCTTTACATCTTCCTCTGACTCTTCTGGTTTTTGACCATCGACATTCTCCAAAGTTCTGCTTTAGTGTCTTTCCTTTGGCTCTCTCCTCCTCCTATGAGTTGAAACCATCAACCCTGCAGTCCTGGTCTGCATCTTCACACACAGCCTTCCTCAGGAGCTTGACACTGAAACTTCCACCTCCTTCCTGGGTGTCTCCAGACCATTATTCTGTTGGTGCCACAAACAAGTAGCTGTGAAAAGGAACTCTTCATCATCATCTTCAACCCACCTTTTTTACTGGCTACTATGTCAAGTGGTATCCCCATCCCTGTAGAGGGCATTTTGGTGGTCACAGTGACTGGGGACGGTTACTTGACTAGTGGGCAGGAACCAGTGATGATAAACATACTAAATGCTGTGGCAGTCTGGCACAGTGGGAACCGTCCAACCCACATACCTCAGCTTCCAGCCCATCATCTTGGTTCAAAATATGGTGTCATCTATAAGTCTTCTCTTTTCAGTGCTCCTCCACTGAGCTGATTGCCCAGCCTTGCTGATCCCACTTCTGCTGCTGTCACTGACTTACTTCACACATGAACTCTCAGCTACAACTTTGCAAAGGCTTCTTAAGCTGGCCTCTGATCTTCAATTTCCTACTCTTCACATTTGCAGTCAGTTACCTTTCCTCAGAACTTAACGGATCATGGTACTCTTCCATAAACAATGCACCCAGACTGAGAGCGTGCTTTGCCAGCTTTCCCTCCACTCCTGTGTGGGGGCCCAACATTCATTTCCACCTTGTCTGGGCTCCCCTTTGGGAGCTACGCATGTCCTGTGCAGGAGCTCCTAGGATTCCCATGCAAAAAATCATCATCCTGGTGCCTGGGTGGCTTAGATGGTTAAGCATCTGTCTGGATCCTTGAAATTCTCTCTGTTTCCTGGAATCTCCCTTCCCATACAAAGGTCAAATCTACCTACTAGGATATAGGGTCAGACCAAGGACACAACATCAAGTCCTTGTCTTGACACATGTGCCCAATCTCTGAATCTGCTCCCATCTGAGTCAGACTGCATTAGTTAAGGGAAGACACTCTTCCATAAAACCCACCTGACTCAAGAAGCATTTGAGGAAACCAAATACGTAGTTCACAGTTTTGTGGAACTAAGAGATCAGTTCTATGAAGTGATGGTCTGAGAAGAGACTGTACATAGGCTCAGGGAACCCAGGATTCTAGTTGCTGTGGTGCCACTAATTACTTATGTGATGTTATGTAACAAGACCTGGGCCTCAGTTTTTCTTATTTGCAAAATTAACTACTTGCTCTACGTCCCTCAAAGGCCTCTTGTGAGAATAACAGAAGAAAATATAAATAAAAGTTATGATAAATGAAAAGGCAAATGCTCCCCCAACTTTTATTTAAGTCCAAAATAGTATGAACCTTTGGACTAAGAGTTGGTGGAAGAGTGGGCTGTGTCCTCTTTACCACCACGATAGCAGCCACAACGGTCTCTCCTTTGTGCGGATAGAGGAGAGCCGACTGAGCAGGTGTGGCCGAGGTACGGGGAGAGAAAGAGAATAGTCTCCCTCCCTTGTCTGCAGGAACATCCCAAGACCTCTGGAGATAGTACCATGTCGTGAACATACTATGTGTCTTCCTATACATACATCCCTGTGGTAGAGCTTAATTTATAAATCAAGCACAGTAAGAGGTTAGCAACAATGACTAGTAATAAAATAGAACAACATAAAATAGAACTTGTAATAAAAGTTATGTGAATGTGGTCCTGCTCTCCAAATATCTGAATGTGCCACACACTCCTTGTTGACATGAGATGATGAAATGTCTATGTGATGAGAGGAACAGAATGATGTGAGCATCGGGACACGGCCTTAGGCTACTACTGACCAGCAGACCCTTAGAAGGAAGACCATCTGCTTTGGACAGGGGCTGACCACGAGTAACTGAAACCGTGGAAAGCAAAACCACAGAAAAGCAGAGGCAAGCGCCTTACCTGATAAGGTAGCCTGCACAGGCGGTCCTTGATGTGAGCCAGGAGTCGTGCTAAGCACTTCTCATGTTTTGTCTTATCTCACCCTCAGGACAACCACAAGTTAGGTACTGTAGTAGTCTGAAAGACGTTTACAAATTCTTTGAATCTCCCTTCAGGGATCCCTGGGTGGCGCAGCGGTTTGGCGCCTGCCTTTGGCCCAGGGCGCGATCCTGGAGATCCGGGATCGAATCCCACGTCAGGCTCCCGGTGCATGGAGCCTGCTTCTCCCTCTGCCTGTGTCTCTGCCTCTCCCTCTCTCACTGTGTGCCTATCATGAATAAATAAAATAAAATAAAATAAAAAATTAAAAAAAATTGAATCTCCCTTCAAACAGCAGAGCCTTACCCCTTCCCTTGAGCATGGGCCGAACTTAGGGCTCCCTTCCAAAGAAGGGGTGTGACCTCCAAGGCTGAAAGACAAGGTATTGGGGTATTGGGGTTTCCTCCTGGCCTGCTTTGTGGATCACATGTGTAGGACACCCCAGCCAACTGATTGTTGTGGTTGTGCACACATATGTGCGTGCACACACACACATTCATTGCCCCACAGAAATGGCAAGGTCAAAAATAACATGTCTCCAAAATGACGCATTAGAGATCGTGTTCATTGTCTCCTCCTTTTGGAAAAAACTGCAGATCACTGACTTGTTCCTTTATTACAGGCGGCACATTGGCCCCAGGCAAAGCGAGAGGTCCCTGGAGAATTAGCCAGGTGGAAGGAGGCCTGGACTCATGGCACCTGGGGGACTGATTGGCCTTGCCGCCCAGAGCTCTGGGCCTGCACTTACCCTCCAGTGTGTGCTGCAAGCTCCTGCAGGCTGAGATCACGTCAACCTCAAGCTCCACGGTGCCTGGGCCCCCAGTCTGAGGTTGTAGTATGTGGTTGTTCGGTAAATGAGCCAGGGGCTCCTGGAGATAGATGGCCTCGGGGACACCATGACCAAGCCTCATTCCATCACGTGGCCCCTGCAGCCCCTCTGTGTGCATTCTTTACCAGCAAGAGGCTGCTCTCTGTGAACTGCACAGGATGGAGGAAGAAAGAGCTTAGAGTCTTATCCCCCCACCGGGTCTCCTTGAATAAGCTGAACACTACCACCACCCTCCACCAAGATGAGTTACATCCGAAACCCTGGCACCCAGGTAAGCGAATGTTCTGAGAGATGGAGCTTCCAAGCAGAAGCCACAGAGACCACTCTCCCAAAGTCACTTTGAGTATTCACTCAAAGTTTGTATTCCTCAAAGTTTGTATTTCTAGCAACTAAATTATAATTTTAAATTTTTATGGTAATGGGATTTGGGAGGATACTTTTGAATTTTTACATTTTTGAATGTTATTTTTTCATTTTGCCAATCTCTAGATACTGTTGCCATTATTCTATTTATGTCATAAATGACACTGTAGCTCTAAGTTTGTTTTTCTAGCAATTCGTAGCAAAAACTTTGCTATTTATGTTGAAGAGGGCACTTTAGGGACTTCATAGATCAGCAGCTCGTTGGAAACTCAGACCTTTCCCCTGACCTTCTGAAGAGCAGTAACAGGATCCTCAGTGATGCATACATAGGTACTTCAAAGTCTGAGAAGCACCACCCTAGATTGTGTCTTAGCAAAAAATGATCCGTGTCGATCAGATGCCGAGTACTAATCCTACACTGAAGTTTTTGGTCTCCGAATCTAGTCTTTTTTGCACAACTGATTAGAAGATGAAACTATCTTATGATCTTTAGTCCCCCAAATTGATTTTTTTCATCGTTTTTGTATTCTAGAAAAATGAAAATTGCCTAGCTGAAATTTTACAGTAATCTTAAAAAATATTAGAATTCATGAATCCCAATGTTTCCACTTTTGTAATGGCTCATTTCTTTTCCCGCTTTACCCAACTGTAACTTTATTGTTAAACATACATATATATATATATTTTTTTTTTTTTTGGTAAAATGGACAAATTGATTTTTCAACAAATTGGTCATGCATTGATTTCTAATTCATTTATGACAAATTGAGTTAGAATGAATTGGGTCTGATTCCACAGGAGGAAAGCTCTAGTGAAAGGTGGTGAGAAGTGGCTCAGGCATCCAAAAGAATCAGGTTTAGGGAGCCTAATGGTATCCATTTTATAATGCTGTAGCTCTCTGTATATAGTATAGACAAGCTAAAACCCGAAAACCTGAAGTTCTACAGATGGTCAGGGTATTTAATTTCAGGTCTAAATGGTAATGCTACTTTTCATTGCTTCATGATCATTACAGTATAGGCACTCAATTTGAAAGATCATTTGCTTTTATTATTATTATTAACTGAGGGTATACTGGCAGTCCTGTTATGCCAGCGCAATGAAGTTTGCCTTGATGATGATGTGATTTAACTTTTCAAAAGCTTTTGACAAGGAGCTTCATCAAAGTTTTTTAAAATTTATTTATTTGAGAGAGAGAACAAGAGGGGAGAAGCAGAGGGAGAAGGAGAAGCAGACTCCCTGCTAAGCAGGAAGACTGACATGGGGATAGAGCATGTTATAGTATAGTAGGTGTTTGTGGCATATAATCAAGAAAAAAAAGACTAAGAAACCACTTAAATTAATTTCTCTCAGTTCTTAAAATAGGGGTGAGGGGGAAGAATGTACATGGCTAGGGGACATGTCAGGTGATGAACACTTTCACTCTCCACCATGTAGCATTAGATTGATTGTGTCTGAGCAGCAGCAGCAGTTGCCAATCTGCCCACCTGGGGAACTTGGAATGTATTCTGGGACAACTAATAGAGATGTTGTTTTTTTGAGCTACTCAAAAAGATACAGAAATATCAAGGTCATGTTAACTTCAGGAGGCTCCTTGCTTCTCTATTCTCCAGGCCTGTATTATCTAGGAGTGATTATTAGCACATTTACAAACTGAGCAGATGGAGGACAGGCAAGCACAGGGAAGGCAGAAAAGAATTAAGTTTGGTAGTGATCACATACCCTTGGTGCTTTGGATCTGATCTGACAAAATCTATGAAGAGATCAAATTAGTGGAACAAAGTGGGATCCTTCTGGGTTAATGACAAATTTCTACATAAATTCTACTCCTTCATTTAGTAACCAGTGGCACAAGGACGGGAGTCTCCCATTCCACACGGCCTCTAGTGTTTTCCATTGTGGGATCTCCTCTGGAAATGAGAAGACCCTTCACACAAGTCCAGAAACTTCATTGCTGTGGGAGGGCCTTGCCCTGTATCCTGAGATCTCTCCTCTCTGCTGGTTTCCACATCTCTACAGTGGGAGCACTGTAATTCCTCCATAATGGAAGCCTTGAGAAATTAATACCAAGATGACATTCCTTTACAGTGATTTCAACTTACAACGGAGAAAGGTCCTGAGATTTGAAATAGCTGCCTTACTTCCTGAATTTGATCTGTTTCTGTCTGGCACCTTCAGTTAAGGAAGGGACAAGATTCCAGCGTAGGTTGCTAGCATTTAGATAAGCCAAAGACTGCACTGATTATTTTCACTTGAGAAAATCTGCAGCACCCCCTCCTCCAAACCTCCTCTGTAGAAGAGTCTCGAACGTTTCTGTACTACCTTCTGTTCTCAAAGATCTCCATTCTCAAGGCCAGGCTGGGAAATTGTCAGTTGCTCTGAAAAGAGCTGCCTGATAATTAGACTAGATTGCGAAGGAAACATAGGGGCCTTTCTCTTCCGTGCTTGGCCCATACAGATTTCTGGCTTGCATGCTATCCTGACCAGGTTGGCCACCACTGGCCATACAGGCTGTGGGCTGCACACTGCCAGGGGCATCGTTAGCCCTGTCATCTGCATTTGGTAAGCAAATAAAATGACCTTTAAAAAGCTGTTGAATTTCTGTACTTCAGTGAGGAAATAAATTAATCCTACCTCCCAGAGCTTGTGAGAACCCAACTTACAAAACAAGATGGTAGTCAAAATTATGTGTACAACAGCTAATCTCTGAGGCTCCTGGGAGGAGCCACATGACACAGCTATCAACTAAAGGAGTGGATAATGAAATCTATTCCAGTTCTTTCCAGGTGCATATTAGGAGTTCAAAAAACATACTAAAGCCTGGCCCCTACCCCCTGACCAATTTAATTACGTCTTCAAGGGTGGGGCCTTGGCAACAGAATTTTATAAAGTTCTTGAAGTGATTCCACTATTCAGTGAAAGTTAAATAACACTGGTTTAGCTATGGAAGGGGATCTTTGTGATGAACTTCTAGAATGTTAAAACGTGCTAAGAAGAGATAGTTAACAGGAAGGTTTAATACTTGCCCTGAAGTGAACTATTATATTACTGATAAATTATTAAGAATTTTTTACAATTATTTTTATTAAGAACCAGTAAATCAACTTAAATGCATCAGAACAGGAGCATAATAGATCCTCAGTCTAGTTACTGAAGCACAAATGCTTTCTATTAGCAAAACATGCATAAATACACACACTCTAGATGCAACATAGGAAAATGCTGATGTATAGTAACCCTGATCAAGAATATATTGTGAATATTCAAAACTGGAATATAAAACTCCAAACCACTTCTGAAACCATCTACTCCAAACCCCTCATTCACAGAGCAAACTGAACCTTAAAACGGTTGAATTTTCCAATGTCACAAAGTTGCTTAAAAACATAATCGGATTACTTCAGCCTGATGTCCTTTCCATTCTATTGTGTGACAGTGTGTGACAGTGAAAAGTTAAAATATTTTAAGCACTTTCTCAATTCCTCTGGTTCTTCAGTACTTAACAAAAGGACAAACCAGACTTCCTCAAAGAGTCATATGCCAGGGTGCAGTCTCTGATGTTTGTTGAGAGCAGACCGGTATCTGAACGCTTTTCCACAATCATTACAGCCAAAAGGTTTCTCTCCTGAATGGATTCTCTGATGCTGAATGAGGTATGTGCTCTGGCTGAAAGTCTTCCTGCATTCATTACAGTTGTAAGGTTTCTCCCCCGTGTGAGTGTTCTGATGTTCAGTCAGATGTGTGCTCCGGCTGAAAGCTTTGTCACATTCGTTACACTTATAGGGCTTCTCTCCAGTGTGAATTCGTTGATGCTGTGTCAGATGAGAGCTCTGGCTGAAAGCCTTTTCGCATTTATTACACTGGTAGGGTTTCTCTTCTGTGTGAGTTTTTTGATGTTGAGCAAGAGATGAACAGTGCCGGAAGGCTTTGCCACACTCGGCACACTCGTAAGGCTTTGCTCCTGTGTGGATTCTCTTATGTTGTGTGAGGTGTATGTTTTGGTTGAAGGCTCTCCCACATTCATTACACTTGTAAGGTCGCTCTCCAGTGTGTATTTTCCTATGCTGAATAAGGGAGGAGCCATAACTGAAGGTTTTCCCACACTCATGACACTGATAGGGCTTCTCACCTGTATGAATTCTCTCATGTTTAGCCAGAGATGAACTCCGAATAAAGGCTTTTCCACACTCCTTACATTCATAGGCTTTCTCCTGGGTATGCGTCTTCTGATGCTGATTAAGGTTGGAGAGGTAACTGAAAGCCTTCCCACATTCACTGCACTCGAAGGGCTTTTCTCTGGTGTGGATTCTCCGATGCTGAGTAAGGGAGGAGCAGTAACTGAAGGCCTTTCCACATTCATTGCATTTGTAAGGTTTTTCTCCAGTATGAATTTTCAGATGTTGAGCAAGGGATGACCAGTAACTGAAGGATTTTCCACATTCGGCACAGTCATATGGTTTCTCCCCCGTGTGTGTTTTCTGATGTTGAGTGAGGTTTGAGTGCTGGCTGAAGGCTTTCCCACACTCGTTGCACTCATATGGTTTCTCACCCGTGTGGATCATGTGATGACGGATAAATGTTGAGGGACCATTGAAGGCCTTTCCACATTCATTACATTTATAGGTCTTCTCCCCGGTATGAATTTTCTGATGCTGAGTAAGATGTGTGCTCCTGGTAAAGGTTTTATCACATTCATCACATTTAAAAGGCTTTTCTCCTGTATGAATTTTCTGATGTTCCATAAAATGGCCTCTCTGGCTAAAGGCTTTTCCACACTCGTTGCAAGTATATGGTTTCTCACCCGTATGAATTCTCTGATGCTGAACAAGATGGGTCCTCTGACTAAAGGCTTTCCCACATTCATCACATTTATAGGGTTTTTCTCCAGTGTGAATTCTTTGATGTTGAGTAAGAGATGGACCCTCAATGAAGCCTTTCCCACACTGATCGCACTTATATGGTTTATCTCCAGTATGAATTCTTTGATGGTTTATAAGGTTCTCACTCCGACTGAAGGCTTTTTCACATTCGTTACATTTGTAGGGCTTCTCTCCAGTATGTGTTCTCTGATGGCGAATAAGAGCTGAACAGTAGCTAAAGGCTTTCCCACATTCGTTGCACTTACAAGTTTTCTCTTTTTTAACTGGATTTATATTCTGTTTGACACTTGTTTTGGTAGAGGTCTCTTCTGGAGATTTTTCTTGTGTTATAAGGTTTGAACTCACACTGATGCTTTTCTCACAGTCATTAGTTACAGGGCCTCTCTCCCAGGTAGGTATTTTATTTTCAGTTATTTTTATTTCTCTTGCCAGGGTCTGTTTGTTTGCCTGCTGCTTCTCTACAATGCTCTCATACTCCCAACTTTCTAAAAAGTTAGAACTGCAAGGATCATCCCTCTTGTGTTTTTCCACAATTGCCTCGTCAGATGGCTGCTCTTCAGAAACATCCAGCTCTGGGACTGATACGCTATTTTCTGGTCTTGTCTCACAGTCTAAAAGAAAAAGAAAATGTCTATATTCTCTAAATGCAAGGGGAACAAATAATTGCCTTTGTTAGAAGGACCTAACAAAGCTGAGAGTAAAGCTCTTAGGAAATCTTGAGGATTTTCAAGTATAGCCTATTATTTGGGGAAAAAGTTGGAAAGAGATAAGGATAATGATAAATAAAATATGAAAGTGGCAAGAGAATGTCTCACTCAGTTTATAGATGATCTCTGAGAACCAGGAAGGTAATAATAAATTAAAAACTGACCAGAGCAATGGCAGACAGCCAGGGACACTGGCAGACTAAGGCTGACAGTGTGAACAGGACTCCTTCCCAATGTGCACAAAACAGAAATCTGAGACAAAGACTTCAAGTGTGGACAACTATGGAAGACCCGGCTGACCCTGAAACAGAGGGAACAGCTACATCTCTGCCAGAAGTGCAGAAGGCATACCCAGAGCACAGACTTTACGGGAGGAAGAGAACAAGTTCAACTCTAGATGTTTCAAGAATTAGGAAGAGAACAGAGGGACTAGACTGGAGTGGTGTTTTCGGGGGTGGAAGATGCCAAAAGTAAAAGCACCCAGATGTTCAAATGTCAGATAGGAAGGACCAGCACTGACAAGGGAGCAAAAGAATAGACGAAGCAATAGGAATGTATGCAAGGAAAGAACACTCGGGGGGCGGGAGGGGGGGTTCCTGAAGGTGGGTAACAGTAGGCTAGATAAAATATACTAATGAAAGTGAGCAGTTCATCAGCACACAAACAAGACAGCAAGGCACATAACCAGGAAGTGCAGTGTTGCTCAAGACAGGAAAGATGACAACTAAAGAAGCAGGGGACTCAATGCTAGTAGATTCAGTAAAGAAAAAACCACATGGCTTTGGTTCCTTCCACTGGTGACAGGAGAGGACAGAAGATCCCAAAGAACCCTGAATCCCTTATGCTGCCAACCTCATGGCAATCAGCACCAGCATCACTGCAAGCATGCACCATGGGGGAGATGGGAAACAGCTTCCCACCCCCTCCATTCTGGCACCCTAGGTACCAGCACAATGCAAGGAGGCACAAGCAGACTCCTAACAGCAGTACTTCTCCAGCACAGACCAAATTAGTGCAGCACAGGTTTGGAGGAATGGCCATTTGTTCAGTATAAGAAATGGGTATGTTTTCACTAATAGAATGATGCCAAGATATATTGGAACAGCAGATGGCCACAAAGAATACCTCCCAGAAGTAGTTCAGAGTGAAGAACACAGAGCCCATGGGGTCTGAGGCCATTAAAGGGGGAAAGGGTGTCCAGCCCTGGAGCTGTAGTTGAAGGCAACAAACACAACAGACCATGACCAATGTTATCCACATTGTCATGTCTGAGATCAGTGGTGGGGCAAAGAATAAAGGATTGGAGCCAGTTCAGAAGGCCAGACTGAACAGCACCAATCCTACTGCTGAAAGGAATTCTCACTTTACTAATGCAAAGCTGTGGGCATCAACCACAATATTGCAACACCCCTATGGATAGGAAAATAAAGGATGCTGACAATCTGACTGCAAAAGACCAAAGTAGACCCATAAGACAGAATACATATCAGGGTGACAGGTCTGCATTCTGTGTGTATGTGTGTGTGGAGGGGGCAGGTCTCCACAATAGCCCAGAGAAGATGGCATAAGGAAGGTAAGGAGAATGATACAGACAAGGCCCACGACCAGCAAGCCACCTCAATGTAGGTACTCAGACAACTTCCAATTACCTGTACATATCTGTAAAACCATAAACTATTCTTATGGAGATTAAAAACAGCAAATCAGCAGTTAAGATTAAGTCTACTCTGAATGCTAAAGAGGGAAGGCTAAGGGCTAGCTTACCAAGACTACCATCCTGTGGTCCTATTCCAGTAATAAAAAGTAAATCAGAGAATGGAGTCAAATATTTAAGTGATTGCCTTCTGCTTACCCACCAGATCACTGGGACCTATGTTATTATCTACACAACATGAGGTGTCTAGTATTATTTTTACCTAAATAAATCTCTTTTTGGTAATGACTAAAGCATTTTGTGCAAAGTCTAGGATTTTTTAATACACAAATATTTTAAAATTGCCTTCTATTGGTTCAAGTTGGGATTTTTAAAACTTTAATTTGTAATAAAATCTGACAACTTTTTTCCAAAAGTTAAGCATGACTTAATAAAGCTCTTAATCTGTCTCAAAAAAATCACTTTTCTAAATTGTGTTCCATAAAGCCATAAATTTTTACCTTAAAATCTTAAAGGTGAAGAATGAAAAGAAGGAATCATGTTTGGGAGGGTGGGGGGAGTTAGAATGCAACCCTGCTGGAAATTCATAATGCCCAATTATATATATAAGAAATCTCTGAGTGGTCTTTCAGTAAGAAACCTGCTAAAATTTTAGATAACCCAGCACTTCCCAAATTTGAACATGGAGTGCTTTTTTTTCTCCCCATAAAAAAGAACTCCCATTCCCACCTCATTGATTCTGGAGATATATCCCTTGCCTAGTGTGACTAAGTTTGTATATTTTTTCAGGGTCAGGTCTTTAAACTCTGTGCAGTTTGGGAATTCCTGGTTTACAATAAAGTTATTCATAATTTCAAGTTGTAGGATCAGAAGCTTAAGGAATAAGTGATTTAAAAAATGAAGACTGCAGGTATGGAACTCACTTTTGTAGAGTTTGGGTGGGAAAGCAAGGAGGCATATTGGATGGTGGCCAAAAGGATGAACAGTATTGAGTAAAAGCATTTGGAAATTTAGAGTACTATTTGTTTGAAGGTACTAGCAACAGAGCCTGTAGATCCAAAACAAACAAACTGTAAGGGCTGAAAAGTGGGTGATAATTAAGAGACTAGGATAATTAGGGACTAGGAGGTGGGAAAAGATGGAATCAAGAGTCCAGGTCAAGAGGCAGCCTTTAGTAAAAAGCAGGAACGATACCTCCTCTGAAAGGAGAATCAAAAAAGAAGGTATGTGGAGACCATTAGTGTTCTGACAAAGCTCAAGAGTCCATATGGATTCTCATTTCTCTACAGGAGACACTAAAGAGAGGCAAGTACATCTATATTTCAGGCATAAAACCCTCTTATCAAGCTAATGGTTAGAGTTAATGATATTCATCCATCAGGTATCCATTACTTACCTCCAAAAGTACCTACTGGAATGCCAGGTTCAATGATCCATGGCTCCGTCCCTTGCTCTAACTGGGAAATCACATCAGGTTTGGAAACTTGGAGTCCTGTTCACAGGAGAAAAAAAGGTTCCTGACTACAGTAAGAGGAAAGTGCTACATGGGATAAATCTGATGGCAGTGAACAGCACATAAAGGCTTGATGTGACAAATTCCCAAACATGGTATAAATTGGGAACCAATATGGGCTTCGAAAAATTACTAGTTTGTACTTCTACTTGCTAGGAGAGTAGAAACCTTTTCAAAACCTTTCAAAATTTAGGAATCTTAGGTTCCTTAACTTCATCAAAGGCAAAAACTCACATAAGCACAAGAGACCCCTCCTCCTGCACACCCGGATGTTCACTCAGAAATCATCCTTACCTATGGAGACCAGGTGGGTATAATTTTCTAGTGTCACATCCCTGAACAAATCTCTCTGGAAGGGATCCAGCTGTTTCCATTCTTCCTGGGTAAAGTCCACGATCACATCCTTGAAGGTCACTGATTCCTGAAATAGCGAACATATTTCTCCTCAGCCATAAAGCATTTACCTAGGAAAGGGGTAGAGTTTGCAATACTGATGGAAGTAAGGCAAAAGAACAATGGGGCTAGGTGAATGACTTTGATGTTTCCTCTTTGAAATCAACATCAAAATAGTGCCTCATTCACTGCGTTACTGTGAGAAATTGATAAGAAATGTTCAACATGAAATACTTATTTAAGGTCTGGCATAAAACTAGTGCTAAGTCAATGTTGGCTACATAGTTCATCACCATCATCACCATCTCTGTGATCTAAAATACACAGAGTATTAATACTACCTATTAACATCAATAAAAGCTTTTACTACCCACAGTGTTTAAGAATAACCAAAAATGTTTTTGAAAGAATCTGGGGGAGGAGACTTGCCCTACTGCATTTCAAAATATACCAAGAGGGAAATTAAAGGGGAGTGGCCTAGTATGGAATAAAACTTGATGAAACAGACCCATGGTTATAAGAACTGAACAGGATTAAGCGACTTTCAAATTAGTTAAAAAGAGCTAAATTAGCCACTAAGTAGTATCAGAACAAATGATTGTCTATTTGAGAAAAAAATTAAGGTGAATTTCTTACTTCGTGGCACACAAAAATGTCTGTTGGAGTAGAATCTTAAAGGAAAAGCAAAAATAGAACAAGAACTAGGGTTTATAATACGCTTGAAATGAAAATCCGAACACAAAGAGACTGAAAGATATAACCACATAAAAATGTAAAACTTCTAAAATAAACTATAAACAAAAGACAATATCATGAATTCCAATAAATAGAAAAAAGATGAACCCACAACAATAACGACAACAAAGCCAACAACGCAAAGAGCAAATTCACCCAGGACAGTGTTCTATAAGCCCTCTATAAAAAATGAGATACAACCAGACAGCAGGTTGGCTAATGCTGCTAAGTGTACATGGGCAGTGAGGTAGAGCAGCCCTGGACCCAGTAAAACTTTAAAAGCACCTATCACTCAATCCAGTTTTATTGCTTATAGGCATTTATTCTCCAGAAGCACTCAGAATGCAAAGACACATGCACAAGTACCCTTGCAACACTGTGGAGGGATAAAAAGCAAACTTAAATGTTCATTAATAGGACAGTGGTTAAAGAATTTATGGAATATCCATACTGAAGCCCTTGATAAGGACATTATTTTTTAAAGATTTTTTAAAAAAAATTATTCATGAGACATAGAGAGAATGGGAGAGAGAGGGGGGCAGAGGGAGAAGCAGGCTCCATGCAGGGAGTCCGATGCGGGACTCGATCCCGACACTCTGGGATCACACCCTGGGCCAAAGGCAGGCGCTCAAAAGCTGAGCCACCCAGGCGTCCCAATAGGGACATTTTTAAAATGAAGTATCTCTAGATGCACTGATTAAGAAATGCATGGGATATTAAGAACAATATATATGGCATGATCTTGTTTTTATTTTTATGACTAGGAAGGCTTATATATAAACAGGAAAAAAACCTGAAAAAAGACATTACCAACATTATCAGTGGGCCTGTGTGGTGGGACTTGGAAGCACTACAGGGGATGTCCTACCTTTGCTTTGTTCTGTATTTGAAACTGGGTGAGTTAGTTTTGTTTTAAAATTGGTAAATCAGGGGCACTGGGATGGCTCAGTCAGTTAAGGGTCTGCCTTCTGCTCAGGTCATGATCTTAGCGTCCTGATATCGAGTCTCACGTTGAGCTCCCTGCTCATCAAGGAACCTGCTTCTTCCTTTCCCTCTGCTCATGCTCTATCTCAAAATGAATAAATAATATCTTTAAGAATAAATAAAAATAAAATTGATCAATCAACACATGAGACTTCTGTTTCTGACGAGAACAGAGCAAGTAGACTAGCTCTGCCAGTGTCAACAACTACCCAACTGAACAATCTATCTGGAACAAATGCGTTTATATTTGAACAGCAGGCAGGACAGACGATCACGAGCTTCACAACACCCTCAGCAACCTGCCTGGAGGCACCCCAGGCTGGAGGGGAAGGAGGCAGAGCCCCTAAAGAATGGTGGTTTTACTAAGCTCAAGACACAAAAGCGACTGCTGAAGAATATGGATGCAGGGAATCTGCAAGAAGATACTGCAGAGTGGGGAGCTATACAAGGAGGAAGTTCAAAAACTGGTGCCAATACTATGGTCTCCACAGACAAGATGAAGTCAGCAGTATGACAGAGGGATGAAGAGACATGCACGCTCAGCTCCCACAGACGGTGCCAATACATTTCAGAAGGAAGGCAAGTTTACCTGTCAGGAAAGAGCAAAAAGCAGCAGGTCTGATTTGTACGACCTTTACTAATCTAACAGGGAGAACCCGATCCATGTTTCTGAGCCTTAAGCTCTGATAGCTAATGTTACATCGTCACTGACTGATGGCATGACCGCGTGCCTGGAGGGGGATGTCCCAGACTGTCAGCACTGTTGAAAGTGCAGATGAAGGCATCATGCACATACAGTGCCTGCTCTGGGATCTGCACCACAGCTGCTCAACGGCACGTATGTGCCGAGGGGGGTCAGTGCCTTTTTAAAAAAAAAAAAGATTTTATTTATTTATTCATGAGAGACACAGAGATAGAGGCAGAGACACAGGTAAAGGGAGAAGCAGGCTACCTCCTGGGAGCCCAATGCAGGACTTGATCCCAGGACCCCAGGATTACGACCTGACCCAAAGGCAGATGCTCAATGACTGAGCCACCCAGGCACCCAGACCAGCTCCCTCCCTCCAGGAACTCTGGCCTCCAAGACTCAAGTGGCTTCCCCAGGTAGACATTTCTCATATCTCTGTGGATCACAGCTAGAAACAAAGTGTCTTTGTGCGACCATCATGGAGGGAGGACTCCGAAGCCTGCACCTGATTTCTCTAGATTCCACTCGTGAACACCTTTTTCTTCTGGATCCTGTTGTGTATCCTATGTTGTAATCATCTTTAGCCCTAAGTCATGCCACTGACTTGGGGACTCATTCTAGCAAATCACTGACTTACAAGGGTGATCATGGGGCTCCCTGAAAAACAGTCCCAGAGTAAGGCTGGGCTAGATCAGCCCTAATAAAGCTTGTGATTCAAAAACAAACCTCAGAAGGATCAGGCTGTGGTCAGGATGAGAGTAATAAGACTGGATTCACATTCCTGCATGAAATAACAAAAAAACTCTAGGCAAAACATAGGAAAACAGTTTCCAAGCAAATGATCTCATACAACAAAGAACAGCGATCCCGAAGAAGTAGTAAACCAAAGAGGTGAGTCACAATTGCTCCAGCTTACTGCCCTGAGTTTCCAGACAGGAATGCAGAGGCGGAGCACTCAGGGGCTGCCCCAGGGCTCCCCAAGCTGAGAGTCTGGGGAAGCCAAAGGGACTGGAGGTCACAGGACAGAGTACTACAGGTGAGAGTCACATAGGAAAGAAGCAAGGAAGACTTGGCAGAGCACCATCAGTGGGTGGTTGTGAGAGACCACCCAAGGCTGGGGAAGAATCACCCAAAAGGATTCAAGAGAGTAGTACTGGTGCTCAAAAAGGGCTGGAAGTAGAGTCTCCTTTCCCATTGGTCAAACTGGCAAGTTGCACAGTTCATTAGACACTGGGTAAAATACTGCGCGAGGCTGTGTCTCAACAGTGGGACCAAGCAGCCGGAGACCACACGTTGCTCTGCTTCACCTAATAAATCTTAGAAGCCAGATCTGAAAAGAAACACACTGTTTCAAATAACTCAACTGCATCCCAGAGTAAGGCTCAAGAATATTTTATAGAAACACAAAAGTACACAGAACCCAATAAGGTAAAATTTACAGTGTCTGCCATTCAATCAAAGATGATCAGGTCTGCAGAGAAGCAGGAAAATACAACTTGTAATGAGGAAAAAATTAATCTGTTAAAGCCAACCCAGAACTAACACAAATGCTAAGACTAACAGACGACAGCAGTAAAAATTATGAATGTATTTTGTATGTTCAAAATGTTAAGAGACATTTAAGGTTTCTTAAAAAACCTAAATGGAATGTTTAGAGCTAAAAATGAGAACGTTCAGAGATGAAAAGCACACTGAATAGTATTCACGGCAGATCAGGCATCGAAGAAGGAAAAATTCATAAATTCAAAGACAACAAAAATAGAAAATATCAAAAGTGAAACAGGAAAACAGAACTTATAAACAGAGATGGCATCAGAGAGCTATGGGCAACTTCAAGTGGCCAATATGTGTGCAACTGGAGTCCCTGCAAACAAAAAAAAAGAGAGAGAGGGGAATAGAAAAAATTGAAGAAATAAAGCATAGCTCTTTAGTTTCTAAACCTGATGAGAAGTATAAACCCACGGATCTAAGACACTCAATGAACTGCAATCCTATGAGACACAAAGAAATCTACACCAAGGCACATCCTAATCAAGTAGCACAAACCCAGTGAAAGAGAAAAATCTTACAAGCATACAGAGCAACGAAGACACATGAATGTAAAGGAACAAGGACGAAAAAGGGTAGATGCCTTTTTGTTGGAAGCAGTGCCTTTTTTCTTTTTTTTTAAAAGATTTATTTATCCATGAGAGAGAAAGAGAAAGAGGCAGAGACACAGGCAGAGGGAGAAGCAGGCTCTGCTTCTGGGTCTCCAGGATCACGCCCTGGGCTGAAGGCAGCACTAAACCGCTGAGTCACCTGGGCTGCCTTGCTGGAAGCAATGCAAACAAGAAGAAAATGGAGAAACAACTTTATATACTGAAAACTGTCAAACTAGAACTGAAACAGAGGAAAAATAAAGACTTCTTCAGGCATAAAAACTTGAAGGGATTCACGACCAGTGGACTGCACTATGGGAAATTGTAAAGAAGCCCTTCACACAGGAGAACATATGATGCCAGATGAGAAAAAGGATCTACAACCAACATTTCTCAACCTTATCATTACTGCTATTTTGGACCAATCATTCTTTTAAATCACTGCAGGGGCAGCATCATAGGCATCACCCCACTGGATGCCAGTAGCACTTCCCACCAAGTTGTAACAACCAAATCTCCTAACATTTCCAAATGTCTCAAGGGTCAAAATCACCCCTAAGTGTCGATCACTGATATACATCATAAAGATTAAAAACACCATGGGATGCCTGGGTGGCTCAGCAATTGAATGTCTGCCTTTGGCTCATGGGATCGAGTCCCACATCGGGCCTCCTGAATGGAGCCTGCTTCTCCCTCTTCGTATGTCTCTGCCTCTCTCTCTCTGTGTATCTCATGAATAAATAAATAAAATCTTTAAAAAAGAAAAGATTAAAAACACCAGAAATCTAAGTGTGTGAATAAATATATATAATTTCTTATTATTTATTATATTTCTTTAAAAGATAATTGCTTAAAAATATCAAGTATCGTGGGGTTTGCAGCACAAGTACTAGTAAAGTATGTGACAACAATTGCATTAAAAACTGGGAAGAGGGCAGCCCTGGTGGCTTAGCGGTTTAGCGCCCCCTTCAGCCCAGGGTGTGATCCTGGAGACCTGGGATCAAGTCCCATGTCAGACTGCCAGCATGGAGCCTGCTTCTGTCTCTCTCTCTCTCTGTATCTCAAATAAATAAAAAATATTAAAAAAAAAAAAAAAAACCTGGGAAGAGAGGGGCGCCTGGGTGGTGCCTGGGTCAGTTAAACATGTCTTTGGCTCAGGTCATAATCCCATGATCCTGCAATCGAGCCCCATGTCAGGCTCCCTGCTCAGTGGGGAGTCTGCTTCTCCCTCTCCCTCTGTGCTCTCTCTCTCTCAAATAAATAAAATCTTAAAAAAAAAAAAAAAAAACCCGGAGGAGAGAAATGAAAGTGCACTACCATGAGGTTCTTCCAGTCTTTACGAACAGGATTATCACTTGAAAGTAAAAGGCGATAAATATGTATACCTTAAGCAACAAAAAAAAATAACAAAGGGTTATGGCTAATAAGCTAATGAAGAAAATAAACTGGAATCCTAAGCAACATTCAGTTTCCAAAAGAAGGTAAGAATGGAGGAAAAAGGGAATGAAGGCAATACAAAAAGAAAAAGCTAGATGATACTTAATCACATCAATAATCATATTACACATAAATATCACATTGAATGTAAAATCATATTAATAAATGGTCTGAATACCCCAATTAAAAGGCAGATTGCCAGACTGCACTGAAATAAGGAAAACCCAATGAACTCCATATCACCTACAAAAAAATATAAAGACACAAATTAAAAGCCAAAGGATGAAAAAAAGATATGCCATGCTGACACTAATCAAATATCAAAGTAAGCTTCAAAGCAAACAATAAAAAGTTCATTTTTCAATGATAAATAAGGTCACTTGGTTAAAAAGACATAACAATCCCACATGTTTATGCACCTAGTTGCAGCTTCCAAAGACATGAAGGAAAAACTGATAAAATTGCAAGGAGAAATACACAAATCCACATAATAAATTTCAATATCCCCATCACATTTGACAAAACAAGTCAATAGAAAATAAGGATATAAAGCATCTGAACAACACTCAACCAGCTTGACTGAACAGATACCTGTGGTAGATGGAGTAGTGGCCCTCCCAAGACATCCACATACCAATCCTTCAAACCTATGAAATTATTATCTAAAACAAGAGACACTGCAGATGTGATCATGTTGAGGACTTGAAGATGGGATAATGATCCCAGATTACAGGGGCGGGCCCAATGTAATCAAGAGTCCTTGTAAGAGGGAAGCAAGAAGGTCAGAGAGCAGATGTGAAGATAGGAGAAGAGTCACAGAGAGATTTACAGATGCCACTAATGGCTGTGAAGGTGGAGGAATGGGACACAACAAGTCCAAGAATACAGAAGCTGGAAAAAGTAAGGGAACAGATTCTGCCCTACAGACTTCAGAGGAATGCAGTCCTGCCAACTCATTTGGACTTCTGACCTCTGTAACTGGAAGACAGTAAGTGTGTTGTTTTAAGTCGTGATGCTTCTAAAAGGAAACTAATGCATTCTTAGAATACTCTACCCAACAATAACAAAATATACATTCAAGTCCTCACTGCTCATTTACCAAAGTAGACCAAATAAGGGCAAAAGAAGTCTCAAATTAAGTAAGATTCAAGTCATACAAAGTATGTTCTCTAATTGCATATATTCACTATGGTGATGGCTTCCTGAATACAAAGGTGTGTCAATACTTACCAAGTTATACACTTCAAATATACGTAGCTTATTCTCACATTATACCTCAATAAAAACAAAGTGATACCAGAAGTACTTGAGCTGAAAGTGGGAAGAACTGGGATCATTTCCTTGATAAGATGACTACACTGTGGGGCAGGAAGTAGGGAAAAAGTCTAAGAAGGAGTCTGATGAAGGGAGGCCTTGAGGTGAATCATTCCTGCTGGAACAATGGTTATTTTTTTTTTTTCCAATGGTTACTTTTTTTGCCTAAATTCTCAGTTACTGGTTCTTCCTAAAACAAGATCCTGTCCCTTTCTTCCTCAAAAACCATTAATGGTTCAGAAATGGCCTACAGAATAAAGCCTTCAACTTCTCATCTAGACAACTGAGGCCTGCCATATTTTAACTTATTTAATTAATCATTTGTTTACCATCTGCCAAAATAAACCAATCTTTCTAATTCCCATGTAACACCTGTTAATTCTAGTGACACTTTGCTCAGTCTTCCCCATAGCTAGAATCCAACCCATCTCTCCCACATTACTTGTCTAAATATCCAAATGTCCCATATCCTGGGAGAGGTAGTGCATATCCCATTCCCCTTGAAACTCTCCTGACCCTTCCACACTACACATTTGTGCATTCTTTATCTTTCACAGTACTCATTTAATTTTTATACTTATCTGTTCTGGTTTTTAGCAGTCAATTAGTCTATTCAAGTAAAGGATTAAGTTTTGCACTCCCTTTGCTCTATCACTGTTGGAGCATGACAAGACACCAAGCAAGAGGGTAAGTGGTGAACATGTATTAGTGATGCTGGAGAGACAGAGATGCAAAGACGGTCACTGAGCAGTTGGGAGCCCAGAATGAATTCCCAACATTGGTTTTTATAAATGAACATATGCCACAGCAAAAAATTCGCAATCCATTGTGCAGACTAAGATGGCATTTCAGGAATTCCAACTTACTTGAAAACTGGTTGATGCAAGTAAAGTGTGTCCCGCTTGGAGGAGGGCAGGCTCCGGAGAGGAAGGGTCTGGAGGAGAAGAAGAAACACAATGAATCCTGTCCATAGTAGCTGTTCCCAGCAATCTGTTAAGTTCAGATTCTCTTTCCATGTGAAAATAGTATGAACTATGCCATTTCCTTACTTCTCTGAATGCAAAAAAATAAGCAGGATCATTGAGGACTAGGGCCCCAGTACACCTCATCAGTAGGCTTGGGAAGTAAAGCATGACTGTGACATTCACAGTTCTGTCCCCTAGATATGTACAGTATCCCTCAACTCAATATGTTCCATATTAAGTCAGGCAAAGTATTTCCACAGCTTTCTCTGCTACATACAACATCTGAATAAATAATACAATTACTTCCCAAAAGTCTTCACAGGTCCTTTGAAACTCTAAATATAAAAATTTGTATTAGTAGAAATTAAATATCATGATAGCATATATTACTTATACTACCTACCCACCAGAAAAATTAAATTGACATGGTCAGTACTAACTGCTGCCAACCACGTAGAGCAACTGGAACTTTTGTGCATTGCTGTGGGGTGTAAATTTATCAAACCCATAGGAAAACTGTTTTTGCAGTTATATACTAATGTTAAACATATGCTTGTTCTGAATTCAGCACTTGTGTGCATACAACCACATACAACCACAGAAGTGAAGGCTCATGACCACCTAAAGTCTTGTAAAAGACTGTTTATAGCAGATTCATTCATAAGATCCCCAAATTGAAAATAGCCCAAATGTCCTTCAACAGGTGAATGGATAAATAAACCACAATATTTTCATACAACAGAAAAGAATGAGCTATTGATATACCTAATAACATGGATGCACCTCATAATGCTGAGTAAAACAAGCCAAACATAAAAGAATACATAACTATATAATTCCATTTACATAAAAAAAACAGACCAAACTGACCTATGGTAATAGTAGTTAGAACAGTGGTTACCTCGGGAGGGATAATAACTGGACAGGACCATAAGAGAAAGTTCTGGGGCATCAGAAACATCCTACATTTTACTGTAGGTGGTGATTCCACTGGTATATAATATATAAAAATTAATCAACATAGAGTTGTGCACTTAATATATGTAACTTATACGTCAATAAACAAAAACAAACTTTGCTTTTGGGAAGGTCTATTCAAAGTAATGGTTAACAGGAAAGCCCAATTCTCAGAAAGCAGAGGAAGCAATAAAAGAAGCTATTTATTATTCTCAAATTTGATCAGTAAGGGAAAACTGATTTGTAATAAAGACCTTGAGGAAAAAAATGAAGATGTGATTTTAGAATTTTTAACAGCAAAGGATTTGTTGTGCATATACAGATATGTAACCAAGACTTTAGGAAAATAGAATCAAGAAAAATGTCTCGGGTAAAGATGCTTCTGACCTCAAGTAACAGAAACCAACAGAACCAACAACAGTGAGACCTGCAGAAACCAACCATGCTGGTTATGGTGAACGGCAATAATAAACGCTCAGTAAATGTTACAAGTGTTATGATTATAAAGGCAGAGACATATATGAAAAGTAATCCTAACTATACAATTGTGAAAAAATCCCAAGAAGAAAAAAAAAGCAAGGACTCAAAATCATTCTGGCTGATTTACATTTATAAAAGATACAACAGGCAAAGAATTGAATAATGGTATCAACGTGGCAGATTAAGAGTGTAAAAGGACCTTCCTTGTAAAAGAACATGGATTTAGACCATCCCTGTGGTGAGGGTATCTCTGTGGAAGTCCAGGAGTCCAGGAGAGAAGTTTTGGCATATGGTGGAAGCAAATAATAATAATCTAGGACTGAATGCACTGATGATGTAAGAGTTTCACTTTGTGTCACAGCCCCCATCCCCACAGTGTAAAGCTCATAGCCAAGAGAAACCTTCCAGGCCCATTATTTCTCCCAGAGAGTAAAAGTGAGAGTTGGGCACTCAGCTTCCCTAGTTGTGTGGGATGCCACCAAAAAGACCCACTTCCTTCTCATCCCTCCAGAACACTGAAGTGTCCAAGGGACTGGGGGGCAGGGAGCAGCTGGGGAACAGCAGTCTATACTCTTGGAGGGCACAAAGGACCACAGAACGTACTAGCCACTTAATGGACTCCATTAGGAAGCCTGCCAAAGAGCCACTAGGGATGCTCCCCCGCACATTCCCCCAACTAGCCTATGGGCACCCCAATGGTCTACATGCCTCACCTGCACACCCTTCCTGTGGCTGGCTCCCTGTGTAAATCCCTGATGACAGCGAGAGCAAGTCAGGCTCTTGCCAGCCTGACTCTGCAGGTCTGGGCAGAAAGCACTAAACCCTAAGCATTCGTACCACCAAGGGAGAGCAAATGGGAGTCTGCCGCCACCTAGCCTCGCTCTGCAGGACTGAGAGGAGGTATGCAATTTTAAGAAATCCTCCCCACAAGGGAAGAAAAAGTGTGGGGCAGACATATCCACAGAAGGTCTGAGAACACCTGAGCATCCATAACAGGGCTGACAGAAGGTACTTTTCTTCTGAAGCCAGTAACTAAAGACAGGAGGAGGAAGTAACTGCTTCTTCAAATGCAAAGACATAACCCCAGACTTCAAGAAACATGAAAGATCAAGAACACATGACATTACCATAGAAACACAGTAATTTTCCTGTAACTAACCCTAAAGAAAAGGAGATTTATGACTTACACAATAAAAACATTCAAAATAGTCATTTTAAAGATGCTCAGTGAGCTATAAGAAAACACAGAAAAACATGTAAATGAAATTAGGAAAACAATATACAAAACTGGAAGTTTAACAGATAGATAGAAATCATAAACAAAAAGCAAAATGACAAATTCTAGAGCCAAAGAACATAATGAAATGAAAAATGCAATGGAAGACATCTACTGCCAACTGGACCACGCAGAGGAAAGAACCTGGGGGACAGAACACAGGTCACTGGAAATTATCCAGTCACAGGAGAATACAGAAGAAAAGGAGTAAAAAAACCCGATGTAGGATACCATTAAAAGATACAACCCAGCCATTACTGGAGTCCCAGAAGAATAATGGGGAAAAAGGGACAGAATGCTTACCTAAAGAAATAGTAGCTAAGAATATCCCAAGTCGTGGCAGAAACTAGGACCTCCAAGTTCATGAAGCTCAGAGGTCTCCAAATAATTTCCACTGAAAAACATCTTCTCTAAAGCACATTATGATGAAACTATCTATGATCAAAGACAAAATTATAAAAGCAGGAAGAGAAAAAAGTGCTAAAAGAGAAAAACTACCAACCAAGAATACATTACCCAGCAAAGTTGTGCTTCAGAAATGGAGAAAGACAAAAAACCTAAAGGAGTTTGTCACCATTTGTTTACAAGAAATACTGAAAGACATCTTTCAAGTTAAAATGAAAGGATGCTAATTAGTATCACGAAAACAGGATATTATAAAACACACTGGTAAAAATAAGTGATAGTCAAATTCAGTAACACCCTAATACTGTAACATGGTTGTGTGTTCAACACCAATTTTTATGTGATGGTTAAAGGACAAGAATATTAAAACTATAGCTACAATAATGTATTAATAGATACAAAATATAGAAAGATGTGAATTGTGACACCAAAGACATAAAATGGGAGGAGCAGTAAAAAGGTAGAGGGTTTTTTGGTATGCAATTGAAGTTAGTTATCAACTTGAAACAGACTGTTTTATCTAGCTGTTTTACATAAGCTCCAGGATAACCACAAAGCAAAACCTAGAGTATACACGCAAAAGATAAAGAAAAGGAAATCAGAGCATACCTCTCTGGAAAATTATTAATTCACATAGGAAGACAGCAAAAGAGGAAGAAAGGAACCAGGGAAGTATAAAACAGCCAGAAAGTAACTAATAAGGCATTAGTGGGTCCTTAGTTACTAATAATTAGACACAAATGGATGAATTTCTCTAATCAAAAGGAACAGAATGGCTGAATGGATAAAGAAAATCAGACCCACCTATATGCAGCCTTAGAAGAGACTCACTTCAGTTTTAAGAGCTCACTAGACTCAAAGTAGATGGATGGAAAAAGATATTCCATCCAAATGGAAATTCCTGGGAAACTACAATAGATGTAAAGTCACAAACTGAAAAGAGACAAAGGGGCCATTATGCAATGATAAAGGAGTTAATTCATATATCCAGAGAATATAATAATTATAAATACATATGTACCTAACATCAAAGCTCCTAAATCTGTTAAGCATATACTAACAGATTTCAAAGGAAAAACAGACAACAATGTAGAATAATAGTAGAAAACTTCTGGGCAGCCCAGGTGGCACAGCGGTTCGGTGCCGCCTTTAGCCTGGGGCGTGATCCTAGAGACCCGGGATCGAGTCCCACACCGGGGTCCCTGCATGGAGCCTGCTTCTCCCTCTGCCTGTGTCTCTGCCTCTCTCTCTCTCTCTCTCTCTGGGTCTCTCATGGGTAAATGAAATCTTTAAAAAAAAAAACAGGAGACTTTAGTATCCCACTTTCAGCAATGAATAGATCATCCACAGAAAATTAACAAGGAAACCTTGGACTTGCACCTACTTTAGATCAAATGGATCTAAAACATATAATACAGAACAGAATACACATTCTTCTCAAGGACACAAGAGCTTTCTCCAGGATAGATCACAAAACTAGCCTTAGCAAATTTAAAACTAAAATCATATCCACCATTTCAACAAAAATAGTATAAAACTGGAAAAATTCAAAAATAGTGGACACTAAATAACACACTCCTGAACAACCAAAAGGGCCAAAGAATAAATCAAAAGATATCCTGAAACAAATGAAAATGGAAACAAAATACCAAACATATGGGATGTAGCAAAAGCAGCTCTGAGAGGGAATTATATAGTGCTTAATGTCTACATTAAAAAAAAGAAAGATCTCAAATAAATAACCTGGCTTTACACCTAGAAAAGGAACAACTAAGGCCCAAGTTAGCAGAAGAAAGGAAATAAAGATCAGAGCAGAGATAAATGAAATAAAGATCAGAAAAATAACAGAAAAGATCAATGAAACTAAGAGTTGGTTTTTTGAAAAGGCAAACAACACTGAAAAACTTTTAGCTAAAGAAAAAAAGGAGAAAAAGTTTAAATAAATAAAATCAGAAATGAACAAGGAGACATTACAACTCATACTATAGAAATACAAAAAGGATCAGAAGAAACCACTGTCCCAACAATGTGGATAACCTATAAAACTTAAATTCTTAGAAACATACAACCTAATAAAACTGAATCATGAAGAAACAGAAAATTTGAACAGACCAATATGGAGTAAGGAGACTAAACCAGTGATTAAACACCTCCCAACAAAGACAAGCTACGTATGAAACTGTTTCACTGGTGAATCTGTCTAATATTGCTAGAAAAATTAATGCCAATACTTTTCAAATTCAGCCTAACAGCATATATAACAAACCTAACCTACAGCTAATATCATAGTCAATGGTGAAAGGCTCAGAGTTCCCTCTAAGATAATCGACAAGAGGAGGTAGCCCACTCTCACCTTTTCTATTCTATTTAGCATAATACTAGAAGTCCTAACTGGAATGATTAGGCAACAAAAAGAAATAAAAGCCATCCACACTAGAAAGAAAGAAATAAAATGATCTGTTTGGAGATGACACACAGAGAAAAATCTTAAAGACTCATCACATTGGACAACTTAAACTTACACAATGTTAGGAGTCAAGTATATCTCAGTATAGCTGGAAAAATTTTTTTCTTAGCAACATTTTGTAGCTTTTAGTGTACAGATCTTACACATACTAATTATATTCCTGTTTCATATTTTTGGTGCTATTATAAACAGAACTGTTATTTTTTTGGAACTTACAATTGTTTACTGATAATGTAATGAAAGACAGTTCATTTTTTAAATTAAACTTTTTGTTTTGAGGTAATTTTAGATACACATGAAGTTGTTAGAGATTCTCTGCACTCTTAAAAAATCAAGGACTAATATAAGGTAGAGCTCAAACCTACATAAATAAGTGATGTTAAAACTTTTAATGATATTAAATTCAAAAAGAAACTGTGATAATAGGTTAAACCAAACTTCGCTGCATACCCATACTTAAAGAATGTAAAAGCAATGACAATGCAGAGAAAAGTCTAGTGATATATCACACAGCTCTGTCCTAACTCTGACCTGTTCAAGGACATGAAGGAAGAAATAGAAGGAATATTCATTAACGATGCCAGTGACATCAAGTTGGAGAGTTAAAACACTGATTTTTTAAAAATTTTTATTTATTTATGATAGTCACACAGAGAGAGAGAGAGACGCAGAGACATAGGCAGAGGGAGAAGCAGGCTCTATGCACCGGAAGCCCGACGTGGGATTCGATCCCGGGTCTCCAGGATCGCACCCTGGGCCAAAAGGCAGGCGCTAAACCGCTGCACCACCCAGGGATCCCTAAAACACTGAATTAATGAAGATTCATAATTATTCTGACAGGTTGGAAAATGGCCAAAAACCTGAACAATCATATATGTGAAGTCCTGATATTAAAGATAAAAAACAATGATCTCGCACAAGGATGGCATAAATCTAGTTCACTACAGTTTATGTAAAAAAAGATCTAGGGCTTACCACGTAATATTGATGATTTTTTTCAAAGCAAATATAAACTGATTCTAAACAGCAGAAGTATAAACCAAACTCAAAGAAGTACTTTTAGGTACTAAAGGTCTACGGAATTTATCACAAAAACATCTAAAGAACTATGTTTAATTGCAGGCAATGCATTTTAAGAAGCAATGCTCTCGGGCAGGAGAGTCTTGGGAAAAGAGGTCCAGACATATCATATGAAGACCCATCAAAGGAACTGAGGCTGTTTTGCTTAGAAAAGAAAAGAATTTGTGAGTAGGTGTTTTAACAGCTGAATTCACATTCTGCAGGGCAGTAATGTCTCTTGCTTTTGGAGACTAAGAACTAATATTCAACATAGAAGTTACAGGGATAGGCACTTCTGCCTAACATAAGGAACTTAAAAAGGGGGGGGGGGGGGAAGAGCCACCAAGGGAATAGTGTGCACCCAAAACGGAGAGTTTAATGCCACACTCCATCAGGATGCATAGGCTTAGCAAACGGCCATCTGCCAGGGATACTATCCTTCTTGTATTGAAGGGACGATTACCAAGATTTTTTCTGACCACAAGATTATTTTCATATCTAAGAAATAAAAGTCATGTGAAAGAGGATCACAGACAACCTGAATCATCGCTCCTTTTCATTTCCCAATCCCGATGCCAGGGGTAATGAACTCTTCCTGCAAGTCTCTCCATGTAAACCTAAGTAAGGATCTCGCACCATTATGCAATCCAGTTTTTCTCTAACCTTGAGATAAGGCTCCCTCTTTCCACCTCTACCAGCTGTCAAGTATTTGATCTTCTTTTGCCCCCATCGCCCCGCTCTTCCATCCTCGGGTCCCCACTACCTTCCATCTCAGGAGCTCATTCCGTTCCTCCGGAGCCTGGACACGAGGGTTTCCCGAGCAGCGTCCTTCCAGCAGGGGCCTCGGTCTGGGGTTCAGCCGTCCAGCAAAGAGCAGGAGCCCTTCCACACGCTCAGGCTGGCGGCCCTGAAAGACACACGGGGTCAGCAGCCTGCGTCACAATCGCACTTCAGAGTTTTGCACTGTGGCTCAGAGAGCCTTGGAAAAGAGAAGTGCCCGCCGAGAGCCAGTGCACAGGCACTCCCGCTGGACAAAAAGAGAGTGGGGCACGAGGACGCAGGTTCAGCTCCAGATGCAGAGGAACCCTCGGTGCCCCCCCACCCTCACCCCCTACCCAACGCTGGCGGGAGCGCGCCCAGGCCCGGCCCGTTACCTCCGTGCACACTGGCGGGCTCCCGCCCCGGCTGGGAGGAGGACACACCTGTTGCGGGGAGGAAAGGCTGGAAGGTGGACAGACAGGGCGGGGCCGGGTGCAGATCCTTCCTCTTAGACCGGAACAAAAGAACAAAGCCTTCCAAGGGATCAGGGCGGAACCGCCCCGCATTGAAAAAAGAGAGGGGCTCTCCCTCCGAGGACTCCCCGGCGCCCTCCCGCAGAGGCCGCGACCAGCCCGGCGACGAGGGTGACGTCACGCGGCCGCGAGGCTGACGGTTGCCATGGTGATACCTGGGCTTCCCTCCCTCTAGGGCGATCCGCGCACTCGGATCCCGCGTCCGGAAGCACTGGGACAATCACCAGACGTAGAGAAGGGAGCCGAGGAGGTTACACTTCCCCAGCGCCAACCTCTTTTCACGCCTACTGCCGCTTCAACAGCCACTTCCGGTCGCGCGGAGAGAACCCCGCCCCCGCTCGTGGGCAGCGTTCGGCCGTGCCGGGCAGACACGCAGAACTACGATTCCCAGAGGGCATCACGACGCTGAACCCCATTTCCCAGAGGCCTCAGCCAACGTGTAAGTTTTCCCATTGGGCAGGTCTCCCCGCCAATCACGGGCTTATAAACGCCTCCAGTGGCAGCAGGGGAACCGCGGGCACTTTCAAGTTTGTGTGACCGAGCAGATTGCGAGCAATCCGTGCATACACTTGTAGATAGTCTTAGAGCACACACAAGCACTCCACGATGTATTATTTGCCTTTATTCCTCTTCCTGCAACCTAGGGAGTGCTCTGCTGCTTCGTCATCTTAAAAATTCTGCTCGTGACCTGTAATGTGACTTTCAGGGCTCTCAGACCGGTCCCAGAGGCCTGTGTTTTCTAAATGCTGGAGGAACCTGGGAGGTGTGGTGTCGGCGTTTTGCTCCGGGCACTGCGTGGTTTCGTCCTCCGTCAGCCGGTCGAGTGGAGCCCGACGCCGGGTCGCCAGCGTGTCCCTGGCACAGGAGGACCCCGTGGAAGTGGGGAGGGTTTCTGTGTGTGGTTCCCCAGGCACTTCCGAGCTGTGGACCCCAGCTCTGGGGTGAGGGCCAAGGTCAAGTTAGTCCGTCTGCTGGCCTGGCCAACGGGAACACTGAACTTGGAAATCCTAACACGGAGTAAATGGAAAACATCCACACAGGGAAAGGAACTATCAACTGGAAGCCTCCAAGAGCAGATGTCAGGAAGGAGCTGAGGTCAAGAACAAGCTCTCAGTAGATGGTAAAAAGACATTGCTTGAGTGAAACAGGATAGAAAGATGTGGAAACCAGCTGGAAAAACAAAAAACAAAACACGAGAAAGACATTCTAGATGATAAAAGACAAAAATATATACCAAGCATATTTAAAATGAAGCAACATAAAGTCATACTGGAGAAGAACTGGATCAACTCTATGAGAATTGAGTCCATTATGTGTAGTAGAATATTCTTCTCAAGCTCTTCCATGACTCAGAAGGAAATGATAAATGAAGTAGAAGAAAAGAAAGTGAGAGGGCCATACAAAATCAACTATGATTTAACACTTTCTATATACCAGGCACTGTTCTAGGTGCTTTTCGCCCTTTAATTCCTAAAACACCCAGTGAAGTTATTTCGGCATTATTATTCCTACTTTACAACAAAGGACTTGCCCAAGATCTCATAGCCAATATATGGGGAAGCTGGGACTTGAATTTAGTAATCTGATCCCAAAGTCTCACTAGACTCCCAAGTAAAGATGAACAATTTCCTGAGTTTAAGAATACATCTCTCATTCATTGCTGTCAGGAGGACTCTGGGAGACAGTTTGAAGTTTCTCATAAAACTAAACATACTCTTATGATCTAGCAATCTTACTCCTTGGTATTTGAACAACTCAATATATTTACACAAAGCCAGCACACCCATGTACTGAACACTCCAATTTGAGAACCACAATCATCACCAGGATCCCAGAAACTCCTCCCAAGGGTAATTATTATTCTGATTTCTAACAGGATAAGTTAGTTTCACCTGTTTTTGAACTTTCAAAAAATAGAATGCACTACAGTCTGTATTCCTTTGTGCCTGGCTTTTCCTATTCAATACTGTGTGAGATTTCATCCATGTGATTGTGTATTCTTGTAATTCCTTCTACTCTGTGTTGTGAAATTACATCATATGAGAAAAAAAAAAAAAACTCAGTTTGTCCTTTCAACATTAAATGGACATTTGAGTTGTTTCCAAAGGTTTTGTTTCCTGCCACTTGCCATGGATTCTCATCCTTTACCTAGATCCACTCCTCCATAAAAAAAAATTTTTCTGTCAGTAAAACAGTTGTCCGTATCTTGCTCATTGGTACCCTAAAACAGTCAGTTGATTAATAATTTTAGTTCAAAGAGTGCATCACTCTTTGCTGTTTTGAGGCGTGTTTTTTTTGTTGTTGTTTTGTTTTGTTTTTGTTTTTAATCTATCACAGAAGGTCCGGGATATTTCTTCGGTGTCTAACCTTAATGAAAGCTGGGGTTCCAAATGACTTAAGCAAAAATAAAAACAGCCCTACATGCTTGATAAAAAGTGTACGCCAAATAAAAAGTAAGTGACATGTATAAATTATGGATGATAACTAGTTCCCGTCCGTCCCTTCAGGGCTGGCTGTCCCATCAATGCACACAATGCCTGTCTCTCCCCTTCTCATCTCTTCCTCCTCTGCGTTCGGGCGACGTGATTTCTCCATTTGCGGTCGTTCTCTTCTTTCCTTAGATTAGCACACGAGACCCAGTAGACAAAAACCGGTGCACGGGACGGGCTCAAGGAAAACACCTGTACCCCCAGCCTCAGCCCGCAGCCGGAAACCCAAGACGAGGAAGGGAAAACATGCGAGCATTTGCGAAACTGAGCAAACGAGCGGCTGCTTTGGCCAAGATTCAGACCAGAGTCGTCCTCGAGGACGGTGGCCGGGCTCCGGGCACCTGGGACGCGCGCCTAGCGGACGCGGTGGGTCCCCGAGCGGCTCCGCAGCCCTCCCGGCGCCCTCCACCCTGGACACCCGTCAGCGGCGAGGGGCGCCCATCCACTCCGCTCCCCTCTCGGGGGCCACGTCGCCCCCCAACCCTCCCCGGGGACCACGGCGGCGCGCCTCAGCGCTGGAACCGTGGCAGGGGACACGGGATCCCGCTCCCGCGGCCGGAGCGCGTGGCCGCCGCCCGAGGACGCCCCTCCCGTCGTCCCGGGGGAGCGCAGGGCTTTCCGGAACCATCTGCAGAGGACCTGCCTATGCACTGGCGATCATCTTTACCCCGTCCGCTCCCTAGGCTGGTGCAGTTTCTAGTACGGACTTAAGTAGCTACTCGAGGGCTGTGTAGTCGTGGCCGAGTGGTTAAGGCGATGGACTAGAAATCCATTGGGGTCTCCCCGCGCAGGTTCGAATCCTGCCGACTACGCGTGTTTTTCTCCGCTTGGCACCTGAGGTCTCCTCAAAGACAAAGCCTGGCCTCGAGTCTGCTCTCTGTGAACAGGACTCTCTTTCTTGCTCGAGGTCCTCTTTTACTTGGGAACCCGGCCCGGAGCTTTGGCGGACTCGGCTCAGGGTTAGCCACTCCCTCCCGCCTTTTGAGTGTAGACGCCGGCGCAGGCAGCTGGGCCCCACAGAGGCTGCTCCACCAGAGCATCCTCCCGCCTGAGACATACGGCCGCACGGCGAGCTCTGCGGCCAGGCGGGAGCCCCGTGCGCTCGGCGGCGGCGGGGCTGGAGGAGGGAGCGTCCACCAGCTGCATTAGGGCACGAGAGTACAAGCCCGCCGCGGAGCAAAAGGAACCCAAGGAGCAAAATGTCTTCCCTACAGAGGCGGTGCCAGCGGAGGCCCGTGACCACGTGGTTGACTGGGCGACCAATCAGAATTACCTCCGGAAGTGACGCGCTGGGGAGGGCGCCGAGTCATCTGTCCCGTGACCCTCAAAAATGTGTGCTCTGCCCCTGACCAGAGGAAACCTCAGACAAACCCAAATGAAGGGCCTTTCTGCAAAATAACTGTACTCAAAAATAGCACTATTATGAAACACAGTTAAAGACTAAATGTTTCAGGTTTTAAAAACATAATACAACACATAATCTGGTACATTCTTTTGATGTATGTGGCATTATTGGAACAATTGGTAAAATCTGAATAGAGAGCATGGATTAAAGAATTTTATTTTACCAGTGGTAATTCCTAAATCTATTCATTGTTCTTTGGGTATGTAAAAAGAATGCCTTTAAGAAAGTACTGAGATACTTAAGGGAAAAGAGTGTTTTCAAACTCCATCTCCTACAGCTTCAGAAAAAGCGTATGTGTATAATATATACTTTTCTCTCATCTATGACAGAAAAAGAAAAGAGTTATATGCTAAAATTTGGGGATGGATTGAAGGATAGCTAGAAATTCTTTACATTCTTGTAACTTCTGTCAGTCTGAAATTATTTCAAAATATCTACAATGAACCCAAGTTTGGGAACATGACAAAGATGTCTATCATTTCTTCTACCCAGCATGGTGCTAGAAGTAAAGTCTAGCACAATACAACAGGAATAATTGATATTAATATTGGAAAATAAAACCTTCACTATCAGAGGATAACTTGATTATGCATGTACAAACTGAAAAAGATCTAAAAACTATTATTAGTTAAATGAATCCAATTACTATTAGCTACTATTTAGAAGGTTTTTGCCTTCGTGGTCAATATATAAAATATCAGGTGTATGAATATATTCTAGCAACAAGCAAATGAAATATAGAATTTTCTGAATTCCATTTTCAATAGTATTACAAACATTACCTAAGAATAAGCCTGAAAAAAAGTGTGCAAGACTACATTAAAAACAACAAAACATTGCTGGATAAAATAAGGAGACCTAAAGAAGTGATATGCCGGGTTTGTATGTGGAATGACTCAATACTGTTAGGAGGTCAATTCTTCTTAAATTGATTAATAGATTCAGCGAAGTCCCAATTAAAATCTCAGAGAGTATTTTTGTGGAAATTGATTCTAAAATATTATATTTGTAAATGCAAAGGAACTTGAAAAGTCAAGTCAATATTGAAGAATATAAACTAAATTGGAAGACTTACGCTAGCAATTTACAAAATAAGTCTTAGGTAAATTCAGTCAAGTGAGGGTGGTCTTTTTAATAAACAACAGTACAACATTTTGAGAGAATAAAATAAGCCTTAATTTCCTACTTCACATTATAAACACATTCTAAACAAAACTATTTAGTGATAAACCTAAACTATTGTGTGACAGAAAAAACAAACGTTTCTAGAAGAAAAACAGCAGAATATGTTCATGGGCTTGGGCTAGATGAAGATTTCTCAGGCAGAACATAAAGATCCGAATCATAAAATAAGAAGTTGATGAGCTAGACACTTTAAATGAAGGATGTATTGGTTGTAAAAGACACTATTTAAAAAGTGAAAATACAAGCTGTGGAAGGAGAGGAGGTATTTGTGATATACATATATACCCATCAAATGATATATATACCCATCAAATGACTAATTCCATATATATATGAAGAACCTCTATAAATCAATAAGAATAGACAACCCAATTTGAAAATGGCCAGAACACTTGGCAGACACTTTATGAAAAAGATTCAAAATGGTCAATAAGCATATGAGAAGACATTCAACACCATTAGTCATGAGAGTAATGCAAATCAAAACCAAAATTAGATAGCACTACACACCCACCAGAATGGCTAAAATTTAAAACTATGACAATGCAATGGGTGGTAAAAGTATTTTTCACATGGTTAGTAGAAGTATAAATTAGTATAACCACTTGGAGAAAATGTTTCACCATATCTATAAAAGCTAAACGTAATAGTCATATAACTCAGATACTACACAATTTGATTATAAACCAACATAAATAGCATGTACATGCACGTTCATAAGTACTTCATTTTAATAATCAAAATCTGAAATCATGGTACCTGGGTAGCTCAGTGGTTAAGCGTCTGCCTTTGACTCAGGTTGTGATCCTGGGGTCCTGGGATGAAGTCCAGCATTGGGCTCCCCACAGGGAGTCTGTTTCTACCTCTGCAAATGTCTCTGCCTCTCTCTTTGTGTCTCTCATGAAAAAATAAAATCTTAAAAAAAAATCTGAAATCACCTAAGTGTCAGCGACAGAATGGAAATGTAGAAGAGTATACAGTCAGTATAAAGAATAACTACTGATAAACCCAATAACATGATTAAGTCTCATAATGTCACTCAAAAAAAAGACACAGAAGAGTACACACTATACTTACATGAAGTATAAAAACAGCAAAACTGATTTATGATGATAGAATGATTGTCCTTAGAGGGAGGGCACACACTGACCAGGATGAGACTAATGAAAGCTTGTTATCCTGGAGAAGCTATTCTATATTTTGAGCATGGTGATGGTCACACAGCTATAACTGAAAATTGATCAAACTATATAATTAAGATTTGTGCTCTTTACCGTACATAAATTATACCTAAATTTAGAAAATGAGAAAAATTGAGGCAAAATAAGGATGGCTTAACTCAAACAAAAACTGGGAGAATCCTTCATTAGCAAATGTGCATTACAAGACATAATAAAGGGTATTCTTAATGCCAAAGAAAAATAAAAAATCTGAAAATTGTACTTAATAGGTTAATTAACATGGTAGCTAGTATCATAGTCAATATACAAAAAAACATATATATTTATATGTTCCAATAACCATGAAGTGAAAATTAAAAGTTCCAATTTCAGGGCATCTGAGTGGCCCAGTCAGTTGAGTGTCTGCCTTCAGCTAGGCTCAGGTCATGGGCCCCAAGTCAGGCTCTCTGATCAGTGGAGAGTCTTGTTTCTCCCTCTCCCTCTGCCACTCCCTCTGCTTGTACTCTCTCATTCTCTCTCAAATAAATAAATAAAGGCACTATAAAAGTTCCAATTTCAATAGCTTAAAAACTTAAAACACCTAGAAGTAAATCTAATAAAAGATAAGCAAGATACCTGCACTGAGATCCTTAATGTATAACTGAAAATTAATCCAGAAAAAGAAGTAGAACTATATAAATATTTACCAATCTAAAAAGAGGCAAAGGAGCAGGAATGGTAAAACAAAGAACAAATTGGAAAAATTAAAAGAATAAGAAGCAAAACTCAACTAAATAGATATTTATCTTTAACATAAGCAGAGAAAATATTGCAATTAAAAGGGAAAAAAATGTCATACAGGAAAAAATTTACCCAAAACCATTTGCTTTTTATAGAGCATCCAATTTAAACATACAGATTTTTAAAAATAATTAAAGCAAAGGAATGTAAGACATAGAATAGCCAAAAAAGATAAACCAGAACCACTTTAGTGATAATAACTTGAATTTATAGCCTTTAAAAAAGAAGCATTACTAAAAATAATGGAACTATTTCATAATCTCCAGAGTAAATTTAGTAAGAAGATATTATAATCCTATATTGTACACACATAATAACAACTTCAAAGTATAGAAAACAAAAGACTGACAGAGCTAAATGGAGAAATACAAAAATCCATAATCATAGTTGAATACTTGAATGCTTCTATAGATATAACAAATGGCACAAAAAAGCAGTATGGAAAAGTAAGTTAAATTTAGTGAGGAAATTTTAAGTGATTGGATTAATACTATACCCAACTGCAGAATATCTTAATTTTGAGGTATACATGCAACATTTAACAAGATAACCAAATGGTGAGCATTATGCAAATCTCAACAAGTTTCAAAGATAGTAATCACACAGAATATGTTCAGCACAGTATAATTAAATAAAAGTCAGCATTAATAACATAAACAAATGGAAAATTCCCAAATGTTATAAAATTAAGCGACAGAATGCAAAATATTATGGTCAAATAAGTTTATAAAATATTTTTAACTGAATGATAATGAAAATAGGATATATCACTTCAGCTCCAATCTATTGGAAGAGGAGAAAATTTGAAAGGTAATGATCTAAGCTTTCAGCTCAAAAACCTAGTTTTAAAAATCCAGTAAATTAAACTTTTAAAACTTAGAAGGAAAAAATAGCAAGAGCTATAATCAAAAAGAGAAAAAAAATAGAAGAAATAAATGAACAAAAATTTGCTTTTCAGATAGTAAAACTGTTACCCCAAATCAAAACTAACTTCTCTTAAGGGGGAAAAAAGTATAAAAAGGGGACAACATTAAAAATCTTACTGATATCAAGATTAGAGTGAAAGGATAAAATGAATAGTTTCTGGGGAATAAATTTGATAATAGAGGATAAATTATAGGTTCCTTCATAAACATGACTGATCAAAGCAGACACAAAGAGAAATTAAAAATTCAAGTAGCCTAAACTCTGTTAAAAAATTATTTTTTTAAAGATTTTATTTATTAATGAGAGACACAGAAAGAGAGAGAGGCCGAGGGAGAAGCAGGCTCCATGCAGGGAGCCCCACGTGGGACTCAATCCCAGGTCTCCAGGATCAGGCCCTGGGCTGAAGGCTGCGGTAAACCGCTGAGCCACCTGGGCCACCCTGTTAAAGAAATTAAAATCATAATTACCCTCTGTATTTATTTGCTATGACTGCCATTGCAAAATATCACAGACTCAGAACAATAGAAATTTATTTTCTCACAGTTCTTGATGCTAGAAGTCCAAGATCAAGGTACAGGTTTGGTTTATCCTGAGACCTGTCTCCTTGGCTTGCAGAAAGCCATTTTCTCCTATGTGAGCACAGTCCTGTCCATATATGGTCTTTCTTCTGTGATGGCTTATCTCTGGTGTCTCTTTGTATCCAAATTTCTTCTTCCCACACCAATACCAGTCAGAATGAATTAATGCCCATCCTAATAGCCTCATTTTAGCTAATTACCTTTTCAAAGACCCTATCTCCAAATACAGTCAAGTGTGAGGTACTGAGGATTAGGTCTTCAGCATTTGAATTTGGGAGGAAACACAATTCAGTTTGTAACACCTTTTCACAAAACAAACACTATGAAAATATGGCTTCACTGTTGCAGTTTTAAAACATTAATGAAGAACTAATATAAAATTTTTCAGGAAAATTTTATGAAATTAAATAAAAATAAAATTTTTCAGGAAACAGAAAAAAATAAAAACACTTCCTAACTGTCATTATGAGGCCAGAACAATAATCTTCATATTAAAATTTGATAAGCATGTTGCTAGAGAGAAAATTACAGGTCAATCTATGTGTTAAATATTCTAGATGCAAATAAATAAATAAATAAATAAAATAAAAATAAAAATATTCTAGATGCAAAACTTCTAAATAAAATAATAGCAATCAGATCCAGTAATGATTTACAGTAATCTGGTAATGACACAATAGTCAAAAGTAAAGAGATAATGTTTATCTTAGTTATTATTATATTATTAATATAATTATTATATTATATATATTATTAAGTTATTATATGAAATTTGTTTAATATAAAAAGCAATCACTTTAAATGTACCACAAAGAGTAAGAGAAAAAAAATCAAATGATCATAGCATTCAACAAAACTCAACACCACTATGCTATATGTTGGCAAATTGAACTCCAATAAAAAAATAAATAAAAAATTCAACACCACTAGTTAAAAACTTTCACCAGTCTAGGAATAGAAAGATTTCTTAATCTCATGATGCATATATACAATATCCTACATCTAACATTCTGATAATGTTAAAGATTTATTTATTAAGTAAACTCTACACTCACTGTGGGGCTTGAATTCATGACCCTGAGATCAAGAGTTACATGCTCAACCAATCAAACCAGCCAGGAACCCCCCACAATTATGGTAAATATTTAACATTTTTAAAAAATATTTTATTTATTTATTCATGAGAGACACACAGAGAGAGAGAGAGAGAGAGTCAGAGATGCAGGTAGAGGGAGAAGCAGGCTCCATGTAGGGAGCCCGACGTGGGACTCGATTCCGGGTCTTCAGGATCACACCCTGGGCTGAAGGCGGCCCTAAACTGCTGAGCCACCAGGGCTGCCCAATGTTTAACACTTTCTCCCAGATACTGGGACCAAGATAAGCATGACCACTATCACCATTGCTATTAAAAATTGTATTGGCATCTTAGCCCATGAAACAAGACATGATAAAGAATTAAAAGATGTTAAGATTAGAAGTGGAGAAATAAGACTGATATCATTTGCAGATGATATGATTACATGCTTGGAAAAATCCCCCAAATCTACAAATTATTAGAATTAATAAGTAAAAATAGCAAATTTGCTGGATACAAAATGTTGTATTCATATATACTGGCAAAACAGATAATTTTTAAAAATATCATTTACAATAGCAATAAAACTGTGTCTAATCTAATGATAAATAGAATAATAAATGAAGTCCAGAGAGCTTAACTGACTGAGCTGCCCAGGCACCCCATATTTGCCCATTTTGAATACAACCCCTATGCACTGCCTCTTTGCACTTTCTCCTCTGCTGCCATGCACCTCCCTTACCTACCTCCCCCACTCCTCGCCCAGTGTGGTCAGTAAACTTCTATCTCCTTCCTTCTGCCTCTAGTGAATACTTTCACCACCTGCACCCCGCCCCCACTGGCTTCCACATGATTGCGCCCCCCCCCTCGCCCTGGCATATGGGGGTCCCCATCTGATTAGATATCGCATAGACCCATGAAAGTGTCATGATATAACTAATTATGGCAACATCTATATCACAACTTCAATTTTATTTTACATTTGCACTTAGTCATGCTTTTTAAAGACTGATTATGTGACTGATACTCAGTGATAGTGAAGGCTGCTCAAATAATAAACTGCTCAGTTAAATGTGGAGTCTGGTTCCTTTACCCAAAACTTGGCTTAATACTCCCTTCAGGGCAGACTCTCCCCTCATTAAACTGGGGGTTTCTTAAAGTTGATTTTATCTCAGTAGGAGAAGAGTTTCCCTTCATCTCCTTCCCACCTCCCTTCACTCTTCTCTCACCTCTCCTCCCTCCTCCTCCTATCTTTGCCCCCAAAAGTGACATTTATTCAAAGAAAACAAAAAGACAGAAAAATGTTAAGATGTCCTCCCATGTCACCTTTCCTTCTCCCCTCCTGCTCCTCTGCAGCCCCCCAGGGACTGAATCCTGGCTAGGGCTAGATAGCAGGACAGCCCCTCTCAGATGAGGTCAGCAACCCTGAGGGGCATCTCCTTCATGCAGGTTCTATAGAAGGTCTGGGTGTCTCTAAGAGTCCTCTTGTCTTCTGTCACCATGTTAATAGCCACAGTCTGTGGCCAAATGGTCTACCATGATGGCCTCTATGGATACAGCTGCCTTTGGGTATACTTCAGTCCTCTTGTCTGTTTAGATAGCACGAAAGATCCCCCTGTCTTCAGACTCGAATCACCTTCCTCCCCCTTTCCACCTCCCCTCCTTGCCCTGCTCTTTAAAAAATTACATTAAGACCTTCTAAGCAGGATAGACAAAATCAGTTTCAAGATTTGGGGAAACACTGTGACAGAGAAATGAAGCTCAAAATGTGAAAGGGGGAAAAACCCTGTTGAATTGGTTAAATTTGGATAGAAATAGCCCCTCATCTGCCCCAAGAAACCATAACAACTTAGCAAGATGCTGGTTAGGGATGCATCACTTTGAGCGCCTCCAACCTGGGACACAAAGCCCTGGAAGCAGTCCCCCACTTGGAACCAGCTGGAGCCCACTTGGAAACCCCTGGGGCCCACCTGGAACCCTCCTGGGCCCTCTTGGAACCCCCCTGGGAACCACCTAACACACCCCTCCCCAAACAGCCTGGGGCCCACCTGGAACCCACCTGGAGCTCACCTGGAGCTCATCCGCACAATTGGTCACCCTGGGAGGAGCGTGGGCTCAGTAGGAGAAGGTTATGCCCCAAGGGCCTGGGTGCGCACGGGTTTGGCGCAGGGGAAATTGCGCTCTGAAGCCAGCACTCCTAGGCGGTACCGGAGCAGGCGGGGGTCACCTGCACTCACCTGGGACTGCTGGCGGCGCTGGTGCTCTGGGGTCCCCGGGGTCCCGAGGTCCCGGGGGTCGGCTGCTTTCCAATAACTGTGTCTAACAGCGGCGGGGCCGAGGAGCTCCGGAGGGTTGGTGTGCGGCGCCCCAGAGCTCCACCAGTGCCAGTGGGTGCGCTCCCGCCCGCGTGTAGTCGTGGCCGAGTGGTTAAGGCGACGGGCTAGAAATCCGTTGGGGTGTCCCCGCACAGGTTCGAGTCCTGTCGACTACGGCGTGTTTTTCTCCGACACCGGAGGTTGTCCTGGGAGGAGTTCGCTGGCCATTCCCACTGCTGCAGGGTGGCCTTGGTAGCGAGTGCCCTGCTCCGTCCCTCACTTATACCTTTGCTGCCACCGAATTCCTGTCCCACGGTTAAACAATTGTCTTCACAGGCAAAAAAATGAAACACGAAACTAAAGAAGAAAGCCAACTAAAACTTATTTGAACGAAACGGATGCTGCCACCTGTTTGCTGTCCTTGAAGCCCCACCTGGATCTTCTCCACACACGCACTTCTGTTGCGAGAATACAGGTCGTCACTTAGAAAGCCAGCTCCGTGAGATCCAGGCTGGGCTGGGTTTTCAGGAGCGCAGCCAGAGGTGCGGCACTCACCTCCAGCCGCCGAGCAACCCAGCACGGTCACCCAGGCGCGGGCGTCCCCTCCCGGAGTACGGTTGCGCTTTCCTGTCCAACACCATGGCTCTGACAAACCCTGCTTGGTCTTCCACTCAGATATTACCTTTCTTCTTCCTTTACCTTATTTTCTCCCTAGACAACCAAATGTAATGAAAAAGAAGTGAAATTCATAAATCATATAAGTAATACAAAAGGAGATCGTGATTTGACCGTGGAGAGCTGTGGCAGACACCACGTTAATCAACTGATCCCAGTTAGCATCTCCAGTATCTGGACAATCAACATCACACATCTCCCAGGTATGGACTGCGACGAATACAACCTCATTTGTGAGATATTCTGCTAAAAGTGCATACTATGAACTTAGCTCTCAGGAAACATCAGACAAACTCAAGTTTAGGGGGCGTTCTATAAAATATCTGACCACTTTGTTTTTTAATGTCAATGAAATGAAAGAAGAAGATTGAAGAACTCTTTCAGATTCAAGGACTAAAGAGATGCAACAACTGGATGCAATCTATTTTTCTTGAAATAAAGGATCTGCACAATTGGCAAAATATTAACAAGGTCTGTAGATTAAATAAGAGTTTTAATCTTGATTTCATGATTGTTCTGTGGTTAGGAAAGAGAAGGTCCCTGTTTTTAGAAAACACTGAAGTATTTACGGGTAAAGGACATCTTGTCTGAAACTCACCTGTCAATACTTAAGAAACAAAATTATATACGTGTAAATCTATCTATATGTATCTATCTACTGAAAAAATAAAGCACATGTCATAATTTAACATTTGATGAATATAGGTGAAGGACTTATGAAGATTCTTTGTACTATTCTTGCAACTTCTCCATAAATTAGAATTTATGTCAAAATAAAGAGATGAAAAAAGAAAAACCATAGATCAATTAATTTTAAAAATAGTGCTCATTGAAATAAAAACCCAAGCACAATTTGAACATTAGATGTAACATAGGTAATGAGAAAATTATTAAATGTGAGTTTATGCCTGATGAAAGAATAGTATGCAGAATTCTGTAGTAAGCAAGGAAATTCATACACATTATTTTTAATAATGACTGATGTTTAGGATAAAGGCACAAGATGGAAGTATTACACAGCAGTATCATGCATAATTGAAGGGTGAATATAATCAAATCATTCTTGGGTCCCATGATTTTGTATCAGGAAAAAAATAAGCAGTGTTACATCAGCTTTTCCATGAAGTCACCATCCAAGTTCATAATCAAGGAACACCCTTTTAGGACAAAAATAAACCTGAAATTTTAATCAATATTTTAATTTAAACACTAATTATTACAATTATGTTACTTAAATGTTAGTGGGTAAAATAAATGAGTGTTGTGGTGCAGCAGGATTATTCACTAAATTATTTAGTCCCTCTGGTTCACATTGGTATATGTGCTGCCGAAGCGAGCACCCTCTGGTTCACATTGGAAGTAATATGCAGATGCCCACTTTCAGCTAAGGTTAAAAATTATTTGTTTCTGTTTCTTCTTTTCATATACAAAATGTATATGTGTATAACAAGTGGAAATTAAAATACAAATATTTCATTTGCAGCTGAACCTTAAACATCTGGGAATAAATCTAACAAAAGATATGCAGGAATATGGATTAAAAACTACAAAATATTGCTGGTGGAAATTAAATAGAAGGAAATAGTATGTTTATTTTTTGAAAGACTCAATTTTGTCAAGGTGACAACTATTTCCAAATTGATCAACAGATTCAATAAAATCCCAAACACCAAATATGTATCTTATGGAAATTAATCCATTGTTTTAAAAACACATTTGGAAATGTAGAGCAACTTAAAAAATGAGAAGCTATTGAAGAAGATAGCAAAATTGGAGGACTGATACAATATACATATCAAGATATATGTATTTATAAATCTATGATATTTAAGACAGTATGCTCTTGGGTATTGTCTATGTAAACTAAGGCAGTACGCTTCTGGTTATTATATATGTAAATATATTGGTTGTTACATATGTACTAAAACATTATCTTCTTATCTATATCAACTTAGCCAGGCTGAATTCCCTTTTCTGTATGTTTCTGATTGGATGGTCCCCAAGGGACATTCTTGGGGGCAATTTGGAGGGAGAAGTCAAGTAGCCATTTTGCAGCTCGTTCTAACTCACCTGCTGACATACCTCCTCAGAGGCAGCAGTTGGGCCTGCCACTGCCCCACCTTCCCCTGGATCCTCTTTCAGCCTCCTCTTTCTTGGATCAAACGTGTGTGTTTAGCTCTAAATGAAGGGCCCTGGCTTCCGCAGGACATCTGCACCAAAATAACACAAATTTCAATCCATCTTGTGGGGCTTCAATTCCTACTTGTGGAGTCCAGCTTGTTCTAATCTTCCCCACTTTATATTTTTCTTCCCCTCTTGAACAAACTGCCCTATGGACTCTGAGCTACAGCACTTCAGCATTTACGTAGACTACTTAATCAGCTTCTACAAATCCCTCAAGTATATATGAATATATGTGTATATATATGAAATGTATGTAACCATCTCCGTGGTTCTGCTTCTGTCATTGAACACTGATTGTAATTTTTTGTTCATGGATTTGTTCCAATTGTTCATTTTCATAGTGTTGACCAGGAATGAAATTAGTTCCAGAAATGTCTATATTCAAGAAGAGGGTCATGGAAGAAAAGGATGAATAAACACTATGCAAAGGAAAGAATGATATACCACTAAAGTTTAAGGTCAGATTGGTGGGGGGCACCTGGGTGGCTCAGTCAGTTGGGCAACAACTCTTGGGTTCCTCTCAGTTCCTAATCTTGGGGTCAGGGGACTGAGCCTGCTTGGGACTCCATGCTCACCATAGAGTCTGCTTAAGATTCTCTCTCTCCTTCTCCCTCTACCCCTCCCCCACTCTCTCTAAAATAAATAAATAAATAAATCTTTAAAAATAAATAAAGTCAGATTGGTGGACTTAAATAACCAGTGCCAAAAGGTCTTCTGTTTTTCACCATGGTAAAACAACATGGTAAAACAACACCAGACTTACTCTTCCACCTTAAACCAGAAAACTGAATAAAGTATACACAATAATGTTCTTCAGACAGTGACTAACTTTGATACCAGAGAAGGAAAACAAATGAGAAAAAAATCAAGTCACCTTAATGCCTGAAAACAGATCAAGAGGGACAGAAGGGGAAAAAATAAATAAATAAAATAAAATAAAATAAAAAAAGAGGAACAGAGGAACATTTTATAATGATAAAGGGGTAAATACATCAAAAGGACATAATAGTAGCTCCTGGGTGGCTCAGTCAATTAAGTGGCTGCCTTCAGCTTAGGTTATGACCCCAGGGTCCTGGGATCAAGTCCATGTCAGGCTCCCTGACCAGCGGGGAGTCTGCTTCACCCTCTCCCTATAATCCTCCCCCCTGCTTGTGCACATTCTCTCTCTCTAATAAATCTTTTTTTAAAGGACATAATAATCCTACATATGTATGCACGTAGTAACAGAGTTTCAAAATACATGTAGCAAAATCTGATAAATTGAAAAGATAAATAGAAAAATTCTTCAAATACAGTTGGAGATTTTAACACTTCTCTTTCAGTAATTGATGAACAAGTAGTCAGGAAAATCAGTAAGAAGATATAAGATTTGAACATTATCAAGGAACTTGACCTGAGTAAGATTTATAGACTACTCTATCCAACAACAGAAGGATACAATATATTCAAGCAACATTGAAGACTCACTAAGATACACTGTGTTTTGTGCAATAAAATAAATCTTCAGTTTAAATGGAATGAAATCATAGAAAATATATTTTCTGACCACAACGAATTAAAATAGAAATTGATACCAGAAATTAAAGAAAATACATCTAAATAACCCACAAGCCAAATAATATATACAAGGGAAATATAAGTTTTTCATTAAGAATATAGAAGCGAAATAGTACAAAGTGTCCGCAGCTGAAGTTTTGTATAGGGAGCAATTTATAGCAAGAAATGTTTATATTATAAAAAAAACCAAGTGCTCAAATAAATTAATTATTCTTCCACTTCAAGAAACTAGCAAAAGTACAATGGAAATTAATATAACATTGTATGTTAACAATACTGGAATGAAAAAAATTAATAAAAAAGGAGAGTAGAAAAAAAGAGCAAATTAAACACAAAATAAGCAGAAGGAAAAAATATTAAATAGTAAAGCAAAAATTAATTAAACAAAACAGGAAAACAGTAGAGGAAATCAATGAAACCCAAAGTCTGGTGATTTGGCAAGTTGAATATTATTGACAGGTCTCTAGACAGACTGATGAGGAAAAAAAAGAGTCACATATTATCAATATCATGAAAGAAAGGGGGATATGTACCCAGATTCTACAGACAATAAAAGAATGTTATGAATAATATTACATCAATTAATGTGACAAATTAGATGAAATGACCAACTTCTCAAAAGACACAAACTACAGCTCAAGAAAAAATAAATAATCTAAATTGTCATATACCTATTTAAATAGAATTTGTAGGGGCGCCTGGGTGACTCAATTGGTTGAACATACAACTTTTAATTTCAGCTCAGGTCATGATTTCAGGGTCCTGGGATGAGCCCTGAGCTAAGCTCCATGCTCAGCATAGAGTCTTCTTGAGATTCTCTTTCTACCTCTTCCTCTGGCTCTCCCTTTGCTGGCGTGGGCCATAAATAAATAAATAATAAATAAATAAATGAAATATTTAAAACTAAACAAACAAAATAGAATTTGTAACTAAAAGCCTTCTCACAAAGAAAAAATCCAGGCCAATAAAGATGGCTTTATTGGTGAATTTTACCAAACCTTTAAAGAAGGAAGCATGCCATACCTACATAAACTCTTCTAGAAATTAAAAGATA